>NC_136065.1:1853355309-1854768298 GCF_964261635.1 Lissotriton helveticus
GTGCAGCCCAGTGACTGATGCAACCTCTCTTTCTAGGTCCAAGGGAACAGCAAGGCAGCCCATCTTTGGTCCTCTCTCCATTCCAGATGTGATCAGGGTTTGGGTGGCAGTGGTGCTGTATTAATGGAGAAGTGGGGAAGTGTGGCTCAATGGTTAGAGCGGCAGACCCTGATGCAGAGGTCTGGCCCGGGACCAGGTTCAATTCCCGCCTCGGCGGGTCTTGGGCTCAATTTCCTCGGACCTGATAATCCTCGCCTCTGTGCCTATTCTAATTCATGGGTAAGCATATGACATTCTACTAACACAGAGATACCTGTACTTCCAAAACTAGAGCATTTATTTGCGCGAACCTTTTTTTTCAAATACATCACCTTGGAATGTTATTACTTTTCTTGTGGTTGTGTTGCAAATGACTGATCGATTGAATGATTGATTGATAGTTAACAAACGTAATTTCAAGCCACTGCAAAATTCTGATCCACTAAAACAATACCATATTTAGGACTTCTACTGTTCATTCTGCCTGGAAACCTACTCATTGGGACACCTAGTGGTCTTTTGGAACTTATTGCTCCACTCATGTGACCAACATGAACAAACTTCTCTTTCTTTCTGCACAACTGTCCATATCTGGCCACCAAAAATCGGTCCTCAAACTGCGCTTAGTATCCCTCATTATTGGATAACTTTCATGTTCTAGACCCAGTACTTTTTTTCTTTCATTTACAAAAACCCTACATTACTATTCAGATAATTATTTACTCCATAGTACTTACTGGATTCTTCATCCAACTCCTTCCTATCTGGCAATCCTTGCAAAATACTCATCATCACTGATTGTAGAACATCATCACTCTCATTTGCACTCATCGATTAATTCTTTGAAATTCCATTCACTATTACTTAGGATATACAAGCAATCACAAAGGGGTCTATTACAAGTTTGGTGGTCCATGGTGCGCCAGACTCGTGGGGGCACAAATGTGGCGGTCTCCCAACCACCCTATTACGATTAGGGTGGTCGGACCGCCATTGCCCCGCTGCAGCCGCCAGGTAACTGCCATTCCCTCGTGGTGTTGCGTTGGTCAGGAGGACACAATATGCTTGTCGGTACTGCCAAGCATATTAGGAGTTGCCTCTCTGCCGGCGGTGTCATGGAGGTTCCTACTCAATAAACAACATGGTGGAGAGGAAGCGAGGGGAATGCTTCAGGGCCCCCTGTGCCTCTTCCACATGGGAATGCTTGCAGGGGGCACCTCCCCCATATGCATGCAGCCCAGTTCGTGTACGGCATGGACTTGGCAGTCCATGCCGTGCTGGAACTGTTTTTGGCGTTCCCATTGAGGTGTCCATTTTCAAGGGAACCGCTGTGGGAATGTAAAACGACAAAAAAAGTCTTCCAGACAGGGGAAAACTTCTAAACTGGCATGCGGCCGACCACGTCTTTGGTGGTGCAGTGGTGGAGTGGGCCCGGCGCCACACCGCCAAAGTCGTAATCAAGCCCTAAGTCATCATCCACATCATTATTCACTCTCACCATACCCTTGTTCACTGGCAGACACTACAAGCAATCTGCCAGACACATATTGCAACTCAAAACTGTAATCCTGTGTTTTGAGTTGCCACTTTGCATTATGAGGTGTTGATTTACCACCATCTCTTGTGTACAGTAAATCCGCCAATGATCTGTAACTGGTATAGACAGAAAATGTTGTGCCATACACATACTGTTTATAGTGCACCATTCCCCAATAATGCGCTAGGGTTTCTTTCTTGATAGTACTTATGTTCAGCTCTTCTCCGAGGTATCGAGGTATATGCAACTGTTTCTAAACACCCTACATGTTTTGGCAATAAAACGGCCTGAGACCCACATTGCTGGCACCTGTCACAATCACAGATATCGGATGGGTATCTAAGGCTTTTAGTGCAGGGGCACCTTCCATTTCCTTTGTCTATGTTATGAATTATTTTTCATAGTATTTGCTCCATAGAAATTGTTTTTTTTCAATGTTTACAGTTTAGTCAGCAAATCTCTGAACATGCTTCCCATAATATTCAGGCAGTCCCATGAGTGAATTTAAATGATCTTTATCTCTGGAATTGGGAGCCTCAACAATAGCCTCAGTTAAACTGGATATATTCACTACAGCCTTTTCATTGATCTTGTGCCTCCGATATTCCACAATCACCACAGCAGTTGTACATTTTTTTTGATTAGTCAACCTTTTCTCTTTCAAAATGGACAACACTTTTTTCAACTTTTCATCATGTTCTCTCCCACACTTTCCATACATTAGGATATTGTCCTGAAAGTATGTTACATATGGTACCTCTCTGGAACGTTGTTGCATCACCCTTGAAATACTGCAGATACTGACACTAATCCAAAAGGTACTGACTTCTGTGAATAAGCACCCTCAGGCGTGATAAGAGGTTTAGACTTACTGTGCAAGGCTATTTGGTGGTATGCCGATGATCAATCTAAAGTAGAGCTATGGTAAATCTAGGGTGCTAAACACCTTAACATCATTTGACTTTGACCATATCTCGTCAATGTTCCACATGGTTTGCCACCCAAAGCAACTGGTGATAGCCATGAAGATGATCTCTTCTAATAACCTATTGTGACTTGATTTACCAAGTTTTTCTTTCAAACTGGCACCTTCGGGATAACCTCCTTTTTCGTGCCAATAAAGTGCAAAACTTTTCAATAAGCCAAGATCATCCCTGAAAACACTGGGAATCTCTTCTCCCACTCTACAGTATCCTTTCCTTTTACAATCATTTTAACATTTCCATGTCCTAAAACTTGCTTAGGATGATTGGGGTCATGAGTTATCACAGAATCTCCCTGCCAGGGCTATCCCAAAAGACAAGACTCTTCCTCTGCAAAATTTACTTTGAGAAAATACTTTTCCCTTTATATTCTAACATGGCTGTAACCAATTACGTATATGGCTTTGTTTCCATAACCCTTCAGGTTTATGTGAGGAGGAAATAATTCCTTGCCCTTTAACTTCTCCATTAGCTTTTAGTCGACAGTGGTAAATGTTTATGAACTCTTCTCCCTTCTGCTCCCAAGCACTGTTTGAGAAGGGCAAGTTTGCATTTATCTGCTACTCCCACTGTTTCAGTGTATGCTTCAAAACTTTAACCCGCAGATCCCAAATAAGAATAGGATCACAAGGAATTTGAGGAAATGTAGCAGGAGCAGACATTCCTTACTTGTTAAATACAGGTATTTACTCAATGGTTAAAATACAGAGGAGCCAAGTAATATGAATGAGACTATATATTCTTTTTCTTCTGTCTTTTTTTTAAATGGCGACCAAGTTCATAACATTTATAGCGTTTGGTTTTAAATACCAGTAGTTCCAGGAATGCATTTACTTATATTTGCATTGATTCACAACAAAAGTTGTTGCGCGTAACAGTTTGCTGTTGTGTTGCTGCTCAGCTGGTGCAGGTCGTTTAAATAGAGTGGTGGCGCCCACACACCAGGATCGCGGGTCTCAGGCACTTCCCCCTGTCGCTATGAACTCACCTGAGCCAGATGCATTTAGCCCTTACACCTCCGATGCTCATCGGTGGTGCAGTTTTGTCTCTGGGATCCTCTCGTGAACAACACTCATGATCAGCAAAGCAAACTTCTAAAGCAAGTAGGCCTTCAAACGATTTATTACAGAGAAGACAAAAACGTATCTTCAGGGGAGAGGGATTACACTGTAACGAATCCACATGTAAAGATCTTCTCTGGTTGGATGCTCACAGAGGATGTAAGCACATCAGCAGTCTACTAAGGCAGAGATGCCTGCGCTGCCTGGACCTGACCTTACAGTACAAAAAAAAGCCATTTTGTTTTTTAGCTTCAATGATTCAAATCAGAGACCAAGATATTTGCAATCTAATGCGTCACTTTGGTTTAGACAGTTATAGATACACAAGCTTTAGATGTAAATAAGCTGGATACATTGTTCTCAGTTTTGTTTCTTTATCCTCATGGAATTGGTTATAATGTTTGATGAGAAAAAAATGATTCCCTAAATTGTTTGAAATGGGGTGGGGGAGGGGGCAACGTGGGGAGTGTTATTGATTCTATCAGCACTTTGCTGATTCTTTAATATTTAACGTATGTACAATATTATTTATCGCAGACGCTGGCCCTAGTGAGCAGTGGTTTTAAGACTAAATGCAAAGCACAACCATCATGCACCTGGAAAATTCATGCTGACGCTGAGGCGGGGCCAGAAGGAAGCCGATATGGATGAAAGTCAATTTCTGATGGGGGTGGGGTAGAGCAGCTAATACTGGAAGTGGGGGTGACAGGGCTTGAAGATGGCAGATATAGATCAGTGAGGATGACTGGAACTGGAAGAGAGCAGGTAAAACTGGGAAGCAGTAAAGATGCTTCGGGCCGGGAGAGAGTTGTTGTGGGTGAGAGTTGACTATATAGTTTTAGGCAGGACGTGGCTGAGTAGATGGTTAGCTGTCTGTTCACTTACGGAGAGGAGAAGAAGTTAGAGAGTTTGTTTCAGAGTCTGAAAATATTTTGCAAAAAGATGGAGTCCTCTAAACACTAGATATCATGGTTTGGCGGTCTGCCGGATACATTGCTGCTTAACTGCAGAGGACCAGGTAGAGGAAATTTCCAGGGCCATGCTTTCAATGGACACTTATAAGGGTGATGTGATGAGAAAGATTCAAAAACAGATTAACAGCAAAGGGTCATCTTTCCTCTGCTACTAAAGCATCTCTCAAGTGTTTAGTGGACACCGTTGTAGAGATGCTTCCTGACATTTTGACTGAACTAACTCATCTTCTATTTTGTTGCGTCCTCCTTCTTTGTGTCACACTTTCTGAGTACAGAGGGCTGTGATTCTGTATTGGCCATTTTTTCAATGTATAAAAATCGTAAAGTTCACCTAGCATGCACTGATCTATGCACTTAATCCCATATTGAATGTGCACAATGAAGTAAACTGTGCTTCCTGGCAATGATCCGATTCATTGCTTTGCTGTCATATACTAAGCCTGTTCAATTTTAGTTGCTGGAGTAATGGCTGCTGGAGGCATGGTTATTCCCGTAATTCAGCGTATATGCTTCAACATGGTATAGGTTAATTTATCACAATATAATGCAGAATGAACGCCCTAATTTCAGCCTGTTTTTCAATCAAAGCTCTCATGCTGCAATTAATGGCGTGCAGATCCTGGTTCATGCTCTGCCCATGTGCGCAAAAACACATCAGGAAATAAACTGGGTAATTTTAGGGTTTAAATTCGGTATGGGTTTTTAGATGGCAAGGGTAATATTAGGGTTTAGGGTGGGTATGGGTTTTTGGGTGACAAGGGTAATTTTCGGATTTAAAGTGGGTGTGGGTTTATTGATGGCAAAGGCAATTTTAGGGTTTAGGGTGGGTATGGGTGTTTCGTTGGCAAGGGTAATATTAAGGTTTAGGGTAGGTGTGGGTTTTTGGGTGGCAAGGCACTATAGTCAATAAAGCAGACATGGAGCTGCATTTTCCTGGTTTTTGCCATGTCCATTAACAGTGACATTGCCATGATATTAGTTATTGTACCGGAGCATTTTCGGAATCCTGTCTGGTTTAATGGGATTATTTTGTTGATTTCTGCCCAGGTTGACTGTTCCTCCAGCAATGTACCCGCGAAATATTTGGCTTCATTATCGATCAGGGCTACTAATCGATAATTGGCTGGTAAATTCTTGCTGCCCGTTTTGTGGATTGGGACGATTATTGACCCTTTCCAAGAGTCTGGAATTATGCCCAGATGTCGTACTTCCAGAAATAGTGAGTGGAGTATTTTTGCCCAGTCCTCCGGTTTTTCCTCAAACACTGCTGGTGGGATTCCGTTCGGCCCTGGTGCTCCCTCCTTTTTTCCCTTCTTGATCTGTTTTTTAATTAAGAGCTGTTCAGTGGCGGGTGAACATTTGTTGCTGTATAGCTTTCCTCTAGCAGGTTGAGATGTGCTAATTGCCTTGAAATAAAAAACAGCTTCGAGGTTTGCGGGAAGGGAGCTACCGCTTTCCCTGCTACAATTGGTGGAGTCAGCTGAATCCTTGGCTCTTTTGATCTTCCCCGGCATTAAGTCAATGAAACTTTGGCTGTTAAAGTGGGACTTTAGATAGCTTGCCCATGTTTCCTCTAGTATGAAGGAGGTGAGGCCCCATGGTTCGGGTGTATTATCTTATTAACCGTTTTCCAGAATCTGTCACTGGCGTTATGCTTGATGTAATGCAAGAGTTTGGCCCAGAGGTCCTGTTCATAGTTGTTGTTAATATTCCATTTCAGCCTCTTTAATTTGTTTCTCTGTTCCCGCACGTTAGAGGTAAGTGTAATATTACGAGGGTCATGGCGTAAAGATCTTAGCAAGCCGTATATTGATTTATTAAGCCCTTTAATTGTAATCTTTGAGTCGTAGATAGTTTATTCGGTTGTGGCTGCCTGTGAGAGGACCTAGGTTTGGTAGCTGTTGCCTTTAGAGCGCTAAAGTTGCTTGTAAAGCGTTCCCAGGAATTTATCTGGTTCTCGGCAGGTGATTGACCCGATATAAGGTTGATTGCTGTATCTGTCAAGGTCTTTATGGATTCTGTCGAGAACTTGATCCTCTTGTAGTTGGTTGTGTAACTTGAGCCTAATTGTAAAACGGGGAAGATACTGTGCATAGCTGTACCCGCTAGAGTAGCCTCCTGTGGGCGGTGATCACTGTCCCCTATATCGCCCATTTTGAAGCCTGTTACATATTGCAACATTGGAAGGCAAACAAACGTGTAGTCTATAAGCGAGCTTGTTTGCTCAGTGTGGTAGCTTGGGGCTGGGGGAGTGCCGTTGGCTTATCTTCCGTTGAGGGCCCTCCGGTTTAGATGTTCAAGATCTTCCAGGAAGTGACGATTTACCTTGTTCGGCCTTCCATTCGAAAAGGAGCTTTGCTGAGGTAAATTGTAATGTAGTGATTGGAGACAGACATTCTTTGACTCGGATGTTCCCATTAGAAATAGATTCATGTCCCCTGATAGAATAAAGTTTGAGACTTCCGAGCAGTCTACATGCGAGGTTACTAGTTCTATTAGTTTTGCTGTGTCAGTTGTTGTTCGTTTCGGATGGATGTAAACATTGAACAGGATTACTTCAGACTTTGCCTCTACCCATGGCAGAGTGAGTTTAACTGCTAGTGCTACATCCTTTTCCGGCCCCGTTACTTCTGCTGTTGGTATGGGTGTTATTGAGATGTAGGTCGCCAGCCCCCCTGAAGCGTGGCCCATTTTGCTTGCCTTAGTGGCGGGGCGAGCAAAACAGCGAAAACCGTGGGTATGCAGTGGTTCTATGAGCCATGTTTCCTTCGTTTGTAGAAACCATCCTTATAGGAGAAGTTATGTTAACGAGCAGAGCAGTTGTTGAATGGAATAAAGGGGTCTACAACTTGTCTGGCACGGCGTGATTGTAAGCTTGATTATGCACTTGTGCAATAGTTTGCTGCTTCTGTTGGGTTTGTAAAGTTAACTGCCCTTGCAGTGGTGCTGGATCAAGTACTTGTTCTGGTAATAAGGGCATCCGAAGGCCTTTCTCCATGTTGATACTGGAGTACAGGGCGGCCCCTACAGCCTTTATGCAGTTGAATTTTGTAAAAAATTTTGGTTGAACCAGTGGCGGTTTAAGCTTCGCACTATGTAACTCTCCTACACTTGGATCGCTTACTATCGAGATTAAAGTCGATTCCTCGTTACTTTGGTCGGAGGGGTCCAAAGAGGGGTCTGCTTTGCCCTTTTTTTCCCGAGCTGCAGTCTTCGGGCGACCCGTCACCCGAACCCGACCAGACCTCATGATGAGCAAGCAGACGTGCAGACAGCTGCCTTGTCTAATCAGGTGAGGGGTGTAAAGTTGTGCTTTGGGCTAGCGGTGCTGTTGTACTTTTGGATCGTTGCGCAGGCCAGCTGCTCTCTGGAAGCCAATGCACCCCCAAATGCTCGAAGCTCTTGAACTGCCCCCCTCTTACTGCTGCTGCAGATTCAAAAGAGACAGATGGATTTTTTGCCTCAAACTTTTCCCCCTCGAGTCTTGCTATTTGCCCCTTGCTCCTTGAACCAACTACCCAAGCCTCCACAGTCCGCGCAGAGGAGTGTGTTCATGAGACGATGGGCCTATAGAGCAGGCGAGTGGGGCACACACGACAGAACACAGGCTACTCCCGACCTAGTCAGGCCGCCTCAATTGAGTCTGCCACGGGCACACACTTACCGGCCGCCAGCTAATGACGGCCGCACTCGCCCAGCCCTGGCCTAGTTAGCACTCTTGTTCCCAAGGGGAGAGTCCTGGCTAATGCTGATTGGGAGGCTGGGTGGCTCCGCTGCCCCCCCTCCCCGGCTGAAAAACGGCAAAGACCCCCGGTGGCTGCGCTGGCTATTCACCTCTCAGCTGCCGGCATGTCGCGGGGGACTGGGGACTGAAGCTGCAGGACACTGGCAAGAAGGAGCGAGAAGCGGGGTGCCGCGGACTGGCAGCTAGCGGGCAATTAAGCAACCCACCTTTCGCCCACGGCACATCGTAGGACTCCTGGCACACCGCTCACGCATGCGAAGCTTGCAAAGCCGCCTCCTGGCCGTCCTGCGGTGCAACAAAGTGCCGTACCCGATACACTCGTGGAGCTTTTCGGGGCAGCTCAGTCTAGTTGCCAGAACCGCTGCTTCTCCCCTCCATCAATCAGCTCGCAGTCGCCTCTCATCCCCGCTGTGTGGTCCTGCTGGTAGGTCAGCACAGGGCTCACGCAGGGCTCACAGTCCCGGTACCGTTCCCGCTGACCGTCTCTCCGCTGCCACTGCCACTGCCACCACAGATCCTGCACAGAGCCCCCACAGGACCTCCGCAGAACCACGAAGCTACCAGAGCCGTCGCCGCCGCCTCTCTCCTACTCGCGTTCGTGGTTCGCGACTCCCGGGCTCAGTCTCGATCTCCCTCGTTTGCTGCTCTCTGCTGGACTGGCAAGGGTATTTTTAAGGTTCACGGTGGGTATGGTTTTTGGATGACAAGAGTAATTTTAGGGTTTAAGGTGGGTATGGGTTTTTTGGGTGGCAAGGGTAATTTTAGGGATTATGGGGTAGTGTGGGTCTTCGGGTGGCAAGGGTAATTTTAGAGTTTGGGGTGGGCTTTTGGGTGACAAGGGTAATGTTAGGGTGGTTATGGGCTTTTTGGGTGGCAAGGGTAATTTCTAGAGTTTAGGGGTTGTGAGTTATTAGGATGATTTTTATACACATAAAAAAATAGAATTGGTGTTAAACTTACCTATTCATTTTCTACTATGTACTTGCCTTGCTTTTGTAATGGAAATGTAAGTATTTTACAAGTAAGAATAAACCCATTCCACCTATTTATAAGTATATATATGTATATGTATATGTGTGTGTGTATATACAATTTCATTTCTCCATTGTTGCATCCACTCTCCAGTGAGTAGCCTGCTGGGTATTGTAGTCCAAATATTTCCCCATCGGTGGGGGCCAAGTCGAATATATATGCTTAATATTTACTTATGCTTTAAACTTACCTGTAAAATACTTATTTATTTAAGAAGCTTATAGAGTGCGCAGCTACCCCACAGGGTCTCCCGGCACTATCGTCTGACAGTCGCAAGGCGTAGCAAGAGGAATATCTAAGAAGACAGCATTTAATCGGGGCCCAACACGGAAAAGACGAGCTTTGAGAAACCTGGGCACTGAAAACACAGAAATTGATGGACAGAATGCAGAACAATGTCATACATTCACCCCAGTACAAACATTCAGGCCTAAATCCATCGTTTTTTTGCTCACCATGCCATTCCAGTTTGTACCCAGCCATATGCCAATCAGTCTTGACCCTGCGCCCAATGGGAGCAGTCCAACCCAAACTGCCTGGCCAGGTCCTCCCTGGACTGGAAACAAGCTTCTGTAGTAGGGGATCTCTGTGTATAGTCATCATCTAGTGAATAGTCCCGCCCATGTGCGTGGACCCCGGAGCAATCAAAAATAATCTCTTAAGGTGTCGAAAAATGCAGAACTGCACAGACACTTAAGAGAGAATTTAGCCCCTTAATTGCTGCCGTCGGCCAACGGTCGTCACGGCCACTACCTCCCCAGTGCTGCGCACGACCGTTGGACGTCCATTCAGCACTAGTTCCAATGGACAGCGCAGCACTGGGGAGGTCTATTTACAACGCTTTAAAGGGGTTAAAGACAAATAATGCAGCCTATATCCACAGGCTACACTGTCCAGTACTGCAACTAGAAATTCCACCAAAAATCCACAAACAGCAAAGCCTGTCCAGATTTCCCTTACTTTAACAGCAAAAACCCTCTAGAATGATAGAGAGAAAGACCTGGACAGACAAGCCCCATAGGCTGCCATTATGTGGCTCAAAACAGGATACTGTGCCTTTAAGAGAACCTTCCAGAACTTCACAGTATCCCAGAATGCACTGCAGGTCCCTTTTACTTTCAGTTCTTTTTTCCGGCTCCTGCTAGCAGGACCCTGGAGCATTGAGCTCTCCCTTTTGGGATTTATTTTTGTGATTTCTCACTTTTTCAAGTGTTTTTTGGTGCTTTGTTCAAAGTACTTTGGTTCATTCTTCTTTGGTGTGCTTTTGGGGCAGTCTTTTTGTCGAATATGCCTGCATTATTCGACAAATGCCCGAAGTGTTCCAGGTAGAAGGCCAAGACTGACCCACATGAAGTGTGTATCCTCTGCCTTCCCTCCTCTCATAACCCTGATGAGTGTGAGATCTGCCAGGGATTTACAACAAGGACCCTGAGAGACAGAAAGAAGATCAGGCTCCAAGGCATGGAGGAGAGAAGACTGCAAGCACGAGGTGGGTCTGGAGGGGCTTCATCTGCCCATGCTGAGGCCTCTGGGGGGCTCCCCAGAGGCAGGAAGTCCAGCAAGCGTCCCCATTCTCCGTCGGCGTCGATTGCACCGACTACGGCGTCGAGAGGGATGACTACAGTCTGTTCCCCGTCTCCCCAGGGCTCTGGGTCGAAGCGGCATCGACGTTCGACGTCGAGGGATCTGAACAGACCGCCTTCGACGTCACCGGTGACGGTTTCGTCGTCGTCGTCGTCGTCGAGGACTCGACGTCGACGGGTGGCCCGGCGTCGGCGCTCGCCATCGGGGCGACACCGCCCTTCGGCGTCGGCGAAAAGGAGAAGATCGTCGTCGAGGGGATCCTTGGCGTCGACGGGGCGATCGCCGTCGAGGCGCAAGAGATCGCCGTCGAGGCACAAGAGATCGCCGTCGAGGAAGAGATCGCCTTTGAAGCACAGGAAGCCGTCGAGGCGAAGACGATCGACGTCGAGGCGATGGAGGTCGCCGTCGAGGCAGTACCGTTCGCCATCGAGGGACAGGCGTTCGCTGTCGAGGAAGCGCAGTTCGACGTCGAGGGGCCGACGCTCGCCGTCGGGTCGCCGTTCATCGACGCAGGAACGGCGCAGAAGGAGTTTGGGCGCCAGGAGTCAGTCTGACAGGCGTCCAGTGCCTAGGAGACTCTCCCACTTCCCAGCCTGATAAGGAGGGCGGGTCACCCTTGTGTATACCCCTCCTAAGCCGGGGACAGTGACGCCTCCTCCTCCTCCTCCGCCTCCTTTGCCGAGAGGGCTTCCTCCGCGGGTCCCTACCCCGCCGCCTCTTCCACCTCTACCACCTCGGCCTCAACCCCAGCCTCAGCCTCAACCTCAGCTGCCGGTTGACAAGCCTCCACCACTTCCTCCGAGGTCGGTTTCCCTGCCCAGGTACCCGACTCCTCCGAAGGGGACCCCTCGGCTGAGGGGACCACTCAAGCCACAGTCTCCTGTCCCGGTGGAACGGGCAGGGCGACCGAAGCCACGGGAGTCGCGATCCCGCTCTGGACAGAGAGGGAGGTCGCGCAGTCGTCAAAGATCCTCGACGAGGTCCAGACGGCGCCACAGGAGGCGCTGATCACGGTCCCGCACGGGCTCTTCCAGGATGAGGTCCTACTCTCCGACCTTGTCAGACTCCCCAGGGACTAGGGTGTCTCCAGTGGATGACATCAGCACGTTCCAGGATGTTCTTCTGAGGGGTGCGGCGAAATTAGGAATCACGGTGACGGCTCCCACACCTACGACGTCTGTGATCTTTGAGACACTTCACAAGAAACATTTGTCTCGCCCTCTGCTGCCGCTCGTGACAGGATTGGTAGAGCCAGCGGAGGAGCTGTTCCTTACGCCTGCAGTAACGAGAGCTGCTCCATCCCGTCTGCTGAAGAAATATAGGGCTCCGGATTCCGAACCGGTTTTTATAATGTCTGACCCGGTTCCGGACTCCGTTATAGTGACGGCAGCCAGAAAACAACATTCTACCTCTCCGTCTTATACCGTGCCTCCGGATAAGGAGAGCCGATGGATCGACTCTAATGGCAGGAAGGCTTGTGGGACAGCAGCTACGGCCATGAAGACCGCTAGCGATACTGCTAGCGATACTGCTAGCGCTAGCGATACTGCTCTGCTGGGACGGTACGATCGTTCCCTGTGGGAATCTCTCCAGTAGTTCACGGAACTCCTGCCACGAGACAAGAGGGAGGATTTCCTAGAGATCCTGAATGAAGGGATGCTGGTTTCAAACCAGGTTATCAGCGCGGCTGCGGATGGTTCCCTGTTGGCGGCCCATAAAATGTAAATGTCGGAATTTGTAAAGCGCACAGCTACCTCCACCGGAGGTGTCCCGGCGCTGTCCGTATACCGCTTAGGAACCCTTCCTGGCTTTCCTGGGAAATGTCCACTCCTGGGCACCCCCCAGGTGCAGCCAGGCATCCCAGCGCTTTTGGGGCCGTTGTGGAGACTAAGCAAGCTATTGCCCAGAGTTGCAGCGTGGGACCCATGATCCGAACAGGCACTGAGGCGAGAATATCCAGTCAGGGGAATTAATGAGCCGGAGACCCGCCGAGGCGGGAATCGAACCCTGGTCCCTGGCCAGAGCTCTGCATCAAGGTCTGCCTGCTCTAACCATTGAGCCACACTTCTCTACGGTCCATGGTTACTGTCATGGGATCAACCAGCGACGACATGCTTGGCTCAGGCTCACATCACTCAAGCCGGAGGCCCAGCAGCGAGTGGCTAATCTGCCCTTCTCGGGGGAGACCCTGTTCGGAAAACATGCGGATGATGAGATGGCCCGCATGAAGGCGGAGGCAGAGACTTTGACGGCTGTGGGCTTGGAGTAGCCCAAAGAAAAGAAAGCCTACCGCCCGTTCCAGAGACGGTTCGGGGCGCAGGGCCGAGGGCGAGGACAGGCTTCGGGACAGCAGCAGCAACAACAGCAGCAGTTCCGGAGGCCCTTCCTGAAACGCCAGAAGGGTAGAGGAGGTCAGCAGTCCTCTACGGCAAACAAGGGCGCGGCAGGGTCTCGACCCTGAGCTGTTACTTCCCCTTCATCCGTTACCCGCTCCGGTGGGGGGAAGCGTCCAATTTTTTCTGGCAGAGTGGAGAAAAATTACTCAGGACAAGTGGGTGCTGAATATTGTTTGCAATGGATACAGTCTTCGGTTCACCGGCCCGCCTCCATCTATCCCTCTAGTCAGCTCGCAGTTTCAGCTGCGCGAGCTCCAGGCGGAGGCCGATATCCTGTTGAGGAAGAAGGCGATAGAAGACGTACCTCTGTCTCAAAGAGGAAGAGGTCTGTACTCCCGGTTCTTTCTGGTCCGCAAGAAGGACAAGAACGGGTTCAGGCCCATTCTGGATTTGCGACAAGCAAACAAGTGGATTCGCAGAGAGAAGTTTCGCATGCTGTCGTTGCATCAGTTTTATCCTCAGCTGCAACAGGGAGACTGGCTGTGTGCCATAGATCTTCAGGATGCATACTTCCATGTGCCCATTGCACACAAACACAGGAAGTTCCTGCGATTCCAAGTCGGCGCTAATCATTATCAGTACACAGTACTGCCATTCGGATTGAAGTCTGCGCCCAGGACATTCTCGAAGTGCATGGCAGTGGTAGCCGCACACCTAAGGAAGAACAAGGTGTTTGTCTACCCGTACCTGGACGATTGGTTGATCAAGGCCTCCTCCTTCTCGGAAGCTCAAGCGCACTTCCGGAAGACGTGCGTTCTCTTGAACAAGCTGGGGTTGCACATCAACATGTCCAAGTCTGTCCCGACTCCGGTCCAGTGCATACAGTACTTGGGAGCCTCCATCAATATGCTGTCAGCAAGCGTGTCTCCTTCGGAGGAGAGACGGTTATCACTCCTTCGGAAGGCTCAGGCTCTTATGACCGCTCCATCTACAACAGTGAGGACGGTGTCTTCTCTACTGGGGTCGATGGCCTCTTGTATCTGCCTCACGCCACACGCACGGCTGCACATGAGACCATTGCAGGAGTGCTTGGAGGATCAGTGGGATCAGAGGAAAGGATCTTGGGACGACAAGATACGACTGTCTCTGCATGCTCTTCAGTCTCTGAAGTGGTGGTGTTCAGCGGAGAATCTCCCGAGAGGGGTTCCCTTCCACAAGGACATTCCCACGCAGACTATTGTGACGTAATAATAATAAATAATCCACATTTGTATAGCGCACAATCACCCGTTAGGGTCTCTAGGCGCAGGGGGGCCGTCGGGAAGATTAAGCAAGCTATTGCCCAGAGTCGCATGGTGCTGGGCTAACCTGCCGCCGGAGCCGGGGATCGAACCCTGATCCCCAGATTCCAGCGTCCGGAGACCTACAGATTCAAAGGACGTGGTCCCAGATGGAGTCCACGTACCACATCAATTTCCTGGAACTCAGAGCTGTTCACTTGGCACTGAAGGCCTTTCTTCCGTCCTTCCGGACCAACTCTTTGCTTGTTCAGACAGACAATACGACAACGATGTATTATCTCAACAAGCAGGGGGGGTCGAGATTGCGCACTCTGTCGCAGGAGGCGCAGGTGATCTGGCACTGGCTTCTGGCCAGAGGACTGACGATAACGGCCACCCATCTACCAGGTGTGCAGAATGTTCCGGCAGGCGCACTGAGCAGACTGATCCAGGAAAACAACGAATGGGTCATAAACGACGAAGTACTAGGAGAAGTCTTCGCAAGGTGGGGGACTCCAGACGTAGATCTGTTCGCCACCGCCGAAAACAGCAAATGCCGAGACTTCACCTCCAGGTACTACCAAAAAACTAAGAGGTGAAAAGCCAAGTTTTGAGCCCCTTCCTAAAGGCCAACAAGTTTGGAATACTGCGCAGGGCCATTGGCAGCTTATTCCACAATTGGGGCGCCAGTAGTCTAAAAGAACGACCACCAATGCGTGCCCTCTTCACACGAGGCACTGCCACAAGGAACAGGGATTCAGACCTCAGCGACCTGACTGGATGGTAGAAGGTCAATCTTTTTTGAAGATATTTCGCACCGGAGGCGTGCAGGGCTTTGTGCGCCAGAGTCAGAATCTTAACAATTATCCGTTTCCGGACAGGCAGCCAGTGCAGTGCCTCCAGGAGACCCGAGGCTCTAGCACGGCGAGATAGTCCAAAGATGGCCCGGGCTGCAGAGTTCTGGACCACCTGTAACCGTTGAAGCAGATATTCCGGCAGGCCAAGATAGAGAGCGTTAGCATAATCAATTCTCGAGCCAACTATCGCCTGCACGGTGATCTTCCTGTGTTCCTGAGATAACAGAGGGAGGAACTTACGCAACATCCGGAGCAAGCCGAAACAGGTGCCCGTGAGACCAATTACCTGTGAGCGCAGAGTGAGGCCGTTGTCAATCTTGATCCCAAGGTTTTTCGCCACCTGGGAAGAGCTTGCTGGTGGAAACATGTTCTCAGGCCACCACACTTTCCAGTCCGGATCCGAACTGCACCCGAAAAAGAGGACCTCAGATTTATCCGAGTTGCACTTGAGGCTATGATGTTGAAACCACTGAAATACAGCCTCAAGGCAACCCTGGATCCTACCTCCATCGAAATCCGCACCTCTCTCACAGGTGAAGAGGAGCTGGGTGTCATCAGCGTAGGAAACGATCTGAGCCCCGAAAGACTCTGCCAGAGCCGCCAGAGGGGTCACAAAGATGTTGAATAGAGTAGGGCTCAGTACTGAGCC
Source organism: Lissotriton helveticus (assembly GCF_964261635.1). Lineage (NCBI taxonomy): Eukaryota > Metazoa > Chordata > Amphibia > Caudata > Salamandridae > Lissotriton > Lissotriton helveticus. The sequence goes on from NC_136065.1 coordinate 1,853,371,387, forward strand.
CTGGGGAACCCCGACACCCAGTGGCGACATCTCGGCGGAGCAGGCGGAGGCCCAGACCGTTTGTCGACGGCCTGCCAGGAATGATCGAAACCACTGGAGCACCGTCCCCCCGAGACCAATCTCAGAGAGTCTTGCAAGGAGGCCCTCATGGGGGACGGTGTCAAAGATGTTACACCCCAACCTCTCGTCTTTGAGTTTGGCGGCATGGCTCCTGAGATAGTGCAATATGGCCATCTGAATCTACCTGAAGATTGCATGGACATACTGAAGGAGGCTAAGCGACCTTCCACTAGGACGTCTTATGCTTACCAGTGGAAGAGGTTTTGCATCTGGTGCAAGTCCAAGAACTATGACCCGACGACATGTAAGGAAGATGTCATCCTTCCATATCTTCTACATCTGACGCAGTCTGGCCTTAATGTCCATTCCATTAAGGTTCATCTGGCTGCTTTGACTGCCTACAGGAAATGCCCTTCACAGACTTCCTTCTTTCAGATCCCTGTGATCAAAGATTTTCTGGAAGGCTTGAAGAAAGTATTCCCTCCTGTCCGGCTTCCTTCGCCTTCATGGGAATTGAATGTGGTGCTGTCCAGATTGATGAAGGAGCCTTTTGAACCTATTCATAAGGCTTCGTTGAAGCACCTGTCCTGGAAGGCGGCGTTCCTCGTGGCCATTACATCGGCCCGCAGGGTGAGTGAAATTCAGGCGTTGTGTTGCCAAGAACCTTATACTGTATTTCATGCTGCTAAGGTTGTTATGCGTACTCACCCTAAATTTCTTCCTAAAGTTATATCTGACTTTCATGTTAACCAGACCATAACTTTACCTACGTTTTTTCAGAATCCTTCCTCTCCAGCGGAAAGGTCCCTGCATTCCCTGGATGTCAGGAGGGTGTTGAAATTTTATCTGGATAAAACCAAGGATATTCGTAGGTCAGACCAATTGTTAATCAATTATGGATCAGTCAGGACGGGTCTTGCTACCTCTAAACAGTCCATCTCTAGGTGGATTGTGTCCTGTATACAATTGTGTTACCAAAAAGCTGGTAAGACCTTAGGGGGTAAACCTAAGGCTCATTCCACCAGGGGCAAAGCTGCCACGACTGCTTTGCTCCGTAATGTTCCAATTGCAGAAATCTGCAAGGCGGCCACTTGGAAGTCGGTCCATACCTTTGCTAAGCATTACTGCCTGGACACTGATGCCAGGGCAGACGCTCAGGTTGGGCAGGCTTCGCTGCAAAATATGTTCGCACAATAGTGGTGTCATTTCTCTTTTCTCCACCGCCGCTTTGGTGTGGGGATGGGCTTGCCATTCTATTCACTAGATTATGACTATACACAGAGATCCCCTACTACAGAAGGAGTAGTTTCTGTCCTGTAACTCCAGTTCTGTAGTAGGGGTATCTCGGTTATAGTCATAAGCGCCGGCCCTCCTCCCCGGTGGAGAGAGATATTCATGTAAGGAATGCTACAGGTCTGGCGTGTTACGCCTTCAAAAAGAACTGAAAGTAAAAGGGACCTGCAGTGCATTCTGGGATACTGTGAAGTTCTGGAAGGTTCTCTTAAAGGCACAGTATCCTGTTTTGAGCCACATAATGGCAGCCTATGGGGCTTGTCTGTCCAGGTCTTTCTCTCTATCATTCTAGAGGGTTTTTGCTGTTAAAGCAAGGGAAATCTGGACAGGCTTTGCTGTTTGTGGATTTTTGGTGGAATTTCTAGTTGAAGTACTGGACAGTGTAGCCTGTGGATATAGGCTACATTATCTGTCTTTAAATTCTCTCTTAAGTGTCTGTGCAGTTCTGCATTTTTCGACACCTTAAGAGATTATTTTTGATTGCCCCGGGGTCCACGCACATGGGCGGGACTATTCACTAGATTATGACTATAACAGAGATACCCCTACTACAGAACTGGAGTTACAGGACAGAAACTACTCCATCCTAGGACCGGCTTCGGGCTTTCAGCCCTCATCAGCCATGATAGCTTGACTCCAGTGGCATCGAGAGCACGGGACCCACGTCTGAGCATACCCGTCCCACTCGGGGTGACAAATGCAAAAAGAACAATTGAGGGACAGAATGCAGAACACTGTCATACATTCAACCCAGTACAGAGATCTGGGCCTATATCCATTGTTTATTTGCTCACCATGAAGTTCCAGGTTGGACCCAGCCGTACGCAAATCAGTCTTGACCCTACGCCCAATGGGAGCAGTCTGATGGTCTGATCTCAGCGCACAGGTGGGAACATATGGAGACACCAGGGCTTGGTGTAAGAAGGAGCAAGACTGTGTCTAGTGCGAAACATATAACACAGGGCCTTGAACTTGATCCGTTTGCCAGTGCAGTTTCTGCAACAAGGGAGAGATGGACGAAAATCTTGCCAGCCGAAAGAGAAGGTGGACAACTGCATTTTGGATGATCTATAAATGAGGAATCAAGGCTTTGTCTGCACCCAGCTGTAAAATACTTACATTTTCGTGGTAAAGTAGTACTCCTGGAAAAAGTGTTGTTGTAAAGACTTTCATTGTAAAGACACTTTTGTGGTTCCAGCGTCATCAGACATTTGGGAAAAATGCCGTTGTGGATTCTTCACACATCCAGGTCTGTTACATTCGTTTGACAATACTCTTTTTAACTGAAGTGATGAGAAGCTTGGAGCAAACTTTGTTTTTACACTTAACGTTAAAGTCAGAACCAGGACTTCTGCTTCTCGGTTCTACATATATTAAGGTTTCAAATAAGGAAGAAACTCAGTGAAAAAAGTATGGTGCGGAAGAGTAAAATGAATGGAGGTTCAAAGGGTACATTGGTCTTAAGGTTTGCTTAGTCTAACAGAAATTCCTTACATTATTGTTCCTATGCTGCTTATAATAATAACTGACGAAATGTCAGTGATACCTCAATCTAAATATCCATTAAGTAACTTGTTTCAGTAAAGTTTTGCTACTTTTTTATTAATTTACTTTTAGGTTTGCAAAGCTTTGTACTAGCATAGTGACTGCACACTTGTGATTGTGCTGCGATGCCAGTCTTTTTAATACTTTGAGCTTTCTTACTTTTTCTTACTTTTTATATGGAAGAATTTTGTTTTATACTGTATTCTGGTTATTTTAAAGTATTGTCATGGATGTATTATGTAGCTTTTATGATTCACTTTGTGATTTCAAATGAAGCTTACTTTGATTGATTGATTGACTGCACACATATTGACACAAATTGATTCTGTTACAAACTCTATCTTTCATACCACATTATTTGTAAATTGGCCCTAGTGGAGTGTGAAATTTTACAAGAGGATTTCGTATACTCACCAGCAAAAGTAATTTTATGAACTTCATGACCAGTGTGTGACAGGTGTGGAACAATCCAAAATTCATACCTCAATCTAAACTACAGCGCTATCCATCACTCCTCTCTGACAGATATTCTCTAGCTCTGTGTATTCCATGTATATCAAAATGAGGTAGATTCTTTAGCATGTTTCATTTATTTGAAGATTAAAAAATGACCAATTAAGTTGAAAGCAGTCTGTAGTTCGCCGCTGGCTCAATGTAAATTTGGACTGCAACACAGATTGTGTCCCCAAGAGTGAGTGCTATGGTCCTTTGCTTTGATTTTCGTATACTATATATAAACTGATTTAGGATACTGTCCGTAGGATTGCATGGATCTTTAGAACACACGCAATAAAGATGTGGCAAGATTATGTTGGATATTTGAAGTAGAATGCAAAGTTAAATTAGGATATCATTTTAAATTTGTGATAAAAGCTAGTACGACCGATTTTAAATAAGATAGAAAGATGGAGCTTTTGAGAATCAGTTCACATTTGTGTACAAATTACGAAGACTGAACACAGCTCAGTAGATAAAATAATAACAATTTGTGATCCCTGCCAAAGTGCCAATCTGTTAATTTCCCCATTAAAAGTTCTCTTGTGTTGCATTTATTCTTTCTTTTATGTTTTTAATAGTATGCTTTTTTGTTTAACTTAATTTATTTCCTGTCATTTTTATTTCATTTATTTTGTTTATATGCACTCCATGGAGATTCCACATTTCAACAAGATTATCTCACAAGAAGTTGTACACGGTGGAAGAAAAATATAGCAAAAAGTAATACATTCAAAATTAGCTTAATCATTTAGACCCCCTTCATATTTCTAATTAATGCCGCCTTAAATTCTCCCTTGCTCTTTTTGTTATATTAAAGTGTTTCATTTTTCTTGACGCAGTTGTATATCCACAACACATGTTCTTCCTTATTTGACACCCGTTTTTTTTATCTTAGATAACTAAGATGTTCATTGATATGAACCAAGAATTCCATTTTGGCATTTGTATGATATTGTATAGAATAATAACATGTTTCATTGGATTCTTATTAGATCACCAATAGTCACTAATTAAATGAGAGTAACCATAAAGCATAATATTGGAATACATGCATAAAATAAGTGCTTCGGGGTCATACAAATGACAGCAAAGTGCTATACCAATGCACATGTAATAATACAGATTAATTGTTTCTAGTTGTCTGATAGATCTATGATGAATTATTGTAGTCTATGAACTGTTAATACTCGTAGTCACCCAGTGTGAGCTGGATGCCTTGGTAAATCGATGGCGTCAAGAGTGGCTTAGAGTATGTGATGCAGCCCTATTTTTTAATACAGGTGCTAATATCCTCAATTCACAGGTTTGCTGTGTCACAGCTTTTTATGGATTGCTCACAAATGTGTCAAAATAACTTTGTTAATTCTTCACCAATTTCTCCTGGTACTGTTGAGGTCAAGGAGTTCAGATTTCTGCATTTGCAATCTTGTTTTGTCCCTTTGCTTGGTCTGGCATAGTTCTCACTGTATATCAATCTCGTACAGTATCTCTAAATGAACTTGATCAATATGAGTCCATTAACTTTTCTGCATAGCTGAACACTGAATCTTAGAAGTCATTAAGGAGTTTTGCCTGTGAACAAGTCCTGCATATTATTTATTCATTGCCACGCCACAATACCTTTCCATTTATGCATCTGTCAAACCACCCTCCCACGTCTCCTTGGCTGTTCAAATTTTAATGCTCAGTTAGTTGTGTGGAGCCTTGCAAATGTTTTTCTCTGCTCTCTCCCATACTGTGGCTCTCTCACTCTCTTCCTCTCGTACTCTGTTGTTTCTCTCTCTCTGTCTCTCTCTCTCTCTTTCTCTCTCTCTCACACACACACACACACACACACACACACACACACTAACACGCACACACACACACACACACACACACACACTAACACGCACACACTCTCTCTTTCTCAGCTGATCCTTCTCTTTGGCTCTCGTTCACTCTATTTCTTTCCTCTCCTTTTCATTCTCTCTGTTTTTCTCTTTTCTCCCTCCACTGTATTTCCTCTTCCTGTCCTCACTCATTTTCTCCTCTGGCTCTGTGCATCGCTTGCCCCCGCCCTTTCCGCTGGTTTGCATGCTTGCTCTCACTGTATCTCTCCCTTTCATGCATACCTTGAGGCTGAGTGCATCTTTCCTTTGGAAACTGCCATTCTAATGCATGTTTTCTTTCTCCTCTGCCTAACTTTCTTCTTTTACATTTTTGTGCTGGTTCTGGTTTATGACCCATCTCTGTGCCTCACAATGATGAACCGGTAAAGGAGAAGTTAGGGTGAATATCCTGAACCGGTGTGCCTTGGATGGTAAAATTGTGATCTAGAAGCGAGGGGGACTTGGTCAGCTACCGTCAAGATGACCGGCATTCTAGAGAGCTCCATGCCGACGTTCACGAACCACCAGCATCTTTCAGTTTTAAGGGCCTACAAACAGGATTGACTGACTTTTACAGCGACAGCTAGAGCCACTTGTTACCATTGCAGACTGAGGGCTTATTGAGAAAGCAACTCCGAGTGAGCTTGGCCATGAAGGATACAAAATAGGCCAGCAACCACCGAGTAACGAGCCTTGGCTCTCTCCCCTCAAGGGCCACAGAGGGATTAGCAGCAGAAGTGTAGCTGTCTTGGGGTAACAACAACCTGATCACCCTCTGGGGGCACAGAAGAGCAATGGACGTGCTCTGGACCTGGCTTGAGTGGCTGCAGCCTTGTAGGAGTTGATTGGAGATTCTGGCATAGGGAGTGTTGCCGTACTCCAGTCTGTTGGTGATGAATGCTTGCATGATCGTCCGTCTGGTGTTCTGAGACAACCACTTGAAGATCTTTCATAGCACACTGCGTTGACTTGAGCCGTCTTGTTGAGCTTGTCGTTTAGGATGATCCCTAGATGTCTTACATGTTGTGTTGGTGTTGGTCCTAGCTCCGATGGCCACCAGGTGAAGTCCCATGGGGAGGTCTTGTTACCGAAGACCAGGACTTCCTTCTTGGTGGAGTTGAGTTGCAAGCAGTTGGTTCGCATCCAGTCTCTGCTACCATGGTCATGCAGTTGGTAAAGTTGGTCCTGTTGATGGTTGTCCTGTGTGTCAGGGAGAGGATGAGTTGGGTATCATTAGTGTAGGAGATGACGGTGATGTCTTGTGATTGGATGTTGTTTGCGAGCAGTATCATGTATAGGTTTATAAAGGTCGAGCTGCGGGACTATACCTGTGGGACTCCACATATCAATCTCTTGGTCCCTGATGTGAAGTATGGCAACCTAAACCTTTGGTTTTTTCCTGTGGGGAAGGATTAGATATATTTGAGAGCAGATCCTTGTATGCCAATCTTGTGGAGTCTTCTGATGAGGGTGTCGAAGGACACGAAGAGGGCAATCAGGAGGGCCGCTGTTTCTCCTCAGTCCAGGATGATTTGAATGTTGTTAGTGGCTGCAACAAGTTCTGTTTTGGTGCTATGGTTCTTTCTGAATCCTGATTAAGTGTTGTCTAGAAGAAGATGAACTTCAAGGTGGGTTGTGAGTTTCTTGTTGACGCCCTTCTTAAATACTTTTGGTCAGAGGTGGCTCCGTTCATTCGGATCGGCTGTGGGCTTCTCAAGGAGGGAATTGATTTCTGCTACTTTCCATGAATTCGGAAAAGTGATGGACCTGATGGAGGCATTGATGGTGTGGAGCTGATTGATGACGTTCCCAGGTTGTAGATGTATTGGGGGGGTGGGGTCCACTGGGACGTTCCGGGTAACAGTTGTCCATTGGGTAAGGTGGTGTCTTGGTTGATTGTGGGTAGGTTAACAATAAGTTCTCTGGGGTTGGTGTACAAAGATGCTGTAGATGTTTGCGATTTTGCTGTGAAAGAAGTTGGATAGGTTGTCACAGAGTTGTTGAGAGGCAGCAATTTTGTTGACATTGGTTAAGGGCGAGGTGAAATTCTTAACAATCGAGAAAGTCTTGTTGCAGCTGTTGAAGCTTCCTTCGATCTTGTCCATTAGTGATTTTTTTTTGGTGTCTCTTATTTGCTGGTGATAGCGTCTGAGTGCTGCCTTGTAGGTAGTTTAGTCGGTGTTGTTGTGTGTGGCTCTCCATTTACTTTTAGCTGTTTACAGTGTCGTTTTTTGTCTCAGAGATCTTGTGTGTACCAGCTGACTCACTCTTTTGGCTTACTATGCTTGTGGGGTTTGATAGGTGCAAGAGAGTCCACGCAGTTCTTAATACAGTTGTTGATGTACTTGTCGAGGTTGTCTGTGGGGCTAGGTTAATCCGTGCTGAGAGTGCTGAGCCAGTTTGCTTCTGTGATTTTGCCCTAACTGCGGCTTAGAATGCTGAACCTGGTAGGGGTGTTGACTTGAGGTGTGTTGATTTGGAAATGGATGATGGCATGGTCGGTCCGTCTGAGTGGTGTGGTGGAGTTGTATTGATGCTGTCACTTGTTGTGAAGATGGGGTCCAATGTGTGTCTTGAGATGTGTGTTGGTTCTGGGATGAGCTGGGTGAATCTGATGCTGCTCAAGATTTCGAAGAATGCTGGGGAGCAGAGGTAGTTTTGGTCTTCCAGGTGAAATCTGAGGTTGCCGAGAAGAACGTAGGCTCTGGAGTCGATGGGTGATGAGGTTGGTGAAGGTGGCTCATGGTCCAGGTGGTCGATAGATGAGGGTTCTGCTCAGTATGAAATTTTCTCCTTGACAACCTAGACACGATATTAGGCCTTCACACGAACTGAACTCAGACATGTGCTTTCCCGTTTCTTCGAGCAGCCAACAATCCCCCAATTTTGGCCCGCCTGGGAATCCAATGGGAATCTCTGTTGCTTAGTTAATTGGGTGATAAAGTATACTACAAGGACAAGGACACCTGCAAAATGAATCTGGGGGGTACTTTATGATCCTTGAAGGGTAACGTTGAGTTCTGGTGGTCCTTGCAACTTCCCATATTGGCAAGGATTGCCCTGTCCAAAATGGCAATGCTTTAGCAAATGCTGTAGTACTTCACAGCCCTCCCGATCTTGATCTCTCGGTCCTGATTCACAGCAGTAGATGTATTATTAAGGGAGGTGAGTTTGGATGATGGCAGACATAGTGTCACTACACATACTACAACGCCTAGTAGGAAGTGGAGGACTTAGGGCCCCCACTATGAATCATATTATTTGTTTTCCCAGTTGCAATGGATACCTTGATAGCTTGACAGGACTAGCCTTGTGGAACTGGGCCCGATGAGGACCGATACCAGGAGAGACCCTTGAATGTACTGTTATTGGGTATATAGCTGCAAGGCACGCACTGTTCTAAACCTCTTGCAATAGCACTCCATTGCTGGAAGAGAGTGGTGCAGAAGACATCACAACAATTGCTTTATACACCTGCACTTACCCTCATTGGCTTCCTACCACACGGGGTGGTTACTTTACAACACGACAGATCAGAGGACGGAACTGGAAATTCACACATTGGGTAACTGCTATGAGGATAGGAAATTTAGGGATTTCAAATCCTTAACTGCAGAGGACAACTTCACACTATCCCAGTTCCTGGTGTGTGGAGTACTGGTGCAATCTCTGGGGGGATATGTGTGAGGATAGCCACGTTGATACACTGACAAATAAGGTCTTGCAGATCGTACTCACATTTGGAAGTGGCAGTATGGTCATTGTTTTTTTTAAAAACATTTTTAATTGAGTTTGCAAACCTATACAAAAAACAAAGGACAGATGTATAGGATAATATCTGCTAGTAGATAGATAAGCTAAAGATACCTAACCAAAAACAGCACAGATTACCAGCTAAAGATTATTAGGCTGCCTGCATGATAGCATGTCCATAGAGGTGGGGCCTGTATAATTAGTCAACCATATTGGGACAGCAGTAGGCCCCGAAGTTCCATTGAATCAAACCTAAGTAAACGTAACTAACTTAACTGGGACAGGTATGGGGATGAGGGAATGAGTCATGGGGTGAAGGTCATTTCGGGGGTAAGGATGATGAGTATAAGACACATGTGGTGATTCAGTGTTTTGTCCAATGGGGGGCTATAATGAAGTCTGGACAGGTTCACACCTTTAGAGAGTCCTCGGGGATACGGGCATTAGAGGTAGGAGGTCTCATGGGGAGGACATGGAAGAGGTCTCTTGATTGGTGCCCTGAAACTGTGATAGCAACTAGCCCCAGAGTGGGGCAATGGGGTGTCAATGTAGGCCTCTGGTCTTCTCTCTATGCAGTGATGTCACCTCTGCCTCCGCCCAGTGAACCACGGCCACCCTCCAAACCCCGCTTCTCGGAGGGGTTGTGCTTTTCAAGCGTGTTGTCACAGCACTTTTCGCCAGGACTAGGGCCAAATCAGTACAACGAGCTGCTGTTTTATATTTTTTCTAGTGCTTGTAGATGCCTAACACACCTACTTCTCAAGAAGTGAGCGACTGTTGAATTGGGTGAGCTGAGGACAGTTCGATAAGATGTGCCGGTATCCAGCTGTTGGAGCCAGACACCAGGCACCCATATTCAGGGCTGTCTGGAAGATGTGGGGGATGTGCTGCAGTGAGAGGTATCCTCTATGTTCTATATAAAATGTAATTAATTGCAACCCAGCACTGCAAGTGGACTTGAGTGTGTATGGTAATGCTCTCGCCACTCCTTATCATACAGGATCTGACCAAACTCCGTTTCCCATGTGTCCCGGAGTGTTTGGAGGGGAAGCTGTGTACGTGCTACTTTGGCCTTTGGGATTGGCCACCAACCGTCTACTGTTTCCCAAAGTATGGAGAGTGTCCACCAGGGCATTGGTGGGTGGATCAGAATCCTCCACTTCTCTGTCAGCAGATTGGGGAGAAGGCCATATGTGAGGAACTGTCCAGGGTGAAGTCCATAGTGCTCCACCAGCTCCTCAAAAGAGAGGAGTTGGCCATTAGCAAAAAAGGCTGAGAAACCAGCTTTTTCCTTGGCATGGAAATCCTGTCTGTTGAGAGCCCCAGCGCCTCCCAAAAACCCCAACAGAGGGATAGAAGGAATATAGGGAGGGTTCGTATGCATGAGCCAGTAACCTCTTCAAAGACACTGCAGTGCACACCCCACCAAACATGGAAGCATTCACAGAGCCCTTGCCCTATGGATCAGGAGGGTAAGGAGGCCCCTACCCCCAATGGTCAGGCCCCAGTGTCTACCAGGTAATTGCCTGCCAGCCAGCACGCCAACCACTGGAGCTGAGCCACGTAGAAATATGACTCAAAATCAGTAGCCCCTGGTCCTTCCGCATCTCTTGTGAGTTTGAGTTTAGCAATAGCCAGCTTGGCTCTACTGTGATGGCAAAGAAGTTCACTGTGTAGCGGGTGTAGATCTCAGAACAATAATTGGTGGGGGACTATTGGGAGAGTGGTGAAGTGGTAAGGCAGGTGGGGCATCATTACTATATTTGTTAGGGCTCTACGCCCTGGTACAGAGAGTGGGAGGGTCTTCCGGAAGGCGATCTAAGCTCTAAGAGAGGATACTGCCCTAGTCAAATTGCCCACCAAGAGGTCGGGGTATGTGTGGTGAACGTTGACAGACAGATGTTAGAGGGAGAGGTCCTCCCACCACAGGGGCCTTCCACCATTAACCACTGGGACATGGGGTGCATCTGGGTTCACAGGGTATACTCAAGTTTTCACCCAGCTCACTTGGGCATCGAAAGGTCCCCGTTGGTGGATAAGAGGCTTGCTAAGCTAGAGAGGTTCATAATGAGAACTTTAACATAAATGTGGACATTGACTGCATAGAGAGACATGATGTGGATTTGGTATTGGCATGGGGATACCCCACACACCTCCTATATGGCCGGCATGGGTGACCAGTGGCTCCACCGCCAAGGCAAATAGCAGTGGGGACAGGAGGCATTCTTGGTGAGTGCCCCCTCCCACTGTAATAGCACAGGAGAGGAGACCTCCTAATCGGATCCGCACCATAGGTACATCATAGAGGAACCGGATGAATTGAATGATCCGGTCCCTAAACCCATAATGGTGCAGCACCGTAAATCAGTTGTCCCAACTCAGCAATTCAAAGGTCTTCTCGAGGTCTAGGACAGCTGCTCAGTGCCAGCCTGGCCGCACCCCTCCTGGACTTGGAAAAAGCGCCTAATGTTGAATGCTGTATTGCAGCCCGGTACAAAGCCCCTTGATAACCATGGACCGAGTCAGAGAAAAATTGTTGAATTCTAGCGGCCAAGATTTTTGTTAGAATCTTATACTCTGTATTTAAAATCGCTTTGGGGCGGTAGGAGGATGGGCACAGGGGGTCTTTGTCTGGCTTCAGCAAGGAGACCAGTAGTGCCTCACTCGGGGTCTGTGGGAGAAGGCCCGACTCCAGCATAGAATTGTATATTTTCACCAAGTGAGAAGCCAGGACTCACATGACTGCTTATAAAACTCAGTTGGGAGCCCACTGGTTCTGGGGTTTTTGAGTCACCAATTCCCTTTATCGCCCCTCTGATATCCGCTACAATTATAGGAGCATAAATTTCGAGCTTCTAAATCACAGTGAGGGCTGACATGGTGCCTCACCTTGAGATCGTTGAATGTCCGAGCGCAGGAGCAAGGCATGATAGGATATAAATACCTCCTGTATATGAATAATGAATCCCTATGTCTGCCCACCAAAGTTGAGAGGTGTTGAGGCTGTTGTGATTTCTGTCTGATCAGCCAACAATGAGCCCGACTTACCTCCTTCCGCGTGTTATTTGGGAACATATGCTAGATAGTCCAAGTATTATACCCGCTGGAGTAGCTGTGCCAACAGTTCCCGGAGATTCATAAAGGAGGGGCGTCCTCCCTGGTCATCAGCAACTAGTTGCTCCATGGCTACATACTCTTGCTCTGCCTGCCTCAAGGGGTCCAATTGGGTGCGAGGTTCCCCATTGGTGGTGTGACTAAAGGTGCCTTCTAGCACAACCTTTAATGCTTCCCACTCTGTGGCTGCGACCCTTAAAAAAATCTACTATCTGATCTGAGATCGAAGCTGTGAAAATTAGGTACCCCTGGGCTGAGAGTTGTAATTTCAAGTAGGGAATGGTGAGGCGCTATACCTCCCCTACTTAAAAGTGGCAGTACGGGGGTCATCTATCACCAAAAGGGGGGACTAATAGGGCTTGTCAACGGGGTCCAGCACATGTGCCCAAGCAATGCCTAACAAAAAGATTGTACTGTTCACCAAGTAAAAAAGGAAAATGTTACAGAGGCAGAAGGAGGGAATTCATTCTCCTTTTCGCAACTAGAGTCATGCTTCATCATATGGACTTGCTCCTCGTCGTCACTGCAATAACCGATGGGCACCCATAAAGGGTCTCTTTAGTGGAGATGTTTTGTTCCTGCTGTATGGTGCTGTGGGTGTGAGGGCCCTAGAGGGAGGTGTAGATGTGAAAAAGGTGAGTGGTGTTAAAAAAGGTTGGATAATCCAAAAGAGCTAATTTATTGGTATGCTTATCCACCTTGTTAAAAAGGAAATGGAGTGGCTTCTCCCTGGCTTACATCACACAAGTTGAGCGTCGCTCTACTGGACCATTAAGCCAGGGAGCAGCCACTCCATTTTCAACTGCATTCTGCTCTTTCACAAGGATCATATTAGCACGCAAAGTAGTTTAGTTCAGTGCCGGGAACTGCTGTGGCAATGTGTGGTGCTTTTGAGACCAAAAACAGTTTTTGGTTTTGCCTATGTTTGTTATATAGGTGAGGGCTCAGCAGCTCCCACACCAATAAGGTTTTACAAAAGCCATGCCAAAACAAGTCACACATTGATAAAACTAAAAGGCTGACCAATTTCAGACTCACTGGCTTCGCCAATGCTTGTTTATTTTGATGTTTCCCATCATCTTATTGAAACTGGTTATACTGATGTTCCATAATAAATATTTTTGTAAAATACTACCCTACATCAACACATTTTACTAAATGATTCTGCAAAGAAGTCAAACCTAAAATTGTTTAGTAGAGAAGCAAAATATTTTTTTCTTACCCGCATTTTTTCGGGAAAATTTTATTTTAAAAGAAACATTCTGGCAGCATTATACATAGCCTCATATTGCAAAACTTTAAAAACGTGTGCACATTTTTAGACTGGGACCACTGTCACTAGTGCAGTCCAAGCTTACAACATTTACTTAGAATGTTCACCCTAATAAGAAAGGCTTTGCATTAGTGAACCATAAATATAAGTTCAAACAGCATTAACATATGGACACAAATATTACCTTTACTGCAGACAGTGCCCTTCCCTGATCCATAATGTGGTACTGTAAACTGTCAGTCAAAGGTTTTGCGCTGTAGGGGTTTAGGCCTACTTGTCCCAAGGACAAAATACACATGAAAAAGTTGTTGCACTTCACCCCAAACAATAAGTCCTGGGTGTTGGGCTATAGGAATTCCATATCCCTGATATATATATATATATGTGTGTGTGTGTGTGTATATATATAATAAAAGGAAATTTAATGGATGTTCTGATTTGCACATTTTGCACTATGCACTTTATAATTGACTTAGTCTGTTTTCCCTCTCTATGTGAAAGAAGGGAGGGTCTAAGTTGTTTTCATGGTATTTATGGGTGAAATTTTTCCCAATCACGGCATGTGATCAAGACCGGGGAAACTCGGTTGAAACGCGTCATGTTGTGTGAAGGCTGGAATAAAATGCACTAAGAAACTTCAAACCTTCTTGTGGTGGTCCGTTCCTGGTTAGCAGTTCGCCGAAAGGTAATTGTGCTTTCTTTCCTGGATTTGTTTTTCATTAATTCTAACACGCGGTGGCTGTCGGCGTGTTTAACGGACCCTCTTCACGTTGTTGGCTTGTTTATGGCGGCTACTATCGGTTTTCTGATATCTACATTTGACCCGGAAGTGGTATAGCAACAAGCCCCCCACCAGGCGGAAACGAGGAAGTTCCAAGCGCATCGAGGGTGAAGCGGAAGCCTGTTTGCGAGTGAGCGGTCGGATTACGGCGTCGGAGGACTCCCGGTACGGTTGTTTGCCAAACAGGGGAGACGCTTGCTCTTACGCGCTAAAGGAGCCTGTATGCCGAATTAAAGTGGGTGTGGAGATTATCAGAGAAAGTGTGACTCGTTTGTCTCCCAGCAATATTCAACGACCATCTTTGGACATAAGGTGCTGTTCGATTTGGGATTCAGGATCAGAATACGAGTCGCATTCATCATTGAATTGTGCACATATATTTTCATTGCCAAAGAAAACGCTATGGCGTCCACAACTGATGTGCTTAGGACCCGAGATGAACGTGCGGATGCAATGTTTGCCGGCATGCCGGTAACTACCGGGGCTAAGCAGAAAAGTAATATGCAAGCAACGGAAGCAAAGGATATTAAAAGTTTGTTGAAAAAATTAGAAAAACTGCAAAAAAATGAGATAACTAAGTGGTGGGAGCGAAAATCATTAGAGAAATACAAGGAAGCTGGCAGGGTGCCTAGAGGATTGCGTGTGTTGATTGCCCCCTCGTTTGATAAACCTAATCCATTAATGCTAAAGGAGTGGGCTACTAATAATCTGGAATGCTCAATGAACATGGTCATAATGCTGGTAAAGTACGCCGAGATTGACAGGTTGGAAATAGCGGCGGAAATTGAAACTTTAATTGGTGAACTTGATGCTCTTGATCAGAAAGAGGCTGTTAAAAAAGGAAGGGAGGAAATCCAAAAACGCCTTGATAAACATGAAAATGTGATCATGAATCGAAAAATCACTAAATTTGCGAGAGGTAAACGTGATTACGAGACTGGACGTATTTTCACATTTGCTAAACGTTTTGATAATGTGAAAAAACTTGCAATGAATAAAGTCCAACCCCCATTGATATCCATAAATCAAGGCACCATTTCTGACGTTGCGTCAAGTTCGGGAACAAGTATATCTTCCAGCAGTAATGAAGAGTCAATTCCTAGTGAAAATGGGTTACATTTAAACATGACGGAACCCCAAAGCTTCACTCCCTCGGAAGAGTTGGGGTTCATGATCGAGGATCGTCGTCAAACGCTCAGATCATGGGCGCCCCAGAACCAGCCTCAAAATGCAGCGAGCGTAACAGGAAACGCACAGAGAGGAGGAAAGAGCGGAGGCTTCAAAAAGAGAAATTGAACATTCAGAAGAGCCAACCTAATGACTTGCCTCAAACATCTGTCAATACTGTGATTAATATGACCAAGCTCGAATTAAACACTGCTGAATTGCAGCTCTTGTCGTTGGGACTTTCTTTTTGTCCTAAAAGTAATTTCAAATATGTACAATCACGTATAGACATTTTTAAGTTTATTAGGAAGTTGAAACTTATCAAGTTTCATAAACTTAAGAAGGCAAATGTAAAAGCAACATCTATTATTGCTAGCAATCAGCCCAGTGCTCGCTTTCAAGTAGCTGATGTAGTGGCATTGCGTACAATTAGTGGTTTGGCAGATGACACAAGTAATGACAATGTGCTTAATACACAAGATGACCTTTTAGCTATGGGTATTTCCACCTCTTCTGCTGCTCTCACTCCGTTTCGTCCATCTTCTACATTCATGCCAGTCATGGCGAGGGATGCTATAGACATTTTTGGTGACTGTGTGATCAATGACCTTAAGGCGTTACATAAGAAATGCATTTCTGTAACTAAAAAAAGCCATTTTAGAGAGCAACAATATTCCTGCCTGATTGATAAATTGAGTAAAGAAAAAAACATCATAATCAATAAAGGCGGGAATATTGTTTTGTGGCCTCGAGATGCATATTTGGAAGAAGCAAACAAACAATTAGGTGATGTTAATTGTTACAAAAAAGTAGCTTTTCCAATTTTGTTAAAAGTGAAGGATCAGATTTTTAAAGAGTTGTCTAAGAGGGAGAGTTTAATTGATAAGGATGAGTACAATTTTCTAAAAACAGAACATCCTATTACTCCTACTTTATATTTACTCCCCAAAGTTCATAAGTTGATTACTCCAGTGCCAGGTCTTCCCATTATCTCGGCACAAGGCAGCCTGTTAGAATCCATGTCTAAATATGTGGATTTTTTTCTTCATGACTATGTTGCTGATTTACCTTCCTTTATTCGTGATACGGGAGATTTTTTGAACAAACTCAAAGATGTGGTTTGGGAGGATGGTTATCATTTTTTGGTGATGCATATCTGCTCCCTCTATACAAGTATTGATCATCTGGACGGTTTAAATGCTGTCAAATTCTTTCTGTCTAAAAGGAATATTTGTTATAATGAACATAACAAAATGCTACTCCAGATGACGGAATTATGTTTGACCAACAATTTATTTATTTTTAATAAAGAATTGTTTCAACAACTAAGAGGGGTGGCCATGGGGGCGTGTTTCTCTCCCAGCTACGCGTGCTTGCACGTGGGCTGGTGGGAGGAGCACGTCCTCAAACACTCCTATAAGAATGATTTCTCTAAGCACGTCATCAAATGGTGGCGATTTATTGACGACGTGTTTGTCATATGGAATGGCTCTAATGAATCAGCCTTGGATTTTGTTAAAAGGATTAACAGTAACTCCCTAAATTTGGAATTTACAGCACAAGTCAGTGATTCAAAGGTAGAATTTTTAGATGTGGAGGTTTTTGTTGATCAAAAAAACATTTGCACTAAATTACATCGCAAAGTAACTGCTGGAAATTCCATTCTTCATGCCAGTAGTGCTCACCCTAGGCACCTCTTAAAAAGCATTCCTTAAGTGAGTTTTTACGTATTCAAAGGATTTGCAATAGAAAAGAGGATTTAGACACCTGTTTGAATGAATCATGGAATAGATTTTTAAATCGAGGATACAAGACTAAAGATTTGCAATGGGCACTAGATAAACTAAATTTAGATGGTCCATTGGCAGAAATCTATAGGGATTCTGTTGAACCAACTGTCCAACCTCCGGTAAGGCTTATTACTACGTTTTGTAGTCGGGAGCAGGCCATTAGGAAAATTGTCAGTAGACATTGGCCTATCTTACATACTGACATTACCTTATCACCGGAACTTTTGGACCAACCCACTATCACTTTCAGACGAGCACCATCTATGTGTGATGCACTAGTGAACACTAATCCTGAAGTGATTGAGAAAAGAAACTGGTTGACTGACAAGAGGGGCTTTGTAAAATGCTACTCTTGTCGCGCATGTAAGTTTGGTTCAAATAAACAGTCTTTTTTGGATCCCTTTTCGGGTTCTTTAAATAAGATTAATGGACATTTCACCTGCAAAACGGATTGTGCGGTATATGTTTTAGAGTGTACTTGTCATCTTTTATACATTGGCAGTACCAAACTCCCTGTTTTTAACAGGATCCTCCAGCACTTGCGGGCAATCGTGAATTCTGATCCATCTTATCCGGTTGCCCGACATTTTAAACTTGTGCACCAAAACAAATTGGAGGACCTTAAGTACTATGTAATTGACTCCGTACCGAAATCAATAAGAGGTGGTGACAGAGAGAAGAAACTCTGCCAGTTAGAGAGTCACTACATAGTTAGACTTAATACAAAGATACCCAATGGTCTCAATACGGGTGAAGATTTGGTCCATTTTCTATAAATATACCTGCTATATGTGACTTTGATTTGTCCATATATCTGATGTTGGTCTCAACGTCAGGTCTGTATCCTTTTTCCAATCCACATCTGGGTTGTCTATCCTTGATATAATAATGGTCTTCTGGTACAAATCGAATGTGTGTGTGTGTGTATATATATGAATTTAGGTTTTATATTATGTGTAACATATTTATTGATATTAATGAATTTTAACGTGAATTTCAGTTTATTGCAAAAAATGAATTGCAAAAAATTGATTTGTAATTTGATCTAATGACGATCTGGCAGAGGAGTACTAGTTTCTATCTATTATTTCCTGTAAATACTAGTTATTTTCAGATAATCAATAATGATCCCACTAAGAAAGCTGTATTTATAATTCATATGTGTGTGTATATATATGTTCATGTATTAGCTGATCCTTTATTATTATTATTGCAATACTTGATCCAGGAGATGAGCTTTTGTATCTTTTTGCTTGGTGCTTATAAGACTTGCTCAATATTGGCATCCCAATATCATCTGATTTTTAATAATAATGTATGGCTATAATTAGCCACATTTCACTATTTGCACTTTGGGTACTTATATACCATGATTAACAATTTTTTGTCATATAAGCTATCATAAATGTGGATCAGAATGTGGGCACTTGCCCACTTGCCCCGGATTTTTCTTTTTGATTAAGATTACCATGTATAGTAATCTTGTGGTCCAATCAATTTCAATAAGATTTTAACTTTTTATGCATTCAACAGTGTTATATAGTTGTTATTGTAACATTGACTGTTTAAAAGGAAATTTATTGGATGTTCTGATTTGCACATTTTGCACTATGCACTTTATAATTGACTTAGTCTGTTTTCCCTCTCTGTGTGAAAGAAGGGAGGGTCTAAGTTATCATGGTATTTATGGGTGAAATTTTTCCTAATCACGTCATGTGATCAAGACCGGGGAAACTCGGTTGAAACGCGTCATGTTGTGTGAAGGCTGGAATAAAATGCACTAAGAAACTTCAAACCTTCTTGTGGTGGTCCGTTGTTCCTGGTTAGCAGTTCGCCGAAAGGGAATTGTGCTTTCTTTCCTGGAAAAAAAAAAAATATATATGAACAAGACAGCGGACGCTGTCGAAACGCGTTGGTGTTTTGTTTTTCTGACCCCATGGATGAATAAAATCATGAAGGAAACTTAACGGCTGCGCTGTGCTGGATTTTGTTTTGAATGCGACTCCATGTTTTCTGCCTCGAGGGGGAGAAACTTTGTGGAATAGAAAGCAGTTGGGCTCAACTGCAGGAGCGACGCGACCACATTTGTAGCGCCGATCTGGGAAAGGAGGGAGCCATGAGGAGGTGATATATATATATATATATAGATATATATAGATATATATATATATCTATAGATATATAGATATATATATATATATATATATATATATATATATCTATATATATATATATATCTCTGACACATGCTCAGGTTTCACGAAGAAATTCATTTCAACCGGTGCACAATTTCAGGCTTTGCGATGTCCACAATGTCAGCGTCCGGCAGACGCGTTTCGGTGTGTGCCTCATCAGTGCCGGTTAGGTAGCTGCTTGTGCCAAGGTGAGTTTCTCGCACAGCTGCAGTTTAAAATACTGTCCCAGTGATTTCATTGGCTGGTGTTCCTTCTCTCAAACAGCGGGCTTGGAAAGTTCCTTTGGTTGTAAACGCCGCTGTTTTTCCTGCCAAGGGACCACGGACATAGTGCACCACTCCCGCAGTAGCGAACCAATGAACAAACAAACAGTCGGATTTAAGGTACAGTGACCAAAATCTTGCACGCGATAATGCCCCTGCTGCTTTTCCTTGGTTCTCACTTGCGGGAAACACAGGTTGACTTCAATCACTCTTCGGGAAAACCTTTAAGCAAACGCTATGTTCGCTCCCTCTCCCCAATGCCTACGAGACACTCCAGGTTGGGGGGGCGCCGCATTGCGCCTTCTAGGCATATTCATATATATATTCATCAAAATGCCCTCTGCATCGGGAGGTCACACAACAGCTCTCGGCCCTCTGGCTTTAAATATGCAGCCTGCTCTCGTGATTCATCATTTACATCTCTTTCGCCAACGTGTTTCGGAGTACTCGACCCCTTCTTCCTGGGCGGCTGCAAACACTCATATGAAGCTCACACTGACGTTTTTATCATTAATTTATTCAATGGCCGTGTATTTCCATGCAATTACCTCCAATGTCTTCTGGGATACGAAGTCCCCACACGTGGGTTACTCCGTTTTTTTTATGGTGAGTTTCAAAGTTTGTTTGGTATTTTCAGCATTTTCTTTCTTCCTTAGTAGGATTTGATTCATAAGGCAGGCTAAATCCGCATGTCAAGCGCTGTGCTATGAAGTCTTGGAAACTTGCACTACTTCAGCCTCGGCCAGCCGGTTTGTACCTTCATACCAACTAGGCGATGGTGCTCCACAAGAGCCGAATCAAGTAATAAATCCAGGGTTGCCTCAAAGCAATGAATTGCGCACTCAGGAATCCGTTTCAGGATTAGCACATTGCCATCCACGATGAGACAGAATGGGACAAAGTCTTTTGCCATTTCTAAAGCAAAGTTTTTACGAATAGGATTAGCACAGTGCCATCCACGCCGAGCTGTAAAATGAGTATTACAGCTTTGAATTGGTAAAATACCAACTAAGCCAACCTGAAATTAATAAATGCAACCCCTGAGACGTGTTTCGCTGTCATTACAGCTCTTCAGAGAGGTTTTGCTTTGTGCAGACACAAGGGAGCACACATTATAAGTCAAAACAATACCCTTTCAGGCATAGAGTGATGCATAAATTATGCAAAAAAGAAGCAGAGAACTCTAGTTAGTTCCCAAGTTTAGGTGGAGAGCAGCTCCTGTATAGAGCACCCTCAACACCAGCGACACTCTAAATTTGCTAACCTCAAATGCCAGCTTTTCTATCAAAGTCTTTAAGCATAGGATTAGGACAGTGCCATATGAATGTCCAATAATTCATTAATATTTATATAAGCAGTTAGGCTACATGCCAAGTAACCTGTTTAGAACGTAGCTATGTACCGCATCTAAGGACATTTTTTCTACTTGTTTGTGAGTGCCCTTACAATGTCAAATGTAGAATCAATTTAATAAATGAGGATGAGTGTTGCTTTCCTGCGTCCCTCTCAATTAAGCTTACTGATGTGGGTATGTATTATCTTGCCCCAATCTTTATTCAGGATATGCTCTCAGTAATGCCTGTTGCTCTGCAGTTTATCTCCTACCATGCTGTTCATGCACTGTCCTTCTTGCCTTCTTTCCTTCTGCCTTTTCTACCTTCCTTCAGTTCAAGTAGCGAACTCCAAAATGCAGAGCTGCATATTGTAGCTACTCATATAATTCACTAGAAACTTCCTCCTTCTTAGAGAGAAACTCCTCTCCAAGTTCTTGGGAATAATCCTGTGCTTTGGAAATGTATGGGTAACGCTGTCTACATCTTCCACCATCTAAGGCATGGAGCTCAGGCTGTCACGACTGCAGTGTTTGAGTGTCGTAATTCAGATCTTTTCCTTGATGCATGTTTCTCTTTGAACTCCTCCTATGCTATGGCTACCTTTCTGTCACTTTCAATTAGACGTTCTTTTCAGTCCTGATTTGCATGTCTTTTCACTGTGTTTGGCTGGAAGGATTTGCTCTGTGTATCACAGTAAGGTTTATAGATTGGCGTAGCATTTTTGCTAGCCTAATCATTGCTTTCACATCAGATTTCCCTGGTTTAAGCATTGTTGGATGAACCCTTTTTTGGGTTGTCCCACTGGTTTGCTTAGCCAGGTCCATCTTGATGATGCAAGGGATCAACTTAAATCCATGCGTGCTCTTCTTGGCTGGTCATGATCTGAGGCTGCTCCTTGCTGTTTGTTCGTTCTTCCATTCCAATTTAGCTTGTGGTGTTGTCATATTCCGGATTGTTCTGCTGTGTGCAGAGTGAGTATCACAGGCTGTATTTCCATGGTGCATGATTGTGGTACAGAACAATTCCAACACTTGGTGATTTTGCTGCCTTTCATAGGTACTCCCTCATGTATGACTGCTTTCATGCTGGGATCAATGCCACATATTTAGTGGGCACCTCTGCGGAATAAAGGTTATACTTTTTCAGAACTGGTTGACTTTCTGTATCCAGAGGTGCTGAAGAGTTGGATCTGTTTCTTTCTGAGCACATCGCTTTGGTAAGTCAGGGGCTATCTAGTTAAATCTGTTCCTGCAGGGAAAGAGCCATTACAACACAACTTTTTCCATGCAGGGCCTTTATCACGCAGGCATTGCCTCGCATACACTGTTACCACGCATAGCCTTCACCATGCATTTTTTTTCAGCGTACGTGGTGAGGGCATATGCTGGTAACAGCACCTGCGTGGTAAAGGCTATCGGCGTCGTTAGAGGAGTGAAGAGGTCCTTCCGCTTCCCCTTGATGACATGTGTGCAGTGCCTCACAAGAGCTGCTTCGTCGTGAAAAGGTAAGGGGGATTGTTTTATTTTAAAGGACCTGGGGTCCAGGGGATATATTTAGGGTTCAGTGCAGAGGCCGGGTATTTTTTAAAAGTGCTGGAGGCTAGGAATGTGTTGCGCAGGGTTTTAGATTTAGGATTTAGGAAGGGTCTGGTAATTCCCAAGAGGGAGGGGGTCGCGCTGGGTGTCTAGATTTAGGGTTTAGGGAAGGGCCAGGGATTTTTTAACAGGGAGGTGGGGTCACACTGAGGGTATAGATTTAGGGCTCAGGGAAAGGTCGGGTAATTTTTAACAGGGCGGGGTTCGCGCTGGGGTCTAGATTTAGGGCTTAGGGAACCGGCTTAAGGACTAAAGGCTGGGATTAGGGAAAACTTTTAACATACATAGGCCTTTACCATACATGCTTTACAACAAAATACATTGTAAAAGCATGC
Source organism: Lissotriton helveticus (assembly GCF_964261635.1). Classification (NCBI taxonomy): domain Eukaryota; kingdom Metazoa; phylum Chordata; class Amphibia; order Caudata; family Salamandridae; genus Lissotriton; species Lissotriton helveticus. The sequence goes on from NC_136065.1 coordinate 1,853,394,254, forward strand.
GTGGTAAAGGATATACATGGTAAAGGCATTCGTGTTGTACCGCATGCGTGGTAATGGCATGTGTTGCAACGGAATGCGTTTTTCCATCATACAACCATTCCTGCCAGTCATGCTGAATTGACTGCATTTCCACAATAAAGTGATTGTGCATAGTTGTATCTGGCCCTGTTGGCCACTATTGTATTATCGCCCTGTCTGCATATGCAGAAGATGCATAGCTGTATTCCTCTAGCAGCATCTTTTTGTGGTTTGATTTAGCTGTACTCAGACGACTGAGAGATGCATGATTACCCTGCTTTATTGGATGAACAATAGTTTTTTTTCTATAGGTTTCTCAAAACCCTGAAATTGTGCATGTCCATACAAGTAACCTTAACTGCGTAATTGATGCTTCCTTTGAAGGGTTCATGCACAAGGCTTGCTGGTGTGTAGGAGTGGGGGACATTTTTTGTTTGCTAAGCAGTTGGACCCTCTTCTTCAACTAAATGGGAAGCACCATGTTAACAGCACATTAGTGAGGAAGCTTAGCATAGAGCAAGATGGAGCTTGGGCCCACTCAAACATTTATCTCCAGAACAATGGTCGTGATTGCAGCATGAGAGGTAAAGGGAGAACAACTATCACTTGTTAACATCTCAATACAGTGTAACAAATGTGGTCACACAATGATCCACTCCACAACTTAATCTGAGTTTAGTAGGGTTTAATTCTAAATTTAGAAACAAATCAATATAGACCAATCTCAACAGTATCGTATAGAAATACAGGACGTACAAAATGAGTCGAAATCTCCTGAAGGGATTTACCCTATAATATAATACAAAGCAGACAACTAACTCTGATGGTGATGCAAATAATCAGGAAAACGAAATGAGTATTAAACTACATCAAATGGTTCTCCAAAATAAGCATGAGCAAGGTATCTCTCCCTACACTACCTTAAAAGGATAACCATAAACTAACAAGCATTTAGTAAAGGTGAAATCTGAAAGGTGTCAGCTGTCGGAGTCTTCAGTAGAAGGCACTCCAAACATGGGTCAAGTAGCATAAAGCCACACAAGCAGAAGCATAGATCTGCTCCCCATGAAGTCATGAGAGGTCTCTCCTATCCCTCACTACACTTCAGCATAAAATATCAATTGCATTCAGGGTAGATAATCCTAAGTCACCCTTATCAGTAAATGTCTATGGCTCCGGCACAACTGGATACTTGGATCACCTTTCGCGCATCGATAAGTTGCAACTTTGTTCATCCGTGGTCATTCCTCTCCTCTTCCATGAGAACTCGCCTCCTTGCTTGTTACTGCGCTTCTCCTTGCCAACTTCGTCTTCTCATATCATGCTATCTAATGAAAAGAAAACTATTCTATGCTAACTAATGAGACTTTGACCATACCTGCAGTGGAAACAAAATACAAGCAAATACATTCTACATTGAAGGTTAAATACGAATTAAGTGTTAGACTTTAAACGTGAGCTTGAACTTGACTAGTTTCTCGAGGCCCACTCTAGTAAACTTTAGCAGTGCACGGGGTTAAAGTACATGTGCACATTTGTACACACACAATAAATAAAGCTTCTTGGGACATGTATAATTGTAAAGAATTACCAAGATGTCACTGTAAATGCACCAGCATAGAAAAATTCTTGTTACTCGTACCAATGTTTCCACATAAGTTTACACATAAACATTCTATTTTATTAACCTCACAATGAGACAAGTTTACGTTAACCTCTCTTGACCCATTAATATATAAATGGTACATGGACCTTAAGACATCACGTTCTATACACAAATTCTTCCTCTGGAGTATTTTAAACGTGCAATACTCCATTCTCCTTAGTAACCGTAATCACACAGAATATATTCGAGTGCTGACTACTGATGATTGATGTGGGATACAAATTACGCTTCTCCAAACAGGATCCTGAAACTGATGCAACCTTGAAGCCTAGCCTTAGCTGGTTAGCTCCTGTACTTGTGACTAGAAATGAAGTGAAAGCACACCAGGACTCCTGCAATTCCCTCTCTCCCTCTAAATTGTGTTATATATTGGTTTCAATGTTATTTTATGTGCTCACCCCAAATGTTCCTAGTGGATATTCTAAGAACCATCTCTGAAGTTGTTTTTATATCCACTTATGGAATGCATAAAAATATTGGTTGTGTTTACAAATGTGCATTTTTTGCCAACTAAACCTTTGAATAGATTAAACAATAATAATGGAAAAGTAATGTAAACCCTCAAAGTATTTTACCATCTCTCCCTACAAATTTAATAGAGAGAATCCACCTTTGATGCCTCAGTTTTAGGTTGTGATAATTTCAGGGGCCACAATCTCTTAAACATATCCACATATCCAAGAGCCTGCACCACCCTACATTTCCTATTTTATTTTTGCAGGTTTTTTCCATGCCCTCTTTCTTCTGCTTTACTATGTTTCTCTTCCTCTTTTCTCCCTTTTTTTACCTAACTTTCTTTTTCTCTGGGTTAAAATCTGATGTTGAAAAATAACTCCATGTCCCCAAAAATAGCAGACTAACACGGCAGCGTCACGGTCTATGAAATGGTATCAGCTTCCTTCTCATAGTTACCCAGTGAAGAACCGTTATCACAAGGTGGCAGGTACGGAAGCTGGATACCCCTGGACTGCATTGGGTGGATTTCCAGCTGGTCTTTGGAGGCTGTAGGCAGCCAATGTTCCTAATGGTGTGAAAAGGAAAACCCCAGGACATCAGCGGTAACCTCCGCAAGCTTTTGTTTTATTTTGGAGCGGGTCGGGATTGGTGGGGGCAGGTGGCAGAAGTGCTTCTCAGACGGATCTCGGTGAAGCCACACCCACTCTTAGACCCTACTCCCTCTTCACATAGTGAATATTTTTTTCAAGTTAGCTTGTCTGAAGTAGGTTTTTCACCCACTACTGGCAATCACAAATTAAGCACTGCCAGAACTGTGAAATGCTTCACGATTGCGAAAGAACTACGGGATGATAATTGGTAGAACTATGACACAAAGATCAGTGCCTGATTAAACCCTGTGGAGGTCCCTTGGCAGTCAAAATTTCGGGACCCACCTTGCAAATTATCTCCTAATACTCAATTAACTGATTTTTTTTTTACAAACTGACAGCTGCCAGAAGATGAGCTTTTAAGAGACAAACTGTTATGTGAATCTGATGTCTCTGGTTTATGTACTTTAAGTTGTTAATGAGTACATCACATTAATACAGTATTTTCTCTTATGAGTCTTTAATGTAAACTTTTTGTTTCTTTGAGTTGATTCCTTTTTTTGCTATGTTTTGGAAGCAATATTTAAGAAAGCTTGATTGTAATTTTCTTTTAAGATCCAATCAATATTATTTTGATCCGTTGTTACGGGTCCCACAGGCCGTGCCCACTTTGCTTATTTGGTAATCCGGAACTGACAAGGATACATGTGACGTAATCACGTCAGGTGAGCACAGGCGTTAGATCTCGAGGTTCGAACGTTGCCATTGCACGTTCTCCTGACTGGCGCCAGTTAGCGTGCCTATTTGAATAGTTGCCATACAGAACTTACATTTTAATTATCTCATATTTATGTTATTTGAAATAGAACAACATCTGGCAAAACTGGCAAGCGGTTATTTATTTTCTTACTTTCCTCAGACGTGCGAGAACAGCTTCCAGTGCTGAGCAAGCATCCGCGGCCGCTGCTCCCCGGATCTAATGACCAGATGTTGGAGGACGCTCTAATTTTAGAAGCAGGACGAACGTTCCAGGAACGTGCACCGTGGAGAGGCCAGGGAGGGTCACATTGAAAGGAAGCACGCAGAGGTTTCAGTGATAATACCCCATATTGACTTGTCTTACTGTATACGTCTTGACGCCAGGCCTAAGCAGGAATCAATATTGATCAATTTCTTACATTAAGTATGATCATTACCACTGCTTATGTGATCTAAGCTACCCGATGTGCGCCGAGAGAGCCCCGCAGAGAGCTACTATCACCCAAATCAGTCGTACTCGTGTTTTCACTCTCAGAAGGGTGAAAGGCTGAGGCAGCATCGCCCAGGACAAAGTTATGTCGCCTAAATCTGCATGAATTTATCTTTTAGGCTTTATGGGAAGTAATTCACAATTGTTTCCATGCATTAGATTATATAAAAAGAAAGGACAAATAGACGTATGCAGGTGTGAACAGGAAGCCATTTTGGGAGGCTGCTGGTAGAGGTCACCTGGGCACCTCGTAACCGGGGGCGTATGAGTGAGGGTTAGTAAAGACCGGCTTTGCCCATATTTAGGTGTGCCCTGAGGCAGTGTTCAAGGTTATGCTGTGTTGGTTTTTGTTAGATGATGTAAGATTGCCAAAAGGCAGGCTGTGTTTTCTGAACGTATTTAGTTATCTAAAAGGTTGGGGCAAGTCATTTGGCTGCATTAGGCAAAGTGACAAATATTTGCCTATCTTCCCTTGCAGTGGGGCCGACCGTAATTCTTTTCGGAGCAATCTGTCATCTGTATGTATTGTCTCAGTAGCTAGCTGCCTACAGCTTGCTTAACCCTGGATATGGCATTTCTTGTGAGGGATACAAAGGTTGTGATCGTAAACAGCTACGTAATAGGGAGCCAGTGTATTGCAAAATAATAGGTGCGGTTTGTCCCATCGCCCTTGTCTAGTCTTTTTCTATAGTTAGGGGGGAAGTTGCAGGTAGATGGCTGTGTAGTACATTACTATAGGTGAGGTGTGGTCCCATTGTCCATGACTATTCTTTTTATTTTTTATCGGGTAAGTTGCAGAAGGTGGATGGCTGTGTAGTGCCTTACTATGAGTGAGGTGTAGTCCCATAACCGTTGACGAGTCATTTTGTATAGTTACGGGGAAGTTGCAATTGGATGGCTGTGTGGTACATTACTATAGGTGAGGTGTGTCCCATTGCCCTCGACTAGTCTTTTTGTATAGTTATTGGAAAGTTGCAGGTGGATGGCTGTGTAGTGCATTACTATAGGTGAGATGTGGTCCATCGCCCTTGACTATTCTTTTTCTATAGTTACGGGGACGTTGCAATTGGATGGCTGTGTAGTACATTACTATTGGTGAGATGTAGTCCATCGCCCTTGACTATTCTTTTTGTATAGTTATGAGGGAGTTGCAGGTCGATGGCTGAGTAGTACATTTCAATAGGTGAGGTGTGTCTCCTCGCCCTTGACTATTCCTTTTGTATTGTTAAAGGGGAGTTGCAGAAGGTGGGTAGTTGTGTAATTCTGCAGTGTAGAAGAAATGTGGTCCTCCGTGGTCCTATCACCCTAGACTATCCTTTCTATATTCTTTTAAGCAAGCTGCAGAAGGGAATGGCTAAGGTTATAAGAGCTGGTTAAGTTGTAGTTGTGAAGGCAGAGAATGACTGAGTGTATGTGGCAGGTTTTTTGGTTGACATGAGAGTGGCTGGTTCTTTTTAGTATGGTTCATAATTGCTTGCATCAATTTAACTTGAAGACTGATATCCGGTGTGCAACGGGAAGTATATAAGAGTATTGGGGTGTCCAGAATTTGTTTCATGCCTGATGATCCAGAACTCTGCATTTTTGTCATTCGGACATTGCTAATTTGCAGATAGTCACTTCTGGATGGTTGCGGAGTGATTATAACATTTCTTCTCACTATCCATACTTGACATTGCCACTAACAAGCATGCATATTAAATTGGGGAGGGGCGATATGCCTGTATCCCTAGCAACACTGCGTGTGAGATGTGGCAAATTGGAGCAATGGGACAGAGGCTACTGTTGGATTCTCTAGTGGAGGTGGCTGTCCTGAAGAAATCTAAGAAAGATGGAGTGGTCATTGCATAAAAAGTGGAATAGACCTTCAGAAGATTTAGTAGCCCTACAGTGCCTGAATTGCAGATGTGTAGATCATTAAGCTTAGGAAGTAATACTGTTTCATTCCATAGAGCATTTACAGGCCAGGATAAAAGTGGGTATGGAGGTCGAGTGGGAGGTGTTATAGGTTTATTAGTTGAATTTTCTCTAGGACCTTGATAACCAATTGTAGATTGGACATTGGTGGTTGGTGATATTATAGGGGACGAGAAATGGCTTTCTTAATACTGAGTTGATGAGAGGCTGCTTCAGATAAGATGGCAGCGCACCTTATGCAAGAGTGATGCTTTGCGTCATGTGGATCTAGAGTGTATGTGTAGGTGGGTTGGTGGTCCAGGCTATAGGTAGAGATTCATAGCATGCTGATTATTATGGTTCAGATGGCGTGTGAGATGTTCGGTGAAATATTGTACTAAGTTGTTTTGTGTGTCAAAAGGAATTGATGCAAATAATGTGTCCCTGCATGGGACAAGTGCCTATTCCTAGAGGGGACATAAAAACCCTGGGAATTTGGCTTGACCACGACCTCACGTTTAAGACCCAAGCTAGGAAAACGGCAGGTATCTGTTTTGGTCTCCTCCGAACACACAAAATCCTCCCCCTCCTACCTCCTGACTCCAGGAAACTTCTCACCCAGGGGCTTATTCTTTCCAGACTGGATTATGGCAATGCCCTATATTTGGGTGCTCCCAAAACAGTCATTGCCAAACTCCAGGTTGTTCAGAACTCGGCAGCCAGGCTTCTCACAGGCACAAAACACCGGTGCTTTGCTAAACCCGCCTTAAGATCGCTCCACTGGCTACCAATACAGGAGAGAGTCCATTTTAACTCTTTGTGCTCCTCTCACAAGATCCTTCACGGCAAGGGCCCCCCTATTCTTAAAGACATGATAAAACCATACAAAGCCAATAGAAACCTTCGGCCTGACCTCTTACATTTAGCCTTCACGCCCAGAATTAAGAAGGCACGCACAGGGGGTCGTCTCTTTTCTTATATCGCTCCTAAGCTTTGGAAGTCCCTGCCCCTTGCTATCCGCAGCAGAGCTAACTTCTTATCCTTCTGAAAACTTTTGAAAACTGGGATGTTCCCTTAAACCCATCCGTTCCCGCTGGCACATTCTCCAGTGCAGGGACGCCCCCGGGTAGCCACGCGCTTTATAAATCCTCATTTCATTTCATTTCCCTAATCTTGCTAATCATATGATTAATAATTGAAAAAAGGTAGAGGGAATAACTCGGAACACTGTGCCTTGGAGGAAGAGGCTGAGACTGTGTCACTGCCCAGCAAGGGACCAGCTGATCTCAAACCGTGGTAAATAGATCTCATTAAGGATAACCGAGATGGAGCTTAGTATGCTAGGACAGTCATGGGATTGTATGTCCAAATGGAATTGCTATAAAACTTAGCATGAATTCCTTTGGAAACCAAAACAAGTTTATGGCAAACTACAAAAGTGGTGAACATTTGAATAACTGGGATTTGGTATGCTAGGACCACCATGTGGTTTTCATTTATTTAAAGGGTTCCAAGATTTTACTTGCTTGGTTTGGTGCTTTACAGCTTTCTGGCTGTTTAGGTCGAGCTAGAGTACGCATGAGACGCATGCGTCTAGCTCGTCAACTATAGCTGTCCGTCTCCTGGGAATCTGAGACAGGGGTCGGGCACGAGCGTCGACTTCACCTCGTGGGCGCGCACGCCCAGCCTGGCGCCGTGCACATCCCCTGCCTCAGATTCCCACCTAAACACGCAGGCAGGCAGGCACACACACAGACGCAGGCACATACAAGCGCACGCACGCACCCACACACACACACGCACCCCCCCCACAGGCTCACGTGCACACACACAGCCACGCACGCACCCCCCCCACTCATGGGCTCATGCGCACACACACACACACACACACAGACACACTCGTACACATCCCCCCCCCACACTCACCGGGCTCTTCCGCGTGTTCCGTGTCCTTCTTTCCCTCGGCAGCAATTGGGTCAGTCTCGTTTCATTTTGCGCCTGGTCCGATCGCTTATTTTCACAAACTGAAACTCAGCAGCATGCGTGCGCAGAGTTTAATCCCGCCCTCCAGAGCTCCTATTGGCTCGCGTATGACTCGACTCGGCTCATGTCTTTTTTTTTTATGTGCAATGTGGTTTATCACGTAACTACATTCGTACAAGTCTGTGCTTTGCGTAAAAAAAGTCTTGCAAGATACCTGTAGGAGGCTGGTTGGAACAGAAAGTTAAAAATAGAAGTGAAAAATGATGCACATTTCACTTAACTTAAAGATCACACATTTTATGAAGTTCGCCAACGTAAATACAATGTTGCCCAGGTCTACTTGTAATCCTGTTTTTGACACAGATGCGCGTTTGCACCCAAAATGGGATTGAAGACCGCACTGTGGTTGGGCCAACTGTACTGTGACCCCCTGCCATATATTTTAGGCTCCATCAGTGGCGCGCGCGGGCCTCTGGATCAATTCCTGTATGCGCTGTAGGAAAGGGGAACACACTGCAGAGATGCAGGGACGGGCCTTATCCCAGACCTGTCATCACACGGTGCTTTTTTGGAAAACCCACTGGCCACGGGTGCGTGTGGGATGGGAAGCACGTGGAAACTGTTGTGTCTGCTTCTCGGCGGAGGTGAGAAGCGCGACAGGAGCTGCTGCTCAGTCCACGCACAGCTTTCGGCGCCAGAATTAACTTTTCACACCTCTTCCTGGAGCAGACTGCGGTTCTGGGTGCAGGCCGTATCCGCCGCTAGCGTGCTGCGCCGAGGGGCGCGCTAATGAGCGGGGTGACTGTGCGGGAGCGGCCCTGCTGCCGAGATTTTCGGAAGTAGTGCCCTCTGTCAAACCGCAATTCTGTTCCTATTCCTTTCCGCTTTTAATTTTCAATTGTAATATCCCGTTTCGGTGAGATAGCTTGGCGGCACCCTGCGCTAGCTGCAGGTATTTGAATTTAACCTGTAGACCAGAGGATAGGACCGGCTGGGCTTTAATTTGTCTCTCTTTATTCTCAGGTCGATGCAAAGAATGTGTTTTAATTGTGCCTAAGTCTACCTTGTTAGCAAGGCCCTTATGTACTAATGCATTTCCCCCTAGTCACAGAATGGGTAAAAGTCAAAAGCACTGTGCGGTTGAAATAACAAGCACCGGCCCTGCTTCAGACAGGCATCTGGGTCGTCTCTACCTGGGGAATATCTTTATTTACATCTTTTAAGTCCGCAGTCGGCACCCACACCAGTCACGGACACACACTCAATGGATGACACCCCACGCCACAAGGAGCACATCATCACTCATGGCACTCAGTTTCCAGGTCCACTGCACGCACACAGGCTTAAACCACTGTATCAAAAACATGTCCCGCACTCTAAAACCTCCTCCCCCGAACACCCAGACTCCACGAAAAACATCTAATAATTGTGGCGCAAAGCACTGCTCCTGTCACTCAGTCTGCATGCTCATAGCAGCACACGGACACATACACTCTACGGATAACACCCCATGCCACAGGGCGCACAACAATGCTCCTGTTCCTTAGTCTGCACACCCACTCATACAGTGGTACACTGGGGAATCTCACCTGCTATTAGTAGGTATCTATGCTGTGGAGTAATGCCTCTGCTTCACAAGTGTTTGACCTAATGGTCAAAGGTTCAAATCCCGGTGGGCCACTGTGCCTTTCATCCTTCTGGGGTCAATACACATGCACTGTAGTTAATAATAAACACGTCCTACTCAGCCATTAGGCAAATATAAATGTGCGTGCATGTCACAAATTTTCCCGGTCCGCTGCACGCACACAGGCACACACCACTGTATCAAACACATGTCCCGCACACTAAAACCTCCTCCCCCTCGACCACCCAGACTTCACGAAAAACATCTAATAATTGTGGCGCACAGCACTGCTCCTGTCACTCAATCATTATAAATAACAATGCCTTTTATTTATATTTAAAAGGACACCACCACATCACTCAGGGGCACCACCACATCACTCAGGGGTACCACCACATCACTCAGGGGCACCACTCAGGGGCACCACCACATCACTCAGGGACACCACCACATCACTCAGGGACACCACCACATCACTCGGGGACACCACCACATCACTCCGGGACACCACCACATCACTCGGGGACACCACCACATCACTCGGGGACACCACCACATCACTCCGGGACACCACCACATCACTCGGGGACACCACCACATCACTCGGGGACACCACCACATCACTCGGGGACACCACCACATCACTCCGGGACACCACCACATCACTCCGGGACACCACCACATCACTCAGGGACACCACCACATCACTCGGGGACACCACCACATCACTCCGGGACACCACGACATCACTCGGGGACACCACCACATCACTCGGGGACACCACCACATCACTCCGGGACACCACCACATCACTCGGGGACACCACCACATCACTCGGGGACACAACCACATCACTCGGGGACACAACCACATCACTCGGGGACACCACCACATCACTCGGGCACACCACCACATCACTCGCGGACACCACAACATCACTCGCGGACACCACAACATCACTCGCGGACACCACAACATCACTCGCGGACACCACCACATCACTCGGGGACACCACCACATCACTCGGGGACACCACCACATCACTCGGGGACACCACCACATCACTCGGGGACACCACGACATCACTCGGGGACACCACCACATCACTCGGGGACACCACCACATCACTCAGGGGCACCACCACATCACTCAGGGGCACCACCACATCACTCAGGGGCACCACCACATCACTCAGGGGCACCACCACATAACTCAGGGGCACCACCACATCACTCAGGGGCACCACCACATCACTCAGGGGCACCACCACATCACTCAGGGGCACCACCACATCACTCAGGGGCACCACAACATCACTCTGGGACACCACCACATCACTCTGGGACACCACCACATCACTCTGGGACACCACCACATCACTCAGGGGCACCACAACATCACTCTGGGACACCACCACATCACTCTGGGACACCACCACATCACTCTGGGACACCACCACATCACTCAGGGACACAACCACATCACTCGGGGACACCACCATATCACTCAGCCCAACAACATCACTCAGGGACACCACCACATCACTAAGGAGCACCACCACATCACTCAGGAACACCATCACATCACTCAGGAACACAACCACATCACTCGGGAACACCACCACATGACTCTGGGACACCACCACATCACTCTGGGACACCACCACATCACTCAGCCCAACCACATCATCACTCAGCACCACAACAGCACTATCCTTGCTTGCTACCAACAAGCATTGCCATAGCCAATAGGACTCGCATTAGGAAAGTGTAAGCTATTGGCTTTGTGAATAACAATGCTATTAATTTAGATATTTTCAAAGCCAACTCATATTAAAAAAAATGTGTCCTTTACAATACCAATAGCTCACACTTTCCTAATGCGAGACCTATTGCATTGCAAATGCTTGTTTTGTATTTGTTTTACGATTCTGAGTTTGGTGCAGTTTCTAATTTGTGTGTATGGATTCGGGCAATATTGGTAAACCGCCCAGCAGAGTGAGGTGGGAGGTTGGCCACATGCACTTATAGCTAAGCTGCCTTTATAACCTTACCAAGGGAATCACTAGAAAAGATTTCTCAAATGTATACTTCTCTCACTATTAAATAGCATGGGGCTATGGTTGAAGACTTACACTTAGAAAGCGGTTGAGAGTAGTGGGATACTGTCACAGAATCCAGGAGACAATCAAAATACAAAAAGGGTTGAGCCAATAGCAAAAACAAATCAGATGAAAAACAGTAAGGCGAAAGGGAAGGAGAACCAGCAAGACAAAGGGGAGAAAAAATATTTAACAGTTTTCTTTAAAACATATGGCGGTTACCATGAATCCTTTGGAACAGAATCCCTTGCATCATCAAAATTGGTGAAAATGTATCTGTATATACAGCTGGTTTACACAGTTTCTTCCATATATTCATGTGTAGTACTTTGTCTCGTTAACCGTACCTTACTGTCAAACTAGTGTCCAACCCCCATTTCAATGTTTTCACCGGATGCCTTGCATTGCCCGATAGTCTTCGGTTTTCTCTCTGGTATTTTATCATCAAACCCTGTCAATGACGGCATTTTTAAGGATTTAATGCAGAAGTATTTCCGCCTTTTGGCTATTGATTTAGTTTTGCAAAGCCTCCTAGGAACATGCTCCTTGTATCTTCACATTAATGCATTTTGTTCATTACATGTGTTTACATTAACATTTTGTTTTTCATGCACTTTCCCAGCAAAAGCCCATCTTGCTCTGACTGACACCGAAAACCATCCAGTCGTGTCTGTGACTACCTGTCTCTTTCTCCTCCCTAAGGTTTTTTTTCCCTGTATTTCGTTATTGTTTACCTTTATACAGGATTGTCAGCTGTGTCAGTGTCGCTCTGCATTCGGATATTATGCATTTGTCAATACAATTTTCAAGTGTGTATATGCTTGTCTCTGTGTCCAACCCACAGTCACTCTTCCTGTCTCTGCTGATCTCTTGCGTGTATGTAAGATTGTCAGGTGTGTGAGTGCCTGCCTGTCTGTATTAATCCCTCAGTCACCTGTCATGTATCTTTAAATACTTGCCCTCACTCTCTCGGTATCTGTTTATAATTGCCTGCATGTAGGATTACCAGGTGTTTTGAGTACCTTCCGGTGTCTATGTCAAACCCTCGGTCACTCACCCTGTATCTGGTTATTGCATAACTGAATGTAGGATTGTCAGGTGTGTGAGTGCCTGCCTGTCTCGGGCAAGCCCACGGTCACTCGTCATGTACCTTGTAATTACTTGCCCTCACTCTCTCGTTATCTGGCTATTAATTGCCTGTATGTAGGATTGTCAGGTGTGTGAGTACCTTCCTGTGTCTGTCAAACCCTCGGTCACTCACCCTGTATCTGGTTATTACATACCTGTAGGTAGGGTTGTCAGGTGTGTGAGTACCTTTCTGTGTCTATGTCAAACCCTCGGTCACTCTCCCTGTATCTGGTTATTACCTCCTCGTCAGCCCTCCCCGTCCCAGTCCTTACCCATGAGCATAGCTCCTCCCACCAGAAACTCCCAAGCAACTAAAAACCCATCCCTTCCCTCCAGGCCACACCCACACCCTAAGGCATATAATCATGTGACCCGCCCATCCACATCCTGTTTGTTTTTTCTGCGGAATTCATTTCCTGGCAACTTCGTTGTGGGGAGGTGCTGGACCGGTGCCTCCTTTCGGGTGAGTGTGAAACGGCCTGCTGGGCGGCCGTTTGTTCCCCAGTTGTACCTGTCTTCTTTTCATGTACTTTCGAGTCCCTGCTTTAGCGGGACCGTGGGGTTGGGGGGGCCTTGACTGCCTGGTGTGGGGTGGTGTCTCCCTGCTGCGGCCTCCCCTCTTCCGGGTATGTTCCCTGCCCAAGCGGGTTCACCCGGGGTGGGAGGGGGGGGTGTGTTGGGCGCGGCTGGCCTCTCTGCTCGCCTGTGGCGTGGCGGTTTGGCTCCTCCTTGGTAGTGTGTTTGGAGGCTGGGTGCTCGTGACGGGCCCGTGTTTCCCTCAGTTTGCTGCCATTGGTTTGTCCGGGTGTTCGGGGGCAAGGATGTGGTGTCCCATGCACTGTTTCCAGCTTTGGACCCGGTTTTCGGGTGTTGGCATTGCTTCAGCCTCGTATGGTTCTGTGCGTGTCGCATTTCCTCCCCCGCCAACACGTGACATGTGTCCTTCTGTGACAAGACTGGTGCTCGTGGAAAGCGCGCCGTTACGTTTTCCACTGTTCCCATGTCTGTGTGGATCTTTGGGCTGCCTGTTCTTTCTCCTGTGCATCCCTTTGTCATTCCGTCTGGGGGGGGACCCTGGTGTTCTGCTTGTGTTGGGCTGCGCCTCGGCTGCTTCTGTTTACCGTTGTGACATAATCCTCTATGTGCGGTGGAGCGTGATGGGTGTTTTAGCCTGCCCTTTACGGAAGTAATGTGCTTTATTACCTTTACAAAACGCCTGCCTGGGGCCGGTTCTTTGGGGGGTCGGGACTCTGTGTGCTGTAGGTCCTTGGTTTCTCCCCTGGCCTCTTTCTCCTGCCGTGGGTCGCTCTCTGCCCCTTTTGTGGGGCTTTGCTTTTGTTTCTGGTGGGGACCCGTGGTGGTGGCACGACTTGTCTTCCTGCTGGGGCCTCCCCTCTTCCAGGTTTATTCCCTGCCCTAGCGGGTTCGCCCGGGGTGGGGTATTGTGCATGGCTGGCTTCTCCGCACGTCTGTCCTCCTTTCAGGTGGGTGTGTGACGGTCTGCTTGGCGGCTGTGTTTTGTTCCCCTTGGATACCTGTGGTTTCATGTGCGTTTGAGTCCCTGCTTTAGTGGGATCATGGTGTTTGGGGGGTCTGGGACTCCCTCTTTGTGTCATGTTTGGGCTGGCCTACTATCCTGTTGGGGTGTGGCGTTCCCTGTTTGGCCCTTGTGGATCTTGCATTGCTTGGTCTGGGCACTACTTTCTCTGTTCTGTTCCCCTACTGGAGATGTGTGGTTTGGGCTCCCCTGTGACTGGGGGGGGAGGGGACAGGGGGGGGTGGTCGCTGGGTCTTCCACTGCTCCTTCTCTGTTGTCATGTGCTGGATGCTTTGCTGTCGTGGCCCCGGACATGGTTTCGGGTGAGTCCTGTGGGCAGGCTTCACGGTGTTCTGCTACGTGTTTGGGACTGTTTGGGGTTCCCTTGGCCCTTGGGAGGTGGGAAGTCTGTAGACTTTTTCCCCTTTTTTCCTGTTGTTGGGGCTTGTAGGCCTCCGTCTTTCTGTACTCTGTGAGCGGTGTGCTTGATGGGGGGTGGAAGGATGTTGTCACGCTTGTTTTTCCCCTGGCTCTGGCGGTGGGGTGTCCTTTACAGTGGTTCGCTGTGGTGTCCTGGCTGTGGTGATTGTCGATCCCTGCTGGCTGGTGTGCCTTCTCGGTGCCTGTTGGTAGCTGTGGGTGCCGTTCCTTCTTATTCTGTGGTCCTGCTTGTTGCGAGGCCTTGGATCCATCTTTTTCTGCCTCTGGTCCTACAGTTCTGTCTGTGCCTTGCCCCTGCTTTTGGGTTCGGTTGCTTCTCTGTGGCTGTCGAGGTTTCTCTGCGGCCTACGGCCTTGCCTCCCTGGTTTCGCCTGCTCTGGTCTGCTCTCGGGAGTTGGGCATTGTCG
The DNA here is from genome assembly GCF_964261635.1 of Lissotriton helveticus. NCBI lineage: Eukaryota > Metazoa > Chordata > Amphibia > Caudata > Salamandridae > Lissotriton > Lissotriton helveticus. The sequence continues at coordinate 1,853,409,353 of NC_136065.1, forward strand.
GGCCTGATTGGTGCCTGGTTGGGAGGCCGCCTTGGACTACCGGGTGCTGTGGGCTACGTTCCCTCTGATTCTTTTTCCAGGTTGGGACTGCTGTTGCGTTTCCTGACGGATTTGTCCTTCGGTTCCCTTGGTACGGCGGCGGCTTGGTCCTCTGTGGCTGTTCGATGGCTATTGTGCTTCTGGCCTGGAGAGGCGGTGCTGCTTGTGGGGCTGCTGTGATGGGGCTTTCCTTCGGGGGCTCTGTCCAGTTTGGGGTTCCGTTGGTGCCCTAGTTCGATTTGGCGGCTGCGGTCGTTCTTGTTGGCTCCGGTCCAATTACTCGGTGTGGGTAGTTTACGGGTTGTGTGCGGGCTTTTGGTCTGCCTTTCGTTACCTTTGATTGCCCGGCCCTTTTGTGGTGTGGTGCGCGGCCGGTGGGTCCCTTCCTTCCACATGTCCCGGGGTTTTCTGAGTGCTTCCTCTTCTTCTTCTGGTCCCTCCTTGTTGGGCTGGGCTACTGGATGGGTTCTGCGCTGCCCCTGTTCCGGGTTCTCTGGCGATGTGTCGGACTTTCTTTCTCGGTTTTCGGGGATTCGTTTCTGTTGGGCCTGTGTGGTACCCTCTTCATTCCTTCATGATGGTGTCTCTTCGGTTGTTTCTTCCCTTCCTGTTGGTGGGGTTTTCCTGGATTCTCTGGTTCTTTGGGACGCCTGCTTTCATATGACAGTTCACGCGGCTTCGTGGTGGTTCCTACGTTCTGTGGGGGTGTTCATTTCCGCTTTTTGGGGCTGCCTTTTGGATGGTCTGCGTCTCCTGGTGTGTTTGCTGACCTTTGGCTCCCTGGGTGGTTTTGTTGAGCTACTCTGTTTGCCCTGCTCTGGGGTTCCGGGTGTTCCCATCCTTGGACGGTTGGTAGATTCTTCCTCTTCTTTCCTTCCGGCTCCGGCCCTTTCACTGGGTGTTTGCTGGCTCCTGAGTCGGTTTGGGTGGATTCTGGTCTTGGAGTCTTCCATTCTTTGCGCCACTCGGGTGCTTCTGTTCGTTGGGTGGTTTCGGCCCCTCGGTTGGTGGGGTCTTCCTGCCGGTGCCCTGCGGGCTGGCTCTGTTGCGAGGACTGCGGTGGTTGTTGGGGGCTCAGTCTTCCTCTTCTCCCCGGCGGCTCCATGTTAGGCGGCTGTTGTCTGCTGCTGTGGGGTTTGTTCCTTGGGCCCGTTGGCGCTTGTTTCCCCCTGGTGTGTCTTGCTCTGGGGCTTTGGGTTCCGGCTTCTTTGGGCTGTCTGCTGTTGTTTCCGGGGGGTGTGGCCATTGGCCGCGGGTGGTCCTGTTGGCTGGTGGTTCGCTCCTCTTGTGTTGCTGCCCTTTTATGTCCCGTGAGCGGTTGCCTCTGTGACTGTCTTGGGCTTGTTGGGCGTTGATTGTCCTTGGGCCTGTTGCTCTATGGTATGTCTTGTCCCTCTGCTGCCGCGGGCTCACTCGGGTGATGGGTTCATATCCTGCCTCTGCTTTCGTGGTGTCCCTTGGTGGTTTTGGTTCTTGTGGTGCTCTCATTTGCCAGGAGAGCTTTAGCTCGATGGTTTGTCTTGTGCCTCTGGTGGCGCGGGCTCGCACTGGTGTGGGTTTGGGTCCTTCTTCTGCTTTCTTTATCTCCTGTGGTCGGTTCGGTTGGCCTGGCCTCTTTCTGCTTTGGCTCCTCTTGAGGTTCCTATCGGTCTGGTCGGACTGTGTGGTGGTACCTTGGAGCTTTGGCTAGTTGGTGTTTCTTGTACCTTTGGTGGTGCCCGCCCTCGGTGGCCTGGGTTTGGTGCCTGCCTATGCTGGGTCTGTGTCCCCTGGTGGTACTTTTTGAACTTCCCTTTGGGCTTTCTGTCTGCCGGGGGTTTTGTTATTGTGGCGACTCACCTGCGTGGGGTGTTTCCCTCCCTGTCCGTGTTGAGCCTCTTGCTGGCCTGGTTCGGGGTTCCGTTGTTGGTCCTGTTTTGCATCTCCGGGGTTCGCCTTGGGTTGAGGTTGTTCTCTGGTTTGGTCCGGCCCTGTCTGGGGGGTGGTTGCCCTGTCCTTCTGTTGGGCGGGGCCTGCTGTGTAACTTTCCTCAGTTCGGAAGCCCTTCGCCTCTCCTGTCCTGTGCCGGTTGTGGGGTTTTCCTTCCTGGATTACTGTCCGACACGGGGTGTGTCTGCATTGGATTCCGGTGCGGGTCTTGGGTTTCTGGGCGGTTGGCTTTGACTGGGTCGGCCTGTGTCCTCCCTGCGTGCTCTGTGGGCGGATGTGTTGGCCTTTCAGGGTTCGGGCATTGGGCCGATGAGCCCCTTGGTGTCCGGGTGGTTTTGGATGGTTCCTCCTGGCGCCGTTCTTTCGTTCCTTTGCTCCTTGTTGGGGTTTCTGGTTCTGCCTGTTTTCTGTCCTGTTCCTCTTTCTGGGGTTTAGGTGCAGCTACTCTGTTTGACGGTTGTGCGGGCTCTGGAGGTGTTCCTCCTTCCTGCGGTATCTTTTTTATGGGGTGGTTTTCCCTTTTTGTTGCCTTTGGGCTGGCTGGTCCTGTTTTGGGGCCTTTTGTGGCTGCTCTCCGTCGGTGGCTGTGTTGGCTGTGCGGCCTGCTGTTGGGCTTGTGGTGTGTTGGCGCCTGGGTCGGTTCGAGGTTCCTAGCCTCGGGGGTGGCTGCTTCTTGTGCTCGCTTCCGGGGGGCCTCCCTGGCTGTGTTCTGCGTGTATGCTGCTGGGTGTTCTCCTCGAGCTTTTATGTCCTCTGGTCGTTGGTTGATGTGTGGGACTGTGTCTCCTGGGTTTGGGGACGCTGGGTTGCGTTCTGCTCGGGTTGTGTGCCTTCCTGCCTGTGAGGCTTGAGTCTGTTTTGCTACTGTGTGAAGCCGATTCTTGCTTTGGTATCTGCTCATGGGTAAGGACTGGGACGGGGAGGGCTGACGAGGAGGTAATGACCGGTTACTCACCGGTAATATTCATTACTCCGAGTCGTAGCCCTCCCCGTCCCAGTCCTGGTTCCCATCCCTCCCTCCCTGTTCGGCTTCTTGTGCTTGGTGGTACAGGATGTGGATGGGCGGGTCACATGATTATATGCCTTAGGGTGTGGGTGTGGCCTGGAGGGAAGGGATGGGTTTTTAGTTGCTTGGGAGTTTCTGGTGGGAGGAGCTATGCTCATGGGTAAGGACTGGGACGGGGAGGGCTACGACTCGGAGTAATGAATATTACCGGTGAGTAACCGGTCATTACATACCTGTAGGTAGGATTGTCAGTTGTGTGAGTGCCTACCTGTCTCTTTCTCCAGCCTATGGTCATGCGCCCTGTGTCTAGTTATTACTTGCCTGTATATAGGATTGTCATTTGTGGGAGTACCTGGCTGTCTATGTCAAGCCCTCAGTCACTCTCCCTGTATCTGGTTATTTCTTGCCTGTATGTAGGATTGCCATGTGTGTGAGTGCCTGCCTGTCACTATGTCAAGCCTTCGGTTACTCGTTCTATACCTGGTTATTACTTGCCTGTATGTAGGATTGCCATGTGTGTGAGTGCCTCCCTGTCTGTATGTCAAGCCATTGGTCACTTACCTTGTATCTCATTATTACTTGTCTGTATGTAGGATTATCAGGTGTGTGAGTGCCTGCCTGTCACTATGTCATGCCTTCGGTTACTCGTCCTATACCTGGTTATTACTTGCCTGTATGTAGGATTGTCAGGTGTGTGAGTACCTGCCTGCCACTATGTCAAGCCTTCGGTTACTCGTCCCATACCTGGTTATTACTTGCCTGTATGTAGGATTGTCAGGTGTGTGAGTGCTTGCCTGTCTCGGTCAAGTTCTCGGTCAGTCGCCATTTACCTGGTTATTACTTGTCAGTATGTAAGATTGTCAGGTGTGCGAGTACCTGCCTGTCCCTATGTCAAGCTCTAGTCACTCAACCTTTTTGTAGTTATTACATGCATGTATGTAGGATTGTCACTTGTGTGAGTGCCTGCCTGTCTCTTTGTGGGAAGATTTCTTAACACCTGTTGAACAAATATACAGCGTTTAAAATAGCTCATACAGTGCATGCTCCATTGAAGGTCCTTTGCTCATTTTATGCATTTTCACTGTCAGTAGGAAAGATAATGATAATTCTTTACTCTTTTGACCAATCTTCAGCAAACAATGCCTAGCTTACCCCAGAAATGTTTTCCGAAAGTTTTAAGAAAGTTAAAAGAAAGGTTAGTGTGGCTTTAATGTGGTTTGGCTAGCTCTGGTGCAAGGTTTTTTGAGTTATATACAAAATGTTTCTATTTGGGCTTTGCATTAGCAAGGAAAGAAATTATATTGAGTTATTTTTTAACCTGACACCCTCTTAGGGCTATATATAAAGGCACCTGCCAACATCAGCCTTAATGCTGCACCACCCATCATCTTCATCCAACGTCCACGAGGATCCAGTAACAAATCAAAAATATTCATGTATATTGAAAGTAGAAGTTGAGCCCTACCTACGACGTCAATATTTCTGATTCCCCGATATATATCAGATACTATCTATAGATCTATTACCACATAATTCTATTTACCCGTCATCAAACTCAGTTTATGTGCCTTAAATACTGGCTCTCTGATTTGCCCCAATATGGCCTTTCTGTGCAGATGTAGTGGTCAAACTGATTTCACTGTCTGTGCCACAAACCTATGCAAGCTCTGAATAAAATGTATTTACTGAAAGTACTCTTCTCTAACGATTACATGAGCAGAGCAAGAAACATGGCTGCAATAAGAAACAATAAAATGTGATTGTAGCCATTGCGCTCTCTTTGACCTGCTGAACAAAGACTCTTTTACAGTGTCTGTTTACATCTTCAATTGTGGAATATTTCCAGGAGGTGGATAGTGGGAGGGCAGAGCGGTCTGCTGCGAGGAGGTTCTTTCAATAAAAATATTGATCCCTCTGCTTCAAGCCCTGCCTTAGCGCCCGTCAGCGCTAAGGCAGGGCTAGGGCAGGGGACTCTGGCTCCCATAGGATGATTTCTCCTGAGAGTGTACGTAAACTGCGACACGAGGTAAGAGACTGCCACCATGGCACCTTGGATCCTCTTAGTGGGCCTTTTCAGTGTCCCACGTGTTCTTTTACCCTCCCGACGCCTTTGCCTATTATGGGTCTTCAATCTAAGCCTACAGCTGTCTACAAACCAAACGTTATTACAGGCACAGCTATTCAATCTGCCCTCAAAGTTTGTCACTTGAATGTCAGATCTCTGGCTTGTCACTATCAAGAAGTATTCTCCTTGATTACTGATGACAAACCGGACATATTTTTTTTCACTGAAACCTGGCTGCACGATCAATCCACGGCTGTCATGAATTTAGCCCTTCCTGTGGGATACACCATGCACTCCCTTCCACGTAATGCTAGAGGCGGAGGTATAGCAGTGGCGGTAAAAACCTGCTACCCATGCTCCTGGAAACCTATTACCATAGCAGGATGTGAGAGTGCGTATTTTAACATCTCAGTGAACCCCCACTTTACTTTTTCGGGACTACTAATCTACAGGCCCCCCGGTCCGGACGGCGCTTTTCGTCAAAGTCTCCCGGAGGTGGTTTCTTCTCTAGTCTTGAAAACCGCTAATTTCACGATCATTGGTGACCTCAACCTGCACATGGATGCCCCACTTTCCAATCCGGTGTATAGCCTGTTAGCTGATCTTGAAGCTTTTCAATTAACTCAAAGGATAAAACTACCGACCCACATGGGCGGTCATTTACTGGATCCTTGTGTGACGAATCTTGCCACTAATATCACAGTGCTCCATCCCAGACCTATGGCCTGGACGGATCATTATTTGATAGAAATTCTCATTACCACTACTACTCCTTCTCCTAGAAGCAACTCCCCTGCCAGTTTTAGACGCCCCTGGAGAAATCTGAATTTAGAGCATTTTCATCAGCTTCTGATGAAACATCATCCTCTACCTCCTGTCGAAGTCTCCCGTGGCTATGACAGCTTCTGCGAGTGGCTAAATCACTCACTAGATATGCTTATACCGGCCAGGTGGAGCAAGACCAGATCTAGTCCTTCTAGCCCTTGGTATGATGAATCTCTTAAAAAACTTAAAGCCGCCTGTAAAAAAGCGGAACGCGCATGGCGCAAAACCTATGATGCTGACATTAAATCGGCCTACAGGGTCTGCATCAGAGTGTATCATCGGGCCATTTGCTCAGCTAGGGCTGCCTTCTACTCTCAGGAGATAAAGAACAGCACGAATCCCACCAAGGTTATCTTTAGGGTTTGTAAGGACCTTACAAGCAAGAGGACTGATACTACTACTCTTGCAGCCTCCATGGCACATTGCGAGGATTTGGCCTCGTTTTTTGTCGAAAAGGTGGAAGCTATTTACAGGTCATTCTCCCAATTTCCTAGTAGGGATAAGACACCTGTACTAGTGATCTCTAAACCATTGCTGGTCATTCCCAGTCCTACTCTGGAGGAGTTCAAAGCCTTGACGACAAAAGTCAAATCCGGCTCGCCAGATGATCCAATGAGACCCACTCAATTCCGGGAATTTGCCGAGTGCTGTTATCCGGCCATGCACAGTCTTATTGATCTGTCCTTTAACACGGGTAGTGTTCCTACTGCTTGGAAGCAGGCGACTATCATTCCCATCCTTAAAAAACCTGCCCTTGACCCTACTAAACCAGAACATTATCGACCTATTTCCCTTCTCCCCTGGCCAGCCAAACTAGCAAAAGCTCATGCTAATTCTATTTTGGCATCCCATCTGCAGGAAGCTAAGATATTGGACTATTCCCAGAATGGGTTCCGTGCTGGCCACAGCACGGAAACTGCTCTTTTGGCCGTGGTGGAGCATATTAGGAAGTTGTTGGATCTGGGTCAGACGGCGGCACTGATCCTACTGGATCTCAGTGCCGCCTTCGATACGGTTTCCCACCAGATCCTTTTACATCGTCTGGTGGAGGCAGGAGTTGGAGAGGTAGCACTGGAGTGGTTTCGCTCATTTCTTAAGGATCGCACCTTCAAAGTTTCTACCCCTCCTTTTGTCTCTGCTCCTCGATCTATTCTTCAAGGTGTCCCTCAAGGATCGGCCCTTAGCCCTACCTTATTTAACTTATATGTTCAGCCGTTGGCGGAGGTAGCCCACAGTTTTGGTCTCTCCTTGGTGTCATACACCGATGACACGCAGCTGGCGGTGGCACTCAATGGTGATTCCAACATGGACACCCCCGCCTTTCAGTCAGCTCTTAAAGCCGTGGCAGGCTGGATCGCGAACAACCGACTTCAACTTAATGCCTCTAAGACCGAGGTTATCATCTTTGGTAAGGATAGAGGGTTATGGGGAGATCAATGGTGGCCTTCTGAACTAGGTCCCGTTCCCACGCCCGTGGATGAAGTCAGAAACCTCGGGGTGTGGTTTGATGACAAACTTTCTTTCACCTCCCACACAAAACGTGTGGCAGGCACATGTTTTGGTACTATGCAGTGTCTTCGACCCATCTTCAAGTTTTTTGATGCGGACACTCGACAGATCATAGTCCAAGCTCTGGTTCTTACCAGACTGGACTATGCTAGTTCTTTATTTTTGGGCCTGAATCAGGCAGAGCTAACTCGCCTCCAGAGGGTCCAAAATGCGGCGGCCAGGATGCTGGTTGGCCTTCCGAAGTTCGTCTCTGCCCGTCGAACTATCCAAGATCTCCATTGGCTACCGGTGGGGCAAAGAATTAAGTTTAAAGCTCTATGCTTAACTTTTAAAATTCTTAAATTAGCTTCCCCTCCCATTCTGTCGCAGACTATTCTTCATTATGTCCCCTCTAGAGCCCTTCGATCCGCTCGATTAAATCTTGCCATTGTGCCATGCTTCAAAAAAGCTAGAATGGGCGGACGGTCTTTTTCAGTGTTGGCGGCAGCTCTCTGGAACTCTCTGCCTGCCCCTCTTCGTTCCATTCCCGACCTGTTCCCGTTTAGAAAGGCACTAAAAACCTTCCTATTTTCTACAGTTTAGTCCTATTTGCTGGTTTTATTTGCTGGGTCATCTCTACAATGTTGTGTTACACAATCTCCAAAGCGCCGGGACGCCACTTGGCTGTGGCAGCTGTGCGCTATATAAAAATAAAATAACATAACATAACATAACTTCCATCCTGCCTTCCAAAGCACGCTCGCTGTTGGATGCAGCATGACGGGGCAGATAAAATAACATTGAAATTGATTTTATCTTTTGGTGGAATTGGTTTCCGCTGCTAATTTAACATATGTGGCCGCACACAGGAACTGTGAAGAAGGAATGTTGTTTATAACGTCTGTTTATCGGAGAGGCGACACTTCAGTTCTTACGGCGATAGTCGAACAGGAAGGGCGATGCAACAGTCTTGAAGGCGATGAGTTGAACAGCAAGGGTGGTTTGCCACAGAAAATGTGTCAGTTCTGCGAGTTCCACAGATGGGCTGGCAGGGCACCTTCAGGCCCACTTCCAAGGGTCCAGGACTGGGGTAGCACAACTTGGCAGGGTCAGACTATCGGATGACAGAGTGCAGGTGCTGGGTTCAAGGTTTATGGAGTCTTCAGTTGCTGAGGCTGTAGTCAATAGGCCAGCCAACTGGCCCTTGGAGTCAATTTGGGGTCCTGGGTTCAACAGATGTAGGTACAGTCTTTCTCACACAGGCAAGAGGGCAGCAGACATCAGGTCAGCACAGAAGATGAGCAAAGTGGCAGTCCTTCCAGCTGTACAGCAGTCCTTGTTCCTGGTAGAGTGTCCACAGGTCCAGTAGTTGACTGAATAGTTTGTGGGTCCAATATTTATACCATGGCCTTCTTTTGAATTGGGAGGGGCTTCTAGAGGTTTCCCTTTAAAGTCCCCAAGCATCCTGCCTTCCCTGTCCTGGCTCCATACTGTATGCAGCCCATTGTCTAGAGGCAGGACAGAGCATATTCAAGTCTTAGTAGGGCTGTGCCCAGCTCTGCCCTCTCATCCTGCCAGTGATGGCCCATCCAAGCACACCTAAGCTCTCTGCTGTGTGTGGCCATTGAGGAGGAATACACAAAGCTCAACTTCCAACTACACCCAGCATGTGATCTAGAAACCGTCTGCAGGCATGTAATGGCTAAGGCAGGAAAATACCAACTTTCTAAAAGTTTTGAAAAAAAAATAGGAATCTGACCACCTTACTTTGCGTCCTCCTATTTATTTAAGCAGAATGATGACGAATATATTTCTTTTATTGGTCCTAGCTATTTTTCACTAAATGTTTTGACATTCAGTAACACATTTATATCAATGAATCATTGATTGCCTGAACATAAAGTGATACATATAATGGTTTACACTCATTAGTTGCCTGTACATAAAGTGATACATATAATGGTTTACGCAACAATAAAAATCTAATTCATACAGCAACACACATTTTCACTGTTGATGACATTTTCACAATGTATGTATTACACCATTGTTTTATTAAACAAAAAATCACAAGAAACTCCTTGACGCGTCTCTAATCCCTTGGAAATCTCAGGGGATTTTCTTCAGGGCAAATGGCGTGGTGTAATCTGAACTGGTGTTTATAGCTGAATTACTGTAATCTCTTGGAAATCTCAGGGGATTTTCTTCAGGGCAAATGGTGCAGTGTAATCTGTGTAAACTGAAAAAAGTTAAAATGGCAAGTCTTAATTTGGCCCTTCTCAAATATTAACACCATTATGTAATGTTATTTCAAAATATATTGTGGTACCTGAACAGGTGTTTATAGTTGAATTACTCAGGATCCACCCAGATCTGTGACTGGGGTTGAGAGTCTGAAAAATGTCAGCACTCCATCCATCATCTCCTTGTGTTTCCTCTGCTCTCCCTAAGTTGGCAGGGTATGTCCAGATGTGGGTCCCTTGCTCACTCTGCCACTGGATTCATTCTAGCCTGGCTGATGAAGGCTGTTAGCCCAAAACCGGTCCCAGGATGCTTGTTTCCGGTTGAGGGAAGACCTGACTTGGCAGATCGGGCTGGACTGTTCCCTTGAGGCACAGGGTCAAGACTGATTTGCATATAGCTGTGTCTGAACTGGGCTGGCTAAGTGAGCTAAAGAACGATGATGGGTTCAATCCAAATCTGTGACTGGGGGTGAGTGTCTGAAAAGTGTCAGCACTCCGTCCATCATCTCCTTGTGTTTGCTTTGTTTAAAACTGCATACACAGGCTGAAGGAATGTTGAAAGGGCTACTTAAGTGGGTGGGACAGTCAGAGCTGCAGGCCCATTGGAGGCATTTAATTTATAGGCCCAAGGCGAATGTGGTAACACTTTACTAGGGATTTACATGTAAATTAAATATATCCAAATGGTGTCAGCCAATTCTACGATGTTTAAAGAAGAGAGCACAAGCACTTCAGCAGTGGCTAGTAGTGGTGAAGTGCACAGAGTCGCAAAAGGTTCAAACAACAACAGGGTGATGGCAATACGATTGGGGATGACCATGCAGAAAGTGCCAAATCCAAAGATTAGCTGACTTGTATCTTTCTGCTACTTACATTTAGGAGACTACTTTTTTCTTTTTCTTTAAACACTCCATAAGAGTGCATTTGATTTCTAGCTCTCTCCGTTGTGTGCTGCTTAGCACTCCAAATACCCATTCAGGAAATCTAAACATGTGACACATTTTCTTTGTATTAAAGTCATCTTAATGGGTCATGCTAAAAAGATGGCTGAACAAATGAACTACATACTGGCTGCTATTATGTAACATGATCTGCAGGGCACAAGTTTGAATCTTAGAAAGAGCAACTAAGATGTTATTCCTTATGAGTTTGATAAAATTGGTACAAGTAACTTCCGTCAATTACCACATCTGCAGCACTCAGAAACAGAACTACAGTTGGCAAAACAATGTGCAACTCTCTCAATAAGGCCTAGCAAAATTCACCACAGTGAACATATTCTACCTCAGGGTCTGTCTGAGTAGGTGATCAACAACAAAACATTTGCCTAATATGGTAATCAGTGAGATTGCAGGTAACCAAACAGATGTCTACAGCCATTAACACAATATGATAGCAATCCATGATATTGGCTTTAACAAATGCTTTTCACAATAAATGTGCCAGGCTATTGTCTGTCATACCTTTTCATAATAAACAGACCAGACCTATACCATCTGGCATAAATTTTACCTGCGCCCCAATCAGGCATATAGGTGTTACTCTTGGCATACCGTATGGTGCTTAAGCTTTCCCACAAGACAGCCATAAGGCATGCAGTCATAAAATTACAAATGCAAATCTTCTCTACCCATGGTTTGTTAGAGAGGGTAGGTAACATTAAAAATCTTGCCCTCTACTGAAAAATACTATTCTCTAACACACCTGCATTCTGAAATGTAATGCAGCCGATAAACAAATTAAATAATCACATTTGTGTGGAAGGTAAGCACTTTTTCTGTGGGAGCACACAACTTCTGCTCAATCCTAGCATGTAGTACTGTCCACAAGCATTTGGCCGGAGTTTCCTTTAAAAAAAAATATATTATTAAACTCCCCCCTCAATCCCACTCCGACACTCTTCCTCGCCACGCCACGCCACGCCATTTTTTGTTTGTGGTAGCCGCCATTACCTCCTGGGGCACAAAAGTAATGACTGTAATCAGTGGGACTGTCTAGATCCTGTCTGTACCATTATGAAACAATGGGGTGACCCAGTAAAGTCAAAGGACCTGGGTATTGGTCGGTATAGATACCAGTGGTCCTAGACTGTTATTATATTCATTACTACATATAGATATATCAATAAATCAATACACAATCAGGCACGGTAATGTCTATAAATACATCACTTTAAATGACACAGCAAAATTCTGATCACGATTGAAAACCTTGTTTAATTAATCATGCATGGTATTTTTCATTGTTATATCACATGGTTGTTATCAGCCAGAAAGTAGTGGGTGGAAGGTCAGCGCGCAAGTGTGGAGAAAATAGGAAAAGGAAAAAAGGAAGGATAAATTAAATTCAAAAGACTCAAAGCATATGAGATCCAATGTAATTAAAAAAACGGTATCTCATTGACATTCAGGCCTACCCCTATATGAATTCAGTAAGACACAGTACATCAAGTTTGTTTTTGACTTTTATTTCCACAGTGTACTTTCTTCTGTTCTCAATTGTGGGGGGTCAGGAAAAAAGGGTGTGGGCCTATTCGGGGGCGTCAACGTTTCGACCCTGAGCTAAAGGTTTAATGTGTTCCTCAGCGGCGGGTCTTCCTCAGGACAGATTGTGGGGGCATCAGGAAACTGACAGGTGAGTAACCAAAAGTGCAGCAATCATTCGCTGTTGGTATCCTGTGGTATATAAATAAATAATACCGGATCTATTTTTGTCTAGGCATAGCAATAACAGATAGCTCAATAAATAAGAGTCAAGATTCGAGGTAGTAGGAGTTTGCAGGTTTATTACAGCATAAAGGACAGGAACAGGACAACCTGCATAGGAATAGGATGGCAGAGCCCGGCAGGGGGGTCCCGACAGCTGCCGGGCAGGATCTGGGATGAGCGCGCTGACATTTAATAACAATACACGATCATATATACTAAAACAGTTGTATTACAATACATACGATAGGCGGAGCAGTGGGTGTGGTCAATAGCAGTCGCGAAAGATAAGGGTGAAAATGGGTGTAACAGGGGCGTATACATAGACATGTGATGCAAACGTAACAGAATATGTCATAAATGGGGCGGAAACATGGAGGGGGCTACCTAAGGAGCCGGGACCTCTAACCTAATGGTGCGCGCAAACTGACAATGACGTGTTACTAGGAGAAGCTGGGGGCTATGAACTCTGTGCTAAGAGCAGAGACTGAAGTCTGGAGAGTCAGGGCGACATGTACCTAAACAGTATCTAGTATCTGATGTTTAGAGAACATGTTGATATAAACTAAGAGTCAGGAGGGGAGAGGCTAACGGACTCCAAGACTGGAGCATGCATTATTCTACATGTAGTGCGTGATGAAGAATATCAAATGACCATTAAATGCAGTATTTCTCTTACATGGAGACGTAAAGGCTAGACAATGACGGAAACTATTGATGCGATTCAGTAGCTTAGAAATGCAGAGAAGGAGGACTGAACTGATAACTGGAATCATAACATACTCTTGGCAGACTCAGAGGCAGAGCCAGGCTGAGCCGGGCACTGCGAGGCAGGAAGTAAGTGAAGGGTCAGGAACACAGGTGGGGGCTGTATCGCTCCTCAGCGAGGCTCAGGAGACAGGAGCTGAATCTGGTGTCCAGGCCCTTTTGAGGCCTAGAAACGAGGACTTTACAATGGAATAACGTGCACACTGAGAAACGTGGCAACGTAGCTTTACATAGGCCTGATATTCGTAGTATTCACGAGAACTGGAAATTGGCATACTAGAGGTGGACACAGCTATAATTGCGTCTTTAATCGAACATGGTGAATACATATGCATATTAATCATGCGCACATAACATATGATGGAGGACTCGTAGGGACACAGAACATGGCAAAATTTACTTTTCCACATTCCCTCCTTGTCACTACGTTTCCATCAGGAAACATCAATATTCATGATACCATCTATCATTTCATACAGTATCATTTGCTCGTCTCGAATTTTCTGGGAACGGGTTTTAGAACGGGACTTGGGACTAGGAATACAAGAGGTAGCACAAATGCCGCAAATCGCAGGGCCACATTGTATACAGAGGCAGCAGCTGAATATGATCGCTACTGCAATACCTAGAAAGGACAAGACTTTCCATCCCCAAGCGGAAATTATATTCCAGAACCAACCGGACCATGTCCAGGTGCCTGGATCTTGGTGTAACAGATGGGCAATTTTATGGAGTCTGGTTATAGCTGAATAAACAGACGGCGCGTTATTTGGAATGAAAATGCAGCAACTAGATCCGATGACTCTACAGGCCCCGCCCCTATCGGCCAATATGACGTCAAGGACGAGACGATTCTGTAAAACGACAAATCTCATAGCAGATTGCTCTTCAGTTAAGTTACCTAGAGCAGAGGCAGTCTCATTCACTACAGCTTCAAGGGTTCTGGTTAACCTACGGATTAGCTTACTGTTCTGGATGGGGCCTATAAAGAAGAAGAAACCTCTATTGAAATCTGTATATTGTTCTAGAGCAGTTTCAGTATAATCGACAATCGGGGACTCCCTTCTATGTCTAATGTGTACTAGACGTGTGTTTCTGTGATAATCAGATGGGGCTAGGAAAACTGGTGGCAGTAGGAAGGCAATGTAACAGGTTCCCTCCCAATCGAGGGGCAGACGAACATATGCGGTCTGACCACAAATAAAATAAGAATGGCGTGATGCTTTGAAAATAGATTTCCCACTGTCACTATATTTGACAATAGTAGTACAATCGCTATGTCCTACATGTACGGAACCATTATTTCTAACACATAATTCGCCTTTGACTGGTAGTACTGAAATAGCAGGTAAGTCTGGAGTGGAATCAGACTGAACATTCAGGACCATGAAATTCGAAGAATAATTACCTAAATTGTAAACTTCGTTTTCTAGATCTAACCCTGTTCTGTGGGGAAGACCTGGCTTGTCTGGGAAACATGTACTGTTAAGAAAAGACATATCTGTTGAGGATGACGTTAACGTGGACCATGCTCCACACGAACCATTATGTGAAAATGGATAAGGAAAGAGTGGCAGAACTCCCTTCGGGGTCTGGAAAGGGGGGAGTCGACCACACACCCAACAATTAGTGGCATTGCTGGTCTGGTGTGAATAATGTAACATGCGGATAAAAGAATTGTTACGCATAGCGAGGCGGTAAGAGAGTTCATGAGGAGGCAGATCACTAAACGTGTGCTCTACTGTAACATTAGAGGACTTATTTACATGAGAAACTGAAAAATACAGATAAAACGCATAACTGGTGCAGGAAATCATAATACTGAGAAATAATATGAAACATAGAAAAACGATACATCGGATTGAGTTTTGACTAACTCTCTCACTATGGGGGTCTATTTTATACATGTCAGAAACCGGTCTAACCGTTTCACCTAGGGGAGGACTTAGACAATCAAACTGGCTGACTTATTTTACTAGACCTTAGCTTTTTCTTATACTCCTGTTGCGGAGTTGTCTCTAACAGGGAGGGTGCAGTATCAGTGTCTTTTGCGGGACAGTCCTTAAGAATAGTACTTTGGCAGTCCTTTAAATCCTCGGAAATGTTCTTTGAAACTGGTTTCAATCCATAAAATTTCTTGATGTGCGAAAGATGCACCCAGCCTTTGCGGAATGTGCGACCATGCGCATATAGAACAGAGCAACTGGCAGAGCTACTAGCCAGTCCACACCTTTCTCTTGACAAACCTTTGCAATTCGGATTTTCAGGGTCTGATTATGTCTCTCTACGAGACCAGCTGCTTCAGGATGGCGTACACAATGGAACTTCCACTGGTACCCTAACAATAGGGAAACATGCTTCATCAACTCAGATGAGAATGGCTGGCCGTTATCAGAATATACGACTCTAGGGAGTCCGTAACGGGGGAAGAACTCACGAACCAACTGCTTGGCAGTAGTCGTGGCTGTGTAATCTGGAACTGGATATGCCTCCGTCCACCTGGACAAAGCGCATACAACTACAAGAACATACTTGAAACCTCGACATCGCTCCATCTGAATGTAATCCATCTGGAGGACTTCAAAAGGGTGGTCAGGGGGCTGGAATCCACCTTGTTCCACCGGGACACTTTTACCTGGATTAAACTGACAACATATCATACAGGTACGGACTTTCTGCTTGGCTGCAGCTCGTAGATGCTTGTTGAACCAAATATTCTGGATACTGTCTAACATGGCTTTTTCTCCTAAATGTGCTGGACTATGTGCGGTATTAATAATGACTTGAACCATAGAGTCGGGGAGAAACCATGTGGCTTTACCCTTTGTTACCCATCCCTGATCTGTCTGGACCCCTCCTTGTTCGGACCATTTCTTAATTTCATCGGGAGTAGCATGTAACTGGATATCTATGATATCTTGAGTAGGGTCTTTAACTGTCATACATGTAGTCGGATCTGGAGTGTGTGTCTGTGTCGGATTAACTGAAATGTCTGGAGTCTGAGCTGTAAGCTTGGCTGTGCGATCTGCTAGATCATTACCTTGAGAAATAGTGTCAGTAACTTTCGTATGTGCTTTGCACTTCATGATAGCAATGGATGTCGGTAAATGTATTGCATCTAACAGAGCTTGAATAAGGAGACCATGCTGAATCTTGGTTCCATGAGAAGTCATGAAACCTCTCTCCTGCCAGAGCACTCCGAAGTCGTGTACAACTCCGAATGCGTAACGTGAATCGGTGTAAACATTAACTTTCAGGTTCTTGGCGTGTATGCAGGCTTGTGTCAGAGCAACTAGCTCTGCTGCTTGAGCAGACAGGGTGTCAATGCGGTGTGTTTCAATAACTTCAGTGTCAGTAGTCACTGCATACGCGGCTACTAGTTCTCCTGTACTAGTTCTCATGCATGAACCATCCACATAAAGTGTCAGGTCGGGATCTGGTAATGGAATATCTGTCAGATCTTGTCTTGGCTTTGTCATGATGTTAACTACTTCCACACAGTCGTGTGTGGCAGAATTCGAAGTAACTGATGGTAACAATGTAGCAGGATTTAAAACGTTGCAGCGTCTGATTTCTATGTGTGGCTGGAACAGTGTCAATTCATAACCTGTTAAACGTGCAATTGTCAAGTGCTGAGTTTGTGTTCGGTTTAAAAGAACTTCCACGGAGTGTGGAACTTGTACTGTCAGGGAGTGTCCCAACACTATGGAATCACTTTGTCTGATAGCAAGTGCTGTGGCTGCAACTGACTTAAGGCACGCAGGCAGAGCCTGGGCTACAGGATCTAATGTGCTCGAAAAATAAGCACAAGGCTTGTATTGTCCTGCTTGATCTTGTGTGAGGACAGATAATGCTGTACCTTCGCGTTCTGTGACGAAAAGTGTAAAAGGCTTACTGTAGTTCGGTGTTGCTAGAACTGGAGCTTGACATAAAGCTTTCTTTAACTCATTGAAACTAAGTGTATGTTCAGATGTCCAAGGGAGGACAGTCGATACGGCTGCCTCCTGTGTCGTTAACTGTATCAGTGGTTTAGCTAGAAATGCATACTGAGGAATCCATTGTCTGCAATAAGAAGTAAGGCCAATAAAAGCACGTACCTCCTTCTGGGTCTTGGGCTGAGGAAGACTCGCTATTAACTGGATACGGTCTGGTGTCAACTGCCTACCCCTCTTGGACAGTAAGTGTCCTAAGTAGACCACTTGCTGGACACAGAATTGAAGCTTCGAAGGGGACACCTTGTGCCCCATCTCGGCAAGGAAATACAAGACTGTAAGGGATGCTCGCTCGCAAGCACGTTCAGAACGGGCTGTGATCAGGAGATCATCAACATACTGGAGCAGGGCAGTGTCAGTTGGCATATGAATGTTGTCTAGTTGTCTCTTGAGTGCTTGACTGTAAATACTAGGACTTTCTGTGAAACCTTGAGGAGCTCGTGTGAACTTATAGCTCCTTCCATTTAAACAAAAACCGAAAAGAAACTGGCTGTCTGGATGAATGGGAACACTGAAAAACGCGTTCTTGAGGTCTATGACTGTGAAAAATGAAGCTTCTGAATCAATGGCTGTCAATAGGGAAGAGATATCTGGGACAACTGGGTACTGGGGAATAATACATTTATTAAGTTCCCGAAGGTCAATCACTAAACGATATACTGGAGGTGCATTTGGATCAGTACGTTTCATGACTGGAATAATCGGAGAATTACATACATTGGAGTCGGTTTCTACAACTACTCCTTGAGCCATGAGCTCGTCAATAATTTTGGATAAGGCTGCTACAGCCTCTGGTGGCAATCTGTACTGTCTTATTCGTGGCAGGACTACACCTGGCTTGAGAGTCACACGATGGGGTGTGATTTGCATAAAGCCAACATCAGTTGGACCTTGCGCCCATAGATGCTGCGGAACATTGGACAATCTGGGATCAAAATCTCGTAATACATAGTGACCCTTGAAGTCGCGTAGGAACAATCGTATTCCCTCTGGGGAACAGCATATAACTGCACCTAACTCTTTCAGTGTCTTAATGCCTAATAGATTTTCTGGACATGACTTAGTAAGTAACAGATCAGTAGTGCGGGACAATGGACCTACTTCTAGAGTAACTGGCTTTGATATTTCATTTACAATAGGCTTTCCTGAAAATCCAAGGGAAACATTTCTAGAGCCTGAGAGCGGAGCCCCTGGAACTTCGGCGTGACTTATAGTGGTCCTACTTGCCCCTGTATCAATCAAAAACTTTCTGTCTTTCCCTAATACTTGACTATGAACATAGGGACCTTCTTGATCTACAGGTATCTCGATGAGAGGCAAGCCTACCTCCCTCTCTAGGCTGTTTCATGAATATGGCTGATACTCTGGATACTCAGACTGTGCATACTGGTACATCTGCTGTGTAACATGCTTTGTTGCAGCGATAGGCTGCGGTGCTGTAACTGTCTGTGGTGCATTCTGTGACTGAGGAGTCTGTGTAACTTGTTCTTGTCTCGGCGGACGTGGTCTTTCTTTAGTCTTACCGGTAGCTATGTTGTGTTTCAGAACTGCACACTCGTTTATAAAATGACCTGGCTGTTTACAATAATTGCAGTTTCCTTTAACGGGAGCTGCAGGATGACTGGCTTGATTTGGTCCCCTCTTCTGACTGTCTTGAGGAACAGATTGTGCAACTGGTACTTTCATTTTCGTGTCTTTCATACGTTTCCTTTCATGTTCTTGCTCTTCTCTGATTCTATTCTGGTGATATTGAAGCATCTGTAACATCTGGGACGGGGTATTAGCTTGCCAGGTACTTTCGACTTTCAAAACTCGGTTTTTAATTTGTGGACTTGAATTCTCGACTAATTTAGTAACAAAAAGATGAGGGTATGATTCGCTACTTGTCTTGAGGCCACTGTTTATGGTAAAACATTTCTCAAATCTGGAATAATAATCACTAATATCTTCGTCTTGTTTCTGTTTACAGGCTGAGATTGCATCCCAGTCTTCTTTTCTAGTTGTCAATAACCTAGGCAAAACTTGTATTAATAATTCTGGTAATTCTTTACATTTATCTCCAAGACCGGTACCTGGTACTCGTGCCTTGTCTTCAGCTTCTAGGACTGTCCAATCGATCTTTTTCTCTCCCACCTCCCATTCTTTTTCTTTGAGTTTCTCATATACCCCTGCGGGCAACAAGACTTTTAACATTTTAATGATATCTGGATACGTGTATTCTCCCATACGGAGCATGTCTTTTAATTCTCGGTGGAACCCTGCTGGATCTTTATCATGACAGGGAATTAACTTTTTCATCTCTAAGAGTTCCATCTTTGTGATAGGGGTGTAAACAAACACTCGTTGCATTTCACCACCCTCTGTCTTAACTGGATGCACTTCTCGTAACGGATTCTGTCTGTCTATGTAAAAGGGTTTACTTTCTGGGGGTGAGACATGAACGAATTGTGGGTTCAAAAACATACTATATTTGTGGCGCTGTTCTAGAATGACACTAATTAAATCGGTACCTAAACCTTTCCATCTATACTGGAGTAACTCGTTCAGGACATCATGTAACGGACCTGGATCAGAATGTTGATCCTCATACAATGTGATGAGGTGCTGGATCATATACATACCCGCCAGTCGCTGCTCGGCTGGGGGCAATTTCAGAAACATTTGTGCCACTATTTCGTCTGGAAAAGTGGTAGAATCAGTAATCCATCGGACTGCTGATCGGACTAGTTCTTGTTCATGCATAGTACTTAACTCGCTATAACCGATTCGTGATTTCAGAATGTGATCGGTAGCTTGAAATACTTGTTCCAGAGAACCTTGTTCTGGTGCTGGATGATGAAAAATTGACTTGTGTTCTAGGCGTAAATGGCGATCTGGAAATCTAGATTTTCCTACATACGCTATTCTGTCGGGATTCTCGTCCTCTACCTCTTCTGTAGAAGAGTCATTTTCTTTCTCGCTTACTTGTGCTTCTTTACGTTGTTCGTGTAACTTTATTATTTCTTTACGGATTTTCTTGTACATACTCTCTATACTACTGATAGTCTTGTGCTTACCCTCGGCTATATTATCACTCCACCTTGTCAGGACTTTCATTTCGGCTCGATCTTTGGTCGGATAATCTTGTTCCCTTATTAGACAATTAATCAGAAACTTTAATATCATGAGCTGGACTTCAACTTTTCTTTGGCACATGACGTCACTAATACTTTCTGGATCATTCCCTGTACGGATGAAACGATATATTCTGTCTAGATCTTCTTTCATATCTGGTAGGGTGACTAGATACTCGGTCACCTTTCTCACGCGTAATGAATATAAAACCATATTATCCTCGCCTGGGACTGGATCATAGCCACATTCGGTAAGGGCTTTTCTTATTTCTGCAACAGACTGATATCTGGGCGTACGCTGTGACGCTTGTGCATGTAATTCGGCTAACGTTAAACGCTTGTGTGGCGGCGGGGTTCCTGGAGGACCCCCCCCCTGCGGCCCCTAAACTAGAGTCGTCTACTGATGCTCTTCGTCCTGGCAGAGTGGGAAATGGAAATGCAGGCTGGACTTGTATGGCGGGCTGGACCGGGGGTACCGTAACAGGTACTCCGGTGTCTGGAGGAGCGGGAAGTGCCTGATTTACAGGGACTGGCGGAGCAGGAACAGGATTTGCATATTCTGGGACTGTGTCGTCCAAATAGGACGAAATGAAAATATCAGCTGCGGTCGGTTTGTGACGTAGCTTGGTCGGAACTAGTGGTGGCGGGAAATTACTGGATGCCTCTGGGGTCGCTTTTGGCAAGCCCTCGGCAAGAAGAGGATACATACCCTTAATAAGAGCATGCCTCTGTCTGTCTGACTGTTCGGTTTTAACTCGTTCACCAATCTCGATTAATTCCCTTTCTTGGGCTCGTTCCAAGGATTCTCTACTTAGTTCTGACTTTCTGATTTCTTTTTCGGTTCTTTTATGAGATTCTTTGCGCCATAACTCGATGGCATCTTTCTGTGACTGTCTGGCTTTCTTTTTCCATAATGCTTCTTCTACTCTCATGATGCACTCGGCATCCCATGTACCTGATACGGGCCATCTATACTTTTCCTCTAACTGTTTGGTATACTCTACCCATAAATCTAGATACAATATGGCGCTTATGCCATGCTTTTGATACATAAAATGACCTGGACTGTCCCTAGGCGGGACAGGAACTGCTGCTTCTAGCAGACCTTTTCTGGTTTTTAACTGACGCAGTTTTGAAAATAGCGGCATGACTGAACTATAATCTGGACACAACACAATACACAATAAACACGATAATTACTTCACACTCATACCACGACATTAAAATACATGAATAACATTCAGAATAACAGTTCGAACAGAATACTACCTGGAATACGGGAAACAGAATATATGAATTTTCTCGAGAACAGAACTGACTAGAACAGAAACTAGATGCACTGCTGAAACAGTACGAAACTTACCGGTCTCATACAGAGACACGTCAGGACCCGCATCCACCGAAGTGGACACTTCGTTTTGTGGGTCTGTGTACCACCAACCCACGGACCAGAGTCAATTAGATTGACCCTGTCTAGATACTACCCCAGCAACGGTACTCACCGGGCAGCAAGAACGGAAGGCCTCGGACTGGACTGGACTGCTTCGACGCCGGACGGACGAACTTCGAACTTCTGTTACGGGTGGGCCTCCGGATACCTCGGACCTTGGACTCTCGGCTTGGGCTCTGGTCGGGACTCGCCGCGTTCCTCCACCGCCTCGTCTGGATGCTGGACCGCCACCTCCGTCTCCTCCGTGGGCCTGAGGGATACTTGAAGCAGAAATATCTGCACGTGCACGGTATGGTTCCGTCACGGCTGCAGAGGGTCAGGGGGCCGGCGTGGCTTCACCGGCGCGTGGGGAAAGGGCAAGTGCCTGTTCGGGCGCCATTATGTGGTATATAAATAAATAATACCGGATCTATTTTTGTCTAGGCATAGCAATAACAGATAGCTCAATAAATAAGAGTCAAGATTCGAGGTAGTAGGAGTTTGCAGGTTTATTACAGCATAAAGGACAGGAACAGGACAACCTGCATAGGAATAGGATGGCAGAGCCCGGCAGGGGGGTCCCGACAGCTGCCGGGCAGGATCTGGGATGAGCGCGCTGACATTTAATAACAATACACGATCATATATACTAAAACAGTTGTATTACAATACATACGATAGGCGGAGCAGTGGGTGTGGTCAATAGCAGTCGCGAAAGATAAGGGTGAAAATGGGTGTAACAGGGGCGTATACATAGACATGTGATGCAAACGTAACAGAATATGTCATAAATGGGGCGGAAACATGGAGGGGGCTACCTAAGGAGCCGGGACCTCTAACCTAATGGTGCGCGCAAACTGACAATGACGTGTTACTAGGAGAAGCTGGGGGCTATGAACTCTGTGCTAAGAGCAGAGACTGAAGTCTGGAGAGTCAGGGCGACATGTACCTAAACAGTATCTAGTATCTGATGTTTAGAGAACATGTTGATATAAACTAAGAGTCAGGAGGGGAGAGGCTAACGGACTCCAAGACTGGAGCATGCATTATTCTACATGTAGTGCGTGATGAAGAATATCAAATGACCATTAAATGCAGTATTTCTCTTACATGGAGACGTAAAGGCTAGACAATGACGGAAACTATTGATGCGATTCAGTAGCTTAGAAATGCAGAGAAGGAGGACTGAACTGATAACTGGAATCATAACATACTCTTGGCAGACTCAGAGGCAGAGCCAGGCTGAGCCGGGCACTGCGAGGCAGGAAGTAAGTGAAGGGTCAGGAACACAGGTGGGGGCTGTATCGCTCCTCAGCGAGGCTCAGGAGACAGGAGCTGAATCTGGTGTCCAGGCCCTTTTGAGGCCTAGAAACGAGGACTTTACAATGGAATAACGTGCACACTGAGAAACGTGGCAACGTAGCTTTACATAGGCCTGATATTCGTAGTATTCACGAGAACTGGAAATTGGCATACTAGAGGTGGACACAGCTATAATTGCGTCTTTAATCGAACATGGTGAATACATATGCATATTAATCATGCGCACATAACATATGATGGAGGACTCGTAGGGACACAGAACATGGCAAAATTTACTTTTCCACAATCCCGTAAATAGTATCAGGAGAGAATGGGAACAAATCCCAACGCACCGCGGTGCGAGGCCACGACGTGCGGGCGTGTTCAAATGGCGATCTTGAGAGTCATCAAGTTTAGATTAAGAATCCAGTAAATGGAGGTATTAGTCATTTCCGACGGTCAGTTATCGATTACATGGACCTTGGAATCGTGTGAGCGCTGTTGCAATCAACCGAACCGCAACCGTCTGCTCCGGTCAGTGACCGGAGCGTGCCTGATTGTGTATTGATATATTGATATATCTATCTGTAGTAATGAATATAATAACAGTCTAGGACCACTTGTATCCTATACCGACCTAGATCCTGTCTGTAAGCGGCTCCACGTAGAGCACCAAAAGGAGTGGGGAGAGTGGAAATCCTTGTTGGGTACCTCTAGTGATGGGAAAGGTGTGTGACGTCAAGCCATTAACCCTTACCCGTGCCATGGGGTTTATGTAGCTGCATTTCACCCATGTGCAAACGCGGGGGCCCAAGCCTATCTCTTCTACTACCCGCCATAAGGAACAATGCCCTCAGTTGAACTTTTTTTCAGTGTCTAATGACCTGAGTAGTGCCGGGTCTGAGATCGATGGGCTTTGTCCATGAGGTGCAGCAGGCATTTTTGTGTTGTCACTGCAGCCTCTTGCTGGTATGAATCCCGCCTGGTCATGGTCGATCAGCCCCTGCATAAGGGGATTGAGGTGTGCAGCATGGATGCCTGTAAATAATTTGGCATCTACATTTAGGAGGGTGATAGTGCGGTCTGAGGAGCACTTCGTGGGATCCTTACCAGACTGGGAATAATTGCAGAGGCGTGTAAGGAGGGGCCCAGCTGGGTGGCAAATACCTTGTAAAATCTTGGGGTGAATCCATATAACACTGGGGTTTTTCTGGGTTGCAGCTGGACAATCGCCAAGAGGGCCTCGTCCAGGCGAATATCCTCCTTTAGAGATTGCGTTTCTGCCTCCGATAGACGTGTTACATAGGTGACAGCGAGGTATTCGTCGATGTCCTGGGGGTCCACCATTTTATTGGTGTAGAGGTTGACATAGAGGCCCTCGAATGTCCCTGTGGAGAGCCCGTCTAGGCTGTGGGCAGATCTCTGTAATCCTGTTCCTGTGTACTCTGGTTCAAAGCTTGTAGGTGAGGAGTCGCTCTGCTCTACTCCCTCCCCGCTAGTATTTTAGTTTTAGTTGGAGGAGGGCATACTCTCCCCTCTCCGTATCCAGCTCCTTTAGTTGTTTATGGACCAGTGACAACTGCCTTCACACCCTTTAGGAACCGGACTGTTTAAGAGCATGTTCGAGGGTCCTCACCAGTTCCTCTACTGTGGAACACTTGGCTTTCCTAAGCCCATTAGGCCAAGCGAACATTCCTATTAATGTCCTTCTAAGGACTGTGTCAAAGTCTCCCACAACAAGGAGATAGGGGTGTGTGGTGTATCATTAGGAAATGCGGATGGTCTTCCGAACCCCTGAAGGGTGGAGTTGTGTGTTAAGAGGTCGGCGGAGCAGTGTGGAAATGCTCCTATTCAGCTGCCATCTTGGTCACGACCCATTCTTTTTCTAATTTTCTTTTCTTTTATTTAATGTGATTTTCTATAGCGCGAACATTACCCGAAGGTGTCAGAGCGCTTTACAAAAGAACCAGTTGCGATACATAAGGACTTAGGATTACATGAGTTACATAAAAGATACAAACAGGAAAACAAATTGCCAATGTACAAGTTGTAAAGTCACACAGGGAAGAGATACAAATAGAAACAAATGCAAATGTACAAGTTCTAAAGTCACTCAAGGAAGAGATACAAATGGATAAACTCTAAGAATCACATACCAATGGTAGTGAGTACAAAGGTCTACTACGTATACTAGTGGTTAGAGTTCTCTCTATATACATATATATACATGTAGTAGATTTTCTCAGGATTCCATTTTACCAGCGATTCGGCTTGGACAAGTATATATCACGTATTTACAGAGTGAAAAGAGAAATAAAAAATAAAAATAATAAAAAACATTAAAATAAAAAGGGGTAGAGAGCAGTATGTGAGGGAGAAGAGTTGGAGGCTAAGATTGGTGAGAGAAGAGAGGGGTGCCTGAAGGGGAGAAAGAGATAAGGCAGTCCAGCGTAAGTGAAAGGTCAGCAGGATGGAATCCAAGGGACCAAAGGAAGGACAAGAATCAACAAAATGGCGGACCCGGGTCGTGGGCATCGATGCAAACCATCTCAACATGGCAAGATGCACCCAGGGCAAGATCGACAACAGGAGAGGGTCCCAAAATGGCAGGGGGCACACGAGTTCCAGTCAAAAAGTTACGAGGGCCAAGTCTAAAGAAAACCAGGGAGCCGACCCAACGGAGGAAGAACAAGAGGGGAAAAGGAGCCATACAGTCAAAAGGAGGAGCATCTTCAGTATTTGCACCTCCTTTTACCACTGCTGCACACACATGATCCCTGGTCTAAATGCTCCCACGCTCCTGTACTGGGCACCACCCGTGTCATTAGCTGGAGGGCTGTTAAAACAAATCCCCAGGTCTCCACCCAGCTTTCATGCTCGACAAAAAGCTCATGTCTATCTTAGCTCTCCCAGGGGGGTGTTATTGGCTTCATCATATGTAGGGGGTGAGCGCTGTAATTAAAATCCTCTCCCCGTCGTGTAACCTGAACCGCCCGTCCGCTGTGGCCAGGGGCCCCCATCCACACACTGTGGTTGGGCCACACAGGCGGATGGAGGCTGCAGATCCGGCGATCCTGGGCTGCACCAGCTGCGGGCAACCGCTGGGGAAGATGAAAGGTCAACAGGGGGCCGGCCCGCTCCTGATGTCGCGGACCCCACATTGTTACCTCATAACGTGGGTCCATATCACCGCGGCCCCCCCCCACTTCTACCTCCGTTTCAACTCTGGCGCCATCTTGAGGTGTTATCGCCAGGGGTGGATATTGCCGATATCACGGCAGAGAAGCCGCTGGAAGTATCGGCGGCCCCAGCGGCAGACGCTCCAGATCGTCCGATTTTGGCATTTGGCCCTTACAGATAATTTAGTGGGGCTTGGAGGGCAGCGTTAGGATGTTGTGCGCGGGGTTTCCATGGAGCTGAAGCTCCGGGTAGCCATGTTGGAATTAGACAACCAAAGGGGGCCCTGCATGACATTTGTGACCTGAGCCCTACAAAAGCTTCTGGCAGGCTTGACAATATGAAAGAGAGTCAGACACAGCAGGGTAGTTCGAGATCTTGTAGCAGAACAGTGTTGCTGCTGGTAGGCAGTTGATGCGGCCCAATCAAGCCTAAGAAACTTTACAGTAACCTTTCCTGGAGCTGTAAATCCAAAATGGCTGCCACAGTGAGGCTAATGTGCTGATCCCATCTGAACACAACTTATGGGCGTGTGTGACTGTCTTCTTCTTTCAGACACATCTGTGGGACAGGCTGCATATTTTGTACAAATGACTAACTGTTCCACATTTAAAGGGATGCATTTGCAGGATCTCTTTTTTATGGTGCACAGTATCTGAGAGGCATGTTGTCAGCAGTTCTTTGTGGGTGGAAATACACCCCTGACGAGAAGTTCAGAGTGCCCGGTCACGGTAGTAGTGAAATCACACATGGCTTGTGCGGTACAGCAAGGAATACCTCACTAAAAGTGTGCCTCACACAAAGGCAGCTTTACCTTCCATTCCACATATTAGCAGAAAGTCAAACGCCCACTCTTCTCCTTGCAGTAGGACCTAATGCCTTGGTTACCATGACACTTTTTTTTAAATGTGAAAGACTACAGGCAAATGTAAGACTGCACACAAATGTAACTCAAAAACGATGCATTTTAATTTGGGAACAACAACCAAAGTTATTAATAACTAATCCAGAGAGAGACCCATCCAGGTACAAAAATTATACTTCAGGCAAATATAAATGTCGGTCCTGTGTTAAAGGGCCTGCATCTAACCATTCACCAGTGACTGCAGTAGAAACAGAACCCAGAATACTGTGCTTTGGACTTATGAACTCTCATCACAAACCAGGTACAGACCCATCTGCCTGCAGTACATCAGTGGCTGAATCAACAAGCCCTACAGTACTGGAATCTTTCCACAAGTGCCTTGTGTTGTGTGATCCTCTGCAGCGTGGTGCTCATTCTGGTTCCTCTCCCGAAGCCACTTGATGCAGAAACCTCGCCTTTTGGCAGACTCCAAAACTACTGCTGCAGGAACGCCCCACAGTGCTGCCTTTCGACCGATGGTTGCAGGTGAGAGGCACCAGCACTGTTTTTTGGGAACCTGGACGTATTTTCCATCCTTGAACTTTGACCCTGAGCAAAAGAGAAACAAACATTGGCTATGCCAATAGGTCTGGCAGTAAGGAATTGATGTATGATAATATAAAGCATTACAAGTAGATAGCAATTAATAAATATGTATTTGTGGAAGAATAGAACAGTAGAATTATATCGGTGTAGGTTAAAAGGCCAGGTGGCCGTTGCACTGTTAAGCTAGTCCTAAAAATCCATGTAGGTTAATGACTGCCCTCCTCCCATTTGTGCTACTCCCAGAGAAAAAAACAGCATACATTATCTAGCTGTCTAATATACGTTAATAACATTCCAATGGCATGTGTGTGCCCTTCAAAATTCAGGTTTAATGAGCTGGGTAACTAAACATATTTATCAAAGGGGCGTGGAGAACGAGCACTTTTTTTGTGGAAGCACACAACTTCTGCCCAATCAAAACATTTACTCTTGGCACCCAACATGTGGGTGGAGTAAAAGCTCCTCTCTAGTAGTGCTCACACAATTGCCTGGCGACTGCTGGGCTGTCATGCCAGACCTTAAAAACACAGAAAAGGGTGAGCGAAGTATAAAGAGAAGGTTAGGAAAACAGTAAAAGTGCAAAGGGAAAAACCAGGGATGCAAAAGTACCTGCAAGAGTACAATAAAGAGACAGATGGTGTTTGGTGGTGGAAGAAAGGTCTGAGGTGGAATCAAAATTACGCTGTGTTGGTATTTGTCACGTCCTGCTTCCGGCAGTCGCGCACCCCTAAACATACTGCTCCTGAAAAATAGAAGCATTTGCACATGTGGTGCCGTACAAAGAACAGGGATGTTCTGTGTACAACAGGTGATGGCAGGGGTAGTGGCGACGTGCAATACGGCCAGTACAGTACAGCAATTTTACATTACACTTAATAGCAGATTTATTTTACCCCCACACAAGCACAGCTTAATTCGCACATATATGCTGCTTGAGTCACAGATGTCTTGAGAATCTCATGGTTTTTGGTCAAGTGTCAGACGCGAAATTAGAAAACAGGTTTCCAAGTCTAAAGGTCACTAAAGTAAGCAATCGACCTTGTTTGTACTGATTACTTTAGAAAACCAACACAACCCACAAACTCTCAGGACACACCTAAGAGATGCCTGTATCCTTAGCATCCCTAGAGCAACACTCTGTGGCTTGAGTATTTAAACAAGGGGTCAACATAACAAGGCAGGCATCATGGCATGAGCTCATAACTAAACGAAACCAAGACACACAGCCAAATATACACAATGCACACCCAACTGAAAATAACCATAAAACCACATGCCCCACCCCAAAGCTCAACACAAATAAATGCAATATAAAAACGTACGCCCCAGATGTTGATTTAGGACTTTTACCATGATGATTGGTAGGTTGAGAGTTTCTTTTTTGTAAGCTTCTGTGGGATTCATAAGAAGCACATGCCCTGTGAGTGAGTGGTACATAGCAGTAGTTCACTTGCTTTGTTCTAGCAGTGTAGTTTACACTTAATGCTTCTCATGGGGAACTAGGAGAAGTAGCTGTTTAGAGACATTAAACTGGTACTAAGATAGCATGCAGCTGAAGCAAGAAACAACTAATTCTAACGTAAGAAGACATACTGAGAGGCAACCCCAATGAGCTGCACTCTTGGATTTCATCAGTAGCAATGTTGAGCTGCATTATGACAGTTGCAGCCTCTAACATACTGACTAACTGAACCTGGGCTCTGATGATGAAAAGTTGCACGTGCACAGGGGATCTTCACACTGCCATTTGCACCCTCCGACTGGTCCAATAATTATCTTTGCGCTGACAATGTAGCTCAAAAAGTACCGTTTTTGCACTGGTCAGTGAACATTAATATATGTGGTATATTGCCCTGCACCAGAGCAAATCTATGTCAAATAGTCCATAGTTTCCTGAAGTCGTATCACCAAACCCAAGATCAGAATGCACACATACTTGGATATATTACATCTTGTGACAGTCTTGAACATCAGCATCCAGCGCAAGTCCTGGATGGCTGGATTCATACACATGTTCAGAGTAGCCACTGCCTGTAAATGAAGTCCATCTGCATCCAACGTATGAACAATTATTTTATGTGGACAGCCTGAGAATTGTTCATGGATCTGGCTCTCCTGGTCCTATGCTGACATCCTTCATTTAGAAGCTCTAGATATGTGTACCAATTAAATATCCTTCACATGGTCTCAACAGTTACCATTAAATGTTAAAGACAGTGATTTAGGAAGCATGCAAAATAATAGTTTCTGAAGCGAGATAGTCTGAGGCCTGCTCTCCGTCAGTAATATAGGATTTATTGATCCCATCCATGTTCCCTACACAATTGACTGTGCGTTTTTAAAGTGGTAATTTTAAGAAAGTATGCCTTATCTGTTTGCCTATGCTTATTTGGTACTGGTATTAATGTTGTGGAAGTGACGCGGGTATTGAAAGTAGTGGCGGAAATTAGCCCTGACCAAAACCTTAAGAATATACAAAAAATAGCGTTTTTCTGCACACAATAAATGTGTGTGATGACTCAGTGTATTCTACAGGTGTAAGTTATTTCCTTATACATTTCATTGCAGTGTAGGCACTCCATAGAAAGAGGAATCCCACACAAGAAAGGCAATAACTTAGGGTGAGGTAGTAATACTCTTCTGGTTAGAGCCAGACGGACCTTAATGCCTTGTTTCTTTAAAAGTCATCTGAGAACATATGAACACACATTTTGTTCCTTAATACATACCCATAAGGTCTTAAAGTAAACTAAAACCGGTTCTATGCCAGAATATTGAGCACAAAAAAATCATGTTCCAAAAATATTAAAGCTAGGATACTGACTTACAACATATTGTGAGGATAGGTTTATATAGATAAACAGAGATTCTTAGCTCCACATATATGTACATTGAAGCTATATATTTTTTCGTCTGGTCTATTAGTCAAAGCCATCAGAGTAGTCAAATAGAAATTCTGGTAAAAAATGTACAACCAGTAGATTAAAAAAAAATACTATTCTGGAATACATCATATTTTTATGACCAGTGAAACAGAATTGCAGTGTGTCCCTTAGAGTTCTTCTCTTATATTTAATGAACCAAAGTTAAAAAGTTGTAAACTTTTGTTAATAAAAATTGACAGTTAAAAAGACCATGAATAATATTTATGTTTGCATAATCCTCAACGAACAACACTTAGTCGCCTTTTATTAATAGAATTACTGCTGCAGGTGGGTATATTATCTTGGATTGTATTGTTCTGCTGCCTATTCAAATGTAACCCAGCACCTGACATTGAAACTACATAACACATCCAAACTTTGCTCATCTGCATTATGTTTGGCCAAAAAAGGTATGATCAGGTTGGCCGTTGTGCTGATCTGGACGGGCTTTAGGTAAATGTCAAATTCAAGTGGAACGTTCCTAGGTCTGGGATGGTCAGATACTTGAGGGAAAGCTCGAGTCTTTGTAGGAGTAGGTGTTCATTTCCAGCAACCAAAAAGGTGCCTAGGCTCTAAAATGAATTTTGTCAAATGATGGCATCCTGCTGGGGGATAAGAGCCCAAGTTTCGCTTGAGAGTCCTCATGGAACCTGCAATCAGCATGCACTTAGGGCCTAATTACGACTTTGGCGGTCTTACACTGCCTCGCCTACAGGAGGACCTGCAAGGCTGTGGTCAGACTGCCCGCTGGATTACGATTGTAATCCAGGGCAAGTAGAGCAGTGGAGGTCTCACAGCGGCGGTCTCTTAGGCTCATTGGAGAGCCTAACATACAGACCGCCGCCATGCAAGTGCCGACTGCACATTCCTGCACGGTGTGGCATGCACCATGTCATACATGCCACTACTTGCAGGAATGATGGTGAAATTCCAGTGGGAAGCATGTCCCCTCACCCCCTGCATCCACCCACAAGCACAGAGGAGGCAGGGGGCCCTGTTGGATCCCCCTTGCAAATTATGCAGCGTAATACAGCACATTTTGTGATATACTATTACTTCATTATTTTGTCATTTTCCTACATATTAACACTGTCTGGTCGAAGACTTGATCTCATTAGTACTGTGTAACACCCACATTCAGCAATAAGCAACAGAAGGGTGACCACTCAACCTTGACTGTGCAGCAACACCTATGTATGTATATGGTACTTCGATAGCATGAACCTATCCAAAAGATAGCGGTGCTGTAGATGGTCAAAGATAAGCTCAAAGTCGCAGAGAAATAGGAATGAGAGGTGAGTTGTGGACGATTAATGCATTATGAGGTGGTGTTCTTTAAAGAGGTGAGTCTTCATCTCTTTCCTGCTTTGGAGCAGCGTTGTGGCAGTCCTGATGGTTACTGGGATGTTGTTCCTGATCCTGGGTGCATTGATGGAAAAGACCTGTTGTCTCGTTTTTCGTTTGACATTTAGTCAGCTGTCTGATGGTGTTCTGGCTGTCGGTGTGCCGAGAACCAGCAGAGATGGTGACTTTGTCTGCAAGATCAGCAGGGGTGCTGGCTTTGATAGTTTTGTAAATGATGCAGTTGGATTTGCCCATGGTGTGGGCTGCCATGGGAGCCAATGGAGTTCCGTCAGGGTCATGTGATCATATTTCTGCAGGCCCTGGATGTGATGTGATGTGCTGTGGTGTGTGTCGGATGCCCCTCTGGGATGAATATGTGATGCCATCCCGCTGTATTTCTCCCCGCAGGGAATCACAACGCTGTCGTTCCGCATACCATTACTCCGCAAGTCGGAACAACGACTTGCGGAGTGGGGGCGCTGGATGTTGGAATAGTATAATTTACTATTCCAACTCCAGTCAGTGTGGACAATAGGGAAGGTGTTGGATTTTAAATCCAACACCTCCCCCCCCTCCTCAAGTCGTTGTTCCGACCTGCGGAGTAATGGTATGCGGAATCAGTTACAACGACCGCGTTGTGATTCCCTGCGGGGAGAAAGATTCACGGTAAACATTGTTTCCCCCTCTGAGATGGATGCCAATGTGAATCTGGGAGACCGTGAAGTAGGGTATTACCATCATTCAGATTCGAGAGTATAAGCACTTGAACAGCCGTTCTGAATTCATTTCACGTGTCGCTTTGTCTTTAGTACCTTTTGATCCGTATGAACAAGAATTAAAAATAATTGTTAAAATTTGCAGATTATACAGCAGAAGATGGATTATGTGACAAATGCTGTCAATTTGGTGCAAAATAATATAATGCCAGTGACCCTGCCTTCAGCCATCTTCTCCTCGGTACAGGCTGAGTGAATTTGTAAATGGTCTCAGTAGTATTCAAGCAAATTTCGAAAATTCCTGACCAACTGCTCTCTGAAAGGGCACCGGCTCCAGCAGATTTAGTCCTATTATATTATCAACTGGACCTTGCAAACTGTGCTCCAGATACATCTCTCAGTTATTACATACAAATCACTGCACAGAAACCCTTCGCAGCAATACAGTGCATCCTGGACCAGGACAGCGCTACAACTTTGAAGCTGTCACAGGGCCTGGGTGTCATTGCAAATAGTAGGACTCTCACAGTGCTTCGGAGTCTGCGAGAGAAGCGATTCTTATGTATTGTTTTGGCTTTTATTTTTCACTTAATGCACCAAAGATGTTTTGTCTGATACCAGTGTCTGAAAAGAAGATACCAGATTATAAAGTACTCTAACAAGTTTATGAGTTTGTACACTTCTAGAGAGCTGTTTACGTATAGCAAGAGGAGGTCTTGGATCACTGTGCAGGGTGCCAGAAAGTACCCTTGGAGATAGAGGAAATGAGTTTTCTATTTTTAGGCCTTGCTCATTAGTTTGTGTAGCTTCTAAATTTATACACTGACTAGCAGCCCGTCCCGACGTTGTCCGGTTATGAATTGCTGCCGGCCAGTAGTATATTGTTTTGTAGGATTTCGTTTTGATAGCATTTCTTATCTGTGACAGGCCTGTGAAACGCTCCGATTCACAGTGCACTGCTGATGCACTTAAGAGTGTGCGTTCAGTAGTGTGTAAACTCGAGTTTCCCTACTTTATTTTTCCTTGCAATATTATATAGCAAGAACTCGACAACATGGCATGAGCACAATTTACATTACAGAAGAACATTGCAGAAGGCACGGGGAGACAAAGCGATTTG
Organism: Lissotriton helveticus; assembly: GCF_964261635.1. Taxonomy (NCBI): domain Eukaryota; kingdom Metazoa; phylum Chordata; class Amphibia; order Caudata; family Salamandridae; genus Lissotriton; species Lissotriton helveticus. Next base: position 1,853,442,988 of record NC_136065.1, read on the forward strand.
CCTGGAATCACAGGATGTTGAGCTGATGCCGTTATTTGAACGTAGCTCCCCAGCTCTAAAGTTCGCAATTCTAGAACTTGTGGCTGGAGGTGTGTCTAAAAGTGTATGTCGGTGCTGGCCTTCAATGAGAGAGACCTGTGCATTTTTTAAATGGGTGGTGAAAAAATATGAGTATGATGCTGGAGATGTGGGATGCCGTGCCACCAATGTACTTACCGGGGGAGGGTAAACACCCATTATTGCGTAACTTTCTTTCCGCATACCATCACTCCGCATACTTTCATTACGAAAGTACCATGACTCCGCAATGCCATTATAACACATGGCATTACATTTTATATGCTTTTACCACGCATACATTTACAACGAAATTCGTTGTAAATGCATGAATGGTAAAAGCATGGTTTTTTTAATGTATGGATAAGGTAAGTATGGGTATAGGGGTATATGTTTTGGGGTACTGAGGTATATGTTTTGAGGTGTTTGGGTATTTTAAGGGTTCAGATATAGTTTTGGGTTATGGGGTACAGGGGCAGTTTTAGGGTTTAGGGATAGGTATGGGTTTTGGGGTACAGGGGTATTTTTAGGGTTCAGGGCTAGGTTTGGGTTTTGGGGTATAGGTATTTTTAGGGTTCAGGTGTAGGTTTGGGTTTTGGTGTACAGGGGTATTTTAAGGGTTCAGGGCTAGGTTTGTGTTTTGGGGTACAGGGTTATTTTTAGGGTTCAGGGGTAGGTTTGGCTTTTGGGGTACAGGGGTATTTTAAGCGTTCAGGGCTAGGTTTGGGATTTGAGGTACAGGGGTATTTTAGCGTTCAGGGCTAGGTTTGGGTTTTGGGGTATAGGTATTTTTAGGGTTCAGGGGTAGGTTTGGGGTACAGGGGTATTTTAAGGGTTATGGGCTAGGTTTGGGTTTTGGGGTACAGGGGTATTTTTAGGATTCAGGTCTAGGTTTGGGTTTTGGGGTTCAGGGGTATTTCAGGGTTCAGTGGTAGGTTTGGGTTTTGGGGTAAAGGGTTATTTTTAAGGTTCAGGGCTAGGTTTGGGGTACAGGGGTATTTTTAGGGTTCAGGGGTAGCTTTGGGTTTTGGGGTACAGGGGTATTTTAAGGGTTCAGGGCTAGGTTTGGGTTTTGGGGTACAGGGGGTATTTTAGGGTTCAGGGGTGTTTTTGAGGTACAGTGTTATTTTTAGGGTTCAGGGCTAGGTTTGGGTTTTGGGGTGCAAGGGTATTTTTAGGGTTCAGGGGTAGGTTTGGGTTTTGAGGTACAGGGGTATTTATAGGGTTCAGGGCTAGGTTTGGGTTTTGGGGTACAGGGGTATTTTTAGGGTTTAGGGATAGGTTTGGGTTTTGGGGTACAGGGTATATTTATAGGGTTAAGATAGGTTAGTGTTTAAGGGTGTTGGGGTATTTTAAGGAGTAAGGGTGGGTTATGATTATGGGGGCATGGGTATTTAAAGGGAGCAGGGTGGGATTAGCACACAATATGAGACATGGCATGAAGGGCGGAACGTACCACATGCCCCCAGCGTTTGTCACGCCCCCAGCACACGCCCACAGCACAGCGCAGACACGTCCACAAGGGACTATTTTGCTGGCACGGTTCTTTTACCTTTTAAATGTATATGGTGAGCATCTGCATAGCCTATGTCCTTCTGCTGCAACTGCCCTTTCCAACGCTGTATTGGGTGTTGTGATTGGTGCTGTGGTTCCTGTGATTACCCGCCTCAAAGGTTTGGGCTCTCTTTATTATATTAGTATAGATATAGTCCATGCTTGAAGGGGGGGAGGGGTGGGAGGTTAGTAGGGAGCTCAAACAAAGACCCGGCCAAACAGCGTATCTAGGACTCCGTTCAGAGAGATGTGGTCTATGCAATTAAGGGTGAGGTTAAAACATGTTAACTAATATCCAGTGCTACACATAACTTGCTCGCTGACCAATAAGTGGGTGGATATTATTGCAGCCAGACATATGATACAACAACGGATAGACACATAAATCAAGCTAGACCTATTGACTCTGCCAATGCTTGTTAGCTGTATGAATCATAAACAATAGTGTTTTTTTGTGAACAGTTTAAAATGTTTAATTTCCGGAAATATGAGAAATTGAATGAAACACTGTAAAGTCTGTAACGGGTAATGGTGTTCGAAGTGGCTCAATCACTCCCGTCCTCCCCTTCACAGCACTTTCCTCTGCTGTCTCTCACTCTGTAAGACACTTGCCCCCATTTCGTCCTACATTTCTCTGAAATCATTCATCTGCATTTCTCACTTCATCTCTTTCCTCTTCAGTAAATCTTTTCTCTCTCTCCTTCTGCACGTACATTGTTTCATCTCCTTTATGTAGCCACAACACCCCTTCACGCGCACACAGTCACTCCACCCACTCACCTGTAAAGTGTGCATTTTCTTTTCCTTTCTCACTATTAATAGTTCGATATTCGTGTGCATCCTTTACACTCTTTCCCATAGAATCACAGTTACCTTTGGCACATAGGTGATCCTTGCTCTGAGCACGTATATGCATTTAGTCTGAACACTTTTATGACCCCCTGACAAGCACTGTGAGAAACACACACTGCTTTTATCCTCAGTTTCGGAGCTGTCAGTCGTGCCCTTCCATAAACACCCATCCACAACCTCAACTCACTGGATATGAATAGAGGGCCCAATAAGCACATGTTCAAAGTTAACTTGTAATTACCACCAGGTCTGAGACCCTAGAAAACACAACAAGATGACTGATGAAGTGCTGAAACATTTCAACCACTTACCCCCAGTCAAGAGATCTGGGTTTAATCCATTGTTCTTTTTCTCACCATGCCACAACAGTTTGGACCAGCTATATGCAAATTAGTAGTGAAAACAGTCCAGCCCGAACTGCCAGGTCAGGTCCTAACTGGACCAGAAACAAGAATCCTGGGACCGGTTTCAGGGTATCACCCTTCATCAGCCAGGCTAACTTGAATCCAGCGGGACAGCGGGCAAGGGACCCACATTTGGGCATATGCTTGGACACTTAGGGCAAACATAGCAAACACAAGAAGGTGATGGACGGAGTACTGAAACTTTTCAACCACTCTCCCCACTCAGATGCGGCTGGAAGCTCTTTACTTAAAGCTCTGCACTGAGATCCCTTGGATTGACGCAATTAATTTAGAGTCTGACTTGCTCTATTTTATATTCCTGTCAACATTTTGTAAGCTGCCAGAAACGACAGTGCCTCTCGCCGCCATCTTGCAACATATGGTTTTCCTGGCAGGCTTAGGCGCATCCTACAGCAGGGCACAGCAAGTGCTTTCATTCCAGGGAAGCGAGCGCTAGATCTGTCGTTTGAGCCAGCTCTGTCCCCACCTCTCACATTATTTTTAGAAGCATAAGCCAACGCCTGAGCCACATTATTTGACAAGTATCCAGGTCCCCAGAATAGCTCAGGCACACATTGTGCAAAGCTGCTTTTCAGATATCATGGATCATAAAACTCTGAGCGCCATATCTGTTCCTTTTCTTTTGTCCTTACAGGGTGCAATGCAGCTCAGAAAATAAATCTATAATTGTCAATGCTGGCACTAAAAGACTTGTACGTTTTCAAATACCAGCATACAGGACTGGGGCAAAGGTTTTTAGTGGCTTAGGCAAATGGACATTTTGCTGCCCCTCACTCCTGTGAGTGGTGAACATTTGTTGCTTCTTGTGGGCTATTTTGCACCCCGTGCCTATGGCGCCTTTGTCCTGCCGTTGCCATAATTGTGAGATGGGGCTGTTCAAGTGAATTTAAAAGCCTATAACCAGTACTTAATTTGAGCTGATGGGGGCCACCGGAACTTCATTTTCCTGATCAGACATTGCCCGAGAGCAAGAGAGAGAAAAACACACAAAGGGGAAAGAAAGAGCAAGAGAAAAACAAGGAAAACATCAAAAAGGGAGAACGCAGGAACCTCTAAGAGCAAGATAAAGGGCATCTGGTAGTGGATAAAAGAGATATGAGATGGATTGAAGACTAAGCAGCCTTGATATTTGGCGTGCTGACCTCTAATAGTGGTAAACATCTGGACAGCAAAAAGAAGAAATGATGGACTGAATGCTGAACAAATCAAACACTCACCCCCAGTCAGAGATCTGCGTTTAATCCATCATTTTTTTCTCACCACGCCAATTTGGACCAAGCCATAGGGAAATCAGTCTTGATCCTGCTCACTGTGCCACTGGATTGAAACCTGACTGACGAGCTCCCTCAGAACAATGAACCATTTTCTGTGCGTGCCAGTGACCGATAAGGAGTGTAGACACGCCTGTTAATTTTGTACTAGTCTCTACCTGTGGAAACTGAGGACACTTCTTGTTACACTAGTGAACATCACTTCACCAGCAACAGAGGCGTGGGCACCCCGTGCAGTAGGCCTTGTGAAGAGATGCATGTCTGTAGTGCCTTGTCTGTTGAAAGCGTCTGAGGCAGAGAGCTGAGACAGGCAGAGCTTAGGTCGCGAGAGAAGGAAGGCAGCAGTGATGGCGTGTGCCTATGCCAAGAACGCAGTCAGGTGAATCGCCTTTAGGCACTCGAAGGAATTCAGGACAGGACTGTGGTGGTAATAAAAAGTGCCACAGTGGGAGAGCTAGAGGCAGCAGGCACTCATAGGGGAACGTTTCTTACAGGGCCCACCAGTGTGCATCAGACCTGCATGCTTGGACACACTGGGGGTCAGAAGTTGTGCTCATGCAATCCTTGGACTCTCTAAATTGCATTAGGCTACACATTTATTTTGTGGCATAGGTTTTGTGAGAAATAGAAAAGGACAGTATATGAGCAAAAAATTAAACTGTGGAAGGAAACAAGAATGATGGCTAAAGTGGTAAGTGAGCAGCAAGGCCCGCGGTCCTAGGATTTCTGAAAGTTTCAGTGAACGACCAGGTTGGATTGTGTGATGCTTCCAATTTATTGGCTCAAAAAGCTTGCAATGTTCCCAAGCTGAAATGATTCAATCAACACTTTTTGATAAGACCAAGTAATTTAATTGTCTTAATCTTTTCATGATTTTTTTCTGAATTCATATTATTCAAATGCATTAAAAAAACACCTCTTCATATTAATTGGACCACATATTTATTTATGAAGTTTTATATAGCGCGAGCATGATCCCGAAGTATAAGGCACATTTCTGCAGCACTCTGTGGCTGCACAATACTTTTCCAAAACTTTTACAAAATAATTTATTTTTATTTTTTTTAAATATAATTTTTATTATTTTTCCAAAACAGATGTACACATAAACATTTAACATTTAGGACATTTCGCTATTACATTTGGTATCTGTGAATTACATAAAAAGCGTTTGGTGGTACATCTCTTTTCCGACATCTGCCTGACATAACCTAAACAACAGCCCCAAAAGCGCTGGGATGCCTGGTTTCACCCTAGGGGTGCCCAGGAGTGGACACTCACAGGGAAAACCAGGAAGGGTTCCTAAGCGGTATACGTACAGCGCCGGGACACTACCTTCGGGAAGTAGCTGTGCGCTCTATAAATATCGGTACATTTACATATAAACATATGAGCGTTCTGCCAATTGTTGTGGGTCGATCATCAACGCACATTTAGGATATTTCGCTGTATCATTTGGCCAAGAGCGTGTTACATAAAGAGCGTTTGGTAGAAGGTTCTTGGGGGTCAATTGACAGAATACCGATGTACATATACATATAGCATTTGGGTCATTCCGCTTTTTACTTTGGCATACACGTGTTATATTTGCATCTTTTATCAGGCACGTGCTTGACGTAACATAAACATATAACATGTAAGCGTTCGGCTAGTTGCCGTGGATCGACCGTCAGCACTATGGTTGTTCTCGCCGTGTGTTTCTTTACTACTGTCTATGGTGGTTTGTATGGGTTAAGGAAGCTATGTAAAGATGACCACATCTCTCCATTGGCCTTTCTCCAGGGTGTATGTCTTAGTGCCGTTGAGTCAGCACCTCTTAGGAACATCACCCAGTTCAGCCATCCTTTAAAGTTGGCCTTGGTGGTGTCTTTCCACTTGGCTATTACTGTTTTTGTTGCACTGGTCAGGAGGAAATCTAGAAGGTTTCTGTCTTGTTGTGAGTGCACGTCTGGGTTGAGGTGTGCTGTGGCTATAGTGCTAAATTCTTCTTATAGGGTGCAGCTTAGGACCTTATTGATATAGGCGAATACCTTTTTCCAGAATTTGGTGACTTTGCTGCAGTGGAAGATAAGGTGGGCTAGGTCCCCTATTTCTCTATCACAGTTCCAGCATTGGTTGTTCTCCCTTAGGCCTAGTTTCGCTAGTTTTGCTGGAGTCCAATATGCCTGGTGCAGCAGCCAGAATTTTGTTTGGGCTAATACTGACGATATTATATTATGTGTGGGGGCCCTCCATATGGTCTGTATTTCTTGTTCTGTTAGTTTCGTGCTTGTCTGTCTTTCCCAGTATTCTGTGCTTTTGGCGTTGAGTTTTGTGGATGTTGGGTGGAGGAGTTTGTATAGTTGTGATATCTGATGGCCTGTCTTGTTTGTTTTCCATGTATTGGAATATTGAGGGGGTCAGCCTATCTAGGTTCGCATTTGTGATGGCCGCTTTGATTGCCAGGAAATTGTATAGTTCTACGTCAGGGAGGGCATGTTTTTCTTTCATGTTGTTGAAAGGTAGTGGCGAGCCCTTCTCCACTAACTGAGCAGGATGCGAGAGGCCTGTTTGTTTCCAGTTAGCTATGTCGAGGGGTCTGCCTCTGTATTTGATTTTGGGGTTTGCCCAGAGTGCTACCCATAGGGAGTTTTTTATGCTTGTCTCTAATTTTTGGTCTACCTTTAGGAGAGCCTGCTTTGTTATCTTGAATATCGGGTTCCCCTTCAGTTCTTTTTTGTTGGCTGTTAGAAGGGTGAGAGGATCGCTGTTGTCGAGGATGGCTTTTTCTAGCAATAGCCAGGTCGGGGTGTATGGTTGATTGTGTAGTACCCAGTGCATCCCCTGTCTGGCTACCGCGGCTAACTGGAACGTTCTGGGGTCAGCAACGTTCAGGCCCCCTAGTTCCTTCTTTAGTCTCATTTTCGTGAGACTTATTCCCGGTTTCTTGTCCCTCCAGATGAATTTGTTGAGAATTTGGTCTATTTTCTTGTAGAAGTCGTTGGAAAGCGCTAGGGGCAGCATGCTGGTTAGGTAGTTGACAATTGGGGAGATCATCATCTTGACTGTCTCTATTCTACTCCACCAGGTGATGTATTTGGGCGACCATTTTTCTAGCAACCCTTTTATCTTGTCGAGAGGGTTTTTCTCATTTTGTTCTAGGGTATTTTTTAGGCTCCACCCGAAGATGATGCCCAGGTATTTGATGGATCTTGTTTGGCAAGCTAGCCCGGAGTTGCCCAGAACTTCATTAGTTGTATGTATGTTTAGAGGCATACACTCCGACTTCTCCCTGTTGAGTTTATACCCGGAGTGTGAGGTGTATATGTCTATGGTGTGTATGAGAGATGGTATTGATTTGGCGGGATCCTCTGTTGCTATAAGTAGGTCGTCTGCGTAGGCAGCTAGTTTGGCTGTGGCATTGTTTATTTTTATACCAGCTATGTCCTCATTAGCTAGGATGTCCCTGATCAGTGGTTCTAAGGCTAGCAGAAACAACAGTGGGGATAGTGCGCAACCTTGTCTGGTCCCTCTTTGTAGGTCGAAGGAGGTCGAGGTTGTACCGTTGATGGCGATGTGTGCTTTGGGGTTTTTGTATAAGGCCATGACCTTCTTTGTGTACTTGTCTCCCAGGTTATATGCCTGCATGCATTGTTCTAGGAAGTTCCAGGAGACTCTGTCAAAGGCCTTTTCTGCATCCAACGTAATCGCAACTGCCGAGTTGTAAGAGTTTGAGCAGTGCTCAGTGATTTGGCAGAGGAGTCTTGTGTTGTCGCTTGACATTCGTGTTTTCATGTAGCCTGCCTGCGTATGTCCAATTAGCTGCAGGAGTAATCTGTTAAGTCTTGTCACTAGTATTTTGGCATATAGTTTGCAATCTAGGTTGATGAGAGAGATTGGCCGGTAGTTTTTTGGCCGTTGTGGGTCTTTGCCTTCTTTGGGGATGACTATGATGTGGGCCTGAGACATTGTCTCTGTCACTTCCCCTTCTTCCCCGCAGTGGTTAAAGACTGTTAGGATTGGTGTTAGCTGGTCCTGGAAGGATTTGTAGAATGGTGCTGTGAATCCGTCTGGCCCTGGTGCCTGGTTGTCTTTGAGGCTCTTAATGGCTGTCCTAACTTTGAGGGATTTGATATCTTGGCCTTTTTCTGTTGCTTCTTCTTTCGATATCTTAGGTAGTCTTAGGTTTTCAAGGTAGTTCTTTGTTCCTGTATTGTCTATGTTTTCATCTTTGCTACATAGTTCTTTGTAGAATTCTGTGAAGATGTGTATGATATCTTTGTGGCGGGTGTGGGACATATCATTGGTGTCTGTGATTGTTGTGATATAGTGTTGTCTTTGCTTGTGCTTGAGGTATGATGCCAGAGTTTTGCCAGCCTTGTTAGCTTCGCATAGGTTTATTTCTTTGTACTTCTTTATCCACAGACCTGCTCGTTCGCTTAAAATTCTGTTGTATGCATACTTTTTCTTTGTGAGTTCTGTCAATATTTGTTGGTTTGTGGTGTCTCCTATGTGTTGTGATTCTAGTCCTTTGATATCTTTTTCCAGCTGGGACAGTTAGGCTTTCCCCTCTCTGTCTCTTCTTGCCTTGATTTCTATTAGTACCCCTCTGATGATTGCTTTGAGTGCTTCCCACAGTGTTTTGGGGTCTACATCTGGAGTGTCATTAATTTTGATATATTCGTCAATGGCGTTCTGGATTTTGTTCTTTTCCTCTTGCTTGGTGATAGTAGTTGAGTTAAGTCATCATCCTCGTGTTATGTGTTTGTTTTGTCTTCCTGTGAGTTGTAGGCTAATGCAGGCATGGTCCGATATTGTTCTGACTGCGATATCTGTGCCTTCTATTAGGTGCGTGTGCGTTCCTGATATGAGAGTGTAGTCTATTCTACTGTATGAGTTATGTGGATTCGAGTAGAAGGTGTAGTCTCTGGTGTCGGGGTGTTGTAGTCGTCACGGGTCGGCTAGGTTGAATCTGCTGCAAAGGTTTGTTAGTGTCCTATGGGACGTGGGCGTGCGTGTTTGGGTTTTTGATTGTCTGTCCAGCGTTTGGTCTAGCGCCATGTTGAAATTCCCCGCCGCCACCATCATCGGGTTGTGTGAACTGTTGGACTCTAGTTCCTTTGTTACCCCCTTCCAGAATGGTGTGTCGTCGGTGTTTGGTGCATATATGTTCATCACCAGTATTGTCTCCTCTCCTCTTTTAAGCTGCGTAGTTAGTAGTCTACCCTCTTTGTCATGCTGTTCGTTCTCTATTTTCATTTTTGATTTACTACTGGTCAGTGTAATGACTCCTCTCTTCTTACCCACTGCCGGTGAGCAAGCAACTTCACCTATCCATTTGGCCCTAAGTTTGCTTGCCTCATCCATAGAGAGTGTGGTTTCTTGTAGTAGGATAATGTCCCCTTTCGTCTTGGCTAGGTAGTCTAGTACCTTTTTTCTTTTGATCGGGTGGTTTAGGCCTTTGACGTTGAGGGAAATGATCTTGAGGTCTGATGACAGTGTTGTGATGTTAGACTGCGTCATTTTTAGTGTTTCTGTGCGCTATGCTCGGACTTCCCTTGAGAGGTCTAGCTCTCATCGGGCTTCTTTTTGAGTCGGTTTTTTGTAAATGGTCTAGTGTTGTTAGTGTTGACTGTGGTCTTTCCACGGTGTGCGTATTGGTTGCTTCAAGGACATGGACGAGACGTACAAGACAGACAAGACATGACCTAACATGACATACAGGACGAACCTCCCCCCCTACCCCTCCTTCGGAACCCTCCTCCCCGCCCACCCTCCCCACCCTCTCCTACATTGTGCTGTGGGCGTGCGACAACAAGGTCTCCTCCGCCCGAGGTAATATCTGGTTGTAAAAGGATATGTAGTTCTGTGATAAAGTCACTGTAGGTAGATTTTGTTGCCTCCCTTCGGTGTGGGCGGTCTGTTCCCTGCGGTAGTTGTGGGAGCTTGTTCATTGAGCTCTGTCTTCTTTGTTTCAGTCTCTAATTCACCTAGTAGCCGATTGGTTAGTTCGTGAGTGGGTTCGGAGACGCCCCTCTTTTGGCCGTGGGTGCTCAATCTTCCATGTCCTGTATCGGTGTGCCCCGTAGGTATCGTGAAAGTTCTCCTGGGTCGTCGAAGGTTAGCGAGACCCCCTTGTTGGTTATTCTGAATCTTGTCTGTCCTGCAAGGAGAAGGTTATGTTTTCTCTTCTCAGCTTGTCCCTCTGGGCAAGAAAGCCTTTTCTAATGTCCACTGTTGGCTTCGAGTAGTCTTGCGTAAGGATGATTTTATGTCCGTTCCAAAGTAGATTGGGATTCTTCCTCGCTACTCCGAAGATGGCGTTCATTTGGTAGGATCGAATGGGTTTACATATTATAGGTCTGGGACCTGCTCTACTGGCTTGTCTAGTTCGACGGGGTTCTCGAATTGAAGCTTTGTCAATTTGGGTATGAGTTTCTGAATGAGCTTGACGCATGATCCTTCCTTGTCCTCTTCTCCCTCCGGAACTCCTAGTATTCTTATGTTGCCTTTCCTATTGCGGTCTTCGAGTTCTGCTGTTTGTCTACGCAGATCAGCCGTAGCCTTGGCGATGTTGCCCATGGCCTTCCCTGTGAGTTGGGCTCTGTCCTCTATGTTGCTTACTCTTTGTTCCACTGCTTCCACTTTGTTGTTTGTTACATGGATATCTGCTCTTATTGCTGCCAGTTCTAATTCGATCTTGTCGGTCGTATTTTTTGTGGACTTGGCCAGGTTATGTACCTCGGCTAGTTTTTTAAGGATTCTATCTAAGGTGCTCGCAATGTCCGCTTTCATTTTTATTGGTGATTCCGCACCATTTTCTAATCTGTTTTTCTTGAGTTTCTGTGCTTGCTTGTCTTCACTGCCTGCCATTTCTGCTCTCTGTTTTATTCTGCTTATTGGGCCTTGGAACTTTGGTGTGTTTGGTTTATTCTTTAACAGAGTTTCTAGCCGTGCCCTCTGTAGCGGTTTCTTTGGTAATACCGTATGTTTTGGCACGTGTGACTTAGTTTACGCGATTGTCTACAGCGCCGGTCATACGAGTTTCCTCACCTGACCTTCTTTCCCACCTGGTGATTGCACTTGCGAGCTTATACGCGTTGTTAGAGCTGTGTGTTGCGTCTTCCGTCAGTGGTCCATAGTGTTACCTGTCCTGACCGCCTGGTAAGTTGTGTTCTTGCTGGGTCTTAATGCACGCTAAAACTCCTTGCTCCTCCTCTGTGTCCCTTCTTCTGCCTTTGGTTAGGACGTTTTGGCTCCTGTTGGTGTTGATTCGGCCACTGTGATTTGCATCTTGTGCACTTTGCCAAGCCCGGCGGGCCCGCCTCTTTCTCTAGTACGTCGTGCCCCTTGGGGGGATTTTCGGTCTTCGTTTTTATGCCGTCATTATGTCGGTTGGGCCGTCTTTGACTTTTGGCTCGCTGGTTTCTGTGCTCGTCTTTGTTGTCTCTCTAGATGGCCCCGCATGAGGCACTTTTGGTTTCGTTTGTCTGTGCCTTGGCTCCTGCTTGTGGGGGTAAGTTCGCTGCGTTATGTGGCTGGCCGGCGCTGCCAATTATGTGGTGTTTAGTAAGTGTATCTTCTTTTGCTTGGGCACTCGTGTTTAGTTTTTTCCGGTCAGTGTGGCGTTCGCGTTTGTTTTTCTCACAAGATCAAGAGATCAAGATGGCGCTGCCTCGGGCAGTTTCTGTTTTGTTTGCCTGTGCCTGGCACCCTTTGTTTTCCGGCCCGGCGTGGAGGAGTATGTTCACTGCGTTGTGTGGCTTGTTGATGCTGATTGTTTTTAGAGGCTGGGTATATGCTCTTGTATTTCCCGCTACAGTGACAAATTGCTCCCAGGACCTGAAAGGTGCTGGCTTCGGGTGTTACCGTTCTTTCCCCTCATCCAAGATGACGGCACCCAGGTGAGTAGTTTTTAGGTTTCCGTTTCGCCTGTCTATGTGCGTGTTTTCTTCTTTGGTGTTAATCTACTGCGCTGATATGGGCGGCTACCGCACTGACCTTAGGTATGGGCGCGTTCTTGTATGCCCCACTGCCATGCGTCTATGTTCTCGTCGGCTCGGTCCTTCAGGTTTCTCATCAGAAATTGTTGCTTCCTCTGCTATTGAGCGTTCCGGATCCCTTCCGATTTAGTCTGAAACTTTCCGCTGTGGTGACGAAATGCCCTAAGGTCTTACAAGGCAAGGCGCTGCACTCAGGGCGCTTCAGTTCTTCCGTTCTTCTCCCTCATCTAAGATGGCGGCGCCCAGGTGATTCTTGGGTTTTGGTTTTGCCTGTCTCTGTGCTTGTTTTCTTCTTTGGTGATGTTACTTTACTTAATTTTCTGGGGCTACGAGCGCTGTTTATCTTTGCGCTGATGTGGGCGGCCGCCGCACTGACCTTAGGTGTGGGCGCGTTCTCGTATGTTTCGCCGCCGTTAGTCTATACTCTCATCGGCGCCATCTTCATCTAGTGCTCGGCCCCTTGGTGTCTCTCCGAAAGTTGTTGTTTCCTCTGCATTCGGTTTTTCGTCGCTGGTTCTGTTGGCTCATGTGTGTTCCTGATCCCATCCGATTCAGTCCGAACATTCTCGTCGGGCTTTCTGTGTGGGATTCGCGCTGTTTATTTCGATTTTCACCCGGGGTCTGAAGGAGCTCCAGATTTAGGCGAGTGTGCCCTTTGCCATCCAAGCCACGCCCCACAAAATAATTTCTAACAGCAATATGGGTCAAAAACATTCAACATCTTAAAATATATATCCAAAAGGAACAAAGATTCACATAGCCATATTACATTTACACCAGTCAAACAATTTAATTGATTTGTGAGGTCTCTATTATTAGTCTTCTTTGTGACCTCTTCTTTTTTTCAAGTCCAGCTACAGGGGTTGTCTAGCGCACTTCCCTAAGGTAGGCTACCAATTACTTTTTCCAGGATGGCCTACATGCGGTTGTCTCAATGACTGCTAATAACTCCCCACGAATCGTCGTCGACACGTTGCGTTTCGAACCTCTAATTTCTTTAGAGGTTCTCATCAGGACATGACAGGCTAAATTCTGTAAAGCAATTAATAAAATGAGTGTTGGATTCCAGTCACTGTATGCATTAATGGACTGTGGTATCTGCTTACATGATTTGAAAAATACTTTTAATCTTAAACTCTCTGGCGAGCCTTTTATTGGCCGTTTTGTAGCGAATTCTCTGGTAGGTTCCACTCAATTCCCTTTCCTTGTGAGATGTTTATTCTTATTGTATGCATTCTCATTTGCGTCTGTAGAAATACTCCAGAATATTTCCATTAAAAACTGCCATGTGTATTCTAACTTCATGTTTTGGCAAAACTTTTTGAATCCGGCTTCACTCCTGTGTCTAGTGCTTTTAAAAATTCTGTTTAATTTCTTTGACTCTTTGCTTAGTCTGCACTTTTTGTTTTGTTGCTCTGCCGTGTGTTCAGTTCGTAACTTTGTAACAAATCTCTCAGACCCATTCCGTGATAGTTTTCAGTGTCGTGACTCGCATGATACATTGTATTGGGAGCATTCACAGTACTAAACGCTATCAGGGTGTGCGGCAGAGAACACAATCATGTCACAGAGTTGACTAAATTACGTGGCAAGAAAATACAAATTATGTGGTGTAAACCGACACACTTCAACAGGGCTTTTGGAATTGTGTGGCAGGGAAGTTTGTGTCACTTTCATGATGCAAACATGGCGCATAGAGTTGATGATTGGGCCCCCAATTTTCTTTTGTTCAAAACTGCAAATTAATCTGCAGATGTTGTATTATGTGAGACGTGCAGCAAATCCATAGTGATGTCCTGCGCACCATTAAACAGCAATGACACTCTACATTGACTGCAGTGAGATTTCTGTTTTCTGACTGAGTTTGAAGCATGGAGATTAGTTAAAAAAAACTGTCATCTTCAAGCCAAAAGTGATGAAGCAAGGTTCCAGGAATTATTTTCAGGATCTCGAATTTCCGTTTAGTGCAACTACGACTGTATTTTGCTGCCACATAAAACAGGAACCTCCCAGAGCCCCCCCTCTTGGTTTTGCATACTGCTTGCTGTGTCCTTTCCAGTGGAGCTGTATATGGACATGGCAATGAGCCCTTTAGATGAGGAAGGCATGGGGGTTGCCAATCTGGAAACATATTAAGTGGCTGCCCGATTAGTGTGGTTGGACCCTGAAAGTAGAGACATTGGGCGCATACAGGGGAAAAGCGAACCTGCTACAAGTGCTATACTCTAGAGGTAAGAACCGATCTTCTTATCTATGGGCGTTGCGGGTCATAAAAACCTATTGGGATAAGTATTCAAGGAGACTGGGGCAGTGGGCCTTATACTCCACAGATTTATTGCTATAGATGACACCAGCACAGGTCGATGTTGTTGTAGACCACGCTACACAGGCGTGAGACTAGGCTGGTGTAGTCACGATAGGTGATCTCTGTGCTAATTGTCAGCTTCTTACTTTTGAGAAGCTGAAGCATGGTTTTGGTCTACACAAAGTCCAATTCTTGACGTATCAGGCACTAAGGGCGGAGATCAGTGACACGTGAGCGAGGTGCTCTGAGGGACTGATGAAAATTGAGGTCCTGACTACTTTATTGACACATGGGGTACTCCACAGGGCAGTAACGTGCACCGGGCTCTGGTACTGGTACACTATGGGAATATGTCTGGTCTGAGGGCCAGGTGGGAAGGCAGGGTGATAGAGGATCTCTGTGATAAAGACTGGGGGCGCATGCTGGAATACACTAAAAATTTTAATTGGAACCACAGTTTAAAATATGTACCACTAAATTATCTCGACTGTACCTATATATCAACAGCAAGACTGGCTAATGGGTACCCAGGGCTCTCTGTAGAGTGCCCTAGATGTCCGGCTGCCCCGGCTGACTTCTTCCATTTGGTTTGGGACTGCCCTCACATTCGCATACGCTGGCCGACCCTGCTTGGTGGGCTAACGCATTTGACGGGCAGTCACTCTCCCCCACCATGGAAGTATGCGTGATGGGATGGTTCTCAAAACCAGAAAAAGCCAAGCAGACCTCGAAGTTATAGATCTAGCATTGCTCCTGGGGAAGTGGACTATAGCATGCATGGTAAGGTACTGACCCCCCCACCCCCTCCACACCCCCACAGTGGTGAGCTGGCTCCGGGACTTGATCAAATTGACCACTGCTGAAATTAGTGTCCTGATGCCCACATACAGACAGGCCCGGCATGGGAAACACCACCACTGAATGGGACACTTTATTGCTGGCGGCACAAGCTAAATTGGATGAACTCCCTCCTGGAGGTCCAATTGCTGTGCTTATGTACTTGATTCAGCGGGGCACTGGTGTTGGATTAAACAGAACCAGCAGCCGATTACAACCCGGTCAATCGGAACCTTACTGCCAGTTACATACCAGCTACCAGGCTGAATAGATATGATGGGGACGCAGGGGACTGAAGCCATCTTGAGCCCAAGTTGCTTCTTGTTGATTGATGTTGGGAACTGGAATTAGGTACAATGCCATATAGTGTGGGAGGAGACTTAGCAGGCAGATGTTGTGCCATTGCTTATGGAGGATGTTTGATATTACTGACCAGGACATGAATGTGGTCTACATGTTTACATGTTGCTATGTTAGTGTTTTGATTTATTGATGCTCGAGTTTCTCAAAGTTGTTGACGATTCCTGTTCATTGTCCTAATGTAGCTGCTACGAACTGCACTGTGCAATACACTGCGAACTAATGAATAAAGAGCTATTTTGAAGAAAAAAAAGTATGGATCTACCAAACGTGTATGAGCTTCTGAACTTAGCCCATGTGAAGAGATCTAGAGGTACATCCTAGAGTGAATGCACCTGAGCTCAAGTACACAATAGCCCAGCGGATCAGACCCAATGCCTTACAGCGAACACATTAGTCCAGCTGAGGCCAGAAAAGTTCCACCTCACTTTGAAATTGTAGTCATCAAACTTGCTTAAACTACTACATTTTGTACAGTCTGCAGTTTCTAGATCTGCCCTACAGGTAGGCCCAGGTCACAAACACATGCAAAGTTCTCTCTCTACAGGATACCGGCTCCTACCACTGGGTCCTGATGTGGCTGAGGCAAAAAGGAAAGGATCTTTTTTCGAAACCTGTGGTGAGGTGAACCCAAATGTATCTCCTCACCTAAATCCAGTTCCTTATCAAAATAAAATCTCCGGACTTGGAACCTGGGCAAGAAAGACATTCCACCTACAATGGCCAATAAGCTATCTTGGCTCCAGATTAAAACTGTATAGTTTAAGCCACTTTATGAATGAAACTCTGGTTAAAAAAGCCTCAAAATACCCCTATAGAGCACCACCTTTCCATTGTTCAGCTGCCTAAGAGATATCCATCTAAGCCTAACCTTTGCATGGTGGCTCTGATCAGGTACATAGCTTGGAGTAGACCAGATTCTGCACCCAGTATATCTAAATGTTTGGACAGAAAATTCACCACCACCAAGTATCTGTCTGTGCCCACCCTCGTCTGAAGGCAACCATCCCAATGATGACATTCATTCAGAGTAATTTCAATTTGCAACATATCTCATTAATATTCACGAGGTAGATCATTACCCATATTAAACTTGCATCCTAGGCTGTTGACGTTTCAGCCAGCCTAGAGTGTAGGACACTTCCAGTTCCACCAGCCACAGCCCCAAATAAAAGGATGTCACACTGTGGTGTGACAGCAAAAAGCAACTAGGTGGTACGTGTGGTAATATGCCCCCACACCCTTTTCTTGGTACAATTTTCTTTTTTGTTTTTAGAAGAGCTGCTCTGGTTTACTGCTCTTCTCTCTGACAACAGTAGAGTGTTCCTTTTCAGTGCAGTGAGCAGGTGCATGCTCCAAACCGTCATCTGACTGCTGATACGGCATTTTTAGCCACCTGGGGCACTATATATTTGGAACAGTCAGTCTGAGGATGCAGGTATGATTGAGATCGCCTTTCCTGAACTAGCTAGCTCAGCACAAAGGCATTATTGACCTTGTACGCATAGAGAATCTTTTTTGCCATCACGTTGGATACGTTCCATACACAATAAACAAGCATTGGCAAATCCAGTAGTTTTGGCTTTTTTACAGGTATTCTATTGGTGTTATTTATGAGTAAAATATTTTACTGCGACTCATCAATAGACACATATATAAGTAGGAATTTAGGAAACAGATTCTTGAATCAAATAACGTGAATACAAGAGGTTTTCACTGTAGGACTTTTAAGAGATATATAATGGGAATTAATTATGTAGAACACAGCAGGCTACAATACACTAGAAACAAGATGAAAGTGAGATGACATAACATTAGTGAAATTATGATTCATTTAGAGGAAAGAGAGGACCGGCGTATGGGAAATTCATAAGAAAGGGAGATAAAGTGAGGTGAAGCACAGGAGGGAGCGTGAAGGAAAAGGGGACTGAGCAGACAACAGAGTTAGGAAGACCGTGGTTTACACAGAAACAATGAGATAGGTATTGTGAATTTGGTGCAATTATGTGTATTATTATTATTATTATTATTATTGTGTCTTTTATAGAGCGCACAGCTACCCAACGGGGTGTCCCGGCGCTAATTGATTAGAATAAGGTCCCTGAAGACAAAGAGTTACCGGCAGAAAAGAAAGGTTTTCAAAGCACGGCGGAATTCCAATTCAGTTTTAATCATGCGCAGATTAACAGACAGCTTATTCCATCGTTGGGAGGCACCTAGTTAAAATGTTCTGCCTCCAGAACGGGATTTTTTAAATCTGGGTGTAACCAGTAGACATTTAGAATTTGAACAAAGTGTAAAGTATTTTGTATGTGTAAAGGCGATGCTTCATTAATAGATGTTTTATGTGTAGGTTTTGAAGCAGCATTGGGATGATGCTTGTCTTATTTTGGTAAAGATGTTTTTTCCATGTCTTACTCACAAAGCCTTGGAGGACAATGAGGGATTTCTTATTGTAGAGATGAGAATTCAGACTAAACCCAAGCTTTACCACGAGTAGTGCAGCACAGTGTTCCGTGGAAATCCACAGCTTTGTGCGAATGTCAAAAACTAACACTGCTCCATATTCACTATGGGTTGTCTTCCTGTCATCGGTCACACTTGGGCATAAATGTCTTCTTAAATGACATTAAAGATATCTTCTCTTTGCGCTATGGTGGAAAGGAAAGCAGTATTCTGCGTGAGACCTCTACTCGCACCTCCAGTCCAATTCTCCTTTTACAGGAGACAATCTCCCAAGGGGTAGGGGCGTAACAAGTATAACTTTGCAATGATTACAAGTGTGATGTATGGGATAATAATGCACTTTTCCTTTACCCATTATTTGCTACTATTTTCATTTGGTGTTATGACTGAATGTAAAGCCGAGTCACAATACTCTGCTCTACTTTTGTCTGTTTGGCCTTGTGTGGAATCCTCGGGCGCTTAATCCTGTGCTTGCCCTTTTACGCCCCCTTTGCATGATTAATTTGGGGTTTATGTGTCACAAACCATTCAGCACTGTGCTTGTGTCAACTTTTCTAAACTTCTGGTACATATACCTTTTTAACACTAAAATGTACATGTTTGTGCATTGCATAGTATAGCTTAACATCTTTCCAGCACGTACACTACAGCGTAGGAAAGATTGGCCTAAGAGTAACTTTGCCATTAAGCATCCTCCGTCCGCATGAGAGCGAATTTGTGGTGCATTTTATTTCAGGGAGTTGGAAAGTAGGCAGGCTGACATGAAAACACAAAGTGTTATAGAGCGGCACTCAAAGTGGTTTAAATATAGTGCTTTGATGGTCATATTCCTTTGTATCGCATATCAGACTTGATGCCATATGCAAAATGGCCTTCAGGTGGCCAACTGGTTCTTAAGGAGGCCCATAAGGAAGGAATCCCCATAGTCTAGCAGGGAAATGGCCAGTGCGTCTACTAATTTTTCAGATAGTATTTTAATTATTTTTTTTGGAAGAAGGCAGTTTTTCCTTATTTTTCCCATGCAACATCATGTTTCATCATTAATGTCTACCATAACAAGCATTTGTAAAGACAGTATAGACCTGGAAAAATCAACTTGTCCACTCCCTCTGGCGAGTCAGATTTTATCAGGGCAAACTATGTTTTCAGCTTACTAGCCTTGTTTTACGAGAACTTGAGCTGCCAAAGAACAGGCGTTTTGTTCATGAAGAAAGTGAATGAGGACTAAAGATGCCTTAAATGTTGTTTTAATCTTGTCACATTGCTGTACATGGAAAGCTTTACTTCGCATATCTTCAGTCCGTACTATCGCGCACATTAAATATCAATGAGCCAATAGATCTGAAGCTTTTTTGGGGGCTACCTCAACTAAACTATGTAGTGGTAAAAAACCCTGTGATTCACTAAATCACAGGGTTCATAACTGATAAGTGGCTTTTTACTATGTTCTAAATCTATTTGGTTAGCAGAACCTCAGGCAAACGTCTGATATCAGATCTCTGCAAAATGCTGCTCGGCCAAGGGTCGGGGGGATAAATCTGTGCTCAGCGGAGATGGGAGCGAGAGCTGGGCAGAGAGATAACCTCGAAGGAGTAGGGAGGCATCTACCATAGAGCTAGGCATACATCACCTAACACAACAAGCACAGAAACAGTGGCAAAAATAGCCTCATATTGGTATCTGACCCCAGCTCGCCTTCACCAAATAGATTCCAAGCGAGACAGTAAATCCTGGAGTTGTCCTACAGAGGATGGCACTCACACATATATTACATGACTGTTCGAGGTTGTCACGATTCTGGGAGGACGTCCTCATGGATATTGATCCACACTTTTCTACCCAGCTACCAAGATTCCCATCATACATAGTGTTGGGGCTCCTGAATCCACTCACCTATCCACTTCGATCCCGAAGAGGCAATTACTCTAGCACTTCTAGTGGTGGTTCAAGCAATTGTAATGCTTTGGGGCACTGATAGAAAGAATACCACATGTGTCGGACTGGCTATATAGGGTCTGGGATCTACTAGGCATGGAGCGCCTGTCCTTCGCATTGCGTACAGGGGATGACACTTTTCGGGGCATATGGGGACCTTTCTTTGCTCTTTTATCCCACGAATTCACTGAGATTACCTGTTCCTGATACCTTAGAGTGTTGAGACTAACCAGAACCTCACAATCGATGGCCACCCCCAGCGAATCAAACGCGACAGAGGCCCTTTAACTTCCTTTTAAATTCCGCAGAGCAGGCACCCGGGGGTGGGGGAGGGAGAGGAGAGGGAGGCAGGAGTTATGTGGGTTGGGGGGTTAGTCGTTTGCATCAGTCATTTGTTTTTTGAAATGTTGTAATGCAGCTGACGAGGGGGAATGTTGACGCCAAGTTAGGATTATTTTGATGTGTTTACAGCACAACGAAACAATTTAAACATAAATCTATTTGGTGAATCAATAAATAATTACCAAGCCACAAAATGGGTTTTGAAATGCACAATTGATCACAATTTGTAAGGAGCCTGTTTAGTGCTTCCCTTCCAAATTGCGCCAATGTGTCAATGGTTTGTGACCGCAGTTTCTGGCATAAACCACTGGAAAGGTATTGACTCATCAAAGGGTGTGGTAACCCATTCTCAATGGGGAGGGGTTCCTCTGGCACCCCTTCTCCTTTGTGAATGTTGAGTTTGTTTGAGAGTAGGTAATGGTCGAGGAGACCATTGGCCACTTTCAACAAACTTTTCACAAAAAGGTAAACTTTCAACACAGTCCTTTTTCCATTAAGAAAAATGGGCTGCATTTAAATCGGAAATGTACTTTACATAAATGGTATGATAGGGTTGGTGGTCTACTGACTGCAGTCGGTAGGCCAAAATCACTATGATGGCATTCATTCGGCATAAGTTAAATTTGCGACATAACTCATTAATATTCATTAGTAAGTCGGGTTGCAGCCCACTCCGAATAGTGTTTTTGCAAACCGACCTGTTCACAAAATCTGTCAATGAAGGTAATATCTTTTTTTGGAGGCTCAAATAGATAGGATTGGCAATTTCGAGTAATTGCTGATTGAAGCCATTTATTGTCTTAACTCAGAAAGAAATGGAAAGATCTGCTAAGAATTCTAAGTTTATAAAAAAACAAGTAAGTTGTGGTAGCCATCTACTCTGAAATGGGAAATTTGAAATCAAATATTGTGTCTAAATGAATTCCCTTATTCACTGGAAGTGGACTCTGTGCTAGAGATTATGGCCATTTAACTCTGTCTTGGATACACTGAGCTTTAACCCCTTCCCTGCTGGTGACGGAACCACTCCGTCATCAGCTGCGGTCGCGCTGTGCTGATGACGGAGCGGTTCCGTCACAGCCCGCTCGGCACGCCTGCGCGGCGCAGATTCCATTGAGCGGGCGGGGCCATGACGGAACCGCTCCGTCATGAGCACAGCGCAACCGCGGTTGGTGACGGAGCGGTTCCGTCACCAGCATGCGCCCGCCGCGCGGCCGCCCCGCCCCCTTAGCACTGCGGCGGAATAGCCGCCGCAGTGAAGGGGTTAAAACACTCAAAACTATGAAACCATAAACAACTTCCAGTGCCAGTGGTAGAGACCCACCTGCATTAGCTGGACCTAGATCCCTTTGCTGCATGCTGAGTAGGATCGCGGTGTCATGCACATAAACAAAACTATGTTAAAAGATGTGGAGTAGCTCAGTGAGAGCTGTAAAGTAAAGAAGTGAAGACATACAGAATCCTTTGAGACATTCATCTTCACTAGTGTAGGGTGAGAGATGTAGGACATCAGCTGGATACCGCTCAGAAAATATTTAATCTTACTGTCAAGGAGTGAAGCTGGAACAGGTGATTCAGGCGGCAAAACATATTGCTGTAAAAGGACAAGAAAAATACTAACATAACACATGTATTTGTAAAGTGCACTTATCACCCATGGTTCTCAAGGCGCTGAGTAACAGAAAAATAACAAGAAAAATACTAGGCTGCTCATAAGAAAAACTGTGGTCACAGGACTGCAGCTCTGACGGAGCTGCCTGTGTGCAGAGACGAGGCGAGAGTTGGGTACAAGCAAGAGTTCAGGCAACTATGTCTGAGGCTCCAGTGTCTAATTTGAGCCGGTGGTCTCCGGTGCTCAGCACCAGCACTTAATTGGTTTCCTGGGCTTTGCATAGGCACTTAATTTTCAACACTGTAATTATGACTCTGCCACATGGTGGCACTGCTCATCTAATTTAGAGACGAGCAGAACAGCAGTTGTTTATGAATACAATATACATAAAAGAATTACTAATACCTGTCTCCCAGCCCTTCCTTTCGCTTTGGGGATCTGGAAAAATCTGAACTGTTGCACTTGCAGGTGGCGAGATGGTTAGTAGTTGTTTTGACAGCAATGGCAGGGGCAGTTGGTGGTGCAAGCTGCAGTGTCCTCCTGGTCAGGGCCCTGGCCCCTATTATTTTACAAATTAAGCACTAGTCTGAGAAAAGTATGGGATGTATTTGAAAATGACCAGAGGCCTCCTGGATTGCTGCAGATTGCTCTTACAATAGTCATGCAGCAAAGTCATAGTTTATTTATATCTGCTGTTTTAGTGGCTGTTGTACTCGGTGTAAAGGTGAAACAAGATTAACAACATTGAGACAGGCAAAACTCCCAAAGGACGTGTGCACAGCAGCTAACAGCTTTCCCTTACTTCAAAGGAATGGAGACCCAACCCAGAAATCACTCTGTAAACGGATATGGGTCTGCAAAAGATAGTGGCCTCATTTTGGAATGGCAAAGAGAATCAGAATGGACAGAATAACCAGAATACAGGTTAGAGAAGGACCAAGAGCAGAATTGTAGCTACTAGGAAATAAAGAGAGGCATATACAACTGAGGGCAGATATTGCAATAGCTCAGAAAGCATTAGAAACAGCAAGGAGCCAGTAAGAAAACCAAGACAAGAATTCAAGAACATAATTACAGAAATAATGAACAAACATTCATAGATGAAGGGCAGGCTGTACCAAACAGACACTGGGACAGGCAATTCCATGTTGGTACAAGTACTCAGAACAAGGAAATCAGCCAACAAGAACTGGAATAACTAATGGCTTGGTGGTACATGGAAGCTTGCACAGGAATTCAGAATATGGCGTCAGTCAAGTCAAGTCAAGTCAATGAATTTATATAGCGCGCTACATACCCAGAGGGTCTCAAGGCGCTAGGGGAAGGGTGGGGAATTATTTGTCAAATATCCATGTTTTAAGTTGCTTTCTGAATGCTAGGTGGTTCTGAGTAAGGCGAAGGTGAGTGGGAAGTGAGTTCCAAGTTTTAGCCGCCAGGTAGGAGAAGGATCTACCTCCCATGGTGGTTTTGTTGATGCGAGGTACATTGGCAAGGGCTTGGTTGGAGGATCGAAGCTGGCGGGGGGGAGCGTAGAAGGACAGTCGTGTGTTGAGGCATTCGGGTCCGATTTCGTAGAGTGCTTTGTGTGCGTGGGTTAGGAGGCGGAAAGTAATCCTCTTGTTGATGGGGAGCCAGTGGAGGTTTTTCAGGTGACCAGAGATGTGTTCTTTACGCGGGATGTCTAATATGAGTCTGGCTGAAGCGTTCTGGATGCGTTGGAGTTTTTTCTGGAGTTTGGCGGTGGTACCGGCGTAGAGGGTGTTTCCGTAGTCCAGTCGGCTCGTGACCAGAGCGTGGGTGACTGTTTTTCTAGTTTCGGTGGGGATCCAGCTAAATGTTTTTTTGAGCATGCGAAGAATGTTGAAGCAAGATGAAGAAACGGCGTTGACTTGTCTGTTCATCGAGAGTGAGGAATCCAGGATGACGCCCAGGTTCCGTGCGTGATCCGTCGGGATGGGTGCTTTTCCAAGGGCCTCTGGCCACCAAGAGTCATCCCAGGCGGAGGGGGAGGTGCCTAGGATGAGGACTTCTGTTTTGTCTGAGTTCAGTTTCAGCCGGCTGTGCTTCATCCATTCGGCTACTTCTTTCATTCCTTCATGCAGGTTGGTTTTGGCAGTGTTAGGGTCTCTGGTGAGTGATAGGATCAGTTGAGTGTCGTCGGCGTAGGAGATGATGTTGAGGTTGTGTTGGCGTGCGATGACCGCGAGGGGGCTCATGTATATGTTGAAGAGGGTGGGGCTGAGTGAAGATCCTTGTGGTACGCCGCAGATGACTTCAGTGGCTTCTGACTTGAATGGTGGGAGGCGGACTCTCTGGGTTCTTCCGGTGAGGAATGAGGTGATCCATTCCAGTGCTTTTCCTTGGATTCCGACGTTTCTGAGGCGGTGTAAAAGGGTGCTACGACAGACCGTGTCGAAGGCTGCGGAGAGGTCGAGGAGGATGAGGGCGACTGTGTCTCCATTGTCCAGTAGAGTTCGAATGTCGTCTGTTGCTGCGATGAGGGCGGTTTCGGTGCTGTGCTTGGCTCGGAAGCCGGATTGTGAGGAGTCTAGGGATTTGTTGGTTTTAAGGAATGCGGCGAGCTGGTTGTTGACCGCTTTCTCGATGACTTTGGCCGGGAATGGAAGGAGTGAGATAGGGCGGTAGTTTTTGAGTTCGGTGGGGTCAGCTGTGGGTTTCTTCAGGAGGGCGCTGAGTTCGGCATGTTTCCAGCTTTCCGGGAAGGTTGCGGAGTTGAGGGAGCAGTTGATGACGTCTCGGAGGTGCGGTGCTATAATGGAGTCTGCTTTGTTAAAGATGTGGTGAGGGCATGGGTCTGTGGGGGATCCTGAGTGGATAGAGTTCATCAGACGGATGGTGTCCTCAGTGGAGATTGGCTTCCAGTCATTGAGGATGTTCAGGGGAGGTGGGGGTCCTGCAGGGGGTTGGGTGGGTTGGTCTTTGGGTCGGTTGTCGAAGCTGTTGTGGATGTCTGCAATTTTGTTGTGGAAGAATGAGGCTAGGGAGTCGCAGAGGGCTTGAGAGGGGGTGATGTCGTTGGAGTTGGCTGAGGGGTTGGTAAATTCCTTGACGATGTTGAATAATTCCTTGCTGTTGTGGGCGTTATCTAGTCGGTCCTTGAAAGCGGTTTTCTTGGCATTCCGGATCAGTTGGTGGTGTATGCGTGTGGCGTTTTTGAAGGCGTCCTTGGTGCTGGTGGTTGGGTCTTTTTTCCAGGTCTTCTCAAGGGAGCGACAGAGTTTCTTGGATTTCTTAAGATCATCGTTGAACCAGGAGGCCTTCTTGCTGCCTAGTTTGATTTGTCGTTTTTTCAGTGGTGCTAGGATGTCGGCGCTGTTGGATAACCATTGGGTGAGGTTGGTGGCTGCTTGGTCTGGGTTAGAGGAGTGGTCTGGGGGGTTTTGAAGAAGCGATGAGGAGATCTGGTCGATGGTTATTTTTTTCCAGTTTCTTTGCAGAGTGGGTTGGGGGTGGTTGTTGGATGTGGGCTTGTTGTAGGTAAAGTGAACGCAGCTGTGGTCAGTCCAAAGGAGAGCTGTGGTGTGGCTGAAGGAGACATGTTTGCTGGAGGTGAAGATAGGGTCGAGTGTGTGACCTGCGATGTGGGTGGGGGTAGTGACAAGTTGTTTAAGTCCGAGGTTGGTGAGGTTGTCCACGAGGGTGGTGGTGTTGCGGTCGTTGTTCTTTTCAAGGTGAAAGTTGAGGTCTCCCAAAAGGATGTAATCCTCGGAGGGGAGCGCGTGTGGAGTGATGAAGTCCGTGATGTCTTCGCTAAATTGTGCGCGGGGTCCTGGTGGCCTGTAAAGGAGGGTGCCTCTGAGTGTGGTCTTGGGGTCGGTGTGGATCTGGAAGTGAAGGTGTTCAGAGTTGGCGAGATTGACGTCTGAGCTGGTTGAGATGCGGATGGATTTCTTATGGACGATAGCGATGCCTCCTCCTGTGTGGCCGGTACGATCCTTGCGAATGATCTTGTAGCCTTCCGGGATGGCAATGGTGATGTCTGGGGCTGATGTGGCGTTCATCCATGTTTCTGTTAGGAAGGCGACGTCCGGAGAGATGGTGTCTAGAAGATTCCAGAGGTCAATGGCGTGCCTGTGGACCGAGCGGGTGTTGAGCAGGATGCATTGTAGGTGGTTGGGGTCGGATATCTGTTGTGTGTTCGTAGATGAGGAGTTGTTCTTGGTGCCGTCGAACTTGCAGGAGTTGCAGGAAAAGGGTCCATGGGTGTGTCCAGGGGCGGCTTGGACGCAGTTGGGGGAACGGCCGGGGTTCAGGAATAGGAGGGAGGTGGCATTGTAAGTAATCCGGGGGGGGTGGACATTACGAGGACCAGGGGGTTTGGCGCTGGGCGCGGTCCAGGCACGGACGGGCGTAGACGGGCTTACCTTTGGCGCACCTTCGGCGCGGCCGTAGCGCGTGGACGCTGCGCGTGGGCACATCTGTCATTTAAGCTCCTTGAGGGGGGGGAGGGGCGTGGGAGGGGCGGCAGGGAGGCGGGAGCGGTGCGAGGAGGAAGGGCTCAGGGAAACAACAACAGACAAGATGGAGGAGGTCAAAAGTCGAGTGAGGCTGGGGCACTGAAAACGTTCACAAGCGCTTTTTAAGCAGGCACCTTCAATGTTAATAGATAGAGCGCAGCTTCGTTCCGTCGCGCAGATTATATGGCATAAACGATGCTAAGCTGCTAAATACCTGAAACGCTGTAGCGTTATGAGTGGCACAAAGTCAGCAGACTAAAGAGTAAATCACAAGCGCTAAAATAAATTCACAATCAAAAGCGCTAAAATAAATGTACAATCAGAAGCGCTAATGCAAATGCGCAGATCAATTACAGGCACACAGATGGTCAGAGGTCAATGGAGGAGTAACGATACCACTGGAGCCAGGGAGCGTGGGAGCGACCGTGTCTGACGAAGTCAGGGCGGTTAAAGCTGTACTTTCTACGGGGTCTACAGTAAGGGTCAGTGGGTGGGAGGGGCGGCAGGGAGGCGGGAGCGGTGCGAGGAGGAAGGGCTCAGGGAAACAACAACAGACAAGATGGAGGAGGTCAAAAGTCGAGTGAGGCTGGGGCACTGAAAACGTTCACAAGCGCTTTTTAAGCAGGCACCTTCAATGTTAATAGATAGAGCGCAGCTCCGTTCCGTCGCGCAGATTATATGGCATAAACGATGCTAAGCTGCTAAATACCTGAAACGCTGTAGCGTTATGAGTGGCACAAAGTCACAAGTTCAATGAATACAAGAACTGCTGCAAATTTGACAAATATGTGGGAAGTAGCCCCACAGGGTAAAGAAAGAAATGCAGGCTATATCAAAGTACAAAGGAAATCCAAAAACAAGGCGAGGCAAGGAAGAAACAGATAATGAATTATTCTGCACAAGGCAGCCAAAGGAAAGGAGTCAAACATGGTAGCAGAAATGAGAATTCTTCTCAGGTTCGGTTCTCAAAGTTAGGATCAACAATTCAGGCAGCTGGAGTCGAAAGCAGGAGATCCCAGTTCCAGAAGTTAATAGGAGAAATTGTGGTGAAAGAACTCCATATTAAATCCCTCCTACTAGTGGACACTCGAAGAACGGGTGACAAATTACAACGGGAAAAGGAATAGGTGTGAGCTAGCTCCAAAACCGTGCAGGTGAGAGCGGTTAAAGTCCCCCCTGAAGCTCTCCGCTTGAAGGAGTGCATGGCGGTTGCAGGAATCTTAACCTGGAAAGAAATGGAACTTGGAATGGTTATTAATTTAGAAGATGGTAGGAAAGTATGAAGGGGCACAGAAGCATGACTGGTGTGACAAAACAGTGTTCATTGTATAAAAGGATTCACCAAAGAATCCCAAATTTAATTAGGAAGCAAATCTGAGAACTAACTAAGGACTGGATCTGGTTTACCCGCTCATTAGCAAATCTTGCAAATGAACACTAGAGCATGGCAAATGTTCCAAACCAGTGTTCATGATGGAGGCAGGGTCGCAAAAGGTTTTGAAGTAGTGTCCCCTGTTGGCAGGATGGGAGGATCCTGACATGATCTGAGGGCGTTCCCTGAATTGCGAAACCATCCAGCGGTTGAAGTAAAAGCTGATGGTAGATGGTGATGAATACAGTAAAATGAGTGCGCTGAGATAGTCACTCTCCACTATCAGTCTTAAATATTCACTACATAGGTGACTGTTGTCTTGCTGCCTATACTGGGTTTAAGCCCAGCCTAGGCGTCATCAAGAAGGTTGGAATATTTTACAAAAGATTGGAGATAAAATGTAACTGTACTTTACAGCAATTATGCCAGATACTGCAACGTCAAAATGAGCGTAACCTTAGAGGAATTGTCAGGGTTGAATGAAGGCATCATCTAGGTTGGTATGCATGTTCATTGACTGAGAAGCCTTTTCCTGACATTGTTTTAGCTTTATTTGCTATATAGTAGGCTGTATTTCTTAATGTGCTCTGTTTTCTTAGATTACATTGTTTGGTCTGCTGGAGAATGCTGTTGTGTTTACAGTGACACTAAATTATATATTGTATCTTTGCTGTGGCAGATGTGTGCTGTGTTGTGTCTGAAGTGCACTACTGGGTGAGTTTGGGGCATATGATTAGAGAGCTGTGCAGTTCTCTGCACAGTGATCCCACTCTATCCATGCTGTGCTTGATGTCCAGTGTAGTGTCCAGCCAATCCTGAATGTTTGTGTGTGCTGCACAGGCCTAGAATGGTTCAGATGGGTTAATTTGAAGACCTATCAAAGCCAGTAATTGAGGGTGTGGCAGTGACCAATAACTGCAAAACAGAGGCGAGGCCTAAAGGAGAAACAACGTAGTGATTAAGGCAGGAAGACCATGGATCACTTCAGAATGGGGACAGGCTTGAACAGTCGAAAAGTGCTGAGAGCAGAGAAAATCTAAATTATTGGGAAGAGCTAGTGAGAATTGAATGGCTAATTATATGCTTGGATAAGGGGGCTCAAAAGATGCTCAGACAACAGCAGATCAGGGAGCTCCTGGAAAAGAAAGAATCAGACACACTGCCTGGTTAAGGAGCAGGACGAGAAGAGAAGTGGTTAGAGGGCCTTTTTACTAGCCCATGCTATACATGAGATTTACGCTCCCCATTTAATTCTAGTCTTTTATGGAGTGGCAGGTGTCACCTTGCAATAATTACAGAACGCAAACCCTCCAGACGAGTGTTGAGCAGTAATGTGAGGTGAATGAAACGAGCGTGGTACGATTTTTGGGGACGGTCCCTCCTAAATGGTGATTGATCGCAGTCCGATCTTGCCAAGTTAGTGAAGGATGTGTTTCAGTTATTTTATCTAAAGTAAAGTTGAGAGTGCCTAGGTGCATGCTATTCTATAAGCTCTGTGAAAAACTTTGATTGCCTGTTCTTAAGTGGCAGACACCAGAAGCTTGGAAATGCTGGACTTGGTTCTTTGCCACGACCAAAAGTTGTTTTTTACACTATTAAATTCTAGCCCGTGGAACACAAGAAACCCCATATTCCGTAGAGAGGGACCACTACTAGAAGATGGGGAATCTTTTTCTAAGTCTTTTGAGTCAGAGTGAGTGATTGATTTAGCGGTATCTGAATGGGAAGTGTTTATTGAGGAGAGAATCCGCATGCCCCAATATATGAGCAAGAGAAAGAGCTAGTGAATGAGTGTTTCACATGTGTTGAGGGTGTACATATGAGAGACAAACAGCTGCCTCATAAAATTACGCAATTACATTTCCATTCGTAATTTCAGTGCCTTTCATCGCAAGCAGAAGGGTGTTCCTTGAATTCTGAAACATGTCTTCCCTGTAAACAGTGGGCTCAGGACGCGTCACATCACTTGTTTCCTCCAAGATCCGTATTGCCGCTTACGTGCTAGTAGGTTGCCTAATCGTTGTTCAACCCTGTCTTCTTTCCATTCTACATTCAAAGCTACAGGGAAAGTGAACCTGTTGTACTGAGACTAATGTCATTCTTACATGGCAGCTGCAGTATATCAATGATTGCTTAGCTGTGCTGGTTTGGCGACCCTTTTAGAAAAGTCATGCATCATTGCATGGAAGAAGGACTTCAATCAAAGGACTTAGAAAATCTCAAGATAAAGCACTTGATTTCCAGGGCCTCAGACTGCCACAGTTTCAGGAACCAGTACTTGTAAACCGTTCTGCATTTTTAGCCAAGGAGCCAATGGTTCTTTACCTCTGAACTTCTTGCTGGCAAGTAAGATCAAGTGAAAAAACAATAAGAAATTACATTATGAGCATTGTCATATTATGCTGTGTTGTGCAGATTTGTTAATTGCACTGAAAGGGTATCCTGGCGCTGAGCCAGTATGAGTCTAGGCACACTTAGGTCCTATTGGGACTACTCGAAAAGCCAGATCATCAGCTTCTTATGGAATTTAAGAAGTTAGGAGGAGGCTCTTAGTGTAGTGACAGGTCGGTCAATGCTTTAGGAGTAATTCAGGAGAAGGTTTGACTACCAGATGTGGTTTTCTGTATGAGTGAGATTTGTGAAAGTAGGAGTCTGGCTGGAAAGAGTTGTCTGGAAGGTTTGTGAAAGCAGATGTGATTGTTCAGTTATAATGGGCCGGTGTTATATACTGCCTTGAAAGGGTGGGTGAGAAGTTTGAATTGTGCTCATTTGTGAATGGGGAGTCAGTGGAGCTCCTTCAGGTGTGGTGGGATGTGAGTGCCGCGTGGGAGGGTGAGAGTGATTCTGTCCTCCTAATTCTGAATGATCTGCAATCTTCTGGTGAGTTTTTTTGTTGATCCCAGCCTAGATGGTGTTCCCATAGTCCAGCGTGCTTGTGACCAGGACATGTGTGATGATTTTCCGGGTGCTAATTGGAAGCCATTTAAAAATCTAACTCAGCATCTTTAAGGTATGAAAGCATGAGGTGGTGACGGCAATGACTTGGGTGGTCCGTTTAGTTTGCCGCTGATGATAATCCCAAGGTTCTTGCCCTGGGTGGTGTTATGTTATGTTGTTATGTTAAATGTTCTTTTATAGCGCTCGAATCACCCAGGGGCATCTCGGCACTTGACTAGAACTGTTCCTGAGATTGAAAGAGGACCGAAGGAATTCGAAAAAAAGAAAGGCTTTTAGCTGTTTTCTAAATGTGCCATAATTATCAATTTTGCAAAGAGGATCTGGTAGCTCATTCCAGTATCTTGGCGCTAGATACGAGAATGCTTTCCCAGACCGCGCGACCCAGACCTCAAGTTCCTGTTAGATACATGTTTGATAAGTCTTTTTTGGAGGTATTTAGGACCTCTTCCATTGAGTGCTGTGTAAGTAAGACAGCAGATCTTAAAAAAAGATCTCTTTCTCACCGCTAGCCAGTGGAGTTCTCGCAAAGGGGTGCCGATGCGCAGACCACTGGGCGATTCAGAACCATCCTGGCTGCAGTGTTCAGGATCACCCGCAGCTTGTTCAACAGGGTTTCTCCTGCCCCTGCCAGTAAAGCGTTGCTATAATCCAATCAACTGATAACCATAACTTGGACCAAGGTTTTGCGATGAGTGGTAGGCATGAAGGGGAGGATTTTTCGCAGCAGATTCAGGCTGTAATAGGTGGGGGTGAGTGCCGGTCCTATCTCTGTTGGTCACCAGGTGGAGTCCCACTGTGATGTGTTCTCCCCAAAGATCACAATTTCGGTCTTGTTGATGTTCAGCTTTAGATAATTGGTCTTCATCCAGTGGGCGATCTCAATCATTGAATTTGAATCGGGTACTCTGTGTCTTGTCTGTGAGGGAGAGAATGAGTTGTGTGCCATCAGCGTAGAAGAGGACGGTGATGCAGTGAGTGCAAAAATAACAGATGAAGGATGGAATGCTGAATCAATCAAGCATTCATTCCCAGTCACAGATCTGGGTTAAATCCATTGTTTTTTTGCACGCCACAACCATTTCAGTTTAGACCCAGCCATATGCCAATCAGCCTTGACCCTTCTCCCCCTGGGAACAGTCCAGCCCAAACTGCCAGGTCAGGTCCTTCCTTGTCTAGAAAAAAGGATCCTGGTACCAGTTTCGGGGTTTCACCCCATATCAGCCAGGCTCACTTGAATCCAGTGGTATTTCGAGCACAAGACCCACATCTGGGCATACCCTTCCCACTTAAGGCGACAGAAGCAAAAATAACAGATGATGGATCGCATGCTGAATCAATCAAGCATTCACCCCCAGTCACAGATCTGGGATAAATCCATCGTTTTTTTGCACGCCATGTCATTACAGTTTAGACTCCGCTATATGCAAATTAGTCTTGACCGTGCTCCCCCTGGGAACAATCCAGCTGGAACTGCCAGGACAGGTTCTCCCTGGACCAGAAATAAGCAGCTTGGGACCAGCATTTGGGTTTCTCCCCTCATCTGCCTTGCTAGCTTGAATCTGGTGGTGTAGTGTTATGTTAGGTACCCTAATATAGGCCCGGGTAACACCATACCCTTTCACCTACATCACCTCCCCTACACTACATAGTAACAAGCCTTTTAGGATTGAACCTTTACCTAGTCCTAGTCCTGGATGCAGAAGGAGGGTTTCCCTGAACAAATGCATTCTATGACTTCATCTTTAGACTGATACATTATGAATTAATCAAGATAAGGGTTCTTGGAAACAAGGCTGGGGTTACACCACCTTCCTACACCACCTTCCTCCCCATATCTACGTACACTGTTCATCCGATACGTCATCCTCATACCCAACAATGGCTAATACAAGAAACAAAGGACAAAGGAACCCTAGATACTGCCTCTATAAATACAGCACCTTTTGCTAGTGTAAGCTAGAGGTAACCAAGACTTCCAGGCCGACACACTGACCAGAGGCGCTGAGGCTCCTGCATGCAGACTCTCCAGGTGACAGCGGTCTAAACCTGCCATGCGGGGTGTCCAATTTGAGACCAGAACGGGGTCCTACATTCTCTCACTTGAGGAAAAGTGTTTTTCTGATCGGCATCATTTGTACCAGGACTCCATTGTTTTTTCATTGCCATCTCGTGTCAAACACTTCCACGCGACCCACCTGGTCGTTTCTGCTGATGCCTGAGGAAAATCTGAACTGGCACGACAGATACCATCTTGCAGCCTGCATTTCTGCCCAGGAACTGTCGCACACCCAACCCCCTGTTCTTTGCAGTTCAACAGAAAGTCATGAGACACCCACGCCCTGTGTAAACAAGCTTGTTTTCCATCTCCTGCTCCCAGCCTGGTAAACATCCTTGACACCGTGATCAGGTTATCTGGACAATGGTCTGACTGTTGGGCCCTGATCAGGCTGATTAAACAATGACTTGAAGGAACGGCTTTGCTAGAGCCGAGTGAACAATGATCTGTGTACCAAGCCTTGACCAGGTCACCAACTACAAACATCGTCTGGATCTGGTTATCAACTGCAAACGCTGCCCTGATTGAACAATGGACTAACAACCAAAAGACTGGGATGAAAAATGTATAAAAGGCTTGTAAGCTACAGAGTGAAGTAGCAGCCTCCTCTGTCTTGTCTCTGACTAGCTTGGGACTCTGTTCCATAGCCCGGGCTATTGAAATAAATCTGGGTTCCTCCTGCAGACGAAGGCTCCTGTGTCTCCTTTTACTAAGTATGGAAGGTATGGAAGACTAGGGCGGTTCCCCCACTGCCGAGACCCAGTAAGTGGGTTTAACCGGTTCTTCACACTCTTCAGGTAATGAGGGTAGACTAAACCTAGAGGGATTCTTGGCTTCACACCTACTCACATGCTAGGTACACTTGGGTACATCTAGATAGTCATCGTAGGCGTACGTGCGCTTTCTTTTATCATGCATTGTATATCCATGTATGTGTTCATGACTGTTGCAAAATGGTAGAACTGTACTATCCTTTTATATTCACTGTGCTGCTGATCATATATCTCTACTATTGTCTAATGGTTGTCTCAGCACATATATTTTACACTAGAAGAACAACTGTGCAATAAATACTTATTGTAACACGCCCTACTGTTTTTTCTGTATAACTCTCTGAGAGAAACTAAGTGAGCACGAGTGACTAAGCGACAGGTAGTACATTGTTTCCACAATCCTGAGGGATCAGGGTTGTCATGTTCTGAGGTTGCCAGAAACTATTCTCTCCCCGATAAGAGGAGATTATAGTGGCACTTTGAGCTAGTTAATGCAAACAGGCTAACATATTCGGTGGGGGTGCTCAGAGTTAGTGTGCCACCTATCCTGTAGTTTGTTATCCCAATGCGCAGGTCCTGTATGGGTAATATAGGAACTACACCACAGTAGAGAGCACGGGACCCACGTCTGGGCATACCATTCCCACTTAAGGCGACAAATGCACAAAGAACAATGATGGACAGATGATGCTGTTCAGAGGGAACATGAATGCGTTGAAGAGAGTTTGCACAGGGAGTTTTCTTGCGGAACTGCGCGGATGAGATCATGGGTGTACAAGGTGTACGGTGCCAGGCTGACTGACTGGCTCCTTCCAGTCAGAAGGAGCAGATCCATCGGAGTGTGTGTATCCTTGGATTCTGATGTTTTGTAGGAGTTGGATGAAGATGGGGTCGGAGAGTGTGCCAAATGCTACAAAGAGGTCTAGGAGGATGAGGGCCTCCATATTTCCTCTGTCCAGAGACATGCGGATGTCATCTGTGGCCCCGAGTAGTGCCGTTTCTGTGCAGTGATTTGGTCTGAAACCAGACTGTGTCGTGCCAAGTAGTTAGTCTTTGAGGTATTTCGGTCAGGTGTCTAATAACGATTTCTCTAAGGTTTTGGCTGTGAATGGTAGTAGGGAGATCAGTCTGTAGGTGGTGAGCATCAAAGGGGCAGCAGAGAGTTTCTTCAGTAATGGGACAACAGTTGCCTTTTTCCAAACATCTAGGAAAGTCACGGAAGAGGTGGAGGCTTTCAAAATGGGTGCGAGCATGGCGCTGATGGGTTGCAGTCCTCTGGATTAGGCGTGGTGGAGGTAAGGGGTCTGATGGGGCCCCTGAGTGGATGGACTTCATGGTGGCAGTGGTTTCTTCTGGGGAGATTACGGGCCATTTGGTTAGCATTAGTTCTTTGGATTACAGCAAGAGGAGTTTGACAAAGCATTTATTTCCCATAGTCCAGCTGTGTTATAATAGAGAAAGCTGTAGAGCGCATTTTCAACAAACGACGTGTTAAAAGTATTTCCATAAGAAGCCTTTTCTAGTGTAGTGTGGGCCATCTCTGACGTTTTATCTTGCTTTGGGATAGTGGGGGAGGGAAGGGCGGTTGTTAAAGATTCCTTATGAAGTAACACATTAACAATCATACATAGCAAACAGTTTTGTGCACTTTATTTTCCTGATGTCTGTTTTCTTCATAAGTTAGTGTGTGGTATGGTATTTCATAATACCAATTAGGCCTTCTATCATTGGTAGAAATGTGAAACATACCAGCAGTGTCTCAGTCCCCAAAAATGTGAAGGAACATTAAAATAAAATTTAATATAGCAGACTCGGACTGAATAGCAGGTAGGGGTGGGGCAGAGTCAGAGCCAGCCTTGTCATATCCACATCTGACTGCCTCTACCCAGCCATACCTCCATTTCAGAGGTACATGTCATAGGGGCAGTGCAGCTCTGCAATATTTTATTTACATTTAAAAAATATAAGTGCCTGGTGGAGCTCCGAGGCCATTGGCAGCTCAGAGCACTTTGTAGCTGTAGCAAGAGTAATCTAAACAAGATGCAAAAAAAGACCATCTCTGCCATATAGCTTGTTTCATTGGATGATTTGAGATGTACAAACAAGCAAAAAAGCAGCTGTGGTTCCGAATCCTGAAAGATTTAAATTCCTAAGGACTCGCATTTTGCATCATTTGAAGAAAATGGCAGCTCTTGGATTTTTCTTGGCGGCGGAACGGTAAAGGTCACTTTTGCTTCTATGCGGCCAACGTATGGAACTGCACCGATCCTGATTAGCAACCTGGGCTTGCTTGTGTCCATATTCATAGGTAGCATGGCCCAGTCTGGGCTGGTACACGTGAGGCCCTCTGTGCACAAAACTGTAGCCCTTTTACCACTCTGCTCAGTACTTTTACTATGTTCACAGCATTCCTCCGCTTTTAGTTTTAGTTTTATTTTTGATTTGCCTCATGATAAACACTCTTTCCTTCATTGTAATATTCTGTGTCCAGTCCCCTGTCTGTCCGTTGTGAGGCATATTGTGGCTTAACAAGAACGTAAAGGGGCTTACAGCCAAACCCATTGCTTACCGTTAGTTGGCTTTCCTTATGAGTCTCATTTGCCTGCGGATTATTTGTGTCCTAGCTTGTCAGTCTTTTACTTGTCGTTCCCATGGAGCATTACCTCTTTACAATCTCTGTGTTATGTTACGTTAATGCGATTTGCAGAGTGCTCAAATACCCTGATGTGTCTTTGCACTAACTTTGCTCGAGCACAACAAGGGTAAGACCATTAATTATTAAAAATCCATGTTTGCAGCTCCTTTCTGAAGGACAGGAGGGAGGGCAAGGCCTAGATGTGAGGGGAAAGAAGATTCCAAATCTTGGTTGTGCCTGTAATGAAGCTTCTTCCTACCCAATTCATCCTCTTGAATCTGGAGACCACTGTTGTTTTTGGCCCCAGAGGATCCCAGATTTCTGCTGGGTTCATACCATTCAAATGCCTGCCTCAGAAACGGAGGGCCAATGTCATGCAGTGCCTTACAGGCTATGCAGAGAGCCTTAAATTTGATGATGTTCCTCACTGGCAGCCAGTGTAGCTTGTAGATTGCCAAGGAGACTGATTAAAATTTGGGTATGTCCAAGAGCAACCTGGCTGCCGCATTTTGCAAGGTGTGCAGTTTATTCAAATATTGTTCTTACATATTTAGATTCAAACCATTGCAATAGTCAAGTTTTGATAGGACTGGAGCCGTAATACAATTTTTTTTAGCATCTGATGGGAATTATGGAAGAATGTATTTAATCATCCTCCGGGTGTAGAATGAGGATGAAACAACTGAATTGATCTGATTTCCAAAGTTCAGTTTATCATCAATTACAACTCCTAAGTTCTTAGCCTTTCTTGCAGGAGTTGGAAGTGGTCCCAGTTCCTCTGGCCACCAGGATGGGGACCAAACTGAGGTATGATTTCCAAATAAGATAACCACAGTTTTCCGTGAACTTAGTTTTAAATAGTGTTTGCTCATCCATTTACTGATTGCTTGCATGCAATCGTGAAACCTAGCGCCAATGATGTTTCTGTTATTAAATACTGCCACCACAATTTGTGTGGCGTCCGTATAGGAGGTAAGGGTGAAGCCGAAAGATTTAATTAATATTTCCAGCACTGTTACGTATATGTTGAACAATGTAGGGCTGAGCGAGGATCCTTTTGCAACCCTGCATGGCAGAGAAAAAGGTTTGGAGACAAACTAATCCACGCCCACAGTTTGCTCTCTTCCTTCCAGACATGAACTCAGCAGGGTGAGTGCCTTCTCTCTGATCCTGATTTCCCCTAGTAGGTCAATAAAAAGCCTTATGGTCGATCGTATTAAAGGCTGTCGAGAAATCAAGGAAAATAATGGCCGCAGTTCCTCCCTTATCTCCTCCGTGGCCTTGATTAAGGCAGTCTTGGTGATGTGTCCAGTTCTGAAACCAAACTGTGCTGGGTCCAGAAGATGGTTATCTTGAATTAATTGAACAAGCTGTTAATACATCACTTTCTCAGCAATTTTTGCAGGTAGCAGTAGACGAGAGATAGGACGATAATTGTTTGGGTCTGTAGGGTTCAGGCTAGGTTATTTTATAAGGGGAAATTCATCTTTAATTGGCTGGCATTGCTGCTCCCACTGTATTTTTTTCAAACACTACTTTTTTCTTTTGTGTGAAGTGCTCTATTAGAGTGTGTGTGTTTTCGAGCCTTCTCCCTCATGTACGTCTCTCCTTCTGCACTCCATGTTGCTCTCGGTTACCTGACAACTTCTTCCCACTGTCCTCCTCTTATGCTCAGCTGTTTACTTCTTCTCATTGCTTTCCTCCACCAATGCCCTGTATATTACTTCCCCAACCACCTTGTTTCTTCCACACCCCCACCCTCCCACTTGTTGCTTCTCCCATTGCACCCCACCCTCCCCTGTTTTGCTTTTCCAATCCCCCCCTTGCACCTCCCCTCTGTTGCTTTCACGCCCTGTGAACGTTCGCAATTTCAAAAAAAAAAACTCTATTGTAAATGTTACTTTCTCTTTAGTTACCTTTCTAAGTTGGATTGGTAACAAAAAAAAGAAAAGCACCTACATCATTTTTTAGGTGCATACATGCATTGTGCTTGCTGGCGCATTAAAGTCTATTAAGGTTTTTATTGTTTTTAACTTTAGCCACTCTGCACAGCATCACAACTGCTATGCAGAAGGGTAAAAAAACAATAGTCAATGCTTGTTTAATCTGTTCTGTCTTTGGCTTTTTTCTTTGTCCCATGTATACCGTCGTCATTAATTCTATGCTATGCAGCATTGAAGAACCGGGTCAGAACCCAGCGGTGCCAGGGACACACCTGAAATCTTCGAGTTCCACCTGTCTTGGTATACAGAGACACGGAATACTTCTGGGTGGCGTCGGAGACCAAGTTTATTAGCTGCAGCTAGTAACAGAAATCCCAACAATACATCACAATGTATATTCCTAGGAGACTGTTCAAATTACTAAGGCAAGACATCTCCTTTTATACACAATATTCTCATTATAAATGTACACCCACTGCGCAAAATTCTAACCAATAGGGCACATTTTCTACCTGAGTATCACATTAACAAAAACCCAATTTACAGTAACCAACCGAAAAGTTAATTATTAGGAATGTCCCAAATTCAATCTTTGCAAGCTGGACAAATTTATAATTGAAAAGCACAACTCATGTAATGTTAGAACATAAAGGAAACAGTAATAGATGCTGAACAAGATCAAACATGTGCAAGGAAACTAAAGGTTAACGAGGTCCTGAACATTAAGTGGCAATCTTAGACAAGGATCAAACCAAGGGAAATTGGCTTTGCGAGGTCAGTTTCAGGTGAAGAGGTCAGTCGAAAGAAACCTAATTAATGTATACATGAACTCAGAAGGCCAGGCCACTTGTTCGCCGGGCCTCTTTCACAAGCCTACGTGAGGGCAACACAAAATGGAGTCAGGCTCGAGAATTGCAGAACCTCAGGCCCTCCTTTTGCCATTACGTAGGCAATAACCTAAACTCATGTTAATCTGAATGTAGGTCCATATCAATCTTCATTAGGTCATCTAAGTGTTGCATCATCCTATTATTCTCTACTTCTCTCGGGACAGGTCTCCTAACGCACATAGTAGCACAAAGACTACAAATGGCGGGACCACACTGGATGCAAAGACAACAAGAGAAAAGGATGGCCAAAACCATACCAAGGAATGTCAAAATCTTCCATCCCCATTTAGACAGGAATTCCCAAAACCATCCCGTCAATGACCAGTCTCCTTTGTCTACATGGATAGACTCAGAGATCTGATGTAACCCAGAGATGGCTTGGTACACTGTAGGAGCATTATCTGGTACGTAAATGCAACAACTAGATCCGATCAATTTGCACACTCCACCTCGATCTGCAAGTATGACGTCTAAAACCATACGATTCTGCAATGTCATAAGGTGGTCCGCTTGAAGCTCAGCTGTAACATTACTAAGAGCACCTGCTGTCTCGTTAATAGTAGCTTCAACAACGCGGACAAGCTGTGGAATATGCCCACTATTGATCATAGGACCCCAAAAGGGCAGGAAACCCTTGAAGAAATCTCCTGCTTCTTGTCCTGCAGTATCTTCCTTATCGAAGACCTCTCTACCATATCTCATTCTATGATAGTCCGGAGCCGTAGTATATGTAGGCGGAAGCAAGAACGCCACATAACATGTACCTGAAAAATCAGGTGGCAACCATGTATAGGCTCTGTCGTGACAAACAAAATATGTGCCTTTAGCTGGTACGAACGGTGGAGAAGTCTGGGACGAATAGACATAGGTGTGAACACACACACTCTTACCTAGCTGAGCTTTCGGATTTCGACCAGTGCCTTGCAAACAAAAATAACCTTTTTGGGGCACAATCCAAATCGGGGGAGACCTTTTTTGTCTCTTCTTCTCAGTCAAGCTAGTACTATATCCGGTCAAATTCCAACCAACTTAAGCCTGCATCTCATCCTTGGGGATAGCATTATATGCATCGATATCTCGGATCATATCTACTATTCCCTTTATCAAGGCACTATTGCTGGAGTTATCCTTAAGGGAACGTGAAGGGCGTATCTCATTTGCATAGATAAACATAGTCTGTAAAGCCCACACAGACCCATTAAAAGAAAAAGGCAAAACCAAATATGGCATACCCTTATCGGTCGTATGCGGCATAAGACCACAAACCCAACAGTTAGTGGTATTCACTACTAACTGACGCTGATGCAACAACTGTATGAACGAGTTGTTGACAAATTCTGACCTTGTCTGTTCATGTTCAGACAACGCGTAGAACTGATGCAAAGAAACAGTAGTGTAAGAAAGCATAGGTTGGGAAGTGGGTGCAAACGTCTGTTGTGTAGCATAGACAATCCATCCCACATAAGCTATCGTAATACTTAAAAACATTGAAAAAACATGATATTATAAAACATTTGCTACGTATCAATGTACAGAATTTCATTTTAAGGTCTATTTTCTCAACATCTCTCTCAGGTACAAAAGACTCCATCCTCTAACGTGCTGCTCGCGGCAATTTTCCTTCTTCACTCAAGTGTGCGTCCAGGCGTCCTAGACAACCTAGAACCACAGACCTTTCGTCAATTTGCGGTTCACCCCTTAAGTCTTATACCACGACCCTGCAGCTGAACCCGGATGGTGGTTCGAAAAAGAAAAATAGTCTCTTGTCTGAGAGAGCACAATACACAAAAAAATATTACTTTATTTGTCCTTTTTTAGACCTCAGCCTTAAACTATAATGTTCTTTATTCTGCACAGTTTGATCCTGAAAAAGAATCTCCGGATGCGTAGTGTCCAGTCTCAAATGCGGCGGCACAGCTTCTTGCAAAATGTCATCATCCGCACGTTCCGACTGAGTATATTTCAAACAAGCATCACTAAAAGGCACAAATCTCGGAACATTTTCAGTCTCAGAATCGGCAACACCTTCCCGAACCCATTGATCATACGGTAAGGGCAGAGGTATCCTTTTCGTGTGGGTGGCATGCACCCAACTCTTTTTCCCGAAGACTTTCACAGCGGTCCTCGTTGCTAGCAGCACTTGATAAGGACCAGTCCACCTCGGCTGTAGGTTCTTGGACCTCTGGAAGTTCCTGATCAGAATCCAGTCGCCGGGTTGGATTGCATGTCCCGCGTCAACAGAAGCTGAAGGTAAGGTATCATGAACCTGTTGGTGAAGAACACGCAATTTAGCAGTCAAATCATGTAAATAGTCAACCAACATAGGGTACTCAATATCGCTGTATTCTCTTGGCCTCGGCACACCCCAAACATTCGCCGGGCATCCAAAAACAATCTCGTATGGGCAAAGTCCCACGCGAGAATGTATTGTCGTTCTTGTGGACAAAAGTGCCAATGGTAGAGCATCGGGCCATGTGAGACCAGAGCTCGCTTGCGCCTTGGCCAACTTCAGCTTTAACGTGCCGTTATAGCACTCAACCAGGCCTGCTGACTGGGGGTGATTCGCTGTGTGGAACTTCTGTCTAATTCCCAAACCCGCACCCACTTTCTGCATAATCTGACCCACGAATCCACTTCCGTTATCACTCCAGAACATCCTCGGCAATCCATACCTCGGGAAAAACTCTTTGAGCAAAACCTTGGCTGTAGACAAGGCAGTATTATCCTTCAGGGGGTAGGCCTCTATCCATCTGGAAAAGGCACAAACAACCACAAGGACATACTTCAAGTTATTGCATCTTTCCATATGAATGTAGTCTATCTGCAACACCTCGAACGGATATGTTGGAGGAGCGAAATGACCAGCTGGAGTTGGGGTTCCCTTGCCAGAATTATGCACCAAGCAAATCATGTAGTGTTTAACCAAATTCTCAGCACATTTGCGAATTCCACTATTCTGCCATACCACAGCCAACAACTTGCATATCCCTTTTGAGCTGATGTGAGCCATCCCATGAGCCATAGTAACCACTGGAACCACATACGCATCTGGCAACAACCATCGCCGATGCTCTGACAACTCAACCCAACAGCCTGTCGAATCCAACATTCCCGTACTCTCTCTCCACGTACTCAATTCTTTCTCAGTAGCTTCTGCCTGAATCATCTTCACACTTTCTATTGTATCTTCACACATTCCTCTTTCCACAACCCATCTTGCAGGACCTGCAACATACATTCAACTCATCAAATCTCTCGCTGTTTCTCTCGCTTCTTCATCCGCAAACGCATTCCCTCGACCCACATCATCTGTAACCTTTTAATGCGCACTACACTTTACAATGGCGATTTGTGTTGGCAAAGTATGCGATTCATGAAGCTCACTCACTAATTGGCCATGCTGGATTTTCGTACCATGAGAGGTAAGAAATCCTCTTTCTTTCCACAATCGTCCAAAGCTATGAGCAACGCCAAACGCATACTGGCTATCAGTAAAAACATTCACTCTCTTTCCTTTTGACAACACACACGCTCTAGTCAAGGCTATCAATTCAGCTGCCTGAGCTGAATTCTGTGCAATACGCGCTGTTTCAACAATCGTGTGCAAAGTTGTGACAGCATATGCTGCAGTCGTCTCTCCATTCGGAGGCTTAAAGCATGAACCATCTACACATAGGGTACCATCAGGGTTTGAAAGAGGAGTATCTTTCAAATCAATTCTACACTTTGTTTCCTCCTCTGTCCTAAGAACACAATCATGCTGTTCTTGATCATCTGTCTCTACACAAATCGGCAACAATGTAGCTGGATTCAATGTGTTGCACCTCTTAATGTGCACATGACTAGCCAAAAGCGTCAACTCGTAACCTGACAGACGTGCACTAGTAAGGTGCTGAGTCTTCGTCCTGTTTAATAGGGTATCCACTGCATGTGGGACCATCACAATCAATGTATTATCCAATACCAAACCAGCAGACTGTCGGATAGAAACACCTCATGCTGCCGTAGCTCTTAGGCAACCAGGCAACGCCCTAGCTACCGAATCTAAAGTAGCCGAAAAATACGCACATGGGCGCTGCTTGTCTCCAAACTGTTGTGTCGACACTGACAACGCACAACCTTCTCTCTCATGCACATAAAGTATAAAAGGTTTACTATAGTCAGGGGTACCCAACACTGGAGCAGAACACAATGCATCACGCAATTCAGAAAAACTCTTCTGACATTCATCAGACCAAGGAAGAGGGTGTGGTGTATCTTTGAGAGTAAGTGCCAACAAAGGTTTCGCTAGCAAAGAAAAGTTCGGGATCCACTGCCGACAATACGAGGTGATACCCAAGAAAGCACGCACTTCTCTCTGTGTGGATGGTACAGTCATTTGGGCAATCGCTTGAATACGCTCTGGGGTCAATCGTCTTCCCTCCTTCGATAAGAGATGACCTAAGTAGGTCACTTCTTGTCGACAATACTGCAACTTGGAAGGGGAAACTTTATGATGAAGGTCAGACAAATGTCGTAGCAAAGAAAGAGTAACCTCTTTACATATCTCCTCATTATCAGCAGCCACTAGCAGATCATCAACGTACTGGATAAGAGTAGCACCAGAAGGCAACACAAGAGTATCGAGTTGAGTTTTCAAAGCCTGACTATAAATGGAGGGACTCTAACAATTACCTTGAGGAGCTCGCTTAAACCAGAAGCTGCGGCCTCCTAAAGAGAAGCCGAAAATATCCCTACTTTCCTCAGCGATCGGAATACTGAAGAAAGCATTCTTCAGATCAATCACAGAAAACCAAGCAGCTGAGGCAGGGACCATAGTCAATAAAGCAGTAATGTCCGGAACAACAGGAAACTGTGGCACAACAATCT
The DNA here is from genome assembly GCF_964261635.1 of Lissotriton helveticus. Lineage (NCBI taxonomy): Eukaryota > Metazoa > Chordata > Amphibia > Caudata > Salamandridae > Lissotriton > Lissotriton helveticus. The sequence continues at coordinate 1,853,486,960 of NC_136065.1, forward strand.
TGTTGACCTCTCGAAGGTCGATCACAAATCGATACACAGGTGGCTGAGAAGAGTCAGTACCCTTAAGAATGGGCAGAACAGGACTGTTACACACATTACCTCTTGTTTCTTCAACCACACCTTTCTCAACCAAATCATAAATAATCGCTAAAAGAGCTCTTTCACCATCACTGGAAATTTTGTACTGAGGAATGCGTGGCAATTTAGCATTTGATTTAAGCGTAACAATGTAGGGTGGAATCTGCAAAAGACCAACATTATTAGGACCTGTAGCCCAAAGTGTATCAGGGAGAGAACGCAATTCCAGCGGCAGGCAATCCTTCTACAAATACATCGGGGAGATCACTTTCTTACCCAAAGTAAGATGTACTCCCAACGGAGAACAATATAATGTCGCATGCAATCTTAGCAACAAGTCCAAACCCAACAAATTCTCACCACAACCAGTTGTTAGAATAAGGGGAGCCTCCAATTCACAAGTACCAATAGAAAGGGGCAAAGGACTAGAAACCCGGTTGCTAACTGGGGCTCCAGAAAATCCTACCGAAACATTCGTCAAGCCAGACAAAGGTGCGCCAGGGAGTTTAGAGTGCATGATAGAACTCCTTGTTGCACCAGTATCCAAAAGAAAAGGTTCTGCCACACCTGATGTAATCACTTCAACATAAGGCCCACTCTGGTCTACTGGAACGGACATTACTCCCTCTCTTTGTCCATGGCTGTCCTAGCTATCATTAAAACCAGCACTCTCGCTTCCAACATAATAATCATCAACGTAGTACTGAGCAGACTGGACGTTCGGAACATTCTGTCGGTCAGAATAATTTGCAGAATTCTGGGGGGGGAAAGGAACGTTCATTCTGAGGAAACGTACCACGTCCCCTACCCCTAGGTACTTGTTGGTAACCACCACGACCTCTCAGACCAGACATACCATTCACACGTTGTAGCAAGACCGGACAACTACTCTTGAAATGACCTTCCTCTTTACAATAAGTGCACTGATTAGGGACTAGCGGATATCGCGGAACAAAAGACTCCGGCGTCTGCAATGGTTTCTGAAACTGTGGGGGTTGCTGAAACTGACGCTGATTAGGGCGAGGTGGATAAGCCTGTTGCAAAAGAACTTTCGTTTTTAATTCTTTAGTCTTCTTCTCTACTTTATCCTTCTCATCTTTGTCTCTATTCTCATAGTATTGTGCAGTAGCCAATATCTGGGCCGAAGAAGAAACTGCCCATGAACTCTCAGAGTCCTTTAACTTATTACAAAGTTCGGGGAGTAAATTAAAAACAAATTTATCTACGAACAACCTCCGACCACCTTCTGTACTCATGTCCTGACCACTATGATCAATGAATGTTTCTTCAAACCTAGTGAAGAAATCGGACACACTCTCATCTTTCTTTTGTTTGCATGCTGCTAACTTGTCCCAATTCACTCGCAAAGAAGGCATCAAAGTTTTCATTAAATTAACAATCCTACCAGGTAGTTCTGCAACTAAAGGCTCAGGTTTAGCACCTCCTACCTGTCTGCCTCCTGCAGCAGTAATATTAACCCATGTTTCTCCTAACTCTTGCACATGATCCTCGTGACGGATCTTTGCCCACAAAGGTTGAGGAACTACATTACCCATCAACATATCGATGTCAGCTAAATTCATAACGCACGCATCAACTGTCTAAGACAGCTCCTTGTAATAACCAGCAGGATTTTTACGGGGGTCAGGCAATGTCTGCTTAAGTGCCAAAACCTCTGCTCTCTTCCAAGGGACATGTACCCACACTCGATGAAAATGTGCTGGTGCAGCCAAAACACCATTAGGAATGTCAGCCTCAACTGCCTCTCTCCATACTGGAGGAACCTCTCGCATAGGATACTGCTTCACTTTTCTCTTAACAGAAGGATCAGGTTCGAACAATGACTGAGGTGGAAGTCTAGACCTGAAAATAAGTATTGTCTCTACTGCTACCTCAACATCTGAACCCACTATCGTTCCCTTAGCAAATTCGGACTGAACATTAATCAAGTCCAAAGGAATTAGACCCAACTCATTATCTTCCCACTCCTGAGAAAGAAAGGTACACATGACATCAAAAACATACCTTTGCTTTGGTGCTTCCCACTGTAGAAAAACATCCATAACTGCTTGTAAACCGTACCTGGAAGCATTCGAAACCCATCTACGAGCAAGGAGATCTAACACTGCCCGCTCTTCGGGACCAGGAAGCTGACTACGTCTCTGCTTACGTTCAGAAACAGGGGTCCTATTCAGTGACCCAAAGAGAGGAGATAAAAGACTAGTGACAGTTTCAGTCATTCTTTGTCGAGCAGAAGGAGAAGAAGCTGACATAAGGACAGGAGACAAAGTAGTCTGAGGAATAGGAGTGATAGGGACAGAAGTAATAGAAGACGAAGATAAGGCAGTTTAAGTCAAAGGAGTTTGAGGCAAGGCTGGTAACAAAGCTGGCGGCCCTAGAGGGGGCTGCACCGCAGAAGGAAGAACCACTTGTGGAGCAACAAATGGCTGAACAACAGCAGGGGGTTGAACAACAACAGGGGGTGCAACAACTGAAGGTAACGGAGGTGCTGTAGCACTCTGCGCATAAGGGGGTGGTAATCTCAGTAGATGCGACATCAAAGGATCCTTTTCAGGATCTTCAGTCACAGTTGAAAGGGGAGGTGGCAAAGCTGGATAACATTTGTCAATGGCCATGCAATGCTGTCTATCTGACACTTCAATCGCACAATCTTCTTCATCGTCCTTAAACTGCGTAGCGGCTTGCATTACTGACATATTCCTTTCTTTCCTATCTCTTTTCGCTTGCTTAATTTCTCGCTTTTTGGCTTCCTTACGCCAAAGGCGGAAAGAGTCAAACATCGCCGGCCGGGCTTTCTTTCTAAATAGCGCAACTTCTAAGTTATCTAAAATCTCTGTTTCAAAACTACCATGTGGGGGCCATCGTAAAACACCGTCCTTCCTAGTGTAGCGGACCCAAACCTCATTAAAGGTAATGGGACCCACGCCATGTTTCGAATAAAGCTCATAAGTTGGAGTTCCAACCGGAGGTATCGGACACGAATCCTCCAATCGGGAATCCCTATTAAGACCACAAACAAACCATTTACCAAGACCAGGCATCTTGCTCACTAGTCTGGTTTCAAACTTCAAAGGGTATAAAAAAATGATACACTCGTAAATATACGAACCCCTCGGCTTCGCCTATTGCAATAGCCGAATCCAAACCAAAAAAAAAACAAAGTCGTGGGAGCGACCCACTTATACTTAACCAAAATGTCTGTCACGCCACCAGAAGACCGTCTAACGTCTCGCCTTACAAATCGACACACGTGGGTCCAAGACAGGGCGACAGTCAGGGCAGCAGTCCTTCGTAGCCGTCGGAAAGGGGAAGCCTCGCAGAAAAGACCTTCGGTCCACTTTTCGACATGCAGGGGTCGATGGAGTGGGGGCCCTCCTCCAGAGTTTCCTCACGGGGCTCCTCACAATCTTCGGGCTTGGACCGGTACCGCTGAAGTCGCCCCACGTTGGGCGCCAGTTGAAGAACTGGGTCAGAACCCAGCGGTGCCAGGGACACACCTGAAATCTTCAAGTTCCACCTGTCTTGGTATACAGAGACACGGAATACTTCTGGGTGGCGTCAGAGACCAAGTTTATTAGCTGCAGCTAGTAACAGAAATCCCAACAATACATCACAATGTATATTCCCAGGAGACTGTTCAAATTACTAAGGCAAGACATCTCCTTTTATACAACATATTCTCATTATAAATGTACACCCACTGCGCACAATTCTAACCAATAGGGCACATTTTCTAACTGAGTATCACATTAACAAAAAACCAATTTACAGTAACCAAACCCAAAAGTTAATTATTAGGAATGTCCCAAATTCAATCTTTGCAAGCCGGACAAATTTATAATTGAAAAGCACAACCCATGTAATGTCAGAATATAAAGGAAACAGTAATAGATGCTGAACAAGATAAAACATGTGCAAGGAAACTAAAGGTTAACGAGGTCCTGAACATTAAGTGGCAATCTTAGACAAGGATCAAACCAAGGGAAATTGGCTTTGCGAGGTCAGTTTCAGGTGAAGAGGTCAGTTTCTCTGCAGTTCTTTCAGAGTCGAAAGAAACCTAGTTAATGTATACATGAACTCAGAAGGCCAGGCCACTTGTCCGCCGGGCCTCTTTCACAAGCCTACGTGAGGGCAACACAAAATGGAGTCAGGCTCGAGAATTACAGAACCTCAGTATGGTAAAAAAAAACAATAGTTAATGCTTGTTTAATCTGTTCTGTCTTTGGCTTTTTTCTTTGTCCCATGTATACAGTCATCATTAATTCTTCTCCTTTACCGGCTCCTGTACTACACCACCTTTTTCTCCCCCTGGTCATTAGCACCTAAAGGAATCTATGCTTGTACCCATACAATTTGAACTCTTGTTCCCCCTATTCTTTGGCAAACGCTCTCAAAAGGAGTTGTCTGCAGAGCTGTTGTGAGGGATGAGCCTGCACAATGCATCATCATACATACATTGTTACAAAGGGTGTCCCCTTCAACCCATTGCTCTCTTGAGTAGGCTGCCTTGGGATTGGTTCTAGTTGACTGCTCTATTTTAGGTTATGGTTTTTATCATCTAACTTTGTTACTTTTTATTGACGGGCATTGTAGTCTGAAGATAAATGATTACAGTAAGTTGTGAACTCAAACTTGTTGGGCGAGTAATAGCCAATATTGGCCTGCTCCTACTCCAAAGCCTTCAAAGACGCTTCCAACATTCCAGTGTTAATAAACCCACACGAGGTCAGACACTACACCACAGTAAAGGAGAGAATAAACCAGGTGCAGGAACAAAATGGAATGGGATGAAAGGGCGTGAGTATTACCTAAGGATTACAAACATCCTGTTACTACAAAAACGTTTTTTAAAGTATACTGTAAACAAATCTATATATCGCATGAGTCTAGGTAAGAAACACATATCTCATTAAAAAACATGCTGAAAACTAGTGTTGACAAGTAGAAGACAAGGTAGTCCTTGAGGAATAGCTATTTCTGAAATGATAGAGGCAGTTGTATCACTCAATCAAGGTTGTATTCGGTTACCAAGAACAAACAAAGCACAATAAATCACACAACAGGATAAAAGCAATAAAACAATAATACAGTATATACAAATCACTTCGTGGCAGGAAATAAATGTGCAAATAAGCAAGTAGGAGGCAGTCCATCAAAATCCAACATTCCCTAGTATAATTACATTGTAGGCCAAGTAACAGTTCTGACTCAAGATATAAAGCAACCAAATCAGTTAAAATGGAGTAGAAGTTCCCAATGTGGCATGCAAAGGTATAACAGTACAAAATACAGTGTATTGGCCATCTATAGAATATATACATATGCAAAGAAGGATCTACATTAAAAATAAATAAAAATGATTCCAAATTTCAATCCAGGTTTAAGAATGAACACATACATTAAAACCTGTAATAAATGACAAGTACTACAAAATAATAAATATGCCATGAATTCAAAGCTGTAAGCGACAGAATGGGTTATTGTTCCTGCCAGACGTTCATAGGGTAGCAACTGACTGAAAATACAATTAAAACTGACGGGTCAATTTCCAGGATCCTATGAGCAAAGGTATCGAGATACTCTAAGCTTCAGACAGATAGAGCGAATCTATTTCCGTCTAAAGCACAAATATACAGGGCAGAAGAATAAAATATGCTCTTTGGTCTCAGGTACAACCCCACAGGCTGGGCACAAGTTAGAGACAGTGACCAAATCAAGCTTCCAACCAGAGGAAAGAAATCTCTGCGGTAAACTGCGTACGTACAAACTTTTAGCCAACGTTGGTGTGATATTCTCCAAAAAGGGTTCAAAAGACGGAAAAGGTTTAGATTCTAAAAATTGATTGGTTAAACGCACATCAGTTCTGCAGATCAGAACCTGCTCATAAACGAAAGTGCAATACAGGGATTTCAAAAGTTCAACATAGGCATTGCCGCTGGTACCAGGTTCAACCCATAATCTTTGCAAACCGAGTTTCTGGAACCAATAGAGGCAGTTCTGATTTTCAGTACCTGGTAGGAGTTTCTGTTTAGTTATATACATATCGACTCACAGGTGTGATTAGTCCCCAAGCTACCATTTAAATATATTCATTGTAGTAATCATTTATACTCAATAATTTGCATACGTATGAAGGATTCTTTTTAATCTGGTCTCAGCTGGCTGAAGTTTACTAACTTTACTCTTTTCCTTTTTTGCTGCTACTGGCAAAACACGTGTCAGTCTGACAATGAAAGCAACGTAATTCATAAGCAAGAAAAGGTTAAAGCAAATATAATAAACAGCAGTTGGATCAATATAGTATGAAAAGTGTTTTTTGGTCGAATGCAACTTATTTTTTGTAAATATCTACAGAGACCACACGTCCTATCGGTGGACAATGTCGAAATTTTCTGTGTGAGAGCAAGAAAACGCCATACCTTCGGGGTAGTAATAATATTGACTGGCATAGCACATGGCACCAATTGAATGATCCAATAGCAGGTTTTATTGTTATCCTAATCAATGGTATTTACATATGTAAGATTACCTAAAAGCAAGAACGCCATAGCATTCTTTTGCAACTGGAGAATGATATCTGAGGTGCTGGCCAATCGGGTGGAGTCGGGGGCAGATAGTGAGATCTTAAGGTTTTAATGGAACGGTAGCGGTTTAATACTAAAACAAACAGTAAATGGGTTGGAATTAAGGCTAAAGAAGGAACGTCCACCTCTTCTTGTCTTCTGGAAGTGAGCAGTGATAAATTTACCACCGAGGATGATAAAGTAGGGCCCGGGAACCCATGTCCTTGATTAAGCCTGGCACAATAGGCCAGGTGCGGGACCCAGAATTGGGTTTTTTGAGCACTTGGAGATTTTTAGTCTGTTCGAGGGTGGTTATGGCAGTGAGCCCTAGACAGCAGATTAGATGATCTATTTTGATTATTTGCAGGCACCAGACTACACAGGAGGACAGTCAAAGAGAGAAATGTTCTCATAGCCGAGCCAAGAAGCCGTAATCCCTCGGGCTCTTTGTAACATTTAACCCTCCCAGCTGAGAATCTTGAGTTGGCAACAGCGACATCCATTTAAAAAGGCATGAACAGATTGAGAGGTAGGCAGCAGGTTCTTGGATATGACCGAGAGGTTTATTCCAGGCCCAGGAATGATACTCAAAGCACATAGTCCATTTCCTTTGTTAACAGCAAGAAAATCGCCAAGGAGCAGCACTCTAACTCTTTCCCCCCTTCTTACCCAGTCTTTACTTGTCGTTTAAAATTAGATGACTTCTCTTCTAGCCCCATTGTTGCCACTTGGGGGTTATATCATGACAATATAATCCGTCACAGATAACCCTGTGTCAGAGAAGCCCCCTCAACAAAAAGCCATACAAAAAATCATACAACATTTTTATTACCATTGAGGCAAATTGGTTATTTTGGTTGCAGTTCTCCTTATATTTGTTTTTGAGGTACATTTAGGATATGATAAACTATTGGCTACATGTGAAAACAGAGGTTTTAGGGTTAGTGTGAGTATTGGAATACGGGTTATGGCTATTATAAGGGTCAGAATAAGGTTTAGAGTGAGGTCTCGTGTTAGATCATTCACAAGGTAAGGCAAGAGTTATGCCTTGAGATACAGAAAGAGGAAGTTTGGAGTGTATCAAAGTGAGGGTTATAAAAAACCATTTTCATTACAGAGAACGTTGAAGTTGTAAATGTGAATATTTGTTGAGGAGGTTGAAATGGATTTTCTGTGAAGGAAAATGGTTGTGATAACTCCCTTTGTTATGACGCGGTTTGCTGTGTTTAAGATTTGATCTACAAAGTGAAGTAACAGACTTGGCAGGTCTCACAGAGGGAGAGGAGATGTTTGTTAACGTTATCTTTATTTTTTTATAAAGTTATATTTAATTTAGCATGGTAATAACACACAGTGTGTGCAGAAATGTGCAATTTTTCATTTTTTAAATTCAATGTTTGTCTCTTCAGGAAAGGGAAACTGTGTTGGTTTCTGTTACTGGAAACTAAACTTAAAAGACCCTTCAGTCTATCAGCATCCCATACTCCTATTCTCGTTCCAAGAGGTTGGGCCCGACATAACTGTGCTGAACTCGTCCCAGCGAAAGTTTCTCAAAACAGGACACTTTCAGCAGACCCTGTACTTAGTCTGCTTCTGTACTGAGCAGCAATGTGCAGTCGGGTTGGGAGCTTATCAGATTTCAGTTGGGCCCATACCAAAAGCCAGAGTTAAGGGGCCATCAGGCCTCTTGTTGTTGGAGTATCCTGGCAAAAGGCCCGACTGGCCGTAGCGGGCACCGGGCATTTCCCCGATGAGCCGCTAGAGTGGGGGCCAGTTTAGTTACCGGGAGTCGGCAATATCGGCCTCCTGTAACAAAATCGGACAAAACTGGCCCTCATAAACTGCTCGGCTGCACTCCCCTTCACCCCAGGGGCGACGGCTGAGCAGTTTGCCAGTCCGGCCCTGTCCGGCAGGGAGCTAACGGGAGCCTCACACCTAGATGCATTGGAGGGGAAACAAAGGCTTATATCTTATCACTTCACAGGTACTTAACAGAGAAATGCTTTTGACTTTGTTCTGTCCCTGTTTATACAAGATATGCATACACTGTAAGAATGTCAGATATCCTGTTCACATCAGTATTTACACAAATAACAATTTAAATACCACTATTTTGTTTTATTTCTTTCAGAGCGCTTTAACACTACTTTTCCCAATGCAGGGTGTCGGAGTGCTTCATATCTCACCGTACAGATTATACATTGACAATAAATCATGTGTGTATATCAACCTAAAGGATGTTTCACATAAGACAGTGATGGTTCCAAGATGTAGGAGCCACGTCCTTCATACTTCACTGTGCTATTTTCAGGGCCACTGGAATTATGCGACGGTGAGCACCAAATTATGCAGCAGGGTTGACTAAATTATGTGGCAATAAAAGGCAAATTATGCGACATAAAATGGCACTTTTTTATTGCTTTACTTCACTATCTTGTACTTTTTACACATGGTATTACTGTGTGGAGAAAGGTTTTATCACGTTTAGCAACCACAGAGAGAAATAAGCAACTGAAGATGACCAGTCAGCACATTTTTTGTGACTTTTGATCCAGTTGAGCTAGAATTTTCTTTGTTAAAATCTTCAGATTGTGCTGCATATTATGGATTATGTAGCAAATGTCGCAAATCTATAATTATGCGAAACAAGCTGCGGCCGCCGGAATGCATAATTCCTGTGGGCCAGGCTATATTAGAAGGATTACAGTTAATGAACTGCAAGTAACAAAAGGATCTCTTCCTTAAAAAACAGTAACCCACTTGCCCATTTACATAAAATAAAAATCTTTCATTTGCGTGTTACATAATGTGCTTTGCAGGAAACACATTAATCCTCTATGCTACTTTGACAAGTTGGACTAGGCAAAACACAGAACTCTCCAGCAAATAAATACTCTATCCTCCAGAGGTATTTTACCATTATCATTATTATTCCATGAGATATAGCTGGCACACAAAAATCTCTGTAGCAGGTACCTTAACCCCATAAAATATTTTATTTTAAAATACAGATATTGCAACTAATTAAGCAGGACAGATTTACTGCCACAATTCTCCTTGTTGCCAATTTCTTTGTGGCACAGTTTAAAGAAAATAAATGTATAAATTAAGGCCCAGATTTTGCTTCTGTGTTGTCAATATTTTGGCACAACCCCAATGCAAAACCTAATTGGTTAAATACTGTAATGCGCTCAAATGTACTCATGATAAACCTAAACAGGTCTTAGAATCTGATGTCACTTCCTGTGAGGTCATGGGTTGTGATGCCACTTCCTGTGCTGCCACATAGGGGGTAAGGTTGTAGCCTTGTTTCATCGCTGAAACTTTTATCCTCTGCATTTTTGAGCTAGTACTCTGCTTGGGACACCTGAGTCTCTGTTCTTAGCGGTGTTTTTTCTTAAAAACACTTTAGGTTGGGGTGTAAAAATTGCTTAATTTTAACAATGTGCTTTTAAATATAAACGCTCACCTGTTCAATTGCGTACAGTTTGAATCTAGCGCAACTCCTACCTCCCCCGCGTTCGGCCCCTGCAGCACCCGGAAGTTGCCGGGTCCAGCATTGCACTGGGGTTGATGCTCTAGCTGTCCCGCCCATCACCACTATATCACAGACTTGCTGGAGCGGCCGCGCAGTGGGCGTGCCAAAGGCAAGCCCGTCTGCGCCTGTCGGCGCCCGGAGTGGGCACAGGGCCAGAACCCCTGGTCAACTTACCTCATACTCATATGGTAGGTCCGAACTATTAGAACTACATCCAGACAGGTGCGTTCCTCACTGTTTACTGCCTCAACACATCACTGAGACGGAGCTTCTGTGTAAGACATGCCTGTTCACAACTTACCCTATACCACGCTTGGGCTCTTGGCCTGTAGTCAATACCGGAGAAGGGCGCATTGTAATTTGTAATTTATATTTATATAGCGCATTATCACCAGCGGTCTCTAAGCGCTTTGAAAGAGGGGCCTGCTTAAGGTTGAGGGTGGGGAGACGATACTTTACTGTGAGCCCTAGGCTTCCTTAAACAGACGGGTTTTGAATTGTTTCCTAAAAAGTAACAGGGAGTGTTCTTTACGGAGGTTGTCAGGCCGTCTATTCCAGATCTGTGGAATGATAGACGAGAAGGCTCTGCCTCCCATGGAGGACAGGCGAGAGCGGGGGCAAACTAGCATCCTGGCTTCCGAGGATCGGAGTACTCTGGTTGGGGCGTAGTTAGTTAAGTTGTTTCTGATGTATGTCGGTGCCTTGCCATAGATGGCTTTATGTGCAATGCACAGACCCTTGAACTTAATCCTCTGTCTGATAGGGAGCGAGTGGAGTTGGCGCAGAAGGGGGGAGGCATGAGTGCGACGTGGGACTTTAAACACAAGCCGAGCCGCGTCGTTCATAGTAGTCTGGAGTCTGGCCAATTGGTAGTCTGGGAGTAGAGCGAGTTACCATAATCCAGTCGGGATAAGATAAGTGCTACTACCACTCGTTTGAGGGTCTCAAAGGTAAGCAGCTGGGCCAGTTTTCGCAACTGCCTTATTATGTTAGAACAGACCCCGACTGTGGTGGATACCTGTGGAGCCAAGGTTAGTTTGTTGTCAATTTTTATTCCCAAGCTTTTAACTACCGTGGCTGGCTCTGGGTATTTGCCCAACTCGGGTGGCCAAAAAAGACAGTTCCAGGGGTTGGCGTCATTGGTGACAGCGAACACCTCCGTCTTATCCGGATTGATCTTGATGTGGTTGGCCGACATCCAGTTTATTGTAAATTTTAGGATGTTCTGTACTTTATGGTGCGCTGGTAGGGAGTTGTCTATCCGAATGATGATTTGGGTATCATCTGCATAGTTGTATATCTGGCACTCCAACTGGTTGAGTGCAGCTATCAGGGGCTGAAGGTAAGCATTAAATAGAAGGGGAGACAGTGTGGATCCCTGAGGGACTCCGCAAGGGAGGGTGCCCGACCTGGATACTGCATCACCCAGCTGCACGCTCTGAGAGCGATCTTTCAGGAAGGATGTGAGCCATGTCATTGCTATGCCCTGCACCTCGAAGTCAGACATCTGCTACAGGAGTAGCTCGTGATTCACGGTATCGGAAGCCTCGGATAAGTCTAACATTGCTAAAAATTCCATCAATGAGGGGAAACAACGAACGGGGCAGTAGATGTTGGGACGCTAAAAGGGAACACAGGACCCTTAGTAATACGAGTGAAGAGTACATCAAGGGCCTACTGCTTAGCCCCCGCTTGATACCCAAGCACAAACATGAGCTGGAGGATGTAATTCAACTTACTTCCCCTGATCTAATTTTTATAACCGAGACCTGGACAGATATCACTTCTAGGCCCGACTGGATAATTGCTATACCAGCCGGGTATGCATTTTTATCACAGGATAGAGGGACAGGTAAAGGGGGAGGGCTAGCTATCATCTACCGGGATCACTACAAAGTGCAGACAGATAAGATTACCACTCTTCCCGCTGAGGCTCTGTACTTTTGTATAAAACCAAATAATCTCCAGAGCTTCCAAGGGATCCTTGTCTATTGACCACCCGGCACCAAAACAACTTTTCCCCAAGCCCTCCTGACGCTGTTGGAAACATACACTGACTCCCGGGACTTTACAATTCTGGGGGATTTCAACTATTATCTGGAATCCAAAGATAATCCCGACACTGCCAGACTGGTGGATTACTTAGAGGCCTTCAATCTCAGCCAGATTGTAAAAGAACCGACCCATCTGGCAGGGCACACGCTTGACGGGATCTTTAAAAGCAGCCCGACATCATTCTTTCTAGTTTGACTGCACTTTCTTGGACAGACCATAAAGCCATACACTTTGGTCTCAAAATAGAACAACCACACTCTGATACACAAGCTAAAACATCTAAGATACAAACTAGACGATGAGGAAAACTGAAAGTTGGTGTGTTTGAGTCAGCACTTGACCACTGCCCTGTCTTCTCGGGAAACAACAATAGTGAAGCTGCCCTCCAGTTCAACAACTGGCTGCTGTCAGCTGCAGACCAGGTTGCACCAGAAAAGCTGGTGACAGTCAAAAAGGCGAAAAAAACATCACCATGGTACACGCCTGTGCTCAAGCGTTTAAAGATCCTCTGTAGGGCTGCAGAACGTCTTTGGAGACAGGACTATAATAACAAAAAGAAACTTCTATATAATCACACTATCTCTCAATACAAGAAAGCTATTACTGCTACAAACAAACAATTCTTTACTATCAAAATCAAGGAGGCGCGAAACTCCACTGAAGAACTATTCAAATCAGTTAACATGTTAACAAAACCGCAACAAGAAAACACTTTCAAGCCTGATCAAGCCTTCTGTAACAGATTGGCCAAACACTTTCAACAGAAGGTGCAAGGAATCTGTAACGATTTTTCCATAAGCACAACATCCCAAGTCAGGAATTTAAGGGTGGCTGCCCCCCCTGTATACTGACATACTTTCAGCCCCCCACAAATGAAGTGATGTATAAACTTCTACTCTCCATAAAATCTGGGGTGCCCACAGATCCCTGCCCACCTTCCATTACGCACCAGGCAGCTCATACTGTCTGTGAAAATCTCACTCCGGTCCTCAACCAAATTATAACATCCGGCCGCTATCCAGCAATCTGGAAGACAGCATCCATCACCCCTCTTTTATAAAAAACCATTTAGATCCCACTGACCCTCAGAAATACCGACCCATTGCTGACCTGCCAATGGTAGCCAAAGTTCTTTAAAAACATTTAAATATGGCTCCAACTAAACATTTTGACGATAACAGACTACTGGACCCCTCCCAACACGGCTTCGGCTCGCACCATTCCACTGAATCTGCGTTAATCCTTGCCACAGAAAAAATCCGCAGGGCGTAGATAAGGGAGGGAGAGCGATTCTCGTGCTTCTCGATCTCTCAGCCGCATTTGATACTGTCAATCACATCACTCTGGTGTAGCGGCTGGGAGTCGTAGGGATAGGGGGGACTGCCTTAGACCTCTTGTTCTCCTTCTTGGAGGCAAGAGAGCAGCGGCTGTTTTGGGACGATTTAAAATCTGACAGTTTCATCCTTCCATGTGGTGTCCCGCAGGGCTCTGCCCTCTCCCCCACCCTGTTTAATCTACACGTCACCCCGTTGGCAAATCTCGTCAGAAGGCATGGCTTTGATTTGGTTTACCCCGATGATACGCAACTTGTCATCTCCATAAGCGACCAGCCAGAGACAATAGCAGCCATTTTTCACATCTGCCTCTCACATCTGCCTCTCCGATGATTCTGGCTTGGATTAGCCAGAATCATCTGAAAATTAACACCAATAAAATGGAGGTGATGGAGTTCGGGCCAGGACAATCGCTGTGGAACCAGTCCTTGTGGTCCCTGGAGGCAGGAGACCGTCCCTCTCCAGTAGAAAAAGTTAGGAACCTGGTATTATTTTCGACACCAAACTGAACTTTGGCTCACAGACAAACTGTTGGATTTCATCATGCTGTTATCTTTTAAAAACTCTGAGGAAAATACTCCTGTATATTTCCACAGACCTCCAAAAGACAGTGATGGTCGCTCTTCTACTATCGAAACTGGACTATTGTAATGCCCTGTTTCTGGGAATTGACAAGTACCAGCTGCAAAAATTGCACTCTTTGCAAAACGTCGCAGCAAGACTCCTACTGGGTATTCCCAAAGGTCGGCCAACGTCGGCTGGCATAAAAACCCTACATTGGCTGCCAATTAAACAGCTTGTCGAGTTTAAAACTCTAACTGTGGTACATAAAGCAATCTATGGTGGTGGTGCTGAGGGTCTCCGAGCTCTTTTTACACTCTACATCCCCAACCGTCCCCTCAGATCAGCCAACCAGGGCCTCATTGATACCGCAAGGATAAGACGGGCAAGATGGGGGGCAGAGCAATTACGCACTGTGCATCCAAACTTTGGAACAAGATGCCGCTCCTTCTGAGGACTCAATCCAATGTCCAGCTTTTTAGAAAGAGCTTAAAGACCTGGCTGTTCACAGCCATATAAGATCTCACCCCCCAGCCTTTCCCTCTACACACCTCAGCGGCAAGGCGCCTCTGCATTTGAGCGCTTTACAAGCATATATAAACATAAACATATGATGTCCTGTGCTGTCACATATGATGTCCTGTGCCGTGATGTCTCTTTCTCTGAAGTCATGCACAGTGTTGTCACTTCCTGTGATGTCATGCTAGATGATGTCACACGCGGATATGTAACACACCCTTTACCTAAGGCTGCTGCTGCGTAGGAGCACTTGGCCCGAGACCTGTAATCCTATTCGAGAGAGTCGAAGTCCCAGCCAGTCTGTCCTAGTCATCCTGCGACAAGGATGACTAGGACAGACTATGAATTTAGGAAATAAATATCGGGTGCCCCGGCTCAATCCTCCATCGCTCTTCAATAAGGGGAGCCTCCCACTCCTTCAGTGGCTTCCTGCCTGTCCGTCTCGCTGCTGCCGTGTCAGCCACCAGATTTCTCAGGGCAGCCACAAACCTCCGATTTCACAGGCACAGCGGAGGGCCCAGTCGGATCCCGACACTGCTCTTCACCGCAATGGGCACCTGCCCGGACCAACCACCCGCACGCCAGACAAAGGTTCCGTAGCTCCGGCCCTCAGCTTTGATCAGTCCGCCCCGGCTGCCATCTTGGGAGACCGCGCGCTGACCGCCGCACCGGAAATGTCTCAGTCTCGGCCAGAAAAACACCTCTGGATTCCCCACCAGGCACACTTTAGCTTACTCACGCCTTCCGATCATAGGCACAGGTATGAAGAAGCAAAGAGGAACAGGATATTAGCAGGATTTGATTCGGAGCCAGAGGGTCCGCCATCTTGTTGATTCTTGTGCTTTCCTTTGGTCCATTGGATTCCATCCTGCCGACCTTCAGTCATTTCTCTTTTGCTGGACTGCCTTATCTCTTTCTACCCCTCAGGTCCCCCTCCCTCCTCTCACCAATCTCAGCCTCCGACTCTTCTCCCCCACCTACCGCTCTCTACCCCTTTTTATTTTTATTTATCTTTTCACTCTATAAATATGTGATATATACTTCTGCCCCCACAATTGTTTGCCTGTGGTTTCTCTCTTTCGCCATCACTCTAGCCTACTGTTCTTCTATAATAAACCCCCAAATTAGTGGCTATAATAAAATTGACGTTCGAAAGCACGTGACCGTGTGTTTTACCGAGAGTCTGTCGGTTGGCCCATGCTGCAGAGTTCTAACATTCACCTCAGTGTTGGCCCATAATCGAGTTGATGTTTCTCAGCGTTAAATGAGCAGGAAGTAAATTCCACGTGCGCAATTCGACCTGACTATCTGTCACTTCGCATCGTGCAGGTTTATTTCAGTGCCTCTCTGACAGAAGTTGAAGGACCGGCCGTCGCGAGCACTGGCGGGCACGGTCTGCCCCCTGGCGTTTGGAAGGGAACTCGGGACAACACTAATTCATATATTGGATCATTTTACTGCCTTTTGATGTTATTAAAAGAATTGGATCATTTTACTGCTTTTTGATGTTATTAAAAAAACGATGCTTTCAAATTATTTTGATGAACTACATATTTGCCGTAACTCGTAAAGTAAATTGCAGCCTTAAAAAAAATAAAAAAAATACCGGGAACCTATTAACAACCATGAAAGGGATGCGTGTCTGTCGGCGCACTCATTTGTTGGGTGTCTTCATCCTAACACCTATGACCCCCTTTGCTAATAAAATGCAACAGTAGACGTCTATATCCCTGTAAAAAGGTGTTCATTCCCCCATTCAACTTAATATCACCCTTGTCAACGCCTACCTTCACCCTAATTTAGAGTCAAAGGCTGACGGGCGTGTTGATGAAACTTCAGGAATTTTCTTTTTTTTTTTTTTTGCCCCTCCTCCTTTAGACTGGGGCCCTTCTGTGGGGATTCCGGCTGGTGTTGCCCTAGGTAACTCCCTAGAATTGTCTTTCTACGTGACGTATCCCCTCACGGCAAGGGCTCTGCGGGGGAAACATTACTACTCTGTGTTTCATCGCATTTATCCTAAGGGGAATGATCTGCGCATGTCTGCACTTGAGCTTTTATAAAGTGGTACACTCTGGTTCCACAACAACATGTTGGTTGTGAACTTTGTGTTATACTCGTACGTTGTAAGTGAATTGTAGTGAGGAAAACAAACAACAGTGATGGTTGGATTGCTTCAATTAATCTGTGTCACTGTTTATTACTCTAGACTACAATCCAGTCCATCAGGTTTTTGCCTAAATTCCACCTCAGATAGGAACCAGCCATGTGCACATCAGCCCTCGTCCTGCTCCAATAACAACAGTCGAGTCTGCAGTGCAGGGTCTGCACCAGCGCACTAACCAGACCCTCCAGGATATCGCGATTTCGCGATTTCGCGATTTGCCGCGAAATCGGCACTTTTAAAAAAATGCCGCGATTTTTACAAAGGTGCCCGCAAAATCGGCACTTTTGTAGAAATCGCGGCATTTTTAAAAAACCTGCTATATCCTGGCGGGTCTGCTTCATCATCAGCTTGCCCAAGAAGTGTCCTTTGCTTGGATCCTCTGCCCACCTCGTATTGGCCGGCACTGAACTCACAGATTTTAGCTGACAACCCAGTAACACAGCTTATGGGGCACTAATGGGGGCTGATGACAT
Organism: Lissotriton helveticus; assembly: GCF_964261635.1. Classification (NCBI taxonomy): domain Eukaryota; kingdom Metazoa; phylum Chordata; class Amphibia; order Caudata; family Salamandridae; genus Lissotriton; species Lissotriton helveticus. The sequence goes on from NC_136065.1 coordinate 1,853,504,266, forward strand.
CTCTGGAGAGCCTTCTAGTGCAGAACAGCGGGAGGTGAGGCCCAGCGCAAGAAAGTTTATTCCGGACTGAGGGGTCTGCTGCCCACCTGCTGTGTTTCATGAATGATAGCTATTAGCAGTACACTCAGACAAATCCAGAGGGGCTGCGAGCAGATGAGGTGACCCCATCAGTTCTCCCTTCCGTCGTCTTTCTGCAGACTGGCCGGCAGAGGCAGGCACAGAAGAGAGGCATCAGAAAGGGAAGCTGGAAGGGGAAGGGTGAGACATCGGAGAGAAGAGAGAGCAAGAAGAGACTGTGAACGGAGGGAGAATGAGACACCGGACAAACAGGGAAAGTGAAAGATAGGGGCCAAGCCAGGGGATATGATATGTTTCTGCACTAAACACAAGTCAAGGCGACAGGATTCTTTTAGTCCAAACAGCGATTTTTACACAGCGAGATAAAGTACTCAGCGAATGGGCGATTTCCCGGGCGTCATTGTGCTGGGTAAATCGGCTCCACTGCTATCTTTCACCTTTTAATGCCGCAGGTGGAAGGGACCTCTGGGTAAAATGTCTTTCAATCTGCTGTGTTGCCAATTTTAAAAGCGGCTCAGTTTTAGTTCATAAAAATGGTCACGAACTAAGAAAATGTATAACAGCTTCCAAACCATTTCTAAATACCGGTCATATTATTTGTGCATGGTTGTGCGCATATAGTCTTTGGTTGTGTAAAGAAACTTGATGTTTTTAAATTAATAGCTTTTGCATCTATTGATCTAAACATTTTAGAAATGGTTAATGCAATCTGCGTCAGTGGCGTGCACCCTTGTACTCCTCCTTAGGTGCTCAAGGTCTCTTCTTAACAGCTCTAAAGTAAAAATGTTTTCAAAAAAGCAAAAACTACAACCCCAGCATGCTGTTGCTAGCAAAACGCCTAGACCGTTCTTTAAGGTGTCATATGTGGCATGGGCCTTTCTGGCAAGGTCTGTTAATGTGCATGTGCAAGTAATCACAGTTTTTCAATCTGAGAGACCGTATTCTTGAGGAAACAAAGTGTCTACATTGTAAAGAAACCAAATATGCATAGCTTCATGTTGTTAAATAACTAAAAAAACAAAGATATCTGTGTTTGTTGTATGAAAAATGGCCACATAAAATGCCGCAAAATTGCCGCTAAATTTCCATATTTGTGCCGCTAAATTTCCATTTTTGTGCCGCTAAATTTGCTAATTCATGCCGCTATATCCTGGGGGGTCTGACTAACACCCTCAGACCGGTGTCGGCCTGTTTGGGTCTCATAAGAGGATGCATCTTGATGTCGGCGGCACAGTGAGCACTAGACCCAGGTTTTGGCATTCACTTTGCACTTAAGGTGTCACAGTGAGGAAAAGTGATGGGTGGATTGCATGAATTATTCTCAGTCATTGGTAATTATTCTGGGCCGCTGTCCAGTCCATTGTTTTCTTGGGCATCCTGCCACCTTGGACAGGAACCAGCCATTTGCTAATTAGCCTTGGTCCTGCTCCAGTAGGAACAGTCCAGCCTGAAGTGCCAGATCCGGTCCCTTCTGAATGGGAACTCAAACAACCTCTGACTGGTTTTGGCATATTTGGGCCTCAGGAAGCAAACTTTGTGTCCGCAGCCTGACGTTTACCGGAATTTGCGGTGCCTGATCAGCATAACTGCTTGATTTCTCCTTTGCGCAGTCAATAAATGAATGTCCATAACAGTATTGGATGTATGTCATCTTTATTTTCTATAATTCATAGGGACCTCTCATTTGGCCGGTTGAGAGAGGCATTATAAGAAATTCTTACTGCAGAACTAGTCACATTAAAACAATGGGAGCAAACGATGTCCTCCGTTGTGACGCAGTAGGCAAAAGGGACAAGTAGCGGGCTGCTTTGGGCAGTAATGGTGGGGTGAGGGTGGGTGGAGCATTAAAAAAATAAAGAAAATAAACAAAAAACAAAAGTTTAATTTACCTGCCGGCCGCCGAATCTCCTCTGTCCTCTTCTTCTTCTGTCGACGCTGGACGCAGGAACAAGAAGCACCCAGGCTTCCAGACCCCCCTATCCAATCACGACACTGCTGATAGCAGCTTCATGATTGGTCTGAGTGCCGTGGAGCTCAGATGAGGAGTGAGAGCCTGGGCATGTTCTCGACCCATGCTTGTGCAACACAGCCCGGTGAAGAACATGCCAAGTGCGCATGACGGTTTGGCTGGTTGAAAACGGCCAGCCAAACCATCAGGCGCACTTAGAGAGTGGCCAGCACTCCTTACCCTGCTTTGTAAGCAGTTCCGCCTGCCCTACCCCTACAGCGAAGTACTAAAAAATAAATGATAATAACATGATGGGATCATAATTTTATTTTTCCTATGAAGAAGGAGATGCCCCTTAAAGGAACAGTGGTCCTCTACAGGCAAGGACACCTTTTGTTACTTGATTAGACTTGTAGGGGGTAAAGGTTAGAGGTCAGTTTATGGAAGTAGAGTTGGTAGTTCTGGATGCGAGGAGTAATTTAAGAAGAGACAATCATGAGAAAGTCTGCATTTAAAAACAATATTCATGGCTTTTTCATAGCCCACTCTTTCAACCTCAAGGCCTTTTTAGTTCGAGCTTAGAGTCAGCACACATGTGCTGCTCTGCGAGACTTGCTGTCCTGGAGTATGGAATAGAAGCTCCGCCCACTCTCCGCCCAAATTTGTCATTGGCTTGTGTAATTGTCCTACGTAAATGCTGGCTTCTGATTCGTAAATAGGCTTGTTAGTCCGTCCTTAGTACCATCTTGTGTTCATTTGTAACCTCCCATGGTGACTGGCCCTTTTACTTAGGTTGTTACACGGTATGTGTTATTTAGTTTTGTAAGAACTATTTTCTTTATTGTGTTGCTCTTACTGCAGGCACAACGTGCTTTGCTAAAATTCAGCACGTCATGCGTGCTTTCTCTTTTCAAAGCAGCCGGGACAATGGTGGCCACTTCTTTCCAATGCCATAGGTCTCGTATTTAACCCCTTAAGCGCAGCGTAGAATCCGCTGTTGACTTTTCCGTGCCAGGCAGGGCCGCGTCGGCCAACAGACTTGCGCAGCACTACGGAGGTAGTCCTTGCGACGGCTGTTGGCCGACGCTCGCAACAAACGGGTTAAATGCTAGACCTATTGCATTTGAAATATATATATTTTTTTACCTGCACGAGATTGATTGTCCCCCATAGAAAGGTTGTTGTTGCTATTTGTGGATGTTACTCGGTCTTGCCATGCTGCAGAGAGACTGTTGGTGTTTGTAGCAGTACTTCTCCAGGGAGTCGTGCACGGCGTCATGCAGAGCAAAATACACCCATAATTCATCTAAACTGGAAAGGTCACATTTAGGTAAATATTTGCTGTGAATCACATGTTCATTTTCCCACTGTTCGCTCTCATTCCGCCACTAGCCTTCAGCAGTTCTTATGTTTTTTTTGTATTGTATACTATACTGTACTTCTTAGGTTAGCGCGTCTGAAGATGTGTTTACTCAGTATATTTACTTTCAGTGGGAGCGGAAAACGTAATTTCCTAAAACACACAGTATTTTCCTTTTACATCAATAGATGAAAGACTGCAAGGATCCTGCATTTTTGTAAGTGAACGATGGAAGTAATTGTTATTAATGTGTGATTTTAATTGCCATTCTCTTTTCGGCAGAGAGCTTAATTTTCTGATAAAAACCCTCGACAAATAATATAAATAAATATATATTATGTGCGTTTCAGATTGGAATTCTGCATACTCGTTTGCATTACCAATCCGTACTGAATTGTATATGTGATGCAGTCTTTGGCGTAATTAAACTTCGTTAACATTGAATGAACAAAAGGTCGTGTGTTTTTGTGATATTCAAGTTTGCATGGGCATTCTATAAGGGCACTTTTGTTCCGCCAGACCGCATGTACACCCAAATAAAACTTCTAAAACCTAAGCCTACTGTACAATTTTCCGCATTAAAATTAGATGTAGAAAAGCCTGAAGAGCCCTTTAAAAAAACCTTAGTCATAAAGCAACAGTTGTTATTTAAAAGGGTTGATTGCTTTGTCCTAATTCGTCCATTTGTTGTTGTGTTTTTTTGCCAAATATTTCTGAGAAGGCTTTGGTTTAGCATTGTTCAACCTGTTTTTAAAATCTGCCAATGCAAGAAAAAGTTTTGCCTAATAGTTGTTCCAATTCATCTGCCGACCATTCCTAATCGTTTTCTTTGATGTCCGTTCTCAGGAGTACCAATTACCAGTCAGTTAAACGTCAACAGGCCTCCTCTTACTCTTTTTCTTTGGGGTTTTCTCTGTGTGTGTGATGGTCATATAGTCCAACTTATTTATGGGGTGCTTGCTACTGTCTCATAGGTATTTTAAAAGCACAATTATTTGAAAAATATAAGCTTGCAGCTTAGCTTGTATGATAGAAACCTACACTTTAATTGCCTAGTGCAGTGGCCTATTGCCATAGGCCCCTGAAGGAAGACACCTCTGCTGCACGAGTAGTGATCCTTGCAGATGCTTATCTTTCTCTGTTAATGACTTTTGAAAGAAGTATCCAGGTACGCGTCACTTCCCTGAGTGATGACATTATCAAAGGGTTTTCAGGCTGATGTTCCTATTTCTTGATTCTGTAGGTCGAGCATGGGCAGCGAATGTGCTGCTCTGCGAGCCATGCTGTATTAGAGTATATACTTGAAGCCCACCCTCTCCTCTCCCATGTTTGTCATTGGCTTGTGTCATTGTCCTTCGTAAATACTGGCTTCTGATTCGTTATTAGGCTTGTTAGTCCCTCAGTACCGCCTTGTCTTCATTTGTAGCCTCCCATAAGCACGGCCCTTTTACTTCGGTTGTTACACTTTACGTCTCCTGTACTTTGTAAGCACTATTTTCTTTAATGAGTTTCTGTCACTGCAGGAGGGTCTCCTTTGGGCAATGTTGACCACGAGCTTGTTTTTTTTAACTCGTATCAAACTGGGAGCTCTTCAGGGGCCATGGGAGACAGGACTCAGCATTGCCTTCAAACATTTGGAATACAATAGGTTTCGCATTTGCGAGAATTTAAGCTATTGGCATTGTAAATGACAATGCCTTTTATTTATGTTTTAAAAACCAAAACATAAATAAAAGGCATTGTCATTTACAATGTAAATAGCTCAAACGTACATAAATGCGAGACCTATTGCATTGCAGATGCTTGTTTAACATCTTTTGTCCATCAGCCGGGCAAACATAATAGAGCAATTAGTACCACGCCTAGCAGCCTCTTTAGTTTTTCTTGGAAATGCTGCAGGAATGAGTGCAGCCTGTGTGGGCAGGAGTTCCAGAGAATATGGTCAAGTGAGAATCTGATTATTTTCTACCATAATTGGTTTGGCCTGGGGGAGTTAAAGTGACTGAGCAAAGGTAATAAAATAGTAATTGACAGCTATTTCCATTTAAAACTACAAACTTCGTTCAAGTGTACTTGCTGGTCAGATGATGTAAACACTCTGTGTTTCTGCTCATTTTTAGGTCTCGCCTACGCAGCGCACATGCGTTGCATAGGAGAGAGACGTACTGCCATCGGCACAGCTTTAGGGGCAAAAACATGCACCTGTTGCATTGCTTGCAATGACAACGTGTGCACGTCTGGCGATTTCCTTGCGTAAGCGCACGGTGCAATATGGTCACACGCTCGCGCAAGGAAATTGCGCAGGCCCCCCCCCTTGCTGCCGCGCGAGGTGCTTGTTAGTTTTCAAACTGAAGTCGCCCTAGTTACTATTGAAATTATTCTATTTCAGAGGATACCTCTGTCGTGTAAGAGTCTTTTTCCGGATTGTGAAAGCAGTGCCACCTGGTGGCATAACATGGTTACAATCAAAGCTTTCTTAAATCCATGGACCTGTGCAGGAATCTAATGGTGCCTTGGCTACATCTATTTTTTATGTGGCAAAAGTTGAGGAAACTGGTTTTTAACCATGCTGCACAGCACTGGGGGTGCTATACAGCATTGTAGTGTAGTGTGGGTACACCCATTTGGTGCATACCACAGAGGGGGTTCGTAGCTGTTGTTAGTAATATACCCTGTGGGTTTCCTGACATTAGTATGGCCTGACGTCCCTACATGCATGAATCAATAAACAGGCTGACTGCACTCTAGGAGTGGTCAGTTGACTATGCTAATTACTGGTGCTGGTGTGTTCTTTATTAACAGCACTCCCAGGGCCCACCATGATACTGGTGATGAGGCCATGAGTGCCCTGTGTGTCTTTGCTGCCACTCCCTCCTCACGGTGGCATGTCCATGGGACTCCGCTCCCGCCTCTCAGCTATCAAGGACGCGGTCAGCCCTCTGCAATGTCCCCTGTTTCAGAGGTGCCCTTGACACGCTCTGGTGCGAGGTAGGCCGGCCTATCGGCGCCTTCCTGGGCCTGCCTCAGAACCTTAGCAGCTGGCGGCAGCCCGTGCCGAAGTTCGTGCTGTGGTAGCCCAGCCCAACCACATCTGCCCTGTATGCACGCCCCGCAGCAGTGGGCGCACAAGGAGCTTCAGGACATGGGCAGCCAAACCAGTGCTGCCTTTGCCTGTGTGTTGGCCACCAGCCCAGCTGTATGACCTGATGGCCTGTGTGGGAAGGCACCTCTGCGGGAACAAGTTCCATACTGCTCTGCACATGAGACTGCCCCTCCTTTCTCAACCAGGAATGTGAGTCTAGAGTGGCCCCTCATGGCCCGACTGTGGAGGACTGTATTGCAGCATCTTTCGACTTCTGGTGAATGGCTTCAGGGCACCCGGTGGTGGCCCATCCTGGTCCTAACATCTGCACTGGGTGCTTAGCTGTATCAGCTCACCAGCTACACCCAGCTCTAATAACCAGTGGCCAATGGTGTTCATCCCAGCTATAGAGCTTTTTGCTGTGACAGGCCTGCCACCAGCTCAGGCTGCTGGGCAGAAACAGTGGGTCAAATGCCTGGAGACCTCCTTTTTGGCTGTAGGAACAGAAGATGAGAGGAAACGACTGCTGCTTCTCCACCTGGGAGGAGCCAGAAGTGCAAACAATCTCTAAACCGACTGTGGAAGCATGTCCGCAACACACATATACGACAATCAAGGACGCTATCACTGCCCATTATCAACCGTTAGGAAACCTGGACTATGAAGTCTTCCTTCTACGGCAGGCCCGCCAATAACCAAATGAATTTGTAGATATTTTTTACATCATATCTGTGAAAGCTGGCTAGACGAGGATGGTGAAATCCAGGTACAATTCTTACAAGAGTGTGCCTCAGTAAAGCTGTGACAGCAGGTCCTGCAAGTGGCTAACACGTTGATGAAGGACATTCTCACCTTAGGGCGATTCAAAGAACTGTCCAAGGTATGGAGAGCTCACAGACATAGTTGTGCAACATCCTGTCGAGACAGAGCCCATTAATGCCATTAGCAAAGAGCATTGCAGCACTAAGTATGAGTTGCCCTCACCCAGGCCGCCTAGTCGACCCTGCAGATGGCGTGGTGGGTTATCCTCCCATCAGGGTGACTGCCCAGCCTACACTGTTATCACAGAGTGGCAGTCAAATTAATTAAAACCCTTGATGGCCTATGCGGTCAACAAAATTTCTGGATGGCAGCACAGACTTGTAAATTTACACCAGGCTGAGACATATTCTCTCTCGGTGCAAATTCCATGTAGAAACCGTGTCACTTTCCCCGTACTTCACTGATGTCAAGATAGACCCATGTTAGTTTTATTCATTGTATTCGTTTACATAATTAGTATCCCTCACACTGAACATAAAATACCTCTAGGCGCGCATTCAGCAAGGCAAAGACATGCAGACAGATTCGGTTCTGAGTGATTAACGCTTTAACCGCGGTGGTTTGTCTGCCGCAGTGCGGGTGTTCTAAAGGGTGGGCGGGGCTCCGTTGGCCATTGGCCGACGGCTCACTAGGGAGGTTGTGCTCCCGTCGGCCAATGGCCGACGGCAGCATGCAAGGGGTTAATTGTTGAGGAGGCCTTCCAGACAACAAGCTGTGATGGAAGAAATCTGATTTCATACTCAACCTAGTCTAGAGTTTTGGCGCCTTAATAGAACTAGGTGTAATACCTGCACACACATTTCTCAATAAATAAGTGCGTTGGTTTCAGAAAAGGGATATATAATTATTTATTTCTATACGTCTACACCTATGTTTGATTAGCTTTGCCGGTCAAACATACTTGCATATATAATAATTGCGAGCGTCTTCTGTCAAAATAGTTCACAGTTAAATGACTCATATTGCTGCTAACAGTGAATTGCAGATGCCCGAAGGCCTCCATAACATCTGCAGTGCTCTGAGCATGCCAGAGATGATCTAGGCCTATATAGTTAAGTACTTTGCTTGTGTGCCACCCCTAAATGTAGCTTTCTTTGTGTTCTATAACTAATGTTTCCATCCCAGACTGGACGTAACCTTAACAAGGAAGAAAGCAGGAGGCGTACCTGTCCAGCGGGCAGAGCTCAGATCCTCGAGGGGCAAGAGGCAGAGCAGGGGCATCCTCGGTGCCGGGGGCGATGTGCCTGCAAGCTACCCTCCTCTAAATGCCTTGAACTCAAGTTTGGTGCACGCCTGCAGGTGGACGGCTCGAAGAGTGTGTGCGGGAGACTGGAGAAAGGACTGAAGGCGGGGCTGGCAGGACAAAGCCCTCTTAAAGTGGCAAGGCCCACTCAGCACAGGTAGTGGGCCCCACAAACATAATTTTAGCCTGAAATCGGCCACGGCAGCAGCAAAAAAGGGTTTGATAGTGCTGATTGAAGTGAGGAGCACCAGAATAGCTGTTCCTTCTGCCACAGCAAGGCACAACAGCGGGTCCAACGTCAGCAAAAACTGCCTGGTCGCAGCAGAGGGAGCCAGGGATTGGCAATCACGCCAGCCAGCAGCAGCATGCTTTAAACAAGTACAAGCGCGCGCTGCAGCAGGGGGAGGGGGCCTGCGTGATTCCCTTGCGGGAGCGTGCGACCATATGGCTCCACCAGATGATGTTGTTGCACCAAGAATATTGTGCTGGATAACTAAACACGTATAAGGTCCCAAAGGCGAGACCTGTTGGCTATGCCAATGCTTGCTATTTTTGTCCTTATGTATTTTTAAACTGAGCCTAATAATTGTGGTAACACAATGTAATATCTGTCACATTCCACTGTCTCCTTAAATTGTAATCACCAGATATCAGTCTAGATTCTTACTAAGAATCCCTCTGAAGGCTTTATCCTTTATCTGGGTTTGTGCTGGCCAACCAGAGGAAGAAGGGAGTCAAACATTTTGTTGATTTCTGACCTGTGAGGCTGAGGACAGGAACAGCCTTGTTCCAAGTTCCTTGGTTTGCTGATAGATCCTTTCAGGCCTTGGCGATTTCTACTATCATAAACTAGTCATGATATTTCATTACTTAAAACATAAGGGGTTCAAATAGCAGCATATGCACATTTGTTCAGTAGAACAACAATATTGCAATAAACAAAGCACAGGTACATAGATATGCACCTCTGCTCTTGCCTGGTATAGTGTCCAGAATATATCCTTTAATTGCTTGGATTATTGATGAGTTGGCACTTTAGTTAAGAGCAGAGCAAGATGCAGGGCGTGCATCAACATTTGCGTCTCTGAACTAATGAATAGACTAGACCATCCTCAGGACTGTATGCTTGGACAAAATGACTGGCCCCAACTTCTAAACAACAAAATCAAACAGAAATATTACAAACAATATAGGAGTAGTGGCTAAATGACAATAACAATAATGGCAACAGTAGTCTAGTTACCCATATGTTTGATGGGGGCTGGAAAAGAAAACCATTGTAAGCAAGGGTGAAAGCAACCCTACATTATGCACAAATCAATGATAATACTACAAAAGTGGTGAAAAAACGGTTCAAAGCACACTAAAAATAGTACGCTCTGCCTGCTTTGAAAGACATTCAGATGGATCCCCACCGAATCCAGAAAGACAGTCACCTACGCACTCATCAGCAGCATATCTGACTACGGCAACGCACTCTACACTGGCGTCACCCAGAAGCTCCTCAGGAAACTACAGAACATTCAAAATGCCAGATTGGTCCTCAACATCCCCTGCCGCAGCCACATCACCGAACATCTTTGAGAACTCCACTGGCTCCCAGTGAACAAAAGATCCACTTTCAAGCTCCTCTCACAGGCCTACAAAGCCCTCCATGACGCAGGACCAGCATATCTGAACCACCTCCTCTCATTCCACATACCTGCCAGATACCTACGCTCTGCCTAACTGGCTCTGGCCACAGTTACAAGAATCCACACGACTAGAGCCGGAGGAAAATCCTTCTCCTAGCTCGCCCCCAAGATAGTGAACACCCTCCCTCTTCACCTCAGACAATCCCTGTCGCTATCCTAATTCAGGAAGGATCATAAGCCTGGCTCTTTGACTGAACCCCAGTGCCCAGACAGATCAGCAACCCTCCCTCAGCGCCTTGAGACCCTCACGGGTGAGTAGTACCGCTTATAAACCCCTGACTGATTAATTTATAAAAACGTCCAAACTCAATACCAACAAGATACTAGAACGCCCACATTAATCAGTAGGCTTCTATCATCAAAGAAGAAAGTATTCAGAAAGCCTCTATTTATCCTTCAAAAATCACATGGTAGTCGGCACTATAAAAAAAAAACCTCACCAATATGGCTGATTCAAACTCAACGTAAGCCTTTGTAGCCTAACAGCTGTCCTACCAATGAATGCAGGGTTGGGAGAGTGTGAACAACGTGCTTAAAGAGAAAATAAAAGTGGGCAAATGAATGCACCTTGAACATGCAGCAGGAAATGAGACTGAACAGTGACACACAACGCTTGGGAGAGAGTGCAACTCTATATAAATGCAAAAGAGAAAGGAATATATTTAAATCAAAAAAATGATTCAATTACAAAAAATGAAACCGGGATAGATACATCCAAATGCTCACAGTAAGTAAATAACGTCGCAGATAGATGTATACCTGCCTCAAGATAAAGAAATAGACAGGGGGATGCACCGTAAACGTGCCGCCGGAGATGGGACCAAGTAGCGGCCATGCTGGATGAATAAAACACACAACCCTCAGAGGAGTAGATCCCTGTTTAAATATCTAGAGTGAATCTCAAATTGATTCAATTACACAAATTACAACCATGGTAGATATATAAACATTCTCACGGTAAATGAAAAAAGCACGTACCTGCCACAAGTAAGAAAAATGCATCAGACTTATGTCATGAAAAAAGAAGCAGCCATGTTGGTGTATAAAAGAAACAACCCACAGATGGGCTTAAGACGTGAGTAAGTCAACGATGGTGACATCATACTCATAGTGGAATATGCTACCACAAACCAGCAACCATTTGCATGGACCATGGAAAATATATAGGCCTGGGCGGTAAATTCCGTTCCGCTCTCGTGGAGTTTGCTGATTTTGGGTAATTTCGCGTTCTGCGGAGAACGCAGAATTGCCTAAAAATTCCACGATCCGAGACTTTGCGGAATTTTTTGCCTGTTTGCACTTCCAAAATGCATGTTCACAAGATATTTCCTCCCGAGCACGCAAACAGCGTTCACGAACAGGAAAAAAGCATCGTGAACGGGCGGAACAAGCAATTCCGCTTGTTGGCGGAACTCTGCGTGCGCGCGGATAATTTTTTACAGTTTCGCAGAGCTTTGTGTAGCGTGACTACACAAATTCCACCCACCCCTAAAAATAATATATTCAGGAAGCATATACGTTAAAGTACACTAGGGGTGTTCCACATTATAGAAATTAAAATAAGTAAATATGCACAATCCATTCACAAAAGGTGTAACTGTTGGTATCCGAGAACAAGAACCCAAATAGCAAATTGAACAGTGTAATTTGAATGAGAACCATCCAACACACACATTCAAATCCTTGCTTGTTGTGTCCACCTTTTGTCTTGCAGTGTAAGCAAGTAATTGGCATTTTGTTTTCTTACACAGCCTTTAGTCACTTCAGTGACTCACCATTTCATTTCTCCAGATAAATAGTTGTTTTTCTGTAGTATTCAGCCAACAGGACTTGCTGGACACAACATCTGGTTGTAGATTGCTGCTGCAACATGATTTTATGGATCTCCTGAGTGAATTCGCAGTATGTGAGAGGCTGCAAAGATACTGGATGCAGTAGCCAACATTCTTCATCATGTAGTTAGAGAAATGCTTTAGATCTCACATACTGCCATAAAAGAAAAAATATTTCATCATGTTGGTGGTTTTGCATGCAGTGAAGTTATCACACCGAAAAGGGACAGTAATCTGACGTAGACCAAATCTTTGCACCAAAGGTAGATTAGGGGAGGTGGTGTAAGCCATAACCAATTTGTCAATTGTGTTCCGGCCCTGTTTGAAACCAAACATCGGTTTATCAATATGAAATGTGCCATTGTTCAACCGATGACAATATTTGAGAATGAACTTTTTTATTTTATTTTGTACCAAAGGTAAGATACACTATTATAGAGTCCTATTGGTTGTCTTTGACCTGGCATAGTAATTGACGGTCATGAAACCAAGCACGCTTTATTTCTTAACCTGTGGCATGCAGGTGGCACACAGCAATGTACACCTAACCCCTGACCATAAGTGAAACATCTATGTAGCTTTTCTAAATTGGGATGTAACACACACGCATATCCTGGTCGGGATGCAATAATTATCACACCTGCGAAAATCTAATAATCCGGGGATTGGAATTTAAGAGATGCTATAATTATCTCCTACTGCAGTTATAGCCCTCTGAAATGTGGGCATACGATGTCCATTTGTGTGCTTTCCATACGAAAATTAACATTTACCACACATTTTCCCTAGGTAAATTTCTGCAGGTTAGACCTCCCTAAAAGTACCTTTGGAATATTATGGGCATGCAGTAATTACTGCGAAACCTGTGATTGCGATCCCTTACCAGGGATCAGGAAATAACAGGACAGTCCTAAAGAGGGCCTTAAATGGATAAAGATATTCCTTTGAAGGTGAATTGACAGAATGCTCCGTAGGAGAATATTGCACTGTTCTAGACTACTGTAAACTTTGTAGATTGCAAAACAGACACACATTAAGTCAGGGGTGTGATATGGTTGTTTTGACACTTGTAATGACATTACTAGTAGTGACGTTAGGCAACATCGCTGGCACATTGTTTGCATAATGGTGGCCCACATATTTTTTAAGTTTGAGCCTGTAGGCAGCGCGCATGTGCTGTCGCAATGACAGCGATCTCTTGTGTTGGAAAAAAAAACTTTCTAAAAAGGGACTTTTAGCCCGCCCACTACTTACCATTCGTTGGCATCATAATCACACTTCTTTGCGGTCTTTGAATTCGGCAGTGCTCACGACTCCTCACTTCCTGCTCTTTGTGTGGAGCATGGAGCAAGTACAGATTGATTACATTTTATTGGTGGCCATCTGCTGCTTGCACTATTTCTTCTTTTTTGATATTTTTATAATCAAAAATTGACCGGACCTAACTGCTGCTCTCTTTCTGCCTCCTTTGTGAGCGTCACATTGCTCCCATTTTGCTCTTTCCCTCCAGCCTATACCAAACCGTTTCTCCATTTTTTTCGTCCACTGCCTATGTTTATTTTTGAATTTTTATATGGCTTCAATGTGACCCGAGTGATTTTACACGAGCACCAGTAACAATACACAAGGTTGCATTCATGTTTTTTAGGAACGAGATATTAAAGTGATTTGTCCAGAATCATAGGACGTTGAGCCAACACCGAGGCTTGAATGATTAAAACCATTGACAAACCTAATAGATCGTGTATCAGCGAGACCTATTGGCTTTGTCAATGTTTGCTTGGGACTTGTGCTCTGCATCAGTTCAAGTGATACATGAAAGGTCAATTTCACTGATGTGCACGGTTCTGGACTAGTTGAAAGCCGCATATCACAGAATCGCTCAGTCTGTTGACTGCTCTTGCGAAGTATTATATGCTGGCAATGATGAAGCATAGAGGGACTCTGAAGAAAAGTATTAAGCCTCAGTCATGAGCCCTCTTTCTTCATTGTGTTGAAATAATCAAGAGATGTAAGTCATTCACCAAAATGCCAGGGGTAGCAGAAGTGGCATCCAACTGTTTACCCCTTGTCTCGCCCATAGCTCTTCAACAGATTTCAATTTGCTACCAAAAGGATGGGAAAAGAGTTAATGGTGGAATCCACAGAAAATCAACTGGGGTTTACAAGCCTTATTTACTTGCTGCCTCCATGTCCTCTGGGAAGCGGGAGGAGGGCCAGAGGACACCGGCGGGCTAGGCAGGGTTGCAATTATTACCACTGGAAACCCTTAATTGAAGTTATGTTATGTTATGTTAAGTTGGTCTTATATAGCGCTCAGCTACTCCAAAGGAGTGTCCCGGGGCTTTAGCAGAATTGGGAACAGATGACCAGGAGCAGACAGACAAGGCAGAAATTATTGAACAAAGAGCCACGACTTTAGCTCCTTCCTAAAATTCAAGAGGCTGGAAGTCATAGATTCACCATTTCTTCACCCACATTCTTCATGGATTTTTCAGTTCCTTAAAACCGCAGTTTCCCCAATATCCATAGGACTTTATTCCACACTGTTTCCCGTTACCTCCCTTCACTCCTTTGGAGGAGACCTTCACCTCCAATCGCTATAAACATATAAATTGTTGGAATTTATGTATGTTGTCTGTTTTACATGCCTCTAGCACTAAAGGTCTGATGGACCAGATATATAAAAAAAATAGCATAAGTAAATTCCACTATCAAAACAGACTTGGAACTGTATTAGTGTTGCTTTGACCCACCATATCGGCCATAATTGACAGGTTTGTTTACTGCTAATGGCTGATCTTTAATTTGGCTTACCCGAGCATGTGTTTTTGTAGGCCAGCGCTGCACTGGCTATCAATCTGGAAGGGAATATTAATCAGACTGTTGTGTAACTATGTTGCTCAGCCTTCAGAATGTTTGCACACTCTCTTCTCTAGTTACTTAAAGATAGCACTTCTTCTATGCAGGTCAACCCAACCACAAGGAACTCTGGCAAATATCTGATGGTCTTAGTCAATTCTAACCTATCCAGGAGGAAGATGCTAATCTGTGAAAACTACTGTTATGTTATGTTATGTTATAGTCACTTATAGAGCGCACATTCACCAGACGGTTTCATGGCGCTAAGGACGGCAGGGAGAGATGAGCCGTGGGATCTAAATTAGGTCACTATATGCTTGAGTAAACAGCCATGTCTTAAGCAGTTTCCTGAACTGGGCATAGGAGGACACCGACCTCAGCTTTACAGGAAGGGAGTTCCAAAATTGTGGGGTCAAAGGTGGCAAAATCTGGAGCCACCATGCTTCTTGCCTTTGAAAGAGGGCGTCGCTAACAGATTCAGGTGGGAGGATCGCAAGTCTCGAGAAGGGATGTAGCGTTGGATCCTCGAAGAAATGAAGGTTGGACTATTGTCGTGAAGAGCTTTAAAGATGGTGCATGCCCGGCTTAAAAACGCTCCTCTTGGCCACAGGAAGCCCGTGTAGCTTCTTCATGAGAGGTCTGATATGCTGCCACGCGGGTAGATGAAAGATAAGTCTGGCAGCTTGGTTCTGAACCAATTGGAGTCTTCTCAGTTGGTAGGCTGGGGTGCCGACATACAATGAATTGGCATAGTCCAAGCGGGAGATAACCAAAGCTAAAATAACCAGAGTCAGAGCTTCCCTAGACAGGAATCTGCGGATCTTTCTTATTCTCCTGAATTGAAAGAAGCTAGCGGAAACCACTGAGCAGATCTGGGCGTTAAGTGACAAGTCATTAGAAATCACTATACCCAAGCTTTTGGCGTAGCTGGCTGGCACAGGGGAGTTACCCAGAGAGGATGGCCAAAAGTTGGAGTGTCACGGGTTGGAAAGTCCACCTGTAAGAACCAGCTCAGTTTTGTCTGGGTTCAACTTAAGTTGGTTGTAGTTCATCCAATCACTTATGAAGATCATGGTGGCTTAAAAGTTAAGAACTGAAGATGCTGATGAGTTGATGTCAAACACCAATTGAAGATCCTCAGCATAGTTGTATGTTCCAATCTTTCTTTCTCTCAGAGAGCGGATTAGAGGACAAAGGAACAAATTGAAAAGGAGGGGGGACAAAGAACCCCGCAAGTATGTTCCCTTTTTCTGGAGGAGAAATTGCTGAGCCGCACCGCTCGGAACCGGTTACTAAGAAAAGAGGAGAGCCACTTCAATGCCAAACACTGAATCTCGGCATTTCTGACACGGTCGACCAGAATGTTGTGATCGACCGTGTCGAATACAGCTGACAGGTCCAAAAGGATCAGGGCCTGGGGGACACTCCTGTCGGCTCCTTTCCTGAGTTCATCCAAAACTGTCAAAATGACAGATTCACCACTGAAGATCGGAAACCTCTCTATACCCTTCTCGAAGTCCTTAATAACCTTCCCTTTTCACTATTTCTTCTTATGAGTGTCTTTAAGTGAGGAATGGAGCACTAGCCACTGTCTTACTAGTTGTCGGTATATAAAAGAATTACTACTAGTAATTCATTTGGTTTCTTTAATAGTGGACAGTGTTTGGACGTTGATTTTTATTTTACTGATCCACATTCAACTGGAAAATTAATGTTTTATAAATTCAACCAAATTGAGGGTGATAAAGGGTAAAGTCTTCTAGTGCCTGGGTGGTATTGAGATACCTGGTGTTTGTGGTGCTAGAATGTGCTTGGTAAATCATCTGTGGACTCACCAAAGAGAAATTCATTTTGGGGGTGGCTACTGAGCAACATGACATTAAGGGTAAGCAAGGTTCAAGACTTTGCCCTAGATGATGCTATTAAATGTGGTCTATGGACTAACTTTGGAACACATAGACCTGGGTTGTATTCCCAGTTTGGGAACTTGATTTTTATGACTGCCTCAGTTTGTGTGATTTAATGTAAATCTGTGAGTTTGTGTAATGTAAAAAATTGTATACGTTGTAAAACACCAATCACCTGTTATAAGCTTGCGCCTCTGGTTTCTGTAGTGCATTTTCAGGCGAGCTCCACACTGACACAGTCCTGCTCCCTATTCAGCACCTTATGATCCTTCGGCAACACAAGTGCCTCTGTACAGTACTATGGTGCTCTTTGGCATAGGTTTGCCCTATTTTAAAAATGCAAAATAAAATGTTGTGTACATTTCTGAAGAGTACTTTAGGTACTAGTTCTAGAAGTGATTGGTCCAATTAGAAATGGAGCAGCGTGGGACATTACTGACGGTGACAAGGCTATACTCTGTGTGACAGGGAAGTGACAGTTCTGAAAGAAAAGTAGCCCGTATAATTTTATCGCTTTGTATTCATGAGGGCATGTAGGAAGCAGAGGGCCGATGTAGCTAGATTTAAAAGTTGTTTGTTGGGTGCTATAAACGAGGGGAAAATAAATTGTTGATGCAGGTTTTTGCAATGACCATGAAAGGACAGCACACGTTTAGGCAAAAATTGGATATTTTTTTTACGTATTGAGCCTTGTTGAAAAACAAGTTATACTCATAGTATATTTATTAGGAATTATCTTCAATAATTTAGTCACAAGTGGGGAAAACATATGCCAATTTATACTGCTGTAACATCAGTAGAGGGCGCTCCCTTCCCTCCAGTGGCGTAGCGTGGAGGCAGCATGTGTTTTGGGGGCTGTTGGGAAACGAGGCAGCATCTGTGAGGCCTGCACAAATAACATGACTACATTTGTCCTTCACTGAGAACCAAACACTCAATTGTAGCGCCTGACTCTCAGAGGGTAGCGTTGCAGAGCAGTCTGAGGCTTACTCAATGGAGGTGGTGTGGGCTAGTAATCGCCATTTGCAAGTGCGCAGAAATAACACTAAAAAATTGATTGTCCAGTCTGTACTTTGCTTTATAAAAGTAAGAGTACAGTTATTAAACACACACACTACTCAATACTAAGCACCAATTTACAAATATACATAAGCTGTTGGAATTACTTTGTGACATTGCATAAAATCTTCCCCCTCCCGCAAGGGGCGATGGGGTCTAGTACCACCACTCCCATGTATGCACATCATCTTGCCCCCAATGCAGTTAGTGGATCATAATCTGGAGCAAGTGCCCTGCGCACTGGCACCATCCCAGTGGCGACCCACCCCCGTACTTCCACCAGCATTTCAAATAGGTAACCCTGCCTTGGTGACACACAACCCTGACAGAGCATTTCCTACTAACCATAAGGTATGCACCTCTATATCTTAAGGGCTAACAGTCTGGGTTCTTCACCTAAGCGCAGCCGCAAGAATACATGTTTTTGCATCACTATTAGTGACAGCACTCATAACATTTGGATATCATTAGAATGCATTGCAATTACAGCCCCTAAAGGCATCACAGTTAAAATCACCGGTTTAAGTAAATACAGTCAGACACCCTAGCAGGAAAGCCTAGCCACTTAAATCCACTTTGCTTATGACTTAATCATGTACTTCACATTAAACACATAAACTCCAGTCCCTCTAAAGGAAATAACAACTAGTAAAAGCATTTGATGCAATTACACCTCTTCACCTGCAGGGGATGCCTTCTTCCAGACACCCCCACTGAGCCCTGTACTCCTTGAGGCAATTATTCTAACACCTTCAGCTGAAGAACAAAAGTTCCAGCCCAGAACGTGATAATTGTGGTTTGAGCCTTTGAGGGGTTATTCCTTGGAAACACTTAGGAAACTTAGGGTGACGTTTCTCTTTGTGCAGGGGGGAGAATGTGCTTCTCCAGCAGCTCCCCCCCTGCACTTTTTCACCATTGAGGGTAACCCCCCTCCTCTGGGGGGCCTCCAAGGATCAAAACGGCTGGCTTCCAAATGCCTGGCAAGGCGTTATGGGGCGATTGTGCTCCTTCTCGTGAATATGTGATGAACGGCTCTCCCGCTGTGATGGGGAGAGCCGCGCTGAACTGCTGGCGGCTTCACTGCATCTGCAGGCCTTGTTGGGGGGCCTAGTCCCACCTGGACCCCCAAGGTACGTCCATCTGCGGCTCAGGGAGCCCACCCCTGGCCGCTCCGCTGGGTGATGGGGGCCCGGTCCAACCTGGGCCCCTGTTGCTCCCTTTCTTCCCCTGGGGGGCAGTCAGGGGGTACCTCCTTCCAACTGCCCATTGCCAGGCTCCATCACCTTTCGCCTGCACATACCACACCCCAGAGAGAGCTTATCTTCCTGTGCAAGTACTTTTTAAAAGTTGAGTAGGGGGCTGGCAGGAAGTCTCTGTGTGTCCTATCAAACAGCGACACATCACTTCCCTGCCCCTGCTCCCTCCTTCTTGTCCAGCCTCTGGGTTTGTTCAAACATGGCGTCGTCCAGTTTCTCTGGCCACATGGCCTCTGAAACCTAACTCCTTCCCCCCTCACTGCCTTCCCTCCTTGGTGCAGCCTGGTGCCTGGCACCCAGGGACAGCAGTTGATGGATTGGCTTGTAGCTCCACCTAACTTTTCTCCTTGGAGGGAAGATCTTCGCTCTGGAAAGAAAGGTCATTAATCTGACCTGCCAGGGTCAGACCCCAGCCAGGGGCTGGAATCTGTAGGCCTTGTGGAAGTCATTTTAGCCATGGGCCCCACATCCCCATCGGGGAATAATGAAGTGAAAACACAGTAAAACACACTGACTTTCCCTGGCATGTTCCTTCCCAGGGTATAAAGCCTATTCCATGTCATCACCCAATTCTGCATAAGCCCTGCCACACCATTCACTCTGTAGCTGCTCCTGTACAGCACACGCTAGGAATCTCCCCTACGCAGCCCCTACACGTGGGCACACGCATGTACACCTGTGTCTGCATGTAACCAGCACAGTGCCCCATACTCCAGCTGCTGCGCAGAGGCCTAGTTAAGCCAGGGGTACACCAGTAAAATCTCCATGCAGTCTCCTTCATTATGAGTTCACCGTGGGTGAGTCCCAGATTATGAGGCTCCCCCACAGTAAAAGCTCAACAATTAGGTGCTCAAAAAATGAAAAATCCGGGCGCCCCCTAGTGTCAGAACCACCTTCTAACAAGGGCAGTGGCCTCACCCCGCCTCGTTCTTACCTACAGCCATCGCAGGAATCGCCACTTCTACCCCCGCTCTTGAATGTGTCCACTGAGCGGCAAACGCAGGAACTGCCAAAGGCGGCACAATGTCTAGCTACGCCACTGCTTCCCTGGTCTTCTCCCATCATGCATGTCTGTTAACCAGGGGTAGATGACAGGGGACAGGGGTAGCGGGGGAGCAAGGAGACAAAAAAAGTCAAAATAATCCACTTACCTTTTGCCTGCCAGCCGACTATCTCTCCCCTTCGTTCCCTTAAACTGCCTTCTCCTCTGCTTCCATAGCAGAAAGAAGCAGGAAGCACACCGGTTCCCTCCCTAAGCCAATCACAATGCTGCAATTCAACGTTGTGATTAGTCTGAGCGCTGTGGTTCAGTGCTCAGACGGGGACTAGGAGACTTTGCATCTTCCTCACCTGGCTGTGTAAAACAAGCCTGGAGAGGAAGATGCAAAGTCCAAATCTTGGTCTTGCCGAGCAGTCATGCACACTTGGAGTGGGCAAACCACTCCTTCCCTGTAACTCCAGGCCCGCCCGTAGAGAAAAATAAAATGACTATAACCATGTTATTATCATTTTATTTTTCTGCTGCACAGCTCCTACAACAGTGGGGCAACGCTCCTCTACCTTAGCGAAGTGCCCCACTGATGTTGACCCACAAAGTGGTGGGGTTGATGGCCAACAGTGATCCTTTGCCCCCTCTTTTCAGGCTGTGCCGGCTCTCCTGATGTGCAGGAATTAATGTTGTGCTCTTGCACCACCCACCACCATTTTGCTAGCAGACGCTGTTCTGCATGGACTCATGACTGACAGGAGGCGTCAATCCTGGCTGACACAGCTCAGTGATAGCCGTTGTGAAGAGAAGAGTGCTGGCTAGTCATGCTCTCACTGAGAGTGGAAATCATGACTTGTGTGGGCGAGGGTAAGAGGAGGGTAACATGGTACCGCAGGGTCAGGGTACCAGATACTGTTTTTTTTATGTTTGAACTGTGTGGGAAAGGGTCTTCAAGCGATGGAAACACACCAGGTATGTCATTTTTTTATTGTTGTGGGAGGAGCTGCTGACAGAGAAAGGAAGTTGGTGAGGAAAAGAGCATAAGGTGATGAGGTGGATAGGAGTGAGGTCTGTTGCTCCCCCTGGGTTAATTTAATGTCAATTAGAACCTCCTGTGTGAAAATTTAACCTGTTATTGACAGCTGCACATCTTTAATTCCTTTCCATAAAAATATCTGATTTTGAAGGGGAGCGAAGGTTGACTTGGACATTAATAGTGGCTGTAGCAAAAACGTCAAAAGACATAAATTCAAAAGTTAAGGTACAGCCTTGCCTCTCACTTTCATCACTAGCATCACTTAACAATATCTTCCTCTATTAGCATGTACACTTTGCAAGGATAATTTTTGTGTAGAATAGAAAATGTTTTTGTAGGAAGTATTTTTTTGTAAGTTGTTCAAGTGTAAGGAGTGATGGGTGCTGTGTCCTTTTAAGTACCTATTGGTCCATAAAAGTACCATATCATAATACTACAAGTTATTATGATAATGTTACAAGTGCATAGAAATGCTTTCAGTGGTACTCTAATGTTACCTTATACTGTAAATGTGTTATTACACATTTAATTTTTGACACATTCTGTTTATGACTTTTTCACAGACTTTAGGCTTATTTTATTGTCTTGTTTCCCGAGACTGTCAAAAACACGAACAAACACTTAAATTCACCAGTTAGTTCATTGAGCCAACTATAACTTACTGGCATGCACTAATTATGGATGTTGTCATGCATTGACAAAGCCAGTAGAGCTGCATTATTTAAAAATGACACCCCTTTATATTGTGATGGGCGCTCTCATTGCCTGCCTGCGTACGGGTGGGGAGTTGGTCGCCCTGGTGTAGTTGGGTGCAGGGTTGTCCACCACAAGTCAGTTGCATTATATATCTCAAATATAGGTTTCATTCCATGTTACTTTATTTGTATTGTAATGTGACATTCTGTGAAATCGACATATGTATTTTATTAATATGTTTGTGGTTGGTGATATTGGATGTTTGTGTGTTAATGTGACCAGGTAGTGTAATTTTAAGAATGTTAAGTCGAGCAGTGATCACCCTCGATGGAAACACTTGCTATGTGCTCCTCCTCCTGCCATTTATTGGGTCTCGCCTGAGCCAGCGCTTGAGCTTCTCTGCAAGACATTTAGTTAGGGCTTTTAAAAGTCCTACCAAAAGCTCTTTGTGTGGCATTCTGCGTGCGGTCACGCGCACAGGCAGGAGCAGAGGAGCCATCTGGCTTTCCTCTCGCTCTCCCGCTTGCGCCCCTCGCTCTGCCTCTCTGCACCCTTACAGCGTACCTCGCTCCGCCCCTCTCCCATCACAGACCGCGTCCTCGCGATCACTTTCACTTTTACGTGTGCATTAATTTTAGGGCCACGTGGCAAATTCTTGTTACACATCATATCAGCGAGGCTCTCGGTCTCATGGCACCAATCAGCGGAAGTGGCTTTCACCGCCCGCGGCGGGGCTTCCCATGAGCGCTAGTGCACGCCTTCTCGGGCCTGCACTGATCACAACCGTGGAAAGCAGAATATGACACGCGCATCTGCTGCTCTCAATGAGTCATCTTCCCCGAGC
The DNA here is from genome assembly GCF_964261635.1 of Lissotriton helveticus. Lineage (NCBI taxonomy): Eukaryota > Metazoa > Chordata > Amphibia > Caudata > Salamandridae > Lissotriton > Lissotriton helveticus. The sequence goes on from NC_136065.1 coordinate 1,853,526,973, forward strand.
GCCTTGGCTAACAAAGCACAAATAATTGATGAATAAAAATGAGTCTGAAAGAGATTCATTGCTTTCCGGCGAGGTACATGTTGCAGAGCCGCAGCTACGAAATATGTTGTTGCCGAGGTAAGGGTTGATTGCCGCAGGCCTTTTTTGCCTTTTCTTCCACAGCAGCCTGTATCCGGGCTCAAGTGCCTTTTGATGCCCGGGTGTTTCTCGCGCGCGGACACTGCAGCCCTCCCGAGCATGCAGGCAGGTTTGTGTGGAATGGTTTATTCGGACATTATACTGAATGCAGCTATTGGTACACCATGGCCATCTTTGATGGACATGTCTTGCATCCCAGGCAGCAGAAAAAGCTGGCATGCTGTGGGTGGAATTTCAAAACCTAATATGAGTTTAATTCAACCATATCCCACGTTCCAGTTAACTAGTTTTTATTTGGTCAAGTTGCTGGCGAATGGTTTTGACCATCGAGGGTATTGCTATGAAGAGAAGTTTAGTTGCATCTTTGAAGACGTTATTATTATTTTTATTATCGTTATTATAAATATTATATTTATAAAATGTTCATTCACCGCAGTTTCTAGGCGCCAGCAGCAAAAAAAATATATCAATGACAAGAACAAACCTAAACAGACAAATTAGAGCAAAGACAAATACATGAAAAGATGACAAGATGAGAAACATTGCAAGATGGCAAATAACGATTAGGCCCACGGGATAGAACATACATCTTTTGTAGAGGCCCCAAAGTTGTGACTGGATCATATCTTACGGGGTCGCTCATTCCACCACTTTTTATGTCAGTCTAGCTCCTTGAAGAGGGCTCGCATTTTCACCGGGCTCTAAGGCACTTCTTCGAGAGCTGCAGAGACGCATTCCCAATTGTTAAAATTCCACAGTAGTCGAACCCCCGCGTCCTACCGCCTGCATAAAGGGTATGCTTGTGTACATACAAACACCACTCTGCCTACACACTAGAGGGACCCAACAGGAGGCGTTATGTTGTATGCATTAATTCACTTTCGTCGCAGATACAAGAGCCTATCTTTAGGTTAAGTTTACACTATATAAAATTGACTTACGGTAGGTGTAGCCCATTGAAATTAGCTCCCCACTCCTTCGGCGCAATGTTTTCCACGTGCAAAGCAATGTCCTTTTGTAATACAACAGTTTTTTATATAAAGCGCTATACAACCGATTTGGATATGAACCGCTGTAATATCTGTAGGTTAACTTCACGCTATACAAAATTGACATGCAGCACCGCGTGCAGAGCTTTAAAGCCAGCTCCCTACACACAGGCCCCGCGTATAAACTGTAGCATCCTGTTACTGCTGCTGGTTGCATTATGTATTTGTGATTTTTTTGTGTGTGGGGCAAAACACTGTATATTATCTGCTTACATATGTAATATGTGTGCATTCAGTTGGGGTGTGTGTGTGTGTGTGTGTGTGCGTGTACCCGTACCCTGTGTATGCATGTGTATATGATGTGTGTGTACATCGTTTCTCGCACCAACACAACTTTTTACCAAAAACAATGGTTACAAAAAGGTGGAGCAGGAGGATTCTCTTTTTGCTCTAAGAAAGCCATCCTTTTGGTATTTCTAAGTAGAGTTTATTGCAAGTGTTCACACTACTGTCAAGGTGTTTATAGGTGCTGCAGAAAGGAGGTTGCCCTGATAAGATAAGGATCAGGAATCAAAGGCTATGTCTGTCTTTGTGAAACATGCGTGGCTGTATTCTTGGCTAGAACGTGTGCAGCGTTTCTGTTATGCCAATATGGTACAGCGTGGCTATGTGTTTTGATCCTTTGAAGGCCTACACTAAGGTGGACCTGTTTATGCCTATGTACCTTGTGTGCGTCTACGGCGTTTTTGTGCCTAAATAAAAAATAATTTTCTTTTATAATGCAACTGCTGGTCACCTTAAGCACTTCGGGTAAACTTGAGAAACTCCAGCACAATGTTTTCCACATGTTTGTTTTCGGCTCACAAGTGGGGGTGTTCACATTCATCACATTTTTTCGCAAGCCCATCACAAGTAAACAGCAATCTAAAGCCCACCGAGATCACATGGACAATATAGCCAACTGATGCGGGCTGCTTCCTGCACTCAGCTGGCTTAACAAGACAAGCAATCAACTCTACATAATTTTTAAAAAAACAACGCCACACCATTAAATGTTATGCAATACCACAACATACAAATGCACACTGCATAATTCCACTACATAACACATTCAGCATCACCGCAGCATCACTCAGCACAACCATAGCATTACTCAGCACAACCACACCATCACTCAGCGCCACCACAACATCACTCAGGGACACCACAACATCACTCAGGGCCACCACAACATCACTCAGCACAAACACAGCAACACTCAGCACCACCACAGTGTTACTCAAGCACACAACAATATCACTTAAGGCCACAACAGCATCACTCAGCGCCACCACAGCATCGCTCTAGGCAGCCACAGCAATACTCGGCACCACAACAGCGTCACTCAGCACCACAACAGCGTCACTCAGCACCACCAGAGCATCACTCAGCATCACCACAGCATCACTCAGCATCACCACAGCATCACTCAGCATCACTCAGCATCACCACAGCATCAGTCATAACCACCACAGCATCACTATGCACCACCACAGCATCACTCAGCACCACCACAGCATCACTCAGTGCAACACCAGCATTACTCAGCACAACCACAGCATCACCCAGCGCCACCACAGCATCACTCAGCACCACCAAAACATCACTCAGCGCAACCACAGCATAACTCAGCAGCACCACAGCATCACTGTGTGCTACCACTCCATCACTCTGCAGCGGCACAGCAACAATCGGCGTCTCCACAGCATCATTCAGGGCCACCACAGCATCACTCAGGGCCACCACAGCATCACTCAGGGGCAGCACAGCATCACTTAACGCCACCACTGCATAACTCAGGGCCAGCACAGCATCACTCAACAACACCACAGCATCACTCAGTGCTTATTACACTTTTTAATTACAACTACTCAGCTTGCTGCACAGCAACCACACTTCTCTACAGCACAGCTTAGAAACATTGGCAAAGTCAATAGCTCTACCTAAACACTTGTAAGGCCCTCACAATGCATAGCCAAGAGGTCTCGCCTTTGTAACATAAGTGTTTAGTTATCCAGCACAATATCCTTCATTAAACAACATAAAGTCCTGCATGGCTAATCACTTATAAGGTTCCAAAAGCAAGACCTATTGGCTATGCCAATGCTTGTAGGACATGTTGGGAGTGTTGCGTGTCTGTGTAAGCGGTCAGGCGTTTGCGTGCTCCCGCCTCCTTGCAGTTGGTGAACTGTGGTCTATCGTTGTGACTTTATGCTGGGTAGCTGATGTTTGGTTAAGTCGTTGTCCTGAAGAGTGACCAAATTGCCTGGGTGGTAAGTTGGGTTTCGGGTGGATAGCAGCTCAGCAGAGAGGAGTCGAGTAAAGCCACAGCTGCATCGCTGAAGCACTATTCGAGGCAGAGGAGTTGCTGTTTCACATTACGGACTTGCTTTTTTTTTTTGCAGAGTTTTATATAGCGCGGACTAGACCCGAACTGAATCAGGTATCAGAGCGCTTTACATAGCACCAGTTACGTTACATGAGGACACGCATTCATTTTTAGGCACGGGGAGATTAAGTGATTTGCCCAGAATCACAGGAGGTTTTTGGCGTCGTTACCGAGACTCGAACCCAAATCCTAAGGTCCGAAGTCGAGCGCCCTAGCCGTTAGGCCAACTCCTCTCCCACTTGCTTCCTCATCTCTTGCCTTTTTCCATATGAAGACTGCTGATTGCATACTTTTCCCTATTACACTGTGTTCCTTCTGCTGTGGTACTTCTCTTTGCTCTCTCCACTGTTCTTATCCTCCTGCTGAGAATCCCAGGAGGTGAGTGTGCAGGAGGGATGGGAGTAAGCAGTAAATGCGGAGGGCTCTCTGGGCACGTTAGGCAGCCTCTGTGCTATTTAATGATTTAATGCTTGAGTGGCCAACTGGAAGCCTTAGAACTTGCAAAGGCATAGCGAGCCAAAAGTTGGAGAAAATTGGATCACTCTCCTAACTTCCATGTAGGCCTTGCCCGGACTGTTTCTTGGATTAGTTGTATGATATTCAACGGCATACTCAATGCCTGATTTCTCATAGAATATAACTGACCATGGTTTTAGTCTTTTTGCTCATTGATATTACTATATGACTATCTTCAAAGTTCACTCCTGTCCAGATACTCATTTAGATCCTATAATAATTTACTTGCCACTGTGCCCAAATCTACAAGGGAATTCTGAGCTTGAATGACCAGGAAGAATGTGGCAAAAATTGTGTCAAGAATTACTGACCCAGTGGCCCAAGCTTTCCCAACTACCAGCAAAGTGATTACTCACTTCTTCTGAGTATACTTCCTCAGTCACAAATCCATTTACATGCTCCATTTAATGCTAAGTCTTCTCCTCCCACTATTGCTACATTTCATACATCACATCCAGGATATGAAGTAGAAATTCTCAACTATCTGGAACAGTGCTACACAGTGTTGAACGTGAGATGACGAAGTGCCCCATTCAAAGCTACCCCACTTGTACCATTCACATATTCCTGCATTATTCTTAATTATACCCTCCCTTATATTTTGTTTATAGATAGAGGGAAAACAGACAGACAAAGCTCAGCTGGAGAGCCTGCCAGTAAGCACGCTCTCTTTCTCCCTTGAGCTTCCGCGCTCTCTCTCGTGCCCTTGAACTCCTGTGCTCTTTCTCCCGTGAGCTCTTGGGCTCTCTCTCGCCCTTGAGCTCTCGCACTCTCTTTCTCCCTTGAGCTCTTGCACGCTCTCTCTCTTGAGCTCTTGTGCTCTCTTTCTCCCTTGAGCTCTCTCTCCCTTTGAGCTCTCGCTCTTTATTTTCCGTTGGGATCTCGCGCTCTCTCTCGGCATTGCGCTTTCACTCTCTCTTTCACCTTCGAGCTATCGCGCTCTCTCTTTAGCGCCCTTGAACTCTCGTGCTCTCTTTCTCCCTTGATCTCTCACTCTCCCTTGAGCTCTCGTGCTCTCTTTCCCCTTGGGCTCGCACTCTCTCTCTCTCTCCCCATCACCCTTGCCCTCTCACGCGCTCTTTCACCTTCGAGCTATCGCGCTCTCTCTTTAGTGCCCTTGAACTCTCGTGCTCTCTTTCTCCCTTGAGCTCTCTCTCCCTTGAGCTCTCGCGCTCTCTTTCCCCTCTCTCCCCATCACCCTTGCCCTCTCATGCTCTCTTTCTCCCTTGAGCTATCGCGCTCTCTCTCTCCCGCCCTTGAACTCTTGCACTCTCTCTCTCTACCTCTCTCCCTTGAGCTCTTACACTCTCTTTCTCCCTTGAGCTCTTGCGCTCTCTCTCTCCCTTGAGCTCTCGCACTCTCTTTCCCCTTGGGCTCGCGCGCTCTCTTTCTCACTTGAGCTCTTGCGCTCTCTCTCTCCCTTGAGCTCTCGCACTCTCTTTCCCCTTGGGCTCGCGCGCTCTCTTTCTCACTTGAGCTCTTGCGCTCTCTTTCTCCCTTGAGCTCCTGCGCTCTATGTCTTGCCCTTGAGGTCTCGGGCTCTCTTTCTCCCTCGAGCTCTTGTACGCTCTCTCTCTTTCACTCTCTCCCTTCAGCTCTCGCGTTCTCTTTCTCCCTTGAGCTCGAGCTCTCTCTCTCTCTCCCCCTTGAGCTCTCGCGCTCTCTTTCTCCCAAGAGCTCTCTCTCTTTCCCTCCCTTGAGCTCTTGCGCTCTTTCTCCCTTGAGCTCTCTCTCTCTCCCTCGCTTGAGCTCTCTCTCTCTCCCTCGCTTGAGCTCTCACGCTCTCTTTTTCCCTTGAGCTCTCTCTCTGTCTCTCCCCCTTGAGCTCTTGCGCTCTCTTTCTCCCTTGAGCGCGCTCTCTCTCTCTCTCTCTCTCCCCCTTGAGCTCTCGTGCTCTTTGTCCCTTGAGCTCTCACACTCTCTTTCTCCCTTGAGCTCTCTCTCTCCCTCCCTTGAGCTCTCACGCTCCCTTGAGTTCTCTCTCTGTATCTCTCTCCCTTGAGCTCTTGCGCTCTCTTTCTCCCTTGAGCGCGCGCTCTCTCTCTCTCTCCCCTTGAGCTCTCGTGCTCTCTCTCTCTCCCTTTCTTGAGCTCTCGCGCTCTCTCCCTTTCTTGAGCTCTCGCGCTCTCTTTCTCCCTTGAGCTCTCCCTCTGTGTCTCTCTCCCCCTTGAGCTCTTGCGCTCTCTTTCTCCCTTGAGCTCTCTCTCTCCCTTGAGCTCTCTCTCTCTCTCCCTTGAGCTCTCTCTCTCTCTCCCTTGAGCTCTCTCTCTCTCCCTTGAGCTCTCTCTCTCTCTCCCTACCTTGAGCTCTCGTGCTCTCTTTCTCCCTTGAGCTCTCTCTCTCTCTCTCTCTCCCCTTGAGCTCTCGTGCTCTCTCTCTCTCCCTTTCTTGAGCTCTCGCGCTCTCTCCCTTTCTTGAGCTCTCGCGCTCTCTTTCTCCCTTGAGCTCTCCCTCTGTGTCTCTCTCCCCCTTGAGCTCTTGCGCTCTCTTTCTCCCTTGAGCTCTCTCTCTCCCTTGAGCTCTCTCTCTCTCTCCCTTGAGCTCTCTCTCTCTCTCCCTTGAGCTCTCTCTCTCTCCCTTGAGCTCTCTCTCTCTCTCCCTACCTTGAGCTCTCGCGCTCTCTCCCTTTCTTGAGCTCTCGCGCTCTCTTTCTCCCTTGAGCTCTCCCTCTGTGTCTCTCTCCGCCTTGAGCTCTTGTGCTCTCTTTCTCCCTTGAGCGCTCTCTCTCTTCCCCCCCACCCCTTGAGCTCTCGTGCTGTCTTTCTCCCTTGAGCTCTCTCTCGCGCTCTCTTTGTCGATCTTGACGCAAATAACCTAGGCCTTTCTGCTTCCTTGTTACTTTCACTCGATATGAAGCTATTTTATCTCCAAGCTCTCCACGAACCATGCAGTGCGTGATAAAAAGGAGTGACAGCTTCAATTTATGGTGAAATTAGAACAGAGGGTGATTCAGCGCGTATAATGTATTTTAATTTGATTCATTATTGCTTGTCCGTCATGTTCAATCTCCCGTTCATTTTCCAAGCATCCGAATCCTAAACCAGGACGAGAAGAAATTCTCGCCGGGGCGGAGACAGCACATCACTCTTTACAACATGCTTTGAAGCCAGTTGATGTGGTTTTATGCAGTGAATTGTGTTTTTACCAACATTCACCCAGGAGTCACTGCGAGGCCTGCAGCAGTGCACGCTGCTCTAATATGCAGGAAAGGCGGCAGCAGTGTGTGTGCTCTTGCACACACATAGCAGTTACAGCACGTTCAGCAGCTTCTCTCAACACAATGGTACAGATAAGAATAGTGCAAGCTTTCCTTAGATACATCTGGGCTGCAGCTGTGCAATATTCTGATGGACGCATCTTTCTGCATATTCATTACCTTATTAATCAGCAATCCAGGCTTCAGACTGGTTCATAAAGCTTTTTCCTCGGCAATGGCTCTTCACTGCTGCCATGTGGTGCCATGTGGTGCCATGCGACTCCTGCTTCAGCTTAAATTCTGGACATGATGCCACTGGAGACTATTAGGTGCCAGCCCACACATTTTCATCGCTTCACCAATGTAGGGCCAGAGCTCTCTTAGTCTCATTGATTACATTTCTTCTCATTTCAAAAGTGTTTAGGTCGAATATTTACTCAGCCCATGTCGCAGGTGTGCTAAAAAGAAGTCCATTTCGAATACACATAACAATTGTGGTGCCTTGGACCGGAATATGACACAGCGGCCTGCAAGATGCCAAGCAATCTCCTTCACTCACAGGTAAGTCACCTGTGAAGGATTGGTCTCTAAAAATATCTTCCCACAAAAAAGCGCAATATGGAAGAGAGATCCTCTTCTTCCTGGATTAAACTTTGCTGCTTCAGGGGTCGGTCAAAGTTTCAATGCTGTCCCTTGGTGCTGAGCTCTTACTCATGTTTGCAACAGATATGAATGCTGACACAGATGAGGCCAACATGTTTGGGTCCATTAGCCGACCACTATGCGGGTCGAAGTCTTCCAACTAGCCATCCTTAGGGCTTCTCCTGTACCCTCTGGACCTCTTACCAATGGATCCTGTTACTGCAGACTTGGCGTCTGTGGCTGCTGTAAACCCTACACCTCCCGATGATACACCTCCTTAGGCGCTGACACTGAAAAAGAAGTCACAGACAACTAAAGTGCAATTCAATGTATGGTCATGGCCTCCCTCAACATTAATCCAGCTGGAGCTGACTACGAAGCTGCTCTTGAAGCGCCAACGTTGGAGAAGATTATCTGTGTGGGCAATCGAAAAGTTTAAGATGAACTTCTAGATGTTCCCTTGGCAGAGCACCTCGCTAGGGTTCAGAGATTCACATGGGCGAAGGAGATTTTCAGCTAATAAAGCTTTCTCATTGCTTGAAAAGATGGTTGTGGGTGATGATCAGAGCTTAGTAACCTCCTTCCGAGTTTTATTACTGATGCAGTCATATATCTGAATCTACAAAATGCGAGAGGCTCTGACAGTTCATCAGATGTGCACATAGATTACTTATCTGGACCAGATTCTGTGGAAGCCTTGAAATAACCTTGTCCTCTGTGGAGGTGAAGTTCAAGTCTAACATTTTAGCAGAGACCTTGCTCTCCTCTTCAGTGGTGGAGCCCTTGCTTCTTTTCTGTGAGGCCCTAAAGGATCTCGTAATGGCTGCCTGGGAGAAACGTTTTTCAGGCTCAGCAGTTAACACGCAGCCAGATGTCATAGACCTGATCTAGGTGATCAGCACTTTTTGTCCTCTAACTAATCACCAGAAAGCTTGATTGTAAAATCATCCACCTTGAAGCCTACCTCAAATGCCTTTGCAACTCCTGATAGAGAGTCGAATCGAAGTAACTTGTTCTCTAGTCCACAAAGTCTTTGATTCTCATAGCATGGACATCCATGATGCTAATGCCTCCTGGGCTAATTTCTGCATGCTTTGTGGGAATTGGTTAAACTTGCAGTGGTCAGCTTGCTGGACCACATAAAAAAACCTGTCTTCAGACCTGTTAATGATGGCTTGAATAAATCCAAAAAGATCTTGAACTGTGGCCTAGATTCCATGGACCGTGATGTTCATTAGACGAGCAAAGGTGTTGCTGCGCTAGCATCGGCATGCTTGGATGTGTTCCTCTGACTTTTTGGAAGATGATACCACACTCTGCCCTTTGATGGTAGGTAGCTTTTTGGAGAGAATGCCAACTCCTCCTGTAGCACTTCAGAATGAGTGAAACTTCAGCTCGTGGACAAGGCCTGACCACTCTGGCGCATCACTTCCACAATCAATATATACAGTTTTGTAGCTAATCCAGGGCAGTACAATCCTGAATGAAATAACCTTCTCAGCCTCTTCAGACACCTCGGCATTCAGAATGATTCTTTCAGGGCAGGGGTGGATCTAGAGGAAGAAATAAACAGTGTCAGCAGCAGATGCAGTCTCCTCCATCCACTACCAGCTCTGCAGCTGTAAAAACCATCTGAATTTATTCCTTAAACCAACTTCTTTTAGTGGGGAGAGGGTTTCACATTTACCCATCTTTTGGGAGAGGATCATGACAGGTCGTTGAGTTATCCAGATAATGTGCAAGTGCTCCCCTTCCTTTTCTGTCCCTTCCTCGAGACTGCCCTCCATTAATCAGGATCATGTCTATGACATGCACAAACGACTTTGGAGGTGAAGTTCTTGCACTGCTGAGCAAAGTTGTACAGGATTCTACTCTTTTTGCTTCTTGGTCCCCAAGGTTTGGAAGTCTGAGGCCCTTCCTAGATCTACATTCTGAACGTGTTCATGCAGCAAGATATTGACTGAGTCAAGTCTGGTAGGCCCTGAACCCAGGAGATTGGTTGGCATCACAGGATCTCCAGATTTTCACCTTGCAATCTTTCCTTTCCTCTGAATGTTGCCCGAGGTTCACTGTGGGTCCTCAACACTATCAGTTCATGGTCCTACCGTTTTTACAAATGTCCACAGCATGCATCTTTACCACAGTGCTTGTGGCGGCTTCACTGAGATGGTCAGGAGTTCATGTGTTTCCAAACTTGGGTGAGTGTCCAGTGAAAGTAGAATCTCTGGCACTGGTCAAGGAGCACCTCCAGCATAAGACTTTACTCCACCACTTTTGCTTTACCAACAGTTTCCAAAATTCTCACTTCCAATGCAGAGGCTAAACTTCATTGGTATAGTACTAGACACGACCAGCATGACGGCTTTTCCTCCTTCGATAACCAGGGATATTCTGGAGATCATTCTGACAATTCTGATTGGTATTTAGTTCATCTTCAGGTCTTGTGCCTGCATGGCCTAGTGCAACCTGTTGGTGCTGCATGCTAGATGGTGGACGAGGACCCGTACTAGGTGTCTGAGATCTCAGTGGGTGCACAATCAGAAGAGTCCCACAGCTGAGGTGCAGATCTCACTGGCTGGTTGACCACTCCAAACATTTCTAGGGCCTTTTTATGGCTCAAGCTTCTTGGTTAATAGATGCCTTCTTGCTGGGCTGGGGTGGTGTCGAAGCACTGCCTGTGCATAAATGTTCTCAACCTTTTTGTTGTTTATCCTCTAAGATTGAAGTGGAAGACAAAGGTGCTGTGTACCTCTTAGGCAGCAATTTTGTTGTCTTTCTAGAATCAGTCAATCCAAGGCAGATCTTAACATTCTTTTAATTCACTTAAAATGTCACGCATGAATCTTAATAGAGTCTGTCCGCGAGCACCACAGATGTTGCTCTAGCACCCAACACCATAGATGCTGCTCTACTCTCTCTTCCTGTGATGTGGCAATATTGATGTTCCACATCTCACTATCTGTGCAACATATACCGGGGCGGCTAGCAACTTCGGTGGGGCGCGATGCTTGGCATAATTCACCAATATGTTGCCTGCTGCCCAGCCAATAGACAACAAGCAGGAAAGGAAGGTGTTTTACTTCCTGCTTCTGAATATAGACAATCCTGGAGCTGCTCCAGGATTGGTTGGAACAGGCTAACCCAGCACTCAATTTGAGTCTGGGGGCCTGTGCCTGCAATCCCTAGGCTGTTTCACAGCACTGGGGTTGTAGGCTCTGAAGTGCGCATGACAGATTGGCTGGCTGTCTAGAGCCAGCCAATCTGTCATGTGCACTTGAAGCAGTCATCCTGCAATATGCGGGGTCTCTCTGCCTCTCCCCCATCATCACACTTGTGCTAGCGTGGCCAGGGGCACACAGAATGATAAAATAATAAGTTAATGACCATGTATTCCTTCTGTGTGTACCTGCTGCGCTCGCTGCAAGCGGTGCGATGCTCCTCCACCTTAACGGAGAAGCCGCCGCTGAACATACGCCATCTCCATGGAGGGCCGGTTTGCAGTCATAGAGGCTTTTAAAACGTTTCTGTACCAAAGTGGACGTATACAAACGGTGTACTTCCATACATCATGACAGGCACCCAGTTGCTTTAGTGTCTGCTAATCAAAATGTGAATGACATACCATCCATTGGGCAGAGTGGGATGACCTATTGCCCTTCTCTCTTTGCATTGTGTTAAAAAGCTTTGCTACACCTAATGACAGTAAAGAAAACAAAACTAAGGAAATACACATTTCATCAAAAAGAATATAGGTATCCCTTTGATGTGATAACAATTAAGCCAGCGGAAAATCTAAATTATGGTGGCGTCATTTACATAATTTTTTTAATTTCATTTTACGCTTTTCACGCAAAATTCACGAAATGAATTTATGCTGCTGTTCTTGCCAAAATAGTACAGGAGCAATGCAAACAACCAGAACACGAGAGTATATTGTTTGCGGCATTTGTTTTTGTGTCCCTTTTTATCACTAAATGAACCCTCACTCTAGAAAATTAACACAAGGACACATTTTACACTAAAATAAAGCACTAAATAATATGCATTTTGCGTGATTATACAGAAGCAAATTACATGAATTTCACACAGTCCTGATGACAATAACCATATCAGCATTTTACATTGTTACCATTAAGAAAGAAGATGGAGTTGTACAACATTAGCCTGGGTGCAATAAAAAAATTGATACTTGTATAGCGCACTACTCACCCGCAAGGGTCTCAAGGCACTTGTACGAATACCGCTGTGGAACCCATCCTGGCTTTCCCTGTGAGGGGTCCACTCCTGGGCACCCCCAAGGTGGAGGCCAGGCATCCTTAACGTTGTGGGGGCCGGTGTGGAGATTAAGCAAGCTATTGCCCAGAGTTGCAGAGTGGGACTCCATGATTGGAATAGGCACCGAGGCGAGAATGATCAAGTCCGTGGATTTTTTTTTTTTTAAGCCCAAGACCCGCCGAGGCGGGGAATTGAACCCTGGTCCCGGGCTAGACCTCTGCATCGGGGTCTGCCGCTCTAACCATTGAGCCACACTTCTCCACGATAACCCGGATGTTAGCATACGGCGAATGTTTACCCAAGGGGGGGGGGGGGCAGGTTCAAGTGTGCAGCGACCGTAGCCAGGACAGCATATACTCCCAACGTCAGTAAGTCTCAACATAGGTTTGAGACCACCACTTCCCTTGGATAACCCCAAAAAGCAGAAAATTGGCGCCAGATGGCCTGCTTGGATCAAACCGTTTGATGACTTCAAAGATGCTCTAGAACAAGCAGATGACAAAAAGATCATTGAATACTTAAAGAACCTTACAGGTGATGAAGTGAAAGAAGTGATAAAGAAAATATCACAAGCTGATGTAGTATCATACTGTAAATCAAGGAAACATTGGAAGCCAAGTTCAATCCAGTGAAAAATGTCGACTTTGAAAGGTAAATTTTTAACCAGGCAAGAGAACAAGCTGGGGAAACGATGGATGAGTTTGTCAAAAGAGCTAATGCCCTCATGAAGCACTGAAAGTTCAGTAAATTCAATGACAAAGAGGCCATGTGTCTGAGTCATCAATGGCCGCAAGAGCTGTGGAATGTGCTGATCAATGGGTTGCTGATATGGAAGCTAGAAAAACCAGTACGTATCGGCGTATGTCATGACAAGTAAGCAGAAACACAAACTGTAGGCCCACAAGATGATGTCTCCAAAGAAAAAGAAAATGTGTTAACGTTGTGGATTCTCCTTTTCACGTAAATGTAAATGTCCCGCCATTGGGTGCTTAATTTGAAGACTTCAGCAAAAGATTGTGCAGAAATGGAATGGATCAAAAGTTGCTTCAAAAAGCACCACAGCTGATTCCTTACTGCCGCAGGACCTTTTCAGTGGTTAAGTGGTCAGCTTTCCGTTGCTGCTTGCAGTGGTCAGGTCAAAATGGTGTTAATGAAAGGGAACATACTAGTGAAATTATACTGCCACAGAATGTGTTGCATTATGTTGCATACTTTGATATTTTCCTACATTATTTAGTCAACCCTGCTGCATATGTAATTTTTACTGATCAAAATAAACATAGTGCTATGAAGTGACTGGAAGGTCATGGCTGGCTGTAGGATGGTGTGACAATTGCAGCCACACCTGGCGCTGAACTCTGGTGGTGCTGTGTTTAGAACTAACTTATGGGTTTAAAACCACCTGCTGCAGAGTTCCTTGTATGTCCAGCAATTTTCAAATTACAAATGTGAAGATAACTCCAGTGATTAGTGTACTGGCGGGAGAGAGATTGTAGTTTTGTCTAGTGGCAGTTCTAACTCATTATAAAGTAGCGCTGAGGACTAATATGCCTTCTACAAAGAACATGAACAATTCAGAACACAGAACTGTACTTTTTGGGAATAGTTTTCATTCCAGGGAAGACATGGCTTGGCAGTTCGGGATGGACTGTTCCCATGAGGCACAGGGTCGGACTAATTTGCATATGGCCATGTCGAACTGGGGTGGCTAAAGAATGATGATGGATTAAACCCAGATCAGTTGACTGGGGGTGAGTGCTTGCAATGTTCAACACTCCGTCCATCATCCCCTTTGTTTTTTGGATAGTTTAGTGGGTCACTGCTTTTGTCACAGAGATCCCTTTGCTACTTGCATTTCTTACATTACAATCCTACTATAGCACAGTGACCTATGGACTGAAATCAAAGACGTGCATGCAAACTACATGGTATAGGTTAGAACATTGTTTTTCCCCCCAGTCTCTCATTATCCTAATGTTGATTAAAAGAGTTTGTGTAGGTAGAAATACATTCTTATTAGTAAAGTTATCCTCAAGTACTGTGGTATGTTTTAAATCCAAAGTTTGTGCTTCTCCAGAAAAAAACTCTTAAAATATACTACCTACCAGTATGGATGATATGTGATTCCTACACCTTGTAATCCTTGTTTAGGGTAATATTTACTATAGATTGATTTACACACATATGATTCATTGTCTCTGTAGGGTGTGCGTGCATGATGTAAAATGCGTTGACACCCCACACTGGTATGAGTAGGGCTTTAAAACAAATTAAATAGTTGTGAGAGAGTGGAGATGGAGAGAAGAGGGCCGGTGTTGGAGGGTATCTTCTTTAGCACCTCCTCATGGCCTCCTACTCCCTGGATTTGCAGCCAGAGAGTAGGAAGGAATCCGTGGAGTAGGAGGCCATGAGGGGGTGCTAAAAAATTGTTACATTTGGCGCCACCCGCTCTAAAGCTTGCTCTCTGGTAGGTAACATGCCAATGAATCATAAACAGATACACAAATAAATACTTAACTTGGAAATTAGGGCATTAATGTTAACTGAGTTTATAATTAGAAACCCTTCTAACAATTCTCACAGAATGGAATGGTATCATATATTATAATGAACTGAAATGTGTTTCAGTGGACACACAATAAGGAAATACATTGTTTTGAATTCTGAAGACTATCATATATGTACTGGACTCTCTGAGCCCAGCAGCAGAAGACCCCTAACCACCTTTCCTTCCTATAGGTCAGGGCTGCTCGTGGAAACCATGCAGGAGAAAAGCCACAACCAAATGCAAAAGCTAATAGTTTTGAATCGAATGTGGTCTGACCAGTAGGCTTTAAAACAATTTGTTTTGCACTGTTTATAATGTGCTGAAGTGCTTCGGGCAAGAAGAACACCCAGCCCCCCCAAAACACCAGCCTCCACCAGCAGTAAAACCAATCCCCAGCCTGCCATCCCATCGGGAAAAACCCCAGTGCCATTCTGAGCCTCGTGTTGGCATCTCCCCTGCTTGTATTCTGGGGGGCTGATGGTGGGAAGCCTCTTACTGCAGCCATTGGCTATTGATTGGCGATAATATATCAACCTATTCTCGAGAGCTTTCGACGGTCAAGTCAGCCTTCTTTTTTCAGTACGTCCTGCCACTTCATTGTAAATTCATCTAAAATCCCAGCTCTAGAGGTCCTTCAAGATGGCAGGACCCCAGGGCCGCTGTGTGGCGGTGTTTGTCCCCACCTAGGGTTTATCATCGTAAAATGAGCATGCTCTTATCTAAAGCCAACCCCTAGCAGCCCTACCGAGAATAGAATACACCTGACTGATAGCATGACACTATCAAATGAGAATCTCTGAGAAGAACCCTATATACTAGGAGTTCCTGCCTGCCCCTTCATGTTTCCATTTGTTACCCATATCTCTGATAACAAGGGGTGAATACTTTGCAATTTACCTGCTTTTGTCTTCCAGCTAGAGTTCTGCTGACAGGCCAAGGCCCATCTCAACAGCATACTGTCACAATTAACTATTCTTAATGGAGGATGGGTTGCCTAGTAGAACTTGTTTGATGAATCGACCTCTGATAGATATTACAACAGGGCACAGAATATTTTCCTGGCACATTCAGATAGCCACACTCTAAAAAAAAAAATATGAATTGTATTTTTAAAGAGACTTTAAATTCCATGTATATTTATTGAAACATGTGCTAGCACTTTAATCCTGTCACTGTAGGGTGACGGAAATCCCAGTATGTGGTCTATTTCCTCTATTACATTATGCATCCAGACTTTGTGTCTCGAAGGCACTATCCATACTAATATTATAAAGAGAGAGCCCAAACCTTTGAGGCGGGTAATCTCAGTAACCACAGCACCAATCACAACACCCAATACAGCGTTGGAAAGGGCAGTTGCAGCAGAAGGACATAGGCTATGCAGACGGCCAACATATACATTTAAAAGGTAAAAGAACCATGCCAGCAAAGTAGTCCCTTGTGGGAGTGTCTGCATTGTGGCGTGGGCTGGGGCTGTGACTAACCCTGGGGGCGTGTGGTACGGCCATCACATCGTGGGCTGTGGGCGTGTGCTGGGGGCGTGACAAATGCTGGGGGCGTGACAAATGCTGGGGGCGTGTGTCCGCCCTTCATGCCATGTGAGCCGTACATACAAGCACCAATTACGTTGCTGCGCAGCATCAATGGGCACGCTGGGGGCGTTGCACGCTGGGGGCGTGAGAAACACTGGGGGCGTGAGTCCGGCCTTCATGCCATGTGAACGCAATTGCGCCGCATCAAGGGGCACGCTGGGGGCGTGAGAAACGCTGGGGCCGTATGCTACGTTCCGCCCTTCATGCCATGTGGGTCGTACATTAATCAGAAGATCGTCTGCTGTGGCCGTGTGCTGGGGGCGTGACAAACGCGTTCACCTGGAGGCCTGGTAAGTAAATTACTGCAGCCTCTCCTGCGCGCTGTTACTGAACTCTCTCATTCAACAAATTACACGCGCCTGCTACCATCAACCAGGGCTCTAGCCGGGCTCAGGCGGCGGATCAGTACACTAATTACAGGTGCCTGATAACATCAACTAGGGCTGCAGCTGGGCCTCAAGCGGGGGAACACGCGCCTGCTAACATCAAACAGGCCTGCATCTGGGCCTCAAGCGGGGGAACACACAAATGAGCGTGTCTGCGGGGACAATTACTGCAGCCTCTCCTACTCGCTGTCACTCAACTCTCTCATTAAACGGATTTACCCGCGGCTGATAACTCTCTCATTCAACGACATTACATGCGCCTGCTAACATCAACCAGGGCTGCAGCCGGGCCCAGGCGGCGGATCACTACACCAATTACACGCGCCTGCTAACATCAACCAGGGCTGCAGCTGGGCCTTCTCCGTCCCTATTCTAATGATACAAAAAATGTAGTCTACCGCGAGATTTTAAAATAAATTGCCCTTGCCAAATACACACATTACAAACATTCCATTTCATACCCGGACAACGTCGGGACGGGCTGAAACAGCACACTGTTTTATGTGTTTAAAACTATTTATGTTAATGTGTTTTCTGCAGTTTTGGCTACAGCTATTCAGGGCCGCATTCGCAGTCCTCAAGCCATGTTCTTAAAGTCACTCGTGAGCCTGCAGCCCGCAAAGCAAGTTTTTATGTCTCAGGATCACTTTCTGCACCATGTTGCTGTAGCTTTGCTGAAGGGTCAGAAATGGTAATTGAATAGACTATTACTATGTTTAGGGATCAGCACATATGCACCCTGACTGTTTAGCAGTGTCCTGCAGAGTAGGGGTAGCGACAGGGAGCGGAACTACACTGGCATCGCAGCGACTGCATTGGTGCCGATTGGCGGGCTCCCTGCGCTCCTTAAGATGGCGGCTCCAGTCTAGCGGCGATGATGCCGTGGATGCGGATGACAATGAGAGCCTGATCAATCGTGCCTTCCTGGAGGCCCTGTTCACTCCCCCTCCTTCCCCAGGAGGACCTCCAATCAATCAAAAGGGACCTATCCCAGGATTTGAAAGAGACCCGCCGAGAACTGACAAAGATAGGGGACAGGATCTCCAAGCTGGAAGACCACAAATCCAGCAGGGACAAAGAGATCGAGCAGCTCCAACAAGAAGTCCTTTCTCTCAGAGAACAGCAGATTGAACTACAGGCATATGCGGAGGACCTCAAGAATCGGTTGATACACAATAATATATAGATTCGGGGGGCCCCGCCCACTGCGGAGGAAGCAGATGTGGGACAATATGTGCGAGCCCTTTTGCGCAGATCCTAGACACTCTACCCAAATGAGAGCTACAGCTCGACAGGGCACATAGAATGGGTCCCCTGTGACCGGAGAGCAATCGCCCAGCAGACATCTTGGTCTGTGTGTGCAATTTTCAGACAAAAGATCCTGCATAGAGCCAGAAATGTCACCCTCTGCGGTTCAAAGGCCACACTCTGGTGCTCTATCAGGACTTGTCAACTCTCACACTGCAGAAAAGGCGCACCTTCCGAACTGTCACCGCCTACCTCTGGGCTAAAGAAGTGTCCTAATCGTGGGGACACCACTTCCGCATTGTTTTCCGGTGGGAGGTGAGACTTCATCAGATTCACTCCCCGACAGCTGCATGTAAAGTATTACATATCGATGAGCCCTCCGGCAGCAACCAAGAACCTGCCGCTAATACGCAAAAAGCCAAGTAGCACCCCCGGTGGCGGGAGGGGGGTAGCCCCATCAAAGGCTCTCCGACCATATTCGGATACTATCGCCATGTAGAAGTGAGCATTGTTAGACACGCTTACTGGAGATCCTGGCAGACAGGAGGGTACCTGAACACAGCAGAAGCTCTGGCACTATGGTCAGCATTCGTGAGATTGGGGCGTGCAGGGGGAGTGTGGAGGGACGAGACAAGAGAGAAGAAGGAGTATGAAACACCACAGACCCTCACACCCAGGTACTCCAATGGGACAATTCTAGCCATGTCAAGCACTTTGACCCTGTTAGTTTTTCGTTATGGTTATTGTTTGTACTTCTGTTGTGTGAGGAGAGGACCTCACATCTTTGGGGGAGTGCACTACACAACAGGTATTCGCCAACCAGGGTTTATCGTGTAATGGGAGGCTACCGGGTTTGTATGAGTAGGCTTGTGGATGGGGTACACGAATGGAAGGCCCATTATATTTCCATTATCACACGATAACTTAAAAGTTCTCACCCTCAATGTGAAGGGGCTTAGTAACCCGATCAAACGCCAAACAGTCATATAATTTCTGGTTCAGGTGCAGATATTTGTCTAATACATGAGACCCATTTAGCTGCTGGGGACCGTCACAGATTTAGATCATGGGCCCTCATAATAATTTTTCTCGTCAGCGGCCAACAAGACAGCGGGTATAGCCCTGCTAGTCTCTTGCTCCTTCCGGGCAAAATTGGCGACCAAACAAGCTGAAAGCACACAGGGTGAGTGTGGGTGACCATACCTTCATCATAGGTTCCCTTTAGAACTATAATGAGTGTTAGACCTGGCATCTTTGGCGTGGTTTCCCCCTATCTTTTTGCCTCTACCTCCTGTATTTTTGATGCTGTGCTGGATTTCGTTTTTGCTTGTTTAGATGCTTTGGACACTTTGCCACTGCTGATCAGTGCCAGAGTGTAAGTGCTCCCTATGTAAATTGTTATTCTGATTGGATATACCTGTTTGGCATATTTGTTTCACCATGAAGTCCCTAGTAAAGTGCACTGGGTGTGCCATGGCTGGTGATGACAAATGCTACTAGTGGGCCGGCATCACTGATTGTGCCACCCACAGGAGTAGCTCTAAAATGGTGTCTAAGGCCTGCCACTGCAGTGCCTGTGTGCAGTTTAGAAACTGCCATGTCCTCCTGGTCGGTGTCCCCACTGACTAGGCCTAACCCTTCCCTTTTTGTGCACATCAGTCACCCCTATGAAAGGCCCAAGGTACCCCCCTGGGCAGGGTGCAGTGTATGTAAAAGGTAGAGCATGTACTAGTGCAGGTGACATTCTCTGATATTGAATTGCAGCCATTTTCGTTTTTCACTATTGTAAGGCTATCTTGCTCCATAGATTAACATGGGGGATGCTGGCTACAGTGGCTTCCAGCATTTCTTCCCATAGGAACAAGATAGGACATAAGTGTCTAGTATCCCTGAACTCAGAATTTAATAACACATCTTTTAGGAAAGGTTGTTTTTAAATCCTGTGATTGAGAACAGCACTTTTAGAAAGTTGCTGTTCTCTTGTCTGACCTTTCTGTGTGCCTTAGCCTGTTTGTGGACTGACTGTCTGGTTTGAGAGTGACAGGGGCTGGGGATGCCCCAGGAGGCTGGCTGAGTCAGCCCTAGGCTGAATGACTGCATTTGCAACTGGAGTGGTGGGAGGGGTTAGCACCTGGGCCTGAATAGGGCTGTGCCTGCCTTCCACAATGCTGGCTCCACCTCCTGCTGGGCGGCTGACGACCATGCCCCTCACTCTGAAAGGAAAGGAGAAGCCAGGCAAACAAAGTGCTCAAGCAACTCCCAGAACTGGTTCAGACCGGGCTCAGGGCCCACTTGCACAAAGAGAACAAAGACTTTTAGGTGTATAAGTACAGGACTCCTGACAACAGAAAATTAGATCATCCTGGAATCAAGAAGGAACCTCTGCCAAGGAGAAAGCTGAAACTGAAGAAAGAAGACTGTCCTGCTGTTGCTCTGCTGGACTGACCTGTTGCTTTGCTGCCAAGGAGAGGGGAAGGACTTTGCTAGTGTGCTGTGTCCTCTGTCTTGATGGAATCTCCAAGGGCCTGAGAAGAGCTGGCTCCCTGTTCTGAAGTCTTAGGAACAAAAGGACTTCACCCCCAGCTTCCCTGAACTCTGAGAGAGTTCTGCCCTTCCTAGAGTGCTTGATCCAGTTGGGGGGCCTCTGGAAGTTGTACCTGTGCTAGGAAGCTTGAAACTAAGCTTGAGAGACTTTTGCAATTGAAAAGTGTTGCATCGCTCGCTTGCGGAGCGCATCCCCAACAGTGCGAGAAGATTCCCGCCGCTACGAAGGCCGAGATCGTCGTAGCGCCTGACGCCGCTGCCAGAGCCATCGCATCCTTCGTTTGCGGGACACACCAGACCGGTGCGGGAAAGTCGAACATCGCTGCGAGTGTCGTCGCAGAGCCTGTCGTCGCTGAGTGAGATCGCCGCACCACTTGCTTGCGGACCGCATCACATCGCTGCGAGCATCGTCTCAGTGTCATCGCATCGAGGAGCTGCGAGAGAGAAGATCACAGCTGCATCGTCGCCCCGGAGATCGTCGCAGCCCCCACGAGATCGTCACATCGTGCCTTTGCGAGAACAAACCTCCTACGGAACCTACGTCCCGGAATCCATACAAGTGGCATTCCTCCCCATACAGACCGGATTCGTCGCAACACGCCCGCTGCTGCAGCGGGGTTGTCGCATCGCCTTCCCAGGGTCTCAGGAGCAACGCATCGCTTGTTTTCCACCGCACCAGCTTCTGCTTTTGGAACTTTGTTGCAACTAAAAGGTACTGTGAGTAAACATGACGCAACTGTGAACTTTTCACGCATCGGTAGATTATTCTATCGCAACCTAGAGATTTTTAACGCAACCTTAAGAACTCTTTTGAAACCATATTCTTGAACTGTGTATGTTGGATTTTTGTCGTTTTGGTCTTGTGTAGTTTAGATTAAATACCTTTATTTTTCTAAACTGTTGTGTAGTTAGTTTGTGGTGTTTTCACTGTGTTACTGTGAGTGTTGGTACAAATACTTTACACATTGCCTCTCGTTAGCCTAGACTGCTCGTGCCAAGCTACCTAGAGGGTGAGCAGGGGTTATCTCAGAGGGTTTCCTCCTTACCCTGACTAGAAGCAAGGGTCCCTATTTGGACAGTGGTACCTACCCCTGCCAACTAGAGACCCCCAGTGCTAACAATGAGGGTCAAGAATGCTTCCTTAGATGGGCAGTGGCAGATGTGATATCCTCCTAATATAAGAATGTATTGATAGGGGGAGACCTACACCTTGTGTTCCACAGGGATCTTAACCGCTCGGATCTTCTATATGGGGGCTATGTCCCAGGAGAGGGCGCAATGGCTAAGGGAAATGGTACCGAGGGACATCTGGAGAGAGCATCAGCCCCAGACCCGAGACTACACTTACTATTTCCACGCCACAAGACCTATGCCTGCCTTGATCATTTCCTATGGGCCAGGTACCTGCAGACCCTCCCTGCAATAATCGAGATAGAGCCTTGCTTATTCTCAGACCATGCTGTAGTTTCCCTCAAACTCACACTCCCGCCTTTGTAACGCACACTTAGACCATGGAGACTGAGGAGGACATTTCTTCACAGACCAGAAGTGGTCAAACAGATCACTCAAGCACTCCCTAACTATCTATCTTGACATTAGCAACACGGTGGACACACCCATCTCTTTCCTCTGGGACATGTTAAATGCCGTCATCTTAGGGGAGTTTATAGCCATATCTGCGGCAGCAAACAAATTAAGAAAAAGGGAGCATCTGAGCCAACAAGTGCAGAAGCCTGAGCATATACATAAGCACACAGACGCCCCTCAGGTCTGGCGACAGCAAGAGGCAGCAAGGGCAGAACTGGTGGGACTCGACCAGGATATGGCTGAGTATGTGCTACTTCAACTCAAACACTTCTTCTATGTGGGGGACAATAAATGGGGGCGCCTGCTCACCAACAGGCTTCACAAACAGGGACAGGCTACTGGGGTGGAGACTCTGCTGACGCGAGACGGCACAGAGTGATCATGAGAGATACTCCCATTGCCTCTACCTTCCTCAAGTTTTATTGGGACCTCTACTGGGATGTTAAAATCCATACCCCCATTTTTAAATAATATTTTCTGTTTTCTGTTGTGTTGTGTTCGCCACCTTGTCGGTGCGCCGGGACGCTCCTTCGCTGGAGCAGCCGTGCGCAATACAAATAGCCCTAACATAACATAACATAACATACTCAGCTGTCCCCTGATGGCCCAGAGCTCTACCAAGCAATGCGGGTCCTATCGACCATTATTCCTCCTTAATGTGGATATTAAATTGTTTATCAGTATTTTAGCGGCCCGCCTAGACCCTCTCATGCCAGGGCTTGTTAAACTCAACCAGGCAGGTTTTGTTATATATAGTCAATGTAGTGATAACACCAAGCGTATCCTACACTTGATTGATAAGGCCAAACGCTCCAAATGAGAAATCATGTCAAAAGCTTTTGACAAGGTGCACTGGCCATAACTGACGGCAACCCTCATCCATTTTGGTTTTGGGCTCCGGTTCCGCACTTGGATCCTAAGCAATTATGATCAACGCAGAGCGATAGTTCGATGAACGGTCAGGACTCGGCTCCATTCCCCATCCACAGGGGGATTAGACAGGGGTGTCCACTGTTGCCTTTTCTTTCGCTCTGTACATGGAACCCTTTGCCCAAAAGGCAAGGGACAATCCACACTTCACTGGGGTTGCCTTTGGCAGAGAGGAGCGTACAATCTGTCCATATGCCGATGAGTCAATGTAGCCCTACATAACCCTGCGGAGGCCCACCCGGCCTTTGTTGCGGAGACAGAGACATTCAGTCGGGCAGTAGGATTTACGATAAACATCCAGAAATCGCAGGCTCTCAACCTTTCGGTCTCTTCGGGGACAGAGGCCCTCCTGGCCCGACATGACCTAAACCAGTGGCAATCTATCTCTATCCCCTGCTTGGGTATTCAAGTAGCCCTGATGGTTAGGAAGACTATGATTCTAAACTACCAAACACTTTTTCGGCACATTCAGAAAGATCTTTTGCAATGGAAAATGTATCCGCTCTGCTTGCTTGGCCGGATTGCCGCATTGAAGATCACCGCTCTTACAAGAATAGTCTTCCTCTTCCAGGTGCTACTGTTCGAACCGCTCGCATCAAGCATGCTTCGGTTTTTACAGGGGGAGATTAACCGTTTTGTATGGTGAATGGCAGGCCTCACATAAGCAGGGATCTGCGTAATTGGCCTCCGCTCGAGGGGGGGTTGGTAGTCTCCAATCGCTGGCAATAGCACCAAGCAACACTGCTATGCTGTATGGTGGAATGGTCCAGGGAGGACTCTGAGAAACCTTGGCTGTTCATGGATAGAGCTGTAGCAGGAACTTCACTGTGGAAGATCCTTTTTATGCATCACTTGCAGAGAACGTGGGGACTACATTTCTCTTTAGTTACTAAAGCTATCTTGATGGTCTGTGGCTACATGGCTGTCTGGAAAGGCTTGACATCTCTCCTCTCCCCGCTGACGCCAGTGGCAGGCAACACAGACTTCACGCCCGGCCTTAATCCAGCGATGATAAAGCACTGGCTGCCGATCTGTTAGCCACTTCTTCAATGAAGAGAGCCTTCTCCCCTTTCAACGACAGCAAGCAAATTACGACCTCCCAGAGTCAGAGAGGTTGTGGTACCTGCAGGTAGGTTCGTCACTGATTAATGCATCCTACAATATGACCAGGAGCTCAACGACCTCTAAATGAAAAGTGGTTAATCACAGAAAACCACAGATAAATGCCTCCTTACTGAACTGTACAGTCTCTAGCAACATGCTTCCCTGGTCCCACAGACCCTAGGGCAGAGACATTGGGACAGTAACTAACGGCAAAAGAATGAGAGGCGTATATTATAGGGCATGCCACACGGCACACAGCGCGGCCAACACACAGACAGACAGCCACAAAAATAATCAAGTCCTGGTGTCTTATACCTGACCAATTACATAAAGGCAATCTCGGGTGAAGCACCAATTGCCGGAGATTTTGCGGGCCCACTGGTACACTGGTGACCCTGCTGTGGGAATGCTCTAAATTCCAGCAATACTGGGAGCAGATCCTAAATGACATAGAAACCCATTTCGATAATCAATTGCCCAGATTCCTTGCCTCCATCATCTTATGCCCCGCAAATGCGTTAACCTTCCCACTCAAATCACGTAAAAGATGACACATAGGTCTTGCGCTGGGAGCAGCCCACCACAATACCCTCACACACTGGGGCACAGATTAACTCCAGACGCACCTGGGATGGCTTCATCGGCTATGGCATGTATTGGTAATGGAGAAACTCACCTTAGTCCTAACTGCCCAAGGAGACATCTACAGAGACCTCTGGCACCCCTACATTGCTCTCCACTACACAGAGTTCTGAGAATTGACATGCCCCAAATATCTCCATCTGCTACGCTTGACAGAGCTTAATGACCTTTCTTAGATAGATAAACACAGCTTAGACTAACCCATAGTTAATGCTTAGTGCCTTACAATACAGGAATTCATCATGTGAATGCTCCCAGGTGGGGGGAGTGGGGTTAATGTTGGACACTTTGTTGTAACTGTAGTCTTGTTAGAACTCAGGGCGTTGTGATGCCCTTGTTTGTCGTTGACTGCCTATGATTTCTTGCAAAAATGAAGACATTTGAACTATAAAAATACATATACACCAGGTTGCATAAAGTGGTCACTGACAGCCAGATGTGTGCCATGTTGTTAGAATAACCACTGACTAAGTTCATGTTTGGCATTTAGATTGCTTTTATATATATTTACCTTATGTTGATTTCCACAATAAGCTTCCAAGGATCTATACCTAATGGACAAGGATATGAATCGGAATAACAATGAAGTATCGTAATGAAGGACTCCATTTGATGAATACTCCAAAATGAAACATTTAAGACTTTCAGCTACAGTAGTGTGGGAATCAACCTGTTGGCTGTTTGTTTCCTGATAACATCACTGTAGTCAACTCCTCTGGACTCTCCATCTCCAGTGACTGTTGAATGCTGAAGAGAGATGGAAGAAGTATGACATTGTTTTGTCATTAGTAAAAACATTTCTACAAAACTTTAGACTTACACAAAGGCAACAAAATTGCAGAAATTTACTCACAATAACTTTAAAATGAACAAAATGGAAGCCTGGCACAATAGGTTTTTGCAACATGTTTCAGTTTGCTTGTCCTCTCTGATATCTCCAGCTAGTAAACAGAATCAGTTTATCTGCAGACAAAATATTTACCCCCGCAAAATATAAGAAACCGATTGTGTGTAGATGCATATTTCCATGTTGCTTATTTTTTTTTTATTGTTTACCTGGTTGACAATTTGCATGTATGTACAGTGGGGGCAGTCTTTAAAATGGTTGAGCTTTCGGCGGGGGCGGGCGTGCGTGTGTGTGAGTGATGAAAGTTGGAAATCTACTTCAAATGTAAGAGGAAACCTGGAAGAAATGGATTTCTGCATTTTAAAATGAAGCGTGAATCATCTCTGCCGATATCTCACTAAGTAGCCTTTACCAAAATCAAAATATACTGATAACTCTGCAGTAAGCACCAAAGCTATTTAAATCTAATGACATTTAATTGAAAGCCATTCAGCACCATGGACAGCAGACTTCCTTCAGCATTTGTTCTACTGTAAACTGTGTTAAATAATATTGCTGTTTATTCTTCACAGTTGACTTATTTTGCACTGCTTCACATACATGCGACTTGGCGTCATAGTTTGGAATATAGCCTAATTTAAAAAATGGTTGCCATATGTACCAACACAGTGATCTGTTAAAAAAAAAAAGACACAAATATTTAGGGTGACTTTAAAGAATATGGGACCGATTCACGAAGGCTTTTAGGAGTACTTTAAGTGACTATGCTCACTACTTCACATAATCCTAATTGCTTTTGTGGATTGACCCCCAACATTTGAGAAAAGATTCAAGTCAATGAGCCAATGTGCTATTGTGCGTTGGCAATACTTTAACCATTGACGCTAAAATGGAAGATACAGGAGAGGGGGTGTTACTTCAGTGCATGGCTTGCTTGACTGGTCAGAAGGATTTCCAAAACAATAATATGATGTCATTAAGAAATGAAATAGCTTAAGATCTGGAACTCAATCGCCTATTGTCTGGCTAATGTGGGTGCCATTTTTGACAAACCATGTCTGCACCTGCTCAGTAATAGCAGTAGCAGCTCCTCCGCTAAGGTGGAGGAGCGTTGCCCCACTGTAATTAAGCATTGCAAATAAATGAAAAATAAAATGATAATAACTCTAAGTTATTATCATTTCAGGTTTTCCTTGTCGCACCAGCTTTGCGGGCGGGGCTGCTCTCGTGACAGAGCAGGGGCGGAGTGGTTTTCACTGCCTGAGTGCGCATGAATGTTTGGCCGGCCATCTAGGGCCGGCCAAACATTCTGGCGTACTTTGCATGTACTGCACCCAGACTGCATTACAGCCTGGGTGGAGAACATACCCAGGCCTCCAGTCCCTGTATGAGCGCCGAACCACGGTGCTTAGACCAATCACAACCCTGCATGCCTTTGTCGACACAGCAGAGAAAAAAAAATGTTTCTCTGAAGACGAAAATCAGACAGTTCATTGTTATTCTGTTTTGGGCAGTGTTTTTGTGGCAGAACGTGGGTCACAATATAATTTCAGTTTGATCCTTGTTTGCTTTGGACGGCCCCGGGCCGTACGACGTCACGGTGGACGTGTGCGGAGAAGAGTCGGGGGCCGTCCGAATCCCACCCACTAATTAAATCGCCTGCACAGCGCGGACATGTGCGGAGCATGCAAGGGGTTAAAGAAAATGAGCTGCCAGGTTTTGTTTTCATCCTTAAGCAGCTGTTTACCATTTGCTTCAATACTTAAAGTGTCTCAGCGTATTATGATTGTGGTCTTACACGCTCTGCTTTGTAAGGATTAGGGGACTCTCATTAGCTCAGGCCAGTGTTTTTCATTTTATTTATAATAAGTGTATCAACAAAAATGGTGAACTTGAGCTTTTGAAATCAGTTGGATTATGTTTCTTGGAAATCAGCCTTGTGTTATAAGTAGCTTTCACTTGTTCCAATGTGTTAAACCTACCATTGCAATATATAAATAAGCCATGCAAACATAGATTGGGTTGCGTTGAAGACTGGCAGAATATTAATAGCTACTAAAGCAAATACACGGTGGCGTTGAGCTATATAGAAAAAAGTCTAGAAAGCTAGAATAAAAGTTTGACTAAACAATGTTGGCAGTTATTCATACGAATAAATACATTTTTAGTACACAATGCTCATACACAATTTGTGTCTATTTGAAGACGATTCATCTTTCTCTCTCCTAATTTATGTATTAGAGTTGTCATGGTCATGTTAATATGTGGCTTGAGGTAAAGTAAGTAGCCTTGCCATCACTTATGAAAGATAAATTGATATGTTTAGATTGCAAGCTAATAATCAAAGATGCCTTGCAATGAGTATTCGTTTCTCCACCAGAATAAAGGCGACATCCATGAATGATGCCACAGTAGATCTTAAAGTCCCAGCTGACATCATCCAACAAAGCAATGTTCTGTAAGATCTACTGATGGTGGGGACTGTTAAAAATGCAGGACTGAGATGTTCCTTTTTATGTGGAATTTAAAATGTGTCTAGAGTTGGGTGTACAATATACTAAATATTAAAATGGTAAGCATGTTTGTGCCCATTATCTTAGGGGTTTAGCGCTTGCAAACACTGATTTATTTTTTATGTACTAAGCCCACTTAACAATTTAGAATAGGTTTTCCAAATCATTTTATGGGTTTAGGAATTCATTTTGTATCAGTATTTTGAAGTATTTGTTAAAGTGGTCCCTTCCAAATACCGATTCCTTATGGTATGTATTGTTTTGCGACCGAAATTCAGTCGCAAAACATTCATTCTTTACCACCACCTCAAAAGAGATGGAAACTCAATCGCAAATGGGAATGGGTCCCTATTGAACCCCTTTCCCTCTGTGAATATTAACAATACTCCTGGAGAAAGTTTGTAAACCTTTTCATTTTTTTGTTTTCCTTTTAGAAAAATAGACTGCATTGAAAAAAAAAAAAAAAAAATTCAAAAGCAATCACAAAAATGGCGGTCTGCACCATCTCTGTGACTGTAGGCAATCATAGTTGGTCGCAATTTGTGACCGACCTCACTAATATTAATAAGATAAGTTGTCCTGCGGCCCACTACGATTCTGTATTTTGTGAACTGACCTATTAATACGTGGATCGCTCTGCAAAATACAAATGAATTTGGGAAAGGTTGCAACCACTTTTACTGAATGCATTTTCAGTATATGAGACCCTTTATTGTATTGTAATTGCTGTTAAAATGTAAATATGTTAGTGTAAATGTTATGGTTTTTTACAATGTTTCTGTGAACTCTGCCACCTGAGGCCTTTTTGTGATACGTAGTGCTGTTAGTGCAGTTGTAAAGAGACAGGAAAGAGCAGGAGAAGCGGGTGTATAGCAAATAGTACGATTTTAGATGGCTTAAAGTGTAATTGAAGGGTGTTACATATTTTGTGTTCAAAACAGCAGACAAATAACCAGTGGCGTTGCAAGGTGGGGGCGTGGTCTGCCCCAGGCGGCATGAGTTTTGGGTGCGGCAGCCACCCCACTGCCCACTTTTAACTGCGGCGAGCAGTAAGCACATGGGCCTCCAAGGGCGGCATAAGGCCTAGCTACGGCACTGCAAATAACCTCCTGCCAATGCTTTTAGTGTTGAAGATATTTAACAAAATGAAAATACCATTTGCGTGTTTCTGGTTTGCACACTTTTCATATGTAAGAAAAGAGCACCGGTCTTTAGTTTTGTTCAAAGTGTCTAACTCTGTTGGGCTTCTGGGAGGCAATGTAGGAATCTGACTTCTAGGCTGATATGTGACACCTATGTTTTCGTGTTTTGGAGCCTCAACAATCTATGGATTCAGAATTCTGGGAGGTCCAGGAAGGTCCAGGAAGGACCAGGGGCATAATCAATCTTTAAAGCACTATCAACATCCATGCTGACCTTTCTTAAGGGCAGGCTTTCCCAGTTCAAGGCAATCTGTCTTGGATGGATTACGTTTTCTATGGTTTGGTTGCATGCATTTGTTAACTGTTTGCATGCACTTATAATCTGAATTTTCTATTTGGTTTAGAGAGATGGCTGAAAGGGGTCTGCTAATTGAATATTGAATTGCAGCATTTTACATTTATTTAATAGTCTCATATAGCGCTTAGCAGCCGTGGTCATTTGGCAATTTTCATTTAACCAGGAGCAATACATTTAGCTTGGTACTAAAAAGCACCAGAACTAAATTGCTATCAGAAGATCAAAACTGATTTACAATAAGTAACAGGATGAAAAGATGAAAATTACGTGGTCAGGGATGATGCAGAATTGTTTTTTAATGAAACCATCATCAATGTGATCCACACATGGTGGATTTTCGCAACAGGAGAGAAAAGGGGGTTTGGTCTAACATTCAGCCCAGAGAGGGTCTGTTCATAAGTGCTTTAGGGATGAGTCAAGAATAAGGCAGAACGGATAGGTTTTCTCATCATTCCTGAAAGTGAGGAGGGATTGGTTGGGTTCTGAAATGTATAGGTACTGAGTTCCAGGCGGTAATTGCAGCTCCAGAGACAGAGCTATTCTGGTCAAAAAAGAGGTTTTGAATGTGGCAATTTCAATTCTGAGATCATTTTGACTGTTCTTGTTTCTTAGTCCTACTGAGATTAGGAGTCGAACATGAAGACAATGAGGGTTGTATTGTGTAAGGCATGATATGGCAGACAAAAGTTTTGGAGATTATCCTGGCTTTTGGAGATTGCCCACTCTACATGAATTACATTGGCTATCTGTGGTTCAATTTCTTTGATGATGTCACTAGTCTGGCCACGGAGTGAGGTATGCCTTTTGGAGGGTCTAGGTGCATTTGGGAACCCACATTACAATTGCCAGAGTGTAGACAAGAGATTACAAGTGCATGAACAGCAACTTTCAGCTGATCTTTAATTGCGATGTCTCCAAATTTGGTGAGCCTGTGACGGAGACATTTATGCTTTTGACCATGTTGTTGATTTGAAGAATCAAGGAAAGTGATGAACCCAGTGTAAAGCCGAGAGACTTCGCAGTTGGCTTGAGTGTCAGAGGAAAAGCCTCAGGTTTTACATCTTTAAGAAGGTTAGACTTTAGCTTCCTTTTTCGGGATGGGGAAAAAGTAAAACTTCTGTCATATTTGTATTTAGTAGAACAAAATGTGTTCACATCCATCTATGAATCATAATCAGGCATGTTCTGAGATGGCTGATGTCTGTGATGGTGGAGTTTTTAGGTATAATTGCATGTTATCCGCGGATTGATAGAAGGATACACCTGAGCGGCTAAGGATCTCACTTAAATACCATGTTAAATGCTCAGCATTTCATATCCTAATGCTTTAAATATGTCTAAAAATGCAGATTCAAATGCAACTGAGCCTTTTTAGTTTGATTAACTCAGAATTATATTCCTAAATACTTTATTGGAAAGAAGGTTTTACATGCTGTTGAATTAGTTGCTCTAATTTGCATCAGCGGATGATCTGTAATTGGGTACACCTGCTTATCTTTTGGTGTTCCATATGTACCATAGCAGTGTCAATCAATCAATCAATCATGACACTTGTATAGCGCGCTACTCACCCGGAAGGGTCTCAAGGCGCTTGGGGAAGGGGGGTCCGCTACTGCTCGAACAGCCAGGTCTTCAGTTGCTTCCTGAAGGAGAGGTGTTCCTGGGTCAGCCGAAGGTGGATGGGGAGGGAGTTCCATGTCTTGGCCGCCAGGTAGGAGAAGGATCTGCCTCCGGTGGTGGTTCTTCGGATGCGTGGTACGGTGGCGAGGGCGAGGCTGGCAGACCGTAGCTGGCGGGTGGGTGTGTGGAAGATCAGGCGGTCGTTGAGGTACTTGGGGCCCAGGTCGTGGAGAGACTTGTGTGCGTGGGTAAGGAGCCGGAACGTGATCCTCTTGCTGACGGGGAGCCAGTGCAGGTCCCTCAGGTGGCCGGAGATGTGGTTGCGTCGGGGGATGTCCAGGATGAGTCGGGCGGAGGCGTTCTGGATGCGTTGGAGTCTTTTCTGTAGCTTGGCTGTGGTTCCGGCTTAGAGTGTGTTTCCGTAGTCCAGTCGGCTGGTGACGAGGGCCTGGGTGACTGTCTTCCTGGTTTCGGTCGGGATCCATCGGAAGATCTTGCGGAGCATGCGGAGGGTGTAAAAGCATGAAGAGGAGACGGCGTTGACTTGTCTGGTCATCGATAGGGAGGAGTCCAGGAAGAAGCCCAGGTTGCATGCATGGTCTGTAGGCTTGGGTGCGGTGCCCAGGGCTGGGGGCCACCAGGAGTCGTCCCAGGCGGAGGGTGATGGTCCCAGGATGAGGACTTCCGTCTTGTCTGAGTTCAGTTTCAGGCGGCTGTTCTTCATCCACTCGGCCACGTCTTTCATCCCTTCGTGGAGGCTGGTTCTGGCGGTGTCGGGGTCTCTGGTGAGGGAGAGGATCAGCTGGGTGTCGTCGGCGTAGGAGATGATATTGAGGTTGTGTTGGCGTGCGATGGTGGCGAGAGGTCTCATGTAAACGTTGAAGAGGGTGGGGCTGAGTGATGATCCTTGCGGGACTCTGCAGATGACTTCAGTGGCCTCGGATCGAAACGGGGGGAGGCGGACTCTCTGTGTTCTTCCGGCGAGGAACGAGATGATTCACTTCAGTGCTTTCCCTTGGATGCCGGTGTTGCTGAGGCGTTGAACTAGGGTGCGGTGGCAGACCGTGTCGAACGCTGCGGAGAGGTCCAGGAGGATGAGTGCTGCTGTTTCCCCGTTGTCGAGCAGGGCTCGGATGTCATCGGTGGCTGCGATGAGGGCGGTCTCGGTGCTGTGGTTGGCTCTGAAACCGGACTGCGAGGGATCCATTCGTCTCGAGGAAGGCGGCAAGTTGTCTGTTGGCGATCTTCTCCATGACTTTGGCAGGAAAGGGGAGGAGCGAGATGGGGCGGAAGTTTTTGAGGTCGGTGGGGTCCGCTGTTGGTTTCTTCAGTAGGGCGCTGAGCTCGGCGTGCTTCCAGCTCTCCGGGAAGGTGGCGGTGTCGAAGGAGGTGTTGATGACGTCTCGGAGTTGGGGTGCGATGGTGGAGTCGGCCTTGTTGAAGACGTGGTGGGGGCAGGGGTCAGTCGGGGATCCGGAGTGGATGGTGTCCATCGCGCGGGCTGTGTCTTCGGTGGTCACCGTGGTCCAGGTGCGGAGGGTGGCGGTGGGGTGCGTTGGTTCGACGGTTGGGAGCGTGGAAGGGGCGCCGAAGCTGTTGTGGATGTCGGCGATCTTGCGGTGGAAGAATGATTTGAGGGAGTCGCAGAGATCTTGTGAAGGGGTGATGTCGATGTTGCCGGTGCTGGGGTTGGAGAACTCCTTGACGATGCTGAAGAGTTCCTTGCTGTCGTGGGCGTTGTTATCCAGTCGGTCCTTAAGTGATTTCTTCTTGGTGGTGCGGATAAGCTGGTGGTGCTTGCGGGTCGCGAGTTTGAGGGCGGTCATGTTGTCAGTGGTCCGGTCGAGGAGCCAGGCTTTCTCGAGGGTGCGGCAGGCCTTCCTGGTGTCCTTGAGTTCGTCGGTGAACCAGGGGGCCTTCTTGCTTCTGGGTTTGCTGGGAGGGTTCTTCAGTGGTGCGAGGTTGTCGGCGCAGGCGGTCAGCCACTGCGTGAAGTTGCGGGCCGTTTCGTTAGGGTCCGGTGTGCTGGCCGGTGGGTTTTGGCTGAGGGAGGTGGTGAACTTGTCGGCGGTGATCTTGCTCCAGCTTCTGTGAGGAGCCTGTTGCGGGTGGTGGTGGGTTGTGGTTCTTCTGAAGCTGAAGTGGACGCAGCTGTGGTCGGTCCAGTGAAGTCCGGTGGAGTGGCTGAAGGCGATGTGCTTGCTGGATGAGAAGACGGGATCAAGTGTGTGGCCGGCGTAGTGGGTGGGGGTGTTGACCAGTTGCTTGAGTCCGAGGG
The DNA here is from genome assembly GCF_964261635.1 of Lissotriton helveticus. Taxonomy (NCBI): domain Eukaryota; kingdom Metazoa; phylum Chordata; class Amphibia; order Caudata; family Salamandridae; genus Lissotriton; species Lissotriton helveticus. The sequence continues at coordinate 1,853,560,496 of NC_136065.1, forward strand.
TGGCGAGGTTGTCCAGCAGGGTGACGGTGTTGCGGTCCTTGCTGTTCTCCAGGTGGAAGTTGAGGTTTCCTAGGAGGATGTAGTCGGCGGCTGGGAGGGCGTGTGGGCTGATGAAGTCTGTGATGTCTTCGCTGAATTGTGCGCGTGGTCCTGGGGGTCTGTAGATGAGGGTGCCTCTGAGGGTCGTCTTTGGGTTGGTGTGAATCTGGAAGTGGAGGTGTTCGGCGGTGGTGAAGGTGTCGTCAGCGTCGGTCGTGATGCAGATGGTGTTCTTGTGGACGATGGCGATTCCTCCCCCGGTCTTGTTGACGCGGTCCCTTCTGATGATTTTGTATCCATCTGGGATGGCGATGGCGATGTCGGGGGCTGATGAGGCGTTCATCCATGTTTCAGTTTAGAGGGGGGTTGTGTGTGGCGAATCTTTCTTTAAATAGCACTCCTTTTCTTAAAACTCCTAAACTAATCTGGTCACTAATACCAGCACAGTCATTGTATGATGGTGCGAAGCATTTACTGCGAGGTCTGCCCGAATAAGCAAATCCGTCGTTAATGGCAATGGTGAGCAGCGCCTTGCGTGCAGAAGATGAGCCGACACTCCCAGACAGACCCTTCCACTTTCCAGTGAACATTCGATATGCATGTACACATTTTGCACAATATGCTCGTTCATTTATTTTTTCTTATACACTTAGACTTGTGCCTGTAGACAGTCTTGCTTATTCACAATATTCTGCGAATTCTGGATGATTCTTACTTATGGAGGCTCCCCAATGAGCATTGTTTAGAGAGTGTAATCACTTCGTGTGAGGGTGTTTTGTGAAAACAGATATCATTTTCACTGTGGAACGGATGCTCAGCTACTAACGACCTGTGTCAACTTCTTGAATCTCTTCATCAGCCCATCTTTGTGTTCATATTAGAGGGCAAGTGTGTTAGAGCTGTGGTTTGTGTGACGTGTGATGCATGAGTGGACTCCTTTCATGATAACTCTAAACTGTTATTCCTTTAGGATAACTATTCCGATTTCCACTCTGTTATTGCATGTATTCCTTCAGGATACCTATTCAGTTATCTGCCATGCCATTCTGTATTCCATTAGGATAACTATAGTAATGTCATCATGTATGTCCTCAGGATAACTATTTTAACTTTCTCACATGATTCTCATGTATTTCCTGGAGATAACTGTTCTAATTTCCTCAAGTCCTTATTGAGTTTTCCTTCTGGATAATTGTTCTGATTTCCCCTGGTGGCTCTCCTCTTTTCCTACAAGAGAGCAGTTCTAATTTCCCTATGTGATATATGCCTTCATTTATTCTGCATAACCATTGTAGTACGTCTTTTTTCTTCTTTACATCAGTGCTCAGTTTTAAGACAAAGGCCAGCAAGTTAATTTATCGCATTGCACCACATTGGTCTGCCTAAAAGTATAGCAAGTTACTTTACTCATCGCTCTTGTTGATCATATGGTAACTGGAGTTGTGTGTCCAATTTGGATGATAAATAAGTGTGTGCAAAAACAAAAAGAGAATAACGAATTCTCCACAACGTGGAGGGGGATACTCCTGGACCCCTTGACCCTAATCCATATAAACAAAGGAAGGAGTACCACCACAGGACATGCCAAGGTCTTAATGGAGTATAGGGAGAGGGAGTGTACAAAAGAAAGATGTTCTTTTGTTAGAAGACCCCTCACTCACCAACCTGGTTGGTGACATGCTTCATCATCGGGTCCCACCCGGACAGCCGAGTGCCGTCCGGGTGTGCTGCGACACCTGATTACAGTGGAGCGGGTAATTTTTTGTGAATGTGGGTTGAAAAAAAAGTGAGTTAAAAATTGGCCAAGTATAACTTTATGGAAAAAAACTTCATTCTAAAGTTACTGGACGATGAGGCATGCCACCAACAAGTCCTGTGGTGGTACTCCTTCCTTTGCTAAATAAATATGCCAAGGATTTTATAGATGTTTTTTGGCTATGCGCGCATCATGTTGAGCACCACTCTCGGAAGCCTATTCACTAACTTCATTTTATAGTACTTTTAATAATATTGAATTAGTACTAATCACGTACTAGAACATGCTATTCACAAACCTACATGTAATGGTCTATGCCTGTCGCCTCTCTAATTTTTTCTATACGGACATCTCTGCCTGATTTCGGAGATAGCCACACAGGTACGCCTGCATTTTTTAAATAAATGTGGGCGCGACAGAGAGGAGTTGCTAGAAAATTGGGAATACTTCCAACAAAATGGGAGTGGTCTAGGGATGGTTAAGGATGGGTTAAGAGCAGAGTATGAAGGGGCAAACTGCCAACCACAGAAAATTAAGTTCATTCCTATTCACAAACAACACTTCATGTGGTTACTACAGCCAAAAAAGTCCCACAACTGTTTTAAATGTACCTCATCTCAGATCTGGAGTAAGTCCAGCACTACACATGGCCAACCACTGGTAATGCAACACCCTCCCGTAGAACATAATGGAGACAGGGAGTTAAAATAGAACCCCTTAGAAAATAATGAATTCATGTAATACTATTTTAATACTATGATATATAATTTTACGTAAACAAATATATGCAAATATTTTTTTGTATAAAATATTTTAATACCTTTTGCAATCTAATCATTAATGTAACTTTATTTAACAAAAGAATTACATACATTTAAATGAATTCTATACTTCAAATTTTTGTAATTTTTACTACATAATAAATATAAACATTTTACTTTAGGTGGGAATTTAATTTTCATAAAGCTATAAAAAAAATCTTTAATATATTTAAATTAATATTGTATTCAAAACTAAATGAATAGTGCTGTAGCATTTTGTTTTTTTTCTACATTTAAAATAAACATATAGAATTAAATTACATTAATATTTAACAAAAAATACTCTTAACGTTTAAAAGAAAGTTTAATAAACTTTTGAAAATGTCACTATACTTTACCATAGGGAGATCTGCGTCCCTGTGGGAGAGATGTCTGCTAATATGTGAATAATTACTAGTAAGGCCACACTTGTAAATTTGGGTCCACCCTCTGGTTTCATAGGATGGGGCCATGTAAAGCTACACTTTGTGGTAAATTCACACTCAGAAACAGTGAATAGTCAAAAGTAATACATTTGCTAATGTGTAAATTTACCTTTGTGAATTGGCCCCTAGGTTTCAGGGTATAAATCCACTCAGACGTTGTCTTGGTTTGGCAGTTATACAGCACTATAAATTCTTCCATTTTCTTTTTTTAATTAGTAATGTGGTGAGTGCACCGTACATTTGTTGCTCAGATCAGTTTCATCTCAAATGCCAAATATCCTTTCTTTGTCTGTTCTGCAGAGGAAGCCATGTAGGTACAGTAGAGTTCATAACACAGGAGAAAGATAGATGAAGCGATACATGCACCAGATTTCGGTAGTGACCCATTTTATAATGTAGTAAGATGTGAATAATATGCTGTGCCACTGGGGTGGCCGGAGTAAGAGGTAAAAAACTTAGTTTGCTGTTAAGTTTTACTTAAGCACGTTTCAAGTAGAAACAGGAAATTCGATGATGCAAAACTTTTCTAAGGTACTACCGAAAGTCCTCGAAGTTTATCAGCCAAGTGTGTTCTAACATCGTACCTCCACCCCTGGTTAAATCGGGTTTCTATGAAACAGGTCCTCTTACAGTATGTTGTATGCACCCCAATCACACTTCGCTCACCACTAAATGCAGCTTTCTACAGCCATTTGTGGTTTTAAGCACGTTTTATTGTAAAGTATATTGTTATACACGAAAAAGAGATGAAAAGGATTGAAGGCTAAACTAATCAAATCTTGCGTAAATTCACAAAAGATGCTATTAGCTGAAAATGCATTTTGATCCTGATTGTCATTGCTTTGATGTGACCTGTATTTTGTTTGCATTGCAGGCCGCGTGATTGTTCACTGCCGTGAGGGCTATAGCCGCTCACCCACCCTGGTGATTGCATACCTCATGCTCCGCAAGAAGATGGACGTGAAAACAGCCCTAGCCACAGTGCGACAGAAGCGGGAGATCGGACCCAATGACGGATTCCTGAAACAGTTGTGCCAACTCAACGAAAGATTGGTACAAGAGGGCAAAGTCAACCCCTAGAGACCTGGGGGATACTTCACCCACTGGCTGAAAGTACCAAAGGCTCTGCAGGCAAACAAAAAAAAAACACCATCAAAACAAGGTCCAAGAACATTAGTGGGGCACACTTTGCCCGAGTGGCTCAGTGATTAGGTCTAACCTGCCAAAATAAGCTGAAACAAGGGGAACCATTGAGACCATTCCAAACACTCTCCAAATCTTCAAGAAGGTGTTGTTGCTTTGGAAACATGGCACAAATTCCGACCGCCCCTTAGAGTTGTTGCAATAAAGAACTCTCTTCCTCTTGGATGCACAGCTCAGCTGACTTTTACAACTTTTGTTTGCTTTTTGTAAGCCCTTATTATTTCTGTTCTTGTTTTCTCCATGTGACAAGTTCCAATTGACTTTCAACAGCCATTTTCTCAATTTTAGTGCTGCCAATTCTGCTTTTGAAGCGATGGGGGAAAATGTGGTTCTTCTGTTGGTGCATATTGGTGTGCAAAGGGCTGTCTTTAGACGAGTCACATGTTTTTTAATTGCACAGCTGTCACATGTTTTTGATTCCTACTACCCCCATCACCCCAAGGTGCCTAAGTTAGGTTTGAAATTTGATGTTTCAAAAACCAACAAGTCTAGATGCAAACATGTATACCACTTGAGCTCTTCTCTTTAAAGATCTGCCTTCAATCTGGACTGTGATTTTGGAAAATGCGAAAGTAGCCAAATCATAATTAAAAATATAGTTTTGAATGTAAACATTAAAAATAGGTTTATCTTCCCGAGTATGGTTTACTTTGACCGAACTTCAGTATATTTATTATGACTTTGAAGCAGATGAAGACTAAATAGTGTAATACAAAGATATTCTGCAAATGTATGCCTTTTATTGAAAATCGCTTGAAATAGAAAGCATGCGTTTGCTGATTTTAAAGGGGCAATGAAGGTGAATTTTCAGTTAATAGTTTGAGGAGCTCTGGTTTATCCCCATTTCTTTTTTATAGTGTTTTTTAATGTTGGATTTTACAGCGTTTTTGGTTTTTACTTAGGTAAATCATAAATATTGCTTTTAATAGCATAATATTTTGTAGTGTCAGTTGCCAAGCAAGGAGAACACCCAGGTTTTTTGTCTGGGAGATTTGATTCGTCATCTGCTAGGATAGTGGAGCATGTTAGTGCACCTGCGGCTTAGGCTTCAGAGATCCTTAAAGTCATGAGCTCCAATTGTCTGCTGGATCAAATTATGTTATTCCTTCTGAAGGTGATATAAGGAGAAGTTTTGTATTGATATCAGTTATCACTGTTTGCAGATCCATTTCTACTTATTTGATACATTATTAGTTATAACCACTCTATACCGAGTGCCTCAGTGTTCTCAACAGTATATAGAAGCTTTGAATTCAAATTTAATTTATCTATAAAAGGTGTCGTTGGTGTGAAATAAACATGTCCTAAGGACACCATTATTTCCAATTCTAATTTTTCTTCAAAAAAGCATTTTCCCACACATTTTACCCCTAAAACTGATTTGTGTTGGGAAAAACTAACATGCATGATAAAATATGAACCATGTAATGCATTTCTTCACCATCCTCGTACACTGCTAATAACCACATGTTGCTGCTGTTTGCTGAATGATGGAATTGCAGACACAAGTAAGCAACTGTTAATCAACAAGGTCATGAGAACAGTTATAACCACTGGTGAACCTGGAGCCTCCTGAGGATACAATTCAGCTTTGCTACAGTCTAATGGGAAGGAAATCATAATTTTACTGAAGGCCTTCTAAAAGAAACTAACAATTGACCTCTCAGATTTCATGCTCTGTGCTCATGCTATTTCAAACAACAAACATAATTCATTACTCGCAGCACACCAACAAATTAACTTCTCCATACTAGTCTACCTGTTTTAGATGTTCAGGGTCCCCAGGATTTCTTAACGTGCTTTGTAGCCTCATCTGAAAGTTTAAATGCATGCCAGGCTCCCCAAAATCTTGCAAAGTACTAATTGAAAATTATCTTTTAAACCAAAGTGTGAAACTCTCCTTGAAGTCCCTGCATTACATCTGGAAACTTGAAACAATACAGAAAATCCACCACCATCTCTAACATGCCTGAGCTCTCCACATTGGCACCACTAACAAAATTGTTTCCTGAATCCTTCTGACACAGACCATCAAACGTGAAATAATTGAAAAAGGTGGAAATGCATCTGTGTTCACTCCCTTCTATTCCTTTGTCAACACGTCCACTCCCATCGACTCTGGGTCAAGGAACCAACTCAAAAACCAAAGTAACTGGGTATTTAACCCGTTTACAACCTCATCAACTCCAAAATAACCCCTGAAAAGCTCAAAAACAAACTCCATTTGCTGGAATCACAAAACCTTTTCAAATTCCAACCCGCCATCAAATTGCCTAATTCTGCAGTATGCTGAGATTTCTATGTCATGCCTCTTTGGTATCGTCACCAAATCTTTCGATCTCAGATCTCTCATCTTGTTGAAATATCTCACAACATTGTGCATTTTAAACCGAATTCAACTGGCCCTGTTTTTTTTTTTTTTTTTAAATATATTTTTATTGCAGGAATCAGCAAACTGTTACATATATGACCATCACCAAAATTCCACTGAAATCAACTAACCGCATCCCGCTCACCCCCCGCAGCACATTTTCATACATAATCATTCAGCCCACAGTCCAAAGGCTGGGCGATAAAATCCAGGGGGAGCTCAGCAGGAGCGCAAGGCTGGTCCGGATGATCCACTGTCCGTCATCTGCTTTTCTAAACAAGCCCCAAAATCCAAAAGAAAGTCCCACCCATAAAACACTACAGTACAAAAAAAGGAAAATTCCCTCCCCAACCCTTCAACTGGCCCTGTTGCATGCCAGTCTCTTCACTGCAAAGTATCCAGTTAGGAGGTTCAAGCAATTTACTTGCAATCATTTCCCCTCCAGAGATCACCTTAATCCAGTAACAACCTCCCAACAATGAGCTCCCCATCCTTTCAGAACTTGCACCCAACTCTTTCACCACCTCTGGTAAATCTGCAATACCAGCTCAGCCATTGAATGCTTTGTTATTTTACACCTTCTACAGCAACTCATTTGAAGCCTTCAGTCCAAAAACTTCATCCTTAAATTCATTCCCTTCGATCTTGTAAGTGCAGGATACTGAAGGAAACCCGGAAAAACAGTTTGAATTGTAAATCCGGAATCTCGAAGATATTTTTACGATTTCTATAACTTGTTTCAACTCCCTTCAAAATATCTTTATTATGTCCCTCAGCAACTTTAAGACATACATTGTCCTAATCTGAGTCCCAAAAATTGAGTCTCTTGTGCCGGGACTAGACTCGATTTTTTTATTTTCACAGCAAAGCCTAGGCACTCCAAAAAACCAATTGATAACTTGGTTTGAGCCACCATGTAATACTTCTTCTGCACAATCAATAAAATATTGTCCCGATATATTATTAATCTTGCATTTCACACCCGATGCAAAGCCACCATTGACTTTAAAATCTTAATGAAACACCATTAGGCCAAATGGTTGACAAGTAGTTCTCCATATCTTTCCACACGACAAAAGTGGAGGAACGTCTGATACTCCATGAGTACTGGAATTTCTAAATGCGCATCTGTCAGATTCAAGTGTGCCGTTCAATCTCTCTCCTGAATATGACTCTCAATAGAGAAATTCCCTCCTTCTTGAAATGCTGATAAAGCAGCCAATCATTTAAGACTCTCAGATGTATAACTGGTCCCTTCCCTTTGTCCTTTTTGCTCACCAAAAATATTGTCTAGAAAACCTTCTTTATACTCCAGTTGTCCCTGTTTTCCTGTTTTGCTAGTCTGTCTCACAAGCACCTCAACCAAATTCCGTTGGTACTTTGTTTTGTATAGCTAGCTCTATATAATCTGTCCAAAACCCCTGAACAATCTCAAACACACATGAATCCAGAGTGATCACCCGCCACCTTCATAAAAAGTTAGCCAGTCTGAAACACACTCTTGAAGCAATATATGAAAGATCGTACCTGTTTGTGTCCTTGCCTATTTTCCTTTTCTTACCGAGCTCTTTGTCATTGTGGAATTAAATTCCCATATGACTGTTGCTATCTATAACGTAGATACTCTCACAGAAAATATATTGCGCTTTGCCAAGGAACTGCCTCTGTGTTAGCTTGGCCCCTGCCAAAATTGTATAAAAGACCATCACCATATCCTCTGAGACTTCTGTTTTATATTGAAAGAACCCACTTAATTTGACTTTTCTTTCAGGACACCTTCTCCAAATATCATTCTTTATGCCAAAATACCTCTCTGTACTGCCCAACTCAACTTGTTTTGGATCTGGTGTATTCAAAACAATGTCCTCCATTGCTAATTCCACATTAGCATTACCAGACATATTGCTCGATTAATCAATTGCCTTATTTCACTGACATCAACCTCCAAACTTCATGCATAAGTATCATCCGTCATAAAAAAACAGTTTCAAAGGGCCAATAAATGTAAATGTCATGGTACTTATAGAGCGCACTGTCACCAGACAGTCACCTTGCGGTGTCGCCTATGCGGTTTCCTGGCGCTGATACTCATACCGCTGTGGAACCCCTCCTGGCTTTCCCTGTGAAGTGTCCACTCCTGGGCACCCCCAGGGTGAAGCCAGGCATCCTTAGCGCTGTTGGGGCCGGTGTGGAGGCTAAGCAAGCTATTGCCCAGAGTTGCAGCGTGGGGCCCGTGATTAGAATAGGCACCGAGGCGAGAATTAACAGGTCCGAGGAAATTGAGCCCGAGACACCGCCGAGGCGGGAATCGAACCCTGGTCCCTGGCCAGAACTCTGCTTCAGGGTCTGCCGCTCTAACCATTGAGCCACACTCCTCCACATCCAACAGTCTATCTTGAGAGCTGTTTAAACTTTTACCAGGTACCTTCGTGGGAACTTTCCCATTTACATTTAAAAAAACAAAAACTTTTTATCCATTTGTAGTCTAACAACATGCCAATGATGGTCTGACACTTACTTCTTTATTAATCTCTCACCTGGTTCTGAAGTCCTAATACTAGGCAACATGCCACGAAAGAAGCAATTCATGAGACAACAGATGATTTAACAAACAATCAACAAATCGTCTTGCACTCGGCTGTTTACCTGGTGAATGATTTTGCCTAGGACGACCTACCCCTTGTGCCCAAAAACAGAACCGGCGTACAACATGTAAATAAGCAACAATAGGTCAGCGGGACTCTTTTTCCTATATATAATCAGTTTGAATCACTGTCTTGTTATGTGAAATGCTTTGCTTCATTTATTCTTAAAATATGTACGATGAATATTAAACAAAATCAATTAAAGTCCAGACTGCGCAATGCTGAAAAGTGCAGTGGTGTGCCGTTTTTACAATGATCCATATATACATATATACTGTCTAATGACCGATTTACCGCCCTAAACAAGCGGCTCGTTCGGCATTAGAGGATTCTTTGTTGAACGCGGGATGGTCGATTTTATAAACCCTAACACCAGGGGGATGTGTGAGGCCATCTCAATCATTTTTCCTGCACACCTGTGTAAATTTGAAATACTGGATGAGTTGAGTGGCCAGTTAGTTATGCACTTTCGGTGAGGAAAGGTGTGATAAGTCCAGAAGTAGGGCTGAAGTTATAGGGGCCTGTTTGTCTATTTGTGATTATTATAAACATTTTAAGACTTTCCATTGTATATATGGATCTCTGTAAATACTGCACTCTACTGCACTTTTGAGCACTGTGCCGTTTGTACTTTGATATTGTTTAATATTCATGTTATATATTTTGATAACAAATGGAGCAAAGTATTTTGCAAACCAAAAGAGAGATTTGGACTGTTTATATATGAAAAAGAGTCCCACAGAACTATTCTTATTTATTTATATGACGGTTTTCATAGGCTTCCACAGTATCTCCCACAATCTCTCCCACGTGCGTCACCTTATTCCTAGGAGACAATGCTACTCCAATAAATCTCAGAGTTGCTCAACTCTAAAATAATGATCGCCACTTTGAAATCAAGATATTGACTTTTAAAAAAAACTAACATACCATCCTTTCCTAGAGAAACACCTGTAAAAACAACTAAATATAACAAGAATTGGCAAGGCCAATAGGTCTTAACCCATGTGCGAGCTATTGACTTTACCAATTGGATGGGGGCGGAAGCGGATAACAGTTAGGTGGACGTTAGGTAACCTGAGGTAATGGATGGCTCCAAAAAAGCAAATAAGAAAAAGGAGGCTTTTCAGTGATTTTGTTGCAATCTTGGCTCTAAAGTCATTGACTTACTACTGCCAGCTAATGGATAAAGGGCGGAGTCAGAAATATCTAGATTTAGTGCAATCTGCTGCGGGCACTGAGGCCACCAAGCTATTTTACCCAGCTATGGAATGCAAACAGAGGGAAAAATCAGATGTGGGTGAAGGGACAAGGGGCTGCTTTTTACAGGAGGTTTTTTGTCCACTCCAGGTCACCAGAACGCTCTGACAAACTTCTCTGAATCTGTCCTCTGGGTGGGAAGACAGGGAGCAAGAAAGACTGCTTTGCTGTAATTACAATTGCACTAAAAAAGCATCATGATCGTGCTTTCCTCCGAACAGCAAGCCCATCCACCCGACATGACACACAACAGATGGCTATAGCTTCTCACTTGTGCCAGCACTTTGGAATTTTTGACCCTGTTAGGGTAAACTCTACTATTCCCAAAAAAACAAGACGTTTTCAAGCTTTACAGAAAACAAATAAATAATTAAAATAGCTTTAGAAAACTGAAAACACGCTGCAAACAGAAAGAAAAGTTATAGATTTAAAAAGCCTTGCAGGTGCATACAAAAATAAAGCTTTACAGTGTCCACACGAACACAGAAAGCAAATAAAGTTGTCACGCTGCAAACAGAAAAGTAAGAAATATTAAAAAATAGCAGATAGAATGCAAAATAATAATGGCAAGAAATTTTAAAGCTTTACAGACAACACAAAAAAAGGCTAGTCTGCCTGAAACACTTGCAGAAAGCAAAAAAAGAGTGCTGAAAAACGAGCCTAGAAGCAACGAACTGTAATGCTACAAGTAATTCGCCCATGCTCTGTGGAGGGAACAACACACAAAAAGGAGGGACATGTACAAGAGAATGACCGCATACGGGGAAGGATTTACAAATGACACTCAGAATAGCAAATAAAAAGATGTGGGTGGGTTGTAAGTTCACAGAGTGTTTACAACATGTCTCGAAGAGACCACGCATGTGCTGTCTAGGCAAGACCTAAATATTTGTATAGTATGAAACAGCACAGATCTGCGTAAACCATCCTACAACAATCCCATTCGCTTAATACTGTTCTCTAATTCCAAACACGCATCCAGCTTCCTAAAGTCATTGCTGCACCACAGCCACTTACCTAAAAATACATGGTTTACTTCAGAAGGTCATGTCTTTCTCGTGCTTGATGATATGAGTAGCAAGTGCCCCAGTTTTGGCTAAAATAACTTGCACCAAGCTCTTTATCTGACTCTCATTCAAATTTACTACTCACATTGATCTCAGAAAGATAGACGAGTACATGAACCAGGATGGGATTCAACCCTTCTCACCCTGAAGTTTTGAATGCTCCAAAACTGATGTTATAATATGCTGAGCTATCTTATAGTGCAGGATTTACAATAGAACTTAAAAGGGGATGGTCAGAACATGTGTCTGCTATGGCAATTTACAGTTCATCAATGGGAAAATGTTGTTCCCAAGGTGAGTAGTGTTTAGAGAACTATTGCATTTCCTTTTCCCTGCATGGTTGTCAATCTTTGACCAAAGATCTAAATTGGTTTGGTTGGTACTGAGCCATATTAAAGTCAGATTGTTTTCTTGGCCCAATGTAAGAGACATTCAAGCTGAGATTGTTTAATCTGTGTCTCATTACAAGTTCTCTAGCATTTAGTGACGTATATAACACCAGGTAAATACTAACACCTGAGGGTGTGATATTTAATGGGTGTCATATTTCTGATGCATTAGTGTTCTGGTGATCTGAATGAGGGATAACCTAATGTATCAGTGTGCACCCAATTGCTGTCTATTTTCTTTCATTCTGGACATTTCCATGTTCACAATGTGCCTGGTGCCCCTGATAACACGAAACATTTTGGAAGCACAGTATTTATGTTACATATAATCCCTGTTTAGATGTAAACAGCAGTTTAAGCCTGAACTGGGTCTACTGAGGCTTTCTGAATAAGGCTCTATGTGCAAACTCCCTGAGACAGCTCTAGTTATGGAGGGTTTGTAGCATAGCAGCATAGGATTGCAAATCTTTAATAATTTGGGGTGTGACAATGACAGTGAGGTCTTCTAATCAAAACCTTTTAGTTGTTCCCAGATTTAGATTAGCCACCAAGGGAGGGAAGTCTCTCTTTGTGCTGGGATCAAAAGCTTGGAATAAACTGCCAGCTCAGCTCCGCTGTATAGTCAAGGAGACTGATTTTAGAAGATCATTGAAAACATGGATCTTCTCGCTCTCTGATGTAGCCTGCAGAGCATTGGTGTAGTGATTGTACAGTGTGTTACTGCCTTCTGTCTACCAACCTATTTCATCAGGGTTGGGTGTGGAGCGCCAAGATGCTCCTCGGAGCGATAGCCGCGCTATAAAAATGTGTGCTTACATTACATTACATTACAAACACATTCACTTGGAGGGAACTGTAGAGCTACAAAAGAACAAATCCAGATCAAAGGCACCTCAGCACATTAGTAAAGCAAATAAAAGATCACAATACTTTATAATCCTCTCTTGTTGTTCCCCAATGAACTAGGGTTAATTTGTGGACCTCACTCTTACGTAGGCAGCTGTCGTGATGACCAGCAGTCTCACCAATTTCTCATTTAGAGTTATCTCCTGAAGGCCCGTGTATGGGAGTTTCCTCTCCTTCATTCACAACAGGTGAGCTTGGCCAACTGCCTGTAAAACAATTATTGTGCTAGGGTAATGAAGCCTATCACACTTTTACAGCACACAAAAAAAAATACCCATTGGAATCACTGAAAACATTTGATGCTTCAAGATAATTGTGTATCTAACTTTCGCTGTTAAAATTAAGAACAAATGTTGATGATTCTTTGTTTTGAGGAGCTAGCTGCCTGTCCTGTAAGAGGTATTTTCAATAATAAGATGGAGTGCCTGTTTTTACTTAACATTGCATATTTAATTACACTTTTGTTGTACAGTGACCACATTTGATGTAATTAAATACACCTTAATAGTTAGGAATAGCAAATGCAGGGCGAAGTATTCTTTGGTTTTGTGTGGAAAAACATGAACCTAGCGTCCTTCGGTAATCTTTTATTTATTGAGACAATAGAGCAACTGAGAGCAAATGATAGCAAGTGTGTTGGAAGAAAAGGTAAATGTTAACTGGATCTGGGGATTTCCGCGTGATTCAAAGTCAATAACCTGTCTGGAAAAAAAGAGTCTGCTTCAAGAACACAGTGCGGAGGTGCCTAAGCCTTCTGAGGATTCTTAAAAGATGGATGCTATAGGATAAAACCAAAACGCTTAGAACAAACACAATATAGTATGTCAGAGCTTGCAATGATAATGTGCTTAATGTTGTACTTTAATGCTATATATATTTGAACTGAATATGAATTGGGAGTTTCTCCAGCCCAAACAGATATGAAAAGATATTAAGCAAGCTGTGAGAGTAATGTGTGGTTGCTTTATGCGATCTTAAAATATTGTCAGTTAACAGAAGAATGGATGCAACCTCTTGCGTTATTCAACAATGTGTTTTTAATATTATCTAACAAAATGAATGGAATATTAGTGCCTCTTCTATTTCTACTTTCACATTATTGTTCTATCTTCTTTTATGTTTAGTTTCCACTGTTCTATTTTATTGTGTTCTAGTAGTAGAGCTTATCACTGCCAACAGCCAGTTCAGTTGTGCACTGCCTTAACAACAATAGTCACTTTCTTCCAAAGGTTTAATTCTTTACAGAACTGCCTTCCCAAGAGCCATTTTAAAACGAAGAGGGACATTTGCAAGCACTCTGTTCTTTCAGTCAAGACAAGTCACAATTTAAATACAACTGTGTGTTATTAAGCAAGAGCATTGTTTGGTCTGTTCAGACAGATCCCAGTGGCAGAGACTTCTTATTAACTATTTTGCTCTGAAAACAGTGTAACTAGAAGCTGCAAACATTTGTTTAGTAAAGCAAGATGTTCCATTTTAATAAAAGAAAAACAGCCTGTACTAATTTCTGTTGTTAAAATAATTTTGGGGCAAAGGATAAATCTTTGAGTGCAATTATAGTCATCTGTTTTAAAATGTTGAGAACATACATAAATATTTTGTAAATGTATTTATATAACGTTTACAACCTCAGATAAGGTATTGAAGTGCTTTTTTTGGGGAGTGGCATGCTACTCCGTAACCTAAGACTAGTAGTTAATAGGTTAGTACAAACATTATTTATGTATTTACTTTTTGTTTATTCTTCTGAATTAATTGTGTTAGAATAGTGCTTTAGATTTCTTGAATGATTAGTAGAGTTTGAAGTATGGCTAGAATGATGGGAGTGGATTTGAATAGAGGAAGTAGCGTGTGTGCTTGTTAGCTGGGTAGCATGGCTAAAAGGAGGGGTGAAAGGTTGAGAAGGATGTTTTGGGAGTTGATAGTAGTCAGAAGGTTTGGGATGAGCCAGAGGGAGTAGGGATGGGAAGGAGGGAAGGTGTTTTGTTTAGTAGCAAAAAATGCAAATACTTTTTGAATACATGTATATAGATAAATATACATGTGTGTGTATGTATATATAAATATATATCAAACGACTTTCCAATCCTGATTGATGGAAGACGCGCACTATAATTTTAATAAATATACATTGATTTGAAAATCAAACCGTGCAATTCCTGTCTGAAACCCACCGGAGGGCTGCAAATATTAACTAAATACACTGCGAGTATGCAGGACCCACCGAGAAAGAAGAATTGATGCCCAAACACTGCAAATCCCAGCATGCTGTAAAATGAAAACTCACCTGTGAGGCGCTGAGGAGGAAATTATGTCATCAGAATAATTACAATTTCCCACACTACTACAAACGTCCACTAAGCAGTGGCGTAGCAAGGGGAGGGGGCGGTTCACCCCTGGTGGCAGGAGTTTTGGGAGCAGCGGCTCCCCTGCCCCCTCTTTTCCTTGAGTTTGCCGCAAGGGCGGCAAGTGCAGGAAATCTTGCTAGCACCACAATGCCCCCCACCTCCCCAGTTCAGCACGGCCATGGGGTGGCAACGGCAGGGATCACCATGGGCGGCCAAGTGAGTAGCTGCGCCACTGCCACTAAGTTTTTGTTGTGTACAAATAATGGGTGCAAAATTAACTGCAAAATGTGTGTAAATATCAAAAGCGTCTAACTTTGTATACGTTTTTATTAACTTTTTCTGCACTTTTTCAAGCCACAATGTCTGCCACTCGTAAATCCTGGCACTATGGATCATGATTTTTATGGAAGAATTGAGATTCCATGTATGTTTTCATAAAAAATGTGAATCTTCCCCCAAATTAAAATATGACCCTGTTTTTAGATTTCTGTCTTGTGAACGACCTCTGAGAGGGAGCTCCTGGTTGTCCTAATTTTGCACTGGATTTTATTCTGGTTCTTGACAGGAAGGGGAAAAGTACATGTTCTTGCGTATTTTGAAACTGGAAGTAGACTTTGATTGGGTTTTGCTGTAAACTGCTTCAAACCTTTTAGTACCCTAAATTATTAGCTGCATTTTGGATTCCTCTAGTTCCCCCATCCAGTACTTTACATTAGACTCACCCTCCAGCATTTCAAGATTTTGCAATTAGCAAAATAATTGCGAAATCAGCTAAGGAGCGCGATGGCTGCAATATTTAGCATTACAGCCGCAATATGACCCATATAGTAACTTTAATTATGGGTGTTTTTTGTGAATGTCTGTTTTTTTCCCTATGAACGTTGCAGTGCTTTCATTGATTGCTCCTTACATTTATTTTGACTGTAGCTTTTGAATTCTGGTCATCTTTTTGAATTGGTCTCCCATAATTTGGCTTTTTTTAGGCTGATTCTATTAACTCTTTTATTACTAATATCCTTTACCTCTTTTCTTTCTTATTTTTATTCTCTTGTGTCTTATTGCTACCTTTGACAGAATTATCTGTTGGAAGGGCGTTACTTTCATCATGCAAAAGTTCTATAAATGGCTCTACCTAAAGCCCGAAGTCTGTATTAGATGGTAAGCTCGCTTTGTAAAGTCCTTAGAGCATACATTTTCTCAGCTTGACAGTATTGTCTCAGATAAGAGACACCTTCATGGCAGGGGGCACAGATCAGCCCTGTTCTGAAAGTCCAGGATACACTTCTGAAGAAATCAAAGAACAAAACCTATGAAGCCTAAAACGAATCCATTAATGGGAATTATGTTTTCAACTTGGTGTATGATGGGCAATCCGTACAGAATAATAAATAATGTCACACTGTATTAGTGAGTCATTAGTAGGGTATAGACTAGAGGTGTGTGTCTGTGCGCGTCTATCTATTTTCTTTCTTTGTTTAAAACCGTGCTTACAAAAGAGATAATCTTGATATATAATTGAAATATATATATTATATATATATATATACACACACACACACATATATGTATGTATATATTTGTATATACATGCGTATCTCCTCCTGATCCTCTCGATCCATCCTATCAAAATTCCACATTTTAATGTTGCAATCTTCGTGCAGCTCCGCTTGAGACAAATGTTTTTGCAGCACTTTTTCTCGCAAAAATGTGAAACAATTTGTCTCGCTAAAAACATTACATGGAGTTTGATTTCAGTTTGTGTACCTTGCTAAACAGAAAAGTGCACAGCTTTCTGAGTTTTAATACACACTTCATGAACTCATAGAGATTGTCAAAGGAAATGTTGTCGATTGCTCCGACTGTGCCACTTTTTAGCTTTTCTGCTAGGACTGCTAATTAAGAAGACAATATGCAAACGTACATTTTTTTTGACTGTGAAAATTATTCGTAGGGAAATGTAACAGGCTGTTTTTTATCATTTATTTTTTGGAACATCAGAGTATCATTGAATGTGACTTTACAATGTGTTAAATGTATACGTGCATGAAGGAAGCCTTTTCCGGTAATATAAAATACCGGAGTCATAAAAATGGTCACATTAGGCTTTGAAATCGTATTTATTTCCTCAGGTAAAATATTGAATATATATAGTTATGTAAAATGATGCTGGAAGTCATTGAATGTACACTGGACGTGTTGTTGTGTGACGTGGCAGATTTCACGTAGTTCAAGGTAAGAGACATTGGCCATTGCTGTCAAAATAGAGCGCTCCTTTTCTTATACTCATTTGTATACAGAAGTAGTCAAATTGTGCCTGTTGCGCTTGTGTGCGCAGGAGCATTATTTACCAAGACGTTATGAACTACTAAAAATAAAGATTTTTTTTATGCAATAAAACGTGATTCAATTTGTGCAAACACTGAGCAATGTCAGCACTGTAATCAGAAATTTACAAACAGGTTGTTTTTTCTTTTTTCTTTTTATCTGAGGATGGACGTTAGAGGAAGAAAACATCTTGTACTTTAATGAAAATTACTAGTGTTTCCAGTGGCGGCTACTAGCTGGGGTAATCGGCGAGTCAGCACGGGCGGGGGGGGGGGTTACAAAAAGAAACAACTTACTTGCGGCCTGACATTTGCCGCCTCTTCAGACGATGTTCACACAGGCTCCCAGAGTCCCCTGCGCCAATCCAGATGTTGCTCTCATGCTGGTATTACCCAGCATGAAAGAAGCGTAGGGATTGGGCAGAGCGGGCTGGTTCCATGCTCCATCAGGGACTGGGAGCCTGTGCTCCTGAGCCCTGTTGATATCTCCAAGCAATAGCCTGAAGATATCCAAGTGTGCATGTCGGTTTGGTAGTCCTAAAACGACTGGCCAAATCTACATGCACCCTGGCAGTGCCCTGAGCCCACCACTCCTCCTGCACCTGATGGCCCCACCCTCCAGACTCCGCGGCGGGTCTGGAGTTAAAAATATTGATAATAAAGCAATTTTATTAACTGCTTTATTACCATTTTATTTTACATACATCTGCTGGTTCCAGCAGTGGTGCGACGCTCCTACGCCATAACGGAGGAGCCACAACTGGGTGGTTCACCCTGGGTCTCATTTACTAAAAATTCTGGTCTGATTACAACAGCACACAATTGCACCCAGTGGGGACTCATTGGACCGGCAGGCGGTGATTACCTTGATGTGGAAAAGGCCGGAATTGCTTCTCCAAGGCTCATGGAATGCCTGAGACCAGCAGGATTCAGGAGAGGACCACATTTTCCCCCAGAATAAAAATGAATGAATGTAAAACCTCGATATAAGCATAGACCCAGTCCTTGCCCTTTCTTATGTATCCACCAGTCCCAGCTCTTTCTCTCCATGCCTCCTGGTGCTGAAGTTTTTCTTATCACCTCTGTTATGATTCTTAAGACAGTGTAAGGCAGAGCGTACACTGTAAATTTTGTCAAATGTACGGAGTGCTCCACACGATCTCCAGTACACCATTTGGATTGGATTGAGACCTAAGGAGTGGGGTTTTCCTACTCTGTTGTTTGCTCCTCTCTGGAAGTTGGTCAACCCTTTAGATTGGATGAATTCTATGACTAACTGCAAATGCTACAAGAATGGAGACTACAGTACTGAAATGGTGCACCCTATGCTTGGAGGGTTTGTGGGCTCGTATAGATACAAAATTATGTATTTGAATGAGAGTTTACACATTCCAATTACAAATTTACATTTTTTACATTTCTAGTTATGTACATTACACCTTTTTTGATTTTATTAACGGAGAGTTTAAGTGATTTGCCAGAATCACACAATTTCAACCATGTCCTAAAGCTGGGATTAACTCCTTAACCGCGGCACAAATTCTGTTGCGGTGCGGGAGTTCTACTGAGTGGGCGGGACCGTGACGGCCAACGGAAGTGCGCAGCACTACCGCTTGCAACGCCCGTTGGCCGAGGCGCGCACCAACGGGTTAAATCTAGGGTTCCAAAGTTGTCAGCTCAGACACTATATTATATCTCCTGCTTTAAAGACTCTGTTCAACTCTCCCACTGAAAAGGTATTAGTTCAACCTGCACACCCAATTGTGTGTCTGAGTAAAACTTCTTCAAACAGGAAAAACTGATTACTGCACAAATGAGGTCATGAGAACATCTGTCAACTTGAGGAAATCATGCAGGTACTGAATACAGTAGCATGTAGAAGAGGTCAGATGTGCTTTTGCAAAATACCATTGGGCCACGAAAGTCTCTTACACAATGATGATTGACAATTTTAAGGACATCTCAACAAATTCAGTGTATTTAAAGAGCTTACTCCCAGTGTCTGAATGCAATTTTGCCACCACCTCACCCTTCAAATGTATAAGAGTCTAACAGTTTTGATTTCAAGAGAAACATGAGGAGACATGGGGAAAACATGAATACTGTTAGACCTGGCTTTCACAGCGGGTTTATCCCCAGAGTGTTTGCTTTGTGGCCTTCTGATATGTTTTTGTTGGTTTTATGACTCTGGGCACTTTACCATTGCTGATCAGTGCTAAAGTGCATATGCTATTCCCGTAAATTGTATGTGTGGATTGGTGTTTCCATAGTTGATTTGGTTTACTAGTAAGTGCCTAGTTCAGTGCTCTTTGTGTGCCCAGGGCCTGTAAATAAAATTCTGCTAGGGTTCCTGCGGCACTGATTGTGCCACCCACATAAGCAGCCTGTAAATCTAACTCCGGCCTGCCATTGCAGAGCCTTTGTGCAGTCTGGTACTGCCATGTCGACTTGGTAAGTGTGCACATTTGCCAGCCCATAATCTTCCTTTTTCTTACATGTTAGTCATCCCTAAGGTAGGCCCAAGGTACCCCCGTGGGCAGGGTGCAGTGTATGTGAAAGGTAGGATGTGCCTGGGTGTGTGTGGCATGTCCTGAGTGAAATACTGCCAATTTTGTTTTTCACTATTGCAAGGCTACCTATTCCCATAGGATAGAATGGGGAGTTTGCTTGTAACATCTTATAAACATAACTACATCTGGGAACAAGGTGGAAAATAAAGTTTAGTATGTCTGAACTCAGAATGTTAAAATGCATCTTTTAGTGAGGGGGATTTTTACATTCTGTGTTTAAAAATACAACTTTTCGTAAGTAGGTATTTTCTTGCTTAGCCTACCAGTGTTCCTCTGCTTAGATGTGTATTGACTGTCTGGCTTTAGAGTGACAGTGGCTAGGGATGAGTAGTGGCTCCAGAGAGTCTAGATGAGTCAGCGCTAGGCTGAATAGACTTGGTCTGCATTTGTAGTGGTGGGAGGAGTACTACCTCCACCTGAATAGGGCTGTGCCTGCCTTCCACAATAATGGCTCCACCCCCCTGTGGTGCGTCTGGAGCCAGGGCTCATACTGTCAATGGAGGCTGTTATGCACTTGCAAAGTGTCCCCCAGGACTGGTTTGGACTTTGCTCTGAGCCCTGTGCCAGGAGAGAAAAATGAGATTTACTATATAAAAAGAGGGGCCCAGACGTTTATATCACTGCTGAACTACGGAACCTGCCAGGAAGAAGAACCAGGAAAGCTGGAGGAGGAGTACTGCCCCAGGGCTGTTGGGGTTGGCCTGCAGTGGTTGCTTCAGTCTTGAGGAGGAAAAGGACTGGACTGTGCTTTCATCATCCTGCTGTTAGAGTTTTCTCCAAGTGCTTGAAGTAGAACATGCCTCCTGTTGGAAGTCTCGGGGATCACTTTGGGAAATCAAGAGGAACCTCTGCCAAGGAGGAGAACTGGAGAAACTGAAGAGGAGTACTGCCTCTGTGCTGTTTGCTGTCTGGGGTTGGCCTGCAGTGGCTACTTTCTGCCAAGGAAAGGGAAAAGGACTTTGCTGTTTGCTGTTTCCCCTGCTTGAGGAAGATCTCTAAGGGCTTGAAGAAAAACTTGCCACCTGTTCTGAAGTAAACACATGAAGATGATGGACGGAGCGCTGAAACTTTTCAGACACTCCACCCCAGTCACAGATCTGGGTTGAATCCGTCATCATTCTTTAGCTCACTTCGTCACCTTAGTTCAGACCCAGCTATATGCAAATCAGTCTTGACCCTGTGCCTCATGGGAACAGTCCAGCCCGATATGCCAAGCCAGGTCTTCCCCGAACTGGAAACAAGCATCCTGGGACCGGTTTATGGGTAACACCCTTCATCAGCCAGGCTAGCTTGAATCCAGTGGCAAAGTGAGCAAGGGACCCACGTCTGGGCATACCCTACCAACTTAGGGCAAACAAAGCCAACAGAAGGAGATGATGGAAGGAGCACTGAAACTTTCTAGACACTCACCCCCAATAACCCATCTTGGTTGAATCCATCATCATTCTTTAGCTCACTTCGCTAAACATATTCTCTTGGACAGTCACAATGAGCATTCTGTCCTGGAGACAAGATAGAATCGGGTTTGTTTGATGTCCCAAGCAGTCTGCTAAATGAGAGAGGTAAAGTTCGCCAGCAGTCCTGATTTTAAAGGCTCTGCCAGTCACCTTCAATACCATAGGCTATTCTCTATTGCTTGAATGATTGAAGAAGTGGAAAATCCGGGAAGAAATCGACCCAGAAAAATCAACATAGACTGCAGAGTTCCCTTAGTGTCAGCTTTATTGAAAGTTTATTTACAGCCATAGGCAAGTTTTTAGGGAAGTACCATGTGGAGGCCCAATGTATGGGAATACATCTGGTAGAAGAAGTGATGGGTGATGTGGATAACTCCATAACAGTCTGCCCGGTGCCAATCCGTTGTGGATGTGCAAAAGCATATTAGCTTTTGGTGGGCCAATAGGTGACTCAGGACCATACTGAGGTGATGGTAAGTTTCAAAGCATTTTTATTGCTTTTTAGCTATGCAGACATACAGGGAAAAACATAGTAAAGGGAAAGGAAACTGTAATACATACAATATAGCGGAAAACATGCATGCCCCCAAATTCCCTCTCCCACTTGCTGCCGGGATGGTATGGCGTAGGTACAATAAAGGTCAAGTCAATAAACATCAAGTCACCTGGGTAATACTTTAACTCCTTAACTGCGCCGAACGTTCCACGCTAGGGCGGAACGTTCTATTGCGTGGGCGGGGCCGCGACGGCCAACGGACGTGCGCAGCACTCCACAGGTAGTGCATGCGACTGCCGTTGGCAGCAGCGATGAGGTTAACAATATCATGCAAATCTTTGTACATTTGTGGTCTCCTTCATTGAGAGCAACTGTAATTTTCTACAGCCCCAGTATCTGACAAATTCTATTGTACCAATCTCTTATGGAAGGAGACTGTGGCTTACCCTACAGAGCTAGGGCACACTGTTCCGCAGCCAAGAATACAGTGTTCACTAATTGCATTGTCTCCTTTTCTAGTGGTTCTTCATCTTCAGCATTCAACCAAATATAAAGCTAATCGGAGATTTTACTCTAGTAACTTTGTTTTTTTCTCCAATTCTTTCTACACATTAGTTCACAATGTAAACAAAACCGAGCACTCCGATATCATGTGCATAATTTGGCCAACCTGATCGTACTCCCTCAAATAGTGGTCCATGATATCCCCTTTTATAAGATGTAGTCTGTGAAGGGCCAAATTACACCGCATGTGTTATAATGGATGGCTGGGGAAAAAAGCATAGGAAGCGCAATTGCCACAATCAATAAAACACAAATTAGGTAACAAAGAAAGACAGGTGCAGGAGTATGAGGGAACAGCCACCACAAATTCTCTGTCAGGGAAATCCCTGATCATAAATTAAATGGCGTTACTCAGCACTTGTGTGTGTTCCTAATAACAATGTCCAGTATTTTAGATCTCCACGTGTGAACCCACTCTGTGTTGCACTTACTTCCACGTTAATTATAATTTAGTGTATTCAAAGATGGTCTGTGACATGATTTATATCTGTTTCTTTATTTATTCCATCTTCATATAAAAACAATTTGTAGCCAAAATAAACATTCAATGCTATTCTGTTAGAAATGGGATTCCTGGTTGGCTGAGGTATGCACCCAGGTTAGGCAGGAACCACCACTATTGTCAGGATAAGCTAGATACACACTAAAAGATACCCTGTGCTTACCCTCCGGTATCTTGGCTCAGAGCAGTCAGGCTTATCTAAAGAGGCAATCTGTAGAGTATTTGTACAACAGACCCACACAGTAACACAAAAGACTCCACACAGGTTTAGAAAAATAGATTATTATATTCTGTCAAAACAAGATAAAAACGACAAGAATCCAATGTATAGAAGTTGCGACATTACATTTTAAATGTATAAATGCAGTAAAATGCTTAGAAGCAAGTTGCTCTAAAAAGTTCACTTTAGGTCGAGTTGGAACAGGGCAAAGTCAACATTTGGGCCAACCACCATGGAGCGCTGGCTACAGGACCCACGCAGGCCCAGGTGAAGAAAGTGGCTTTCCTGGCCGCAAGCAATTAGATGTGTTGATCCTCTCGTAGTGAAGGTGATGTGTCAATTCCGAAGACTGGTGCCGGAGTCAAGAGGCATTGAGCAATAAGCCGATTAGTCGAGGGGATGCATCGATCTCACCAAGCACCAGTGGTGGCGATACACTGTCCGATGCGTCGATTTCTGTAGGTCAAGTGCTGATTCTGTTGCAATGCACCAATTTTACTCTTGCAACTGGGTAATTGCTCTGGTTCAGCTACTCGCAGATAGGAGATGCATTGAAATCTGT
Organism: Lissotriton helveticus; assembly: GCF_964261635.1. NCBI lineage: Eukaryota > Metazoa > Chordata > Amphibia > Caudata > Salamandridae > Lissotriton > Lissotriton helveticus. The sequence goes on from NC_136065.1 coordinate 1,853,584,421, forward strand.
GTTGCAAGTAGCTGGGCCGCTTCCAGTGTGCCAGGCACAGGAACAGTAGGTAGAGACTTTGATATCTTTATATCTTTGAATCTCAAGCAACAGATGGCAAGCCCACAAGCCATTGGAGTCCAGCTCTCCTTCAGCAGAGTCAGAGTAACAGGCAGAAGGGCAACAAACAGAAAAATAGGCTTTCAAGATCAGCAGCCCAGTTGAGTCCTTTAAGTACCACAACAGTTTTTCTGGCAGAGCTTCAGTAACAAATAGTGTCTGATTTTAGGGGGTCAATACCCAAAAGTGCCTTAGATGTGGGGGGTACTTCAAAGCAGCTCTCTGAAGTGTTCAAGTATCTCTTTCAACCCGGTCTTGTCAGCCAGGCTATCTGTGGGGGGTAATCAGTCCTTTGTGTGGGGACAGGACACAGCCTATCCAAGTGAAGTGTTAGCCCCTCCCTTCCATCCTGCCCAGTCATGGCCATCAAAAAGCAGATGTATGTAGATGGGTACTCAGACAAACCTATGCTTCCTGTGTTGTGGCTGTCTAGAGGGAATGCACAAAGTGTAGCTGTCACCCACCCCAGATGTGTATTGGAGACACACTGTCAGGCACACAGGGCAGCAAGTGCAGAGAAATGCCCATTTTCTAAAAGTGGCATTTCTAAAACAGTAATGTTATGTTATGTTATGTTAAAAATATTTATACCGCGCTCGGTCACAAAACGGTTTCATGGCGCTCATAGACATTTGCGAGGGGAACAGTGCAGCGGAGTAACTCAGTAGGCTAACTGGAAAAAGTGAGTTTTGAGTAATTTACGGAAGCAAACATAGCTGGGGCAAAGTCTGAGGGAAATAGGGAGGGAATTCCACAGAGTGGGGGCAAGGAAGGAAAAACACAATCCTCCATGCTTTTTGCGTTTGTACCTTGGAACCGCCAGCAGGTTGTGGGAAGTGGGCCGGAGATCTCTCGAGGGGGTGTAACGCTGAAGGCTGGACGTGATGAAAGCAGGAGCTTGATCAATAGGAGCCTTAAAGACAGTGCAGCCAAGTTTGAACATGCAGCGATAGGCCACGGGGAGCCAATGCAGTCTCCTCAACAGAGGCGAGACATGTTGATGTTTAGGCTGATGAAAGACTAGTCTTGCCGCCTGGTTTTGCACCAACTGCAGCCAGTGAAGATGGTAGGCAGGTATTCCAACATAGAGGGAGTTAGCGTAGTCAATACGCGAGGCAACAAGAGCCATGATGACGAGAATGAGTGCCTCAGTGGTGAGGAACCTACGAATTTTGCATATCCTGCGCAGATGGAAGAAACAGGATGATGTAACTGCATTAATTTGAGGCCTCATAGACAAGTCACTACATATGATTACGCCTAGGCTCTTTACCGAATTGACAGGGCAGGGCGAGGACCCAAGGGAGGGGGGGCCAGAAGCTAGAATTCCAGGGGTTAGCTCGCTCACCCATCAGCACTAACTTTGTCTTGTTAGGGTTAAGCTTCAGCTGACTAAAGTGCATCCACTCAGAGATCACAAGCATAGTGGATTGAAAATTGGTACAGGAAGAGGGGGTGGGATCAACAGGAAAAATCAATTGTAAATCATCCGCATCATTAAAAATGGTAACCGGGGTGTGACGGAGGGAAGCTATAAGAGGTTGCATGTAAAGATTAAACAAAAGTGGCGACAAAGCAGGGCCCTGAGGGACTCCACAAGATAGGGGGGAATAAGAAGCGGAGTAAGTGGACAAGTGGACTGCCTGGGAACGCTTGTGCAGGCAGGATCTAATCCATGTAAGGGCCATGCCTTGGATACCCGCATTGTTGACACGGTCGATCAAGATGGCATGATCGACCGTGTCAAAAGCAGCCGACAAGTCCAGTAATACAAGAGCCTGAGCGATATTCTTGTCGGCGCCTTGCCTCAGCACATCCATCACGGCCACAATAACAGCTTCGGTAGAATGAGCTGGCCGGAAGCCAGCTTGCTGGTTATCCAAAAAGGAAGAGCCTTCAATGAATGCACTGAGACAATGAGTAACGTAGGTCTCCAAGATTTTCCCCAAATAGGGGAGAAGGGAAATCGGTCAAAAATTACTCATGACCGAAGGGTCGGCACCAGGCTTCTTTAGTATGGGAACTACAACCGACTGTTTGAAAGAATCTGGGACCGTGCCAGTGGCAAGCGAGTTGTTGAGCAGTGACAAAGGGGGGTCAGGACAGGCCAAAAAGACTTCTTTAAGAATTTGCGGGGGGCAGCAATCATTAGGGGAGCCCAAGCTCACTGAATGTAACAAAGAGATGAACTCGGTCGGGGAGATGGGAGGGGAAACATCCAGTCGACGGGGAATCATACGGGGTAGAGGAGGGGGAGTGGGGGAGGAAGGAAGGGGAATGTTGTTTTTGATGGTGACAATTTTTTCAATGAAGTCCATAATTTTCTGAGAAAAGTAAGAGGTTATGGCCAATAAGATATAGTTTTTATACTGTTTCAGTAAATCAACATACTCAATTTTAGATGTTGGGTCGTAGTTACGCCTCCATCGGCGCTCAGCTTGGCGGAGGGGCAATTTATCCGATTTCAATTGATCTGTGAACCATCGCTGAGCGTCATGGGGACGTTTAGTATTTATGATTTTTAACAGGGCCACTTTATCACTGGCGGATACCAGCCACTGCTCGAGATGACAGGCCTGGTCAGTCAACGAGGCCTGGTCCCTAGGGGCTGTAGAGGCCAAGATAGCGTGGAATTCTGCGAGATTGGCATGCTTCCAGTTACGGGCAGTAAAATTGGTAATAGGGATAGAGTGAACAGGCAGAGTGAGGTTGATGGAAAATGAAATAAAAAAGGGATCTGACCAAGAGCAAGGATACACTGAGGGAGGAGAAATGTCAAGGTTGGTCGTCCAAACTTGGTCGAGAAGGTGACCTTTGCTCTGAGTAGCTACAGTGATATGCTGACTGCAGTTCAAACCGAGTAGAAGGTCGGTGAAATCCTCAGAGAGATTACTCTCACGGGGGTCTGTCGGCCAGTAATTAAAATCGCCAATGATGAGAATTTTGGCGGAGTTAATGATTAGCCGGGAGACCAGTTCGCCGAACTGTTGGGAGAAAAGGGGCATGCAGTCAGGAGGTCTGTAAACAAGGACACAAATAAAAGAAAACCTAGGAGAGGTAAATTTAAAGGTGAGACAGTCAGTTTTGGCAAGAGTGAAAGTTTTGAGGGTAGTAAACTTATGCTGGGAGCGAATGATAGCTGCAACCCCCCCTCCGGCTCTCCAGCTGGCCCTATTAGATTGTAAAATATAGTAGCCAGTGGGGATAGCGGCAAGGATATCCGGGGCAGAGTCTTCAGTTAGCCAAGTCTCGGAGATATCTACTTTATCATCGTCCAACAACTGAAATATCTCAAGCTGGTGTTTCACCAACGAGCGAGTGTTAAGATAAACTACCGCCAGGAATTGTGGTCCAGAGGACCCTACGCCAGGTGAGATAGTAGGAGAAACGCAGTGTCGTGTCAGGACACTCAAGTCAGAGGTACCTAGCAAGGAGCCCTGGGAGATGAAGATACCACAATTTTGAGCGGCACCAACTGCACGGGAATGCAGGGTCCCAGAGTGTTGGAGGGCGAGAAGGTCCGCGGGGGAATAGGTAGTCAGTTGGGCATGATGCATGGCCGCTGGGCGCGACCAGCCGCGGACGGGTGCAGACGGGCTTAACTTTGGTGCAAAGTCGGCGCGCCCGCTGCGCTCGTCCGCTGCACTTCCGCCATGTCCCCATCTTAAATACCCCGAGGAGAGGGAACAACTAGCACGCTAACCTGCGTGGAGAACGTGGCAGGCAGGAAGTGGTGTGGGGCGTGTTGCTCACGAAGAGACCCTCCGCTCGATCGGCACACAGCCGCGGCGGAACGGGGTCATGAGCAGAAAGAGCAGCAAGTAAGTAGCGTTTAAACAGTTTAAAAATAGCATCAAGTGTCTTAAAAATCACACCAAAGCAATAAGCATAATAAACAGAAACATGGAGGAGGCTAGCGCTATGTGAGCTTCGAGCAGCCTGAATCGCCGCTATCGTCACAGGGAGCACAGATCCCGCCCCTAGAAATAACTTAGAGCGCCACAACAACTAGCACGCTAACCTGCGTGGAGAGTGTGGCAGGCAGGAAGTGGTGTGGGGAGTGTTGCTCACGAAGAGACCCTCCGCTCGATCGGCACACAGCCGCGGCGGAACGGGGTCAAGAGCAGAAAGAGCAGCAAGTAAGTAGCGTTTAAACAGTTTAAAAATAGCATCAATTGTCTTAAAATCACACCAAAGCAATAAGCATAATAAACAGAAACACGGAGGAGGCTAGCGCTATGTGAGCTTCGAGCAGCCAGAATCGCCGCTATCGTAATGCTAAATCTAACTTCATCAGTAAGGAGGATTTATCATTACCATTCCAAACATATGAAACTTGAAAAAGCTATTCCTTTCTGATCAGGAATTACAGCTTAAAAGTATATTAGGGAATTCCCATTGCTAGCCTATGAGAGGAGTAGGCCTCACTGTAGTAAAAAACAAAAAGGTTGTTTGTCTCTACAAGGACATGTAAGACATAAAGGTACATGTCCAACATTTTACTTACATAGAACCCTGTCCTTATGGTTACTAGGGACCTACCTCAGGGTTGACCTATATTTAATAAAAAAGGGGAGTTTGAGGCTGGGCAAATAGTTTTAAATGCCAAGTTGAAATGGCAGTAAACTGCATTTACAGGCACCACTGTGGCAGGCTTTGGAGGATTTGAAAGGCTACTTATGTGGGTGGCAGAATTAGTGCTGCAGGCCACTAGTAGCATTTGAAATACAGGCCCTGGGTATATGGTATACCACTTTACAAGTGCTCAGATTCCTAAGACCAACAAATAGAATCAGCAAAACAGGAGGTAAAAGGCAAAACTTCTGTGGAAAGGCCACCCTAAGGATGACAGATCTAACAGTTTCTTTCTTTAAGAGCTTCTTCAGGGCCACAAAATGCCTATAACTATTCAGTATATTCATATTACATACAAGACACACTTATATACAGATTAAAACCCCTACCTATATCTCATTCAGAGATTTCAAGAAGGACCCATGGGCCTCATTGGACCATCACCATCTCTTATTACAATAATTATGATCTGCTCACCATTACGTACACTAGAACTTCATTGTCCACTTCATTTAGTCTCCATAGATACATTCAAATACAATGTTTAGTTTAAGAAAAAAAAGACCACCCCAAAGAACCATTACCTCCCATGGTATAAAAGAATTCATTAACAATAATTCCTTATTTAAACTTCTTTACTCTTCAAATATGTGTTTCTTTTGTTGTATGTATAACTGACAATCAATGGAACTCCATTATCCACAAGCAAGTGTAATCACCTTGAGTACATTTAAATACAATACCCAGTTTAGGAAAGGAGAAAACTCCAATGAACGGTCACAACCCATTTTATAAAATCTACTAATAAAATCATTTTTTTGCTAACAATACCTCATCGTTTGGTTATTCTTACTCCACAAATGTATTTAATGTTTGTCAAATGTTTATCCGACACACAATATATTTTGTAGTCATGATCCTGTAAGTACAAAAAGCATTGAGATCCCTGTCATGTCTTTACAAGGAACTTCAAAATCCTCAAAGTTACTATTATAATCCAAAAGCTATATTTTCAGTTCATCCAAGGAATGAAGGTCATTGTGTGCTGTTTTAGGATATTTTTCTAAGTAATATACGTGAAAGACAGAGCCAGAGGGCTAAAACATATTGCTCCCATGCCACCCTGAGGGGCAATCAATGATGTGCTCAGAAGATGAGGGCTAATCCCTAAATAAAAATTGTTATGTGATACTCAAAAAAGTCCACACAAATGCCCCAAAGTTCCAGTAACTTTTAGAGCAATAACATATTGTTCGATAAAATCGAAATAAAAATCATTGTTATTTTTAAAAATCAGAGGACAAATACATGACGAAAATACAACGTCCACAGCAGTGTCGTCTCCTCCACTAAAGCGGAGGAGCATCGCCCCACTGCTCCAAAGGAAAAATACATTGATAATAATGTGTTGTTATTATCATTGTATTTTGCCTATAGTACTCAGTGGCTCGGGGGCTGGGCAGTGCATAATCCACACCAGGCTGCATTACAAAGCCTGGTGAGGAACATGCAAAGCCTCCCTGTACCCGCCTGAGCGCCGAACCACGGCGGTCAGACCAATCACAATGCTGCATTGTATTGTTGTGATTGTCTCAGGTGAGCCTGCTGCTCTGGCTCTTCCTTCTGCTGCTGCCGGCCGGTACTGGGACCAGAAGATGAAGAGGATGGAGGAGAGGCAGCCATCATCGGTGTCCGCTAAGTTAATTTGTTTATTTCTCCATTTGACCCTCCCACGCCCACCCCACCACCCCGTCTGGTAGCAGCCACTACTGGTCCACGGTTGATAAAATGTAATCTGGAATATGGGTGCTTAGAATATTGGCCATTATAAAATAGTGCGCAAACCATGTTCATATTACAGATAAAAAACCTTGTCGTGTAGTTCCTAGGAATCCCCAGGATCTGCACATTTGGATGACCTAAACTGAGGGCTTGGTGTCCAAACCGATTCCGGACACCCCCACAAGATACGTCAGCCATTAGACCAGCTAGCTCTACAGTGCCACTACCAACCCTTGTATCTTACAGTGGTGCAGGTAGTTTCTGGGAACCACTGAATATGAAAATCCTGATTCCTCAGGGATTGTGGAAAACAGTACAGTACTTTTTGCTCAGTCACTCATGCTTACTTACTGTCAGAAAATACATAGGATAGCGATAAGGAGGTTTCAACAAGTATTTATTGGTCCAGCGTCAATCTTGTGTAAAACTTATTTGCTGCGACAATCAGGAGACAGAAGCACATGAAAGAAATACTAATATAGTAAACAGTAGATACATGTCTACCATAGTGCCAAGAGGAGGAACATATACAGTTCAGATAAGACAGTAGCACTTGCATACTCATATAATGCGCCCAATGTAATTTGCCTAAGTGTACCTAGCCTAGATATGTAGGTGTAGCATATATATGTGTATAGGTATATATGTATAGAGCCAGAAATCCCCTAGGGAAGAACCAACCCCCTCACCTGATGGTAGAGAATGAAGGACCCGTCTCTGCTCCGAGGATGACACCCCGCAAGGGATGTTAGACTGCTGTGTCGAAGATTTAGCATGCAGGAACCCGTGCCAGCGTGGAAGGAATTCTCCACTAATTTGCAGGGGGGAATAATGGTCTTATATACTAGTGTGGTCACTCCAGGGTTTCTTCTAGAATCGATATGTTTTGAAAACAATTATAAATGTTTTAAAAACAATCATAAATGTTTTTCCAAAACACTGCGATCATGCACAGCGGGCCGGTTGGCCAAGGATGAAAAAAGTGGTGACACTTATACAGAATGCAGTGCCTGAGGACATGTTTATCTAAGTCAGGTACAAGGATTTTGATAAAATACTATGAGCCTGGTGTCGAAGAGACAGGAGCAAGCTACTAGTTAAAAGGTCACCTGTTCAGAACCGTTATTGTCATGTGGATGGGATAGCGTATGTAAAAAAAGAGGGGCATACAAGACAGGACAATCCTAAAGGACATGACAGCCCTCCAACAAAGTTAGATGAACAAGAATATCCGAAAAAGGGGACAGCATCCAAAGTTCAAAAGTGACTTCTGATGACAGGGATCCATTTGAGAATATGAGAACCATTAAGTGCTCTCAGTGTTCAACTAGCGCGCCATTGTTTTTGTGGTTTATATAGGTTATGTGAGAGATTTGCTATACTACCCTGCCAAGAGAATGAGCCTCCAAGCCAACTTTGTAAAGCCCTCCTAATCTCTCTGAGTAGTAGTGAAAAGCTTGCATCATATTTTGTCTGTAGGGTAGGGCAAAGTACCTAATGATTGTACTTATTAAGTGAAAGGGAATGATCTTGGAGCCAGCGCTTCTCCTTGTGGTATATGAGAAGGCCTAGAGCTTCAGACTTGAACATATATACTTTGAATCCCAATATTTCACAAAACGCTTGAAGGTCTTTCAAAAGGAGTTCTAAGCAGGTTCTAGGGCTAGTCAGAGAAATCAAAATGTTGTCATCAAAAAGTGAGAGTTTAAACCTGTCCCCTGATATTAGGATTAGAGCACAGTCGCTGGTCAACATGTTGTAGATAGAGAGCAAAAAGCAGGGGAAACAATGGACACCCCTGTCTTCTCTGCCATTGAATCCACAGTGCACTAGAATCAACCCTATTGCCATTAATCCTTGCTGTGGGGTTATTGTATCCAGCCAGAGACATTATGGTAAGGAAATTCTCTAGTCTCCTATCCTTCAGTACCTCTGCTAGGAAAGGCTATTCTACTCTGCTGATGATTTTTTAGCATCTAGGGACAATAGGAGTGTGACATACCTACGCTTGTTGGTTATATCAATAAGGTGCAGGACTTTCTTTGTGTTAACCACAACTTTATTTCTGGGAATAAATTCTACCTGGGCAGGGTGAATTAACTCCTGCATCAGTGTGGTAGTCGGTTTAATATTTTTTTGGTGTGGATTTTGAAATCTGTGTTCAGCATAGAGATGTACCTGTACCACTGCACTGTCCTGGGTGTTTCCCCATCTTAAGTTTAACTTATACCCGTGCCTCGGTCATTCATGTGTTACTGCCCTTCCTCGAACTATATCATTAAAGACTCTAGCCATTAAGGGTAGCAGGACTGGCTAGAAGTTTCTACAGAAAGCTGGGATAAATCCATCCTGTCCCAGGGCTTTTGAAAACTTGAGGCCTTCAACGGTCAAAATAGTTTCCACTGACCTTACGAATGCTTTTAGCTTTGGTTAGCAGTTGCCTTGCTAAGATTGGACTGCCGCTGTAATTGGCCCCCTCTTGTTGCACCAACGGGATCAGCTGAATACGGATCCTGATAGAACTGTGCAAATTTCTCCCGCTTGTCATGCTCGTCCAGCTTATGCCCCACATCTTGGGCTTTTACAGCTACTATGTGGGACTGACTGTACCAATCTCGCTCTCAACTTGACAGTTTACAGCTTGCCTGCTTTGCTGCCCCCCTCGGAGTATTTTTGTTCAACTTGTGCTAGGGAGTATTCAACTTTGATAAGCTCAAGGAGTCTTAGTGGGTTCCTGACATCCAGTAGCTTTCACTAGATCTTTTACGAATGGGCTGTCATATGGTCTTGTCCAGCCTTTTTAAAGAAACCTGGAGATAACGCAATACAAAAGGCTGCACCCTGGCCAGTCTCACACTCTCAGCTAGACCGGTGCCCCTCTATACCACTTTTATGGAGCTCCACAGAGTCACTGTGCTACATTCCCTAGTATTATTGATGGCTATAAACTGTGGTCTGAGCACTGATGTCATCTCTGGCCCCTCTCTCTTGAAGCAGCTGATTATTGAAATGCCAACAAGGTTTACTGGCCTGCGGAGGCCCAACACATGAAAACTCATCACATCATGATCGGACAGCGAAATCACCCCAAGATTTACCTCTTTGGGACTATGTAGGTGGCAGTGATCACAAAATGCAAAATCTATTCTGGCATAAGATTTGTGGGATGACATATAGTGTGACTAGTCCCTTTAGTCCCCATGTAAGTGCAGCCAAACGTCTAGCAGCCCCTGTTCATTCAGCCGCGAATGACCTACCTCCGAAAGGGTGATGGTTTCCTCCCTCCCTATTGCCAGAGCAATCCAAGATACCATCCAATACCAAATTCCAGTCCTCTGCCATTAATAATGGGCCCAAGGTTTGTTGTTACGTCACCATCTGATTTCTTCCAGCATTCTTTTTTCTATTTGGGAAGTTCCCCGCACATTGGAGTTGTTGAGTTCTTGGCCTCGGATTCTCCATCTGGTCCAGTCTTAAATACCTTCTGTGCCTACATCAGCAATTTAGTCTTTATTCATTCATTCATGCAAAACAGATCTTAAATGGGTGCCCCAATAATACAGGATCTAGTGATCTTGTAGTTATAAATTACAGGGCAAACATCTCTCCTTTTGAGCAGCATGATCCCAGCAAACCCCTGATAGATGTCAAACTGTTGGCCTTTTAACATACTGCTCTCCAAGACCCTGCTGCTGCCATCATTTGCTCATTCGTCTAGAAGTTGGAACATGTCTGATGATATCTGGTGAATGGTTCCCTCTCTGTTTGGCACCAGCCAGTACATGGTCTATATATAAATGAGGTGATCTGAATTGTCTGGGATTAGCGAGCGTAGCTGTCCATATTTGTTCCTACCCTCCGCATTAGGGTCTTGATCGATTTTCAGTGTCTTGAAGTTTTATCTGTAGCTAAATATTTTGCTTGTGAAGGGTTAACACCTGCCTTTACCCACTGCCATTTCTTCTTCTCTACCATAGTTGAATTCATCCAGATTGAAGACTCTTTGGCTGCGGTCATTGATATCCCACTTTACTTCATGTAGTTCTTGGTTTAGGTCATCGTGCAGTGCCACAAAGCCCTTTCTGAGCCCTCTAAAGAAGTTTTCCAGAAACTGTCTCATGACTTCAAGTCATCATTGGAGGTGCAGTCTGTGGGTTGCTTGTTGGAATGGCTAGTGGCTGCTTTGAGGCCATTGTCATTGGGCGACCACAACACCTGGCCACACCCTTTGTCCCAGGGTTGTTAGGATATTTCAGAACTTTTTATGCCCATCTAAAAATGATCACCACTCTCTGATCAGTCCATCCTCGTTTTCATAGACTGGATCATATGCTTTTTTGTTGCCTTTGAACCGTAGGGTGCACTTCAGCTGAAATATCTACTAAGCTCCATTTGTTATCCTTTGGTGTCCTGCCACTTGTCTTCTGTTCATGATGTGCACTTACTGTGGCCTCCAATGTGGATAGTCTCTCTGTTGGGATGACAGCATGGCCTCTGTTCGTGGTGGGTCAGCCCTCCCTTTGTGAGTTCCATGCTACAGGTTCCAGGTGCAACGCCTAAGCTGTAGGCTTCTCTATACTTCCTGCCAGGGGCTTTGCTTCACTAGACATGTGCACATTCAGCCATGCTGGTCTGCAGACTGCAATAACTTTGGATACTATCTGCGTGTGTGGTGCCCCTTGGGTGTCCCAACTAATGGATGTCCTCCACTCAGGAACAGAGAAGTCCTGCTGCTGTATCACTTGGAATTCCAAGAAATGGGGCGCCAGTGCCTATGGTCTGGTACTGCCTAAGAACCCCTCCTGTTAATAAGACAGATACCCTTGGGAAATTGAGGCCCCTCCCTGCTCCCCTGGAGGCTTGCCGCCCCCTTTTCCCCCAAGGCAAACCATGCAAACACCACAACTGTTTGGATTAGGGGTCGTTGTAACCCCGGCCATATTTTATTACATAAAATCTAAAAAAAAACATTAATAATCATATTATTTACTTTATGTACAATACGCAGAAAGTTCAATAAATCGATAGGTACTTTTGCCGTCTGCTGAAGGGTCACTGCACAACGGAGACTGCCGTTTTACCTGCCTTCTTGGCCACTTCGCCATGACTCGCGGCCCCCGCTTCGCGGGAGCCGCTCGCTGCCACTGGAACTTTGCGATCCCCTCTTGCTTGGGACTGGGAGGACACCGCCTGAACTGCCTGCAAACTCACACGGACAGAGGCGGGACTGCGAGGACCAGCCTGCTCAGCGGCGATGATCGGCCGCAGCTGGTCCTCTTCCCGCCCCCTCCTGAGTCTCCTGCCATTTAAGGAGCCTGGGCAAAGGGTGGGCTGTTTGAGGCCGTTCGAGAACGGCCGAGACCGGGACTGGGCCACCCCCCCCTGGTCTCATCCCCTCATCTTATAGACCCTTTCCTCTGGTGACTAGGAAAAAGGAATACAACCGTCTCCGAAGATGTCCACAAGGGAAACAAGGAGCAAAAGCACGCTGGCAGCAACGGGAGCTGCCAAATGTACTTTGGACAATTATTTTGTAAAAGCGGGGTCACTACTGATTGACGAAATAACTATACTAGTGAGGCGTATCTCGCAAGAAATAGATTGGGTGAGGAGATCCTCCATGGGCCCCCTGGCCCAGGCCAAGACCCCGGATACCAGACATATGCGCATGGATAATACTTAGCTTAATAATGGGGCTACTAGCGCGAGAGAGATTTCTCTGAATCTATATTTGACTAACTCCGCCTCCCACATTAGCGCGAAGGGCCTTAGTGATCTTGGCGATCTGAGTTTGTTAAATCTCCCACTGGCCCAACCCCAACCTATCCCTCCACCCCCTCCCGAACGTGCTCCCGATCCTGATAACACCAATGGCAGAGATAGTAACACGCTACAGGGGGCAAGGGAAGGAGCAATCCCCAAACGGAAAAAAGGGGCTCAAAACAAAGGGGGAAGGAAGGCAAAAACCCGGGAACTCAATCCCATCACGGAGGTTGTTAGTCCCGGATTGAGTATAACGGGGATTTTGCCTATTGATAGAATTGAGGCTTCACCTATTGAGATCCCATTCGTAGAGGCCACAGAACATGCTCTTACGAACCCCTTGAGACCTCAGATCAAGATATCACTCTTGCCGATATAGGAACACTTTTGAGGTCCTTACTAAGTCCCCTGGAAGCTCACCTAATCAAGATGGAAGCCAGGCTAGTGTCCATAGAGAAATCTACAGTGCAACTAGCCGATAGCCTAAAAGTAGACAATAAAGTAGACAGCAAGGGTGATAGAGGGGGGCAGAGATAAAGAATAAGAGGGGTGTCCCAGCTACCACTAGGGCGCACAACAGTGCAGCACCCCTGGTTCGACCGGCCAAATCAATCCCTTCCAAAAATACTACCACGCTGCCTAAGGCTAATGCTAACACCCCAAACCAGCCCTCAGACCGACCTCCACATACATCCCCTCCGCAAATAAAGTCCAAGCAGCCAAAGGACAACACTCCTGCCCCCAACCAGCCCCAGAAAGCAGTAGTACCAACAGATGAGGCATCAGGCAAAGCTAACAAGGCAAGGGTAGTGAACTTGCCGCCGGAGGCGAGCCCGCACACAGTAATCTTAGCAGGGGTCCCGGAGCTAAAAACTACCCTTAAAGAATCCACTGCCTCTCTAACGAACAAGGTGGTAAGTTGGTTATCTTTGTACAGACCACTCCCACAAGGTATAAAAAGTGAGGTCCTCATGGTAAGAAGGGTCCCATGGGTGGGTAGTACAAGAAAATCCATCAACGGAGACTGTGTCCTGATTAGTTTTAGAGACCCCAGGACTGTCACCCACATTTGTGGTTGGTCTCCTGATGTCCAAGAGAGCAACATCCAGCCCCTACCCCTTTCTTTCTTCTACCCTCCATTGACACATGTATGGGAGGAAGAGAGATGGGGTGGCCCCCAGGAGTGGGCGGGCGGGTGGGATGCAAGAGCGAGAGGAGACTTCCACTACCCTAGAAATCAACCTCAAACGTATTCCACATCAAATACTGGGGAGGAGGGTTGGGAAACTTGTTATGGGAGGGGGGTGTTTGGAGCGGTAGAGGAGACTGTCGTCGCCCTAGAGCCCACCACCCCATATACCTACCGACATCAAATAGGTACTGCCACTTAGATATGGTGAATTGACAGTTGACGTGCGGTGGTAGTAAGCAGTACTGTTACCCTAGGGAGGGCAAGGAATTAGTCATCACACCACCTAGATCTAGTACTGTTTCGATGGCAGAGATCGGGCAGCCTGAAGTTCCATCGCATAGTTTAGAGGATAATCAGATTAATCTCGACCTGTCTCTTCCTGTCGCTATGGAACCAAGGGAAGCACTAGGAGATTTGGACATAAAAACAAGGTCCCAGGGTAGTGAAAATGACAATGTTTTCTCCCCTGCCCCAGCTTCTAACCCAAGACCGCCACCTTTGAAAATAATATCGTGGAATGTGGCTGGTCTGGGTAACAAGCTCGAACAACAGGAATGGATTGCTTTTACTAACTCCAAAGACATATGCTTGTTTCAAGAAACCTGGGCGAGGGATGAGTACTCTTGCCAAGGCTTCGCGGCATTTTCCATTCCTGCAAAATGGGGGGGTAGGGGCCGCCCCTGTGGAGGCCTCTCAACCTGGGTGGCTACCCACCTGGGATGTCAGGCTACTCGCCTCGTGTTAGACCTGTCTGGCCCTCTGCGTAGTCCCTCCTATTATTAATTTATTTTGTCCCCTTTTGGCCCCTCATGCCTTTATATTTTTTTTGTGTCTACTAGAGTTGTTATGGTGTTGGACTGGGGGATAGGTGCTCTTTTGCCCTCATAGTTTTTCACCTCAAGCCTAGAGGCCTTTCCTGACAGGAATTATTACAGATCCACAAAATGGTGGCCACCAACTGTCCTAACTGTCACACCTTGAGCCTGTCCCATAGGATAGCATAGGGCATTCCAGAACCTTCTGGTCCCTTCTGGACCTCTGAGGGTCAGCCTATAAAAGGCGGAATGCTAGACAGCCATGTTGGTTGTTGGTATCCAGTGTTCTATGAGGTGGGACTGGTGTGGAGTGAGGCAAATCTGAGGTGGAGGATTGAGCTTACAGAGAGTAGGATTGACTTGTGGGCCAGCTGATCTCCTGTACTGACCCATCCCTATCCAGTGCTGACCGATCCCTGCCATAAAAGTCCCCAGCTGAAGACTCTTGAATAACCCCTTAGAGAATCTAAGGTAATTGGCCCAGGTGACTGTGACTGAAGTGTCATCTTCGAGGGGAAGAGGAACCCCCCTTTTTTCCCCCAACCCTGACAATCCTGCAGGACCAAACCTGAAAGCGGCGGGCCTCAATTGAACCCCATCTCGTGGTCTGCAGCGGTCTGGACTCTCGCTGTGGTTTCCCTGTGACGGGGGGGGAAAGCGACGTCTGAAGAGGTTTGCCAAGGAGGAGGCCGGTTCATCAGGAAGTGAGAGCCCCGTGGAGGAAGCTGCCCGGAGAGGAGCGTCTGAGGAAGTGTCTTCACGGCGAGTAGAGCGCAGGCCCAGTAGCTGCGGGGGCACGTCGGGAGCAGTGTCTCCCTAAGGGGGCGTGTGCAGTTCCAACCACTGTGTGGCGGAGCGTCGGAGGCGGAGCTTCAGTGCCTGGATCAGTGTGCAGGCCTGCTGGAGTCGTTTGTGAGGAAGGCATCAGACGGAGCTGAGAGGCGCCTGTCCCTACGGAGCACCGAGGTGAGAAGGGCGGGGCGGTCTCGGCATAGGCGGCGGTCCTGTGAGACTGCACCCGATCGGAGTGCTGATCGGCGGGGACTTGTGGTGAGTGCCTAGCGGAGCCTGGCTCTGGACAGAGCGTGCAGCGCTCTTTTCCCCCCCCCACAGAAGCGTGAACTGCCGAGAAGTCTGGGAGAGTCCCGGTGGGGGTGTGACAGTTTAATAGTGCACTGAAGTGACACGAAAGGGGTCAACTGCTCAATAGACCTTCAATTGCATCACGGGCCCTAGGATAGTCTCTAACTGGGCTTGGGGGTGAAACGTACTAGAGAAACCTCAGGCTGAGTTGAGCAGGCGGCCTGAGGGAGAAGGAACAGTTGGAAGAGGAACTTTTTCATGTCAAATTCCTTCTGGAGAAACGAATAAGGTGCAAACTAGGTGATAGAGGAAGGGTTACCCGCTAATGTCTAGAGGAATCAAGATCTGTGACAGTTGTCTAGAGAAAAGGTGGTAGGAAGCTCCTTTGGTCAAGGTGAAAAATCTCACTGGGAAATTCTAATGACATACATTCTGTCATTGAACCTGTTTAACTGTATCTTCACAAAAGGTATATGCATAAATGTTATTTGAAATGTGGAAGGATTAAACATTGCCAGATTGGGGTTTTCCTAATGTTATTGAAATGTGGGAAGATCTGATAAAAACTGCACAGAGTAACCAATTGTAAACTACTAAGAGAGAGAGTAAACAAGAGGAATATTTTTATAAAGCAGCTCGTATTTTTACACAAAGATTGGTGTAGCATTTTTGAGTGGAATTGCTTGATGTTACTGCTGGGTTGTATGCAATCTTTACACATGTGCCTCAATTAGAGATTGTCTTACCCTAGGCCAGGCTACCCTAGGTGACCTGACAACTTTAGGTTCCAACATATTGGTGTCTAGCGGTGGGATCTTGACTGTGGTTGCGACTACTCTGCAGTAACTAAGTGTAATCCACTAACCTACACCTGGAGTTTTCTCCTGGCGGCCTTCCTAATTTTTACTTTTGCTTTTTCCAAATTTATTCCTGATGGTGGGGTGGAGGTAGCTTCAGGTTGCCCTTGCAACTCTATTCTTTTTGTGTGTTTAACCTTGTGTTGCCTTTTGCCAAATGGAATTTGCACTGGAAAAACTGGACACTTATTCATTGGCCCAGTTAAAAGATTTCTGTCAACAAATGGGAGTGTTCTTTAAGCGTAGTGCCAAGAAGGGGGAACTCCAGACCAGTTTGAGGGCTTGGGTGGAAGCACGCAGAGAAGAGAAGGATGAGGATGAGGAGACAGACCGGGGCACGGTCATAGGGGTAGAAGGATTGTTCCATCCAGAGGTGGGAAACCTACTCCCCGAACCAATGACCTCTTCTAGGAGGGGCAGTAGTGTCTCCGGGGGAAGCTTGACCGAAGCAGAGCTCACAGACAGGAGGGAAAAGAGGAAGCTGAAGTGGGAGCTAGCCAGATTAGAACAGGAGAAGGAAGAGCAGAGAATGGCTCATGAATTCAAACTAAAAGAGTTAGAACTCCAGGCCCTGCAACGGGGACCCTTTCCAACTCCAAATGGTGGCAGCGAAACCAGAGAACCAACCAGGGAGTGCAGACCCTACCTGCCTAAGGATATAATTGCCAGCTATAGTCAGGGGGATGACATAGCCAAGTGGCTGGCTGCCTATGAGGTCTCCTTAAGAGCCCATGGGATCCAGGAGAAACACTGGGGGGTGGGATGTATAAGTATATGCCTCCTACTGGGCGGGATACCTTGTTAGCCTTGGAACCAGAAGAGCAGACCATCTACCCCACCATGAAGCTGGCACTGATCAGGAAGTTTGGGCTAACCCCAGAAAGGTATCGCCAGAAGTTCAGGGGGAGCCACAAGTTAAGCACCCAGAACTGGGTGGACTTTCTAGATTATGCAAGGAAGGCATTGGAGGGCTGGGTACAGGGCAGTGAGGTGAAGGATTATGAGAGGTTGTATGATCTTTTTTTGAAAGAGCATCTACTCGAGAAATGTTTTCCCGAGCTGCGCCAACACCTGGTGGACAGCAAGCTGACTAACCCCCGGAAGCTTGCTGAGGAGGCGGACATCTGGGCGAGTACCCGGGTGTCCTCAAAGGGGACTGGAGGGGATTCCCAAAAGGCCGGACAGGGCGCCCCTCAGAAGAAGGAGGGGGGAGATAAAAAGCGGGAGTTCTCTAAAGGTCCCCAAAACAGTTTCCAGGGAAAGGGAACAGGTTTCACCCCTAAGGTTAACCCGCCCAGAAACCCTCATCCTGGCCAAAGCCAGCAGCCAAGGGTTGTCCACTGCTTCGAGTGTGGTGGTGTTGGACATTATAAGGGAGATGTCAAATGCCCAAAGAGACCACCCCCTCCCACCGGAGGAAAAGCCCCGGGAGTAGCTAGTGTAGCGCTTGGGGAGTAGTTGCCCTTAGATAAGGGGGGTGAGTGGGCGGGTGTCACCTTAGTGTCCCTGGGAGAACAGGAGATGGTTCCTAAGATCCAGGTGCCCCCAAATACTGTTAAGTATGGGCAATGGATCACCATCAATGGCCAGAGAGGGGAGGCTCTGAGGGATACAGGAGCCAGTATGACTATGGTGAGAAGTCAACTGGTGTCTCCAGAGCAGGTGGTTCCCAATGTACTCCACCCCGCCGCGATGGCTGATGGCAGAATGGGCCACTATCCCGTGGCTGAGGTTCCCTTTGAGTGGGAAGGGGTTGCAGGTTCACTTCGAGTTGCCGTAAGCCCTGCCGTGCCAGTTGATTGTCTGCTGGGGAATGACATGGAGCACAATGCTTGGAGGGAGGTGGAATACCGGACGCATTCAGCGATGCTAGGTACACCTGACTGGGCCTGTGTAAGCACAAGGTCTGCGACTGCCCGGAGAGGGAGTTCGCCTGGGTTGGAGCCTGGAACAATGGCCCAACCTGCTGCCAAAAAGGGACAGACCCGAAGACAGGAAAAGCCTGCTTCGGCCTCCACACCCCATGTGACAGATCGGCCACCTGCGGTGGTGGACCAGGAGTCCGTGGGGGGGGAAGTAGTTTCTCTGGAGGACCTGCCCATCCCTGCTGAGTGGCATGTTGAGGGAGGGCCTACCAGAGAAGAGTTCTGTAAGGGCCAGAAGGAGTGCCCTACCCTTGAGGGACTGAGGCGACAGGCTGAAGCCCAGGCAGCAGGGGACGTTGCGGGACACTACCATATTTACTGGGAGGATGGACTCCTCTACAGTGAACCCAAGGCACCCTTACCTGGTTCATCAAGGGCCTTGGTAGTCCCGCAACGGTACCGAGCCTTTCTGCTCGAATTGGCTCATGAAATTCCCTTGGCAGGACACTTAGGTCAGGACAAGACCTTTGCTCGGCTTGTCCCCCACTTTTACTGGCCTCAGATGAAAGTGGCGTCTAACACCTACTGTAGGACGTGTGTAACCTGCCAAGCCAGTGGGAAAACAGGGGTGAAGCTGAAAGCTCCCCTGGAACCACTTCCTGTCGTTAGCACCCCCTTTGAAAGGGTGGGCATCGACATTGTAGGGCCATTGGATCCACCAACAACAGCTGGTCACAGGTTCATCCTGGTTCTGGTGGATCATGCCACATGGTACCCAGAGGCAATTCCTCTGAGGACTGTCACTGCACCTGTGGTGGCTAGGGCCCTGATGGGGATCTTTACCCGAGTGGGATTCCCCAAGGAAGTTGTGTCCGACAGGGGGACCAACTTCATGTCAGCGTACATGCGGGCAATGTGGAAGGAGTGTGGAGTGACCTACCGGTTCACCACTCCCTATCACCCCCAGTCCAATGGACTGGTAGAAAGGTTCAACAAGACCTTGAAGGGCAGGATCAGAAGTCTGCCTGAAAGCCTGCGGAGGAAGTGGGACGTCCTCCTACCCTGTTTGCCATTCTCCTACAGTGAAGTGCCACAGAAGGGAGTGGGCTTCAGCCCCTTTGAGCTTCTGTATGGGCACCCTGTACGCGGTCCTCTCAGCCTTGTGAAGGATGGAAGGGAAAAGTCTCCCAGGAAACCCCCCCAGGATGTGGTGAGCTACATGCTGGCCTTCAGGAGCCAAATGGCAAAGTTGTGGAAGCAAGCTTCTGACAACTTGGAGGCCAGCCAGGCAGTGATCAAGGAGTGGTATGACCACAACGCTCACCAGGTGGAATTGGAGCCTGGCCAGAAATTGTGGGTGATGGAGCCTGGAGAGCTTAGTGCCCTCCAGGATCGCTGGACAGGCCCCTTTGAGGTGTTGGAGAAGAAGGGTAAGGCCACATACCTGGTGGACCTTAAGACCCCACGACAGCCCCTACGGGTGCTTCATGCCAACCGTCTCAAACCCCACCATGAGAGGCCCGAGGTCATCTTAATGATGGTGACTGATGGGGGAGAAGAAGCGGAAAGCGAACCTCTCCCAGATTTGTTCTCGTCTCAAGAAAAGGATGGGTCGGTGGAGGGAGTGATTCTCTCCCCATCCCTAACTCCTGAACAGCGGGAGGACTGCCCCCAGATACTGGAGCAGTACTCTACGTTGTTCTCCCTTGTCCCGGGAAGGACTCACCTGTGTACCCATGATGTGGACACAGGGGACAGCCCACCAGTGAAGTCAAAGACCTACCGGCTGTCCGACAAGGTGAAGGCTAGCATCCATGGAGAGGTTGCCAAGATGCTAGAGCTAGGAGTTATAGAACCTTCTAACAGCCCTTGGTCCAGTCCGGTGGTTTTAGTGCCAAAAGCCGCTCCACCAGGCACCACTCCAGAACTGAGGTTCTGTGTGGATTACAGGGGACTGAACTCAGTTACAAAAACTGACGCTCATCCGATCCCTAGGGCGGATGAATTAATTGACCGGCTGGGAGCTGCCCAATATCTAAGTACCTTTGACCTCACTTCAGGGTACTGGCAGATCTCCCTGACAGATGGAGCAAAGGAAAGGTCAGCCTTCTCCACGCCTGAGGGACACTTCCAATTTTGTGTGATGCCCTTTGGGCTCAAAAATGCCCCTGCCACTTTTCAGCGGCTGGTGAATCAGGTCCTCTCCGGAATGGAGGGTTTCTCCGCTGCTTATCTGGATGACATTGCTGTCTTCAGTAGCAGTTGGGAGGACCATTTGCAATACTTGCAAGCAGTTCTCCAGGCCCTGAAACAAGCTGGATTGACCATCAAGGCCAGCAAATGTCAGATTGGGCAGGGGTCGGTTGTGTACCTTGGACACTTGGTGGGTAGGGGAACAGTGCAGCCCCTGCAGGCAAAGATTGAGGCAATCATGGCCTGGGAACCCCCCAAGACACAGACTGAGGTCCGAGCTTTCCTGTGCCTCACAGGCTACTACCGTCGCTTTGTGAAGGGGTATGGCACTATTGTAGCGCCCCTCACAGAGCTCACCTCAAAGAAACAACCTCGAAGGGTAGTTTGGACAGAGGCTTGTCAGCAAGCTTTTGTAAAACTGAAGCAGGCAATGTGTGCAGCACCGGTCCTGAGGGCCCCAGACTTCTCCAAGGAGTTCATTGTCCAGACAGATGCATCAGAACATGGCATTGGGGCAGTGTTATCGCAACTGAATGAAGAGGGCCTGGATCAGCCTGTAGTCTTCCTATCCAGGAGACTGCTTCCCCGGGAACAGAAGTGGAGTGCAATTGAGAGGGAAGCTTTCGCGGTGGTGTGGGCTCTGAAGAAGCTGCGGCCATACCTGTTTGGCTCGCACTTCCTGGTTCAGACTGACCACCGCCCCCTTCGTTGGCTGATGCAGATGAAGGGGGAGAATCCCAAGTTGCTGAGATGGTCCATCTTCCTACAGGGAATGGACTTCCGGGTGGAACATCGGCCTGGAGTGGACCACGCCAATGCAGACGGTCTCTCCAGATATTTCCGCCTTAGTGATGAGGGCTCCCAAGGGGTTGGGTAGCTCTCCCCACTTTCAGCTGGGGGGGACGCGTGTTAGACCTGTCTGGCCCTCTGCGTAGTCCCTCCTATTATTTATTTATTTTGTCCCATTTTGGCCCCTCATGCCTTTATATATTTTTTTGTGTCCACTAGAGTTGTTATGGTGTTGGACTGGGGGATAGGTGCTCTTTTGCCCTCATAGTTTTTCATCTCAAGCCTAGAGTCCTTTCCTGACAGGAATTATTACAGATCCACAAAATGGTGGCCACCAACTGTCCTAACTGTCACACCTGGAGCCTGTCCCATAGGATAGCATAGGGCATTCCAGAACCTTCTG
The DNA here is from genome assembly GCF_964261635.1 of Lissotriton helveticus. NCBI lineage: Eukaryota > Metazoa > Chordata > Amphibia > Caudata > Salamandridae > Lissotriton > Lissotriton helveticus. Next base: position 1,853,605,837 of record NC_136065.1, read on the forward strand.
GTCCCTTCTGGACCTCTGAGGGTCAGCCTATAAAAGGCGGAATGCTAGACAGCCATGTTGGTTGTTGGTATCCAGTGTTCTATGAGGTGGGACTGGTGTGGAGTGAGGCAAATCTGAGGTGGAGGATTGAGCTTACAGAGAGTAGGATTGACTTGTGGGCCAGCTGATCTCCTGTACTGACCCATCCCTATCCAGTGCTGACCGATCCCTGCCATAAAAGTCCCCAGCTGAAGACTCTTGAATAACCCCTTAGAGAATCTAAGGTAATTGGCCCAGGTGACTGTGACTGAAGTGTCATCTTCGAGGGGAAGAGGAACCCCCCTTTTTCCCCCCAACCCTGACAATCCTGCAGGACCATACCTGAAAGCGGCGGGCCTCAATTGAACCCCATCTCGTGGTCTGCAGCGGTCTGGACTCTCGCTGTGGTTTCCCTGTGATGGGGGGGAAAGCGACGTCTGAAGAGGTTTGCCAAGGAGGAGGCGGGTTCATCAGGAAGTGAGAGCCCCGTGGAGGAAGCTGCCCGGAGGGAGAGGAGCGTCTGAGGAAGTGTCTTCACGGCGAGTAGAGCGCAGGCCCAGTAGCTGCGGGGGCACGTCGGGAGCAGTGTCTCCCTAACGGGGCGTGTGCAGTTCCAACCACTGTGTGGCGGAGCGTCGGAGGCGGAGCTTCAGTGCCTGGATCAGTGCGCAGGCCTGCTGGAGTCGTTTGTGAGGAAGGCATCAGACGGAGCTGAGAGACCCCTGTCCCTACGGAGCACCGAGGTGAGAAGGGCGGGGCGGTCTCGGCATAGGCGGCGGTCCTGTGAGACTGCACCCGATCGGAGTGCTGATCGGCGGGGACTTGTGGTGAGTGCCTAGCGGAGCCTGGCTCTGGACAGAGCGTGCAGCGCTCTTTTCCCCCCCCCCACAGAAGCGTGAACTGCCGAGAAGTCTGGGAGAGTCCCGGTGGGGGTGTGACAGTTTAATAGTGCACTGAAGTGACACGAAAGGGGTCAACTGCTCAATAGACCTTCAATTGCATCACGGGCCCTAGGATAGTCTCTAACTGGGCTTGGGGGTGAAACGTACTAGAGAAACCTCAGCCTGAGTTGAGCAGGCGGCCTGAGGGAGAAGGAACAGTTGGAAGAGGAACTTTTTCATGTCAAATTCCTTCTGGAGAAACGAATAAGGTGCAAACTAGGTGATAGAGGAAGGGTTACCCGCTAATGTCTACAGGAATCAAGATCTGTGACAGTTGTCTAGAGAAAAGGTGGTAGGAAGCCCCTTTGGTCAAGGTGAAAAATCTCACTGGGAAATTCTAATGACATACATTCTGTCATTGAACCTGTTTAACTGTATCTTCACAAAAGGTATATGCATAAATGTTATTTGAAATGTGGAAGGATTAAACATTGCCAGATTGGGGTTTTTCTAATGTTATTGAAATGTGGGAAGATCTGATAAAAACTGCACAGAGTAACCAATTGTAAACTACTAAGAGAGAGAGTAAACAAGAGGAATATTTTTATAAAGCAGCTCGTATTTTTACACAAAGATTGGTGTAGCGTCTTTTTTGAGTGGAATTGCTTGATGTTACTGCTGGGTTGTATGCAATCTTTACACATGTGCCTCAATTAGAGATTGTCTTACCCTAGGCCAGGCTACCCTAGGTGACCTGACAACTTTAGGTTCCAACACCTCCCCTCGGCGTCTGAGGACATATTAGCGGTGCTGCTAGAATGGCCAAACTCCCGTAGACTAGCCGTAATAAATGTATATTCTAGGCCGGTGAATATAGCACGAGAATCACTCACTATTGAGGAATTGTCAAACTTCCTCAGTGAAATCCCTAAGGGGACTGCATATGTGGTGGGTGGGGACCTAAATTCACATTTTGAGCCCCTTGCAGGCCTCTTGGATGGGTCCTCCTTGGAAGAGGACGCAAGGTGGTCAGTTACCCCCTACGGTGGCTCCACCGCCCAGAGCTTGGACCCCCCTTGCCCTACAGATTACCGCTCTGACCCTTAAACACGGTCTCAGAGCGTGCAATGGGCGTATCAAATCTGATATTCCCAGTAAACATACTTTCAACAGAGCAGGTAGGGAGTCAAGACTGGATTATCTTCTAGTACAACTGTCCTCGTGGTCACACATCTTCGGTTTTACGGTAATAGATAGAACTGACAGCGATCATAATGCCCTTGAACTGGACTACACCCTCCCTGGCCAGGAGGGCAGGGACCAAACTACGAGGGCAACAAACACAGGGCTTTTACTTGAAAATAACAGAAGGAGAATAAGGTGGGAAAAACTAGTTTCAGGCAGAGAGAATCTTCCCAAACTTTATACTAGACTTATTCCGATACTGGAAAAAGTGGGTACTCTAAGCGAGGATCCCAGTACCCCGGAAACCCATAAATTACTGTGGTTGGTACACGAGGAACTTATTAGGACCTTAGCGACAGATCTCTTCTCTAAGGGACATATCAGAAGTGGTGGATCTCGCCGTAATACATGGTACAATGCCACATGCCGTAAGGCGAAGGGGGATCTCTTGACCGGTATCAAGGAGGGCAAAGGAAGACAGGAGATACAGGCTAAAAGAAGGGAATATAAGAAATTGGTTACCCAGGCCAAGATTGAATGGGACCAAGACAAATGGGAGGATCTCTCAAACTCTTTAGCCATTAGGGACTACCGTAAGTTCTGGCGAATTGTCAATACGGGATCTGAGCACCTAGCATCGGCAATAGAACCGAACATTGCACCTAGGGTATGGCAAGAGCACTATCAGTCCTTCTATACAGAGGAAACTGGAGCTATATGCTATCCACCCCCAAACAAAACCACCTATTCTGAGGGGGACCCTTTTACAGAAGAGGAGGTTCGAGTTGCTATTTCACGCCTGTCGCCAGGCAAGGCTCCAGGGTTGGATGGCCTCCCTGGTGACCTCTTTAAACAAGAGCCTGACGTATGGGCCCCCTATTTATTGACAATATTTAATGCCATCTTAAAAGGCATGGATGTGCCGAATACTTGGCTGGGCGCAGAGGTAGATCCCATATTTAAGAGGGGCTCGCCTCTGCTCCCAGCCAACTATAGGCCCATCAGCCTAATAGATGTTTCCCCAGAAGCTCTTTGGTAGGCTTATCCTGGATCGTCTCCAGAATTGGCTCGAGGAAACTGCTACATTGAGCCCTTATCAGGCAGGATTCAGGAGGGGAGTGTCCACAACTGATCAGATATTTCGCCTTAATCTCATCTATTGGAAGACCGCACTAATCGAGGGAGGAAGCGTGCACACGGTCTTCGTGGACCTACGCTCCGCCTTCGATTTGGTGCCAAGATCTAAGTTATGGAGTGTTCTGGCCAATTTAGGTGTTCCGCTAGATATTCTATCTATTCTTGATGAAACTGCATCAGAACAACTTTGCCCGTGTCGGATGTGGCAGAAATGGTAATTTAACGGAAAGCTTCCCCGTTGACAGAGGGGTGAGACAGGGTTGTGTGCTCGCACCGACCCTGTTCTGCCTCTTTGTGAACGGGGTAATCACCCATCTGACCGGGATTGATGACATCGACGCCTCCAAATTGAACGGCAGCAGGGTACCCGCAATCATGTTTGCGGACGATACCCTGCTGTTGTCGAAATCCCCCATGGGAATACAACGAGTACTTGATGGGTTTCTGAAATTTTGTACGGAGAGGGGTCTTGAGATTAATGTCTCTAAAACAAAATATATGATCCTAAACCCCACCCCTTCAACACGTCCTAATCCCTTGCTAGGTGCAGCGCGGCTAAAGATTGTATCCACATTTGAGTACCTGGGAGAAACCCTTAATAAGTACATGACATGGGGGACACAACAGACCAGGGCAAATATGAAACTGGTGCAGATAGCGGGTGGTATTTCCAGGATGGCGAACAAATCAACATATCGTCCACTTGGCCCTGTGATCCAAATCTACAAATCACAGGCACGGGGGCAGTCACATATGGGGGCGTACTGTGGGGTCACACTTCTGCCAAAAACCTATCAAGTACAGAAAATAAATTCATCAGGCAGCTGGTAGCTCTCCCACCAAGTACTCCGTTACTTCCCCTGAGATTAGATTTGGGAATTAGGCCAATTGCAGAAGAACTGGGACTAAAACCATTAACTTTCTGGCGACGTTTATGGAGCAGCCAAGAACTTATCAACTACAGGACGGAGCTCCAGGAGTTTCTGACTTTACCAAAAGCCTTCAACATCCCATGGCTTAGATACATAAAAAGTTCCTGTGAGAGTCTGGACCTACCAGAACTCTGGACTGATCCGGAAAATGCAAGTATCAGGATCCCACGCAAAGTATTGTCAAAGGTTTAGTATGATCGTAAGCTGGCCAATATAATGGACACCACGCGTGAGGGATCCTTAACGAACTTATTCATTCAAAGTAAAGACTTCTACTTACTGGAATGTGTTCGGGATGGTATGACCCCTGTGCTTACCAGAAAGCTATTTCTGCAATGGAGATATGGCACACTCCCTCTCAGAACATTCACTAGTTCCTGGTCCTCTCCTGCGACTACTGAGCACTGCCCGGCATGTGCGCACACCAAAGAAAATGACCTACATGTGGTTCTCTTTTGTAAAGCTTACCAAGGAATCAGGAAACATTGGCTAGTCCCCTTTCTAAAAAATCTGGGCTTTAGACAGCTCCTCCCTGCGTACAGAATTCTAAAAACTGATGTGTCACCCCCAATTGTGTTTGCAGTGGCAAAGTATTTAACAGCAATGTGATTCATTTGCAATCGCATGTTGAAGGCGGAGCTGGTTTTTTAAACAATCCAACCCCATTACTGATTTTAAGCATACTTTGATGATGAATTGACCAACGTGCAGTAGTCTAATTTTATAACTTATGTTTTATTGACTTGTTCATATGATTTTATTATTTGTATATCTTTTATGATGTAAAAAGATCGAAATAAAGATTGGTACTCACGATAGGTACAATATGTTAATTGGCTAACCTTAACACGCTTCCAATACACAGCCAATCCTATCGTAATCTAAGTGATGAAGATATTACCTTTCTGCGTATCCCTGTTAGAGCCTACGGCAATGTCAATGACTGGTGGCCCCAGATCCTGATCCAGCTAGGTCCCAACCTCCTTACCGGCATGGCTAGCTTACCGGATGGATACCTCCCCCGGCCCCCCCCTACTCCCTCAAAGTTAAACTCCATAAAGGGCCGTAGCAGGCACGGGCGGTTTCCCATTGGTCTGGAGGGATGGGGGCCGGTTTTGTGGCTGTGGGGGGCGGTTTGGTCACTGGGAGCCGGTTTTGCAGCAGTGCTGCAGTATCGGACCCCTGTAACAAAAGCGGGAGCAGTGCTTCTTACTAGCACCCATTCCCCCCACCCGCGGCTCCCAGCACCGGTCGGGCAGCAATCTGCCAGGGCTGGTTGCTGTTCCCAGTCCTGCCCTGGGGTTACATTTTCAACTTTTCCACTATTAAGTGCCAACAAAATTCTGATGATAGCAAGCACAGTAAAGTCCTGTTCTCCTGTGGATCCGGCCCCCTGAAATAATCTGCTGAAAGGGGGAGATGCAGCTGTATCAACCTTGATGGCTATCTACAATCTTCCCTGGAAAGTAGATGCATCCCGGATCCATGGAAACATGGGATTATTTGCCTGCTGCTGTAGAAACCTTCCTTGGACCCTGATCAGGCTGAAAATTACAGACCCATCTCGCTACTTCTAGGTGTCAGCAAACATTTTTAAACGTTGATAAATGGTGGTCTTACGGACTTATTGGAAACCAACAACTTACTGCACCAGACGCAAATTGTGTTTTGCTCATGTTGCATTACAGAGACAGTTCTCCTACTAGCCACTAAAGGCCTCAAAAGGATATTGGATCAGAGTAGGTCCGCTGTGCTTCTTCTCAACCTGAGCGCAGCTTTCGATATGGTCTGTCATCCAATCCCATGTAACAGATTAGAAGAGGTTGGTGTTGCAGGCAAGGCGCTAAAATGGTTGACTTCATATTTAGAGCATAGGAGCTTTCAAGTCAGTGAAGGGCCTTTCTTTTCGGAGACACATCAGCTTAATTGTGGAGTGCTGCAGTGCTCCTCTTTGAGCCGCATGCTCTTCAATGTGCATGTCCGCCCTTTATCAGACATCATTTGCACATCAGGTTTCACTATGGTGTCAGACACGCACCACACTCAGATTGTTGTCTTCTTGTCACCAAATATTGACTTAACATCAGATAGACTAACTGCTTGCCTTGAACAGTTGATCAGCTGGATGGCGACCAGCTGGATCATGGTAAATGGGGCTAAAACAGAGGTCATGGTGATTGGAAATAACCTTTCGCTGTGGGACCAACTCCTCTGGCCCCTGTATTTTGGGTAGCGCCCCCTCCTCCCCAAGGCAGAAGTGAAGAGCCTGGGGATCATACTGGATACATATCTGACCTCCAAGGCAAAGAAAGTTGCAGGGACATGTTTTTGCCTTTTAAGAGCCCTTAGAAAAAAGCTCAAGTGGCTTCCCATGGAAACCAGAAGGACAGTTGTCCAAGGTCTTGTACCCTCTTACCCAGATTACAGCAACTCTCTTTATCTAGGCAGTCCCTCTTATGTCACAAAAATGCTGCAAGTCATCAAGAACGCCATTGCCCGAGTACTGCTGTGTCTTACCAAAATGCAATCAGCACGCTCAGCCCTTGCCAAACTTCATTGGCTGCCGATAACCAAAAGAATAGGATTTAAAGCTTTATGCATTGCTCACAAATTAAAATGCACACCTGGTCCAAATATCATTCGGCATCTCATTACCCCGTACAGGACTGCCAGAGAGTTGAGATCTAGTGACCTCTGCTTGCTTGCCAGCCATAGAATTAGGAGAGTAAGAGGTGGAGGTCACTCGTTTGCATATTTGGTGTCTAAACTTTGGAACTCCCTTCCCATTAATAATAATAATAATAATAGGGACATTTGTAAAAGCGCTGCGTTACGCACACCGGCGTGTCCATTCTTCTTAGGATTAATGGAAACCTATTACTTTTTAGGAAGCAGATGAAAATTATCTTTTCAGTTAAAACAGTGTATTTTCTCATCAGTTCTGTCAGTGCTGGAAGCCTAGTGTTGGGTAGCCTGCACTCTTTAAAACCCCTGTAATAATAATAATAATAATAATCTAGGCTCCACCACTCATCGCTTCCCCATCAGCGACCCACTGGGGACCCCACAGCACCTCAAACCTGCATGACCGTGATGCCTCCCGTCCCTCTTTAGGCCCATGGTACAGCATCAGCTCAGGCCACCATATTCTCTCCTCTGTTTGGTGGCCTGCCTTCCGAGCTGCACCAGAGGGTCACTTCTGGATGTCGATGGGGCCAGGGGAGACAGAATACCCAGGAGACAGAAAGTGGGCCAGGTGGAGCCAAGAAAATCTTGTCTCATCGCTTTGCCATCTTGGCCATGATCCGAGGAGATGTTGTTAGACGAAACTGCTCACTTTTATTCCTTTTCCAAGGCCCATGTTCCTTTGGCCATGTACCACTTACCACCCAGTTAGAAAATTGTGGCTGGTAGTTGTATCAAGACCAGGCTTAGAATGGAAAAGCCATGGAGATAGTCAGCGTTTGCAGAGTCTATGTATCTTTAGTCATATACAAGTTAGTATCATTCTGATCCTTGTATATATTCTTACTAGCCTAGCCTACAAGAAATGCCTATGCTAACAACTTTCTTTAACAGGTGCAAAACTGTGCTGTTTGGGTGATTTGTAAGTTAATGCCAGGAAAGCATGTCTCTGCGTCCATGACTCGCTTCCATTGGGTTTCAGCAGTGGTTGAAATTCAGGGTTCTTAGAGTTTGCTAGACATACCTGTGGTACTTCCCACTAGGTGATCTTTGAGGAAACAATGAGCTTAATCGTCTTCGGAATGGATTGGAGTTCTACCTAAAAGGAGTGCTACTACTAATACTCCTGAGACTCGTCTGCCTCGTACATCCTTAAGGCCACTAATTCTGTTAGTGGCAGGCATACTCGAGCCTGTCATGGTTAATGTTTTAACATTAGTATCATCAAATCAATGCAAACCATGACATGAGAAAAACATTTCTCTGGGCCAATATTCTTTCCTTCCAATGAGTAATCTACTTCTCAGTCGGTTGGTACTCACACCTTTGTACAAAAATTACCCTACCTATACAATCTGTCCTGCCACACCTGAGACATGGTGGCAGTGGTAAAGAAAGACTGTGGCACTATTTGCTCATTAATGTTAATAAAGGTTGCAGCACAGACGTCATGGATTACTATGGAAATTAATCAAACATTCGGCAAATGCTATGCTCAAAGCAAAAATACACAACAATTTAAAGATGGCCAGTCTTAAATCAATTGATAAGTCCACAGCACATGTGGCAGCCCTCTGGGCTCACAGATGCTGTTTTGACACTTTGCTAGAATATTCACACTTGTTGCACTTTTTGGGTTTAGAATTGGTGGTTTCCAGGTGGTTCAGAATACAGCGGCTCGTTTAATCCACAATCTGCCAGCGAGATATGCCTCAATCCCTTTACTACGTGCACTACATTAGTTGCTAGTGCGGAAGCGTATCACCTGCAAAATCTGTAGCCTAGTGCACAAACCGCTTAATGGCAAAGGACCTAGCTATTTGAAGAAAAAATGTATCCTCTATCGACCAACAAGTTCTTTAAGTTCTACGAATAAGTCTTGTCACCAATGCACTTCCCACTGCAATTTTATGAAATTATTAAAAACGGAATTATTTTAAACTTTTAGGCTTCTTGCCTGACTATTTGGTCTAGCTACACCGAAATATCCCTTTGGGGATTATTCATTCGCATTATAAAACAATTTAATGAACTAAATAAATTAGGTGTTCAACTGATGCATAGGTCCTTCTCTGGCTCTCTCATGTGGTTCTAATGTGGGTGATGACGTTCGCAGAAGAAAAACAGAGGCCGACACCCTCTGGTTACTGGGTAAAGAAGTAGAAGGGTGTAAAAAACACAGAAATCAAGAGGACGTGCTGGGAAGAGATATACCCAGCAGTTAGAGCAGATCCCCTTTTTGGCAGCAACAAAAAGTCCAGAATCATCCTAGGGAGAGACACATTTTTAGAGGAAGATATGGAAATTATCCAACAGAAACTGCTGCCAACATTTCAAATACCAAATGCCATGACTCCTTGTTTCGAAAGAGTACTTCATCATATTACATCCCCAAGTTCAAACAAACCTCCTTCTCTGAAAAAACGTGGTAGAAAAGGAGCCATATATACAGAAATACAAAGAGATTTATTATCTCTACTTTTAAGTTTAGAGAAGGTTAGTCTAAAACATTACTAATACGCATTCTAGATCATCAAATGGGTGAAGAAAGAGTCAGGCTTTTGATTTAGTGCCAAATTTGCTCTCACCTATGTCAAGTGATCGGATTTGGATCTGGATAGCTGTACAAGCTGCATACTTTCACTTACTGATTACAAATAAACACAGGAAACTCTTAAGATTTGTATAAACTAACAACTTTGTCAAAACTGACTTGCTATTTGACCTGTAATAAATTGCCTGTTTTTCCCCAAATGAAAACCAATGGATGCGGCTCATTGGACGAAAATTGGAGAAATTTGATCATATACATTTGGATGACTGTCTCCTGAGAGCATATTCTTACAAAAACGTTAGCCATGTTTTTGAAATGTCATATATTCTCAACCCTTTTGAGTCCAAATAAATCGGAGGAATTCAACATCCCTCACAGAGAGCTAAGCTTTTACATCAGTCGCACCAAAGACCATCAGGTGGACGATCAGCACATTGTGGATTCTCTAGGGAAAAGAAATGCAAGGCAATGCAGAAGAGGACACTCTTCAGGTGGATACTCCTCTGCATTAAGATTCCCTATGCTTTGGCCAAGAATCAGACACCCCTCCCACCACCGCTGGCAAACGAAGCCTCTGTTCTAGATATTTGTCAAGCTGCTACATTGGCATTGGTGCACACGTTCATAAGTGCTACTGCCTGGACAGCCACGTCCAATGGAAAGGGCATTTTGGTCATTCGGACCTGCAGGACATTTTTGTTTGAGTCATTCCACAGGCCCACCAGTGGGAGAGATACTGCTTTGATATCTAGTCTAAAGGTGACCAATCTGTGTTCAGAAGTATCTATCTGAAGGACTACTTAATCACCTCAATAACGCTCTTTCTGGAGATTACCCTGTCCAACCACATATTACTCACCCAGTGCCCAATTTCTCCATTCTGCAGAATGGACTCTAAAAAGGGTCCTAATTTAGAGAAATACACATTGACTAAACAAATCGGTCTTTGGACTCCGTGTCTAGGGGTGCGACAGTGTCCAGAAAGAAACTGATGTCAGTGGTTTGGTTGGTGCATATGCAGTTCCATTTGTCACTTCTGGGGCAAAGTGGAGTAGACGCAGAACCGGAAAACACTACCTACTGCTGCACAGAGGTTATGCTAAAACATCTTCTGAATGCAAACTTGTACCAGGAGACATTGTAACAATGAGGAATCTGTAGTTACATAGAGAATCCACCAGAAAACGCATTCCCAAAAGTTAGTAACTTGTTCTTTAGCATGACACAAAGAATTTCTCTGTGACGCAAAGGCATATCATCATCGCCTTCCATGAAATGTCTACTTTTGTGGGAGGACAACCGTTCAGGGGTAAACTATGTGAAATGTGTGATTTTACGCACATTACATGTACTGCACATTAGAATATTCCACTTATACATCGATTGAGCGTGGTTTCTTTTGGCGTTGGGATCTCATGCGAAGCCAAATCATGCAATAGGAGATCTGGCTTTGTATAAAAATCTGTGGCAGTATAATCACATCCCACCTTGTCACCCCATCCATTGACATCTATAATATTAGCAGGGAGGGGAGTTTGGTGCAACTTGAAACATCGATTTTTGTTCTGCATGCGTATCAAATTTACCCCTAAATAGATGTGGTGTAAAAACGTTGATCATGTCTGCCATTTGTGCTTCCTTGTTTCGCAAGCTCGCCAGTACAAATTCCCTTCTTGATCCATTTTGCAGAGGTAGGCAAAAGGGAAATTTGACAATAGTCGGACACCACCAAAAGGATTTACAGAACTTTTATTTTAATAAAAGGTGTAATAATGACGAGAAGGAAGTATACCAGTCCTACTGCATTGGCAATGTTTATCAAATTTGTAGACGGAATGCTGCAAAGGGGATCAAGGCTTGACGTAAATGGTAAGCATGACAATCCTTGAAAAAGAAGTAAGGGCAAAGGAGTCACTAAAGTCTTAGAAGTGTGGTCTAATTCAGAAAGATAGGATAGCTTAGATTTGCCATTGGTTCAAAGGATAGTGGTCAAAGAAATACAGATGTTCAAATAACAGCACAAAAGACTTCTATTTTGGTGACTTTAAAAAAATAACAATAAGATGCACAGAGATTCAAGAATTCCGCAATCATGTGGCTCCTTGTACCTAGGAGAAAAGTTTGATTCTTACAACCGAGGATAGTTTCTTAGTAAGCTCAGTAGCATTGAGAACACAAAGAAAAACATCCTATTTCCTGGCAACATGAAGATGTTTATAGCATGTATGTTGGACAGTATATAGATAATCTCATCAGTCAAAAGGATGGACGTCCACTACATTCTCTCTAGAGCTTGGCACGCTGATTTGCCAGCTTTGTGGTTGCAAGGTTCCATGAGATCTTTATTGCTGCTGACTTTGCTTTCCGTTTCAATAAACTTCAATCTAGATGTCCCTCTTGAGATCTTGTGCCACAAAATGTTCAGGATACTAGGAGTAGCATGCTCCATTCAACTCCATGAGGAAAGCTGCGAACTAGTAGTACAGTTTAGACCTGTCAACATGATAAGACTGGGTTGCAATTTGTCATGATAGTGGAGAAGAAAAATTGTAGCAACCAATAGACACGTAAACCACAGTTGCATCAATATCAAATAAGGCAAAGAAAACATATTCTGCAATTCTAATTGGTATAGGGTCAAATTAAGCTAGAGAGCTTTTCAAAATATTTAGAAAAGCCCTAATGGAGTTCCCTGTTATATCTCACAAAGACTTTGAGAACTTTATTAATTTATTTGAAAAGAGATTTTTAAGATCAATATATCTCAAAGAACTAAATCATGAGAAGCTTCATCATACGACCCATTAAATCACCCTATACTCAAGCATCTTTCTTCTCTTTTATTCATCATTGAACTTGGTGTAATGCTTAATCTAGACAGTAAGCTGGTTGTTTGACCTACACTTGTTGAACCATGTTCATCTACAACAATAAAAGATAATGTTTTGATTTTGGACTAAGAAATTACAGGATGTATAAAAGCTTCAATGAATGAATGGAAATTTGTTAAAAAGTAAATCTGTCAAAACAGAGGATTTCAATGTGGGAGGCCCTCCTATGCTTTGGTCAATCAGTTTATGTCATCCATTCTTGGTCTATGCCTTTCCACTGTGACAACTGTATTCGACTTTGGCTTTTCCTATTCAGTCTTTTACCTTTGCTTCAAGATATAATGTACAAAAAATACGTATAATTTGATTTTGGTCATTCCCTTGCTCATGACTGTATTAACTTGTTGTCCATCCTTGGTGTCTGCTATCGATTCAATACCTTTCCTTCTTGATCTTGAGTTTGTCCCGTCCAGGAGCATTTTAATATTCCTGGGTTCTGATTGGATGAGTTACATCCATCCACTGTTCTGTTGAGGGAATTTGAATCAGCTCTCCATGGGAGTGCATCTGTTTTCTTGCTCGCACCTCCACGTATTTTAATTTTTGGGACTTGGCAGTTTCAAAGTGCTACCGGGCCCCTGCAAACTATGTTACTGGTCACCTGCTCCCAGCTTCTTTCTTATCCAGCTCCCAGCAATAATTATAACTTGCAACTGTAATGTGCAGCCTGGCTGCTCCCCCCCCTTTATTGCACTTTTGCCCACTTTGTGTTCAATTCTTTTCTTTCAATTTATTTACCATTTTAATAGGTTTTCCACCAGGTTAGAACAGTAATTAAAAAATGTCTGCTGTATGTTCCACGCATACGCAAGCATGTGTCACCGTGTGCAAGCTTGCGTCACGATGTGCGTATGTGCACAGATGAAACCCGATGCATGTATATGCATCTGTGGCCATCTTGAAATGGGTTTTCATTAACATAAAATACGTTGCAAGATTGCAGCCATGCTTGCACTTGCATATTGATGTATGTGTTTGCATCCAAATGGCAAAAATAATTGGCAGCTATCAAGTCTGCAGTGAAGAGGAAAAGCTGTAGACAGTAAGATAGATGCTGTAGAGTGCCCACTAAAAAAAGCATCTACGTACCTATGAGTCAAGCCACCCTTATGCCAGTATTAGACTGTGATGCAGGGACGATTTAACGAGTGAATATAGTCGCATGAGGGCGGAGGCTCATTTAAAAAAAAATTCAGACCCCAGTAGTGTCTGAATGCCAAAGTAAAAGTGGGCAAAGATTATGTTGTGAAGGCGCATACGGATAGGACTCTCTGGCCCAAACGTATACTTTCGTTGAGTGTTTTCATGCATCTGCCTTACATCCCCAACTCACCTTATCATAATGTAAGAATTTACAGCCTCCATGATGAGAAAAGCAGCTTTTAGTGCGCCACATGCACATCTGCTGCACTTTAAATTATTGATCACAGCAATACAGACATCCATAAGAAAAATCTGCACCCATCTGTGAATCCTGCTGTATATTTGGCAACAAACTTTCTAGCCTTGCTGGTATTATGTTACAATATACTGCAAGCATGGCGACCAGAGCTCAGAGTGATAACTCCCTGGACAGCAACCTAGCACAAGCATTGGCAAGGCCAATGGGCTTGGCCTTAGCAAGCTGGTGCAATGCTTTTTTTGTTGTTGTTGCGCAAGCACAAACTACAAAAAAAGAAGACAAAAATGAAAACATGCCGCTGCATGAACGTGATGCAATGAGAATGTTAAATAAATAAATAATAGTCACATTTGATTTTAAAAGAATGGTTGGTTCACCACAGAGGACAATATTATTCTTATCGGGGCATAAAGAAAATGTAATATTGGGCTTTGAACTCCTGTAACCTGAAAACAGTTTAAATGCACATGACCAGCTCAAATGTTTTTTTTAAAAAAGAATAAGAAACAGAAACAAAGGTATTGGCAAAGTAAACTATTGGCCTATCTGAACGGCCACTATAGTGTAGGTTTCTTTAGGCGATTGTGCAGATGCAATCTGATAAACAGTGAAGAGAGACTATGGCTGGAGTAGGCGGACCCATTGCCCCACACTCTAATCTTTGATTGGAAGAATCAAAATGTGAATGAAGTTTGAACAGACCAATGGATGAACAGGGCTAACCCAAAATATATGTATAAAAGTGTGTATGATTTCTACTTATGATTTTTTTCCCCATTAAATCTGGTTGGCACAACTCTTACTCTAGGCTGGGCCAAAAAAAGGGAACTGCTACCTAGTGACAAGATGTGGAATGGGTAGGGAGATGAAGAGAAAAAAGCTTCTATACAATCATTGTAGAAAAACCAGCAGAGAGAACAATATTCAAGATAAGGGGCATTTATATTTTTCAAACATGCAGAGGGCAATTTCATAGCAAAAAACAATTCAATTAATTGGTTTTTGCCACACAACACACTCCATTCATCTTGAACATTTAGATTAAAGAGTATAGTTTCTCCGAAGTGGCATTCTATGAAACAATTTTTCTACAAAATAGCCTGCACCTGTGACTGACAAAGGACGAAAGCATGGATGAAAAAGAACCTGCAAGAATGAGATAAGGAGACCGGAAGTGGAGGGTGATGGAAAAATGAGGCACGAGGCCCAGTCAAGACTTGGCAGCCTCGGCATTCGACAGTCCTCCTTTCGGCAGCACGTGCGGTAGACTTCTCAGAAAGAAAAAAAGAGAAATGTTAGGCACCAGCACCTATTATTTGATTTATTTTTTTTGCTAATCAAGCACTAATTAACTTATTTAATATGAAGTTAAAAACAAACAGATGCTTTCCGCTCTTTCTTCCTGGAATGCGCGTCTGCCTGACATAACTACTGCAGACATTTGGAATCACAGCTCCTCCGCGGATGTGCGTGAACGTGGGCTAAACATGTTGCTGTCGGTTGGCAGATCGAACCGTGGCGCTGCGGTGCTGCGAGTAAATATGACTGCATATTGTAATTGATTCATTAGGGGGAAGCTGCAGGCCCTAGAGAAATGACCTTATGTTCGAATATATTGTGCTGCCATCTAGAAGGGCAGGGCGCGCGCAGAGCCAGCTGGA
Organism: Lissotriton helveticus; assembly: GCF_964261635.1. Taxonomy (NCBI): domain Eukaryota; kingdom Metazoa; phylum Chordata; class Amphibia; order Caudata; family Salamandridae; genus Lissotriton; species Lissotriton helveticus. The sequence goes on from NC_136065.1 coordinate 1,853,621,183, forward strand.
TGTGAAATGAGACGCGGCTCCTTACACGGTACGGTGGTTTCTGCTACTTATTCCCCCTGGAACATTGTAATTTATGGCTCTTTACACACACATCTGCAGCAGCCTCACCTTTCTTTCGGAAAGGAACCGCTTGTATAGTGTATGTATGTCTATGGTATTTCTATACCGCAAACTTAGCCAAAAGGTACCTGAACGTCCTAACTACATGGTCAAAGAGAAGCATAAAATCAATGCGAGAAAGTAGATTATTAGTTGGGGTGGATGGTAGTCCACCACCAGTAATAATGTCACTAACTTAGTAGGTACAGTACAGGATTCAGTGATTTAAACTGATATCAACCCCTTAAGAAAATGTATCATACATTTAGAAGTACCAAACAGTTAAAAAGTTGAACACAACACAATAAAACCCCCAATTTATAAAAATAGAGAATATTTTCATGAACAAAATGACACCAAAACAACAAATATATACAACGGGGAACCGGAAAAATGAAATTATAATTTTTCAGTAAAAATAGCGTATAAAAACACAAGTGCCAATTGCGGACAACTGGTTGCGCTATACTGATTAACGGGTAAGGATTAGGGCTGACAGTGATGGACCACAGGCCGGATTGGTCCCTGTCGAGAGTTACCTTCGCACTTAATACATGTTCAAGGAGGTAGATTCCTCAGCAGGGCAAGATTGCTGGGATGGATCTAAAAATGGGCTCATTGACGAAGGACGAGGTCTCGGTGAAGCAGTTGAACAAAGCGGGAAAAACTCTGAGCAGGAAAAGTCTGGGGATCATGCCCAGGAAGTCGTCAATGCCGATCATATGCTGCTCGGCATCGATCCCGGTGAAGCTTTCTACCCTCGGACCTAGACTTTCCTCTGGAAATTGGATTTCCTCAGTGGGACAAGGCTGCAGGCTGAAGCCGAAGAGGTTTCAATGTCACCAGATGCTGGTTGGCGTCAGGCCCACTGAATCGGATTTGCTACAGTGGAGAAAAACATAGAGGGAGTTGCAGCAATGTCAAGCTCACTGGTAGTGCACCCTTGGCTGATCGGCTGGCAGGTTGGACCTGATCCCACAAAAGTTCTCCAGGCAAAAAGGTAGCAAAACGTTTCCAAGTACCAGGCTTTTAGGTTTAGGCAAGAGGAGTACATTCTGACACTAACCAAAGGATCTAGGACCTTGGGGACAGGAATTTGGGGTCAGGATTCAGTCCAAAAGAAGCAACCATAGGGTCCAGGGAAGGTCTAGGTGAAACTGGCCAGCTGCACTCTTCTAGGAGAGTGAGCTTCTTGTAGCCCCTGTGGCTTAGCAGGATGTTGGCCAACTGACACTTGGAGTCCACTTCTTTGTCCTAGTACAAGAGGGAACAAGTCTACAATTAGGGTTCTGCTCACAGGTCTCAACAGTAGGTGCAGCCCTTCTCCTGTCTTCCACAGGTACAGTAGTGTTTTGACAAAGGTACCCAGGGGTGCCACATTTATGCTCGCACTAGCATGTGGGTATGGGTGGATCTTGCCCCCTTCCTAACCAATGGGGAAAGGGTTCCCAGAGGCAACTCTATCCTCTTATGCAGCAATTCCTGTTTTCTAGACAGCACAAAATCTCACAGTGCACTTCTCTACCTAAGACCAACATGGCAGAACCTTCCTTCTGCTTTTCAGAGCCGCCGTGGTCACTCAAAACTGGTTCTGGGAGCAGCTCCTCTCCCACTGGGATTGGAGTTTAGCTGGCTAGGAGGACAAAAGAGAGGCAGGCCCAGGTGTAAGCTACATCTGTCAGTTGTGCAATGGGCTAGATACAGACCCAGACCATCCTGTCAAGGGAACATCAACCTCTCCCCACAGCCCAGGCCTTTGTCTCAGCTCTACGAGCCAGTTCACATCTCATCAAGGAGCTGTTCAGATCCTGAGTGACACTTGGAAGCACAGGCAATTGGGTTTCTAAAGGCTTTAGGTCACTGCGAAAGTACAATTTGTAAAATATTTTTTTACAAATCCAATTTTCCTAATGAATTGAATTTGTAATAAACATTAAAAAAATCTAAGAATGTACTTTTTATCTGGTTTCTATGCTGTAAAAGTGTTATTAACTTTATTAATGTTTCCCAAAGCTTTCCTATTGAACTGCTAACCCTGGCACAGTGAAAATAGCGTTTAGGGCAATGAAACTCTAAGAACATATTTCACATTGAACTTTTATATGTCCTACTTTTAAATATCTTGCACCCTGTCTTATGGGTATTTAAGGCCTCCTTAGTGGGACCTATTAATATTTAAAAGAAGGGTTTAGGATTGTCAAAAGGGGTTATTTTGTCAGGTCGAATTTGCAGTTCTACCTGCTTAGCAGGTTACTGGTGGCACGCCTGCAATCATGTTTTGTATTGTAACTTTAGTTGTGGTCCAATATGTGCTGCAATCCACTAGTAACACTTAACTTATAGGACCTGGGCAACTTTGTTTTGCCATATTCTAGGGACTACCCACAGGGGTCAGAGCACATGCACACTGGCCCTGTTACTAGAGTCCCAGTGCACATAATTAATAAACCAGCAGCATCAGTCCAGAATGTAGGGATGATCATGCAAAAAGAGTAATTGTCTTACAGTCAACAAGTAGTGGGAGAGGAACCTTGGTTGTGGACAGTTAATGCATTGTCATGTAGTGTTCTGTAAAAAGGTGAGTCTTCAATAATTTCCTAAATTGTTGCAAAATTGAAGCAGTCCTAATGTATACAGCAATGCTGCTCTAGATCCTGAGTGCAGAGATGGAAAGGCTTGCTGTTTTTTTCTTTCTTTTTTACGCTGCTTAGTCTGCAGTTGAATGGAATCCTAGCTGGAGTTGTGCCGCTATCCACCAGAGATCGTGAGCTTATCTGCAACATAGCAGGGGTACTGGTCCTCATGTCTCTAAATAATGCATCTGATTTTGAGGATGGTGCAGGCCAGCAATGGGAGCCAATGGTTTTCCATCAGGACAGGGATGATGTGATCACATTTCTTCAGGCCATGGGTGAAACATGTGTGTAGGATGCCTCTAGGAATGCAGTGTGGATTCTGGGAAACTATGGAGTAGGGCATTACCATCATCCAGATGCAAGAGTACCAGGGCTTGAACAGCAATTCTGAAGTCGCTTTTTGGAAGGAGCAGTTTAACTTTCTTTAGAAGAGAGAGATGGTAGCAGGTCATCTTTGTTTTTTAGCAATGTGTTCCTTGAGTGTCCGGTTGAGGTCACGGGTGAATCCAATTGACTTGAATTTTTGTCAAAGTTGAGGTTCCAAGCCGTCAATGTTCATGTTATTGAGCCAGGTTTTTACTGTATCGTTGTTCTTGGCAAATAACAGGAATTCTGTCTTGAGTGTCCAGTAGGCGCTGGAAATCCGCACTGGACTTCCAGGTCTAAAGTGTTTTTAAGATTGGTCTTTATAGGCATTTTTATAAATCAGTACTAGATACACAAGGGTTATATCATGATTCTGCACAACATATACAGATATAAATTCCTGCTTTTGTGCATTGGCAGCAATTGCAGGAGACCGCTGCATACATGTACAGTTGATCAACAACAGTAAGCAAAGAAAACAAAGCTTGAACTACTTCCCTCCCCCCATGTCCTGCCTAACACATCACCAGCCTACAGATAGATATAATGTCTTATCCCTGTAGTGTTGGAGCAAGAAAAGCCAAGGCCGATCGTTATGCATTGCTAGAACGAGCAGGCACTAAAGGTCTGCTACATTTACATGAAGTATAGTCATTACAGCTTATGGAAGTGTTCCTAGGGTATCTTATCATCCGATTTGGGGTTGATTGCTGTTAAGAATGATTCCCAGTGAAGTACCAATACAAGCCTAGCTGTAGTGCTGATAAGGCAACAGTTTGCATCCGACTCTGCTTCAGCATGTGTGTACAGGTCTATTCGACTCCTTCGCCTGCCGTGCAAAATAGGGGATTAAATAACCACAGTAAACCCTCTGGATCATATGGAGTTGTTTCTGATCTACGATGCAGGTATCGGTGGCAGTTATATTGTGCCACTTGTAGTAAGAGGGACAAGGGCCTAACACCACATCGTATGTCTAGCACATTCTCCCCTATTTCCTTGGGGGTCAGTCCACCCTTTAAGTAGCTTTTTTTGAAGGAGGTACTTGGGCTAAGCCATCCCACCACGCTTTGCAGCTGGGCACCCAAGTAATAAGACTCAAAGTCTGAAAAACCTACACTCCCATTCTGTGGGAGATATAGGGTATCCTTAGGCAACCACAATACTTTGTGGCCCTCCCACCCCCAAATCAGTGATGTTAGAAAAGTATAAGCTCTTGGAAGAAATGCTGTGTCTGCTGTAAGGGGGTATTTGTAAAGAAATATCCAGATCTGGGTGATGTACAAGCAGTGTTTGAGGTCTTGGATGTCTGAAGAAGAGGAGATAAAATAATTATTTAACTGTATGTAATTATTAAACTTTAGATAATGCAAGTTTATTTTTTCAATATTATGACATATATTTAAATCATGCTGATAGCATGGGCGTTTTTTTTTTATTCTAAAGGCCTGATTTCAGTACAATTATATTGGAAAATACCATAAAAGCCTTCCATTTTGGAAGACAATGATATATTCAGAGGGGAATCAATCAGGTGAATTTTCATGGTGGAGGAAATTCAACCGTCAGACAAAAACCCAACAGACTCCTAATGCCACCAAGTACACCTTTTGCACAAGGTCCCATATTCCACTATCTGCCCTGACAAACTCCATAGTGGTTCGGAGAGGGACAAAAATTGTATACATCTGCCTCAATGGATACTGCTCAGTAGAGACTAAGCATTGCAACTAAAATAAGCCCTTTCATATAAAAGAAAACCTTTTTCAGAATACCTTGGGAAATTAATGGAAAGAGACTCAGTTGACTGTTAAAGGTTAAATGATATACTAACATTTCATGCAACCAAAGTTTTTCTGCTGTGTTGCGTGAAATAGTGAGAGCAGTTTCTCTCCCCCCTTGCACCAGTGCTCTTTAAGCCTATCTTGCACCACACACACTATGGGGTCGATTAGGATCGCGGACGGACTTGCGTCCGTCCGCGACCCCAGAGCAGGAGGGAACCTCCGCATGGCATGCGGAGTTCCCTCCTGTGCAATTAGGATGTGACCGCAAGGGTTGCGGTCACATCCTCTATTTTTAACATTGCGGCGGGTGGAGCTTCAAGCTGCACCCGCCGCAATGTTAAAAATGCACGCATTGCATTTGCATGCAGTAAGAGGCAGGCACCGCGCGGTGCCTGCCGCTTTCTGCATGCAAATGCAGGGGGGTACCATAGGTACCCCCCATGTGCACCCCCCACCCCCCCTTCACCTAGGGGGCCCGCAACGGGCCCCCGCAGTGAAGCTCCGTATGTTTTTCCACGGCGGAAAACCCGCCGCGGAAAAGCATACTTTACAGGCCATCCTAATATGGTGGACGGTGTCTGACAGACACCATCACCATATTAGAGCTTTTCCGCCGCGGTTGTAAGCCAGCCGCGGCGGAAAAGCTGCGGACGGAAACCAGGACCCACCAGCCATCCTAATGTGGCGGTGGGTCTTTGGTCAGTCCGCTGAGGTTTTTCCGCATCCTCTGGGCCGGCGGTGCCTTCCGCCGGCCCCGAGGATGCGGAAAAACCGCGATCCTAATGACCCCCTTAGTGTGTATGTGATGTCTGTCATAGGTATGCTTTCAGTACAAACCAGTGGCGGCTCGCAGAGGGAGGGCAGCGGGTCAGTGAGGCAGGGTGGGGGAGGGGCAGATTGGGGGGGTAGTTGACTCAGACATACGACGGACAGGAGTAAAGTAAGTAATTAAATAAATAAAACTATTTACCTTCCGCTCGCTGCATCACCAAACCGCCACTGGTACAAACTACTGTGCTTCAACATAGTATAAAACCTTTCCCATGTTAGATGTGTGCTGTGCAGTCCTCCAGAGCTCCTGTGTATGTCTCTTGGCAAAACAATATGAAGGAATTGCACTAGCGGAGGAAAGATGACTGAAGGAAGTGCGCACAGGCAATAAAGTAGAGGAAGATTTACGACTGTGGGGGGATATGCTGAACAAGCTTATTGAACCTGAGGGGGACATCGACACTGAGCATGAGGAATCACTGGGGTAGCTAGGCCACCTAAATTAATGAGATACATATGCCCAAGGTTGTCTGTTTCCAAAGGACGGGTGCCATAGGTACAACTACAATGCCTCTTAACAAGATGTCTGCGACGGACAAGACTAGAATTGTCGAATGTTGGTTTCCTGTGTCACAGATGTGCTATTGTGTCATGGGGGCTATTACAGTTGAGGTATGTGGAGTTTGTTGATGTAACTGTATTTTGTAGTCTGGGTCTCAGGCATGTAACTCAATAAAGAAATAAAGATATATATCTATATATATATATATATATATTACCTACTGGCGGTCGCCAGTAGGTATATATAGTTAGGATTTTTTCTCTATGGGATTTTTGAAAATTCTATGTCTAATAACTTTGGCGTTTGTGGACGGAATTGGCTGAAATTTTCAGGAAAATGGAACATTTTGTTTCTGAGCAGTCCCTGAAAATTTGGGGGGGGGTTCGTCAAGAGGGGGCAGAGAAAAAAGGGGGGTCCCAAAACGCGTTTTTCCCATGTTAATTTCCATAGGGCGGTTGGCCTCATTTTTAGCCCGAACGGCTGAATGGATTTGCACGAAACTTGGCAAAATTGTAGGGACTGGTAGCCCGATGTGCCTTTGCTAGGTCTCAATATATGTGCTCCAGTGGATTTTGAGAAATTAACGTTCAAAAAAAGATATATATCTGTAAGCGCGCTCTGGGCAGCGCTCCGGTTCGCGTACTTGACGCGTAATGGAACTTCGCGTAGCGAAGCTGATTGGCTCTCCGGTGTCTGTAAACATTCCAAACAGTCCGTAGCGGCCGCCATCTTGTCTCTCGGTAGGATCGAGAGACAAGAGGAGGCCAAAGCAAAGGGGCAAATGACGATAAGGGGGCATAGTAGATCCTCCCTGACCCCCTAGGTTTGATGTAGAGGCTTTAAAAGGGCCCCGCAGGGCAAAAAAAAATAAAAAAAATTTTGGGTTTTTTGCGTGGGGAGCGCCCGGTCCGCGAACCGGGAAGCGTTCTGGGAAGCGTACTAAAAGGAAAAAAGAATGATAGACTTTTCTAATATTGTATGTTAATTGATTGTTTGTTTTGTTGATTATTTTTTAATTTCTTTATTTTTTAAGCAATTATTTATTATTGTGATTGTGTTTCAAAATTTAATAAAATGTCTAACATTTCACTGTCTGAAATGTCGTTATTTTCATTGAACATAGCTTGTAATGTTTGAGTGTGTAAAATGTCCTCATTTTGAAGGAGGACATCTACTGCTTGCACACATTGCAGTAGTTCTTGGTCCCAAGTTTCATCCATAAATTCTATATAATTTGGATCAATTATTTCTTGGTTGCTCTCTTGCAGGACAATTTGAAATGAAACTTTCTGTTCGCCTTCCATTTTGCCTGAAATTTGGATAAAAAAAAATATATTAGTACAGATAGGGCACTGTTGGGATTAATTTTAGATAGGCAGTTTTTATCAGTGAATTTATCTTTGGGCAGTGTATAGTATCAGAGTGGAAGTAGGAATATAAAAAAGTGTATGTGATTTAACGTAAGTAAATTCATAATTATACAAGAGAAACCTAACTCCATCCATAACTATAACAGAGAAGTCTATCTAAATCTATAACTACTACAGAGGGATAGTATATAACTATCAGAAAAAGTTTACCATATTAACTTATAGTGCACAATATACTTCAGTTTTTAAAATAACAACTTACCTTTACAAAGAAGTTGAAGTGATTAGTGAAAATCCAATTGAAATGTACACCAGGAAGTAGTAGTCAAAATGGCTGTGTTCCCTTCTCTTCCTTTAAATATATTCAGGTATATAACGAATCAAATGTCAGGTAAAAAAAGTAGAAAATGAAAGTAACATTTTCATTGGTTGTCAATTCCAACACTTCAGATGTGTTCTGTGAAGTAATTTACCTCACAGTATTTAGAAAGGTCTACAGGCTAAATGGCTAAATGGAATTTCAATCAAATTTGTGAAAATGGTAGGGATTGGTATGTAGTATGAGCTAATCTATATTTGGTGAAAGTGTCTCCAGTCGTTTTTCTGTAAATTACTTTCCCACCTTTTTTGATGGAGCGCTTCCCGGGGAGCGCCCCAGTACGCGAACTGATTGAAAGTATAAAAATAACAAGTGACTAACTTAACGACAATTATAAGGTAAATGTTTTGTACTCTTTTCGTTACATTTCTATCACATTCACCTACTATTAGTTCCACAGCTTCATTTCTTTAACCCTCAGTTTCCTGCCTTTGCTACTTCCCTCATTCCTTTCTCTATTACCTACTTACTTACTCTACTCCTTCCACTCCTTTTCTCAGTCCCTCTCTTCTCATAGTTCCTCACTCTTGTTCACTCACTCCGTCTCTATTACTCTTAGTGTCTTTGACTGATCACTCTTTCACTACTTGTTCATTATGCTTTTTCTGTGTAGTTGAAGCACACTAAGGGGAATATTATGAACACAGCCAATAAAATTATTGCTGTTTTTATCGGCAGAAAACTGCTGCAAAAGTGGTTTTAGCGGCAGTTTTCTGCCGCAAAAGCGGCTTAAGCGACACATTTCTGCCGATAAAAGCTGCAAAACTTTTATTGCCTATGTTGATAATATGGCCCTATGTTATTTACATTTCTTTGCTGTTTCAATTATTCTTTTTCTGTTACTTCTTCTTTTCTGCTTTCTGTTTTTTCTCTCTGTTATTCCACATGTTTTAATCTTATTTTGAACATTCACTCATATTCTCTAAGAAACTCTTCTTTGTTATTCTTCTACTCTCCTTTTTTTCTTTCACTTCCTTATCTATTTTGTTTTTCACAATTATATCCTCTTCCCTCTTTTCTTCGGTAAATAAATCTATTAAACAGTATCTCTGGTTTAGACCCTATAGCTGTCTTTGTTTTAACATTACTCTCTGTTTACTTCCCCAATACTTACTCTTCTTTTTTTAAAAAATTTTTTTTTTGGTTCGCTCCCGGTTCGCGTACCGGTTCGCGAACCAGGAAGCGAACCAAAAGAAATACAGCTTGCCAGAGTGCTAAACATTCTAGCAATTTTTTTGAAAGGGGAGGTAGTTCTGAAAAGAACTTTTTTTTAAATGTTTTTGTTGTTTTATATTTTTTTTTATTTTTCTGAACATTTTTTGTTTTTTTTGTATTTTTTGAACAGTTTTATGTTTTTTTTGTTTTTTTGGGAGGGGAAACAACAAAAAACAGGCATTGGAAAGGGCTCAACAGGAGCAAAAAAAAAATTTACTTTCTGGGGCGTTTAGAGCACTTGTGATTTTCATAAGCTCGGTTGATTAAGGTAATGCTCATATTGCCACATGAGAGTAATGCACCGCAATACAAACAGGTAAACTTCATATGGACAAAGTTGTCCTGAATGTTTGGCACGGTTTCCCGTGCCTCTGGTCCTGTCAAATATACCTGTGTTGATGTCGTGGCCACAGGAGTTGATGGGTTGTCCTGCAGGTCACGCATCTCTGCCCGGCTGTAGTTTAATGGATGCCACCTGCTCATGTGACGATGCATGGTGTAGTTGCCGAAGCTATACTTTTTTAAGGTGCCTCTAGATAAGGCCTCTTTACATATGAGGCACGTCACATATCTAGCATTAACTTTCTTCTGCCCTTCAGGGATTGAAAAAAACTGCCAAATAAAACTGGTTTTACGATGAGAAACCCGGGGCTCCTCTTGTAAAAACTGTGGTCCTTCTGTCTCCTCTTCCTCTTGTTCATCCTCTTCCTCCTCTGTGTTGCTGATGAACTGTGGAGGTGGTCCTCTCTTCCCATGAGGAGGTGGTGGTGGTGGTGGGGGTCCACCAGCTGAAGCTACCAATGAAGCCATTGCTCAAATATCAAAAAAGGTCTTCCTCTCACAAAGATGAAAGTCAGAGTGAGGAAAGAAGGAGGGGTTTTCATCATTTGGGAAAAACAATAGTTCTAAACCAATGAAAAGTGTTATTTTTAGGTCACCTGACCTAGCCTTACATCATTATGAAACCAAAAGTGAAATGAACCAATGAAAAGTTTTATTAACAAATCACATGACCTGTTACGCTTATGTTACGCGCTGCGGAACGCGCCCCGGATCGCTTCCGGGTCGCTGCGCTTCGCGCCTCGGTTCGCGCTCCGGAGCACTTCCGGGTGCGCTAACGCGGCGCGTCATAAGACGCATTACGCGGCAACGCGATACGTCGTGCTTTCGCGACGCGCCCCCGATCGCTTCCGGGGAGCTGCGCTTCGCGTCTCAGTTCGCGTACCGGAGCACTTCCGGGTGCGCTAACGCGGCGCGTAATAAGACACATTACGCGACAACGTGATACGTCGCGCTTCCGCGACGCGTCACGATGTTGATTTCTAACGCGGCAGTTGCACAAACGGAACGTTTACCGGTTCGCGGACCGGGTCGCGGCACCACATTGAGCTAACGGGAAGCTTCCCGGTTCGCGAACCGGGAGCGAACAAAAAATAATAATAATAAAAAAAATTATTAATAAACATATAAAATATATTTTTTGATTTAAAGAAGAATACATTTTACAGCTATAGATATTAGCTTTTAAAAAACGATATAGTACAACTAACTATATATGGAATTTCAATGGTTTTGTGTGAGTAAAATAAGGTTTTTTAAATGCTAATTCCTAACTATATATGGTCTATAACCTATGGTTTTTTCAGTGAATTTTCAAGGTTTTGTAAATGCTAATTCCTAACTATATATGGTCTATAACCTATGGTTTTTTCAGTGAATATATATATATATATATATATATACCCACAAAAGCGGTTCCTTTTTCCCCGACTGATCGGCGCTGCCTTGGAAGGTGCGTCGCTTACGCGGTTGAACCAAACCAAACGGACAAAGTAGCTTCTCTCTCTTTCTATATACCAGTAATAACATTGACAAATTGTTGAAGGCATAAAAACATGAGAAAGGAGGAGAAATACGGCCCACTGGAGGGCCAAAAAACTGCCCCCTTTTTAGAATATAAAATATTGGCAAAATAATCAAATTCATGGTTCAAACAAATAAACAATGGAGTTTGTTAACATTAGGAATGTATTATAACATAGAAATTGATCTGCGAATAAAACCAAAAATTATTTGTTTGAAAAGAACGACGACACTAATTAAAGATCATGTTCCATTAAGATAAGGTTTAAACCATGGCTAAAAGAATTGCCATGTAAAAGGTTATCTGCTGAGATAAAGTCCTTCTCAAAAATTCAAGTAATTTACCTGGTATACAGTTTTATAAATAGTATTGTGAAAAACTACCATAACCATGATTCAATGGGGCGAGAGGGTTCACAGATAGGAAGTGATGAATGGTAGAACTTCCTGTTAAAGTTTAAATTAAAAAAATGGAAAAAAAATGGAAAAAGTGAACCGTGAACAAGGCATACGAGGATGCCGGAACGCCTGGGTTGTAACCTGTGCAGTTTTACCAAACAATGGATTGAAGAATAAATTAATTTTGAAACAGAGACTGCTGGAGTGCAGCTTAATTTGTTTCTTTGGAAACGTTGAGAGGATATATATATGTATGTATATATATATATATATATATATATATATATATATATATATATATATATATATATATATATATATATCAAAACTACAAGAGTTGCCGCTAAACGAAAGAGCTCACACAAGGTATCATCTGCCACCACGATTTAATGGGAACTGCAGCAAAGGTGGATACAGCAACCCAACACACAGTCCTTTTAGCCGGCGCGTTTCGGGCTCCCTGCCCTTCGTCTTAGGCTGTAGGTGTTGTGCAGGAAACTTTCAGCCGTTTAAGTGCACCTGGGTTCCTCCAGATACCCGCCCTTGTGGGCGTGGCTATTTGCATGGCCTTCTTGTATTGGTAGTGCACTCTTGTTTTGCTACTGTGAGCCACTGTTAAGGATCTGCACCAATGTCACTCATATAAATCCCAAGTGAGTGGTCGCGCTGCAATATCACACCAACGCTGACATTGTGATGTTTCCATTATCGGCACCAGGCCTGACAACGAAGTTTGCCCCATGGCTTCTTCCCAGGTCCGCTGAACACGGCGGTGCTCTTTCTACGGCTAGGCGAGCTGTTAAACATCAAAACCACAAGAGTTGCCTCTAAATGAAAGAGACCACACAAGGTATCATCTGCCACCACGATTTAATGGGAACTGCAGCAAAGGTGGATATAGCAACCTAACACAAAGGTCCTTTTCGCCGATGGATTTTGGGCTCCCTGCCCTTTGTCTTAGGCTGTAGGTGTTGTGCAGGAAACTTTCAGCTGTTAAAGTGCACCTGGGTTCCATCTGATACCCGCCCTTGTGGGCGTGGCCATTTGCATGGCCTTCTGGTATCAGTAGTGCACTCTTGTTTTGCTACTGTGAGCCCCTGTTAAGGATCTGCACCAATGTCACTCATATAAACCAATTGCTGTGGACATTTACTGACCAGCGCTGCAGCCTTGAATAAATTGTTGTGCCATGCTCACCGGTGTGTGACTCTCTCGATGAGGTAACTCTTGCAATATGATGTTTAAATGGCCTTCCTAGCCGTGAGAGAGTCCGGCTGCGCTGCAGACCTGGATAACGCCATGCGGCAGTCATCTGTCAAAGGACGGAGGTGGTCTGTTCAAGGCAACAAGGTGCATACGCTGGCTAAAGAAATGTGATACAGCGACCCACTGTGGTAATAGGTTGCTGGATTCCAAGACGGCTCACAGGATTAATACATGTGCACTTCAAGTCCCAGAGTGCTGTGCGAGCGGTGACGCCCACTGAGGCGGAGGACTTTAAGTTATCTCAGGTGCACTACCAGTCTTCAGTTTCCAGTTTTTGAATGCCATTGATGAAGGGCAGGGGCCCGAAACGTGTCTGGCGTCACCAATAGCTGTGGACATTTACTGACCAGCGCTGCAGCCTTAAATACATTTTTGTGCCATAATCACCAGTGTGTGACTCTCTCGATGAGGTAACTGTTGCAGTATGATATATATATATATATATATATATATATATATATATATATATATATATATATATATATATATCCATGGTTAAAGTGAAAAAGGATTGTTCGGTAAAATGTTCAGATATATCTTTCTCATTTCATTCCTGCAACATTGACATCACATCCTATGATTATATAGTCTAACATGGTATCAATTAAAAGGTTGTTAATTCTTTCCAGCTTTTTTGGGTCGTGCATCCATATCATCCCTAGCACTGATTCTCACTATCATTTTATCATTCAAAAATATGCTTTTGATGAACGAGCTGCATTTGTTAAATTGAAAAACGGCATTTGATGTTGTTCCTCATGGTAAATTGTTGAGTTATTTCAGTGCTAAGGGCCTTGCCAGTTAACTGCTCAATGTTCTGATAACTTTTCATGCAGGGAACCTTTACAGAGACACACAGAGTTCTAGAGATGAAGTCATTTCCAGCAATTTGAGGTGTTTGTCAAGGTTGTGTACTTGCTGCGAACATATTTCCACTGTTCATTATGGGAGCTGTTTCCCATCTAGCCAATTGTTTGAATAGTGCTCCAGTTCTCTGCGAGGACTACGGTTCTAGGGGCTCAGATTTATTGATGGGTTTTTTTGCCTCAATTTTGTGTCCGAAAAGTGATGCAAGCGGTTCAAAATATTTATTTGGGATTTATTTCCAGCGCAAACCTTTACTTGCACTGGAAGTAGCCCTGAAGTAACGCATTGCTTTGCATCAAAGGGACATACAAGGTACTAGAACGTAGAACGTGCAAGGTACTAGAACGTAGCTGGAGACAGAATTATTCCCTCGAATGCAAAACTGAGTACCGGGCAGCCCTTAAAGAATACCGTAAATTGATTATTAAATATAAAAGAAGCTACTTATCAGATAGGATTGATAAAGCCATTAATGCTCCAAGAGAGATCTTTAATATTGTTAGATCTTTTACCGATCCTCAGGCTCTGAAGCGACATCTGGCCGCCTCTCAATCTCTCTGCAATCAACTCTCTGAGTTTTTTGAGGAGAAGATTGCGCTGATTCATGCCTCTTTTCCTACTAAGGAGAGCTTTGTTCTCGAGGAGGAATTGACTGCTTTTAATACTTCGGCCCCCATTTTAGCTGAATTTGCCGAAATTTCTGTAGACACTTCTCTCGAGGAATTATTTAAATGTAAGTCTGGGTCTCCTAAAGACCCTTGGCCAGCAAAACAATACAAGGCGCTAGCCTCTTTTCTTAATCCCCATCTTAACACCATATGGAATTCTTCCCTGAGAGAGGTAAAGTTTCCGGAAGTCTGGAAACACGCGCTCCTTGTCCCTATTTTGAAGAAACCTAATGCGGACCCGGATACTCTGGCAAATTATAGGCCGATTTCCCTTCTTCCAGCCCCGGCCAAGATCTTGGAAAAGCTGGCTCATCAACAACTTGCCAGCTTTGTAGAGTCCCATGGGCTTCTGCATAACTCCCAGCATGGATTTCGCTCAGGCCATAGCACGTAGTCGGCCCTGATTGAAATTGCGGACTCAGTGCGGTGGACGCTGGATCGTGGGTCGAGGGTGGTGTTAGTGCTGCTTGATCTTTCAGCAGCATTTGACACCGTCTCTCATACGATCATGCTGAGACGGCTGAGATCCATTGGCATCCAGGGCACAGTGCTGAAATGGATTGTGTCATTCTTATCGAACCGTACTCAACAGGTCCATACTCCACCTTACTTCTCTTCAGCCAGGCCACTTAAATGGGGAGTTCCTCAGGGCTCCTGCTTCAGCCCGCTCCTCTTTAATGTGTATTTTACCCCCCTGGCTGAAATGATTGCACAGTCAGGCATTAAAACCACATCATATGCCGACGACATTCCGCTCCTTTTCTCTTTCGATGAGCCTACTTCTATTACATTTAATCCCCTGAAGTCATGCCTTAGGAACATCGCAAAATGGATGGATGCAAACTCTCTTAGACTTAATGCAGGAAAGACGGAAGTTCTGTTCTTTAACCAACCATCTCCTTTAGACTCTAACCTATGGTGGCCGGAAGATCTAAGCCAGGCTCCTGACCCTAAGGAATCGGTTAGAAATCTGGGGGGTTGTTGGGACAATCGTCTATCTTTTGGTTCCCAGGTTCAAACAGTCGCAGCTGCCTGCTTCTCCAAAATTAAAATTATAAAAAAGATTGTAAATTACCTGCCCTGTGATAACCGTAAAACCATAGTCCATGCCCTCATTACTTCGCATCTTGACTATGCCAACGGTCTCTATCTGGGTCTGACAGCAGGTCTGTGTCATAGACTTCAGACAGTGCAAAACGCTGCGGCACGTTTGGTGGAGGGCATTCCACCTAGACAACACATATCCCCTTACCTCCGTAAACTACACTGGCTCCCGATCCCGAAAAGAATAGAGTTCAAAGCCTTGACGCTGGCCTACCGTACCACCAAGGGCAAAGGACCTGCTCATCTTATGTCCAGTCTGCGCCCCTATTGCAATTCTAGAACTCTCCGGTCCAATTCACAACTGTTGTTAGTTACCCCCAGATTTAGAAGCTCTCGATCTGGAGGTAAAACTTTTGAGGTGTGCGCTACACAGTGTTGGAATAATCTTCCGCTCTCACTTTGTTTAAGTAGGTCTGAGCTCAAATTCCGTAAATCCCTCAAGACTTTTCTTTTTGGCTCTTAATTTCCACCTAGGACTTTTCGCTCTCTTTTCCGCTTTACAAAATACACAAAATACAAAACAATACATACCATGGGTGGTACATTGGTGCTCCCATGCAACGTCCCAGGACGCAAAGCTATATCCACTAACTTTTGTAGATAGGGCTTTGTGCCCAAATGTAATGCCTCTTTAAGATTTGTGTTAAAAAGCAGATATGTTTTATTTCTCTAATCTTTTCTCAGTTGCATGTGTGCTGCACTGTAAATCAGACATCCAAAGTGGGGAAAGTTAGGAAGGGTATTTTATACTGGAAGCGGTCGCTCCTCCCTGGTCTCCTGGGTATCGTAGCGCTTTACTCCCCACTGCTGCCAAAAACGATTCTGTGCTTTGCTCGCACTGCCTTGTAATTATTTGTGCCTGCTCAGTATCTGTAGCGCTTTATCTAGTCACTGCGGCCAAGAAGTAATTGTGCACTGCTCGCATTGCTTACATATTAACTGTGCCTGTGTTTTATCGTAGCGCTCCACTGCTCGCATTACCCGCATTGCTCGCTAATTTTAATTAGTGCCTGATTGTGCCCATAGCAATATTTGACATCGTCCCCCAATCTTGTCCTGTTTGGCTTTTGTTGTTGCTGCCATTTTGTTGTTGTGCCTCCAGCCCGTCTCTCCACCCCGCTCCCGCCTCCCAGCTACCCCTCCCTCGCTCCGCCCCCCTCCACTATCCACTTATGTCAGACGCGCTTGCGCGCAGCGGAAGCGCCCCTAAGGTGCGCCAAAGGTAAGCCCGTCTACGCCCGTCTGCGCCTGGACCGCGCCCAGCGCCAGACCCCCTGGCCCCCGCAAAATCCCCTCCACCCGCATAACGTACGATTCCGCTACCCCCTCAGCACTTAACCCAGGCTGACTCCCAAACTGCTACCATGCCGCCCCAGGACACACCCATGGACCCTTCACCTGCCACTCCTGCAAGTTCGACTGCATCAGGACCCACACCAAATCCACAAACTCCAAACAGAGCTCCGACACTAACCACCTGAAGTGCATCCTGCTCAACACCCGCTCGATCGACAGACACGCCATTGAACTGTGGAAACTACTCGACACCACATCGCCGGACGTCGCCTTTCTTACAGAAACCTGGATGAAAGCCTCATCAACGCCCGACATCGCCATAGCCATCCCGGACGGCTACAAAATTATCCGAAAAGACCGCATCAACCAAACAGGAGGAGGCATCGCCATCGTCCATAAGAACACCATCCGCATCTCGACCAGTTCCGACGACAACCTCGCAGCCGCCGAACACCTTCACTTCCAGATCCACACCGACCCCAAGACCACACTCAGAGGCACCCTCATCTACAGACCACCAGGACCCCGCACACAATTCAGCGAAGACATCACTGACTTCATCAGCCCACACGCCCTCCCCTCCGAGGACTACATCCTCCTTGGCGACCTCAACTTCCACCTGGAAAAGAACAACGACAGCAACACCACCAACCTTCTGGACAACCTCGCCAATCTCGGACTCAAACAACTTGTTGACACCCCCACCAACTATGCCGGGCACACGCTCGACCCAATCTTCACCTCCAGCAAGCACATCTCCTTCAATCACACCACAGCTCTCCATTGGACGGACCACAGCTGCGTCCACTTCAACTACAAAAAGACCACGACCCACAACCAGCCACAACCAATTCCCCGCAGAAACTGGAACAAAATTACCACCGACCAGCTCTTCACATCGCTTCACCAAAACCCTCCTGCCAAATCATCGAACCCAAACCAAGCTGCCACCAACCTCACACAATGGATCACCCACAGCGCTGACGATTTAGCACCCTTGAAAAACCATCAAATCAAGCAAGGTAGCAAAAAAGCCCCCTGGTTCAATGATGACCTTAAGAAATCCAAGAAGACCTGTCGCACCCTCGAGAAAGCCTGGCGTAAAAACCCAACCACTGACAACCTGGCCACCTTCAAGAACGCCACCCGCAAACACCACCAACTGATCCGAGCCACCAAGAAATCAGCATTCAAGGATCGGCTCGACAAGAACACCCACAACAGCAAGGAACTATTCAACAACGTCAAAGAGTTTACCAACCCCACCGCCGGCCCCAACGACATCACTCCCTCTCAAGACCTCTGCGACTCTCTAGCCTTGTTCTTCCACAACAAAATCACTGACATACATAACAGCTTTGGAGACCAGTCCGGAGACCAGCCCACCCCACCCACCTCCGAACCAGAACCCCCCTCCAAAAACCTCTGCGCCTGGAACCCAATCACCACTGAAGACACCACCCGCCTGATGAACTCCATCCACTCAGGGTCACCAACCGACCCATGTCCTCACCACATTTTCAACAAAGCAGACTCCATCATCTCACCCCATCTGCGAGACGTCATCAACTGCTCCCTCAACTCCGCTACCTTCCCGGAAAGCTGGAAACACGCCGAACTCAGCGCCCTCCTGAAGAAACCCACAGCAGACCCCACTGAACTTAAGAACTACCGCCCCATTTCGCTCCTCCCATTCCCTGCCAAAGTCATTGAGAAAGCCGTCAACAGTCAGCTAGCCGTCTTCCTCGAATCCAACAAATCCCTTGACCCTTCACAGTCCGGCTTCCGAGCCAAACACAGCACCGAGACCGCCCTCATCGCAGCAACAGACGACATCCGAACTATACTGGACAACGGAGAAACAGCTGCCCTCATCCTACTTGACCTCTCTGCAGCCTTCGACACAGTCTGTCATAGCACCCTTAAACAACGCCTCAGCAACGTCGGAATACAAGGAAAAGCTTTGGACTGGATCATCTCGTTCCTCGCCGGAAGAACCCAGAGAGTCCGCCTACCCCCTTTTAGATCAGAGGCCACCGAAGTCATCTGCGGCGTACCACAAGGATCATCACTAAGTCCCACCCTCTTCAACGTGTACATGAGTCCCCTCGCATCCATCGCGCGCCAACACAACCTCAACATCATCTCCTACGCAGACGACACCCAGCTGATCCTCTCCCTCACCAAAGACCCAAACACTGCCAAAACCAACCTCCAAGAAGGGATGAAAGAAGTAGCCGAGTGGATGAAGAACAGCCGGTTAAAACTGAACTCAGACAAAACGGAAGTCCTCATCTTAGGTTCATCCCCCTCAGCCTGGGACGACTCATGGTGGCCACCGGCCCTAGGAAACGCACCCATACCAACGGACCACGCACGCAACCTGGGCTTCATCCTGGAATCCTCCCTCTCGATGACCAGACAAGTCAACGCCGTCTCATCATCATGCTTCAACATCCTACGCATACTCAAAAAAATCTTCCGTTGGATCCCCACCGAAACAAGAAAGACGGTCACCCATGCACTGATCACAAGCCGACTGGACTACGGAAACACCCTTTACGCCGGAACCACAGCCAAACTACAGAAAAAACTCCAACGCATCCAAAACGCCTCAGCCAGACTCATCCTAGACATCCCCCGCCAAGCTCACATTTCTGGTCACCTGAAAGAACTCCACTGGCTCCCCGTCAACAAGAGAATAACGTTCCGTCTCCTCACCCATGCACACAAAGCCCTCTACGACCTAGGACCCGAATACCTCAACACACGCCTGTCCTTTTACACCCCCACCCGCCAACTACGTTCGTCCAATCAAGCCCTCGCCGCAATTCCACGCATCCAAAGATCCACCATGGGGGAAGATCCTTCTCCTACCTAGCGGCCAAGACCTGGAATTCTCTCCCCACCCACCTCCGCCGTACACAGAACCACCTCTCCTTCAGAAAACAACTAAAAACGTGGATATTCGATAAGTAAAGTACCCCCCCTCCCTCAAGCGCCTTGAGACCCTCTGGGTGAGTAGTGCGCTATACAAATTTTATACTTGAACTTTACTTGAACTTGAAGGGTACATTTCCAGAACAAAACCCATGCTAAACATTATGGAGACAGTTTTGCACTCATGCAGCACTGAGCAGCTGATTATTACCAGCACTAGGAAGAGAGGAGGGAAGCGCCTTATATCTTAGTACTTATGGCGCTTTCCTGGTCTCGGCCCCCACTTTAAAAATCAGTTCTTAAAAGTATTACTGATGCTTTCTGATTCTCCTCTCATAATTCCCTCTCACATTGAATTAGATTTTTTGGAGCCTGACATATTTGATATCTTTGAGACCCCTGATATGCAGGACCCAGTTGTGGTCGAAAGGGGGTCCTACAACCTTAATGTGATCCAATGTTGGCTCAATTAGCTATAAGGAAGGCATTCAAAGTACCATGGATTTATTATTTGCACTTGAGTTTGATATTCATTCCTCTGGGGGGCGAAGGCATATTTCTTAGGTGCATCTTCAGTAAGAAATGGGACGAGTAAGCAGAAGAGGAGGCAATGTTTCGCTTACTTACCAGTATACTGAAAGTGTTCAAATCTTCCTTCCTGGTTCCAGTACTTATGTCTCTCTTTCCCTATATTACTCTTCTGGCCTTCATTAATAATCTGTCAGAACGGTTTTGAGAACTTCAGAAAGTGGAGATGTGGGAGCATGTTTTAAGAGGAGATGGTTTGCCTGATGCAGTCTTGTAAAAAATTTAAATTGTTCCTTGTATAGCGCACTACTCACCCGTAAGGGTCTCAAGGCGCTTGTACGAATACCGCTGTGGAACCCATCCTGGCTTTCCCTGTGAGGTGTCCACTCCTGGGCACCCCCAAGGTGGAGGCCAGGCATCCTTAGCATTGTGGGGCCGTTGTGGAGATTAAGCAAGCTATTGCCCAGAGTTGCAGAGTGGGACTTCATGATTGGAATAAGCACCGAGGCGAGAATTATCAGGTCCGTGGAATTTTTGAGCTCAAGACCCGCTGAGGCGGGGAATTGAACCCTGGTCCCGGGCTAGACCTCTGCATCAGGGTCTGCCGCTCTAACCATTGAGCCACACTTCTCCAATAGAAAACAGCTTGTAAAAGAGTGTGCCAAGGAATGTGGATGGAGCCTCACCTCAGTACATACTGAAACAAGAAAGGAAGAATCGTAATGAAGATTACCAGCAAGTAATCCAAACAGTAGTGGTATGATTTCCCCACTCAGGTTTCATAATGTCATTTATTGCAAGTTCTGGTCGCTAAGTAGAGTTCCCTGAAGTCTTTCCTTCAAGGCACTCTCTCTACATTTGAAAGTGAAAGAAAACAAGCATTTGCAAAAGCCAATAGGTCTCTCATATTTATTTGTTTTAAATAGTGTTGAAGTAACCTTCACAGTTTCGAAGCATTGTACCTGGCAAAGTAGAGAAAACATGACTAACCAGCATGTAGCATCTTGGTTGAAGATCTTGATTAAGCTTCAGATGGCGCTCTGGTGTTGACTGCCATAAATGTGTTTAGCATGGTTTCTTAGATATAGGGAGGATGACAGAACACCTTTCTGTGTCCTTACTCCTTTGTCCAAAACAACAGCTCCCTCTGGGTATTGGGCTGGGTGTAGTGTTATCCTAGTTGGAGTGGGCTCCACAGTGCTCGTGTCTTCCACAGGCACGCTCACGCTTACCATCACATGTGCTGCGTGACACCCCAAGCTTCCACTGAACGGCTGCCCAGTTAACTGATCCAAAAGTAAATGAAGCTGGCAACAAAAGTAATGGCTGAAGGGAGCTGACCCTTTGCCACATTTTGTATACGATGCTGTTTCGGATGATATGTCAATGATTCTCCAACTAAGCGATCGATGAAGACGGCTGACCCAAAGCCAGCCGCGGCTCGCACAGGTAAATGCTGAGGGGCAGTGAGGCGGGGCGGAGGCAGGGCAGGGTGGGGGTAGTGGAATTGGACATACGACGGTAATGTGAAAACGAACAAAATAAATAAATAAAAGTACTTACCTTACGCTCGCCGCATCGCAGACTTCTGCAATGCGGCAAGCACAAGGTAAGTGCTTTTAATTTATTTAATTTGTTAGTTTTCACATTGCCGTCGTATGTCCGATTTCACTGCCCCCACCCTGCCCAGCCGCCGCCCCGCTTCACCGCCCCACATCCTGCCCTTTATCTGTGGGAGCCGCGGCTGCCCAAAGTCCCTCCATCTATAAGTATTATCACTTTATGTGCTATTAATATTGTTATTTGGGTTTACAAGAGGCTATCCAACAGCTAAAGTTGTCAGGTCGGACATAATAACTACTGTTGAGTTTTACAGTGGCACCATGGTCTGTGCCACCTTTGCACTATGCCTGGCAAAAGGATACAGAACTGAAAAGGAAATGGAGCGAAATAAGCAGGGAGTGAGACCAATGCCTAATTGAAGCAGGTGATATCCAGTGCTCTGTATTGGCACTAGGGTGACCAACCGTCCGTAAATTTCACGGACAGTCCGTAAACATGCAGTCTATAATGTAATAAAATAAAGAAATGGCACAATCACACCCACACTGATTAACAAAGTATGGAGGCCAATCAGTTAAAACAGTTCTCTTGGAGTATCTCCTTTAAGTGCTGTACATCACAGTGGGGGATGGCAAAACTAACATTTTGGAAAGAGAGCCTGTCTTCTCGTTGTCTTGTCCAGGAGGGGGTGAGCAGCCCTACCCCACCCTGGAAGAGACCAAGATGATACTAGAATACTGCATGCCCACCCCTGTGCCCACCCTGGTGGATCCTGTTCCCCCTCCTGTCATGGCTCCTGCCCCACCCCCACCCCAGTGATGGCTCCTCTCCCCCATGTGGTGGCTCCTGCCCCCCTGGCTGTGATGGCTCCTGTCCCCCTCCTGTGGTGGATCCTGTCTCTGCCCTGGGTGGCTTCTGTCCCAGATCTGGAATTGCTCCTGCAGCGAGGGTGAAGTTCTTGATGGGCCTCACCTCAAGAAGGCTCAGCTCAAAATGTATATGAAAAGGTGGGTGAGTGAGTAAGTGAAGGGATGGGCGGATGGCTGGATGAAATATAGAAAGGGTGAATGGATGAATGAAATATTGAATAGATGGTTAATGAGAGAGGATGGCTGGATTGATGAGTGAGTGGAAGGATGGAAGAGAGAAAAGGTAAATGGCTGGATGTATGGGTGGAAGGGTAGCTGGATGGCTAAAAGGGTGGATGGATGAGTGAAAGGATGGATGAGTGAAAAGGTGGATGGTGAGTGGGTGGATGGATGAGTGAAATGATGAATGGATTGATGAATTGATAAGTGCAAGGGTGAATGGATGGATGGATGATTGAAAGGGTGCGTGTAAGGATGGATGAGTGAGTGAAAGGGAGGGTAGATGGGCAAAAGGATAAATAGATGAGTGAAGGAGTGAAAGGATAAATGGATGAGAGAAAGGATGGATGAGTGATAGGGTCAATGGATGGATTCATGAGTTGATGAGTAGATGGGTGGGTGGATGGATGGAAGGAAGGACCGACTCCAACGACACCTTCGCTGCTGCCAAGCACCTCCACTTCCAGATTCACACCGACCCAAAGACGACCCTCAGAGGCACCCTCGTCTACAGACCACCGGGACCACGCACACAATTCAGCGAAGACTTCACAGACTTCATCAGCCCGCACGCCCTCCCCTCCATTGACTGCATCCTCCTTGGAGACCTCAACTTCCACCTGGAGAACAACAAGGACCGCAACACCGCCGCCCTGCTGGACAACCTCGCCAACCTCGGACTCAAGCAACTGGTCAACACCCCCACCCACTACGCCGGCCACACGCTTGACCCCGTCTTCTCATCCAGCAAGCACATCACCTTCAGCCACTCCACCGGACTCCACTGGACCGACCACAGCTGCGTCCACTTCAGCTTCAGAAGAACCATGACCCACCACCACCCGCTTCAGGCTCCCCACAGAAGCTGGAGTAAGATCACCACCGACCAGCTCACCACCTCCCTCAGCCAGAACCCACCCGCCAGCGCAACGGACCCCAACGAAGCAGCCTGCAACTTCACGCAGTGGCTGACCCCTGCGCCGACGACCTTGCACCACTGAAGAACCCCCCCAGCAGACCCAGAAGCAAGAAGGCATCCTGGTTCACCGACGAACTCAGGGACTCCAAGAAGACCTGCCGCACCCTCGAGAAAGCCTGGCTCCTCGACCAGACCACCAACAACATGACCGCCCTCAAACACGCCACCCGCAAGCACCACCAGCTCATCCGCACCACCAAGAAGAAATCCCTGAAGGAACGACTAGACAACAATGCTCACGACAGCAAGGAGCTCTTCAGCATCGTCAAGGAGTTCTCCAACCCCAGCACCGGCAACAACGGCATCACTCCGTCACATGACCTCTGCGACTCCCTCGCCTCGTTCTTCCACCGCAAGATCGCCGACATCCACAACAGCTTCAGCGCACCATCCACGCACCCCACCGTCGAACCAACGCCCCCCACCACCACCCTCCGCACCTGGACCACGGTGACCACCGAGGACACAGCCCGCACAATGAACACCATCCACTCCAGATCACCGACCGACCCCTGCCCACACCACGTCTTCAACAAGGCCAACTCCACCATCGCACCCAAACTCCGGAACATCATCAACACCTCCTTCAACACCGCCACCTTCCCGGAGAGCTGGAAGCACGCCGAGCTCAGCGCCCTACTGAAGAAACCAACAGCGGACCCCACCGACCTCAAAAACTTCCGCCCCATCTCGCTCCTCCCTTTTCCTGCTAAAGTCATCGAGAAGATCGTCAACAGACCGCTTGCCGCCTTCCTCGAGACGAACGGATCCCTCGACCCCTCGCAGTCCGGTTTCAGAGCCAACCACAGCACCGAGACCGCCCTCATCGCAGCCACCGCGACATCCGAGCCCTGCTCGACAACGGGGAAACAGCGGCACTCATCCTCCTGGACCTCTCTGCTGCGTTCGACACTGTCTGCCACCGCACCCTAGTTCAACGCCTCAGCAACATCGGCATCCAAGAGAAGGCACTGGAGTGGATCACCTCGTTCGTCGCCGGAAGAACACAGAGAGTCCACCTCCCCCCGTTTCGATCCGAGGCCACCGAAGTCATCTGCGGCGTTCCGCAAGGATCTTCCCTCAGCCCCACCCTCTTCAATGTCTACATGAGACCTCTTGCAGCCATCGCACGCCAACACAACCTCAACATCATCTCCTACGCCGACGGCACCCAGCTGATCCTCTCCCTCACCAGAGACCCCAACACCGCCAGAACCTGCCTACACGAAGGGATGAAAAACGTCGCCGAGTGGATGAAGAACAGCCGCCTGAAACTGAACTCAGACAAGACGGAAGTCCTCATCCTGGGACCATCGCCCTCCGCCTGGGACGACTCCTGGTGGCCCCCCGCCCTGGGCACCGCACCCAAGCCAACCGACCACGCACACAACCTGGGCTTCATCCTGGACTCTTCTCTCTCGATGACCAGGCACGTCAACGCCGTCTCCTCTTCGTGCTTCAACACCCTGCGTATGCTCCGAAAGATCTTCCGATGGATCCCGACCGAAACCAGGAAGACGGTCACCCAAGCACTCGTCACCAGCCGACTGGACTACGGAAACACCCTCTATGCCGGAACCACAGCCAAGCTACAGAAAAAACTCCAACGCATTCAGAACGCCTCCTCCCGACTCATCCTGGACATCCCCCGACGCAGCCACATCTCCGGCCACCTGAAAGACCTGCACTGGCTCCCCGTCAACAAGAGGATCACATTCCGGCTCCTCACCCACGCACACAAGTCTCTCCACGACCTGGGCCCCAAGTACCTCAATGACCGCCTGACCTTCTACACGCCCACCCGCCAGCTACGGTCCACCAGCCTCGCCCTCGCCGCCGTACCACGCATCCGAAGAGCCACCGCCGGAGGAAGATCCTTCTCCTACCTGGCGGCCAAGACATGGAACTCCCTCCCCATCCACCTTCGGCTGACCCAGGACCATCTCGCCTTCAGGAGACAACTCAAGACCTGGCTGTTCGAGCAGTAGCAAACCCCTTCCCCCAAGCGCCTTGAGACCCTTCCGGGTGAGTAGTGCGCTATACAAGTGTTATGATTGATTGATTGATTGATTGATTGATTGATTGCTAAGTGAAAGGGTCGATGGAGAGAGAGAAAGGGAGGATGGATGGATGAGTGAAAGGGTGGATGGGTGGAGTGATGAGTGACTGGGTGGATGGATGAGTGAGTGAAAGGATGGCTGGATGGGTGAAAAGGTAAATGGCTGGATGGATGAGTGAATGGGTGGATGGGTAGAAGAGTGGATGGATGAGTGTACAGATGGATAGGGTGAAAGGGTGGATGGATGAATAGATGGACAATGGATGAATGAGTGAAAGGATGGATGAAGGGATGGATGAGTGAAATGATAGATGGAAGGATACATGATGGATAGGTTTGCAAATGGGTGAATATGTTTGGATATGGCTGGGCTTACTTATATACTATTGCGCGACTTCTGATGTGTCTGTAAAACCTATCCAATTGTCCTGAAGTTTTGTCCTGAATTTTGACCTCCTGTCCTGAATTTGTGTCCTGAATTTTGACCCTTTGTCCTGAATTTTTACACTCACTGTCTGGTTTGGATCCCCCATACGTAGCCGGCCGCCCAATCCCAGCGCTTTTGTACGCTGACGACGCTGTTCTTATGTCACGTACTTGAGTGGGATTACAGCGTGTGGTAGATAGCTTTTTCCACTTCATGAATGAGCTGGGTTTAAAAGTTAATACAACTAAAACTTTTACTATGTATTGCGGCAGGCACTGTAAATCTAAGAGGGCCATATTTATCGCAGGACAGAAGCTTGAATCTACCAAGCAGTTTTCCTATCTTGGGATACTCTTCACTCAGAGTGAGTCGTGGTCGCAGGCTGTGTCAGCTAAAGAACTTGCGATGACTCAATCGACGGCCGCTCTTAAGACCTTTTCAAAGAAATTAGGGCACCAGACCACCCGTGGAGCTAATTAAGATCTATAAAGCTAACTGTGTGGCTGGTGCTACTATGGCAGCGGGGTATGGGGTTTTGCTGACCCCACGCCTATCCAGGTGGTGGAAAATTCCTTCTTGAAGTTTATCCTTGCGGTTCCCAAGAGCACCCCAAATTACAATTGTCATGCAGAATTGGGTCTTGCTTTCATATCTGATTTAATTTAGCTGGAGCCTGTACTATTATGGCACAGGCTGTGGACACAAGAAGCAACACAGCTTATTAGAGATATTTTGACAGATATCCTAAAATTAGAGGGAGCCATGAGGATACTGTGGCAGAGTTATGTCCGTAATTTTTTAAATGACATTGGAATAGTGGATTATTTTACAAATCCTATTAATATCTCAGCTATCTCGCGTAAATACTTGAAGAAGGAGGGTTTAGCTTTCCTGGATTCTCTAAGAGTCGCAACTGAGGTCTTAAACCCCTCTGTTCTGCAACATCAAATGATATTAACGACTTTTAATATTCAGCCCTATGTGCTAGATAATTATGAAAGATTTTTTATTGTCTCGCTTTAGATTTGGTACCTTCCATAGATTGGTAAGTTTCCCCACAGTAAATAACTGGATGCACGACTTACCTCCCTGTCCCTGTGATGACATCTCACCTCAGAGTACTATTCATGTTTTTCTCTTTTGTAAATTCTATGATGTGATAAGACGTAATGTTTTATTACCACTCTTGAGAGAAATGGGCCACCGTCAATGTCGTGTGGCCATTCTTAATATTCAATGTCTTGATAATCATCTGTGTGTCGCAACAATAACATTATATATGAAATATGTGCTGCGCAGTAGGAAAAGTATGATTATCTAAATGCACCTTAAAACCTATGATATTATGGACTTTGAATCCCCCGCAATTGATGAATTTTCTGTACGCCAAAGATGAATTGTAAAATGTATTTTTTCTTAAAGATTTCAATGAATTGTTTTTATGTATACTTTTATGATTGCTTTCTAACAATCGAATAAAGTTATATTTGATTTGATTTACACTCACTGTCCTCAATTTGCACCAATGCCAGTTGGTCACCCTAACTGGCACTTAATTGTCAACACCAGTGCTTGTGATAGTATGCCACAGGGTGGCACTTTCCGGCTAATTTAGTGACGACCACGACAACAGTTAATTATTAATTCACTATAAATTAAAATGACCATTACCTCCGCCCAAGCCATTCTTATCGGTTTGGGGGCCTTTAATAGTCAGAGTTGTAACACGTGTAGGAGTGTGATGATTAGTAGTTGTGTTGTTGCTATCTTTGGCAGCATAGCAGGGGCAATGTGTGGTGCAAGCTGCAGTAACCTCCTCACGAGAGCCATGGCACTTTTTTAAAAATATTTTTTTTACACATTAAGCACTGGATGAGTCCAATTGCTCACTGGAGAGCCTTGCGGTCGTTCATTCCTCTACCATGGTTGCTGATGTACATCCGGGGTAACTAGCAGTCAATGAACCAAGCAATGTTCCTCGGTGTGCAGATGCAACTGCTTCAGTGGGCAGTCTGTATCCCAAACATAGATGGTAAAAGGTGCAATAGCCTACAGACCTTAGTACAAACAAGGAAATATGCTATTGGCTGCTGTGCATCCGATACAATCGGGATGCATTGCGCACTCCGACACTCGGGCTCTGGTGCCACTGCACCTGCTACACTTAATATAAATATAACTATTCCTGTCCTGTGTACGTGGGAGCCAACGCAACATTCCAACCTTCCAAGGTTGATTACAAGAAAACCGTAATGCAGGATTGTGAAGAAAACGATACGTTGCTAATGTTGCTGTCTGGAAATGATTACACTGCGGTCACTGCTCATTTGAATAACAAAAAAGAGACGTGTCCTCGGATGGCTTGTGCGTCGCGCCCATTAATCTTCCTGAGAGCAGCACCTCCTCTCGAGCAGCAGCTGCAGGTTCACTAATGCACACTGCGGCGCTCACCGTAGCACCTGCATCAAATATGCATGGAAATCCTTTTACTAGCCTCGTAGGCAGCACACGTTTCCTTTTCTTTACGTAACCTGCCCATTGTGGCCCCGAACTGCGGAATGACGCGATAGAATCTGCGTCAGGCCGACAGAATTTAATAAACTCAGCTGCGAGGCACGTCAGTTAGGGAATTTAAAGAGATTCTCACCCACAGTATGTCACAGGGAGAAGAATGCAAGTTATTTATCTAACCCCTAAGTGCTGAGACTTCCCCAAAGTGCTGAGTTCTTTTTTATGTCTGGCCTTTGAGACAGCTTTAGTTATCTTGCTAGCAGCCTTCATCCACTAGTTGGATAAACTGTCATTCACATTTTGCCTTTGCCCACCACAGCATGGAGCAATGGGTCAGCCCACTTTACCTATTGGCTCCCTTCCTTCGCTTGGTTGCAAGTTGGTGAACCCCAGAATAGGAGTCATTTTAGTGCCACAGATTGTGTATATATCGATGGAATATTGATGACATTTTAAACTGTTATTCTGTGATTATAATAGGAAAAAAACATGTTTTAATGTTTTTTAGATACATAAAGGCTGAATGAAGTATCCCCCACATGCATCAAGCATTTTTGTAGTCGCAAACGGTGCGATTCCTTAAAATCGGCCGTTTGCGAATGCAAAAGTGCTTTTTGGGATGCATGAAGCAATTTTAGAATTCGTAACATTTTTGCGAGTTCTAAAATTGCGGGTGCTTTTAAGAAGTCGCAGATGTGCGATTTCTTAAAAGCAATGCATCATTACTTTTAAAAGTGTAAATTCGCAATTAGGGTGCCAAATTTACCGAGTGGTTGAACCACTCGGTAAATTTGGAAAAAGTGTTTAAAATGCTGAATTTTTTTTTTTTCAACATTCATGTTTCACACACACATGTCCTTAGGACATGTGTGTGTGAAACATGATGCGAAAAATACATTTCAGGGGTGCATGCACCCATGAAATTTTCAAAGTGCCACTCGCAATTTGCTAATGCCTTCCCATTGACTCCTATGGGCCTTTTGGCCCATAGGAATCAAAGGGAATTGCGAAAATTAACTTAAGAATTCGGTATTCATTTGGGATTCGGTAAAAATTGCGATTTTTACCGAATCACAAAGGAATACCGAAAATAATGATGCATAGCATTTTGCACTTCTTAATTTGCGATTCCTTATTTTTCGCAAATTAGGAAGTGCAAAATGTCACAATGATGCATGTGGGGGTATGTGTTTTAGGTAATAAATATGGATGGACATTTGATCATTGTAATATTTGTATATTCAGCTATGGATGCCAATGATAAATATTGATATAAGAGAGATATATTTATGGTCGTGAAGAAGGTGGATTGAATCTGTGGGATTCCACTGAAATGCATCGACGCACTATGAAGTTACATTTGTGGCACGCTAGATGAGAATTTTGAACTAATCATGTGTCTGTATTGATTATTTGCACAAACTAGCAGATCAATTAATGACAAAGTGTATTGTCTTATGTGTTCTCTCTTCTTTATTTGTGATGCGGATTTTTAATTATGATGAATTAGTTTAATCATGTTTTAGGAACATGTTTTCATCACTTTTATCTTTCTTATGAATTGCACTTTATATATATGAATTACTGGATTATTATTGATGTGTCTAGATCTTTTGTGGCAACAAAATCATTATATTAAATATCTGATACTGTTAAGTCTGTGCACTATATGTGACTGTGGGGATTGTGTGAATGAGATTTGAGTGAACTTGAGACTGTATGTTATTTGAAATTTTGATGAAAGTGACCCATGGTGAGATTGGACACCAAACGGAATACTTTTCCACTTTACAGTTCCAATTGCAAGCTAGTGCTAAAAAAAGAAGAGATTTTGCAAAATGCACTCTGAATGACATTATATTATAGGAAACGGGAAATTCAGAGTTGTAGAAATAACCATTATTCTTAGCCTCAGTTGCTCAGGCTCAATTTAATTCATTAGATTTTACCACATGAATTGATGCACAGTGAGTGCACAATGAAAAATCATTATAGGATGAAGATCAGTTGATGGCTCTGTGTTGAGCATGTTTTTGGACACCGAAGAAACACTATATTGAGACAAAAGAGTCTCATGGACATAACAGTATGTCACTGTTATAGATCAGCCTTCTGGGTGAAATATTACTGATGAGATTTGAACAATTACCATGAGCCGACTATAAAAATCACCCCTTGCTCAATTTTGAATTTTGTCTACTTTTAAGAAATGTATAGCTTTTAAGGTTCTCCCATAGGTTTCACACCTGTTTCCACCACAAAATGCAAGCAGGTAGAAACCACAAAGATTTTAAAAACGAACTGCCGTCCAAGATGGGAATGGCCCCTTAGAAAAGTGAGCTGCACCTTAAAAATGGGGAGCAAAACACACCAGGACATCCCAAAGCAGCTTTGATCCCCTTAACGCCAGAGTGAGAATCCTGAGGAGGACTGGGCAACCAGGAAGCAGTGACCCTAAACCCTGCAGGTGTAGGCCACAGAAGCCTGCCTTAGAACCCAGTAAGAGTGCAGCGAAGGTTGGTGAGAAGCTCAGTCCCCTCAAAGATGAGGGCATGAAAAGGCCTCAAAATTAAAGGCAGGAGCAGCCCAGGGGGTAAGGAAAAGAAGTAGATGGTTACTAGCCCTGCTTAAGCTAGCAGGAGGTGGTGAAGCCACATATAGAGTAAAACTTTCAACCCTAAACCAGAGAAGAGATGCGAAGAGGAACTAGTGGTGAATGACACATGGAGTGGGGTACCAGCCCTCCTCAGAGAAGAGAGACAATGAGGATGCAACAGTAGGATAGACCCACTATGACAGCTGACAAGTGGCAAGCAGAGAAGCAACATCTTATGTGGAGGAGCAGCCAAAGATTAGCCAAAATAAGGAGAGAGACAGAACATCTACAACAGACATAAACTACAATTGCACTAAGACATCGTCCCAATAGAACTCAGCAAAAAGAAAGACTTTCTTCAAGTAACAGGAAACAATAGGTCCTATACCATTAGGACGCCCCTTC
Organism: Lissotriton helveticus; assembly: GCF_964261635.1. Taxonomy (NCBI): domain Eukaryota; kingdom Metazoa; phylum Chordata; class Amphibia; order Caudata; family Salamandridae; genus Lissotriton; species Lissotriton helveticus. Next base: position 1,853,652,927 of record NC_136065.1, read on the forward strand.
TGCATAATCTCCTAATCTTCAATTGGAAGTGTTACCAAAGTCCGATTTGTTAACTCCCCAAGATGAACAGCATCCTAGAACTGGGTGAAGAAGACACCAGGCAGAATGAAGATTGGGATGGCTCTGGATGGAGGGTTTAAGAGGCGGATCTAAAAGCAAATAGGAGATATATAGACTGGACGTATAGTAAAGTTATTACCCAGATGTGGTCTTCCTCCAGGAGACCCATGTAATACAAAACAACCAATTCAGAATGAGGCAAAACTGTACCCACATCAATTCTAGGCATCAGCTAATACAAAGGCATTGGGGGTGATGGTCATTAACAAAGCACAGGTTTGCATAGAAGGGGCAGAGACTAAAACAGGCAAGGAGGGGAAATATATTAACCTTCTACTCACATGGCACAACTAATCTTACACCTTTATCAATCTATATATGCTCAATACTGCCCAAAAGAAACCCTATTTAAAAACATGGAAGAGCTTGTTTGGTGAGAGGAGATTTCAACCTGTTATGGAACACAGACTTAGGATGAAAATGGATCCACCAATACAGCAACTGAAACCCTGAAAAACAAATTGACAGATTTAAGGTTGGCAGAAGTGTGGATATTTTATAACTCGGGAGAGAGGGATTTAGTTTTCTTCTCATAAGTATACTCCACTTTCTCCTGAATCACCTACATTTTTGCATCCCTGCCACTCATGGATTCAGTTGTGTATATGGGGATGTAAAACATCTCCTTCTCAGACCACGCGCATGCGAAGATGACAGAGAGAAGGGAGAGACACAAATTGGGAAAGCATAGTTCTGTAGTAGGGGATCTCTGTGTGTAGTCATAATCTAGTGAATAGTCCCGCCCATGTGCGTGGACCCCGGAGCAATCAAAAATAATCTCTTACAGTGTCGAAAAATGCAGAACTGCACAGACACTTAAGAGAGAATTTAAAGACAGATAATGCAGCCTAAAAAGGCTACACTGTCCAGTACTTCAACTAGAAATTCCACCACAAAAATCCACAAAACAGCAAAGCCTGTACAGATTTCCCTTGCTTTAACAGCAAAATCCCTCAGGAATGATAGAGAGAAGAACCTGGACAGACAAGCCCCATAGGCTGCCATTATGTGGCTCAGAACAGCATACTGTGCCTTTAAGAGAACTTTCCAGAACTTCACAGTATCCCAGAATGCCCTGCAGGTCCCAGTTACTTTCAGTTCTTTTTTCCGGCTCCTGCAAGCAGGACCCTGGAGCATTGAGCTCTCCCTTTTCAAGGGTTTATTGGTGTTTTTTCACCGTAAATTCGATTTGAGTACTTTCTAAGTACTTTTAGGCTTTTCTTCTTGGTGCTTTGCACTCTTTTGATGTCAAATATGCCTGCATTATTTGACAAATGCCCGGAGTGCTCCAGGAAGAAGGCAAAGTCAGATCCTCATGAGGTGTGTATCCTCTGCCTGCCCTCTTCCCATATTCCAGAGGAGTGTGAGATCTGTCAAGGCTTCTCTGGCAGGACCCTGAAGGACAGAATGAAGATAAGGCTTCAGGGCCTCGAGGAAAGGAGGCTGAAGGCGCAAGTTGGGTCTGGAAGGGCTTCATCTGCCCATGCTGAGGCCTCTGGGGGGCTCCCCAGGGGCAGGAAGTCGAGCAAACTTCCACATTCTCCGTCTGGGTCAGTAGCACTGACCACGACGTCGAGAGGGAGGTCCACGGCCAGCTCCCGGTCTCCCCAGGGCTCTGGGTCGAGAAAACGTCGCCCGTCGACGTCGAGGGACTTACACAGGCCGCCGTCGAACCCAGTGACGATTTCTTCGTCGTCGTCTTCGGCGTCGACGTCGAGTGATCGGCGTCGACAGGCCCGGCGTCGGCGCTCGCCGTCGAGGCGACACCGCCGATCGCCGTCGACGGACAGGACATTGTCGCCATCGAAACGGAAGAGGTCACCGTCGACGCAGAAGAGATCTCCGGCGAGGAAGAAGTCGCCGGCGAGGCGGTCGAGGTCGCCGTCGAGGCGGACAAGGTCGCCATCAAGGCGTTCGAAGAGGTCGCCATCGAGGCGGTCGAGGTCGCCGTCGAGGCACACGAGATCGCCGTTGAGGCATAAAGGATCGTCGTCGAGATGGTCGGGCTCGACGTCGAGGCATGGAGGCCGTTCGACGCCAAAGCATAGAAGACGGTCGACGCCGAAGGGGCGCTCGACGTCGAAGGACCTACGTTCGACTCCTGGTCGCCGTTCTTCGGCGTCGAGGGGTCGTGCTGACAGGCCTAGGACTGTGGGGGGCTCCCCTCAGTCCAGGAAGGATGGCGGGTCACCGGGATCGGTGCACTCGGAGGCGTATGCCCCGAAGAAGACTGTTCCGCCTCCTCCTCCGTTGCCAAGAGGTCTCCCTCCGAGGGCTCCAACCCCTCCTCCGTTGCCTCCTCTGCCTCCACTTCCGACAGGCCCTAGGACCCCTGTGCCGAGGTCTGTCTCGTTGCCCAGACTTCTGACACCTCCCAAGAAGACTCCTAAGTCTAAGGAACCACCCAGGCCCAAGACGTCCGCCCCGGGGAAACCGGCTGAACGCCCCAGACCTAGGAGGTCAAGGTCGCGCTCCAGGCGGAGAGACAGGTCGAGGAGCAGACACAGGTCCTCCACCAGATCTAGACGTCACCACAGGAGGCATAGGTCCAGATCCCGTACAGCATCATCTAGGACCCGTTCCTATTCGCCTACTCTATCGGATTCTCCGGAGACTAGGGTGTCCCCGGTCGACGACATTGGCACGTTCCAGGAGGTGCTCCTGCGGGGGGCTGCGAAGTTGGGTATCACGGTGACGGCTCCTACACCTACGACGTCCGTGATATTCGAGACGCTTCACAAGAAGCACCTGTCTCGCCCTCTTCTGCCGTTGGTCCCAGGACTGGTCGAACCGGCGGAAGCGCTGTTCCTTACACCGGCGGTGGTGAAGGCTGCTCCCTCAAGACTCCTGAAAAAGTACCGAGCTCCTGACTCGGACCCGGCCTTCCTCCGTGTGGACCCGATGCCCGACTCGGTGATAGTGACGGCGGCCAGGAAGTTATATTCTACCTCCCCGTCCTCCACAGTGCCACCGGATAAAGAGAGCCGCTGGATTGATTCGGCTGGTAGGAAAGCCTGTGGGACTTCTTCCACCACTATGAAAGCCTCCAGCGATTCGGCTTTGCTAGGGCGGTACAACCGTGCGCTATGGGACTCCCTGGAACAGTTTGCGGACCTTGTGCCACGCGACAGGAGGGAGGACTTCCTGGAAATTGTCTCGGAAGGGATGCTGGTTTCCAACCAGGCCATCAGTGCCGCTGCGGACATAGCGCTGTTGGCCGCACATGGCTACTGTCACGGGGTCAACCAGCGCCGCCATGCTTGGCTCAGGCTTACGTCACTCAAGCCTGAGGCGCAACTGCGGGTGGCCAATCTGCCGTTTTCCGGTGCAACACACTTCGGGAAACATGCCGACGACGAAATGGCCCGGATGAAGGCCGAGGCTGAAACCCTGACGGCTGTGGGTCTGGAGAAACCCAAGGACAAAAAGCCTTACCGCCAGTTCCAACGGCGGTTCGGCTCGCAGGGGAAAGGAAGAGGACAGTCTTCTGGACAACAGCAGCAGCAACAACAGCAGCAGTTCCGAAGACCCTTCCAAAAACGTCAGAGAGGTAGAGGTGGACAGCAGTCCTCTACCGCGACCAAAGGCCCGGCCGGGTCTCGCCCCTGAGCGGTTATTTCCCCTTCATCCGTTACCCGCTCCGGTGGGGGGAAGCGTTCAATTTTTTCTGGCAGAATGGAGAAAAATTACTCAGGACAAGTGGGTGCTGAATATTGTTTGCAATGGATACAGTCTTCGGTTCATCAGCCCTCCTCCATCGATTCCTCCGGTCAGCTCGCAGTATCAGCTGCGCGTGCTCCAGGCGGAGGCCGATATCTTGTTAAGGAAAAGGGCGATAGAAGATGTACCTCTGTCTCAAAGGGGAAGAGGTCTGTACTCCCGGTTCTTTCTGGTCCGCAAGAAGGACAAGAACGAGTTCAGGCCCATTCTGGACTTGCGACAGGCAAACAAGTGGATTCGCAGAGAAAAGTTTTGCATGCTGTTGTTGCATCAGATTTATCCTCAGTTGCAACGGGGAGACTGGCTATGTGCCATAGACCTACAGGATGCATACTTCCATGTGCCCATTGCACACAAACACAGGAAGTTCCTGCGATTTCAAGTCGGCACCAATCACTATCAGTACACGGTACTTCCGTTCGGGCTGAAGTCTGCGCCCAGGACGTTCTCGAAGTGCATGGCAGTGGTAGCGGCGCACCTGAGGAAGAACAAGGTGTTTGTCTACCCGTACCTGGACGATTGGTTGATCAAGGCCTCCTCCTTCTCGGAAGCTCAAGCATACTTCCAGAAGACGTGCGTTCTGTTGAACAAGCTGGGGTTGCACATCAACATGTCCAAGTCTGTTCCCTCTCCGGTCCAGTACATTCAGTACTTGGGAGCCTCCATCGATACGCTGTCAGCAAGCGTGTCTCCTTCGGAGGAGCGACGATTATCACTCCTTCAGGCTCTCATGTCCACTCCATCTACGACAGTAAGGACGGTGTCTTCTCTACTGGGATCGATGGCCTCTTGTATCTTCCTGACGCCACATGCGCGGCTGCACATGAGACCGCTGCAGGAGTGCTTAGAAGATCAGTGGGACCAGAGGAGAGGTTCTTGGGACGACACAATACGACTGTCTCTGCATGCTCTTCAGTCTCTGAAGTGGTGGTGTTCAGCGGAGAATCTCCTCAGAGGGGTTCCCTTCCACAAGGACATTCCCACACAGACTATCGTGACGGATGCTTCTCTCCAGGGATAGGGAGCGCAATCCAGAGACTTACAGATTCAAGGGACGTGGTCCCCGACGGAGTCCACGTACCACATCAATTTCCTGGAACTCAGAGCTGTTCACTTAGCGCTGAAGGCTTTTCACCCGTCCTTCCGGACCGACTCTCTGCTTGTACAGACGGACAATACGACTACGATGTATTACCTTAACAAGCAGGGGGGCTCGAGATCCCGCACTCTGTCGCAGGAGGCGCAGGTGATCTGGCACTGGCTTCTGGCCCGAGGACTGTCGATAACGGCCACTCATCTGCCAGGTGTGCAGAATGTTCAGGCAGATGAGCTGAGCAGACTGATTCAGGAAAACCACGAATGGGTCATAAACGACGAAGTACTAGGAGAAGTCTTCGCAAGGTGGGGAACTCCAGACGTGGATCTGTTCGCCACCGCCGAAAACAGCAAATGCCGAGACTTCGCCTCCAGGTACTACCAGCCAGGGACGCTGGGGAACGCGTTATGGATCAACTGGTCGAACAGCTTTCTGTACGCTTTTCCACCCATTCCCCTGATCCCGACGGTTCTCATCAAGCTGTCCCAATCCAGGGCGAGGATGATTCTGATTGCCCCGGAATGGCCCAGACAGTGGTGGTTCACGGACCTGCTTCACCGGTCTCTCCTTCCTCACATGAAGCTGCCGTGCAGGCCGGACCTTCTCACGAAGTTCGGGGGGCGAATGGTGCACCTCGTCTTTGAGTTTGGCGGCATGGCTCCTGAAATAGTGCAATATGGCCATCTGAATTTCCCAGAGGATTGTATGGACATACTGAAGGAGGCTAAGCGACCTTCCACAAGGACTTATTATGCTTACAAGTGGAAGAGGTTTTGCATATGGTGCAAGTCTAAGAACTATGACCCTACGACATGCAAGGAGGATGTCATCCTTCCATATCTGCTACATCTGGCGCAGTCTGGCCTTAATGTCCATTCCATTAAGGTTCATCTGGCTGCTTTGACTGCCTACAGGAAATGCCCTTCACAGACTTCCTTCTTCCACATCCCTGTGATCAAAGATTTTCTGGAAGGCTTGAAGAAAGTATTCCCTCCTGTCAGGCTTCCTTTGCCTTCATGGGACTTGAATGTGGTGCTGTCCAGGTTGATGAAGGAGCCTTTTGAACCTATTCATAAGGCTTCGTTGCAGCACCTGTCCTCGAAGGCGGCGTTCCTCGTGGCCATTACATCGGCCCGCAGGGTGAGTGAAATTCAGGCGTTGTGTTGCCAAGAACCTTATACTGTATTTCATGATGCTAAGGTTGTTATGCGTACTCACCCTAAATTTCTTCCCAAGGTTATTTCTGATTTTCATATCAACCAGACTATAACTTTACCTACGTTCTTTCAGAATCCTTCATCTCCAGCGGAAAGGTCCTTGCATTCCCTGGATGTTAGGAGGGTGCTGAAATTTTATCTGGATAAAACCAAAGATATTCGTAGGTCAGACCAATTGTTCATCAATTATGGATCAGTCAGGACGGGTCTTGTTATGTTATGTTATGTTATATCAGCTCTTCTATAGCGCATCGCTACTCCGTGGAGTGTCCCAGCGCTTTGGCGAAGAGAAAAAAGGAGGAGTACACAACATAGCAATGCTCTGAGGCCAGCACAGAATTTTACAGAGAGAAGAGCCACGTCTTGCTACCTCTAAACAGTCCATCTCGAGGTGGATTGTGTCCTGCATACAATTGTGTTACCAACAAGCTAATAAGACCTTAGGGGGAAAACCTAAGGCTCATTCCACCAGGGGCAAGGCCGCCACGACGGCTTTGCTTCGTAACGTGCCAATTGCGGAAATCTGCAAGGCGGCCACTTGGAAGTCGGTCATACCTTTGCTAAACATTACTGCCTGGACTCTGATGCCAGGGCAGACGCTCAGGTTGGGCAGGCTTCGCTGCGAAATCTGTTCGCACAATAGTGGTGTTAATTCTCGTTTCTCCACCGCCGCTTTGGTGTGGGGATGGGCTTGCCATTCTATTCACTAGATTATGACTATACACAGAGATCCCCTACTACAGAAGGAGTAGTTTCTGTCCTGTAACTCCAGTTCTGTAGTAGGGGTATCTCTGTTATAGTCATAAGCGCCCGCCCTCCTCCCCGGTGGAGAGAGATATTCATGTACGGAATGCTACAGGTCTGGCGTGTTACGCCTTCAAAAAGAACTGAAAGTAACTGGGACCTGCAGGGCATTCTGGGATACTGTGAAGTTCTGGAAAGTTCTCTTAAAGGCACAGTATCCTGTTCTGAGCCACATAATGGCAGCCTATGCGGCTTGTCTGTCCAGGTTCTTCTCTCTATCATTCCTGAGGGATTTTGCTGTTAAAGCAAGGGAAATCTGTACAGGCTTTGCTGTTTTGTGGTGGAATTTCTAGTTGAAGTACTGGACAGTGTAGCCTTTTTAGGCTGCATTATCTGTCTTAAATTCTCTCTTAAGTGTCTGTGCAGTTCTGCATTTTTCGACACTGTAAGAGATTATTTTTGATTGCTCCGGGGTCCACGCACATGGGCGGGACTATTCACTAGATTATGACTATAACAGAGATACCCCTACTACAGAACTGGAGTTACAGGACAGAAACTACTCTGAATATGGCAATACACAAGTTCAGAGACTCAGTTCTCAAAAAGAAAATGGCAAAGGAGATCCTGGAATGTTCAAATGCAATAATTAGCAGGGGAACTCGCTAGCCACATTCTGGGATGCTTTTAAAGCAACAGTAAGGGGAGTCGCAATGGGCAACTGGTAGAGTGAAGGAAAGGCGACAATTGGATGACAAACTCACTAAAGAAATAAAATAACTAGAAGCAGCAAATAAGGAGATGCAAAAAAAAAAATTGTCAGAGATCACTTGAGACTACACACGATACATAGGGAAGAGACCACCATACTGCGTACAAGTCAGAATTTTTATGAAGGGGAAATAAGTTGGAAACTCCATTAGCTACACATACAGCAGCAAGCCATTATAGCTAAAGTTCGGAGCCCAATGTTTTCTTGTGCAGTCTGGGAATTGACAAATAATCTGTGTTCCAAGATCATTTTATAGCGCAATACACAATTATGGAAATTAAAAGAGCATTAAAAACCATACATACAAGCCAGGCTCCTAGTCCTAGCCCAGATGGCAAACCTCTAACATCCTATGAGATATTTCTACTGCAGGTGAGAAAATGAATGGCAGAACTCCTTAATTCCTTTACACAGACATTGATGCTGACACCCACCATGCACCGGGAAATCCATGGAGAAGTCGACCTCATGTAGACTGATAGCCTTATTAAACAATACACCAATTTACTTACGAGACAGGGCGTGCCTTACAACGCATATGCCTTTACCACGCGAAAGTTTTCCAGGCCTATGCTATTACCGCACATGCCTTTACAATGAATATGTAAGTATTTCACAGATAAGTATAAAGCCTATATCTATATCCAAAAGAAAGACAGGAAGGAGCACTCAAGGGGGATTTTTGTGATGTTTTGTCTCAGTAGACGCGTTTCGGTGCACTGCCTTTTTCAATGCGGGTAATTTCCATTGAAGTCAACACTCACTACATGATATTTAAAAGTCCCAAGAGTCCTCCCATTGGTGAAAAGGGTGACCAATGAACGGAGGCTGCAGCCGCCTTGCCACTTGCTGTGTTTACTCGGCCGCCATATTAGCGTGACCTCACAGAGATATAAAAAGCAAGAGAGGATTTACCTCCCTTTCCGTGGAGGGCATGATATTCACATTGTCCACACTGGGGAGGTAGTGCAGAGGCCCTGGCAGCCAAAGACTTCAATATCATGAAAACAAACTACAAAAATAACCCCTTGGGGTAATGGTGTATCCAAGAGAGGTAGACTCTGCCTATGAGACCCACAGCTATTACATGGATTACTGTAATTCTCTTCCACTGCTGCTCCATGGAATACCTCTAGGAAGAGAACATAGAAACTTTTAATGACTCTTACTTTTTTCTCACGTGGAAGACGTAGATAGCCAGGGGGAAGAAAGGTTCAAAATGTGTGAAACTGCAGCATAGCAGTGGCATAACATTAACGCCGCAGCCCCTGCAGAGCTGGGGGGGGGCTGATCTCCAGGGGGCCCCCTCTGGCACTGCGCATGGGATGGCTGGCATGAGAGCTACTGACTATCCTCATTGTACTTTGTAGGGGGCTCCCTCACATTTCGTTACACCGCTGCAGCATAGAACATTACTTAAACCATGCAGGCCCTCATTCTGTGGTGCTTTAAAATTCTGCTACGTTGGGGTAGCTACCATTTTGGCAGGATCATTTTTTAACACATTCTGAGTTGTCCACAGTGGAATAGGAAATGACATTCAGTTGTGGTCTCAGTAATCAGTAACTTGGTAGGAATCCCCTCCTGGAAAACTACACAGGACAGAGTAGAATTTGCACTTATTTCAGAATCTAAAATAGAGCACAAAGGCTTTCATTAGAGGTCAAGGGGATATGAGGTTGTAGCTAGACTTCCTGAGAGATTTCATTGGTGCCAAATGTCAGTTCTGCCTGTAATTTGAAAGAAGAGTGCTCTGTGACCTTTTGTACTGAGGCTACTAATTCTAACATATGTGCACAATATTGTGCATTATTGTGCATTTTGCTGGGTCATGTGTCCCATGAGTTTGGGAAAATATAGTTTATGCATTATCTCTTTCAAAGATGGCAGAGTTCAGACCCCTTTTTAGGTCTCAGTACTATCCGGTTCGGAAGAACCGGAAGTAGAGAGATCTTATGTTTCTTAGAGGGGCTCTATATCCCGCCTCTAATTTTGGCTCTCTCCCATTGGCTGGCTTCCTAAATGGAGGCCAGCCATTGGAGGAGAGAGCCGTCACTCCAAATAGGCTCCGTCTTTTTCGGATTTGGGGGCGTCATTTTTGCTGTTCTTTAGCTCGTGACGTAGTCCGTCACTCAGGCCAGCAAACCACGCCCCCAAATCCGAAAAATACGGAAGCTGTTGGGCGCCATTGTTGGCCAGATCAGCCTCGCTGCCACAGGTAACTTTTCTTCTGCCCCTTGGAGGATGGAGACCGGTGTAAAAAATACGGAAGCTGTTGGCCGCCATTGTTGGCCAGATCAGCCTCGCTGCCACAGGTAACTTTTCCTCTGCCCCTTGGAGGATGAAGACCGGTGTGCGGTAACTTAAGATCGTGTACGGTAACTCCAGACCTGTGTGCGGTAATGTCAATCTCCGGCTGCACCGGCCAGCTGCACAGTCCCCTTTCCCTGTACAGTGCGGCAACTTCAGTCAAGTGCGTGGTGGTCGGTGTCCGGTAACTTTCAGGCGCAGCATGTAAACACTAAGCCATCCTCCGGTGTGTGGAGGTCGGAGTGCGGTACCATCAGTTGCAGCTGCATACACACAGCACAGCTCTGCAGGGTGCACAGCCCCCCCTCTGGAGTATGCAGATCGCTGTGCGGTAACTTCAGACCGGCGTGATGCGGTCGGTGTGCTGTAACGTCACTCGCAGTCTGTGCACACACCTCCTTGGCCGGCTGCACAGTCCCCCTCCCGTGAGTTGACATCGGTGTGCTGTAACTTCAGGTGCAGCACGTTCACGCGTAGCCCCCCTGCGGTGCGTGGAGGTCGGTGAGCGGTAACATCAGACCAGTGCGGTGTGTGAAGAGGTGCGCTGTAACTTCAGGTGGAGGCCGGTGTAGGGTATCACACGGTGCTGGGAGGTCGGTGTGTGTAGGTAGAGCAGCGTGCGGTAACTTCAGACGCACCTCGCACGCAGCCCCGGCCAGCTGCAGAGCCCCCTCCGCCCGACCCGCAGACCTCCCCCTCCCTCTCCCGCCTAACACTGTCCTCTTCCTGCACCGCACGGACAGGCTTCAAGGCGCTCTCGGCTGGTGTAATCCACTATACGGAGTACAGTGCTTCGCGTGTTTTCATGGCTGCACTGAGCTCCTTTCATAGGGGTCTGTGTCTCTCTGAGCGCTGATTTGTTTCAGTTTCTTTGAAAGTGTCTGGCGGGGTTCAAGAAATCTCCTGGGTGACCCGAAAACTCTATTTGCCAATTCGAGCTTCGAGGACATGAAAGTGCAGAGTGGAAATAGGGCCCTCTGAAAGGGGAGAAGGGGGAGGGGGCGAATGACAATGCCATTTATGTAACGATTAAGCTATTGACAATGTAAATGACAATGCCATTATTTATGATTTAAAAAAAAAAAATCATGAGCAATGCCAATAGCTCTACCTTTAATAATGCCGAGACCATTGCATTGTAAATGCTTGTTCAAGATGCAAACAGGGTGAAGACGCTGTTCCTCGAGTAGCTGTTGAATCTTGGTGCCTCATTCTCCCCATGGCTCCTAAGACCAAGAAGGCATATGAGAGAGCGAGTGAGCATTTCTAGTCGGCCTCTCAACACCAGCTAATAGAGCTTCATTTAGTAGTGGGAATGTCTTGTTTATTGTTAAGCAAAGGGCATTGGGAAATCTTCACACAACATGTGACGTTACTATTAAAAGCAATAGCATTTTATACCAGCCCCTGAGAGGACCCCGACCCATCTAAGTATTTCCTTGTCATAAAATCCATGCATAGTGGGAAGGTTTATGCTCTCCAACACAGTAGCGACTTGAGGGTACGAGAGTAGAGAGGCGGGAGGGCATGGGGGGTTTACAAAAAAAAAGTACCTTCTAGAGTCGTCTGTCCTCCGTGTTCCTCTTCAGACATCGTCTTTCCACCGGAAGCACACAGGCTCGACCCCCTAAGCCAGTCACAACGCTACAATGCAGCGTTGGTCTGAGCGCCATGGCTCGGCGCTCTGATGGGGAATGGGAGACTGGGCATGTTCCCCACCAGAATGTGTAATGCAGCCTGGGCGGGAACATGCAAATTGTGAAGGACTGCGTGGCCAGCCCGAGAGGGCGAGCAAAGCAGTCCTGCGCACTTTGGAGTGCAGCAACCACTCCTCCTCCTGGACGTTACGGGAGTCCCACCCCCGCCCAACCAGGCCGGGAAAAAAGAAAATGATAGTAAAAGAAATAACTTCTGTTATTATCATGTTTTCTTTTACACTGCTCAGTGGGATGATGCTCCTCCACCTTAGCGTAGGAGTCGCCACTGCTCCAACACCTGATGTCAGTAATATCCTGCTACTATAGAAGTGTTACACCACACATGTTTTATGTATTTAAGGTGCTATTGTTTCAGCTGGGGCGACATTAGCATTTTTGCTGCTTTAAGGATAACTGAATTGGTGGCTGATGCATCAGGTGATTTGGTTCAGGGGATAACATTGTTATACCTCCAGGGTACTCCTCACATTTTATCCCAGAAGATTTGCAAGCCCAAGACAGATCAAAGAGGGCAAGGGCAGATCAAAGAGGGCAAGGGCAGATCAAAGAGGGCAAGGGCAGATCAAAGAGGGGAAGGCACCATAGGTGCACCCATGGCCAGCTTTAGCACTGCTGATGCCCGGTGTGACATTCCCTTTTACCACCCCCCCCCCACCCCCCAATATGAACACCTTCTTGGATTCCCTGACTACCACCCCGTAAAAGTGCCCCTCAACTCTCCATAGCCCCTCTCTCAAAATACATTTCATTAGTTTTAAATTGCCGGTAAAGCTGGCTTTACTAATCCACTCAGCTCTCCACATATAATACAGTTTTATTCTTTAAAAAAGGCATAATAACCCTCTGCGCTACTTTGTTGTGATTCAAAACCACGACTAGACAAAACTCTGATCTCTCTATTTAGCAGTAATATTAATCACGAGTTATCATGACATTTTTATTGGTGCCTGGAAGCTGGATGCAAAAGGAACTCTTCATCATGTGTCTTTAAATCCTACATTATTGCTAAACACAACGCCCTCCCTGTGGTCAGTGCCCCCTCCCCTCTAGGTCATCCACCAGTGCAGCCACTTCCGTCACACCCCCTTAAAGTCGGCCCTGGGTGCACCTTACAAGAGCCACTGGTTTTGAGGGTTGCCTATTCTCTTTGGATCAAACCTTTGTATGAGTGAGGTACCAGGGCAGGCAACCCAATCTCTTAATTCGTTCTGATGAAGAGGCCACTTACAAGATTCCAGTTTCTGAGGCTTTGTGAGAAGGTTTTGAGTGATTTAGGCATCATGCTGGATGCTTTTCATCCCATTCATTCCATAAATAGACAGCTACTTTCACTGCCATTTTGAGTCTTTGAAAGTCAAATTCTTTTGAGAGAAATGTGCAGCCGTAGTTGATTTGAAGGGTCCAAGAGCCCTATTTTGGCCAAATTTCGTTTTCTGGCTGGTGATTGGTTTTTTTCAGTTTCAAGGGTCAATTTATAGTTCTTTGAGCCCTCCTTTGTGGTGCAGGCAAAACCCCGCAAAGCCTTCCCACACAGCTTCCAGCTCATTGAAACAGACACAAAGCAGCGCAAAGCAATGCTAAACAGCTCTCCAGAACTCATACAAAGTGATGCAAAGCCCCGCAAAGCCTTGCTGCACAACTTAATCGGAACCAGCGCTGTACAATGTGAAGTCTCGCAAGGCAATGCCATGCAGACTGCGCACCAGGATTTAAGGAACTGTGTTCAACTAACCTAAGTGGGTCCCTGTAGCCGGCCTGCACTCCACCATAGTCGGCTTGAACTTGTCACTTTATCCCGACTGGCGCGGCTAGAAACCCACAGTTGGCGCTTTATGCTATTTGGTGCTGTTTTCGCTTACACCTTTAAAACCACATATCTCTTGTTCTACTGGTTGGAATGTTGTCATTTTGGTCATGTTTTAGTTATTAAAATTGTTCTATGTTTCTTAATTGTTATGGGATTCTTTTGGTATTGTTTTCACTTTATTACGAGCCTAACTGCTCTGTGCCAAGCTACCAGAGGGTTGAGCACAGGTTAATTTAGGGTTGGCTTGTGCTTCACCCTGTGTACAACAAAGGGTATCTAGGAGTCTAAAAGAAGTGAAATCTAATCACAAACAAACATTGGCATGAAAAAATAAGAGACAGGTGGAAAGTACATTCATTAATTGCATCACGTGACAAGATGACAGCACATTCACGCGAGGCACATATTCTAGGTGGAAATTTTCCATCAGTTGTCTAACTGTGCCGCCACTATCACATCATTTGGGTTCTCCTTACCCAGGAGTGTGTGCCCTCACAATCACACCAAACGCAATGGAGGACTGTGAAAGTAAAGAGACCCTACAGATATTATCTGTTAGGCGAACACAGTAGCAAAAAGCAGTGCAAAAAAAGTGACTAGTGGTAATATAAAATTAGGTAAAACTGAGTAGAAAATGTTTTTTTAATAGTTTCTCTCAGCTTCCTAACTCTAAAAAAGGGGTGTACAAGGCAGATTTAACAAAATATCTGCTCAGCGAGTGGTCAACATGTTTCTGCATCTAAGGAAGTACCCATGCATTCATCAGGACCTAGTTGGTGCTACTGCTGAAAAATTGGCCTCCCCAAGTTTAGCGCAGAGGAACGCCTGGAGACACCGACGGAGAGAGCGGTGCTCCTCATTTACCTGAGCTGCAGCCAGGTGAGGTGAGGCGCTAACCCCACACTAATTGGATTGTGGTGGAGCATTTGAACCTGAAAACCAGGTGACATTTTTCCTTTTAATACTTATCACTATTTTTCAGCATATTACCACTAGTCACTTTTTTTGCACTGCTTTTTGCTACTGTGTTCGCCTAACAGATAATATCTGTAGGGTCTCTTTACTTTCACAGTCCTCCATTGCGTTTGGTGTGATTGTGAGGGCACACACTCCTGGGTAAGGAGAACCCAAATGATGTGATAGTGGCGGCACAGTTAGACAACTGATGGAAAATTTCCACCTAGAATATGTGCCTCGCGTGAATGTGCTGTCATCTTGTCACGTGATGCAATTAATGAATGTAGTTTCCACCTGTCTCTTATTTTTTCATGCCAATGTTTGTTTGTGATTAGATTTCACTTCTTTTAGACTCCTAGATACCCTTTGTTGTACACTCATGATCCTGATAGGGGCATGTATCTAGTCTGAGTCGGTAAACCAGCCCTTTGACCCCCCCTAAGTAGTTTGTTGTATAGTTGTGCTTCACCCTGTCAAGGATTATGGTTGCTACTTATACAGGGCTCACCCCCAGTCAACCAACAACCCAATTTCCTACATTGGTGATCAACAGTGAGGATTAGGACTTGAGTTTGTGGAGTGCCATACAGTGATTTTGGATTAGGGCTTTTATTTTGCAGTGCCATACAGTTACACTGACATCCCATAACTGAGACCAATTCAATTTCTAAACTCTCCTTGATTGGCCTTTTTGTTTTTTCCAAATTCATGCTTACTCTACCTGACTGTTGGTGTCTGTGGCTTCACCTGCAATGATGGGATTTGAACTTCCCAATCTCAAGAGCTACACTTCAGTGGAACTCAAGGAGTTTTGCAAGGTGATGGGGCTGCCTGCCAAATGGAGCACCAAGAAGGTGAAGTTCCAAAAGTCTTTGAGAGCATGGCCGGAGGCACATCAGGTACCAGTCACCACAGAGAATCAGTATGGAGAGGATGATGTGGAGGGCCAGGAGATACAGCAAACAGCTGAGGGGATGACTTGAACCCTGAGTTGGAACTCCATGCCAGTGCAGACAGCAGTGTGTGCTCCTGGAGCCTGTTCCCAGAAGAGCTGGCTAAATTAAGGCAGAGAGAGAGTTCAGGCTACAGACGGCCCAGTTAAGAATGGAGGGGAAAAACTGCGCATGGAGGCAGAGTCAAAGAAGGCTGAGGCAGAGAGACACTTGGAGGAGAAAAAAATATTACTGGCTCATGTACTGAGTGTCAAAGAGATGGACCTTAAGGCCAGACAGGTAGGGTCCAGCAGTGATGGTGGCAGCATACCTGCAGTAACCTCTGTAGAGAAATGAGTCCATATACCCAAAGGTGTGGCGCTTGACATTGTTGTTGGGGACGACATAGAAAAGTGGTCTGAAGCTTATGGGTTGGCTTTACAGATGCATAGGATCCCTGACAAGATTTGGGGACTAGCATCTGGCAGCACATTCCTAGTGAGGGGAGTGATGCCCTACTGGCCCAAGAGAAGGGAGACAGGATGAGGTATCCTCCCATAAAGGATACCTTTGTAAGGAAATATGGCTTCGCCCCAGAGAAGTACAGACAGAGATTTAGGGACAAAAGAAACACAGGGAGACAATGAAAGGAGGGCTGAAACTTTTCAGACACTCACCCCCAGTCACAGATCTGGGTTGAATCCATCATGGTTCTTTAGCTTACTTCGCCACCCCAGTACAGACACAGCTATATGTAAACCAGTCTTGACCCTGTGCCTCATGGGAACAGTCCAGCCTGAACTGCCAAACCATGTGTTCCCTGGGCCGGAAACAAGCATCCAAGGTTTAGGGACAGCCAGAAGCAGCCCCAGCAGTCCTGGGTGGATTTAGTGGATTCCCTTTGCAGGGAACTGGATGCTTGGGTGAAGGGCAGTGAGGTTAATGATTGCAAAGGGCTGTATGATCTGTTTGCAAGAGAGCGCATGTACAGTAATTGTTTTCCAGAACCTCACCAATACTTGATTGACAGCAAGCTTACTGACCCCATTGCTAAGGAGACGGACCACTAACCCAGCATCAGGGGCCACAAGAAAGGATCTGGGGTGGTCACCACAAGGGTGGGTGGGCAGGGTTGCTATCAGAAAAAGGATTTCTCTAAAGGTACTTAAACTAGTTCTCAGGGTCAGGACTCCATAGCCTCGTCTAAGCAGAAAAATAAGTAGTTAACCGATAAGTGGGTTACACACTGAATTAGATTCCCGAGTTGAGGCCATTCCGGACCGCATTAAACCGCAAAGTAAACTACTGTTCTCCGGCTGTACGTTTTAATTCAAAATTGTCCCCTCGTGCCCGCATCAGAATTTGCTCTAAAATGAACCATTCTATATCTGAATCATTATGTCCCATTTCTAAAAAAGGACCTTCAAATGGGGCATTTACTTTTTAGGTTCTAATTGCTAAGCTGTGTTCTTGAAGTCAAGTCCCTAGTTTCCTACTTGTTTTTTCTACGTAGCCTAAATATGTGGATCACTTTCTACGTCCATTAGTGATGGATCTGAAATCTTACGTCAGAGACTCTTCACATATTATTTCCATTTTGGAAGGCAAAGTGTTTTGTGGAGCCAGAGAAAAGTGGTTTATTTCGCGGTTTAATACGGTCCAGAATGGCCTCAACTCAAAAGAGGAATGGGACTGTTTAATTGGGGGAATCTAATTCAGTTTGTATCCCACTTATCTGTACCGCTGTTACAACTTGGTATGAGAATAAGTCTTTGGAACTAAAAATAGGGGCTTCTCTTTGCCTTATTGATTATAATAATAAGTAGGTATTTTAGAACTTAAAAAGATGGAATGGCATTATTCTCGCTAAGATTTTGTTCTACAGGGAAGAAGGATCAGTCTCTAGTTGTTATATGAGTATTTTAGAAGGCTAAGATGGCCTCTGCAATTACAAGAGTGGATACATAGTTATGAATTATGGCCTGTTTTGTCTTAGGACTGGCCATATGATATTTAGTTGAAAAGGGTTAGGATTATGTTCAATAGTTGTGTATTTAGTTGTAGGGAGTATATTTCTAGAGTATGGGGTCCCTATGTGACCCATGCACGAACAGGTAGACCAAAATGGCCGCCATAGGTACGAGGTCTCCTGCGTAGACCTGCATGGTTGTTCAGCTGATTTGTGTTATTAAAACAGGTCACATGGGTGCACTAGTTGTATTTAAAAATCAGGCACCATCTTGGAGCAAAGAGGTGGTATTGGTTCCGGAGGCGAATATCCCCGGTATGAGGCGGTATCATCGTTGTTGTGAAGGTAAGAGAAACCGCATGGCAGTTAGTCCTACCGGGGCGGGTGGGTTTTCCATAATATAGCGTAAACCGTTAACTTTGTATCAGCGGGATGGCGCCTTGTTCTTACAGGATAAAAAACGGTGGTTACAATGGCACTTTAGAAACGTGTTTGGGCCATGATTCATTTAAACTGTCCAGGGATGGTTTTCTGGGATCATTGCAGCGGGTTTGGTGGCATATGATGGATACCCGGTTTCTTATGGGCTTTCTTATCAATTGCGAAAGTGCCAAAAGGAGGCTATTTCTCTAGCGCATAGTTAGAAAAACCTGCCTCGCTGATGTAGACTGAATAGGGTCTAGTATTTTGATGGTCAATTACAAACCAAGATGACTAATAGGGAATTACAACCAACATGTTCTTGGGTATGTATTTCAGGTTTAACATAAACTGTCTGAAGGAGCGATATCTCGTGCAACTGCACAGAGAGAGATTTTAATTTTGGATAAACTGAATATCCATCATTTAAGAAAGAAACACGCCCAATACTTATTTTAAGGTAACAATTGCTTTGTGTATGTTGAGAGCTTGTGATTTTCAAACATAGCTATAAGCAGAGTTTGATGCCTTATTTTCTCCTATTGCAGTGGCAGAGAGCTGCCTTTCGTCATTTCACTTTCTTCTTCAAAGTACTAAGAGTAGAAAAGTGGAAGGTATGTCACAATTGCCTTTTATAATTCACCCCTAAATTGGATTAATGAGTTCTGACTTTCCAATAACAAGGGTTATTGTTATTTTAATAGACTTATCCTTATAACCAAGAGGGATGCCCAGGTGAGAGAAAAGTTAATCCTCAGATACTGCACTGCAAGTAATATGTACTGCAGTTGAAATTGGATGTGTATACCGATATCCTGACAGGTATACACTTAATGACATCTAGGATCGTTTATCTAGGTGACTGCAGATACACCTAAATGTAGATGTATTTTAGTTCTCTAACAAAAAGAATATATTTTTTTATAAAAAGTAGGGATGCATAAGTACCCAGGCTGTATGGAGAAAGATTCTAGTTCATTCTATCTACTGTATGTGTTTGTATAATGAATGAAATAGGTGCATGCAGATTGAATGAAAGAGGTACACGTTGTGGTATGCAGGTGTAAATGAATTGTTGGATGTATCACCCGGATATAAACACTGTCTTTAGTGATTCACATTTCAAGGACTAATTTACTCTTTTTTTATATTTCTTTTTTGTGACAGTGTATAGATCCAAAAATCCAAGTGGGAGTTATTATTTCTTGTCCTGAAGAAGGTGTTGTTTTAAGCAGTGATCCCAACCGAAATGCGTCGGAGAAAACTGCATGAAGGCACACTGTAGATTGTGATGACATTTGTTACTTTTAATGCTTAAGTTTTCTGTACAACAAGTATATGTTGAACAAATGATCTTGATCTAATGTTTGTGCCTTCTTGATGATTAGAAACTATCTTTCTGTAGTAGGGGATCTCTGTGTATAGTCATAATCTAGTGAATAGTCCCGCCCATGTGCGTGGACCCCGGAGCAATCAAAAATAATCTCTTACAGTGTCAAAAAATGCAGAAATGCATAGACACTTAAGAGAGAATTTAAAGACAGATAATGCAGCCAAAAAAGGCTACACTGTCCAGTACTTCAACTAGAAATTCCACCACAAAATCCACAAAACAGCAAAGCCTGTACAGATTTCCCTTGCTTAACAGCAAAATCCCTCAGGAATGATAGAGAGAAGAACCTGGACAGACAAGCCCCATAGGCTGCCATTATGTGGCTTAAATAGGATACTGTGCCTTTAAGGAACCTTCCAGAACCTTCTCCCAGTATCCCAGAATGCATAGCAGGTCCAACTTAGTTTCAGTTCTTTTTTCCGGCTCCTGCAAGCAGGACCCTGGAGCATTGAGCTCTCCCTTTTCAAGGGTTTTGTTGGTGTTTTTACACTAAATTCGATTTTTGGTGCTTTTAAAGTACTTTGGTGGTTTTCCTCTTGGGTTTCTGCACTCTTTTATTGTCCATAATGCCAGCATTATTTGACAAATGCCCGGAGTGCTCCAGGAAGAAGGCCAAGTCAGACCCCCATGAGGTCTGTATCCTCTGCCTTCCCTCTTCCCACATCCCTGAGGACTGTGTGATCTGTAGAGGCTTCTCTGGAAGGACCCTGGAGGACAGGAGAAAAATCAGACTTCAGGGACTTGAAGAAAGAAGATTGAAGGCACGAGGTGGGTCAGGAGGGGCTCCTTCTGCCCATGCTGAGGCCTCTGGGGGGCTCCCCAGGGGCAGGAAGTTCAGCCCGCGCCCAAGATCTCCGTCTGGGTCAGTTGCGATGACCACGACGTCGAGAGGAAGGTCCACGGCCAGTTCCCGGTCTCCCCAGGGCTCTGGGTTGAGAAAACGTCGCCCGTCGACGTCGAGGGACGTGTTCCGGCCGCCGTCGAAGCCGGTGTCGATCTCCTCGTCGTCGCCGTCGGCGTCGAGTGGTTGACATCGGAGGACCCGACGTCGGCGCTCGCCGTCGAGGCGACACCGCCGTTCGCCGTCAAGGACATCGTCGTCGAGGGGATCCTCGTCGTCGAGACCGCCGTCGAGACGGGAGAAGTCTCCGGCGCCGAAGACGTCGACGTCGAAACATTCCAAGAGATCGACGTCGAGACGGTCAAAGAGATCGACGTCGAGGCGATCCAGGAGGTCGACGTCGAGACGATCGAAGAGGTCGAGGTCGCCGTCGAGGCACCATCGCCCGTCGTCGAGGTTTCGTGGTTCGTCCATCTGGTCGGGGTCGACGTCGAGACGTAGACACAGTTCGACGTCGAAGAGTGAGAAACGGCCGACGCCGAAGGGCCGCTCGACGTTCAAGGATCCACGGTCGTCGTCAGGGCACTGATCTTCGGCGTCTGGAGGCCGTAAGGACAGGCCCAGGACTGTGGGGGGCTCCCCACGGTCCGACCAGGATGATGGCTCGCCGGGAACGGCGTATTCCGAGGTTTATACCCCGAAGAAGCCGTCTGCACCTTCGCTGCCTCCTGTACCGAAGGGTCCGCCTCCGAAGGCTCCGACCCCTCTGCCAGTGCATCCTCCGCAGGCCCCGCGTCCGGTGACGCCCCCACCCCCGGTTCCGCCGAGGGCGGTGTCGATGCCCAAATTTCCGCCGCCACCGAAGAAGACTCCTAGGAAGCCTAGGGCGTCTGAACCGGGGAGGCCGACGGACCGTCCGAGACCCAAGAGATCGAGGTCTCGCTCGGGGAGAAGGGACAGTTCCAGGAGTGGACGTGGTTCTTCATCAAGATCCAGGCATCGCCATAGGAGGCGTAGGTCCAGGTCACGGTCTGCATCTGGGACCCGTTCTTACTCTCCCACGCTGTCTGATTCGCCGGAGACTAGGGTGTCCCCTATAGACGATATCAGCACATTCCAGGAGGTACTCCTGCGTGGAGCGGCGAAGTTGGGGATCAAGGTTGAAACGCCTACAACTTCGACTTCGGTGATCTTTGAGACATTACATAAAAAACACATGTCTCGCCCGCTGCTACCTCTGGTGCCGGGGCTCCTCGAACCGGCTGAACAGCTCTTCCTGACACCGGCAGTGGTGAAGTCTGCGTCTTCCAGGCTCCTCAAAAAGTACAGAGCTCCGGACTCGGACCCAGCCTTCTTGAGAAAGGACCCGGTGCCGGACTCAGTTATTGTGACGGCGGCCCGGAAGCTTCATGCCACCTCCCCTGCATCCACGGTGCCTCCAGACAAGGAGAGCCGCTGGATCGACTCTGCTGGTCGGAAGGCGTGTGGTACGTCCTCCTCTTCGATGAAAGCTGCCAGTGACTCGGCGTTGTTGGGTCGTTACGACCGTGCACTTTGGGACTCGATGGAGCAGTTTGCAGACCTCGTTCCTCGAGACCGCAAAGAAGACTTCATGGAGATCGTCCAGGAGGGAATGCTGGTCTCTAACCAGGCCATCAGCGCCGCGGCGGATATCTCCTTGCTGTCTGCGCACGGATACTGTCACGGGATTAACCAGAGACGCCATGCTTGGCTCAGGTTGACGTCGCTTAAACCGGAAGCCCAACAACGTGTGGCGAATCTGCCGTTTTCCGGAGATACCCTCTTCGGAAAACACGCGGATGATGAGATGGCCAGGATGAAGGCCGAGGCGGAGACCCTGACGGCGGTGTGCTTGGAGAAGCCCAAGGAGAAGAAACCCTACCGCCAGTTCCAGCGGCGGTTCGGGTCGCAGGGTCGTGGAAGGGGGCAGTCCACCGGCCAACATCAGCAGCAGCAACAGCAGCAGCAGTACAGAAGGCCCTTCCAGAAACGCCAGGGGGGTAGAGGTAGACAGCAGTCCTCTACCGCTTCCAAGGGCCCGGCCGGGTCTCGATCCTGAGCTGTTACTTCCCCCTCGTCCGTTACCCGCTCCGGTGGGGGGAAGCGTTCAATTGTTTCTGGCAGAGTGGAGAAAAATTACTCAGGACAAGTGGGTGCTGAATATTGTTTGGCAATGGATACAGTCTGCGTTTCACCAGCCCTCCTCCATCGATTCCTCCCGTCAGCTCGCAGTATCAACTGCGCGAGCTTCAGGCGGAGGCAGACGTTCTGCTAAGGAAAAGGGCGATAGAAGACGTACCTCTGTCTCAAAGAGGAAGAGGTCTTTACTCTCGGTTCTTTCTTGTCCGCAAGAAGGACAAAAACGAGTTCGGGCCCATTCTGGATTTGCGACAGGCAAACAAGTGGATTCGCAGAGAAAAGTTTCGCATGCTGTCGTTGCATCAGATCTACCCTCAGCTGCAACGAGGAGATTGGATGTGTGCCATAGATCTCCAGGACGCATATTTCCACGTGCCCATTGCATGCAAACACAGGAAGTTTCTGCGCTTTCAAGTCGGCACCAATCACTATCAGTACACGGTGCTGCCCTTCGGGCTGAAGTCTGCACCCAGGACATTCTCGAAATGTATGGCAGTGGTAGCAGCACACCTGCGGAAGAACAAGGTGTTTGTCAACCCGTACCTGGACGATTGGTTGATCAAGGCCTCCTCCTTCTCGGAAGCTCAAGCACACTTCCAGAAGACGTGCGTTCTCTTGAACAAGCTGGGGTTGCACATCAACATGTCCAAGTCGGTCCCGATTCCGGTCCAGAGCATCCAGTACTTGGGAGCCTCCATCAATACACTGTCGGCAAGCGTGTCTCCTTCGGAAGAGCGACATTTATCACTCCTTCGGAAGGCTCAGGCTCTCATGTCTACTCCATCCACGACAGTGAGGACGGTGTCTTCTCTGCTGGGATCGATGGCCTCGTGTATCTTCCTGACGCCACATGCACGGCTGCACATGAGACCACTGCAGGAGTGCTTGGAGGATCAATGGGACCAGAGGAGAGGATCTTGGGACGACAAGATACGACTGTCTCTGCATGCTCTTCAGTCTCTGAAGTGGTGGTGCTCGAAGGAGAATCTCCTCAGAGGGGTTCCCTTCCACAAGGACATTCCCACACAGACTATCGTGACGGATGCTTCTCTCCAGGGCTGTGGAGCGCACTCCGGAGACCTACAAATTCAAGGGACGTGGTCCCAGATGGAGTCCACGTACCACATCAATTTCCTGGAACTCAGGGCTGTGCACTTGGCACTGAAGGCGTTTCACCCGTCCTTTCAGACCAACTCTCTGCTTGTTCAGACAGACAACACGACAACGATGTATTACCTCAACAAGCAGGGGGGCTCGAGATCGCGCACTCTGTCGCAGGAGGCGCAGGCGATCTGGCACTGGCTTCTGGCTCGAGGACTGTCTATAACGGCCACCCATCTGCCAGGTGTGCAGAATGTTCAGGCAGACGAACTGAGCAGACTCATTCAGGAAAACCACGAATGGGTCTTAAACGACGAAGTACTAGGAGAAGTCTTCGCAAGGTGGGGAACTCCAGACGTGGATCTGTTCGCCACCGCCGAAAACAGCAAATGCCGAGGCTTCGCCTCCAGATACTACCAGCCAGGGACGCTGGGGAACGCGTTATGGATCAACTGGTCGAACAGCTTTCTGTACGCTTTTCCACCAATTCCCCTGATTCCGGCGGTTCTCATCAAGCTGTCCCAGTCCAGGGCGCGGATGATCCTGATTGCCCCGGAATGGCCCAGACAGTGGTGGTTCACGGACCTGCTTCACCGGTCTCTCCTTCCTCACATGAAGCTGCCGTGCAGGCCGGACCTTCTCACGAAGTTCGGGGGGCGGATGGTGCACCCCAACCTCTCGTCTTTGAGTTTGGCGGCATGGCTCCTGAAATAGTGCAATATGGCCATCTGAATCTCCCAGAGGATTGTATGGACATACTGAAGGAGGCTAAACGCCCTTCCACTAGGACTTCTTATGCTTACAAGTGGAAGAGGTTTTGCATCTGGTGCAAGTCTAAGAACTTTAACCCTACGACATGCAAGGAAGATGTCATCCTTCCATATCTGCTACATCTGGCGCAGTCGGGCCTTAATGTCCATTCCATTAAGGTTCATCTGGCTGCTTTGACTGCCTACAAGAAAGGCCCTTCACAGACTTCCTTCTTCCAGATCCCTGTGATCAAAGATTTTTTGGAAGGCTTGAAGAAAGTGTTCCCTCCTGTCAGGCTTCCTTCGCCTTCGTGGGACTTGAATGTGGTGCTGTCCAGATTGATGAAGGAGCCTTTTGAACCCATTCATAAGGCTTCGTTGCAGCACCTGTCCTGGAAGGCGGCGTTCCTCGTGGCCATTACATCGGCCCGCAGGGTGAGTGAGATTCAGGCGTTGTGTTGCCAAGAACCTTATACTGTGTTTCATGCTGCTAAGGTTGTTATGCGTACTCACCCTAAATTTCTTCCCAAGGTTGTTTCTGATTTTCATATCAATCAGACTATCACTTTGCCTACGTTCTTTCAGAATCCGTCATCTCCAGCGGAAAGGTCTTTACATTCCCTGGATGTGAGGAGGGTGCTGAAGTTTTATCTTGATAAGACTAAAGATATTCGTAGGTCTGACCAATTGTTCATTAATTATGGCTCAGTCAGGATAGGTCTTGCTACCTCTAAACAGTCCATTTCTAGGTGGATTGTGTCCTGTATACAATTGTGTTACTGCAAAGCTAATAAGACCTTAGGGGGTAAACCTAAGGCTCATTCCACCAGAGGCAAAGCTGCCACGACAGCTATGCTTCGCAATGTTCCCTTTGCAGAGATCTGCAAGGCGGCCACTTGGAAGTCGGTCCATACCTTTGCTAAGCATTACTGCCTGGACACTGATGCCAGGGCAGACGCTCAGGTTGGGCAGGCTTCGCTGCGGAATTTGTTCGCACAATAGTCGCGTAATTTTCATATTCTCCACCGCCGCTTGATGTGGGGATGGGCTTGCCATTCTATTCACTAGATTATGACTATACACAGAGATCCCCTACTACAGAAGGAGTAGTTTCTGTCCTGTAACTCCAGTTCTGTAGTAGGGGTATCTCTGTTATAGTCATAAGCGCCCGCCCTCCTCCCCGGTGGAGATTTGTTCAGGTACATAATGCTACAGGTCTGGCGTTTTTACGCCTTCAAAAAGAACTGAAACTAACTTGGACCTGCTATGCATTCTGGGATACTGGGAGAAGGTTCTGGAAGGTTCCTTAAAGGCACAGTATCCTATTTAAGCCACATAATGGCAGCCTATGGGGCTTGTCTGTCCAGGTTCTTCTCTCTATCATTCCTGAGGGATTTTGCTGTTAAGCAAGGGAAATCTGTACAGGCTTTGCTGTTTTGTGGATTTTGTGGTGGAATTTCTAGTTGAAGTACTGGACAGTGTAGCCTTTTTTGGCTGCATTATCTGTCTTTAAATTCTCTCTTAAGTGTCTATGCATTTCTGCATTTTTTGACACTGTAAGAGATTATTTTTGATTGCTCCGGGGTCCACGCACATGGGCGGGACTATTCACTAGATTATGACTATAACAGAGATAACCCTACTACAGAACTGGAGTTACAGGACAGAAACTACTCCTTTTTGCAGATTCTCCATATAATCCTCTCTGTACAATGTTTGTTTGAATGTTTTGTACTTTTTTTTTAACTGTTTTAATACTGTATGATGATGTATTCTTCTTGACCAAATGTTTGGAAATTTTTAAATAAAATATTTGTACATTTGTGAGCACTTGACCTTTGATGGTGGTGGTGTTATGTTCTGGTGATAGATTGGTTGTGATGAGTGCATTTGCCTTGTTGTATTAAGTCTGCCCAAAGGGGATCTTTGCTTGACTACGGTCTAGAATGGGCCAGGTGCTTGACAAAAAGAGGAAGGACAAGGGGTCCAGGAAACCCACTCCTGAAATACCTGCGAAATATGTTGAGCCTGAGGGTGACACCCGAAACCTATAGAGAAGGACATTGCTTCCTCGGGAAATCTACCTGTGCTGACCAACTGGCAGAAGGAAGGGGATCCCACCAGGGAGGATTTCTGCTAGGTGCAGTAGGAGTGCCCCTCTCCTGAGGTCCTACGGTGGCACACTGAAGCCCAGGCAGCTGGCAGCACTTCCAGTGATCACCTGATCTATTGGGAGAATGATCTCATGTACAGCGAGCCTAAGGCTCCTGAGCCTGGTGCAACCTGTGTGTTGGTGATCCCCCAGTGTTACAGGGCCTTACTACTGGAGCTAGCTCATGATGTTCCCCTGCCAGGTCATCTAGGACTGGACAACACTTTTCTAAGGCTTGTCACCCACTTTTATTGTCCCCGTAAGAGGGTTGCTTCAGATGTGTTCTGCATGTTATGCCCTACCTGCCAGGCCAGAGGCAAGTCAGGAGGGAAGCTCAAGGCTCTCCTACAGCTATTTTCTCTCATTTCCAATCCCTTCGAAAGGGTGGTCATCAACATTGTAGGGCTCTGGACCAAAAGACAGCCATTTGCAACAGGGTCATCGTGGACTTGGTGTACCATGCCACTCGGTACCCAAGGCTATACCTCTGAAGATGGTGACTGAAAAGTACCCATTCCAAGACGGCTGCAGCCTACATAAATGTCATTGTGAGATCAAGCACATTAGCTGCCATTTCATTGGAACAAATTACTGAAGATGGTGTCTGCACCTGTGATAGCGAGGGCACTGATTGGGATCTGTACCTGCGTGGGGTTCCCCAAGGAGGTGGTAACTGCATGTCAGGGTGCATTAAGTCTGTGTGGAAGGAGTGTGGGGTAACCTAAAAGTTCTCCACTCCTTACCACCCCCACACTAATGGGATAGTTGAGAGTCTCAACTAGACCCTCAAAGGCATGATCATGGGCCTGCCAGAGCCCTTGAGGTGGAAGTAGGATGTTCTCCTACCATGCCTGTTATTTGCCTACAGGGAGGTACAGCAGAAGGGCTTTGCGCGTCTATCGCCTCAAACCCCACTTCGTGAGGTCTGAAGTAACCATGCTCCTGGTCACAGATGATGCAGTGAAAGAAGAGAGTGCACCTCTCCCTGACATTCTTTGTTCGAAGGAGCAGGATGGGTCAGTGGAGGGTGTCAGCCTCTCCCCTACACTAAACCTAGAACACCAGTTTTTAGGGCAGTTTACCTGTCTCTTCCTCAATACACCAGGACTCACAACATAGTGCACTCATTATACTGATACTGGGGACAGTGTGCCTGTGAAGAGTAAGACCTACAGGCTGTCTGATAAGGTAAGAGCCAGCATTGAGGAAAAAGTGTCTAAAATGCTGCAGTTATGGGTTATTGAGCCCTCAAACATCCCTTGGCCCATCCCAGTGGTGTTCTCCCCTAAAGACTGCTCCTCCCGGTGCCACTCTGAGTTTAGATTTCTGTGTGGCTTACTATGGTCTCAATGCAGTCACCAAGACTGACACACAAGCCTTTCTCCAGAGCAGGTGAGCTCATAGATCGGTTGGGAACTGCCAAAGTCCTCAGCACGTTTGACTCAACGTCTGGGTACTGCCAGATTGCCCTGACAAAGGAGGTTAAAGAGGGGTCTGTGTTCTCTACCCCAGAAATGCATTTCCAGTTCTGGGTAATGCCCTTGAGAGTACATCCCTGCTAACTTTCAGATGTTGGTCAACCAGGTCCTGTCTGGGTTGTAGAAGTTAAGTGTCACCTATCTAGATGACATTGCGGTATTCAACTCTAGCTGGGAGGAACACTTATGCCACCTCAGGACAGTGCTTCAGGCTCTGTAGAGAGCAGGCCTGACTTTCAAGGCCAGTAAGTGCTAGATAGGGCAGGGTTCTACTTGGGTCACCAAGTGGGGGAGGCAAGGTGTAGCCCTACCAGGCCATAATCCAACCCATTCTGGCTTTGGAACCTCCCAAAACGCAGACAGAGGTGAGAGCCTTCTTAGACATCACTGGTTATTACAGGAGAGTTGTCAAGGGGTATGGCACCACTGCTACACCCTTGGCAGAGCTGAAGAAGCAGCCCAGACAGGTGATCTGGTCATAGGTGTGCCAGAATGCTTTTGATACCCTGAAAAAGGCCATGTGAGCAGCACACACGCTTCTCCAAAGAATTAATTGTCACCTCAGAGCAAAGTATAGGTTCTCATAGCTAAACTAAGACGGCCTTGATCAACCGATAGCCTTTATCAGTAGGAGGTTACTTCCCTGGTAACAGAGGTGGAGCGCATTAGAGCCTAAGCTGTGGTCTGGGCACTAAAGAATCATCTGAGACCATACCTGTTTGGTGCTCACTTGTAGATTCAGACAGACCACATACCACATACCCCTCAGATGGCTAATCCAGAAGTGGGTTGGAATCCAAAATTGTTGAGGTTGTCTACCTCCCTACAGGGAATGGACTTTATGGTGGAACCCCATCCTGGAACAGATCTTTCCAATGCTGATGGTCTCTTTTGGTTCTTCTGCACTAGTGAAGAGAACTCCCAAGGGGTTGGGTAGTTCTCCCTTGTTAGACCCGGGATCCTTGATTGCCTGAGGTAGGTACCTTAGGCCAAATAGGGACCCGTGTTGCCACATCAGGGAAAGGAAGGACATCTTCTGAGATAGTCCCCGCTCACCCCCTTGGTAGCTTGGTACGAGCAACTAGGCTTATCTTCAAAGCAAATGTGTAAAGTATTTGCAACCACGCTCATAGCAACCCAATGATGACACCACAAATGGACTCCACACAAGTTTTATAAAAACAAGTAAAAATTTTAGATAAAAAGATATACGATAAGACCAGACAATATAAATCCAACAAATGAGTATGTGTAGTATTCCTCCTGGCCGGTTGCTAGGCCATCAAGCCCTTGTAAGTTCTAGTGATATTAATGAGCACTTCTAAACATTCCACTGTAGTCATAATACAATGTAATGCAGTTCATAATGCTAGAATCAGGCACTTTGCAATGGAAAAGTAATGCAATGCGTAACACTACAATCAAGCACTGTGCAATGTAAAAATAATGGAATGCATAACGCAACAACCAGATACTTCATTATGCAGAAATAATGCAATGCGTAATACACTAATCAGGTAGTTTGTTATGCAGGAACAATGCAATGTGTAACATGCTAATCAGGTAGTTCATTATGCAGAAACAATGCAATGCGTCATACGACAATCAGGTAGTTTGTTATGCAGAAATAATTCCATGCGTAATACACTAATCAGGTAGTTTGTTATGCAGGAATAATGCAATGTGTAATACACTAATCAGGTAGTTCGTTATGCAGAAATGATGCAATGTGTAATACGACAACCAGGTAGTCCGTTATGCAGAAATAGAGAAATGCGTAATACACTCCAACACCGATCACGGTGTCTTAGGCGGTCTCTCGTGCTGACTCGCAGTTAGCCTCTGTCAACAGTTGCTCCCATTACGGGTATGGTATAACCAAAAGTGCAGCTCGGCACTCCGGCCCCGGTACTGCCACTCCCTTGGCAAGTATGGGCCGTGATACGAGCCGATCCAGAGGCTCGTGCAGCCGGAATGAGAGAGAGGCTTAGAGTGTCTCCCTCCGAGCCTGCACCCCACCCCAGGCATTGACACACGCCACCTGGGGGGTACGACCTCACTCTCCTCTCCTCTTTCAGCGACTTGGGCCTCCGATGCAATCCTTGGGAATTGGCAACGGCGATCTCGGGCCGGCAGCTTGGCTCCTCAGGGGCTGCAGGTCCGGGTCGGTAATGCTACGAAGATCTCAGGCTGCAACAGGGCACATGTACACAGCATCGCTGAGACTCCCTTGAGCTTCGGGTGCACGATCACCGGGCACTCCTCACGAAGGTCTCTGGCTGCACGAAGAAAATGCACACAGCGTCGCAGAGACTCACTTTAACTCGGGGTGCACAATAACAAGGCAATCCTCACAAAGGTCTCAGGCTGCACCAAGCACACACACACAGCATCGCTGAGACTCACTTGGATTCTGGGTGGACGATAACAAGGCATTCCTCACGAAGGTCTTAGGATGCACTAAGCACACGCACACAGTGTCGCTGAGGCTCACTTGGATTCCGGGTATGCCCGTTAACAAGGCAATCCTCACGAAGGTCTCAGGCTGCACAAAGCACACGCACACTGCGTCGCTGACACTCAATTGGATTCCGGTGCACACAAAAATGGGACGATCCTCACGAAGGGTTCAGGCTGCAAAAACCACACGCACACAGCTTCGCTGAGCTACGCTTGGACTCCAGGTGCCCACGATCACAGGGCTCTCTTTACAAGGGTTTCAGGTTGCAAAAAGCACACAGCATCACCGAGACTCTCCTGGAAATCTTTGTGTTGCTGTGTTTCCACAACAGGGAGCCCGCTCACCTCGGGCCCTTGGGGATAAGTTACTTCAGGACACTGCAAAGCAAAGTCCTTTCAGGCAGGGGGACACAGCACACAGCAAAGCCCCTTTAGCCTTTCCTGGGTTAAAACAGCAAACTGCCGGTCAGCCCCAGAACACACAGCAAGGGTCAGTCCTTTCCTTCAGTCTCTACAGTTGTTTCTTCCTTGGCAAAGGTTCCTCTTGACCACGAAGTAGCTCCAGTCTTGTTCAATCTTGATCAAGCCACTCTCCAAAGTTCAGGGGCTTCAGCTCTCATAGTTTTACCCCTCAATGGCTTTGAAGTCTTTGTGTTCAGGGGGGCACTGACCCCTGTTCAAACCAGTTCTGGGTGTCTCCCTGCCAGTGACACCTTCTTCCTTTGATTGTTGGGGGTCTGGATTCTCAATCACTCAGCAGGAGATGGAACAATTGTTTTATGGCTGCAACCCAGGCCTTTTCACCTCTAGGGGCTTCTCCTCCCCTACACTCCAGATGCAGGCCAGCCTGTTGCTATCTCACCTCCTCCCATGGGTCAAGACATTCCCCAGATCCTATCGCTTTCAAATCCAGACAGTCAACCCACAGCCAGGCAGAGACACACACTTCTAAAAGAGTGGCTTCTAAACACACAATGCAAAAAACACCTTCATAAAAAGATGTGTTATTACATTGTGATTTCAGGCATACTAAACTTCACCTTTCCATCTTAAGCTTTTAGGAAGATAGGCTGGAAAACATATTACACAGCCTCCCCATTCTGACCGATGGGCAAGATGTTCTTTCAACAATGAAAAACGAAATGGAGATTATTTCACTGTCAGGACATGACATACATCTTAGTACATGTCCTACCTTTCACATGCACTGCACCCTGCCCAGGGGGTACCTTTGACCTACCATAGGGTTGCCTGATGTGCATAGAAAAGGAAGGGTAAGGTCTGGCAAGTGGGTGCACTTGTCAGAATAACATGGCAGTTTAACAAACTACGTGCAGGCACTGCAATGGCAAGCCTGAGTTCCCTTTTTAGGGCTACTGATGTGGGTGGCACAAGTAGTGCTGCAGGCCCACTAGTAGCATTTGCATTACTAGCTCTGGCACACATAGTGCACTTTACTAGGGACTTTACTAGTAAGGCAAAGATATCAATCATGAACAACCAATTACTAATATAGTTTATACAGGGATCACTTGCACTTTGACACTGATCAGCAGTGGCAAAGTACCCAAATCATCTAAGTTGGCAACTATTGGTGGGCGGAATTTGCGTAGTCGTGCTTTGCAAAGTCTCGTAGCCACTCATACAAAACAAGACTATCAAGGTGGCATTTAACTCATGTTTGAGTGTTGATTTTGAGGTAATCACTCAATCATAGAATATTATTAGTAAATGAAAAGTGCCAAAACGCAGGTGCACATCGTTGGATAATGGGCCTGGGTGGCGCATTCAAAAACGCGGTGACGATTGAACTGTGTATTAATAAGAAACCACTCCAGTGAAGTAAAGATATAGAACAATACGCAACCGGATTGACGCCTGCTGAATTTAAAAAAGAAAAAAAGAGGCAACCCCTAGCGCATCTGGTGCACTGACCTGCAGTTAAAAAATTGTGTAACAAGAAGAATGTTCTCTCGAACTTGTGGTCGTTAAACCGAATTCTGTAGAAACAGATGCTCAGGGTAAACAATCTGAACGGTGAAAGGATTATATAAAGTAAAGTGCGCAAAGAAAAAGGACAAAACGTGATACCTGAAGCTAATAAACAGAGAACACTCTCTGCCGTTATACCAGCGAGTGAACAGAAGACACTTGCTGGCAATCAGTGATCTATGGGATAAAATGGGGCGTATGTATGTCTGGAAAAACGCAAATATGAACAAAAGCATCATACAACAACTGATAGGATTACCAACTAACCTGAAGTGCGATGCACAAGTCACAAAACATGTGTATAATCCTTTCGGGTTACTCAATCAGCGTAGAGACGCTGACTTCAGTTCGTTGGGAGTTGAAATACAACGCGAAGTTGAGTGTAGAGAAACAAAATAGTAAAAGGACCAGCGGTAGCGGCCATGTTAATAGAGTACACCTCGGAGTGTGATAAACTAAGAAAACAATCTGTGTAACCCATCACCTGTATGTTCCACTCGACCTTAAGTCAACATAATCCTTAACCATGGAAACATGAAAATCCAACAGTCTAAATTCTGGTAAACACATGCCCTAGAGTATGAATAATTAAGTGAAAAACAAAGTGCACATGATAATACCACAAATACAACTAAGATAAGCAATTACCACTGTGATAACACAGCAATAATCTTCGTATACAACGACAGTATACACTTACAATGACGAGATCTAAAAGATAACAGAGGCATAATGTACAGAGTTCATAGAGGGAAATATATATTTACAGGAAACAGCTCAAATCTAATTTGTCATTCAATCCTATGGGTTCCATGGTTTGGAATTTTTTAATGAGCATTACCTCTCTCTGGGATAAGTACTGACTAGTGTCCCTACCCTCTCTTATTTCAATCTTCTCTATAACCATATATGGCACTTGAGAGATGTTATGGTTGTGTTGTAACCAGTGTACAACTAGATTGGAATTCGTGTTCTTGTTACGTATCATACTTTTATGTTCACCTATTCTTACTTTAACTTTGCGTTCAGTTTTTCCTATGTACATTAGTCCGCAGGGACACTTGATGCTATAAATCACAAAGTTAGAATTACAGTCTGCTGTGAATCGTAATGAAAATTTAGCTCCTGTTCTAGGTTGATGAACAAAATTTTGTTGAATAACATTACTGCAATGTGTGCACTTATTGCATCTTCTCATTCCTAAGTGTTTCATGTTTTCGCTTTTGTTGGAT
This sequence comes from Lissotriton helveticus, assembly GCF_964261635.1. Taxonomy (NCBI): domain Eukaryota; kingdom Metazoa; phylum Chordata; class Amphibia; order Caudata; family Salamandridae; genus Lissotriton; species Lissotriton helveticus. Next base: position 1,853,686,267 of record NC_136065.1, read on the forward strand.
TGGATTTGTGACAGCTGTTCTGGAAGATTGCGACTGCCCGTGTATGCAAAAATAGGTTTGTCTTAGAAAATTTGGTTGAAATCTTCTTCTTTCTGTAACAATTCCAAACTTTTTTAAATTATGTTCTTGATGTTAGGGGCTCTTGTTGAAAATTTGGATACAAACATTTTGCTGTCGGTAGTGGCTTGTTCTTTTTTGCATTTCAATAAATCTTTTCGTTCTAGCATCATTACTCGAGATTCAGCTTTGTTTATGCATTCTTGAGGATAACCTTTATCCAAGAAACGATTTTTCAGATGTTCTATGTCTTGTTTTAATGCTTCCTCAGTGGATAAAATTCTTTTAGCACGCAACATTTGTGAGTAGGGAAGATTCCTAATGAGTTGTGGTGAATGGAAGCTTCGATAGGAAAGCGTATTGTTGCGATCAGTGGGTTTTACAAATGTCTGGGTTTGAATGGTACATTCATCCTTCGTCACTCGAACGTCGAGAAATGAAATTTCTTTGAGGCTTATGTTATGAGTGAATTTAATCCTCATATTTTTTTTTAAGTTCAAAAGATTTTTATTAGGAGCTGAAAAGAGAATAGAATCCTCATATTTTTTGATTGAGTGATTATGTATGGAATTGTAGATGCATGAATACAAAGTCATGAATTAATGACAAAATTGTAGTCATGCATTAATGACAACATTGTACTTAATACAGAAACAAAGTCAAAAAATGAATCAATGAATGAAGACTTATTGTTTTATTGTTTTCATTGTTTATTGCGAAAAAGTAGTTTACTTTGGATGATATATGGTACGAAAAACTAGTAGTTGGATAACTTTATAACTTGCTGTGCTCTTAGTTTCTGTTTCGCACCTCTCAGAGATAGTAAAATAAACCTTTTGCCAGGTCCAAACCTTATTTTTTAATACATATAAGTCAGGCCCTGGATAGGCTAGAGGGCAGGGCGCATAGTATTTAAAAAATAGGACATGTACTTATAAGTTTTACATGTCCTGGTAGTGAAAGACTCTTACATTCGTTTTTAATCACTGCAAGGCCTTCTTCTCCCATAGGACAGCATTGGAGTTACCTTATTACATTAAATAAGCTGTAAATACCAAATGGGAGTAGGTTACTAGTTCATGTTTGGCTGTCTTTGGAATTGTAATGAAAAATACTAACTTATAGTGAATTCGGATTTAGATTACAATTTTGATAATGCCACTTTTAGAGAGCTGGCATTTTCCTGCCTTAGACATAAAGTGCCTGTAGTCTCAGTGTCACATGACTGAGTGTAACTGACATTTGGGTTTTGTGGCTTCCTCCTAGACAGCCACACACAATAGAGAAGGTAGGTGTGCTTGGATGGGCTATCACTGGCAGGATGGAAGGTAGGAATTGGGCCCATTCACACGTGAATAGGCTGTGCCCTGCCTCCATGCAAAGGGTTGCATACCCCCTGTAGTTTGTCTGGAGCCAGGGCAGGGTAGGCCACCAGTCCACTTCAAAGACATGCCTCTAGAAGCCCCATGTCAAAGGCACAACTAGTTATAAATATTGGACCTCAAACACCAACTCTTCAGTACACTTCTGGACCCGTGGATACTCTGCCGGGAAGAAGGACTGCTGTGCTACTGAAAGGACTGCCATTCAGCTGGACTGATGCTCTGAAAAAAACTGTTGTGCTGACCTGCTGCCCTCTTGCTGGGTAAGAAGGACTGGACCTGGAACTGTTGGATTCAGGAGCCAAAACTGACTCCCAGGGCTAGTTGGCTGGCCTCCCGCACAACGGCCAGCTTATCAGGACCAACGCAAAGTGACAAAAATGCAACCAAGCTATGACGCACAGCTTCCCAAAACCGACACAAAGCCCCAAAAATCCTTGCCGCACAACATTGGAACTGACACAGGATGACGCGAAGTCTCGCAAAGCAATGCTGCGCAAACCGCGCACCAGGATTTAACGTACTGTGTTCACCGGACCTAAGAGGGTCCCTGTAGCTGGCCTTCTCTCTTTCATGGTCAGCCTGAACTTGTGATTTTGTCCCACTCCAATGCGACCACATAACCACAATTGGCAATTTGTGCATTTTGGCCATATTTTCACTTGAACGTTTTAAACTCCATATCTCAAGTTCTAATGATTAGATTTTTGAGGTTTGTTTTTGTTTTGTTTAATAAAATGTTTGTGTTGTTTATTCACTTTATTACTGTCTGAAGTGCTGCATTAATACTTTACAAATTGCCTCTAATTTAAGCCTGACTGCTCTGTGCCAAGCTACGAAGGGCTTTGATAGATCATTGTTGGGGATGTTTTTTTAGCAGTTTGTGGGCCTATTTTAGGGGAAAGTGAGTCAGATGTTACTGTTGATTTCTCTGATATTATCACAAACGTTGCCAGAAAGCAAACAAAAATGCAGGCAGCTTCATATCTTGAAAAATACCTGTTAGACCTGACATCATTGGCGTGAGTCTCCCTTCCATTTTTGACGGATTGCCTCCTCTGTTTTGATGGTTGTATGGTGGTTATATGCTTTGGGCACTGTGCCACTGCTATTCAGTGCCACAGCGCAAGTGCTCCCTATGTTGAATTGATGTATAATTTAGTGATTCCATGATTGGGTTATTTAATTCACTGGTCAGACCCTAGTACAGTGCACCATGTGTGCCCAGGGCTTGTAAATCAAATGCTGCTGGTGGGCTTGCAGCACTTGTTGTGCCACCCACAAAAGCAGCTTGTAAAGTGTGTCTCAGGCTTGCCATTGCAAGGCCGGTGTGCAGTCTGTGACTACCATGTCGACTTGGCCAAGTGCACCCATTTGCCAGTCCCTAAACCTTCCCTTTGCTTCATATCAGACACCCCTATGGTAGACCCAAGGGCAGGGTGCACTGTAAGTATAAGGTAGGACATGCTCTGGTGTGTGTAGCATGTCCTAATAGTGAACTACAGCCATTTCGTTTTTCACTATTGCAAGGCTACCTGTTCTCCATAGGCTAGAATGGGCAGTTAGATTATTACATTCTTATAATCCTAGCTGACTCAGGGAACGTGATAGGAATTCGAATTTAGTATGCCTAAACTCAGAATGATAAAATACATCTTTTAGTAATGTTGGTTTTGACATTCTGTGTTTGAAAATACCACTTGTCTGGAGTTTGTGAGTGACAGGGCTGGGAGATTCCAAGAGACAGGCTGGGACAGCCCAGTGGTGAATAGAGAGATCTGCATCTAGATGGGCGGGAGGAGTAGCACCTGGGACCTGAATAGGGCTGGTACTTTCCTCTACAATGCTGGCTCCACCTCCTGTGGTGTGTCTGATGTCTCTGCCCTGCAATGTGAAAGGAGAGAAGGAATCATGTCAACAAAGTGCTCCAGGGCTGTACCTTTCCTCCCCTGTGCTGGCTCCACCTCCTGTGGGGCGTCTGATGTATCTGCCCTGCACAGTGAAAGGAAGGAAGAGTCATGTAAACAAAGTGCTCAGCAACTGGTTTAGACTAGGAGAAGTGCGGCTCACTGATTAGAGGAGGCAGACCCTGATGCAGAGGTCTGGCCCGGGACCAGGGTTCAATTCCCGACGCGGCAGGGTCTTGAGCCCAAATGTCCACGGACTCGATAATTCTCGCCTCGGTGCCTACTCGAATCGTGGGTTCACACTCTGCAGCTCTGGGCAATAGCTTGCTTAATCTCCACTACGGCCCCACTGCGATGGGATGCCTGGTCTTCACCGTGGGGATGCCCAGTAGGGGTTATCTCGCAGGGAAAGCCAGGACGGGTTCCCAAAGCAAGCGCTAAGAGACCTGTCGGTAATTTGGCGCTATATAAATCGAAATTAACATAACATAACATAACATAACAGGCAGAGGCCTCTGCCTTCAGAGAACAAAGGTTTTTGGGGTATAAATATTGGGACCCAGTCCCAAGAGCTTGAGATCACTTCTGGAACAAGAAATATTTTGCCAAGGAGAAGAACCAAGGAAGCTGCAGGAGTTTGACTGCCCCTCTGCCAGTGTGCTGTTTGCTGGATTGGCCTGCAGTGGTTGCTTCATTGCCAAGGAAAGGAGAAGGAACTTTTTAATGACTTTCATTTTCTACAGAATCTTCTCCAAGGGCTTGAACTGTGCTTGCCTCCTGCTGAAGTCTCAGGGACAAAAGACTTCATCTCCAGCTCCCCTCTGAATTTCCTTGCAAGGAATTCTATCTACAGACATTTGCATGTCGCTGGGAGCGCGATGCATCGAGAGGAAGCATGTTGCCGCCGCAGCTAAAATCGACGCATCACCGCATCTCCCTGGAAGTGTGTCATCATCAAAGCTGCCTGCTGTCGCATCACCGGAGAAGCGTGACGCCATCGAGAGACTCGCCATCGCATCACCTGAGAAGCATGTCGCAGGGTCTGTTGCAGCTTCAAAGTACAGAGTTGTCGCAAGGCTGCCAACGTGTCTGCGCATCGTCATCGCATCGGCACATCAAGGGCGCCATCTTCTTGCATCGCAACCGGATCATCGCATCGCATCAAGGTGCCATCTTGCGCATCGCAACGGGCCTGCTGGCCGAGAATATACCCATCAACCCCACATCGGTAAGGATCACATCGCATCCCCTACTCTGCACAAGCATTGAGGCATGACGCATCCTTTACCCAGGATCACGGAACTGACGTATCGCCCCTTTTGCAAGCCTTTTGTTCACTTTGATTTACGCATCCAGGTACTTTGTTGAGAACTGTATCGCATTTACCATCAACTTGAACAAAGTAACTTTTATCATCTTTAAGTCATCTTTAAGTATAGTATTGTGGATTTTTGTCGTTTGTGGTCTTGTGTTAAGTCTATATAAAGAATACTTCTTTTTATAAAACCTGTGTTGTGTCCATCTGTAGTGTTTTCACTGTATTACTGTTTATATTCACAAATGCTTAACACACTGCCTCTGAGATAAGCCTGTCTGCTCGTGCCAAGCTACCAAGGGGGTGAGCAGGGGTTATTTAGGAGTGTAATCCCCTTATCCTGACTTAGAAGTAAGGGTCCCCATTTGGACAAAGGTGAATACCATTGCCAACTAGAGACCTCCAGATCTAACATTGGTGGACAGCGGTGAGGATTTGGACCTGCATTTGTGTTTCATATACAGGAATTGGTGTACACTACTAGTGAGTGTAGACCAACCGCAACCACATACTTTTTTGGTAGAATCTTTTTCCTTGGACTGTTATTTTTTCCTGAAAACTCACAATTCTTACTACCATGAGTAAACCAGCATCTGTTGTATCTATGGATCTTGAATTTGAGGAAGAGAGGTTGGAAACCTACACTTTGAAACAGCTCAAGCATCTCTGCAGAAAATTGAAAGTTGCTACACCGGGCATTACTAAAAAGGATGACTACGAAAAGGCGCTGAGGGCCTGGGTAGAAGCAAGAAATGCCTCTGATCTTGTCGTGGAACAAGTTGGAGATGCAGATGGGCAAATTGATAGGCCAGTGTTTTCAGCCAGGGGAGGGGGACTTTCTCCACCTGGCAGGAGTATCCCTTCCAAAGGCCTGTCCCCCAGAGAGTTGGAAGACAGAGAGAGATATAGGGCACAAAATCTGGAGTTGGCTAAGCTTAGGATGGAAAGTAAGAGGGAAGCAGAGAATAACAGGTTGTCTTTGGAAAGAGAGAGAATGAGAATGGAACATGAGAGGATGTTGAGGGAGTTAGAAATCAAGGCCAATGGCTTAGAAATCAATCCCTCTGATGGCAGCGCACCATCTGTGCCTTCAGAAGGCATGGTATATATTCCCAAGGGTGTCATCAAGGATTTCCATAAAAGTTAAGATATTGGGCAGTGGTTTGCAGCCTATGAGATAGCAATGTTGACCCACAAGGTCCCTGAGAAGGATTGGGGAGCTGGGTTGTGGGGCCGCTTTGTGACTGAGGGGAGGAGCACTTTGTTAGACCTACCCAGTGAGAATAGGATGTCTTATGCCCACATGAAAGAAGCACTGATGACAAGTTATGGTTTGACCCCAGAACTCTATAGACAGAGATTCAGGAATTGCAAGAAACTGGAGGGAACCACTTGGGTAGAATATGTATCTTTCTTTTACAGAGCTATGGACGGTTGGGTGAGGGGTAGCAATGTCGATAATTTTCAAGCGCTCTATGATTTGATTGCCAGGGAGCACTGTCTGCTAATTGTTTTCCAGAGCTACGCCAGCACTTTATTGATAGCAAGTTAACAAACCCTAGGAAGCTTTCTGAGGAGGCGGACCGCTGGGTCAGTACCAGGGTCCACATGGGTCTTGCGGGAGATTCCGCCAAAGGTGGGCAGGGTCCCCAGCAGAAGAGTGGGGGGACAAGGGTAAACAGAGGGAGTTCCAGAAAGGGCCCCAAAGTAAGTCCCAATGGAACCAAGGTAAGGGATCCCTGCCTCCCCCTGAGAAGAAGTCAGGATCCCCAACAGGTAAAACTGTTCACAAGGGGCCTGTTACCTGCTTTCAGTGTAAGCAGGTGGGACACCATTGGTATCATCCCCAGCGTCCCCAAAAGGGGCAGTATGTGCCAGCCCATGCACCACCCTGTCAGATGGCCAGTGTAGCCCTGGGTGAGGAGGAGAATGGTGCCCAAGGTGGGTGGGGTCCTGCAGAAATGTCCCTTGTCTCATTAGGAGACTTTAAGATGATCCCAAAAACTCAGCTGCCTGATAACACTAAAAAATACAGGCAGTGGGTGACCATCAATGGCCATAGAGTGGAGGCTCTGAGAGACACCGGAGCCAGTGTGACAGCTGTCAAGTGTCACTTGGTGTCTGAAGAGCAGGTGTTCCCCAATGCATTCTTCCCAGTTGTTGTCGCTGACAACACAAAGAGCCATTGCAAAGTGGCTCAAGTTCCCTTTGAGTGGGGGGGGTTCTCTCGTACTCTTCAGGTAGCTGTGAGGCCAGCCATGCCTGTTGATTGTCTGTTAGGCAATGATTTAGAAAGCTCCCCTTGGGTTAAGGTAGAAAAGAAGGCTCATTTAGAGATGTTGGGTCTGCCTGTTTGGCGTCTGTGACCACTCGGTCTATGACAGCTAAGGGTGTTCAAGAGACCCTGGAGCCTGAAAGTATGGCCCAGGGACCTGCCTTAAAGAGAAGAGGTAGGGGGCACGGGAAACCAGCCCCCATTGTTCCCACGGTCCAAGAGTAGGCCGAACTTGAGGGGGTTGCCCTGGAACCCACAGGAGAGCAGGTTTCTGAACTGGGTAACCTACCTGAACTGGCCCATTGGCAGCAAGAAGGGGGTCCCTCCATAGAGGAATTTTGTGAAGAGCAGCAGAAGTGCCCTTCTCTGGTGGGTTTGAGGCAACAGGCCACAAACCAGGCAGCAAGTGATCAGTCTGGATCACATAGGATCTACTGGGAGAACGGTCTCCTGTATAGCCTAAGGTTGCGGAGCCTGGGTCAGCCCGTGTTCTGGTGGTACCCCAGCGATTCAAAGCCTTCATGTCGTGTCGGCACGCCACAATCACGACAGAGACCAAGGGTGCATTCAGGTATCTTTATTTCCTTCTGTTACAGCTCGCTCATGCACGTTCTGTTCCTTGGTCAGTTCCTGTGTGTCTGCTTGTGTGTGTGTGTGCTGACCGGAACTGGTGTCCGGTTTCCCGCCCCCTCCCACTATACATTGTTCAGGGTCCTAGTGCCCTATGTCCAGGGCACAACATCGCCTCCCTTGTTGCAAAACAAACATAGTTGTGACACTACCTGTTGTCACTAACAGACACAGAGAGAGAGAGAGAGTTATAGAGAGAGAGAGAGACAGAGATTGGGAGGGAGAGAGAGAGAGAGAGATAGAGATGAAACTCTTCACATCACATCTCTTCAATCAATCTCTTTGGCCTTTTGCATTTTCTTCTCTGCCGTGTCTCTTCTTTGTCCATCTGTGCGCCTTCATCCTGTCAGGTGTCCCCCGGAGCAGATGCCTGTCGGTCTTCTTCCTCGACCTTCAATTCCTTGAAGTGTGAGCTATTTCTTGTGATGTTGTAGCGCCCTGCTGATGCTGTTATCATGGGCCCTTTCACTTCAGTCACCGTCAGCGGCGCCTTCTAGAACGGGCTGTCTGACTTCCTCAGCTTTCTTTGCCACACTACCACTTTGTCTCCTGGCTTTAGTTGCACCGTAGTGGCGTACCTCCTTGCGTCTGCATATGTCTTCATTTTTGCTTTTGCTTCTTGATCTTTGGTGGCAATGCTGCCTCGCTCTTGCTTTGCTACCACCTCTAGCTGCGTTATCCTCATCCTGCTCAAACAGCCCAGCACTAGCTCAGTGGGGCATTATCCTGTGGAGCTGTGAGGAGTGTTTCTATAGTCCCTTAGTATTTGGCACAGGGCCTGCCCTATCAATATCTGTGTCAGCTTAGCTCGTTGTGCAGCCTTCTTTATCGTTCCCATGAAACTTTCTGCCATGCCATTTGCCTGTGGCCACAACGGCGTTATTTTCCGGTGGCAGATCCCTAGGTAGTCCATGAATTTTCTGAACTCCTCCCCTGAGAAGGGGGACCGTTGTCAGTCTTTAGAGCTTGTGGGGAGCCCCACGCCACGAAGACGTTGTCCATAGCCGGCAGCGTCACGCTTGCTGATGTTGACGCCACTTGCCGCACAATGGGAAAGCTGGAGAATTCATCAATTATCACAAGCAGGTAGTTTCCAGTCTCCAGGGGCCCAGAGAAATCGGCTGCCAACTCGGTCCACACTGCCTTTGGGAGCTCTGACATCTGTAGTGGTTCTGGTTTTGTCGGCTGTCCTGTCACTTGACAGATATGGCAGTGTGTGACTGCGGCTTCTACCATGTTGTCTAATCCTGGGAACCACACCTTTTCCCTTAGCATCTTCTTTGTTGCTACCATACCTCTATGTGATTCGTGCGCTAAGTCCACCGTCTGCCTCCTCAGCGCTCCTTGCATTACTATTCTCATTCCTCTCATCATTATTCCATTCTTGGTCTCTGAGAGCTCTTCACGGATCTTTTTGAATGGCAACATTTCTTCTTTGATCACCCCTTTATCCATGATGCTGTTGTTGACATGCCTCCACCTCTGTTGTCTTGTCACTGTTTTGATCGCTTGCATTGTTGGATCCTTCTCTGTTTCTTGTTCCAGTTCTTCCATCTTTATCGATGCCGGAGTATTATGTTTTAGTACAAAGTTCAGGTACTCCTCCGCCATTGATGTTGCCTCAGATGTGTGCGGTAGAGGGTGCCTTGACATGTAGTCTGCCGGGTTGTGCTCTTTTCCTGGTTTATGTATGATCTTGAAGTTGTAGTCCATGAGTCTTATTCCCCACCGCTCGATTCGGGGCGGTATTTTCGCATTCGGGTTTCCATAGATCGTTACCAGTGCCTGGTGATCCGTTATGATGGTGAATGGTTTCCCATATATGAACATGTGATAGTGCTCACATGAATAAATCTTCTAAATGTCCAACTAGCACTCCAATTTTTTCTTCTTTTTTGGGTTGTGTTCACAATGTTGATTTTGTGCGACTCCCTCCAAAGTGTTTTGTCTAGGAACACTGTGTTGATAATGTAAATTTAGAGAAAGAGGACATTTCCACTTGCAAATGGGGGTGTGCACATTTATACTTAGACCTAAAAGGTCTTTATCCTGCTCATTTCAGTTCAAAGAATAAATCCTTCAAAATTCATCTCGATTTCAAACGAAAATGTATTTATTTCGATTTTTTCAGTTCTTCATTAATGCAAAACTCTTGTCTGTGGCGACCTTAAACTTTTACATTCAGCATCGACCCGATGCATTTCGGGTCCTAGTAGACCCTTCCTCGGGGGTCTGTGTAGGAAAAACAAGGAAATACAGTGAGCTACTCAGCTGATATTTTAAACATCTGCCATAGCTATTCCAATGTTTACTTAACAATACTGTATGGTTCTCATATTCTAAATCATTCAATATACACTATCCGAGTATTTATCCCAAGATTGACATGTACCGTATCACATTCCAATATGGCATTTCGACTTTTTCATGTGACTTCAAAGCAAAAAACTAAAACTGTTTCGAAATAAAAGTAAACTACAAAGTTCCTCAAACATCAAACTGTGTTTCCAGAGCTTCACAAGCTAACGGAACCCGTTTAGTTGGTTAGAGTTTGTTCGAGCATACGTAATCACATTTTTAAATATCTCATTACACATAGTTTTCAAAACCGTTGTAAACAACGTAATTCGCAGGTTCCTAAGATATTAACATGCTAGTTAATCCATTTACATACAAAAATAGTAAAGCGATTGTTAATGAGACTTACAGCAAATGCAAAGCGTTTCGCGCCTCGATCTCTCCGCCAATCAGAATGTCGGTGACTAACTAGAGGTGATACTCTTTAGTTTTAAGCGGTTTGATTGACTAGTACCGCGATCACGTGACCGCGATTATACTAAATAAAGATATATTGAATTACAAGTTGTGCTCGGTTCGTAACTAAGTATTTACAATAATATTACACACAAAAAGAACCTTACTCAGCAATGATCAGTCATCCTCAAGAATCAGGAAAAAATCATTTTTGACATAATTTTGCGAACAAACAAAAATATTCAAAATTAGAGTTTCAATAATGATTTGTAAATGCTTTGAATTATACGCAAATGTAAACTAAAATGTACGAAGTAAAAAACAAGTCATCAAGAGTCATTATTTAGAAAAAGTTCAAATAAATGTCAGCCATTTTGGAATGGGACTCTCTCTTCGGTTATTTACATATTGTGACGATTGCAGGAGTACAGTAAATGCTTTCCTAAACTATGTTCATAAAAAGCAGGATAATTCTATCCTGTCATTAAGTCCTTGAGGTTGTAAACTACCCATTTTGTAAATCCAAAAGTATTCCGACCTCAGTCTCTGTTTATGTGTGTCTGTATCTGGTTGTGATTTTATCACCTCTAGTATGGTGAAGCGGAGATGTGCTATATTATGTCCTGCTTCCATCCAGTGGGTTGCTACTGTAGATTTTGGATTTTTCTGTCGAATGTTACTTTTATGTTCTGTGATTCTTATCTTTATTTTACGCTCAATTTGTCCAATATATAGCTTACCACAAGGGCATTTAATGCCATAAATCACACCTTTCGTGTCACAAGTACTCGAGTGTGACAATGAAATCTTTTTGCCAGTCATTGGATGTGTGAAGGTTCGGCCAACAATGACGTTGTTACAATGCATGCAATTTTCCCATCTTTGCATGCCTTTATGAGTTATTTCGGCTTTTTTGATTGTCTGTCTTTTAAGCAATTCTTTTAAATTCTTAGACCGGTTGTATGCAAATGTTATTTGATTAGCAAAAAGAGGTTGAAGATCCGGTTCCTGCGTGATAAGCGACCAATGTTTTCTCATAATGTTAGTGATCCGTTAGTTTGTGTAGAATGTTTCAACACACACACTGTGAGTTTGGTCTCTGTTTTTTCTTTTTTCTGGAGTAAAGAATCTCTGTTCATTGCCATAACTTTCATTTTTGATTCTTCTAGTAGACTTTTAGGGTAACCACGTTTTAGGTATTTTTGGATCTGGTTATTGAAAGTGGCTGGTAGATTGTTGGGATCAGACGTGATTCTTTTTTGACTGATAAATTGGGACAAAGGTAAGAGTTTTTTGAGAGAGTGGTGATGGAAACTCTTGTAGTGAAGACCACTGTTTCTGTCAGTTTCTTTGATATGAACACTTGTGCTTATCTTTCCATTTTTAATGGTAATTTTGACATCTAAGAACGCCAACTCATGTTGATCAATTTGATATGTGAATTTGATTCGTTCATGTTGTGAATTGAGAACCTGAATGTTTTCAATCAATTTCTCTTTTTCTCCTCTCCAAATTATGAAGATATCGTCAATGTATCTCTTGAATACAATGAGGCCAGTTAACCAATTTGTGTTGTTGATTATGTGATCACTTTCAAACTTAGCCATGAAGGTGTTTGCGTAGGAGGGTGCCCCCGCAAAACCCATGGACGTTCCACTGCATTGTTCGTAAAATTCATCTTCCCATTGGAGATAACTGTGGAGTAACGCAAACTGTAACAATTCCAACATGAATACTTTGTCTGACCCTGTGATATCGTTCTCCAGTAAACACCATTCCATAGCTTCTAGCCCCTCATTATGAGGGATAGAAGTGTACAATGCTGTCACGTCAATCGAGCACAACCATATATCTTCATTCATTGAAATGTCAAGCGTTGCCAACATATTTAAAAAGGAGGTGGTATCCTTTACATGAGTACTCCATTTTTGTACCAACGGTTGTAGGAACTAATCTAGGTATTGACCTAGTGGTTCAGATAGTGATCCACATGCAGACACAATTGGTCTAAAGGGTGGAATACTTTTTATGCATTTTAGGGAGCATATAGAACTGGGGTCTTCTTGGATATTTGATGTTTAAAAATTGATAGGTTTTAAGAGTAATCCACTTCATTTCTAATGCTTTATCCAGTATAATCATTAGTGTGGCTGCAAAGGCATTAGTGGGGTCCTCATCCAGCTTGTGGTACGTGTTAATATCTTGCAGATGTGTATGTACATTTTCCCTGTAAAATTCAGTGTTCATTACCACTATTGCTCCCCCTTTATCCGCTTTCTGTACAGTTATGTCTGTCATCTCCGTTAAGGGTTTTAAAGTCTGCCATTCTCTCCTGGAGAAGTTACTTTTAGTACCACTTGAATAGTTAATCTTTCTCATTTCAGCGGTGATAACTCTTTCATAAGCGTCAATAGTTTTGTGTGAAGTAGGAGCACAGAACGTGCTTTTTGCTTTGAATTCTTTAAAGTCACTTTCAGGTTTTTCAGTCGGTGGAAGATTGTTGAAAAAGTTCTTTGAACGTAAAATGCGTAGAAATTTAAAGACAGATATTTCTGTTTCCTGGGCATTGGATTTGTACACTGGAACAAAGGTCAAAACTTTGTTCAGAACATTCATTTGAGCCTTAGTCAACTGTCTGTCAGATATATTTATGACAAGGTTGTCTTCTTTTTCTTTGATCTCAGTTCTCGCTCCGCTTCCGTTTCTTTTATTTTTTCTTTTTCCCCTCCTTATTTTGGGGGTTCTCCTGTTGTTATGCTTGTTGAGGGTGCATTGTTTGCTGCTGGGCTTATCTCTAAAAAAACGCTTTATCTTGTTGATCTTTTCGTCCCATTTGTGTGCTTTTACCCATTGGTTTCCTGTTCTGTGCTGTATCTGAATCAGATACAACACTCTCTTGTGACGAGCTTGCAGTTGTTGATGGTTGTTGCCATTTTCTTTGATTGTACACTTCGGCCCAACTATAAACCTCTTCTAACTTGTAGTCTATAGTGTCCCGTCTATATTTTTTTATCTTTCTGTCTTCAATTTCTTTAGCATATTTCTCCAATTTCTTGTTTGTGTCTTCCAGTATTGCTGTTAAATCTTCATGTTTGTTTAATTCATGTTTGATGCCCTCAAGTTCCTCTTCCACTAGTTTTAATTCTTTTGAAAGCTCTTCCACTATCAGTAAAATCAGATCCAAGCTGCATTTGTTCAGAATTTGGTACCATCTGTTTAGGAAAGCTTTATTGTTCCTGCATAACATGGGCTTTAAAGCGATTCTCAGTCCCCTCGGGATACGTTTGTTCCTGTGATAATGTATTAACGTTGTTGCATGCAATCGTTGATTTATTTCTCGTTTGCTGACATATTCCAATTGTTTTAGTAACTGATTAGCTGTGCTTAACTGTGGGCTGAAAGCTCTGGTTTCCTTAATTAATCCATACATTTTTTCGGCTTCCTCCGAAGTGTAAGCTAAGGTCTCCGCCTTATTTGATGTAATTTGTGCTATATCTTCAAGATTCATATTTAGATCTGTGGTGCTCAGATGGGGGGTAGACAATATTTGAATAAATCTTCTAAATGCCCAACTAGCACTCCAATTTTTTCTTCTTTTTTTGGGTTGTGTTCACAATGTTGATTTTGGGAGACTCCCTCCAAAGTGTTTTGTCTAGGAACACCCCCATTTGCAAGTGGAATTTCCTCTTTCTCTAAATTTACATAGTGCTCACATGCCCATACTACTGCCAGACTCTCTTTTTCCATCTGAGAGTATGCCCTCTTGATGTCAGACAGGCTCTTGCTTCCGTAGGCTACTATGCACCTTGGTGAGTCTTTTCCTGACCTGTGTTGTGCCAGTATCGCTCCCAACCCCACCGGGCTGGCGTCCACCGTCAATTCTGTGCATAGCAGTGGATCAAAGCATGCAAGGTGGTCTACTGCTATCACTGCTTGTTTAATGGCTTCAAATGCTTTGTTGCAGTCTTCTGTCCACATGAAAGTCTGGCCTTGTTTGGTCAGTTCTCTCAGTGGCATGCTCACTGTGGCAAAGTCTTTTATGTATCTTGCGCAGTAGCTAGCAAGCCCGAGGAATGACCTCACTTCTGCAACGTTGCTTGGATGTTTTGCTTTTTCGAGCGTGTCCACTTTGCTGCGATCTGGTCACACCCCTTTTTTGGAGAAAATGTGTCCAAAGAACACCAATTCGTCTCGCCCAATTTCGCACTTGTCCTCGTTTAGCGTCAGTCCTGCTTGTTCTAGCTGTGAGCATACATCCCGCAGTGCTTTGTCATGTTCATCATCTGATTTGCCGAACACCAGAATGTCGTCACTGTAGTTCAGACTGTTTTTTTAACCGGCCTTATTACTTGCCATATTGTCTCTTGGAATATTTCAGCTGCCGATGAGATTCCAAAACTCAAGCGCTTGTATCGGAAGAGACCCATGTGTGTGGAAAATGTTGTGATGTATCTGGACTGAGGGTCAAGTTCTAGCTGATGATATCCTTTGCACAGGTCCAGCTTTGAGAATCGTCGTTTACCTGTCAGGCAGCTGATCATGTTGTCGAGGTGTGGTCCAGGGTGTCTTTCTCGTTCAATTGCTGTGTTCGGTATTCTCATGTAAACACAGATGCAAATTTTGGATGTGTTCTTCTTGGGCACTGCCACTATTGGCGACACCCATGATGTCGGTCCCTCTGCTGGCTCTATGATGTCCTGACTTAGCAACGCTTCAATTTCTTCCTCTACTTGTGGTTGTAGATCTATCGGTACTCGCCTATGGTGTTGGGCCACTGGTTTTACTGCTTCATTGATGTGCAGTGTTATTTGTCGTCCTTTTAGCTTCCCTAGTCCCTGTAGGAGTCCGGGATATTCTCGCAGGATGCTTTTCTTCTCCGACATGTGGTATGTCATTGCGAGGAGGCCCATTACCTGCGCCGTGACATTGCTCAGTAGGCATGGTGCCGGAATGTCACCCTTTAGTACATGTATGTCTTTCTTGATCGTTTGGCCTTTATACGTCAAGTTCTCTGTAAACTTTCACATGTTCATCACTGGTTTTCTTGATCCCCCACGTGAAGACATCAACTCTGGATGGCATTAGTACCGGCTTTACTTCCATCTTCTCATACTCGGATACACACATGATGTTGCATGTCGCTCCGCTGTCTAATATGAACTGTGTTTTGTGTGGCCCCACGTCTATGGTCACGGTCTCTGTTTTCTTTCCTTAATTTTTCACCATCAGGTGGATGCTTTCTCGACTCGTGTCTTCTTCGGTCGACACGGCAACAGCATCGGACATGAGGTATAAGCGTTCTACCTTTTCTTCTTCCACTTCTTCCCCTGATTCAGCCAATGAGCTTCTGTTTGTCATTTCCATTAGCCTGGCATGCTTGCTTGTCGTCGTCCGCGGTCTTCCCGGTCTTCCTCTCTTGCTCCTGAACTGCAGTCCCAGACATGCACTGGCAAAGTGATTGCTCCTGTTGCACTTCCTGCATGTCTGGCCCATTGCCGGGCATGCACCTTTGTGTGGGAATTCAAGTCCGCATCTGTAGCAGGTCATTTCTGATTGCTTCCTTGCCGCCTGTTCATTGTACACCTTCTTCCAGGTGTTTGTGCGGTTGTTCTCCGCCATGAGGTGTGCTTGTTCTATTCGCCGTTCCTTGCCCCGCTCCATCTGTTTCGCTTGCACCGTTGCCCTTGCCTCGGCCCTTGCCAACGACAAGATTTTCTCCAACGAGATTGGCTTCTTCAGAATCTTCGCGCGGAATTCCGTGTCATGACATCCTTCAATGATACGCAGGCGAATCGCTTGTTCATTGTCAAACTTGTCGAATTCACAGTGTGTCACCAGCTTGCGCAGCCGTGTCGCGAAGTCATCCGTGTACTGAAATGCTATTGTGAAAGTGTACCTCTCAAAGTCAACGTTTCTTTGTGGATCAAATTTGCTTGAGAGACACTTTATTAGCCCTTTGTATGTCGACGTCTTTTCTTCTGGGAGTGTTACTAGCAGGTTGTCTACTTCATCGCCTACTAAATTTAGAAACAGATCCATTTGTTTGGCGTCTGTTACATCCGTGGTGCGCATGTACCGCTCGAATTTTCGAATCCATCACTGCCATCTGATCCCTACTTGCGGCTCTGATAAGTTGAATGGGAGAGGTCTGCGGTATTGGGCGCTATGTTTCTCACTCCTTTGTTCAGTCATCTTTGGGCCTGCAGCGCCTCTTTCACACTTCCTCAGATGTTACTTGCTTCTTGCCCTTTTCTTCTCTATTGTTTTGCTTCTTATTAGTTTTCTTTGTTGTCTTCTTAGATGTTTTGCAACTTTGTTTTCTCTTTCCTTTCTTTCTTTATTTTCTTCTTATTTGCTTTTGCATTTGCTTGTGCTTTTTTACTTTTTCTGTGCTATTATTTGCACTAGTAATTGTTTTGCTCTTTATATCCCGGCATTAAAATGGCCGCCGGGCCTCTCCCTCTCCCGATTGGTCACAATTGTCTGACTTCGCGTGATTTCGGGGCCAATCCGGACTTCGCCTCACCTTAAAATGGCCGCCCGGTCTTTCGCTACACTGATTGGCCAACCAGCCTGACTTCAAAATGGCCGCTCCTACTCTCGCGAGAGCTCACGCGAGATTTATTTTAATTCCTCGTGCTCGAGCTTTTCATTCAGGGATGTCGGGGGCTTCTTACCGGCTTTCCAGTGCTGCCGGTCGATCGTCGCTTCGCGGTCCTGTTGCGAGCCTCTTCCTGACCTCCTGTCTGCAACAAAGCAAGATGGGTCAGAGGATGGTGTCAGCCTCTCTGCCACATTGACCCCTAATCAGCAGCAAGATTGTCGCCAACTGTTGGGGCAATTCTCTGATCTTTTTTCCTTGGTTCCTGGTGTCACAGAGTGGTGCGTTCAGGATGTGGACACTGGGGACAGTCCTCCTGTGAAGCACAAGGCTTACAGAGTGACTGACAAGGTCAGAGCTTATATTAAGGAGGAAGTCTCCAATATGTTTGCTTTAGGGGTAATTGAGTCCTCAAACAGCCCTTGGGCCATCCCAGTGGTTTTGGTCCCAAAGGCTGCTGCACCGGGTGCCACACCTGATCTCCGGTTCTGTGTGGACTACCGAGGGCTCAATTCGGTCACCAGGACTGACGCACACCCCATCCTCAGAGCTGATGAGCTCATTGATCGGTTAGGGGCTGCACGGTACCTCAGCACGTTCGATTTGACGTCTGGGTACTGGCAGATCGCCTTCACTGATGGGGCTAAAGAAAGGTCAGCATTCTCCACACCAGATGGGCACTATCAATTCCGGGTTATGCCCTTTGGGATGAAGAATGCCCCTGCCACCTTTCAGAGGTTGGTCAACCAGGTGTTGGCTGGACTGGAGGATTTCATTGCCGCCTACCTGGATGACATTGCAGTGTTCAGCGCCAGTTGGGAAAAACATCTGCGCCCCCTCTGGGAAGTGTTGATGGCACTGTGCCAGGCAGGCCTCACGATCCAGACGAGTAAGTGCCAGATCAGGCAGGGTTCTGTGGTGTACTTGAGTCACCAGGTAGGGAGCGGCCAGGTGGCCCCCCTGCAACCCAAGTTTGATACCATCCTGGCATGGGAACCCCCAAAGACTCAGACACGGGTCAGAGCCTTTTTAGGACTCACGGGGTGCTACAGGATGTTTGTCAAGGGGTATGGCAACATTGTTGCACCCTTGACTGAGCTGACTTGCAGGAAGCAGCCCAAGAAAGTGAACTGGACTGACACCTATCAAAAGGCTTTTGACGCCCTGAAGACTGCCATGTGCACAGCACCCCTGCTTCAGGCACCCAATTTCTCAAAAGAAATCATTGTTCAGACAGATGCTTCAGAGCATGGTGTGGGGGCTGTTCTATCACAGATTAATGAGGAGGGCCTAGACCAACCTATAGCCTTCATCAGTAGGAGATTACTTCCACGGGAACAGAGGTGGAGTGCAATTGAGCGTGAGGCATTTGCTGTGGTCTGGGCACTGAAGAAGTTGAGACCATACTTGTTTGGGAATCACTTCCTGGTTCAGACCGACCACAGGCCCCTCAGATGGCTAATGCAGATGAGGGTGAGAACCCAAAGTTGTTAAGGTGGTCCATTTCCCTACAGGGTATGGACTTTACTGTGGAACACCGCCCTGGTACAGATCACGCCAACGCTGATGGTCTGTCCAGATTTTTCCGCCTTAGTGAAGAGAACTCCCAAGGGGAAGGGTAGTTCTCCCTACATTTCAGCTGGAGGGGACACGTGTTAGACCTGGCTTCATTGGTGTGAGTCTCCCTTCCATTTTTGACGGATTGTCTCCTCTGTTTTGATATGTTTTTGCTGGTTATATGCTATGGGCACTGTGCCACTGCTATTCAGTGCCACAGTGCAAGTGCTCCCTATGTTAAATTGATGTATTAATTAGTGATTCCATGATTGGGTTATTTGATGTAATTGTCAGACCCTAGTACAGTGCACCATGTGTGCCCAGGGCCTGTAAATCAAATGCTGCTGGTGGGCTTGCAGCACTGGTTGTGCCACGCACAGAAGCAGCCTGTAAAGTGTGTCTCAGGCTTGCCATTGCAAGGCCTGTGTGCAGTCTGTGACTACCATATCGACTTGGCTAAGTGCACCCACTTGCCAGTCCCTAAACCTTCCCTTTGCTTCATATCAGACACCCCTATGGTAGGCCCAAGGGCAGGGTGCATTGTAAGTGTAAGGTAGGACATGCTCTGGTGTGTGTAGCATGGCCTAATAGTGAACTACAGCCATTGTCGTTTTTCACTATTGCAAGGCTACCTGTTCCCCTTAGGCTAGAATGGGCAGTTAGAATATTACATTCTTATAATCCTAACTGACTCAGGGAACATGGTAGAAATTCTAATTTAGTGTGCCTGAACTCAGAATGATAAAATGCATCTTGTAGTAAAGTTGGTTTTAACATTCTGTGTTTGAAAATACCACTTTTAGAAAGTAGGTATTTTCTTGACTAACTTTGCAGCCCTGCCTCTGCTAGGTTGTGTATTCCTTGTCTGGAGTTTGTGAGTGACAGGGCTGGGGGATTCCAGGAGACAGGCTGGGACAGCCCAGTGGTGAATAGAGAGATCTGCATCTAGATGGGAGGGAGGAGTTGCACCTGGGACCTGAATACGGCTTGGCCTTCCCTCTACAATGCTGGCTCCACTTCCTGTGATGTGTCTGATGTCTCTGCCTTGCACTGTGAAGGAGAGGAGGCATCATGTCAACAAAGTGCTCCAGGGCTGTACCTTCCCTCCCCTGTGCTGGCTCCACCTCCTGTGGGGCGTCTGATGTATCTGCCCTGCACAGTGAAAGAAAGAAAGGAGTCATGTAAACAAAGTGCTCAGGAACTGGTTTGGACTAGGCAGAGGCCTCTCTGCCTTCAGAAAACAAAGGATTTTGGGGTATAAATATTGGGACCCAATCCCAAGAACTTGAGATCACTTCTGGAACAAGAAACCTTTTGCCAAGGAGAAGTACCAAGGAAACTGCAAGAGTTTTTGACTGCCCCTCTGCCAGTGTGATGTTTATTGGGTTGGCCTGCAGTGGTTGCTTCATTGCCAAGGAAAGGAGAAGGAACTTTTTAAGGACTTTCATTATCTACAGAATATTCTCCAAGGGCTTGTACTGTGCTTGCCTGCTGCTGAAGTCTCAGGGACAAAAGACTTCATCTCCAGCTCCCCTCTGAATTTCCTTGCTGGGAATTCTATCTACAGACATTTGCGTGTCGCTGGGAGCGCGACGCATCGAGAGGAAGCATGTCACCGCTGCAGCTGAAATCGTCGCATCGCCGGAGAAGCGAGCCGTCGCCGCATCTCCCTGGAAGCATGTCTTCGTCAAAGCTGCCTGCTGTCGCATCACCGGAGAAGCGTGACACCATTGAGAGAGTCGCCATTGCATCACCGGAGAAGCGTGTCGCAGGGCCTGTCGTGGCTCCAAAGTACAGAGTTGTCGCAAGGCTGCCAGGGCGTCTACACATCGTTATCAAATCATCTCATCAGGGGCGCCATCTTCTCTCATCACAACCGGATTATCACATCGCATCAAGGTGCCATCTTGCGCATCGCAACGGGCCCGCAGGCAAAGAATCTATGCATCAACCCCGCACCGGTAAGAACCACAACGCATCCCCTACTCTGCACAAGCATTGAGGTACGATGCATCCTTTCCCCCGGATCATGGAACCGATGCATCTCCCCTTTTGCGGGTCTTTTGTTCACTTTGCGTTACGCATCCAGGTACATTGTTGAGAACTTTGTCACATTTATCATCAACTTGAACTAAGTAACTTTTATCATCTTTAAGTCATCTTTAAGTATAGCATTGTGGATTTTTGTCTTTTGTGGACTTGTGTTAAGTCTATATAAAGAATACTTATTTTGTATAAAAACCTGTGTTGTGTCCATCTGTAGTGTTTTAACTGTATTACTGTGTATATTCACAAATGCTTAACACACTGCCCCTGAGATAAGCCTGTCACCTTGTGCCAAGCTACCAAGGGGGTGAGCAGGGGTTATTTAGGAGTGTAATCCCCTTATCCTGACTTAGAAATAAGGGTCCCTATTTGGACAAAGGTGAATACCATTGCCAACTAGAGACCCTCAGATCTAACAATACCCATACAGCCTGCCTTTAAAAGTTCAAAATTGTCCTAATTTGCAAATGTTGACCACTTTTTTTTTTTAGCTATCTGGTTCACTAATGGGGACCCCTTTTATTTTCTTAGCGGGGTTAATTCACAAGCTGTTATGATCGATGCCAAAATAGAGTTGATAATCCTTGCTGCAGGGACATTTGCAATTGTTTGGATTGCCCAAATAAGGTTACCTGTTTGATGTAACTGTTTTATGATATATATGTTAGTGTGACAATTAAAATGGCTATGGCCCCTTACAAGGACTTATAACAACCCAACCACTGGCACTAGGTATTTTGATGTTTTTGAGACTTGTACCAGTATTCACAGACTGCGCAGTGAGTTCCTCACCATAGCACCTGCATCAAATATGCATGAAAATACACTTTCTCTTTTCTTTACGTAACCGGCACACCGTGGGCCCAGACTGCGCGCTGACGTGTTGGTATCTACGTCTCTGACTGAATTTAATAAACTCAAGTGCGCAGCACATTTGTTAGAGAATGTAAGGAGATTACCGCGAAAAGTATGTCACATTGAGAAGATTGCAAGCAGTAGACAGCATTTTCAAGTATTTATTTAAATATCACAAAAAACAGAAACCCCTTGCGGTGTCACGGTGCTCCCAAGAGTGGGAGCATCTATCTGTCTATGAGATACGCATCTATTAAATGAATTACTGTAATTTGCCTCAGCTCCATGCAATAGCGCTAGGAAGAAAACAACAGACACCTTGTAATGACCCCGTATGCCTCAACTGGGTAAGCTCTGGAGAAAAAAACATCAAAATGTGTGATACTGCAACAGCACATAAATTAACCCATTCAGTCCCTCATTCTCTGGTGCTATGAAATATAGCCCTGAGTAAGCTGCCGTATTGTTTCAATGCCCGTTTCGGAGTTTTTCACGTTGGTCTTGACTTCACCGATCAGTAGCAAGGGAGGAATTTACTCCCAGAAAAAAATTCTGAGCGGAGAATAAAATTTGAGTTCGGACATTGCAATTTAGGGCACAAAGGCTGCCTATGTCTGTGGGAGTTTTTGTCCATTTATGAAATTGTGCACTATTAAGTACAGACTGTGGATTTAGATTTGAATTTTCATGTAAAGACTTATCTGACGTCATTGATTTTCAAAAGCTTTTGCTACGATTTGTTACAGTGCCTCTGGCTTATGCTAACTAGGCATCAGTTAGGCCTCGACATCATCTTGTTGAAAATAAATGTCTCGCCCTGCACAGTCACTGTTTATTTTTCCTGCTGCACACAGTCATGTTTGTTTATTTCCATTGATGTTGTTCTTGCTGTTTTTGGAAAAAACTTTCCAACATGGGCTCAATAATATTGTAACTGCTGAAGGTCTTTTCCGTCTGCTCACTGTACTGCATGCAGTTTATTCTGCCGTCTCTGGATGCCATTAGCGTAATGTGGGATAAATTAATATTCATGTAGTGGGATAGTGCTTAGATGGTAAAGCAGTAAGGCGTTTAATTATTCGTTGCGGTGATTTGTCAAAAAATGTATTTCTTTTGCTCACGCCATGATGATTTTGCAGTTTTAGTTATGTTCTATGAGAAGGCTTCCTACATAGACCCTCAATTTTGGGGTGAACCAGAACTCTCTTAAGACCTTTCCGATGCTACTAGGGATACTGTCTGATTTCTTCCTGATTTTGCTGCTCATTTGAGACTAAACATTTTTCTGATTTTGCTTACTAATCTTCATTATACTTTTAGTGACAGACTTCATGGCGATTACTTTATGCATCTGCATTTTCAATTTCTTTATTATAACTTTAACATTTTTGTAACAAATCCTTCTACAATTTCAAATTACACCCTATAACTCACTTATTGAGTCTGACCTTACTTAATTGATTGTATCTTTGATATGTTGTGTAGTGCCTTGACTTGAGACACGTTTCCTCATAAATTGAGGTTTAACACTGTCCTGACCCTTCAACCGTGGGGGTATGTTTTAATAGTCTTTTTGGGGTAATACTATTTAGGGGTTGTTGACACCCACAGTCCTCAGATTGAGGCTATTAGTGCCTAATTTACTGTAGAACAGTGAAGCATGCATGGAGAGCCTTAGTCAGCTGATTACATCCTGCTAGCCCCCTCCAGAACAATTGATCTAGTTCAGCATGTTGCCCCCTCACATGATCATCCTAGCCATTGCAGCAATGCAAACTTATGGGTTCCCTTTCAAAAGTTTGTGACATGCCTCTAAAACTTCATTCAGTTAGGTTTGTCATC
Organism: Lissotriton helveticus; assembly: GCF_964261635.1. Taxonomy (NCBI): domain Eukaryota; kingdom Metazoa; phylum Chordata; class Amphibia; order Caudata; family Salamandridae; genus Lissotriton; species Lissotriton helveticus. The sequence continues at coordinate 1,853,709,488 of NC_136065.1, forward strand.
TTGCAGACCTAGGTTCCGGCGGGGGACTCTTGAGGATAGAGTACCCTACCCTGACAAAAAAGACTCCAGGAGCCCAGAAGGCACTGCCTTACTTAAACAAGAATACAAAAGTCATGGGGTAACCCAGTATCCCTGGGAGCCTGGGGTACTATTCAAACAAACATTGGCAAAGCCAAATTGCTCTTGCTCTGGCTGTGCAAGAGCAATTGCAGTATATTTTAGCCATGCTGTACACCAGTGAAGCTGCTGTTCAGTATGGCTCAGGCTAAAAGTTAGTGGGGTGGAGTGGAGTAGATTGGAGTGAGGTAGATGGTGTAGATTGTAGTGAGGTAGATTGTGGTAGAGTGGAGGGGTTTGACGGGGTGAAGTAGAATGGAGTGGGGTAGATTGGAGTGAGGTAGATTAGGGTGGAGTGGGGTAGATTGGAGTGTAGTCAGGTAGACTGGGGTAGATTGGATTGGAATGGAGTGGAGTGAAGTAGATTGGGGTGGAGTGTGGTATATTACAGTGGGGTGTGTTTGGTAGATTGGAGTGGAGTGAGGTAGAATGCAGTAGAGTGGCGTAGATTGGAGTAGGGTAGATTAGAGTGGGGTGGAGTGAAGTGAGGGTAGATTGGAAGTGGGTGAAATGGGGTAGAGTGGGGTGAAGGTGGGTAAATTAGGGTAGGTTGGGTTTGGAGTTGGTGGGTAGAGGTATATTGAAGTGGAGTAGATTGGAGTGGGGTAGATTCTGGAGAGTGGAGTTGAGTGGGGTAGATTGGAGTAGAGTAGAGGAGATTGGGTTAGAATGGAGAGGAGTGGGGTAGTTTGGTACAGATTTAAGTGGGGTAGATTGGATAGTGGTAGATTGGAGTGGAGTGAGGTAGATTGGGGTGGATTGCGGTTGGGTAGAATGGAGGAGGTGGAGTGGGGTAAATTGGGTTGGAGTGGGTTTGATTGGAGTGAAGTGGGGTAGAATGGAATGGAGTGGGGTAGATTGGAATACAATGGAGTAAGATAGATTTGTGTAGAATGTCATGGACTGGAGTATATTAGGGTAGATTGGAGTGGGTGGGTTGGAGTGGGGTAGAATGGATGGATTGAAGTGGGGTAGACTGGAAGGAGGTAGATTTGGTAGATTGAAGTGCAATGGAATCAGATAGATTGGACTGAAATGGGGTAGATTGAATTGGATTGGAGACTGGAGTGTAGAGGGACAGATTGGAGTGGTTTGGTAAAGTTTGAGGTAGATTGGAATGGGGTAGATTGTAGTAAAATGTAGGGGTTAGATTTGGTGTCGTAAATTGCAGTGGAGTGAATTGCAGTGGAGCAGAGTGGAATAGATTGTATTGGAGATTGGAGTGGAGTGGGGTAGATCGGAGTAGAGTGGGGTAGATTGGACTGAAGTGGATTGGGTAGATTGGGTGGGGTAGATTGAAGTGGAGTCAGTTAGATTGAATGGAGTGGAGCGGGGTAGACTGGAGTGGAGTGGAGTCAGGTAGACTGAGTGGTGGAGTGGAACAGGTTAGATATGAATGGGATAGATTGGGGTGCAGTGGGGTGGGGTAGTTTGAGGGGGATTGTTTGGGATAGCTAGGAGTGGAGTGGAGCAGATTAGAGTGAGGACAATTGAAGTAGAGTAGAGTGGGGTGGATTGGACTGGATTGGAATGGGGTAGATTGGAGTGGGATAGATTGGAGTGGAGTGGGGTAGATTGCAGTGGAATGGATTTAGGCAGATTGGAGTGAAGTTGGGTAAATTGGAATGGGGAAGATTGGAGTAGATTGGAGTGGGGTAGATTGGGGTAGATTTAGTGGCATAGATTGTAACAATGGTGCTGGAACAATTTCAGAATAGTGGTGCCGCCATCACTGCTACGTCACTAGAAAGTGTAGCAAATAAGCCACACCCATTCAGAAGCGTGTGGTACATAGCCCGTGGTTCATTTTGAAGCACACTGTTGCCAATATATTACTAAAGCATGGTGTGGTCATTTACAGACAACTCATTTTGCAATGAAATGCCTTCTAAATGTATGCAAACATGATGTTTTTCTGAAAACACTGTACAGCGCAAAACGATAATCCATGGAAATTAGATTTAATTGAATAGCTATCATTTGTGCATCACCACGTAAACTGTCTATTTGTTTTTATCCTATTAACATATTTGTTTCAAACACACTTCAGATTTACAAAAGAAACTGCTTTATTTGTGCTTTCCTAACTGCTCATATATTTTTAATTATTTATACAGTTCAAATTTTGTGGTCCTACAGCCTTTCGTTTCATACAAATTGTCCCATAGTTCTCATTGCAAATTTTTCTTATTTCTGTAGCCAGAGAAAGAAACAAAACCCCCAATCTCCATGTTTAAAGAATAAGCAGCAGTTGGCCTGAAGGCAATAGCCTGACATTGGACCTGTATATCAAGATAAACTATAAACAATCCTTTATTGCTCCTTCATTTTATGAGCATAAGCATGGTTATTATGGGGGTGCTGCAGCACCCCCGCATCCCTACTTCCAGGGACTATGCATTTGAGTGGAGTAGGGTTGAGTAGAGTGGGGTAGATTGGGGAGGGGTGGGGTGGAGTGGCACGGGGTGATTTAAGTGTATTGTGGTAGATTGAAGTTGAGTGGGGTAGATTGAAGTAGCATGGGCTATATGTGACTGGAGCTGAGTAGAGTGGAGTAGGGTAGCTTGGAGTGGGATAGAGAGGGGAGGGGAAAATTGGAGTGGGGTTCATTGGGGTAGATTGGGGTGGAGTGGGGTTGGGTAGATTGGAGTGGGGTGGATTGGGGTAGATTTGGGTAGATTGGGGAGGAGTGTGTTATATTGGTAGTGGAGTAAGGGTATATTGGAGTGGAGTGGGGTAGATAAGGGTGGATTGGAGTAGATTGAGTTAGATTGGGTGGATTGGAATGGGGTAGATTGTAGTGTTGTAGATTGTAGTGGGGTAGATTGGATGGGGGTAGATGGGAGTGGTGTAAAGCGAAGTAGATTAGAGTGGATCAGGTAGATGGTTGTGTGCAACCTGCAGCTAGGTCTCGTTCAGCAGCACTCGTGCTCCCTCCTATGGGCCGAGCCGAGCCAAGCCCACGCAGCTGGGATCCTGGCCTGACTGCAGAATTTCCCTGGACAGTCACTTATGTTTCGAAGGACTACAGCTGTGGCGCCTAAGACTGCAAAGGCAATCAGCGAGACAAAAACATATTTTAGCAGTCGCGAAAAAGTGTATCGCGACCTGTGATTTTATGGAGAAACTCATGTTTGTGGGACTGGGTGTGAATGCTCTCAAAAGTTATTTATTGGCTATGAAACAGCAAAGGCTGTATTGTAATTAGGACTGGCTGAAAAAGCCTGTGTAGTTCTTCATTGGGCATTGCTTTCTCTGTAGGTTTGGGTTGGCTGAACAAAATCTTGTTACTTATTTCATTGTTTTTTCTAACTCCAGCAAATGCTTTGGGAACTTGTCAAGGCTCAACTCTGAGCTCTTTTGTCAATCTTTCATTGGCTGCTTATGGGCGGTCACCTAATTACCTTGTACTCAAATCGTTAGTGAGCACTTGTCCTTCTGGGTCAAGGGTTCAATTGGGTGCCACCTGTGGTGGCTCATCCGCTGAGGCAGAGGAGCGTTGCCTCACTGACTTCATTTGGAAAAATAAAATGATAACTATTGGTATTATCATTGTTCCTATTGAAGTGAGTGGCTCTCGGGGCATGGCAGGGCTGGTCAGAGTTGGGAGAGGAGTGGTTTGCACTCCTTAAGTGCGCAGGACTGCTTGGCCAGCCCTCTGTGGCTGGCCAAACAGTCCTGCACACTTTGTATCTTGCCCACTAGGCTGCATTGTACAGCATGGTGAGGAATATGCAAAGCCTCCCAGTCCCCGTCTGAACAATGTGGTTCGGCGCTCAAACCAATCACAACACTGAATTGCAGAATTGTGATTGGCTATGGGGAACCTGGGAGCCCGGTTGCTTCCTGAACCTTCCTGCAGCTGGTGGAGACCGGAAGAAGAGGACAGAGAAGACATGGCGGCCGGCCAGCCCTGGTAAGTTTTTTTTGCTCTATCCAGCACATTCCACACCCGCCTACGCCCACCAGTCCTGATTGGTTGAAGCTGCTACTGTGTGCTGCCCTATGACACAATTTGTTCTCTAACCAATGCGACCTAATGAGGCACTTTTACACTGTGTGCTGGCACAGAACAGGTTTCCAGCTCAGATGGGTGGGTGCATGAACGCTCTGCATAATAGTGAAAGAGCCGTGGAAGTAAACAAGACTGACTGACTCATTTGCACAGTTGAAAACAGCCCCACCTCTTCTGGGGGACATTGTCAGTCACTGAGTGTACTGACCTTGACATTTCTGAGGCAAGCACTAACCAGGGATGCGTGTATTCCAGATGTGTTGTTACATTATGTATGTTTAACGACTCAATTAGTGCACAGACATAACAAATAATAAGTAGGGGTGAGCAGGCGCTGTTGCCGGTAAACTGCTATGCAATGCAGCTGGCGAAGTTTTTTCCTGAACTCCGCGTTCCTAGCAGAGTACGGAATAGAAAAAACATTGCACACTCCACCAGCGGAGCGGAGTTAACTGCCCACTCTTGGTTGTGTGAGGTGGCAGGTTGTGGAGTGGAGTGACGTGGAGCATCATAAAGTGGCATGGGAGGTCATAGAGTGGAGTGGAGTGTCATAGAATGGACTGATATTGAGTAGAATGGTGTAGACATAGAGTAGAAGGGCATAGAGTGGAGTAGGGTAGAGTGGAGTGACGCAATGTGCAGTATGCATGGTGTGGTAGTGCACTGCCATTTCAGACAGCACATTTTCTTTCTTTTTTTATTTTTATTGGCATTTTCAAAAGAAATACAAGAACACATACAAAACAACAAGTCAGTATACTAGCGATGCATGTCCAGGAATAAAATCTGCACAAACAGTTTGTTGCAACTGTTGTACAATATTGCGCCCTTCCCACTAGTGCTAGACAGAAAAATGCGGATAACAACCACATTGCGATGTCAATCAAGAAATAATCATTTGTGGGATGTGTTTACAAATTCAGAAACTCATCCAATATCGCATGTACTGCAGGCAGGTTAACAGTGAAAAAAAGATAGCTTTAACATTTCACAACAGCTCCTCGGCTGACCCTGTACATGTCGGGGTGTCTCCATCTGTCCCCTGCTTCTCCCAGGCCCAAGCAATAAATGGTTCCCAGCTGTCAGGAGGTCTCGAAGTAGGGGGCATTAGTTGGGAGTGACTGTGGGTGACGTCCCTGATCCACTCCTTAACAGAAGGCAACTTCCTCCTCCCCAGTGCACAGCAACCTGGCGTTTGGCGAACAAGAGAGGTAATGCGTGTAATTTGCGTACCTTAACTGGCGTGTCTTTGACGTAGCTCAGCAAGCCCAACAGGCGGGATGAGGAGAGAGACTGTCATATAGCTACTGTATATCTTTATAATGTGTTAAGTTAGCATAAGCACATTACATGTTTAAACACCATTTTTCCTTTTGCTGCTTCTGCACACAACACTTAATTGTTGATTTAGCTTTCAACCTAGTATTTCGTTGTGGTTTACACAAGAATAATATGTTATTACTCTGATATCAGCTTTGCTTAAATAAACTATGTCTGTACAGAGAGTGCTGAAGTTTCAGGAAAAACACGATACAGATTTGTTATGAGGTCTGATCTTCGCGCCTTCATAGACATAACATAAGTGCAGCTTCTGCCAACTTTGGGCTTTAGGCGGGTTTGATATTGCTTTACTTGAAGCACAAACACACACTTGATGCTGTTCGCATGCAGAGAGAACTGGTGTATGCTGATGTGATCCCTTCATTCTAGGACACTGAGGTATGGGCCCGCCCTAATTCAACCCAAAGAGACCTTCTTAGCTATTAATATAATATGCGAGTTAGGGAGGGTGAGAAATAAGTGTTGTTAACCCTTATTAATTTACAGCATGGTAACATGCTGTCACCGTTCGCTTTCTATGGACTAGTAACTATGCTCGTAGCTTTGTTGTTGATAATATGTTTACTTGTATTATCTAAGATACTGCGCCTGAGAAGACGGCATTAGTAAATAAACATTTCAAATGCTCATGTGTTCTTCTTTACTCCATGTTCTGGTTTGAAATGATTATATAACGAAAGAGTGCTCATGTGTTCCACGTAACCTGAGGTTGGTGAGTTCATGTTCTGGTTTGTCTAAGGAGACACTGTAGCTAGCTCGGTAAGGGGTTTGTTGGGTACTAAGGTGAGTTTTGGGTCACCCTAACTCGCTGAGGTTCCAATCCTCTGTGCACAGTTCTGTGGGAGAACAGAAACCCTGCTACATGGCGCCCGTACGTTGGTGGTCTTATATCATGGCACTCGAGTAGTATATCATTCAAACCTTAACCCCTTCACTGTCGTTTCCGGAAAACGGTGGTGTCGGTGAAACCTACCTGTTTTTTGAAATAGGTCTTGTTCAAGCTTGAATCTTTCTAAACGGTTTCCTTGAATTACTACCCAGTTGTGCTACGAAGTTAACATTGTTTTTCAGTAGTTCTGGTGAAATCATGGCTGTGGCTGTGGCCATTGCGCAGCATAGTCGCATTGCGGTGCGAACCCATCTACAGACATACCAGGTCCCGTTGGAGGGCATGGCTGTGATTTTAGTGGTGTGTGCAGATCCGGCGTACCCATTCGAACTGTTTTACTCATGGGTAACGTTTCCGGCAGTGGACGCAACTTCTGGTTTGTTCCACGCCTACACACCCTCCCCTGAATATACACCGTACAGGGCACTGGAGATACCTATTGATCATTGGCAGCATCGCGTTTGGTTTGATGGCGCCCTCCCCCACTCTTTGTCCGCTGCGAGGTTAGGTCCACTGTCCATTCCAGGTACGAATTGGCCTGCTTTGGGTGGCTTCACCCCGCACCCGGATCACGGCGCTTGTCCCCTTGCGGATATTCGCAGACTACATGTTGTCTCGATTGCTGTGATTCGTGCATTAGTGCAATACATAGGTTGTCATCTCCCGGGTCGTCCCCCGGGGGGTCCGGCCGTTCAAACGGAACGTGGTGGTTTACGGCTCAATCCGGTTATGGTAAATTCGGTTTTTGGTCAACGCCCTGATAATAAAGATGATTTTCCTTTTTGGCTGGCCGAGAAATTTGACCAACTGGAAGCCGTGTTTCCAAATTCTACTCCTGCTGATAAACATTGAATGTTGACGATTACTTTGCCTAAGGATATCACACCCGAACTCGTTGACTGTGAAAGTTGGGGTAAAACTTTTGCGGCTGTTTCTGCGAGGTGTTTCGGCACCCCATCTATGGCTGTACTGCCTACGATCATGAAACGTGTTCAGGATGATCATGGTCCAGAGGCAGCGGTTGAATTGGGTATGCGCCTGTGTGGTTCTTTTGAGATTGTGAGTGATCTCATACTCTCCAACATCAAGGGAGATGCGGTGAACTTCCAGGTTTTTAATGCATTGGCGGCGTTACCCGATGCCGAAAAGCCCCGCCAGTTGGCGAAGATTGTGGTGGCCGCTTATAAAACTATCGGTCGCACAAGTAAGGGTTTGAAGTACTTCGCGGTTAAGGAGAAGAAACAACCACAAGTGCAATCTGCTGCGGCAGATTTACAACCAAAGTCCAAAAAACAGAATTGGCCTCAGAAACAGAAACAGGGGAAGCAACAACAGCAGACTCAGGAATCATATCCTGCGACACATGTCCCTGCGCCGACTGAGAAAGTTTATGATTTGCGCGATCGCGCGATGATTAAATCACCTGATAGATTTCAGGTTTCTGATCAACGCTCTCCTCGTTCCTTTCAGGACTCATCGGCCCCGAAGACCGGTGGAGGAGGAGGCGGACGGTGAGGTGGTGGCCAACAAGGACGTGGCCAGCCCCGCCAGACTGACGGCGCAGCGAAGCAGGAGGATTCTACGCCAAAGAGACCGCAGTTTGCGAAAAAGAAAGTCGCAGCCTTAACAGCGCATCGATATGCCACAGATAGTGAGAACGCGGCTTCAGAATCTGACGTGGGCTCTGACCTTGCTGGACAGCGCAGCGGAGATTACCATAGTCAGAGAGGCGCTGCGTCCACTACTGAGGGTGACAGCGACTGATGTCTATGTTGTAATTGAAACAGCAGACACGAGACTTGCTCCCCCTGAGCGACTTTATGAAATTGTCCTGTTAATTGAAGGTGACATACAGCGTACTGTAAAAGGGGTGTTTTGGGAAAATCTTTCGTCTACATATGATATTTTGCTTTCGGAGGCTGACTGGCCCCCACCTTTTGTGCTCGCGGCGCCGCGAGGGGAGGAGGTAATCCTTCCCAGTTTCGCGAACACTGTCTCGAAAGAGCATGCGCAGCATTTTGCAGAAGAGTGGGCTCGGGCTCTCGCACCGGCTCTGTACCGTAACCAATGTGGTTGGGATAACTTGTCGCCTTGCCACGAAATTCCGTTGCGGTCTCAGCCGCAGCCTCAACCTCAATATCCCCTTCGGCGTGAAGCAAAATCTTCCGTCGCGGAAATCCTTGAACAATTGGAATATCAGGGAGTTATTGAAACATGTGTGTCACCGATGAATAACCCTCTTTTTACTGTGACCAAACCTGACGGTTCATATCGTTTGGTATTGGATTACCGGCATTTGAACTCGCATTGCCGTAACTGTGCAGTACAGAATACTCACGGCTCTGCCTTAGTGGATAGTCTAGTGCGTAAGCGTTTTAAAACAACGCTTGACATTTCCAACGGTTTCTATGCCCATAGATTGGATGGCTTAAGCTTCCAATGGACCAGTTTTACATGCGCTGGGGTCCAAAAACAATTCCGGCGTCTCCCAATGGGCTATAAGAATAGTCCAGGTATTTTTACCGCACGTATAGTCTCCCTTTTGGAGAGTATCGACCCAGATGCTTGCTCGTATGTGGATGACATCTATCTCACAGACGACGAAATTTGGATGCATCTGTGTCGGGTAAATTCAATTATTTGTACCTTTGCTGACATGAGTTACAAATTTAACTTTGCAAAATCTCACATTGCTGAGTACACAGTGTTGTTCCTGGGCTATGAGCTCAACAATGAAGGTAGAGGATTGGCTCCTCACTTCTTGGAGAAATGCGCTCAGTTGCGCGCTCCTACAACACTGAAAAAATTACAGTCTTTGCTGGGCTTTTTAAATTTCAGAAGGACATACATTCTGGAATATGCCCAGCGTATCAAGCCTCTGTATGCTCTGATACAACCTACTTATTCCAAATCATGCTGGCTGCCTGAGCACTCAGCCATCTTGCAGTCCTTGCAGTCTGATCTGCTCGCTTCTAAATTCTTACTGACTCGTGATAACCACACAAATCTGGTGATAAGGATTGTCCCTGGGACGGTGGGTTTCACGTACCTCACTTTTAATGAAGGAGACACAGTACCTATTGCTTACAAGTCACACTTGTACACTTCGGCTGAGATGCGGTTTCCCACTGTGGAAAAAGTTTTAACAGCTGTACAGATGGCTATTCTTAAAGAACGGGCTCTGTCACAAGGGAAACGCTTGTTGGTTGTAACACCCTGTCCTCATTTGGAGGCAGTCACAAAAGCCAGTGTACCAAATTCAAAAGCTTTGCACCCTCGGTGGATTCAATGGGCTGCGTCCTTGACGTCCACGGATGTCACGTTTATTTTTGACGCCTCGTTGCGGTCGCAGGAGTACTTGCAGTATGAGTTTGTTCACGCTGCTCCTCTAGCTATGCGACCTTTGGAGGACTTCTATTGCATCATTTACACTGATGGTTCGGCGCAGGTTGCGCATGGCTCTAAACACACATACGTTTCCGCATGCGCCATTGTGGTCGGTGCTATGTTGAACGATGAGTTCATATCCGGGGAAGTGCACACGTTGCCGCTTGGAGATTGCACCGCACAATTGGCAGAGCTTCGTGCTCTCTTACTAGCGTTGGAGTACGCAGATCCTAGTGTTACTACTCTTATTGTAAGTGATTCTTATTACTGTGTCCAGTCTTACAATGAAAACTTGTTCTTTTGGATTCAGAATGAATTTCGTGATTCCAAGGGTAGCACAATAAAACACAAGATGATCTGGGTTCGAGTGGCGGAACTTAAGGCTAAGTTGCCGCTCGTTTATGTGATTCATACTCTTGGCCATCAGCGTATTGGGGTTCACGCTGTTGGTAACTCGCTTGCTGATGAGGCGGCGAAATCAGCAGTATCTACATACTTGGTTGCAGCAGTTACTAGGTCCAAAACTAAGATTGATAGTGAAATCTTGGCGGCTATTGCTGCCACTGAGAAGGGGGGTAAACATCCTACTGGATTCCCTTCGAAGTACACATACCACTTAAGTCCTAAAAAGGTTCCTTTTGTGAAAATACCTGATGTTGGTGAACGTTTGATTCCCAACGCGGATCGCAGGGCAGACTTGATTACAGCGGCACATGAAGGTGTGGCGTCTGCGCATGCGGGCGTCTCGGCCACTGTAACTCAATTACAACAACGCTTCTGGTGGCGGGGACTGTACAAACAGACGCGTGATTATGTCCTTCTTTGTGACATTTGCCAGCAGATTAAACCTTCAACTGCCACGCGTCCGCCACAGACACAGTTGTACATTTCTAATAAACCACTAGGTTGTGTTTATTTAGATCACTGCGGTCCTTTTTCATCTGATACTGCGTATAAGTACATCTTAGTAGCAGTTGATTCATGCACACGCTTTGTGTGGGTATGGCCCCATCGCAGCGCTGATTCACGGACTGTCATTAGAGATTTGCGCATCTTTGTAGGGATTTTTGCCTGTGGTACCTTCCATTCGGATCAGGGTCCGGCATTCGCCTCTAAGGCGTATAAGGATGCCATGACTTCGTTGGGGGTCCAAGTCAAGTTTTTGTCTCCCTACAGACCTGAGGGTAACAGTGTAGTGGAGCGAATGAACCGTGATTTAAAGCAATCTTTGACAGCTCGAGTTATAGGCACTGGCAGAAACTGGCTGACCCACCTCAATGGCGTGCAGCGTGCGCTTAATAATCTCCCTAGAAGGTTTCTGGGTGGGCGGACCCCATACGAAATGCTCTTTGGCATCAAGATGTACGTCCCTGACCTTGACGGTCTAGACTGTGTGGTTCGCGCCACTTCCTTTGACGCAGATGAACATTGCAATGTTTTACAGAATCTACAAAAGACCAGAGACAGTCTTGCAAAGGAACATTTGCCCTCCACGTCGGATGTTGCGTTGCAGATCCCGGTAGTAGGCTGGCTACCCCAAGTTGGAGAACTGGTTCGAGAGAAGATCGATAACAAGAAAGAATTTGGTCCTTCCTATCGGGCTCCGGTTCCAGTGCTTGGAGTGCGGGGCACTAGAACAGTCGTATTACCACCACTTCCTGGTCGTAAGGAAAACAGGTTTATTTCAATTGTCAATGTCAAGATACACAGAGTGGCCGATTCTTCTTAGCATGACACCGGCTGTTTCCTGTCCTTCCATTGTGAGAAATTCAGTTTTGCCCACTGCTTCTGATCATGAAACTGCAGTAGCCATTGAATTACCTGCGATTTCCAGTCCTTTATTAAGTACTTTGCCCGGTACAGTCCATGATGAAATTGACTATACTTACCCCACTGACTTGTCCATGCCTGACCTACAAGCACGTTTGGCCACGGAATCCAGATTTTCCTTTGACTCTGTTTCCAATGCCTCGAAGGAACCTTCACGTTTTGCAGTTTATACTACCTAATTTAAAAAACATTTTTTAATTCCCCCTTGGACATATATTTGGCTGGTGCTTTTTTCGATTTATCTTTTTATGTCAATTGGTTTTGTGTTTTATTTTTTCCGGTTGGTAAATGGACACTATGTCGAGGAAAGAACATGCATTCGCCATCTCAATGGAACTTTGGCCCCCCTTTCCTCATCGCATTCTGCACATAGACTGAGAAGAGACTTAACATTTGTTAACATCACTGCTTGGCCTGTCCTTGATGGGATCGTGTGGGATGCCGTTGGATTTCAAATTCATGGCCCTACGGAAGTTGTTAATGTCCCTAACGTGCTTAGAGTTAATATGGGGGATGTGGTGAAGCAAAACATACGTTCTGATGATTGGGATGTTCAGGCCGTAGAGTCTTTATTTTCTGATTTGAAATACTATGCTGCCTTTGATGCTGAAGATTTATATTTAGAATCTGCTAATTATGGTGATTTATTTTGCTTTCAACATTTTGGCAATCACTTCTTACATAAAACAACATCCAGAAGGAATACTGTGAATTATACACAATGGGAGCATTGTCCGGCTCCTATACAAGGCATTTCAAGTACTTTTTTGAAAAAGTACACATATTTTACTGACTTCAATCAGTTTAATCCCGAGTCCTTTTATTTCAAAATGACACAGAAGCCTATGTCCAAGGTTAGACTTACCGATACCAAACTATTGTATTCGAAGTCCTTTCTTGATCAGCTAGCTGTTGGCGGTTATGAAGTATGGAAGGAAATTATTGACCTAAAATCAGTTTGGGGTTCTAAGGACTGGCAGGTACAAGGCGCTGAGGCTTTGCACCGTGCATGTCTCATCCCGAATCAGATTTTGTTTTTGAATTCTACTATTTCACAAACGACATGCTTTGGATTGGCTACTGCTAAAAAACGAAATTTTCCTTCTATCCCCGAGTTAGAGGAATATTCAGGCTGGAGAAATTATACTCAATTTTTGATTAGGTACTTACAGACCCTATTGCTGAATTCTTCCTTTAACATATCCAGTATAGACCCTAAAGGTTGGCTAGTGTGGCACAAGAGTGCTGATTCTTGCCAGCGCCGTTTTCTGGGTTTGTCTGATGGCTTTGCTCAGGTTAAACCAGATTCACGTTTTGAAACTGAGCATTCTGTCACAACTTACTCTGTGGGTAAATTATGTCAAACGTGGCTGAAATATTCTAAATTATCTGCAGTTAAATTACATCTTGCAAAACTAAATGATGATGTAGATTTAAATGATTTCATAAAAGGCCCGGCTAGTGGTAGGTCGAAAAGATGGATATATGCTGTCTACAATGAAATCTGGAAAACATCACAGATTGAGGCAGCAACACGCCTTAGGGCTATAGATCAGGCAAATCTAGAGAAAGTCCTTGCAGTGGTGGACAATAGTATTAACATGCTTTCTTCACGCATTTACACTTTAGATAACATTGTGTCTTCTGTAGTGGATATTGTGCATGATGAGGTATCTGTTTTGTACCATGGTCAGAATCAATTACGTTCTATCATGCAATTTGCATGGACCCTGCAAACGCTTAAATCTGGCAAGGTGCCATGGGGCTACATGAACGTGTCCTCTCTCTTTGCACCCTTTAATTTGACTGACAAACAACGCTTGCTTTCTATGCGAGATGCTTCTTTTTCTATGTTACATATTGAGAAATTGGAATCCTTGCCTTTTTCTGTGGCAGAAGCCTCAGCTGCAACGTGGCTTATCCACGGTCTGTTAACATTACCTTTTGCTTTGTATAAATTTACTAACTGTATGAAATATGTTGCCATAGGTCGCTATGAGCCTTTGGGTACTGGTTTTCTCCATGAAGTATGGTCCCTTCCTTTCACTTATAGATGTTTGAGGGACGGCCAAGAAGTTTATCTAAATGGGGAGGAATGTACAGAAACTCCAGATCATTCGTTGATGTGTAGACACATACAATTACACGGTTCTTGAAACCAGGACCGACCAAACTTGGCCTGTGTTTTAAAAGGCACTCCTGTACCATCAATTACCCCGACTTTTACCTTGTTAGGGAACGGAAGTTATTTACTTTTGAATAATGAAGATTGTTGCGGGTTAATTAAGGGTGTAGCTTATGTGGTAACAGTAAGTGAGCGTGTCGTTTGCTGCAGAAATGTCCTGTACCCACCCACACATGAGAATAGGGAGGTTTCCATTTGGCCACGCATACCAACCTTGAAGGCAGAGTTCAACGGCATGACTAGACTGAGGGCTCTATTGTCCCAGAAAGAAGTGGCCTTGAGTTCGGCTCGGGAAACTTTCGTGCTTCACATAGCTAACACACGGACCGAGGTTCAGGCCCTTTTAAATACTGATTTACCGTTGCATTTTGGCAAAATGATACATTCTATCTTTAACGCGTCCTCGACTTCTGGGCTAGCGCATTTTTTTAAAGCTGTTAGCAGCGGCCTTGTGACTTCATTTGAAAAAATATTTGGAGTAATCCCTAGTTTCTTTCATTCCATTTTCTCGAGTCTGTTTGGTGGATTCCCGGTTTTACTGGCACTAGCGGCAGGCGTCCTAGTTGTTCTCTGCTTCCTTAAATATGGATGCCCCACATGTGGAAGAAGCGGCCCAGCCTCTGCTGCCGCTGTTTCGCAACCGAATGCTTGAATATTTTGGCACACTGCCGCTTGCGATTTTAAGCACGGCATATGGATTATCGTTTCGATTTTCCTACTTCACCTGTGTCCAGCCTGTGTTTCACTGCCTGAGCTGTGATTTTGATTGGGCCATTGATTTGTGTCTCTGCGGACCAGTTTCTCCTGGCGTCGATTTTAATCAGCTGATGAGTCCTATCACTACTCACGAGTTGGTTTGTTCTGACGAAAGGATTATGGCCATAGCAGCGGTGCATGGACTAATGGGTCCCTGGGATATATTCTCGGCAGCGCAGGATTTCTTGGAACTGAGCTTTCTGGAGAACCCACCAAGTTGTCCTCTGATGGTAATAGAGGCTCCGATACTTGGGGAACACGTATGTTCTTTTCCACTTTTGAATTGGATGGCTGAACTGTTTTCTGATGAAGACGGTGATTTCATGCTGGAGGCTGTTGCTGCATATTTTGCTTATACGGTCTTGTCCTAAAAACTTTTCCATGGTTTATTTCCGGCCATTTGACTTTCAGCTTGCATATTTTGCGATTTTTAGTACATTGATCAATTTCCCAGACCTATTGACTTGAGCAAAATATTAGAATTTTTTTAAGTATTTTCATGGCTCGCAGTTCTTGAACTTTGCTTTCATGAAGTTGCCCTTATCTTATCTTATCTGTCCTCGGATCATGGGGGGGTGTCATATAGCTACTGTATATCTTTATAATGTGTTAAGTTAGCATAAGCACATTACATGTTTAAACACCATTTTTCCTTTTGCTGCTTCTGCACACGACACTTAATTGTTGATTTAGCTTTCAACCTAGTATTTCGTTGTGGTTTACACAAGAATAATATGTTATTACTCTGATATCAGCTTTGCCGAAATAAACTATGTCTGTACAGAGAGTGCTGAAGTTTCAGGAAAAACACGATACAGATTTGTTATGAGGTCTGATCTTCGCGCCTTCATAGACATAACATAAGTGCAGCTTCTGCCAACTTTGGGCTTTAGGCGGGTTTGATATTGCTTTGCTTGAAGCACAAACACACACTTGATGCTGTTTGCATGCAGAGAGAACTGGTGTATGCTGATGTGATCCCTTCATTCTAGGACACTGAGGTATGGGCCCGCCCTAATTCAACCCAAAGAGACCTTCTTAGCTATTAATATAATATGCGAGTTAGGGAGGGTGAGAAATAAGTGTTGTTAACCCTTATTAATTTACAGCATGGTAACATGCTGTCACCGTTCGCTTTCTATGGACTAGTAACTATGCTTGTAGCTTTGTTGTTGATAATATGTTTACTTGTATTATCTAAGATACTGCGCCTGAGAAGACGGCATTAGTAAATAAACATTTCAAATGCTCATGTGTTCTTCTTTACTCCATGTTCTGGTTTGAAATGATTATATAACGAAAGAGTGCTCATGTGTTCCACGTAACCTGAGGTTGGTGAGTTCATGTTCTGGTTTGTCTAAACATTGGGAGTTGGTTATGACCAATGAGACACTGTAGCTAGCTCGGTAAGGGGTTTGTTGGGTACTAAGGTGAGTTTTGGGTCACCCTAACTTGCTGAGGTTCCAATCCTCTGTGCACAGTTCTGTGGGAGAACAGAAACCCTGCTACAAGACGTACCAATGATCTGGTTAATCGATGTAAAAACTGTGATCACTTCCGGCTCGGAAGAGTCTTGAAATAAGTTTGCAGACTTCTTTGCGGAGAAGGTATCCAAGATATTGACACATTTGATGAGAAGGCTCAAAATGGTCACTTTCAAGACAATGAACAACTACAGGTATGGGGGGAAAACAATATTAAAAAATTCTGCTCTCCCCCTACAGAAGATCTGAAAAAGATAGTAAAAAGTATAAGATCATGATCCCCGAATGATCCAGCTAGTCCTAAAGTGATCAGGGCAGGGCTAGAGGCAATACTCCCCTATATTCAACAACTGCTGGACATCTCTTTCCAGGAGGGTCAGCTACCTGACACATGGAAACAGGCAAAGGTTCGCCCACTGAGGAAAAACCCCACAGTGGATGGGAACATTTTTACAAACTTACGGCCGGTGTCAATACTACCATATTTCTCCAAAATTGCGGAAAAGGTGGTCAATATACAATTAGAGGACCTCATAAAGGACCCAATCAGGTTTCAGACCAACTTATTCAACAGAGACAGCCTTGCTCTTTGCTACTGAGATGAAACGGAAGAGAGTAGATGAAGGACTAACGACTGCGCTGGTCCTATTAGACCTTAGCGCAGCTTTTGATACGGTGTCACATAAGATGCTTATACACCGACTAAGGAGAGGAGGTGTGGGGGGAGCTGCGTTGGACTGGATGGTATCTTACCTTCAGGGCCATAGCCTCCAAGTGGTGCAACCTGCATACACCTCAAAAACCATCACTCTAGCACAGGGGGTGCCGCAGGGTTCAATTTTGAGCTCAACTCTTTTTAATCAGTACGTATCCCCCTTAGCTGATATTGTAGAAAAACATGGAGTATCAATTGTGTCGTATGCCGACGATACCCAGCTAGTGGTCATGCTGACACCTAACTCACCGCAAGCAGCTAACAGCTTTGCAGCCTGCCTGAAAGATCTGGCTGGGTGGATGTCAGACAATTGCTTAAGTCTAAATGGAAATAAGACTGAGGTGATGATAGTAGGAAATGCTCCATCAAAATGGTTTCCGGCATGGCGGCCAACTATGCTTGGCCCAGTACCAACCCCAAAGTCGGAGGTAAAAAACCTGGGAATATGGATGGATTCAGAACTACTTTTGATGTTCAGATCAATAGAACAATAGGGAAATGTTTTGGAATCTTGAAAATCCTCAGGAAAATCCTAGACATTCTTCCTATATCATAAAAAAAACCCTGATCCATGCTCTGGTCAAAGCTGGACTGGATTATGGGAATGTGCTGTTGCTGGGAGCAACAAAAAGAGGATTGCAGAATTTGCAGTCGATCCATAATGCAGCCACAAGATACTACACTGGCTACCTGTTCAAAAATGTATCACATTTAAGGCACTATGTTTTAGTCATCGTATCTTACAAGGGAAAGGCCCTACCTATTTGCATAACCTACTCTCTGTATACAAACCAGAACGTCAGTTATGATCTACCGGAACACATCTGGTAAAAGTCTCTAGGATAAAAAGAGCTCGTATGGGCGCAAGATCGTTTAGCTTTATGGCAGCTAAGAGCTGGAATGAACTACCCATGTCCCTCCGGAAGGAACCTTTAGAGAAGATCTTCCATAAGAAGGTGAAGACATGGCTTTTTTTTACAGTAGATACGTAACTACCTATGAACTGCAGATCAATAATTTTTCTGAGAATTATCAGTGGTAATCAACAGCGCGGGGACCCGCCAGCTGGTGTAACCAGGCGCTCTATAAATGTAAATAAACTAAACTAAACTAAACTAAAACCAAAACGTTGTTAGCTTTGGACAATCCCATGCCATTTGTAAGAATGATGCAGGAGTGAACCCACAGCACCAGCAGCTTTCATTGTCCCTTAGCCCCATACAGTGCAGGCCTATAGGTGTCCTGTAGAACCTGTGAAGGAACTTGAAATGAAGCAGGCGAAGCCTATAATTGGTGGACAGCTCGGTGAGTTGGCAGCAACAATATACCCACTGATCTTCAG
The DNA here is from genome assembly GCF_964261635.1 of Lissotriton helveticus. Classification (NCBI taxonomy): domain Eukaryota; kingdom Metazoa; phylum Chordata; class Amphibia; order Caudata; family Salamandridae; genus Lissotriton; species Lissotriton helveticus. The sequence continues at coordinate 1,853,727,549 of NC_136065.1, forward strand.
TTAGCGGAGAAGGGAGCTCGTCATTCCATCCCTGTAATGCTCTGGCCTTCACCAATGGGGCAGTGTTTTGCATGTGTGTAGAGGCATGTGACAAGGTTACGGGGCAATTGTGAACGTAACAGGTTCTCTAAGGCTGACAAGGGTGGTGGGGGCACCGGAAAACTATCATGCAGGGCGCGACAGGCAGCTTATGGTATAGGAACATTTCAGCAAATGGCACCCTCTGACCCTCAGCTGCAACTGGAGGGGACCTGAACATGTTCTCTGGGTAAAGGTCTGCAAACGTATGTTGTGCCATTGTTTTGCTAAGTCTGTCCCTTATGTTTGGCAACATGGGGTTGGGTGCTCAGAGAACACATTTTCAATTGAAATGATGATTACATTTGCACAGACATACAGTTTTACTGTGCTCAAACGATAATGTGTGTGTTAGACCTGGCATCTTTGGTGTGTTTTGCCCTGTCTTATAGCCTCTACCTCCTCTATTTTGGATGTTTTCTTGGCCTTCGTTGTTGGTTTATGTACTGTAGGCACTTTACCACTGCTGATGCAATGACATTTCTTCCTGTGTAAACTGTAATTCTGATTGGTTCCCGAGATTGTCATATTTGATTTACTGGTAAGTCCCTAGTTAAGTGCACTGTGTGTGCCCAGGGCCTGTAAACCAAATGCTACGTGTGGGCCTGCAGCACTGATTGTGCCACCCACATGAGTAGCCCTATAAACTTGTCTCAGGCCAGCCTTTGCAGTGTCTGTGAGTGCAGTTTTAAAATTGCCATGTCGACCTTGCAAGTTCATCCACTTGCCAGGCCCTAACATTCCCTTTTACTACATATAAGGCACCTCTAAGGTAGGTCCAAGATACCCCCCATGGGCAGGGTGCAGTGTATGTGAAAGGTAGGATATGTACCGTTGTGTTTTTTATGTCCTAATAGTGAAATACTGCCAATTTAGTTTTTCACTATTGTAAGTACTAGCTCTCCCAGAGGCTATCATTGGAGCTGCCTTGTAACATCTTACAAATGTAACTTTCAATTGGGAACAGCTAAAGATTTGGAGCTTGGGCTCTCAGAGCTCAGAATTAATATTTTAGTAAAGATGGTTTTTAAAATGTGTGTTTGAAAATGCCACTTTTAAAACCTGGGATTTTTCTTGTTTAGCCATCCTGTGCCTCTGTCTGTCTGTGGAATCAACGTATGGTTTAGACTGATAGGGACCTGTCACACAAAGGGAGTTAGAGTGGTGGGAGGCGCTGTCCCATGCACCTGAATAAGACTGTGCCTGACGTCTCGCAATGCTGTCTCCACCCCTAGTGTACTACAAAGACATTCTTTTGACGAATGCCTACCTCAAAGGCCAAAAGGGGTATACGTATTGGACCTAAAACAGCAGACATTTAGAACACTTCTGGATCACTGGAACCTCTGCCAAGGGGAAGAGCTGAAGAGCTATGTGAAGGAGTTGCGTTGTGTGTTGCTTTGCTCAGTTGGCCTGCAGTTGCTGCTTATGTTTTGGAGAGGAAAAGGACTGGACTTTGCTTTGTACCATGTTTCTGAAGTTGCCCAAAGAGATTGTGTGTGCTTGCCTCCTGTTAAGAAGTCTTAGAGCCAGCAAAGACTTCACCTGCAGAAACCCTGAACTCCACTACAGGGAGTTCTGACCTGCCAAGTGGTGCTATTTCCAGTTCTGGGCCCTTGGATGTTGTTCCTGCTGCAAAGATCTGCGTTACATGATCAAAATCAACGCATCACTCTTCCAGTGCCTGTTTTTTCTGATGCAGCACTGCTGTATGGGAGAAATTTCCACACACCGCCACGGTGCAGTTGAAAAAACGATGCAGCGTCTGCCCGCAGCCGAAGTAGCTGCTGCAGCCTGAGTTCAGCGCACCTTTCTACGAAGTCTGAAACCACTGCACTGAGTCTGACGCAGGCCCTGCGGTGCGGCTGACAAGATTGATGCATCATGGGACCACAGCTGAAGAAACCAACGCAGTATCTTTTTGTCACCGCCGCATCGATCTCCAGCGAATCCAGATTTCCACTCATCGCACCTGGGCGACAGGTTTCCAGACGCATCACTCACAGACCAGAACCATCTTGGATTTCAACACATCACTTCCCCCTACTGATTGGATTTGACGCAACACCTCTCCTGCGCGCATCAGAACTGACGCATCACCGCCCCGAGGCCTCAGGAATCGGCGCATCTCTGTGTTTTCCAACGCTTTCCTCCTCTGCGGCTGTTTTGCTTTGTGCATTTTGAATCATTTGAGGTAGTTTGTGTAAAATCAGCGCATCAATAGAGTTCTATGGATAGAATTGCTTGAAACCATTTAAAAGTCATATTTTGATTTGTGTATGTTGGATTTTTGGCGTTTTGGTCTTGTTTGATTTAGATAAAGATACTTTATTTGTCTAAACTGGTGTGGTGTCCATTTGTAGTGTTTCAGTGTGTTACTTTGTGTTATGTACAAATAATTTACACATTGCCTCTGAGAAAAGCCTGACTGCTCATGCCAAGCTACCAAAGGGGTGAGCAGGGATTATCTGTGTGTGTAACTCCCTTATTCTGTGGCAATATCATCACCTAACGGAACAATTGTTGGATGGAATTCTGCACAATGTAAACATTCACCTCCAGTCACAAAGATCTGGGTTTAATCCATCATTCTTTTGCTCACCACCCACCCCAGTTTGAACCCAGCCATATGCAGATCAAGCTTGCCCCTGTTCCTCGTGGGAACAGTCCAGCACTAACTGCCTATACAGGTCCTCCCTGGACCGGAAACAAGCCTCCTGGGTCCGGTTCTGGGGCATCAACCCTCATCAGCCTGGCTAGCATGAATCCAGTGATGTAGTGAGCACATGACCCATGTTTGGGCATATCCTTCCCACATAGGGCGACAAAGCAAAAGGAACAATTGATGGACGGAATGCTGAACAATGCAAACATTCACTGCAAGTCACAAAGATCTGGGTTTAATACATTGTTCTTTTGCTCACCATGCCACCACATTTTGGAACCAGCCATATGCAAATATGTCTTGACTCTGTTTCTCATGGGAACAGTCCAGCCTGGCAGTTGGGGCTGGACTGTTCCCATGGGGAACAAGGTCAAGACTGATTTGCATAGGGCTGGGTCCAAACTGCGAAGGCGTGCAAGCTAAATAACGATGGATTAACCCCAGATCTGTGACTGGGGGTGAATTTTCACAATATTAAACATTCCGTCCATCATCTTTTTGTGTTACATTTTCACTCTAAGTGGGAAGGTTATGTCCAGACATATGTTCCGTGCTAGCTACACCATGGTTTCAAGCTAGCGTGGCTGGTCCCACGGGTATTGTTTTCTGGTCCAGGGAGGACCTAGCCTGGCAGTTTGGGCTGGACTGTTCCCATGGAGAACAGGGTCAAGGCTGATTTGCATATGGCTGGGTCCAAACTGGAAAGGTGTGGCAAGCAAAATAACAATATATTAAACACTGATCGTGGAATGGGGGTGAATAATTGACAATGTGTAACATTTCGCCCATCATCTCTTTGTGTTGCACATTCTGAAAGATCAACACAATTCATTTACAGACATTTCATTTTTGTTGTGTGCTAGAAAATATCCTTTCCTTTAACAACAAAATTGTGCCATAAGTCTCTCATTTTGAAGTCAGAGAAAGAAAATTAAACACGGTGCTCCCTTTCTCGACAGTGCCTGACATTTGACCCATGTCTTTGAATGCAGGGCTCAGGCAATGCTGCACAGGAAGGACAAACTCAAGATGGACAGCCTAAAACAAATGAAGCGATGCCAAAAGGGATGATGGACGGAGCGTTTGAGCAAATCAAACACTCACCCCCAGTCAACTGATCTGGGTTTAATCCATCACCATTCTTTAGCTCACTCCACCACTCCAGTTCAGACATGGCCATATGCAAATCAGTCTGACCCTGTGCCTCATGGGAACAGTCCAGTCCGATCTGCCAAGCCATGTCTTCCCTGGACCGGAAACAAGCATCCTGGGACCGGTTTCGGGTTCATAACCCTCATCAGCCAGGCTATCTTGAATCCAGTGGCAAAGTGAGCAAGGGACCCATGTCTGGGCATACCCTGCCAACTTAGGGCGAACAAAGCGATACCAAAGGGGATGATGGATGGAGCGTTTGAGCAAATCAAACCCTCACCCCCAGTCAACTGATCTGGGTTTAATCCACCACCATTCTTTAGCTCACTCCACCACCCCAGTTCAGACATGGCCATATGCAAATCAGTCTGACCCTTACTTCATGGGAACAGTCCAGCCCGAACTGCCAAGCCATGTCTTCCCTGGACCGGAAACAAGCATCCTGGGGCCGGTTTTGGGTTCATAACCCTCATCAGCCAGGCTATCTTGAATCCAGTGGCAAAGTGAGCATGGGACCCACGTCTGGGCGTACCCTGACAACTTAGGGCGAACAAAGTGATACCAAAGGGGATGATGGATGGAGCGTTTGAGCAAATCAAACCCTCACCCCCAGTCAACTGATCTGGGTTTAATCCATATCCATTCTTTAGCTCACTCCACCACCCCAGTTCAGGCTTGGTCATATGCAAATCAGTCTGACCCTGTGCCTCATGGGAAAAATCCAGCCCGAACTGCCAAGCCATGTCTTCCCTGGACCGGAAACAAGCATCCTGGAACTGGTTTCGTTGTCTTGCATTTACGTGGTGGCCATTTTCTGGTAGCCACATTGAGGCTTCGGAAACCTAATGTACATTAATGTAAAGGTGCAAAGAAAAAAAACATTTTAATTTATATATTTTTAAAATTTATCTTACTACCTGTCGATATTAACATTTTACTTTTGTATTTAACCTCTTCTAGCTGTTTAGAATATGTAACGGGAGAATTTAATGGAAGGAACAAACACCCAGTGAGTGGCAATTTTCTCATTACTTTAACTTATCATCTGCATCAATCCAGTGTTCTAAAATTGAGCAAGACATTTTATAAATGTGCTGATGATTGATATTTATTAATGACAATGGGTATGTACTTTGTATGAGTCACTTTAAGCTTGTAAGCGCCTTGTTATTCTAGTGATCGTTTGCTTTATCCTCTTAACATTTATTTTCTTTAACAACTTGTATCTAGAAGCCCTTATTCCAAACTTATACCCTCACTGTTTAGGGGTAACATCCATGCAAAATGTAGCCACTCCACCGTTTTTCTTGTCAAATTCCGGTGATCCACCAATCAAGTGGCAAAAATGGAAAAAGGTATTTGAACGGTATGCCAAGGTTTGTGGGACAAATCTTAGCGCTGAAAGACGTACGGCACTTATTTTACATTGTTTAAGGTCGGAAGGTCAAGAAGTCTTTGACCATCTACCTGACATAGATGATTCCAGCTTGAATGAGTATGAAATTTGTATCCTGAAATTAGATAGCCACTATCTACCCAAAGTTAGCACAATACCTGAGCGCTATCATTTTGGTCGGCATAATCAAAGTAAAGGTGAATCAGTGGAAAATGTTATCACTGCACTCAGGAAATTAGGGTCATCTTGAAAGTTTGGAGCCCTCTTGAAAGAGAGAATAAGAGGCCAATTTATGTTGGGATGCAATGTACAGAAGGTGAGGGATGATATATGGCAGAACGATGAACCCTCACTTGATGAGGTTGTAACCATAGCAAAACAAATTGAGCATTCAGTCAAATGTGTTGAAGTAATATCTAAACAAGAAGGTAAAAATATGAATGTTCATGAAGTGAAGGTACACTCAAAAGGGAAAATGTTTGTAAAGGAGAAAAGCGAGAAAAAAGATTCCAAGGATGGTATAGATAAAAAAAAGTTGGTTTGAATTTCAAGAATTCTGAGTTGCAGTTTAAATGTTATAGGTGTGGAAATCCCAACCACTTTGCTAACGATAAGAAATGTCCGGCTTTAAAGGCTAAGTGTGACATTTGCAAAAAAAATTGACATTTTACATCCTCCTGCAAAACAAAGAGAGGCAAAACTAAAGTTAATATGGTACGCAAGTGTGATTAAAATAAAAGTGGGTCTGATTCTGATTTTGACTGCGGACAAATTGTTTCCCAAGTTTCCAGTGATAAGAAGAAAGGTCCCATTGATAAGGTTTTTGTGGAGCATAGTGCAACTCGTGTCCTATTTGATTCAGGGGCAAAAATAACAATTGTTTCTAAAAAACTTTTCTTGCTCCACTTGAAGGACAAAATAAAATTGTTAAGGGCAGACATTAATCCATATGCTTATGGTGGAGAACCTATAAAGCTCATGGGGTATTTTATAGGATTAATTGAGTACAAAGGAAGGTATATATCTGGTATGGTTTATGTGTCTCTCAAAGGAGACAGTATTTTGACCAGGCTACACCAAAGAGATTTAGGTGTCATGCTTGATCTGAATAGTGATATCCCTTTTCTATTAAAAGAGAACTTTATCGTCAGGGAGGTCTGTTCTCAAGTTGGTGGTGAAGAATTTATTGCAGAATTATAGGACTCCTTTCCTAAAGTCTTCAGAAATGAATTGGGATGTTTAACTAACTTTACGGATAAGATTAAATTGGTGTCTGGTGCGGTTCCGTATACTAGTAAGGTGAGAGGAGTTCCGCTGTCAGTAAGAGAAGAGATGAAGGAACAATTGGAAAAATTAAAATTGGAAGGGATTATTTAAGAAGTAGAAGGGACACAATGGTTGGCTCCTGTTGTAGCTGCACGGAAATTGGATGGGTCTCTTCGGCTCTGTATTGACCTCAGTGAACTTAATAAACAAGTTATTGTAGACAAATATCCCCTGCCAAAGATTTCAGACATGCTCATGTTGCTCAAAGGGGCTGAAGTTTTCTCCACAGTCGATCTAAAATCGGCGTATCATCAAATTAAGTTAGACGAAGAATCAAAAGTTTATACTTCTTTTATTACACCTTTTGACACCTGTAGGTTTGTGCGCCTACCCTTTTGGTTAGTATCGGCAGCCTCGGTTTTCCAGAGGGCCCTTGAAAAAGTGCTTAAGTGTCAAAAGGTGTGAAAATCTATCAGAACGATGTTTTAATCTTTGGGAAAGATGATGAAGAACATGATTTGAGACCTAGAGATGTATTAAGTTGATTTAGCTTTCATAACCTCACTGTCAGGATTGATAAGTGCAAATTCAAAAGGTCTTCCATTGATTACCTGGGGCACACCATCTCAGGGAAAGGAGTTGAACCAAAACATGATTTAATTGAGTCCATAGAAAACTTGGCCTCACCAAAAATAAAGAAGATCTCATGAAGTTCCTAGGGATGGCAGTGTATTATAGCAAGTTTGTTAAAGGGTTTGCAGAAAAGTGCATTAACATGTGAACGCTTTTATGCAAGGGTGTTGATTTTGTGTGGAGTGAATAATGTAATGGCTGAATTTGTCCAAATTAAGGCTCTACTTAAGGATACGCCTAAGCTCAGAAGTTTTGACCCTGAAGGGAAAACTTTCCTGATAACGGACGCAAGTTTGAAAGGGTTGGGAGCAGTCATCCAACAAGAGTGTAAGAGTGGAACCAATGTTATTCTTTTTCTTTCAAGGAGCCTCAGGAGAGAAGAGTTTCGGTATTCTGTAATTGAAAGGAAGGCCTTAGCCTCTCTTTCAATTACATTGGTCTAGGAAAAAATAAAAAACCTTTTGTGGGGTACAAAATGTATTGTGCACACTGATCATAAACCCTTAGTTGAAGTGTTCAATAGGAAAGGAATTGATGCTATATCTAGCAGAATCTCGAGGTGGGTGGTTGATCTCCAAGGGTATGATTTCAAGGTTGAATATTTACCTGGAGCACGCAATTGTACTGCAGATGCGCTATCAAGGTTACTTATGCCGAATGGTGAATGTACCGACCAAGAGGAACATGAGAAGTTTGAGTGGGTGTACGCCATTAAAAGTGATGGGATCTAAGAGAATAAATGGCGTGAAGAATGTAAAACAGATGACAAACTCATAGAGTTATCTTCTTTTATTGAGAATGGTTGGGATAAAAAGAAACAAGGTGTATTTGAGAAGTATTGGAATGTTAGACATGAAATGGCAAAGTCTGATGGAGTGATCTTTCGTTGCACCAGGTTGGTTCCACCAAAATGCTTTTGCAAAGAACTTATTGAACTTGCTCATCAGGGCCATCAAGGCATATCTAAAACTAGGAAAAGTATTAGGCTTAACTATTGGTGGGCTTGAATGGATCTGGAGATAGAGAGACAAGTACGTGAGTGTATCCCTTGTACCTTGAGTGAAAAAATCTTGAAACCAAGGGTACAACCCATGGTCGTAAGAGAGAGATCAAAAAGAGCCTGGGAAGAATTGGCACTTGATATTTTGGGTCCAGTGAAATGTAAAGATGGTGACTCATACATTTTTGTCTTAATAGATTTATTCTCAAGGTTGCCAGAGATCAAGATTACTAACTGTATAGATACCAAACACGTTATAAAGAGAGGGGCTTCCTGGTTATTTGTTAACTGATAATGGCGTGTAATTTGTCTCCAGAGAAATGGAAGAGTTCTTAGTCAAATGTTCAATTAAACATAAGTGTTGTTCATTATACCATCCGGAAAGTAATGGAATGGTGGAACATTTTGTTTGTGTCCTTAAGGAGTCCATTTCTTTATCCAAACAGAATAATGTTGATTGGAAAGAAGGTGTTGATAAGATTGTAGTTTTGGGTATATGAGTTGTTGTCTAAGAAAGGAAATGATAAATATCCACGAGCTGGTTGGAAAGCTCGAGAGTCAAATAAAATTGTGGAATGCAAATTGAGGTTTGACAATAGGAAATCAGTCAAGAACACTCAGGTAAATGTTGGAGATCTAGTTATGATTAGAGCACCTGTTGGACGTAAATCTTCTGAGTTGTTCATAAAGGTTCATAGAGTTGTAAAAGTTCTTACCAATGCCATCAAAATGGAAGACTCTAGGATCTGGACTTCTAATAGGGTTGTTGTCATAAAGAACTCCCTGATGGATGAAGAATATACTAAGCCTCTTTCAGGTTCTACTTCTGATTTTGATTCAGGTTCTAAGGAGTCAAATTCTTTAACCCCTTCCATGCTGCCGCGATTCTCCTCCTGTGCTGGACATTCCAAGCGCGGGTGTCATGACGGCCCCCAGCCGTCATCAGCACACAAGCACTGTAGTGCATGACGGCTGGGGGCCGTTATCAGCATGCAAGGGGTAAAAAGCTAAAAATGGAAGGATTGTTAAATTTCCTTCAAGGTTTAAAGACTGAGGACAGAACTAACGTAAGACAAAATCCTAAACTTACTACCATTTTGGTATTCACAGAAGCCACTTACTCATTTTGGTATTCACAGAAGGCACTTACTCATTTCGGTATTCACAGAAGTCAGGACTCCTAACTTTAGGATTCCTAAATGCCTTCTGTGAATACCGAAAGTCTTAAAGTTAGGATTTTTCTCAGTTTCGGAGTAGTAAAGTTAGGACTCCTAACTTTAGGACTCCTAAACTGAGAAAAATCCTAACTTTAAGACTTTCAGTATTCACAGAAGGCATTTAGGAGTCCTAAAGTTAGGACTCCTAACTTCTGTGAATACCAAAATGAGTAAGTGCCTTCTGTGAATACCAAAATGGTAGTAAGTTTAGGATTTTGTCTTAAGTTAGTTCTGTGCATCGGGCCCACTGTAACAAAATAACTACTCATTAATTTGTGATACTGTTTTTTGTTGTTGTTTTTTTTCTTTTATTATATAGGGGAACGGTGTGTAACAATTTGCTTACTTTTCATATTTACATTTATTATGTACATATTAGTGTTGTTCCTTTAAGCATTGCCTCATGCTCTTACTTGTTGTTATATGAGAAGCTCCTTTGTGATGAAATACTGGGGAGAGTTTATTGAGTAAGTTGCACCTGACTGGTCAGACCTGATGTATGGGATCTTATTACTCTCTGTAATAAACTTAATTAACTTTTGAACTACAATCAACTCCAGTGCTTTAATTATCTTGATTTTACAATAATATAGACTACCAACATACCGCAAAAGTAAGTAGATACAAATAATACATTTATACATCTTCATTTATGCTTACCATGACAAGATGTTAGTAGTCGATGCTGTTTAAGTGATATATGTTCTCGTTAATGTTATTGACCTTGAAATTGTGACATACAACCTGTCCAGTACTTGGTGTATATATGCTCGTATTAATATTTATATAGCATACATTTAGCTGTGTAGCAAGGGGGCACTGCACAACAGTGGGCAGACTAGGGAGATGATAAAAGAATGTGTATAGCAAGTGGGAATTTACAGGTTTGAATTGCACAATTCCATTACATTTCAAATATTTCATTTTTTTAAGCGCAGCGGGCTAAATTTTTGTAGTTGCAAATGGCCCATTGCTCCGTTTGCGACTGGTTATGTACCAACCCTATTTAGCGAATCGGTAACCTATTACTGACTCTCAAAATAGGGCCTGCGATTCCCTCTTAGGAATGGCCATGTAAAGGGTGTCCCTTCCTATAAGTGAGTTGCACTGGTGTGCCTGAATGTTTTGCGACCAGGAAGGCAGTCGCTAAAACATTTGCAGAGTACCACCAATTTGAAATTGGTGGTAAGCCATTCGCAAATGGGAAGGGGTCCCCAAGGGACCTCTAACCATTTGTGAATAGGGGTACCAACATTGTGTCAGAGCAGGCAGTGGTCCCACTGACCACGGCCCATTGTAAAAAAGTGAAAAGAAAACTTTAAATTTCTCTTTTTTAAATGTATCCCATTTTACTTTAAGGAAAATGGGCTGCGTTAAAAAAAAACTGCTATATTTAAATAGCAGTCACAAACATGGTGGTCTTCTGACCCCAGCAGGCACCATCCCTTTGAGTCTTGGCCATTCCCAATGGGTGGCAAATTACGACTCCACTAATGAATACTAATGAGGCTGGCGGTTTGCCAGACACATTAGTATTTGATGAGGCGAGGCTCTAACTGTGAGTCGCAGAATATCACAATTAGAGACTCACAAAATCAAATGATCGTGCATCTAGGTCAGGTAGATTAGCAGCCAGGGCTGGACTGTGAAACAAACCAACCCTGGCATTTCTGCTGGACCAGCACAGGGATGGCTGGTGAGAAGCAGCACTGCTGCCGCTTTAGCAGTGCTGACGCTTTTGTTACTGGGGACCGATATTGCAGCACTGCTGCAAACGCGGCACCCAGTAACAAAAGCGGCCCCCAAAGCACGAAAACTGTCCCCACCCTTCTTGCCCAGTGCCTGCTATGGCCAGTCCGGCTCTGGTAACAGCATCAATCATACAGCCACATAATCTCAGTTTGCAAGCACATGTACCTGCTGTTTTTAGTGCACAGACATATTTGTGATTTTCAAAACAAGGTTTTGCAGTCATAAAAATATTTGCTCACAAACAATTTTGCATGAGCAAATCCCATAGGGGCATGAGTGCCAGGAATGTCCTTGCATGTTTGGGAAAACCTGCAATTTATTTTTTTGCGGATATCCACAAACCTCTCCACAGACCATTTCCATCCTTGAAATGGTTGAAGATTTTCTCGTATCAACAGTAGGAGTAAATACATTTACAGGATTGGAATGGGAAAAACACTCAACCAAACTTGGTGAGGGTATAGGGGACAGGGATGGTTGTATTTGAGAAAATATATACAAAATATCATTTGAATAAATATTGTGTCCTAAACGTCACTTTCAAAAATGACATCCCACTGTGTGCAGATTATCCATTATTAACACCAATGTGATGATATTTTTGTGGAGCATATTCTAGACGAAAATAGAAGTTAGACAATATGCTGGTACTAAATTTAAAAGGCTACTTTCTGGGAAAACCTTTTCTCCACTTAGAAAAAAAAGATTTTAAAGTTTAATTTTACTGACACAAGATATTTTCCTGTGCATATATGTGCACAATGTACATTTGGGTATTGTGAAACATCTTAGCGTTATTGTACATGGGAATTCTAATGCACTTACCTGCAGTTGTCATAACTTCAACTGATGTTCTCCTGACAGCCTTTGTAAATTCTCTCAAAAATTTACAGCAAATATTGAGGAAACCTACACAAATACATTTCCAATTTGTTTTGTGAATCGACCCATAAGTGATAGCTGATTGTGATCTGCCCTAAATCACACAATTTTCAGTGATGTGGCATTAAAACCCAGTTCCATAGGTTTCATGGGGACAGAAGTACAAAGCATTTTACCAGTTGCAAAACGCCCATCGGGCCATTTACAACCAGTAAAGTGTATTTTGCTATGTACAGAAGACAAAATGCGACTGATTAACTTGTTACCAAATCACATTTTGTTTTTGCGATTCAATATTAAGAAGCGGCATGTTTAGGGCGTCCCTTCCTAATACCAAACAGCACTGTTGCGTATGAATGTTTTGTGACAGTGTCTCAAAACATTTGCAGGTACCACCAACTTCAACCACTGCCTGCTCTTAAAAAATTAAAAAGTAGCTTTTCATTTTTATTTTTAAAATACATCCCATTTTCCTTTAAGGAAAATGAGCTGCATTACGAAAAGAATATTGCTTTATTTAAGAAGCATTCACAGATATTGTGGTCTAGAGCCTGATCATGTGAAGTTCCGGAGATAGCTAAAAACATGGCTTTTCTAGCCAGATGAGCTCCCTCTGCTCTCTTGGGTTCGGTGGACAGGAGGTTCCTTTGCCTGCTAACGCTCTGAGACCTTCGGGTGATTTATGCGCGATACAAGTGTGGCTCAGGGGTTAGAGGCAGCAGACCCGGAAGCTGAGATCGGTCCTGGACCAGGGTTCAATTCCCCGCCTCGGCGGGGTCTTGGGCTAAAAATTCCACAGACTCGATAATTCTCGCCCCGGTGCCTCCTCGACTCACGGGTTCACACTCTGCGACTCTGGGCAATAGCTTGCTTAATCTCCACAACGGCCACTCGCGGCGGGATGCCTGACTTTCACCTTGTGGATACCCTGCTATCTCACAGGGGAATACCAGGAAGGGTTCCCTAAGCAAGCGCCGGGACACCCACTGCGGGTAGCTGTGCGCTATATAAGCTCAACTACATTTACATTTACATTTACAAATGCAATAAAATGGAGAATGGAAAATGGTCTGCTGACCCAGCAGGCCACCATCCGTGTGATTGTGGCTATTCACAATCGGTCACAAATTGCGACCTGGATCATAAATATTGATGAGGTAGGTCCATTTGCAATCAACTGCAAATCACTAACAGTGTCAAACACACTGTTGTACATCACAGTTTGCGATTTCCTAATTGCTAATCGCAGGAAATCAAAAGTACCCAATTTCGTACATCAGGCCCATAGTCATCAACATAGCCACTAAAACACCAACATTAAAAAAAAAATTCCTATTCTTCCCTTGTCTTCTGCATTACATATTATTTGTAGTAGCTCAAAGTTTAAGCAGTAGATTGCTGTGTCTTTTAAGTAAGGAGTTGCAAAGTCAACATCCACTTCTCTTGAGAGTCTGACTTTGGCCGCATCACTTCAATCTATAGCTAGAGGCAGGAAGAAGATCATGTCTCTGAGGAGCATGAACTGTTAGCAAAGCACAAAAGCTAAAAGCTACTGAAAATACAGACGTAGATAGAATTGATTGGATGAAACAAGAGACCTTCAGGCAAACTTCCCAAAACCTCACTCTGTGAAGAAATCATGTTTAGGTGCACATTGTGGTGGGTTGTCTTAAAAGATAAGATTTAGCCAAGATGAAAAAATAAATCATATGTTATTTTAGTCGAAAAGCAGTGAAACCTTTAGGTCGGCCTGCTTCACTCTGCCTGAAGCCAAGAATCGGTAAAATGAGAGGATCTAAACCCATGCTGAGAAGCGTCCAAGAAGTTATAAGTGTCAATAAAAGCTGTAAGATCAGCATTCAGTGCTTTCTCCAGAATGTTGGCAGGTAAAGATAATCTGGAAATAGGTCTATAGTTTTTTGTCTCACCATGGTTCAAAGTAGAATTTTTTTTAACAGCAGACAAATTGAAGCCTGTTTCCATTCCATAGGACAGTGACCAGATGTTAAAACTCTATTCAGTAATAAAGTGAGATGTTTAGCCACCATAGTGGATATAAAATGCGGAACTGTGAGTGGACAGGGCTCCAATGGAGAACCTAATTTAGTGGTCTCTAGGAGACTCAGGGCCAGATGTACGACCAACAAAATTGTAACTCGCAAATTGCGCCTGTTTTGCGAGTCGCAATTTGCGAGGCACAATTTGTCATGCACAACAGTGTGTTTAACACTGTTTGCGATTCCCAATGGGGTCGCAAATTGCAAGGCTCATTAATATGAATGAGCCTCTCGCAATTTGCGAGCCCATTGGAATTGCGACTCCATTACCACCCTCTTGAAGAGGGTGGTAATTTGTGAGTGTTTTGGACCGCAACATTCATACATGGGTTAGAGAGTCGCTGTTTGGAAGCGAACCCCCCTTCCAAATAGCGAGTCTCTAAACACTTTTTTGCGAGTCGCAATTCATTTGCGACTCGCAAAATTGTGTTGGTACATGGCCATACCAATTTTAGCATGCGCAAACGGGTCGCTAACCTGTTTGCACATGCTGAAATTGGTCGTACATCTGGCCCTCTATGTCCTGTCCTCTGGAAAAGGGAGTAAAATTGTTCCAAAAAGCCTGGCTAGATGGAGCATTAGCTAGAGGCTCTTGGGAAGGAAAGATAGAACCAGAAACTAGTGTCTAGGCAGGGCTCATTAAACGAAAAATCATCAAAATTACTGACACCTTGGCCTGGAAGTATTCTGCTAACCTACTACAGAACTACTGTGTAGGAGGAAATTATTAAGGGCCTCTTTTATGAGGACACTTGCACTGTCGGAACGTCACTTTTTCTGACGTTCTGTGACGCAGAAACCTGCTCCATTTTCAGAGGGCAGGACTAAGCCACTTTTTTGGCTGAATACTGCCTTGTAAATATTGTACCCTTCAACACAGTTTTCTGCATTAATGGGTCTTGCTGGGGGCGTTCCCAGAAACATCCATGGCTTTTGACACTGCCCATATTTAAGAGAAATCGTAAATTTGAGGCAGCACCAAAAATGTATGCCTCCCCAGGGGAGGCGTAAAGGAGGCACAACGAGGAGAAATATTTTAATTTCTTCTCATTTTTCCTTTTTTTATGTGTGCTGCATTCCGCAGCACACATAGAAAAAGGAAAAAGCCTCTTGTGATTGTTTTTGTGAAGGAAGGTTATCCTTCCTGCACAAAAACAATCATCCCTCAACGCAGGCACCCTTGCACCATGGTGCAAAGTTGCCTGCATTGGCACACAGCAGCCTATTGTGCGCCGGCGCAGGTGAAAAGGACAGCAATGCGCCATATCTTATAGATACGGCGCATTCTTGCCCTTTTCTTTTGCCATAAGGCAGCACAGCAGAAAAACCTGCTCCACTGCCCTACATCAAAAACATATAAATGAGGCCCTGAGTATTTCTATAATTTGTAAGAGGCGACTGTTCCAAATAATTCTTTGGTGGAGTCCTTGGCAGAGCAAATTTAATCTGTAAAATATTTGTCCTTCTTTGCCATGATCAGCCTCTTATACTCATCTATTAAAGTTTTATATTGTACTTTGTTCTCGTCACTATAGTCAGATGTCCACTTTCTTTCAAAGGCCCTACATTTTTGCTTGAGCTTACGCAGCTCAAAGGTATACCATGGGGCAGTGGGGGATTTACTGAAACATTTAGTAGTTTTATACTGATGGCTACATCAAAGTTTCCATTTAGATCTGGATGCTGTTGATTTAATAACTGATCCAGTTCTGCACCATCAACCTTCCGCCAAAGGCACTTCTTTATGGTTTTAGGGGAATTATGATGGTTGTTACTCCAATTGGGACCCACAAAAGAAAAACAGAATGTAATAGGATCAGTAGAGGACAATGGAATCACATGGCGAATCTAAGCTTAGCATTGTTGGTAAATATGCCTTCCAAGATGTGGTTGGCATGATGTGTTGGAAGATTCACAATTTGATAAGAATCAAAGCTCTGCATGCAGTCAATCAGATCCAATGAGTCTGGATTGTCACTCTTTTCGAGGTGAAAATTAAATAGTGTGCCTACCGGGTGCGAGTCGCCATCCCCCCCATAAAAGACATGAAGCCGGTAGTTGTCGTTCACCGCGTAGTCTTTTATTAAAACTTCAAGCAGTGTCATTAATCCTTCATTCATCTTGATTAAGGTAAATCTTTAAAAATAGTTGGTTATCAACACCACAACATTCAAATAATCTCAAAGTTATACATTGCCATTATATTTACGCCCCGCTCTCCAAGGGGCCTTTTGCTTGTCCTTGGGGCTGTGCCAGCAGGCCACAACCAAGATAGCCTGCTCTCCTTAAGTTGACCGCCCTCCGGTCAACAGAGCCGCAGGTAAATAATCTGCCACTACTTGTGACAACCATACCGGGGTATACCCCCTCCAATGTTTATAAACAAACATGGCATCTTGGGTATGGCATGAGTGGTCATGACCACCAGCAGGTCAGTCCCCCCTCTCCCGCCAGCCCAGAGCCCTACAATGACTGCTTGCCCTTTCCATGGGCAGCCAGTCCATACCAAAAAGGAAGTCCACACCCTTTTCTTGCCTGGGACCCCACCACAGGGGGGGTAGCTTGCTGGCGTGCTCGCCCTCCCCCCGACCTAACAGATTTCACTGCTGGGTGCCACCTCAGCTAGCATTGCCTGTCAATTCACAGCGGATGGCACACTGGGCCCCCCATCGGTAACCCACCATCTATCATGATGCTTATGTTGAGGCCTGATCACGACAACTGCACCGTAGTAAGCTGAATGGGACAGAATGGACACTACGAAGTATTCACCGCGGCTGACGGAGCCTCATCTTAGCTAATGAAGTATTGCAGTAATATATACAATATGACCCTTAAAGAACATACAGGCGGTCACGATAAAGACGCCTTCATATATTCAGTGAATTCATACTTCATACCCTCACAATGGGAAATGTGAACGCATTAAAATGAACCTATAAACTGGAACACTGTTTTACAAGCTATATTTGTACACATTCACGGGCTGCTCTGATAAAATGGCAAATTAACACAAAATATTCATGATAATGACATAGCTATGCAAGGTTCCAACATATTATGCTTTTTGTGCCAGATTCCACAGTTATGAGAGAAACTTAGTCCCGAATATATACTGGGAGCAAACATATGTTGTCTGGCCATGTTGATCCTCCTAGTGTAGGGATTGAATTAAGAAAGGGACAGCCCTGATCTACCAAATATATCTGTTTTTAATTAAATGTAATTGGTTCTTCCTTAATTGTCACATTTCACTTGTCTCGTTCTTCAAATGAGTGAGCAAGTGAGTGTGAAAGGGCGTCCACAAGAAAACCATCCACAGTCATGTGACGTGGACACTTCCAGAAAGGCACAATAGATTAGGCAGAAAAATGCCAACTTTCTAAATGTTATGCTTTCAGTATTGTTACTTAAATTCCTTCTTTACTATTAACGGCAGTTTAAATACAACACAAAAGAGCGGGACACAAATCATCTATCTCCTCCCAGGCGACTTTTGGAGCTTTTCACTGTTGGGACATATAAAGCATAATCACATAATTCCTGCGTTTGAAATACCAAATACCAAGCCAAATGCCCTATTAGTGGTTAGGGCCTGCCCTATGGGTAAATAGCAGATTAAAGTGCACCACAGGTTGCAGTGCAGGCTTGAGAAATGTTTTACTATGCTACTTCAGGGAGTGGCACACGAGTGCTGCAGCCCACTTTGTGGCATTTAATAAACATGCCATGGGTTCCTCATCTGATAGGGACTAGTAAGTATAAAAATGAGACAGTTGCGTGTATGCTAATTTTATCTGTTTAAAGGGGGAGTGCACAAACACTTTACCACGTATTAGCTGTCCTCATGCCAACAACTATGATTTTGGCAAAATATGGAAGTGAAGTCAAAAGATCTAGTTTAAAGGGGGAGTGCACCAACACTTTACCACGTATTAGTTGTCCTGATGCCAACAAATATGATTTCAGCAAAAATAGGGAAGCGAAGACAAAATATCTAGAGGAATACCTCGCTAAGGATGTCTGATCTAACAGAATAGTATAATGAGTTGCAATACTTAACATGAAACTTTGAAACAATCGATTCCCTTCACCTGATAAGTGATCATTTACCAATTTATAATGAGCGGGATAGTCATGGGCCGATGGGTACATAATGTGCATAGGTACATTGTCAGCTTTTAACAAAACAATATAATAAAGGCAGTCATAACATTATTTGAAATATTGAGATAAGGTCCATGGCCATTTTTTCCTGAATGTTTTTGTTAATGGAATCACTTTGGATGTAAGTCCCCCCAGGAAGGGCTACCCGTGCAGAAGCATCAAGGCACCATTTTAAAAACATAATCTGATTTGTTGGGGAAACTGCAATATGAAAAGTTTGAAATATGAAATTTGGGTGGGGAGAAAAATGTAAATCTACCTGAAATACATACGTTGTTGCTGGAATGAGTTTTGTCCCACCATTTGATAACTCGATGGTTGGTGGTGTGCCGTGTCTATAACATATCTGTGAATTCCAGACCTCAATTAGAAAGTTAGTCTGAAGGATTTATAACGCTTCATCAAGAGAGACATTCCTTTGAAAGTAACGAGCGGGTTAAATCAAATTGTGTCTAGTCAGAAGTATAGCCCTGTGAAGCACACTCTATGACATGCTGATATTGGAAACAATCAGAAGAGAGAAAACAGGGGTCACCCTGACCGAACAGCTTCCTCTCCTGACCATGGCTGCTAGAGCTTCATAACCTCCCTGTGCCTCTTTGCATTCTTATCCCCCAAAGAGGGATTTGGTCTTCGTGAAAGAGCTCCCTTTGTCTAAATTTCAACCTATATGTATCTGTATGTTTGGATTATTTCTTACTGCAATATTAAGCCTTTGCTATAGGTGTCTATGGAATATTACAATTGAAATTTAAGTTGTGTGATTTACACAGGTGCGAATCAAGGAACATTAGCTAGTGAGTCTTGATCGGGCATGCACGGGTGCACACAGACTTGCCTTAGGCGCATCTTCAGTGTGTCCGCTGCGCGTCTGTGCCCCAGCTGCTAATAAATAGGCAGGCTGGGCGAGAGAGAGGAAAAGAAAATAGCTTGAGCACTAACCCCTCTAATCTGATGCCACTATAGGAGGCCGCTGGAGGTGCACTGTTTCCCCCCCGCAAACAGTAATAGGGTGTTAGACCTGGCATCTTTGGCGTGGTTTCCCCTATCTTTTTGCCTCTACCTCCTGTATTTTTGATGCTGTGCTGGATTTCGTTTTTGCTGGTTTAGATGCTTTGGACACTCTGCCACTGCTGACCAGTGCCAGAGTGTAAGTGCTCCCTGTGTAAATTGTTATTCTGATTGAATATACATGTTTGGCATATTTGTATCACCATGAAGTCCCTAGTAAAGTGCACTGGGTGTGCCAGGGCTGGTGATGACAAATGCTACTAGTGGGCCTGCAGCACTGATTGTGCCACCTACATGAGTAGCTCTAAAATGGTGTCTCAGGCCTGCCACTGCAGTGCCTATGGGCAGTTTAGAACTGCCATGTCCTCCTGGTCAGTGTCCCCACTGACCAGGCCTAACCCTTCCCTTTTTGTGCACATCAGTCACCCCTATGGAAGGCCCAAGGTACCCCCCTGGGCAGGGTGCAGTGTATGTAAAAGGTAGAGCATGTACTGGTGCAGGTAACATGTTCTGGTAGTGAATTACAGCCATTTTCGTTTTTCACTATTGTAAGGCTATCTTGCTCCATAGATTAACATGGGGGACGCTGGCTACAGTGGTTAACAGCATTTCTTCCCATAGGAACAAGATAGGACATAAGTATCTAGTATCCCTGAACTCAGAATTTAATAACACATCTTTTAGGAAAGGTTGTTTTTAAATCCTGTGTTTGAGAACAGCACTTTTAGAAAGTTGCTGTTCTCTTGTCTGAACCTTCTGTGTGCCTGGGCCTGTTTGTGTATTGACTGTCTGGTTTGTGAGTGACAGGGGCTGGGGAACTCCCCGGCAGGATGGATGAGTCAGCACTAGGCTGAATGACTTGAGTGGTGGGAGGAGTTAGCACCTGGGCTGAATAGGGCTGTGCCTGCCTTCCACAATGCTGGCTCCACCCCCCTGCTGGGCGGCTGAGGACCCTGCCCCTCACTCTGAAAGGAAAGATGCAGCCACCAAAACAAAGTACTCAGGATCCACCCAGAACTGGTTCAGACCGGGCACAGGGCCCACATGCACCAAGAGAACAAAGACTTTAGGGGTATAAGTACAGGACCCCTGACAACAGAAAATTAGATCATCCTGGAAATCAAGAAGGAACCTCTGCCAAGGAGAAAGCTGACTCTGAAGAAGGAAGATTGTCTTGCTGTTGCTCTGCTGGACTGACCTGCTGTTGCTTTGCTGCCAAGGAGAGGGGAAGGACTTTGCTGTGAGCTGTGTCCCCTGTCTTGAAAGGAATCTCCAAGGGCCTGAGAAGAGCTGGCTCCCTGTTTTGAAGTCCCAGGAACAAAAGGACTTCACCCCCAGCTTCCCTGAACTCTGCTGAGTGAGTTCTGTCCCTCCTAGAGTGCTTGATCCAGTTGTGGGGCCTCTGGAGGTTGGACCTGTGCTGGGAAGCTTGAGACTGAAGCTTGAGAGACTTTTGAAATTGAAAAGTGTCGCATCGCTCGCTTGCGGAGCGCATCCCCGACAGTGCGAGAAGTTTCCCGCCGCTACGGAGGTCGAGATCGTCGCAGCGCCTGACGCCGCTGCCAGAGACGTCGCATCCTCCGTTTGCGGGACGCACCAGACCGGTGCGGGAGAATCGAACATCGCTGCGAGTATCGTCGCAGAGCCTGTCGTCGCTGGGTGAGAACGCCGCACCGCTTGCTTGCGGACCGCATCACGTCGCTGCGAGTGTCGTCGCAGAATCATCGCATCGAGGAGCTGCGAGAGAAAGGATCACCGCTGGACCGCGCATCGTCGCCCCGGAGATCGTCGCAGCACCTACGAGATCGTCGCATCGTGCCTTTGCGAGAACAGACTTCCTACGGAACCTACGCACCGGAATCCATACAAGTGGCCTTCCTCCCCATACAGACCGGATTCGTCGCAACACGCCCGCTGCTGCAGCGGGGCTGTCGCAAACGCCTCCCCAGGGTCTCAGGAGCAACGCATCGCTTGTTTTCCACCGCACCAGCTTCTGCTTTTGGAACTTTGTTGCAACTAAAGGTACTGTGAGTAAACGTGACGCAACTGTGAACTTTTCACGCAACCGTGGTTTATTTTACCGCAACTTGAAGAATTTTAACGCAACCTTAAGAACTCTTTTTGAAACCATATTTGAACTGTGTATGTTGGATTTTTATCGTTTTGGTCTTGTGTAGTTTTAGAATAAATACCTTTATTTTTCTAAACTGTTGTGGAATCAGTTTGTGGTGTTTTCACTGTGTTACTGTGAGTGTTGGTACAAATACTTTACGCATTGCCTCTGATTAGCCTAGACTGCTCAGGCCAAGCTACCTAGAGGGCGAGCAGGGGTTATCTCAGAGAGTTATCTCCTTGTCCTGACTAGAAGCAAGGGTCCCTATTTGGACAGTGGTACCTACCTCTGCCAACTAGAGACCCCCAGATCTAACATAGGGCTAAGCAAAGATACTGTCCCAGAGTGATATTCCCAAATGGCACCATGGTCGCGAATAAATAGGCGTCCTGGGAGTGAAAAAAAGGCAAAGTAAATAACTGACGCGATAACCGCTTTAATCTGGTGGCACAATAAGAAGGCCGCCGGAAGTGCACTTTTCCCCCTCCCGTCTCTGAGCTCAGGCCCCCGGCTTAGCAATCCACCATGCGCCCGCAAAAGGAATATACCTTGTGTGTGTCTGCATAGGCCCTGTGATCTAATCCCCTGTTTGACTAGCAGCCATGTTCCGATGGTGAGTGCAGAGCACCTTAATAAGGCAAAGCCATATCTGGCCAGACTCGATTGTAACGAGGGTCGGATGACTAAATATACATTTTTGTGCGTCTGTGCGGGCCATGCGTT
Source organism: Lissotriton helveticus (assembly GCF_964261635.1). Lineage (NCBI taxonomy): Eukaryota > Metazoa > Chordata > Amphibia > Caudata > Salamandridae > Lissotriton > Lissotriton helveticus. Next base: position 1,853,749,661 of record NC_136065.1, read on the forward strand.
CCAGCCCCGGTTCATATATCACCTTTTGCAACTTGCCCACATGTCACTTTTTCCCCCTGTAATGTGCCGTATGCTAACTCTCGTATTTTATTTGCTCACAATTGTCACTTTTGCCTCATGTAACTTAACATTTGCTTTTGTAAATTTGTTCACTTGTAAAGGGATTCAGGGACGGGTAAAGGACCATCAATCCACTTTAATGCTCTGTCAGAGCAGATGAAACGCTTTCGTTCCTTTTAATTCATTATGTAAAGGCATGTTTATGTGACTCTTTTTACTCCGAGTAATGCTACTGCATTTCCGACTATTTTCTTCACGTACCTCCTATAAGTCCAAATGGAGCACTAACACAAATTTAAAGGAAATAAATGCTTTTAAATTCGCTATCAGCCCCGAGAGTCATGGGTATGCAAGTATACACGGTCCATGGTCGCCCTGGTACATATTTGCGCTCTGGCAAATATTATGAAGAGTTATTGTTACTGGTTCTTGAACAGCAACTTCAGCGAGCAAGCGGTTTTTAGCTAACGATTCATAAAATGTGTGAACCAACTGTTTACATTTAGTGGATGAATATATAACACTGTTGAGCTTATGTCTATATACCGATATTTACATGTATTGTTACGAATAAATATGGGGCAGGATAGCTTTCTCTATGATGTCCCCTCCATTCCGGATACGTAAATGTGCAGTTTCTGTTTTGTAACCACCAGTATTAGAATACAAATAACAATTAATTCAGTGCTCGCTAGTTTATCAGGTCCACATGCATGAGTAGTTCCCCCAGTCCGGCTTTTTAACTTTTGGGAGGTGTAGTATAATGCAAAGATAGCTGCCCGGCCTGACGAGCTTCTCATTCATGAACCCGTGAAGCTTGAGCGATCTGTTGCTCGCATTGGGCAGCTCGGTCGCTGTTTTTCAATGTGCCTTGATACACGCTTAGAATATAAGCACATTCTTTCGTAAAAAATGTTTGCGGACAGGCACGTCTCCCCCTCACATAAAAGTAAACTAACTGGCGTTCTGCATGAATGGCAGGGGAGGCTCTGCGCCGAAAAAGTAAACGTTCCTGAATTATAACTTGTGCTCCCTCTTCCTATTATGTTACTGAGCTCTGAGGTTACCATAGCCCCCCTCTATCTCCGACTCAGAGGCCCCCCCACTGAACGCATGCTAGTTCATCACTTTACTTGTAAATTACCCATGGGACACTGCTGGCTGGAGATTACCCGGCTGATTACCTGAACTGTGTGCCGAACGTCATCAGTTAGTCAACAAGCATTGCTTTTTTACCACCAGGAATGGCTAACATTCACATTGAACTCCGATGGTTGCGTGACGTATGAAGCCCCTTTTCGGATGAGTATTGCACTTCTGATCATAGCTCTAACAAAATTGACAAAATCGATTGGCCTTTGTGTTATATTGCACTTCTGATCATAGCTCTAACAAAATTGACAAAATAGATTGGCCTTTGTGTTATAGTACAATGGGAAAACAATTACCTGCTCCAGGTGAGGCTCGTACTCACAACCTCGGCATTGCTCATTGCAAGTACTGCTATATTTATTTATTTATTTATTTATTTTAACGACTTGTAGAGCGCCTGGTGACCCGAAGGCATCCCCGCGCTGTAATGATTTTGATATCCAGATGAGATGGAGGAGAAAAGGAATAAAAAAGGGGGGGGACGTTATTTCGGAAATAGAAGTGTTTTAAATTTTTTTCTAAAAATAAGATAGCTGGGTTCCAGTCTGAGGGAACGGGGGAGTGAGTTCCATCTGGTGGAAGCTTTCACAGAGAAGCGTCGGCCACCAGTGCGTGTCTTTTTAAATTTGGGGATGATGGCTAGATGTTCATTCTCGGACCGCAGGGATCTGGGAGCTATATAAGGCGTTACCAGGTCGCTGAGAATCGGGGGGCCAGCTCCATTAATCAGTTTGTAAGCCGTGCACATGGCTTTGAATTCCACTCTTTGACGCACCGGGAGCCAGTGCAGGGCTTTGAGGGCAGGTTTAGCTGACACTCTGGAGGGAAGGTTCATGAGTAGTCGGGCTGCAGCGTTCTGTGTTCGTTGTATTTTAGCCAAGGTGACCTCAGGGGCACCCAGGTAAACCATGTTACTGTAGTCCAGCCGTGACAATATTAGCCCTTGGACTAGGAGTTTTCTGGAGGTGGGCGGGAGTAGGGGAAGAATCTTGCGGGTGGTGCGCATAAGCCCAAAACAGGTTCCTGCAGTTTTGGCCGCTTGTGTTTTCATTGATAGCTCGGGTTCTAGCCAGACTCCTAGGGTCTTAATTTCTTTTTTCGGGGTGGGAATTTCCCCGAACACGTCTGGCCAGGCTGATGGGGGGATGGTCACCCATTGCTTTCCCATGAGCATCACTTCGGTCTTCGACCCGTTTAATTTGAGTGAAGATTCACACATCCAGCTATAGATTTTCGTAAGGCAATTTGCCAAATTGTCTGGGTGATCGTCTAGTTGGGATAGGGAGACGACCAGCTGTGTGTCATCCGCGTAACTCACAATTTTGATGCCGAAGGGTATATATAAGTACCGTGTGCTAACCGATTGCGCCACTGGGAATGTGATTTTTTAGCGATCCCTGTATTTAAACCCTGTCAGAAACAGCCGATCGCAGTTTACATACCGTTCCATGCACAAGCCCCGAGGCCTCTGCCATTGCCGCCAGCGCTGCGACATCTTCCGAAATTACTGGGCTAGGCTGCCGCTTTCCGAGCGTGGTGGCGAACCAGGAACTTCCTCCATCACTATGTTCCAACCGAAGCATTTCTTCAAAGTGAAACAACAGAAGATTAGTTTAGCTAACGATATCACCCTTCTGAACATGTACCACTGCTGGAGTTCGGTGAATTGTTTCGTAACAAACAGCAGAAATATACCATCACTCACCAAGAGACTACGCTGTGAGGCCCTCTCCCTTTTTTCCACGTGCAGCGACCCAGCTATCGCTGTAATTCTTTGCTGGTCTGCTGCCGCCGGAGCTGTCGAGAGAGGACAAAGAGGATTAGTTCAGCCTCCCCCGAGGCTTTTGTACCCTCGGGGAGGAAGGGTTGACCCTGCCTTCCTGATGACGTTAGGCTCACGTGGTAGGCTCACGTGATCATACCTCCCTTCTATCCTGCTGGCTCTTCCCTGTCCTGTTATCTGACTCGAGGACGTCTCTGCTGGCTCCCGCCCCAGATGCCACTAAGGGCGCCACGCTCCTAGGAGCGGGTGGTGCCGTTCAGTCTACCCATAGGGTATAATTAGCAAACTCAAATGAAGACTCTGTTAAGGTACGGACGGCTGAAACAAAACATGTTCTTGGGCCAGGAGACCGATAGACCAATATACCATGGAATAGTGAGGCCTCGTTAAAATTGAATGTTAATGACAGAGCCTTCTCTCGCTAAGTGAGAAATCGAACTAAAGGAGTGTTTAAAATGATTGCGATAGACCAGCCTAAAACGGGGAAGCTTCATTCGATATCGGCCCATCGAGCTGCATGGATGCGACGTCACACAGATGGCAATGTTCTGTTCCGGATCCGCTGGACATACGTGTGAATGTTGGATTTTCTCTGTGTGTTCCACAAATGCATTGGGGGTACAGGAAGTGGATGTGTGCAAGTACTCGCAGTGATTGACAACACACGCGGAGTTGCCTTTCATCACCAGGGGCAGCGGGTACCTGGGCAAGGGCTTGGCAGTGGCAGAGCTCGCTTTCATCAGCTGAGGTAACGAGTGTCTCGCAGTGATTGACAACACCCGCGGAGTCGCCTTTTATCAGCTGAGATAACAGGTGTATCGGCAAAGGCTTGGCAGCGCTGAACTTTTATTTTAAAGCAACAAATTGATAGAATATTAGAGGCAGCAGTGAACTTTAGTATTTTAAACTGCATCTAGGGCGCAGTGTTAACGGCGACATTTTGGACCACAGCTGAGAACTGCAGAGACCAATTTATTTGTTTTTGTTTATTGTGTGACTGGTAGATTTTGCCAATTCTTCATCTGTAAATATTCTTTGAGTGTGGGAGTGGAAGATTTAGGTTGATTTGTTCCGGGTGGGGGTCAACTTTTGTTGTGGTGTGTCATTACAAATGGAAGCCTCTTCAATATCAGCTCCACCCAAGTTTTTACAAAACCCTGTGGTACCAACAATGGTGTGGGAAGATTGGCGTGATTCCGTTGAAATTGATTTGGAGGTAATAGGTGAGGAAGCTTATGTAGCGTCACGTAAGGTGCCATTATTGAAGCACAATCTAGGAGATGAGGGCAGAAAGGTTTTTAAAACGTTGTTTAAACCTTTGCGTGCTACGTCTAACCAGGCTAGTGAAGGTGAGGAGGAGACTGATTCCGATGAGATAATCCCAGATGAGTATGCCGATGTAATGAAAGCTTTAGAAGACAATTATAGCAAGAAAACTAGCATAGTCGTAGAGAGGCACAAGTTTTTCCCTAGCACTTAATTGCTAGGGGAAACGGTTGAACAATAATTGTCTGTATTAAGGACTTTAGCAGATACGTGCAAATTTAGATATTTGCCTGAAGAGATTATCAGGGACCAATTTATCAATAGAGTTTATAACAGCAACATTCAAGAGAGACTGTTGGAATTGGAGGACCCATCCTTGCAAAAGACAACAGATGTAGACAGGCAGTTGGAGAACACGTCCAGGTATGTTAGGGAACTCAAAGGAGATGTGGGAGGAAAAGTACAAGGCAGACAAACATAAAGCAAAGAAGGGGGTTGATGATGAATCAATCAGAACACAGCAAAGAAACACATCGAGCAAACCATCAGCTAGCAATAACAAACGTACATGCTACAGGTGTGGAAGTTATAGATATCCTGCAAAGTTTGACAGGTGTACTGCTGTTAAAGTTCAATGCTTTAAGTGCAAGAAACAGGGCCATTTTTCCAGAATGTGTAGTAGGGCAACAGCGAGCCATGGAAGAGATCTGTAAATTCGGTGGGAGCAATCGAAGGAGATCATTTGGAGGGTGAAGAATCTGACAATGTGGAAGTGTTGGTAATTTGCGAAACATCTGTACAGTAGGTTATCATCCTCCCAAATGAACGTTAAGAATTAATGGGTGTGAGATGACTGTGTGGGCGGATTTATGTTTACCCTTTACCATCATCGACAAGCAAATGTGGGAAAATGCGGGAGTGTGTAAGCTGTCGCCTCCTAATATCGAGCTTGAAAGGTATTGTGGGGGAAAACTGCAGTTGTTGACAATTTTCTAATGTCAGCTATTAGTCAAAAAAAGGAGTGCGAATGGAAAATCTGTATGTTGTGGAAAAAGGAAAAGCCCTCTTAAGGTGGAAAGAGCAAAAAGCTTTGTGAATAATGCTTGATCCCAACCATCCTGACCAGGTATTGTTAACTGTGGAAACTAAAAGCACAACATGGAATACAAGTATACAAATATGAGAACCTGATCATTTTGGAGTCTGGCTATACCCTATTGTGCACAAGGTAAGAAACTTACCATTTACCTCGCTTGCACAACTGAATAAGGGGTGAGATCGGTTATGCAAAGCAAAAGTGATAGAGCTTATTGACGCATCTGAGTGGCTTAGTCCCATCGTTTCAAACCAAACGGAAATCTACGCATGTGTGTAGACTTGAGAGACCTTAACCAAAACATCTGGGTTGGCGTCATCCTTTGCCGCGCATAAGTGAAATGATAGCAAGCATAAAGGGTCCAAAATACTTTTCTACCATCGACTTGTCCAATGCATATCAGGTCCCATTACATGATGAGTCTAAGCATTTAATGTCATTCGTGACACTGGAGGGGGCGTTCAAATTGATATGCATGCCATTTAGCTTAGTGTGCGCCTCAGCGGTATTTTAAAGACTTGTGTACAGCATTCTCAAAAACAGAGCAAATATGAGGATGTTCCAAGATGATATATTGGTCTGGGGTGCGGATGTGAATGCTCATGATGAAATCTTGAATGAAGTTTTGAAGTTTTGATGAGGTTACAGGATGCAGGACTAACAGTGAGTGCTGACTAATGCAAATTTGAAGTTGTACGGGTTGATTACTTAGGACATACCCTGTCAGGCGAATGGGTCAAACAAAAAAAAACTGTTGGATGCCATTGAGAATGCCCTGTCTCATTCCAACAAGGAATAATTGCGTTCTTTTTTAGGTTTGGCTGAATATTATTCAAAATGTGCAGCCACTTAGCTGATAAGGTACACAATTTAACCCCTTCCACGCTCATGACGAGCTGGGCTCGTCATGGTGTAGCCTCCTCGCACGCTCATGACGAGCCCAGCTCGTCATGAACAATGGAAAATGTGGGATCCCAGCACCGGGGGGGAAAACGCATAGCAGCCAAGTGGTTAAGAGCACTGATAAAAAAAGGTGTCCCACATGTGTGGTCTGAGGACTGCAAATTGTCTTTCGACAATATTAAATCTGACATTGTCAAGGCTGTGGTTCTCAAACCCTTTGATCCTTGCGACAAGACCATGATAGTGGTGGATGCAAACACATATGGGTTAAGGGCAGTATTATTGCAGAAGAAGAATGGATGTGAACTTATTGTGGCATTTGTTAAAAACAGACAGTGTAGCTCACCATGGTTAGGCACCTCAGTTTCCAGTTAATATATTAGTCCTTGCTGTGTGCAAAAAACGTCCAGAGCTTGCCACCCGTGTGCTCCACTGTTCAACAGATACCAGAATTTATGAAGAAATGGACGGTGCACCAAAAACGAAATTCAAAGAAATTCCAACATCTCCAACAATTGAGTCCTTTATTTTTTCAATCTTTAAAAAGCCTCAGCCAACGTGTTTCATTCCATTGGAACTTCGTCAAGGCTGAAATGAGCATAGATAAAAACACACTAAATATACAAACAAACACAACAAATATATAATACATACTACATAAATATAAATACAATTATAAAACACAATGTTGCTGAATACACAACTAGACTTCAGGAAAAGGATAATAAGAATACAATCTTAAGTAAATGTATAATAGGAATAAGAAGACGATAGCACAAAGTTAAATAACAAAAGGTTAATCTGATCTATCACACAAATCAAATATGATGCCCTAAAGGTGAAAATAAGAATGAGGGGTATACAGCACAGAAACAAAGGAAAAAACGCCAGACTAACATACAATGTCACATAAACAAAATTAAACATCTTTGTTAGATTCAGACATTAACAAACGAATCCAAACACGGCAGTACCAAGATTTATCACAGATAGGTCACGGGGTAGAAAATAAGGAGTATTTGGTAATAGGGAAAAGTCTCTATACCTGTATGGATAAGGAATATGGTATTAGGGCAGTACAATCATTTCTGGACAGAGATGATGCAGGACTCTATGACTACAATTAGATGATGGTCTCCATGATTGACATCATTCTCACAAATAACTTTTTCCTTTTTGATAATCGCTGGTTCCAACAAACACATGGTACTGCGATGGGCTCCAAGTTTGCTCCTTCGTACGCCTGCCTCTTTATGAGGTGGTTAGAGAAGGAGCATGCTTGGGGCAGAAGTGCCTCCCCCTGGACCAATAACATTGTGTACTGGGGAGGTACATTGACGATGTGATCTGTCTGTGGTATGGGTCGACTGAACAATTGGATCAATATGTGACCTTTCTTAATGCAAACACCTACAATGTCAGATTTACCATGTCGTATCATAAGGCACGTATTAACTTCTTAGATATTCAGTTTTATACAAAGCAGGATCGAATACACAGCACTCTCTTTAGAAAAGAAACATCTTGTACTTCGGTACTTCACGCGACAAGCGCACACCAACGGTCTGTGAAAAACAATATCCCTTTTGGTGAAATGGTAAGAATTCGACGCAACTGCAGTGAGGAGGAAACATTCAATACCCACATCAGGGATACCAGTAGGAGATTCACCAAACGGGGGTATAAACAAGAGGTTTTGGATAGAGCAGAATTCAGGATTAACAACATAATGAGGAATGACACATTACACATTACAGGAGAAATCCGCCAAACTCATAATCAGGCCCTAAATTAGAAGAAAATTCAATTTCACTACAACTTGTTTGTGATATTTTACTCCCAATTGGGAATAGTCAGAAAATATATATACATTCCTTACTGAGACTCAAACCCGGTTTCCTATCTTCGAGGTCGACAGCTCTAATGACAAGACTACATCCTCTCCCTATACCCTCTACCTTTATCCACATGGTGAATGGCATAGAGCAATCACAAACCTGTGTAAGACAGGTCGCGGGGTCTCCCGAGATTTGTTTTAATGCCATATTTTACAGCACAGTTTTAAACAAACTTGGCCAAAAAGTATTTTCCAGACATTTTCCGAGGGCACTCAGGAAATATTACAGAAAAATCAGGGACTTCTTACCAAGACGTTTCGCCCTAAAAAAAGAAATCAGGGCAATACAATGTTTGGATTCGTGCAGATCTTAACTCAATCTTTCACTCTTCTGAAGATAATAAAATGAGCCCCACTGAGTTAAGTAGTAGTTGACATCGATTTCACACCTAGTAATATTGTCAAACCGAATTCAGATTATTTTGTGTGCAATACAAATGATCAGTATGAATTAAATTGTACATACAAACATTATTGATAAAGAAGTATTAAAACTTGCCACTGACTGGGACGAGTAAACCTCTAATCCCCTCTGCCCCGTGGGATCATGTTGCTCCACATGGCTACTACACAATAAACGTATATCCTGCACCAGAGCACAGTCACTGTCAGTGGCGTCACTAGGGTTGGTGTCACCTGGTGTGGGTAACTCATGGTGTCACCCCTCACAACTTACCGGATGGACCAACTCACCCTCTGCCTGCACCATGTCCCCTCTGCCTACACCATCTCTCCCTCTCTACGCACCATCTCCCCTCCGCCTGCACCATTTCACCCTCTGCCTGCACCATCTTTCCCTCAGCCTACACCATCTCACCCTCTCGCTTCGCCATCTCCCCTCTGCCTGCACCTCTCTCCTCTGGTTGCACCATCTCTCCCTGTGTCCACACCATCTCCCCTCCGAATGCACCATCTCTCCCTCTGCCTGCCCCATCTGTCCCTCTGCCTGCACCATCTCCCCTCTGCCTGCACCATCTCTCCCTCTGCCTGCGCCATCTCCCCTCTGCCTGCACCATCTCTCCCTCTGCCTGCACCATCTCTTCCTCTGCCTGCACCATCTCCCCTCCGCCTACAACATCTCTCCCTCTCTCTGCACCATCTCCCCTCTGCCTGCACCATTTACCCCCTGCCTGCACCATCTTTCCCTCAGCCTGCACCATCTCACCCTCTGCCTGCACCATCTCCCCTCTGCCTGCACCATCTACCCTCTGGTTGCACCATCTCTCCCTGTGTCCACATCATCTCCCCTCCGCCTGCACCATCTCTCCCAATGCCTGCACCATCTCTCCCTCTGCCTGCACCATCTCACCCTCTGCCAGCACCATATCGCCTCTGCCTGCACCATCCCTCGCTCTACCTGCACCATCTCCCCTCTGCCTGCACCATCTCTCCCTCTGCCTGCAACATCTCTCCCTCTGTCTCCACCATCTCCCCCTGGGTGCATCCATCTCACCCCGTGCCTGCACCATCTCTCCCTCTGCCTGCACCATCTCACCCTCTGCCTGCACATCTCTCCCTTTGTCCACACTATCTCCCCTCTGCCTGCACCATCTCTCCCTTTGTCCACACTATCTCCCCTCTGCCTGCACCATCTCCCCTCTGCCTGCACCATCTCTCCCTTTGTCCACACTATCTCCCCTCTGCCTGCACCATCTCTCCCTCTGCCTGCACCATCTCTCCCTCTGCCTGCACCATCTCTCCTCTGCCTGCACCATCTCCCCTTTGCCTGCACCATCTCTCGCTTTGTCCACACAATCTCCCCTCTGCCTGCACCATCTCCCCTCTGTTGCACATCTCACCCCCTGCCTGCACCATCTCTCTCTGCCTGCACCATCTCACCCTCTGCCTGCACCATCTCTCCCTCTGCCTGCACCATCTCCCCTCCGCCTGCACCTTCTCCCCTCCGCCTGCACCATCTCACCCTCTGCCTGCACCATCTCCCTCTCTGCCTGCACCATCCCTCCCCGTCCACCTGCACTCCCTCCCCCGCCTGCTGCTCTTTTAACCCTTTCTTTGTCGCCTTCTCTACCAACTCCCCCCATGGTTTCTCCCTCACAGTTCTCGGCTTTTCTCAAAGTGACTGAAACAAACACATGAAATGTGCTTTGAATTTGTGCGCGTGCTGCTGTGGATAAGTTCAAATAGACACAGAGCAGAGGCGAGGCTGCAGAGCTGTGCTATATACACAGCGTAACCAGATGGTATCACCCCATGTGAGGGTGTCACCCGGTGCGGTCCGCACCCCCGCACCCTCCTAGTGATGCCACTTTTCACTGTCATTGAGGTGGGTAAGTAATCAAGGTTTACTATTTGTGTGGGCTTTGCATTACTTTTGTAGTGTTATGGTGGGAATTACAATCCAATGCAAATTGTAATTTGCGTTGGATTCTAAGCCAAAGTAAAGCAACTCAGTACATTGCGCCTCCTTGTGTTACTTTGCATCAGGGGGGGTGTCTCATGGGCAGTGCATGCACGTTCTCATGCACCCATCCAAGAGTGGCACCAAAATCCTGTGCCTCTTCGACAGGAGTAATAGGGAGAAAGGTTTTCATTTCTTCCCGTTTTTCCCACTTTGCATATGCTGCACCGTACAGCACACATACAACTTTGGAAGCCCCTTAAAGCGTAGTGTTTGTACTGGAAGGACCCCTTCCAGCACAAAACCTATGCTTGCCACTACGCAAACACCATTACACAATGGCACAAGGGTGCCTGGATTGGAGCATGGCATCCAAAAGTGCTCCGCAAAGTGAGAGAGCAGAACAGCACCACATCTTTGTAGAAATGGCTCTGCTCTGCTCTCTCCCGTTCATGCAACACAGCAGAGCAACTTTATTTGCTGTGCTGCGTTGCGTGACTTCTCCATAAATCAAGGTCTAAATTTATAGGCAGAGGTAAGCCAGAGCGAAGAGCAAAAGTACATACTGTGCCATATAAACACCCATCATGTGAGTCACAGCACAGATGTCATGTGTAACACAACTGTTCTAACTTTAATAAGGTTCACTATTTTTTTTACATTTGTGTTTCATTTTAATCAAGTTGATTGCAGCAGTGAGACATTCATTGAAATTTGTATTTTCTAAACATACCTTTATGTCACATTTAAAAAAAGGTCTAAACTACTTTGCCTTGCATGGGCAAAGAGTCAGTGACATTTTTGGTGAACACTATATAAAGGAACAATACAATAGATCACCATTAGCCACTAATAAACTAAGCATAGGGTTAACTCGGCTGATTTACTGACAGTGCTCCCATATTTGCAACAAGGAAAATCAGGTACAGTAAGGTTAAGTTGTTTGCTCAGGATCACTCAGTTTGACTTAGTGTCGAAGCCTTGATTTCAGCCTCAGGTTTTCAGTCTGTCAGTAAGTCTGCAGTTCATCCACAGGGGATGTTAGTTCGCAGGTTGGCTCAGTGAATTGAACTCTTGATGCTGACTCATGCAGTGATCTGCAGGTCACAGGATTGAAATGCAGAAATATGCTGTGCTGTCTCGAATTTTACAGGATATAAAGTTATTTTGTGTACACAGTAGTTGTTCAATAAATGTAGTAGGTCACTAAAATGCGTTTAATAAAATTGACTGTCAAAATTAAAACACTTTACGGTCTATCCAGGGAATAAAAACATTGATTTTAGTGTAATGCTGTGAATTAATTAGCATTTGTGAAAGAATGAGCTTTCATAGCATTATCTGTAAATGTAGTCATGTCTACAATGTATTTATAAAGTGCATCTTATAAACATGTCTGACTTGACATGAAAACCTCTGGCCAATCAGCGCTCTCCTGCAATCTGGTGATGGGTTGCAGAAGATAGCCAGTGAGAGGGCGCTCTCTCCGCAGAATCTGGGGGTGGAGCTGCAGAAGATGGTCAGAGAAAGGGAGCTCTCTTTCAGTGTCTGCTGCTGTGCCAGTGAGAGGGAGCCCTCTCCTGCAGAATCTGGTGGTGGCGCTACAAGAGACAGTCAGTGAGAGGGAGATCTCATGTGAGAGGTCGCTCTCTCCTCCAGTTTCAGTTTCTTTTGTTAGAGCTGCAGAACGGTCTGTGAGGCAGAGCTTTATCCTGCTGTCTCCTTCAGAGTCTGGTGGTAGTGTTGCAAAAGACGGCCAGTGAGAGCTCTCTCTCTCCTGCGGAGTGGATATGTAGTTGGTCAGTGGGCGTGAGCTCTCTCCTGTAGAGTCTGGTGGTAAAGATGCAGAAGATGGTCAGTGAGAGGAAGCTCTATCTTGCATAGTCTGGTGAGGGAGCTTCAAAAGACCATCAGTGAGTGGGAGCTCTCTCCTGCAGAGTCTGGTGGCAGAGATGCAGAAGATGGTCAGTGAGAGGAAGCTCTATCTTGCAGAGTCAGGTGAGGGAGCTACAAAAGACTATCAGTGAGTGGGAGCTTTCTCCTGCAGAGTCTGGTGGCAGAGATGCAGAAGATGGTTAGTGGGAGGGAGCTATCAGTGAGTGGGAGTTTTCTCCTGCAGAGTCTGGTGGCAGAGATGCAGAAGATGGTTAGTGGGAGGGAGCTATCAGTGAGTGGGAGCTTTCTCCTGCAGAGTCTGGTGGCAGAGATGCAGAAGATGGTTAGTGGGAGGGAGCTGTATCCTGCAGGAGCTGGTGGGGGAGACACAGAAGACCATCAGTGAGCGGGTGCTCTCTACTGCAGAGGCTGGTGGTGGGCTACACAGAAGACCATCAGTGAGTGTGAGCTCTCCCCTACAGAGTCTGGTGGTGGGCTACACAGAAGACCATCAGTGAGTGGGAGCTCTCTCCTGCAGAGTCTGGTGGTGGGCTACACAGAAGACCATCAGTGAGTGGGAGCTCTCTCCTGCAGAATCTGGTGGTGCGCTACACAGAAGACCATCAGTGAGTGGAAGCGCTTTCCTGCACAGTCTGGTGGTAGAGATGCAGAAGATGGTCAGTGGGAGGGAGCTCTATCCTGCAGGAGCTGGTGGGGGAGACACAGAAGACCATCAGTGAGTGGGAGCTCTCTACTGCAGAGGCTGGTGGTGGGCTACAAAGAAGACTATCAGTGAGTGTGAGCTCTCTTCTGCAGAGTCAGGTGGTGGGCTACACAGCAGAACATTAATGAGTGGGAGCTCTCTCCTGCAGAGTCTGGTGGTGGGCTACACAGAAGACCATCAGTGAGTGGGAGCTCTCTCCTGCAGAGTCTGGTGGTGGGCTACACAGAAGACCATCAGTGAATGGGAGCTCTCTCCTGCAGAGTCTGGTAGTGGGCTACAAAGAAGACCATCAGTGAGTGGGAGCTCTCTCCTGCAGAGTCTGGTGGTGGGCTACACAGAAGACCATCAGTGAATGGGAGCTCTCTCCTGCAGAGTCAGTGAGTGGGAGCTTTTGCTGCTCCATCTAGCACTGCACCAGCTCATTCTGACCTGGGAAGCAGGTCTTGGCACACCTCCCTTGCTCTCGCTTACCAGGTGCATGTCAAGATGGTTAGTGAGAGGGGGTCTTCCCCTGCTGTTTGATGTTAGAGCTCTAGAAGATGGTTTGTGAGAGGGAGTTCATTCTTGTAGAGTCTGGTGGGGGAGCTGCAGAAGGAGGTCAGTGAGAGGGAGCTCTCTCTTTCAAAATCTGGTGGTGGGCTGTGGAAGACAATCAGTGAGAGAGAGCTTTCTCTTGCAGAGTCTGGTAGGGTAGCTGAAGAAGAGAGTGAGAGGGAATTCTTGTAAGAGGGAGCTCCCTTCGCTCACTGTCTGGTGATGGGCTGCAGAAGATGATCATTGAGTGGGAACCCTCTCCTGCAGTTTAGTGGTGAAGCTTCAGAAGATAGCCAGTGAGAGGGAGCTTTCTCCTGCGCTCTCCTGCAAAGTTTGGTGGTGGGGATGCAGAAGATGGTCAGTGAGAGGAAGCTCTATCTTGCAGAGTCTGGTGAAGTAGCTACAAAAGACCATCAGTGAGAGGGAGCTCTCTACTTCAGAGTCTATTGGTGGGCTACAGAAGACCATCAGTGAGTGGGAGCTCCTGCTGCCCTATCTAGCACTGCACCAGCTCATTCTGACCTGGGAAGCATGCCATAGAACACTTCCCTTGCTCACGCTTTCCAGGCACATGTCAGCCACCATTGCTACCAGCCTTTAAGACTACACTTTATCCTGCATAGACTGCCCATGCCAATAGCCTGGGAGTGTTGTGTGTCGATTTAGATTCCATATGAATTTCCCGATTCATGCCCTTATATAGGTACAATTCACATTGCCCTTATTTAGGCACGACAATCCAGCCCTTATTTAGGCTTGCACATGCTAACAAAATACAGGCATAGCTAATTACATCGTTCATCTACGTCACAACGAGTTCTTGGAAAACCGGACTCTTAAGCCTTCCTTGCCCTTGCTTGGATATTGATTTCTCCAAGAACCGATTTATTATGCAGGAACATCTATTCCTTAGGGGTTCATTCATGACGTTCCTATGCCCGACTTTTACGTCAATACTGGCATTCCTAAACACCTTCAAGGTATAAATATGCCTTCACTTGCCATGGCAAATCACGGTTCGGTCCACGGTTCGACTGCCTACTTGCATGACGTGGTTCGCCACTGCAAGTTCAGAAGGAAGTCCAGTCCCCAACTTACGCACTAACAAGATGCTGCCATCCTCCTCGCCGAGAATCCAGCTCCAGTGTTTCTGACTCCCCTTGCAGGGTGTTAGAGATCAAGACCCGGGAAAGAGATTCCAACCTCTCTCATTCTAAGGTATGGAGCAGACTATAACCTAGAGGGACTCTTGGCAACTATAGTTAAACTAAACTATAGCTAAACTAGACTATAGCTAAACAGCACCTACTTCTTCCCTTGTACTAGACTTAGGTTAGGTACACTGGGGTTATTTTAGATACACCAGATGAGTATTTTAGCCTGTGTTATTTATGTATGTATTTTTATGAATATATGTCATAGCTACACACCATGCTATTGCAGTATTATTTAATCCTACTGCTAACGCTGTACATATTACGTTCCTACTGAAATTCTACCTCTAGACCAGTATGAATGTATAATTTATACTGACTGATCAGCACAACCCGCTACGGGGGGGGGGGAAACAAACTTGTAATGCTGCATGCACGATTGGTAAAGGTCGAATGTGCAATGACAAATTCAGACCTATGGTCACGAAAATGCAATCTCTAGGAGATTGTATAGCTCAGCGAGCTGAACTACAAGCATTCATAATGGCACTTGAAAATATGGATCGCAAATTCCCCACACTCATAGTGTGTGATTCCTTTTACTGTGTTCAATTTTACAATGAATATTTACGGAATTGGCTTCAAAATGATTTCAAAGATGGAAAAGGTGGCACAATCAAGCACAAAACGCTTTGGGAACAAGTAGTTCAGTCGCAAAACGGACTACAAAACACTCATGTTATACACACACTGAGTCATCAACTTGATAGCGTTCACGTTGAAGGGAATTCATTGGCTGATGAAGCCGCGAAGGGGGCTGTGCAAATGGCTTCCGTAGCTGCAATCACTCATTCAAAAACAAAAACAGACAGTGAAATAATACTGGCTGTCAATGCTTCAAGCAAAGGCAGCGGTGCTGCGTTACCTAAAAAGTTTCCACTCAAATACTCATATACAATTAATGCAAACAATGTTCCGTTTGCGCAAATTCCTGGAGTGGGGGATAGGGTAATTCCAAACATGGAACATAGATTAGGACTAATCCTAGCAGCACATGAAGGGCTCGCCTCTGCTCATGCAGGTGTTTCCTCAACAGTGTCGTTATTAAAGCAAGGATACTGGTGGCCCGGCATCAGGAAACAGACCAGAAACTATGTACTGGACTGTGAAATATGCCAAAAGATGAAAGTCTCTACTGTGAAACATCCTGCACAGACACCCCTGTTAATTTCAGATAAATCATTAGCGTGTGTTTACCTGGGCCACTGCAGTCCCTTACAAAGGGATGATAACTAAAAAAAAATATATCATGGTCGCAGGGGACTCGTGTTCAAGGTTCCTTTGGATGTGACTTCAGCGCTCGGCTGACGCTTGAACTGTTATAAAATATTTGCGAGTCTTTATCGGCACATACGCAATAGGCACACTACACTCTGACCAGGGCCCTGTGTTTAGCTCTCGAGCTTACAAAGAAGCCATGGCCAGTTTGGGCATTGAATTGTGGTACTTTTCTCCATTCCATCCTGAGGGAAATTCTGTTGTGGAAAGAAAAAACGGGACATAAAGCAGTCTATAACAGCTAGGGGTATTAGGTTCGGGTGATGGGTGGGTCAAACATCTTTATGGGGTTCAACGTAGTCAACAATTTGCCAACAAGTTCTCTAGGGGGCGTCACTCAATATGAGATCTTATTTGGGACAAGAATGTTGGTCCTGGATCTTGATTGTCATGGAACAGTGGTGGAAAATAAGAAATTTTATATCAAAGATCGTTTGGCTGTTTTACAGGACTTAAATGAACTAAGATCGAAACAAAGCAACGTGTTCCTGAAGCCAACCACCACTGGGGAAAAAACACCGTCGCAGCAAGGCCTGCCTGGGTCCAAAAACTTGGTGATCTAGTCAGAGAAAAGATCATGGACAAGAAGGAATTTGGGCCTTCTTACAGACAACCAGTACCTGTCCTAGCAATCCACGGATCATGAACAGTTTTACTGCCGCCGCTTGCTGGTAAAAAGGAGAATAGATTTGTGTCCATCAACCTGATCAAACCACACTATGTGCCTGATACTAAGCAGTAGGCCAAGTGGACTCCGACAATGTAGCAGACGCACTCCGCTAGCTACAATCCAAGAGGTTCAAATTGAGAGACTCATCACCTCTGAAGATTCTACAGTGAGAAAAGACGGACTATGCAATAAAGCCACGGAACTCGTTCCTCTTGAGACCCAAATAACAGTTTGTCCTGATACACCTGTCTACAATGAAGTAATAAGCGATCAAGTAGTTCCAGAGATTTCAATGAATCCTTATGCAATTCCAACCATTGACAGAACTGCCTATGGCTATTTCATTAACTTTGATAAGTGTTCTGAGGATTCCAGCGAACCTGAAACAAAACCAGCACAAAGAACTTTCAAAGAACAAGCAACAGACCTTTTTCACCTGCTGAAATAGACTTATCTGGTTTCACCATTAATTGAACTATGGATTGTTTTGGGAATATTCTTCTTTCTACTTTGGTTAACTCTGGGAATAACTCTGGGTATGCTGATAAATGGAAGATATATTCAAATGGACACAGCAAGTAAAAAAGTGAACTTACTTCTCCAGCCACACAAATCATCCCATCGTGAACAAAGAGACCTGTCAGCAGTGAACGTCACAGCCATTCCTATACCGGATGGTATAGTTTGGGACAGAACTGAATATGACATTTTTAGCCCGTTGGAGCTTTTGAAAATTTCACACTTATTCAAGATTTCATTACGTGACTTTATCACCTCTAGTACCTTTTCTGATAATTGGGACTTCGAGACTGTTAATAACATGATGCCTGATCTAGAAATGTCTGCAGCATTCACAAATCATGAATATTTAGAGGGTTCATCAGACTATGAACAAATTAAAACCATTATGGTCATCATTTCTTGCACAAATCTGCAATACCTACAAATGTATATATGTATAACCAATAACTCAACTTTTGCAATAAAGTTTCCATATTTTTTAGGATTCAACTTATCAAATCCAGAATCGTTTTATTTAAAAAATATGAACAAGACAGGAACAAAAAATATGTTAACCAATACAAAACAGATTTATTCTGCAGCCTTTATTGCCCAACTGTCTAGACAGGGTTTCGACTTTTGGAAAGACAACATTGAGACAAAAACTGTCTGGGGTACGAAAGATTGGCAAGTGCAGGAGTTGAAGGTTTGTTTAGAGCCTATATCATCCCTGAGCAAATTATGTTTTTGAATGACACTGTCCAACAAACGTCTTGCCTTGGGTTAGACAAGATCAAAGACATGAACCCACCGACCATACCTAAACCTGCAAGTATTAGCACTACACGGGGGTGGTTGACGTACATAATATTTTGCATCATAACAGATCAGATCCAGAATGGAAAAAATGGTTGCTCTGGCCCACAGACACAAACAACTGTCAAAATCGATTCCTGAACAAAACACAGGGTTTCACTATCAATAGGCCAGACCAAAGATATGTTCAAAGACAGAATCCTGGGATAGTAACAACATACAGTGTAGGGAAACTAAGCCTTGATTGGCTACAGAATTCTACACTTGAGGATGTAAAACACAACCTATATTTACTTAAAGATGGCGCAGACCGTAGGGAATTCTTGTTAGGACCAAGAAAACCACGTCAAAAATGTTTCATATATGCCAGTTTATACGCTGCTTATAATGAAATATGGAAGATTACCCAAGCAGAGACTGCAGAACGAATATGAGAAATTGATCGTATTAATTTAGAGAAATCTCTCACTGTAGTAGACAATGGGTTAACGACTCTCTCGTCCAGGATATATTCATTGGACAGCATTGTATCTTCTGCCATAGACATCATGGAACAAGACTTGGTCATGTTGCAACATGGTCAGTCTCAATCACGTTCTGTCATGCTTTTAGGCTGGACGCTACAAAACTTGCGTGCAGGCTATGTGCCTTGGCGTTTAATTAACACTACGTTACTGTTTTCAGAATTCAATCTCACTGACAAACAGATCAAACTGGCACAAAGGGGAGCAGACTGAGCATTAAAAACGTGTGCTGAGCATTGAAAAACTGGAACAACTACCATTCACAGTGGCAGGAAAACCAGCTACTGAGTGGATCATACATGCTAAAATTACTCTACCTATTACAATTTTCCATTTTCAATATTGTCTAAAACACATACCAGCAGGCAAATATGAAAGGTTGGGTAAAGAATACATCAAGACATCCTGGAATTTACCATACACACACAGATGTTGGAGTGGGGGATGTGAAGTGTTTCTTAGCGGTTCAAACTGTGAAAATGCACTAAGCGGTTCTCTCCTTTGTCAGGGTATTAATTTACACAGGGCCTGCGATGGTTCCACTACAAACGTATCCTGTCACCTGCAAGGCTCACAAGCTGCAGTGATTCATCCAATTTTGGGACTACTTTCCAATGGGAGTTACCTAATGTTGAATGATCACAGCTGCTGTTGCATGTTGCCAGGTATTCCATATCCAGTGACTGTTTCATCCAGGGTGACTTGCAAGTATTGTTTGCACAAACCAAGACAGCCAGGGAGTCACCTTTATGGCCTTCACTGAACATCTCTTCTATACGAATTGATACTCTAAGCAGAATGAAAGCCATTCTTTTACAAAAACTGTGCCAGTGACCTCGGCCAAAGAAACCTATGATCTACATGTCGCAAGGACTTCTGCCGAAATAAATGCCCTTTTGAATACAAACTGCCATATACATTTCTCAGAAATGTTGGAACGTATCTTAAACATGTCTGATGCGAGCGGTATTGTACATCTATTTAAGAACGTGTTTTCAGGACTGTTAGCACCTTTTCAAGCAGTCCTCGGAATATTTCCAAACTTTGTGCACTCTGTGTTTGGCGGACTGCCACTACTTTTCGGACTCGTTGCAGGGATCCTATTTTTGCTCCTCCTGCTATGATATGGCAAGCCAAATCTTTATTCTTTGATAACTTTATTTCGGTCATAGACCATAAAAGTGCAGATAAAATACATACAGAAATGCACAATATATAAAACAATGAATAAATAGCAGATCTAGATAAAAATGGATTAAACTAGATAGTTATCAATACTTGAAAAGTTAAAATTCATAGTAAAACATAGTTGAACAGAAGAATGTATCCATATCTTTTCCTTCTACGCCACATGCCAAATAAAAAGCGAGAGACAGCAAAAACGATGGGAGGGTGAGTGTCATACATAAAAACCCTACAAGCCTGTCTACAATATCTAAACCCTAGGTTCCTGCATAGCGGAATCAGACAGCATTTTCTTATAACCTCATATGCAGGGCAGAAAAACATTACATGGCTAACATCTTCACATTTACAGTTACATGCCGGGCAGGCAATATTTTTTGGTTTAGCCCATTTGCAAGTAAATGCTCTAAGTGGTAGAGTGCCATGCCTTAGCTGAATATAGAGCTTCCTCGCAAGCGGTGGATAAATTACATTTAAAAAATCCTCCGCTCACAATTCAGATTTCACCAGGAGGAACTCTGCTGAAAGTCTTCCTATGGAACCGGAACTCTGTAGGGCTAATAAATACTGCTGCCTCAACTTGCTTTTGAGTTCTAATTTTGATGTCCCCGGGCAACACACCTCCTGGGTCTCCCAGAGCTGAGGCAAACCAATCCGAATACTAAGGTACTTAATATGGCACAGCCACGGAATGTTCTTGCCTTTTAAAAGAGCCCAAACCTCTAGAAATTCCTCCCTATATGGGGCTAGTTCGGGCACTGACCAAAGTCTCTTCCAATAAAGCAAGGGCCATGCTGATACTAATTCTTCTATAGATTCCAACCCCAAGTCAAGTCGTAGGGGAATAAGTGGTGTACTAGTTGGCAACCCCAAAACACTCCTCATAAAGCCCTGCTCAACCCTCAGGAGATTAGAAATATTTTTGTTCTGCTCCGTACATTGAGGCCATTCTTGCTTGTAGTCGGTATATTTTGATAACCGGGGCTGCCGGCTTGAAATCCGAGATTCTGTGGACTTTGTTAATGTCCCCCATTACTTGGGAAAACCTAAGGGCTGATTTGGAAATTTGGGAACCCCAGTCAAAGTTTTCAGTCAGGGTAATGCCCAGGTAGACAAAGGTCTTGACTCTCTCTAGGGCAGAACCGTTTAGTATGGGGTTCAGGCACGTCTGCTTTGGGGGATTGAAAATCATAAACTTGGTCTTGTCCAAGTTAATCTCCAACATAATGCTGAGAAGCCATCCAGGGTGCGCTGGATGCCCGATGATGTTTTGGATAACAACAAAGTGTCATCCACAAATATAAAAGCGGGCACCCGCCTGGCGGCCAACCTAGCGGCATCATTGTCATTTACACCAATTAGATGGTCGACAAGGCCATTGATGTAAAGACAAAATAGCGTTGGCGCCAAGACGCACCCTTCAGAACTGGAAAACGTGCTGAGAGATCCCCGTGCCTCCCACACCTAACTTGGCGATAATTGCTAGTGTGAAGCCTAATTAGGATGTTCAGTAGATAGGATGGGAGACCTAGTTCTGCTAAGACTTTCCACAGTTTTTCCCTTTGGAACAAAATCATAAGCAGCCGTAGGTCAACGAAGATGAGATAGAGGCTGCCACCCTCCATTCTCACCGTCTTCCAAAATAAGACCTGTAGCCGAAATATTTGATCCAGAGTGGAAATACCCGTCCTGAACCCGTGTAGTTAGTATTTCATTTTTTTCCATCCACCCCTGGATCCTATCTAGGATGACCCTGCCCATTAGTTTCTGTGTGGTATCTATGAGGCTTATCGGCCTATAGTTTGATGGTGTTAATGGGCAGCCTTTCTTGAAAATGGGAACGATCTCGGCGCCGAGCCAAGTATCTGGTGGGTCGATTCCCCTAAGGATTGCATTAAATAGAACAACCAGATACGGTGCCCATATTTTGGGTTGAGATCGGAATAAATCCCCGGGGATTTTATCTAGGCCAGGGTCTTATTTGGTATTAGTCTTACTATTGCAGACTCGACCTCCTTCAAGGTGATTTCTTCGGACCATTCTAGAGTATACACGTCCCCAAAAAGCCGGGGGGCAAGCCGCCGGTCTCCATCCAAGAACCCAGCCAGTCGATACTCGTGGCTGGGTCCCGGGACAGGGAACAGGGGACATGCCACAGTTTCCCTTGGCACCACCGGTAGGTGCTCCTGGAGATGATCAGAAATGGGAGGGAGAATAGTCTCTTCAACCGAATTGGCGTATAGCGCACCGAAGTGCGCTTCCCACACTGCGGGTGCTATATTCGGAGTTGAGGCCAGTCCTCCCCCGCCCACACCAGAACTCACAATAGTCCAAAACGTTTTGAAGTCCCTGCATGAGAGTGCAGAGCTAAGTTCCTCCCATCTGCTCTCTTCCAATTGCTTCTTTCCCCTGGTAATAGCTTTTTTATATTTGAGGCGGAATTTCCTAATATTAGTTCTGTCTTTGGTTTTTATTGAAGAAAGCAAATCTTTTTTAGATTTCCTACAGACAACATCATACCAAGGATGCGTCCGGGCCTGGTATGTTTTTTCCCTTCCCATTGGACTGAACACATCCAAGAGCCTGGCAGCCAGCTGTTTGTGAATTTCCACAGCTCTGCCCTGTGAGTCTAAATCCAAATTGTCAATGGCTATATCCCCCATGCCTACTAGCAACGGTAATGCTATCTGGTAGATTTCTGCAAGTTTAATGGGGGGGTCCTGGAGGTAAGGCCATTTTACCCTCCACCTATTATTAGAAATCAAAAGTGGCAACAATGGACCATTAGACACAGGAGGAGGGTTTGTTATCCCGAAACTCCCAGGTTTAAGTGTTAAGACAAGGGCATTGTGATCGCTGTCTTGACGTGGATGAACCCTAAATTCCAACAGTTTGTCCCAATGTCTAACTTCCATCATAATATAATCAATGATGGAAGTTTGCCCCAATCTATTAAACGTGGCTTATCCCGGTTTGTCGGGCTCCAATCTCCCGTTACACGCCCGCAAAGACGTTGAAAGGGAGAAGGATTTGATTTGCAGAAACAATGGGGTCCATGCTCTTTCAGTCGGGATTAGCGGATCGGGAACATGCCAGAACCGGTCCTCATCGTCTGGTTCACCCGCATTAGAAGTCACAAGGGGCTCGAACTGGCAGTTGAAGTCGCCACCTACTATTAGGGCGGTCAAAGGGTCGAGAGACTGAACAACCTGTTTTAATGTTACAATAGTGTCTGATTCCTGGCTACTCCTGAGTGGTCTTGAATAGATATTTAATATGGCCACCTGGGGCCTATCTTGAGGTGTTAGGAGCACGCATTGGACATCAAGAGAGTTAGTTGGTATCGAAACTGCCTAGACACCCAAATGCGTGCCCACCCATATTGACAGGCCACCTGAAGGCCTCCCCCTACCCCTAGTTGTGGCCAGGACATCAAACGTGGCAAAGCCGGTCCTTACACACTCCTCCAGTGCCCATGTTTCCTGCAGCAGGCAAATATCATGCATTGCCAAAAAAGAGCCCCATTCAGGTAAAGCCAGTTTACTTTTTATTCCAGCCACATTCCAGGACAATATTTTTCTACCACTTTCGACTGGGCTGGTGTTGATTGATGATTCGCCCTTACTTTGGTGAGGCCCAGCACTACACAATAAGAGCTTGGGCTCTGATGACTTTTCCATTGCCTCCCCTATTAGCATATCCTCGGGGGAAGCACAGACCCCAGCCTGCAGAGTACCAGCCTCCGATCCCATCCCAGCATCTGTGGGGTTAGCATATGTTGTTATGTTATCAGGGGTACTACTATCATCATTGCCCACCCTTGTCCCTATTTGGGTACGCAGACTGCTGCGTGTTTGGGGCAAAGAACTCTGGCACACAGGGCGTCAGTCAGCCCGTTCTAGCATGCTATACCTATTTCTCTGTGGAAATGTTAAAAGTAAGGGGATAAACTGCTGGCAACCTTCCCAAGATGTTGCTCCATGTTGGGTTCTGGATGGTAGAATGTTCCAACTCCCGACCTGCCGCATACCTCTATTCTGTCCAATCCTCCGAAGGGGAGTAGAATAGAAATATGACAAGTGTAGGGGGAATATTTGGGTATTAGACCAGGATGGCGACCTACTGCAGATATATTCTACAGAACGTGGTAAAGTTAATCACCACACAGTTCCCCGCAATAGTTTTAGGTCCAGTCCCAATCCAGTCTACTCTTCTGACACACAATATTTCGCCGGAGACGTTAAGAGGGAAAGGCCTGTTGGAATTGAGCCTTTGCATGCATTTGTTTTTTAATTCAAAATAGTCCTCACTTTTACCCTGGCTTAAGGGGGGGACTCCAGCAAGGACCACAGCGTATGGTGATGACTCAGGAGGGAGATCAAGGGTAGGCAAAAGAGCTAAAGAACCCTCCTCTGCTTGGGCTTGCAAGCCAAATCACCAGCATCACTCCAAGCACCTTAGAGCGAGCTCTATTGGAGATCAAGTGTCGTGAGCCCATATGGATACTATGCTGGACCCGGTAACGGCCCATGCTCTGTGTTGTCCCCAACGGCTACCAATCCTGATGACGGCATTCATTGAGATCTCACAGATGCAAATTGCTACTGCTGAGGTACGAGAGGAAACAACAGGCACGCAGGTAACATCCGATACGAATATTGCTGATGCGACCAATGCTGACGGCGATGCTTCTCATCTATGTGCGGTGATTCTTCTAAACGAGGTAATCCAACTTTCACCTACAATGGTAGACGACTTTTTGTCTACAGACAGTAGATTTCATGTTTTCTCCAAGCCCTAACACTGACTTTTGATTTTGGCACACAGTGTTCTGAGAGACTTTGAATTTGACCTTCATTTTTTCTTTTTAAAACAAGGGACTAACTTTGGAACTTAATCCTATGATTAATTTTGTTTTCCAAATTTGTATTTTTTCATTTTTTGGCGCAAGTAATCTGCTTATAGTTAAACTATCCATAGAGAATAAGAATTCTTTGAATACTTCCAGAGACAATATATGACCTTGTCCACCCCAACATGATTATGTAATCTGGAAATGAAATGGTTTCGGCATTTTTTCTACTGTATTTACGAGCCAATTCACCATGTATATGTGTTTATGATGCATTCATGTAGCATTCATTCATGTAGCATTTACACGCCTACATATGCTTAGAATGAAGCATTGCTTTAATGCGTACAGCAACACCTTTTAAATGCATTTTTTATAAATATGTTTTTGACATGTTTTAGCACATCATGCGAAGCTATGTTTTAGATATGATTAACATGTTTAGGATTTAATAACGTCATACATACGAAAGTGGAGTGGGTGTTTTGTGTCGATTTAGATTCCGTATGAATTTCCCGATGTATGCCCTTATATAGGTACAATTCACATTGCCCTTATTTAGGCATAGTAATCCAGCCCTTATTTAGGCATTGCTCATGCTAACCAAATACAGGCATGGCTACTTACATCTGTTCATCTACGTCACAACAAGTTCTTGGAAAACCAGACTCTTAAGCCTTTAGGACTTCCCCTTGCTTGGATATTGATTTCTCCAAGAACTCATTTATTATGCATGAACATCTGTTCCTTAGGAGTTCATTCATGACGTTCTTATGCCCGACTTTTACGTCAATACTGGCATTCCTAAACACCTTCAAGCTATAAATATGCCTTCACTTGCCATGGCAGATCACGGTTTGGTCCACAGTTCGACTGCCTACTTGCACGACGCAGTTCTCCACAGCAAGTTCGGAAGAAAGTACAGTCCCCAACTGACACGCTGACCAGACGCTGCCATCCTTCTCGCCGAGAATCCAGCTCCAGTGTATCTGACTCCCCTTGCAGGGTGTTAGAGATCGAGACCCGGGAAAGAGATTCCAACCTCTCTCATTCTAAGGTATGGAGCCGACTAGAACCTAGAGGGACTCTTGGCAGGTATAGTTAAACTAAACTATAGCTAAACTAGACTATAGCTAAACAGCACCTACTTCTTCCCTCGTACTAGACAGGTTAGGTACACTGGGGTAGGATTATTTTAGAAGCACCAGATGAGTATTTTACCCTGTGTTATTTATGTATCATTTTTTATGAATATATGTCATAGCTACAGACCATGCTATTGCAGTATTATTTAATCCTACTGCTAACGCTGTACGTATTATACTTCGCTTTCTGTCTTGCAATTATATCAGTTCATATCTCTTGCATGAGAAATAAGGCTGTTCAATAAACCCTTTTTATTGAAATGCCCGTCTATCAATTTCTGTGCAACTCTGTAGAAACAAAGCATGCACGATTGACTAGGTGAAACGGTTATCTATTGTTTCCACGACTCTGAAGAGATTGTTCCGATTCTAAAGGAAACACAGTTTATGCGGTTGTCTGAAACTAATCCCTTTTGTTCATTCGAGAAGTTTCTAGTGACCTCTGAGTTAGCTGGCACACACAAGTAATTAAGTTTAATGTTCTCGATAGAGACATACTGATCTCAGTCCTATGTCAAAACTATAGTGTATATTATTCCAATGCGCAGAGCCTATCTGGGATATAGGGACTACACTACAGGAGGACCTCTGGCTACTGAAATGCTACACATCTGGACAAAGAGCAAGAGTCTTAGGTCTGTGGACTACACTCCCCATGAAGCAACAGTGTTTCCACTCTACAGGATGTGCGAACTCAGCTGGAGCTGTCTCCAGTCTTGACAAGCACAGCTCGGCTTACCTCTCACTGCCCTGAGCATAAATTATGCCTAGTTCAAGAGTGCCTAAATTGTGGCACGCATAGGTTTTGTGTTGAAAGGAGTCCCTTTCATTACAAAACTTCTTTTTAAGACATGTTCCACTTTGTATGTGTGCTGTACAATGTAGTGCACGAAAAACGTTCTCATTGATACACTTCCCTCGAGGCAGTGCAGTGTTTTGGAGCAGAATTGTGTCTACGAGTCTATGCAGCTAGGGATGAGATTTGCATCAAAACCCATTGCTGTTGCATGGGAAGGCCCATGCACCACCTATGGAATGCACCCTTGATGCAAAGTAATACTGGGCAGTGCATTGCGTAGCTTTGTGTTACTTTGGATGACAAGTCAAATTACAATTTGCGTTAGATTACAAATCCCACTGCAAAACTTTATGTCTGGTATGCATTAAAAAAGTAACACAAACCCAAAGTGTTTATAATTTAGGTCATGGTTCTATGCATGCCCCAACTCCAAACCCGTCACAGCAAAGCTGTGTAGAGTAGAGGCATGGAAGTGAGGTCCACCTTTCCCTGCCCGTGTTGTCTCGGCCACCAGCCTCGCAAGCTAGCATTCTGGCACGCAAGTGTCTCAGGCTTCTTTCTATGCTGCTGTGTGCTCATCACTAGAAGTGGAAGGGGAGTCTGGCAAGTAGTTTCTGTATTGGTCATGGTATGGGTTCGATAACGCCTGCTCCCTTTCAAAGCAATTCATTCTAATGTATTATATTATTTTGACTGGGTACATCTATGCCCCAACCTTGAAGTTACTGGATTCACTCCTCTCAAAATCCCTCTCATCAGGCTCTAATGTTACTCAAAACATAACATCCTGCATACCCACCCAAGATATTCCACCTTCCATTAACATATCCATAGTAGGCAGAAGTCTAGAATAAAATAAGAACAAAACTTGGGGCCCTGGTCAGACAAAAACCTTTAATATATGGTTGCAGATTTAAATTGCTGCCTAAACTTATTTTTGTATATCTTTTCTATTCAAAAACATTCCTAGTATTACCCCTGAAAAGCTGCACCAGGTGTAAATTTCCTGTACAAATGCAGTTTTTTCTCTGCAGGGAAACATTTTCCCTATACAGAAATTACTTCTACTCAGTACTTAATTTGTAAAATAATGATTGCATGCAGTGCTTAATTTGTAGAATATTAAGTGCCAGGGCTCTGAACAGGAGGCCCCTGCAGCCATCACCCTTGTCATCGCTGCCAAAACAGCTACTAACCATCTCTTGCGCATGTAAATGTGACAGTTCAGATTATTCAAGGTCCCCACAACTAAAGAATGGCTCGGGAGGCAGGTATTAGCAGTTTTAATGTATATTGTATACTAAACAACATTGTTCTGCTCATCTCTAAATTAGATGAGCAGCGCCACCATGTGGTAGACTGTTCCAAGTATGGTGTTGACAATTAGGTGCTGGTGCCGAGCACTGGAAAGCACCGGCTCAAATTTAGCACTAATTACTGGTGTCCAAAGCGCTTCTCAGAATCCTGTGGTCGGTGCAAATAAATGTCAGTGCGCCGAATACCAAGGATGCACAACCTTGAATCCACTCCAGGCCTCCATAATCCAATGCCAGACACTGCCTGCCCCTTTATATCACTCTTTTGTGTTCCTGCCCTCTCCCTTTTTGAAGGGATTTCCGTCTTTCTCCTCCTTCTGTTTATTGCTTTGTGTGTTTTTCCCTCTTTTGCTCTCGGAAAATGCCCGAAGAGGAAAATAATTGCCAGTCCTCAAAAATGAGTGCTGACGGCCACTCTGGCACAAATAAAGCCCTGCTTATACGAGACCCCAGAAAATCTGGGGTTGATCTGCACCACTTCAGGAACGGAAGTTACTCCAGAACTTGGCTGTAGTAAATCCGTGAATATTTCCAATCAAAAAATACCAACAGAGGCACGATTTATCACTTATTTCTCCTGGCTCAGACAATTATAACAGATGCCTAGTGTATTAACACTTGAGACTGGGTAGACTTGGTTTGTAAAGCAAGTACATGCAGTGTGTGCTGCAGAGGATTTCTTTACAGTCCTAGGGGAAAAGACAGAGGGTCACAGAGCCCCCTCCCCTATGAAGAGTTCATAGAGATAGCTACATGTCTAAGATTATTTGTTAAACGTGCACACGTAACTGTGAAGGAGTCTCTTGGCTCTGGTCACACTACCTTGAGGGCGAGGAAAAGGGGAAATAAGGGGCCACTTAGGGAATAGCCAAGTTTTTAAATAATACCTGCATTTCTGTAGGTATGGCATTAGTTGCGACTGTAAATGTATAGAATTCCAAATAGTGGCGCCTTAGAAGCAAAAAGAGCTTGTGCCCCATTTTTTATATTTAGTCCAGGAACCTCAAAGATAGCTTTGCAGGCATATCTAACCTGCCTTGAGATGTCCTAAATTTATTAGCCAGAAAGTGGAGACCTTTACTGTATAAGATTCTATGCATCATTTAGGCTGTTTGGAATAGAATTCGCTTCTTAGCTGACAGCCAGTGCAACTGGGCTAAATTCTCAAGTGATTGAGACTTTTGTTTTAGATTCTACACTGCACTGACCCGGGGCAAACTGTATCTTTTCTTGTCAAGTGTTGATTTTTTTTGAGAGACCCAGTTAAGCGAGTTACTGTAGTCAATGCAGGATTGCACGAAGGCAGTGGCCACTACTGTCCTGTGGCCAAATGATAAAAGGAGAAAGATTTGTCTGAGACAGCGAATTTGGAGAAAACAAATTCTGGTTCTTTTGGCAATTTTTTTCTCCATGTTTAGAATTTCATCAAAGAAGAAGCCCAGATTTCTCACTGATGTCACTGGTTTTGGGACACTTTCCCAAGGAAGAGGCCCAGAGGGAGACATCCCCCGAGTTCACTTTTTTGGTGATTGGGAGAATTTCCATCTCGGAGGGGTTTAAGTTGGGATAATTATTGGTCATCTATTCAGGGAATGATTCTATGATAGCTGATTAGGGAAGTCATCGTCTAGGTTATCATTATCATCAGTGTGTCATCAGCATACAAACAGGTGGTTACAATAAATGGGGCAAGCAATGTCACTGGACATAGATATTGAAAAGCAGTGGGGAGAGGGAAAAGCCCTTGGGGACAGCACAACATTGGTGGGGGCCTAGATAAACGTTCCTAATTAGACTTGTTGAAACCTGTCTGATAGAAACGACCCAACTCAATTAAGGATAGTGGTCAAACATTGAAATATGATCTTATGGTCTCCGTATTGAATGCTGCTTAGATGTTGATGATATTCATACGTCCTGATTTACCTCTATCTATCAGCCATTATTCTCTGGTCGTCAAAAGATGACACTTTCCTTGCCCATTCTTGGCCTGAAACTGGCTTGAATTTCCGCAAGAATTGTATTTTCCTAGATAAATGTTACTAGTTGTATTGCAACAACTTCCTTGAGGATTTTGGACAGGTGCGGCAGTAAAGAGATAGGGCAGAAATCAGCTGGTTCCCTTGACAGGGTGCTCTGCATGTGAAGGGTAGGACATGTACTAAGATGTGTGTCATGTCCTGACAGTGAAATAATCTCCATTTCGTTTTTCACTGTCGAAAGGCCATCTTGCCCATAGGATAGAATGGGAAGGCTGTGTAATATGTTTTCCAGCTTATCTTCCCAAAGGCTTAAAATGGAAAGTTGAAGTATAGAATGCCTGAACTCACAATATAATAACACATCTTTTTATGAAGGTGTTTTTTCATTGTGTGTTTAGAAGCCACTCTTTTAGACGTGGCTGAGTTTTTGTGCTCTAACATTTCTGTGTGTCTCTGCCTGGCTGTGGATTGACTGACTTGATTTGAAAGCGATAGGATCTGGTGAATGTCTTTACCCAGGGGAGGGGGTGAGACACAACAGGCTGACCTGCATCTGGAGTGTTTGGGGAGAAGTCCCTAGAGGTGAAGAGGCCTGGGTTTCTGCTATAAACAATAGTTCCATCTCCTACTGAGTGATTGAGAATCCAAACCTCCACTAATCAAAGAAAGAAAGGTGCCACTGGCAGGGAGGCACCCAGAACTGGTTTTAACAGGGGGTCCCCTGAAACACAAAAACTTCAAAGCCATTGAGGGGTATAACTATGAGAGCTGAAGCCCCTGAACTTTGGAGAATGGCTTGATCAAGTGTGAATAAGACTGGAGCTACTTCGTGGTCAAGAGGACCTTTGCCAAGGAAGAAACAACTGAATAGACTAATGGATAGGACTGACCCTTGCTGTGTGATCTGGGGCTGGCCTGCAGTTTGCAGTTTCAACCAAGGAAATGCTAAAGGGACTTTGCTGTGTGCTATGTCCCCCTGCTTGAAAGACTTTGCTCTGTGCTGTGTCCTGAAGTGACTTATCCCCAAGGGCCTGAGGTGAGCTGGCTCCCTGTTTGGAAACACATGAACACAAAAGTTTCCAGGAGAGTCTCAGTAGCACTGTGTGTGCATGCTTGTTGCAGCCTGAGACCCTCGTAAGAACTGCCCTGTGAAAGTAGGCGCCTGGAGTACAAGTGAATCTCAGTGACAGTGTGTGCATGTGCTTTGTGCAGCCTGAGACCTTCAGGAGGATTGGCCTGTGATTGAGGGGTGCCTGGAGTCCAAGCAAGTATCAGCGACACAGTGTGCGAGTGCTTTGTGCAGCCTGAACCCCTTTGTGAGGATTGTCCAGTGAGCGTGTGCACCGGAATCCAATGAGTCGCATCGCTGCTGTGTGCGGGTGCGTTGTTCACCATGAGACCTTCGTGAGGATTTGCCTTGTTATCATATGCACTGGTATCCAAGTGAGTCTCATTGACGCTGTGTGCATGTGTGTTGTGCACCGTGAGACCTTCGTGAGGATTTGTCTTGTTATCATGTGCACCGTAATCCAAGTGGGTCTCATCGCCGCTGTGTGCGGGTGCGTTGTGCACCGGGAGACCTTCGTGAGGATTTGCCTTGTTATCGTGTGCACCGGAGTAAAGTGAGTCTCAGTGACACTGTGAGCGTGATCTTCGTGCAGCCTGAGACCTGTGTGTGGTGTGCCCAGCGATCGTGCACCCGGAATGAAGGAAGACTCAGCGAGGCTGTGTGCATGTGCTTTGTGGCAGCCTGAGATCTTTGGAACTGAAGCGTCCTGGACCGGCAGTCCTGGAGGTGCTGAGTTGCCGGCCCGAGCCGCCGTTGCCATTTCACAAAGCTGCATTGGAGGCCCAGCCGCTGGACAAAGAGAGGAGAGTGAGTTTGCGCCCCCAAGTAATGTGTGTTGACTCCTGTGGCGGGGCGAGGGCTTGGAGGGAGATACTCTCGGCCTCTCTCTCGTATTGGCAGCGCGAGCCTCTGCTTCGGCTAGTGTCACGGCCCGTATTGCCAAGGGAGTGGCAGTACAGGGGCCGGAGTGCGAAGCGCCACTTTGGGATAACATTGTACTGTGTTGGGGGCAACTGTGAGAGGCTGACTGCAAGTCAGAAGGAGAGGCAGAGAGACCACCTGAGGCCAGGTGATCTGGGCCAGAGTGTACTACGTAGTATTCCATTTCTGAAGAACGGAGTACCGGAATGTCGTATTACACATTGCATCAACTGTGCTTAATGGAGTACCTGATTAGAGTATTACACATTGCATTATTCCTGCATTAATGAACTACCTGATTAGTGTATGACGCATGGCATTTTTATCTGCATAACAAACTACTTGATTGTTGTATGACGCTTTGCCTTGTTTCTGCGTAACGAACTACCTGATTAGCGTATTGCGCATTGTATTATTCCTGCATAACGAATTACCTGATTAGTGTATAGGCATTGCCTTATTTTTGCAGAACAACATATCTGGTAGTTGTATTACGCATTGCATTATTTTATCTTGCAACGTGCCTGATTGTTGCGTTACACATTGCATTCTTTTCATTGCAGAGTATCTGATTGCTGCGTTATGCATTAAAGTATTGTTACATTACAAAAGTGACTGATTCTAGCATTACAAACTGAATGACATGCTATTAGGAGTACAGGAGAATGGTTAGAAGTGATCATTGACATCGCCAGTACTTACAAGGGCTGGCTGGCCGACCAACCGGCCAGGAGAAATATTACACAACCTCATATGTTGGTTTTTTCATTTTTTTCAAAGCTATTTTTATTAAAGTTTTGCAACATACATCTGAGATAGTACCAGTGTAGCTTCCCACGCAGGGGAGCAAAGTAGTGCAGCAACAGTATAAAGGCCAAAAGAGGTGCAATGCCCAGTATGAATCAAGCTCCACACTTATGGAGTGGTCCGAGTTGAGGATACAGTTCCTAAACATTATGGAGCTTGAAATGAGTCCTTTCTAATTCAAGTTGAGGGCAAGCATTTTCACCGAGTGTCGTCTACTCTCTACTACAACAATCTCTTCATGTCCTAAACATGACATATATGACACTGAATAAGCAGTAATCATATAACCTTGTCTCTCAGATGTAAATGAAACTGAAAAAAAGACAAAATAACCCCCCCCCCTTAAACTCACCCCCCACCCTCCCCGTGGTGGCGGCGACAAACATACAGTGAAGAAGTCACATTACACTAGAACTCCAATCAAAATTGAAAGAGGCTCTTATGGAGGCAAGACATACAGCGGATGGAAGGCCTTGTGAAAGGAAGGTGACCAGGGGGCCCCACTTAAACTCAAAGTTCTTGTAGTTATCTCTAAAAATGTCAGACATACGCTCTAAGATGAGCAATTTCCATAGGCGAGAGTGCCAAAGAGAAATAGCTGGAGCCTCCTTTCTCTTCCAGGCGGCCGCCAAAGTAATCTTAGCTGCTCCAATACATAGCCACATGATCGTTTTATCGGCTCGGGTCTGGAGTACTAGGGAGGGGTCGCAAAGCTCCAGAAGGACGCCTGCATGGTAGTGGGGATGGGATATCCCAGTATAACTTTTATGTGTGTCAGAATCTCCTCCCAAAAGGGGGGATGGTCTGGCAATCCCACCATATGTGTTGAAAGTCTCCTAGTAGCCCGCATCCCCTCCAACACCTATCAGAGATGGCGGGAAAGATTTGTCCTAACTTGGCAGGGTGCAGGTACCAATCCATCATAGTCCTCAAGTGTGCTTCCCTAACCTCTCTGTAGTGATTAAAACTTGTAATATCCGACCATAAGTTCGTCCATTCCTCTTCAGAGATAGGACGATGTATAATATCTTCCCACATAGACAAATATCGTGGGCGCAGGGTCTGGGCAGTTTTAAGCAGGAAGCTATAAATAAATGAAATCCCCCCCTCATAGAGGTTGTCTTGGTGAGGAAGGCTTCAAAATTTGTGAGGGGTCGGTGGCAGCATCTCATACATGAGAAGCAAGGGCCCAGTGCATCAATTGGGTATAGTGGTATCTTTCTGTGTGCCCTATTTCATAATCCCACTTACAATTATCAAAAGTAAGAGGATCGAAGTTGTGGCACAGGTGTGTCAGCGCCAAGCAACCTCCCTTCCTCCAGGCATCAAAGGGTCCCTCATGTAGAGCTGGGAGAAATGCGGGGTTGAAGTGGATCGGTGCGAAGGGGGAGAGGAACGAAGTCCACCTATCGTCACCCGAGACAGAGTCCCATACCTTGAGGATTGTGCGTGTGGGTGTGCTAATGTATGTGTTTGTAGGCCTATCTTGTCAAGGGCGCCAGACCAAATCCCAGATTGTCCTTCCCGTCACGCTGCGGTCCATGTGCAACCAATGCTTCTCAGATTCCTGTTTTGACCATTCAACTAACAGGCATATGCATCAACGGAAATACCTCCCGGTAAAACAGCGATTCGGAAAAACAGGCCGATACCGACCGCAAAACCATAAATTGCAATGCATCAAACCGAAAATCGGAAAAAAATAAAGAACCGCTAAATGGCCCCGCGGTAAATTACCGAATCGTTAAACAGACATTCGGAAATACCGAACCACAAAGCAATAGTTCGGAAATACCGAATAGGCAATAACGAATGGAAATGGTATGCATGAACAGTCGCTAATACCGGAAATCCCCAAAATCGCTATTTAGCATGAGCAAAATAAGGGGAATCACAATCAGGAGGTAAAGTTAACAGAAGGACAGAAAAAAAAATTTAAACCCCATCAGCAGGTGCTGACAATCAGTTACCCTTCATAAATGCCCTGGGAAACCCCACATGTACACCAAAATGGCTGCCCTGTACGTGCTTGCTAGGAGGTGGAGGATCAACGCCCAGGCCCAGCGCAGGAGGATGATACAGGACAGGATCTTCAGGGTTCGCATCACTTTGCTGGGGCAGACCGAGGAACAGGTGTACGTCAAGTACAGACTGAACCGTGCCATGATAATGCACCTAATAGCAGACCTGACACCCTTACTGCAGCACGAGACCCGTCGGACCAACGCCATACCTGCCCATGTGCAGGTGCTATGCTGCCTGCACCTGCTTGCATCTGGAAGCTTCCAGGGGGTAATAGCTGAGACAGGAGGCGTGTCGCAAAGTGCCTTATCACGCTTTTTCCACCGGTTTCTAGAGGCCATGCTGACATTTCTCAATCGCCACATCACCTTCCCCAGAACCCCCCAGCAGCTAACCCGCACCAAACGGGAATTCTACCAGGTGGCACAATTCCCCCATGTCATCGGGTGTGTCGACTGCACGCATGTCCCCATCTGTCCTCCATCAGCCACCGAATACATTTACCGCAACCGGAAATCGTATCATTCAATAAATGTTCAGGTGGTGTGCAATGCCAAGTTGATCATTACCGACATTGTAGCCCAATTTCCCGGGAGCACACATGACGCCTACATTTTCCGTCACTGTGGCCTCCACAGGCGCCTGATCAACGGAGAATTCGGAGAGGGACACCTACTAGGTACAAATAGCTGCATCATCGTACTCCCCATCCACTCCTTCCCCACATGTATAATTCCATTAATGCTGATTACCATTCTCTCCCCATCCTGCAGGTGACAGCGCATACGCATTGCGTGAATATCTCCTCACGCCCTATCTCAACCCAGCTACCCCGCAAGAGCAGCGCTACAACAGGGCACACATCAGTACTAGGAATGTGGTTGAGCGAACATTCGGCATCCTGAAGAGCCGCTTCCGAATACTGCACAAGACTGGAGGTGCTTTGCAGTACGACCCAGTGACCTGCTGCCAGATAATTGCTGTGTGTGCCATCCTGCACAACATCGCCACGCGCATGGGGATACACATAGAGGTGGAGGGAGAGGAAGAACTGCGTGCCCAGCAACCCCCCCCACAACACCAACAGGCACATGTGCCCAACACAGCTGAAGGGCAAAGGAGACGGGCATACATCACACGTAATCATTTCTGAGACAGGTAAGAGAGTGACTTGACAACAGGATCAGTTTTGCAAGGGTTTAATGGGCATGGACACCTGACTGGTGCAGAAAAACGTAACACAAACAAGCTGCTGCCGCAGCGAAAAAAACTAGCAATGTCCCTTCTCAGAACAGGTGGCGCGTGAGGCACTTTGGTCTGTCCATGGTTACCTCACCAAGGACAGTGTGACTATGCCACATGTTTACTTCCGTTTGCCGCGTACCCCCAGTCTCTTGTCCTGTGACTCCTCGGGTTGTACACGATGGGAGTCAGTGGCAGTTGCACTGCGGCCACTGCGCCTCCTCACGCTGGTGTCCGGCAGGGAGACGCTGCTGACACTGGAGGCTGCCTCACTCCCCTCTTCCGCCCCCAGACTGCTGACACTGGCTGACCCTGGCTGCAGTTGCTCCACTGCAGTGGTCACCCTCTCAAGGGCCTTTGCCACATCCCCACATAAATGACCAAGATCCACTTGCAGGGACACGGACCTGCGTGACAGCACAGCCGTGCTGTTGCACATCTTATTGATGGCCTTGTTTGTGGTATTCACTGCCAGCATGACCTGCCTGTGACGCCGGCGCTCACTCCTTTGGCCTGCGAGTATGGCACGTGTCAGTTCTTGCAGGCACAGCTTGATGTCTTTGTTGCCCGCAGATACGGCAGTGGTGTGCTCACGCACTGCGGCAGTCATGTAGCCTAGTTTGTTGCATAGTTGTGTCATGCTGAGTTTCATGGCACCCATGTGTCTCCCCTGCAGGCGCTGGACACGCAGCATCCGGGCCTCCACTACTCCGTACCCTCCGGACAGATCGACCGGTCTTGCAGCAGCCCGACCCGGGGACACAACCCTCTGCCTGATGCGCTGTCGGCCTGCAGTGTGGCTGGTTGGAGTGACGACAGCCTGGCGTGGAACATTTGGGTGTGATGAAGATTGATCTGACTCCATCACGGACAGGGCGGCAACATCTGCTCTGTGGCTCTGCGGAGTGGGCAGCACTGGTGGTGGTGGTGTCTTGGTCCGCGAGGGTGGTGGTGGTGGTGTCTTGGACTGGGAGGATGGTGGTGGTGGTGGTTGCTTCGGCCGGGAGGACGGTGGCGGTGGTGGTTGCTTCGGCCGGGAGGACGGTGGCGGTGGTGGTTGCTTCGGCCGGGAGGACGGTGGCGGTGGTGGTTGCTTCGGCCGGGAGGACGGTGGAGGTGTTGTCCGGCGTGGTGGTGAAGGGGAGGACATGACTTCAGCTCCCTCTGAGCACTCCGCTTCTGACAACACTGGCGTCTCTGAGATGACAAGGTGGCCACTGTCGTCTGAATCGATGGGGGATGCATCTGTGTGTGAAACAGTGCATAGTTAATATCATGGTATGGTATGTGACAATAGCTGTGGCATCTCACAATAAATTACTTTTGTTGACTGACATTTGACCCTTGGCAGCTGTATTCATCTCTGGGCTCAGGCATGCACCCATTCATGTATTGACTACATCTCCCATGGTGCAACACAGTGGTGAGGGTGTGTGTGTAGGGCAACGCTACATGTGCACTGGGTCTGGCATGGGGGAGTGGGCAGGGACTACGTACACGCTGCATCGTTACGCTGGCATGCCTCTTACCTTGTCCTCCTTCCGCAGCACCTGAGGTGTCCAGACTTGTGACCCCCACAACAGCTTCACGTTCTATGGTGGCCTCCACTAGATCCTCCAGGTCAGTGTTAGGCGTCACGTTTGATGGTCCCCCTCCTGTGCCAGCAGCATCCCTGACCCTCTGCGCAATCTTCTCCTTGGCCCTCTTACGCAGGTCGTACCATCGTTTTTTGAGGTCGTCGATGCTGCGGTGGGTGACTCCGCAGGCATTCACCTTGTCCATGATGCGCAGCCACATCTTCCTTTTTTCTGCCTCTGGCACCTTAAGCGACAACTTGCCAAATATGCGATCATGGTTGCTGCTCACACTCTGTATGAGGATTTCCAGCTCCTTATCTGAAAACTTTCGTTTTCGCTTTCGGGATGTGTCCTTTCCATGCTGGGGGGCCTCCTTCTCCATCCTGTCCTGCTACCTTTTTCCTGCTTGCTTCTGGTTCAGTGTGGGACCTCAGCTCCTGAGCTCTGCCTCCTCCTCTGTGCAACTCCGGACACTGAATGCAGCGTGGGTGTCCTACTTCCTGGTTGTGATGTCATCAGCCTGCTTCCGAAGCGTCGCGTTATTTTCCCGTTTTCGGTATTACCGATTCCGCTATTACCGGATCCGGTAATACCGACTCGGTATTTCCGATTACGGTTTTTGTTACTCGCGCTGGCGTTTACTCGTTCTTTATTAGCGATTATTACCGACTCGGTATTTTTTACCGATTACTTTGATGCATCGCGGTTTGCATGTTCATATTAGCGATTCGTTATTTTTCGGTATTACCGACTGGTATTTACGAACGTTGATGCATATGCCAGTAAGACCCTTAACTGTGCAGCTTTATACTATAATTGAATATCTGGGAGTCCAACTCCCCCATCTTTCAGGGAACAGTGCAATAAACAGTAAGAAAAGCGAGCACGTCGCCCCTGCCAGATAATGCGTAGGATCATGGCCTTCACCTTTTGTAAAAAATCACCCTCAAGCTCTATAGGTAAGGCTTGAAACAAGTAAAGGAGCTTAGGCAGGAGAGTCGTCTTCACCCCATGAATGAGACCTAACCATGACAGAAAAAGAGGTTTCCATTTTGTGAGTTCTGTTTGGATGCGTACAAGGATGGGAGGGAAATGGGAAGCGTAAAGACCCTCAAGTCTTGGCGTTAGTTGAACCCCCAAATATTGGATGGAAGATGTAGCCAAGGGTAGGGGAGTAAGGGCCCGGAGCCCGAGGACTTCTGCCGGTGGGAGGGTGAGGTTGAGTATATACGATTTATCTACATTAATGTTAAACCCTGACACACCTTAAATCGTTCAAGTTCCGATTGCAAGTTAGAGGTAGCGGGCTCAGATAGGGATAGAAGGACATCATCCGCGAACAGGGAAATTTTGTGGGACTCCCCAGTGAAAGGCAACCCCATAATTCCAAGATTGGACCTGATCGCCAGTGCTAATGGTTCTATGCTGAGAGCAAAAAGTAAGGGTGAAAGGGGACACCCCTGCCGGGTGCCTCTGGAGTGGTGAAAGGAGGACAATTGCACCCCGTTGACTATTACTTTGGAGCGGGATGGAGGTAATTGGCCCTAATCATGGAGAGAAATTTAGGTGAAAATCCGAATGCTGTGAGGGTTTGGAAAAGGTAGGGCCAGTCAACCCTGTCAAAGGCTTTTTCAGCATCTAAACCCACTAGGACCTCAGGGATTTGATGTTTATTTGGCCTTTTCTATCAAGTGTATAATTCAATGGGTGTTAACGTGCGCTTGAAGTCCTTTGATAAAACCCGACTGGTCTGGATGTATGAAATTGGGCAGGAGGTCATTCAGGCATTTGGCTATAATCGAGGAATAAAGTTTTGCATCGAGATTTAATAGGACAATCGGCCTACAAGATGCGCAGTGCTGGGGTTCCCTCCCTTGTTTGTGTATCACCGAGATCATGGCCTCGGAAATGGTGCGGAAGGTTGTCCCTTCCTCCGCCACAGTGTTAAAAAGATGAGCAAGGTGGAAGCTAATATCCTGGGCAAATCTATACTAATATAATAAAGAGAGAGCCCAAACCTTTGAGGCGGGTAATCTCAGGAACCACAGCACCAATCACAACACCCAATACAGCGTTGGAAAGGGCAGTTGCAGCAGAAGGACATAGGCTATGCAGACGCCCACCATATACATTTAAAAGGTAAAAGAACCGTGCCAGCAAAGTAGTCCCTTGTGGGCGTGTCTGCGTTGTGCTGTGGGCGTGTGCTGGGGGCGTGAGAAACGCTGGGGGCGTGTGGTACGTTCCGCCCTTCATGGACTCCTCCCTCTCGATGACCAGACAAGTCAACACCGTCTCCTCGTCGTGCTTCAACACCCTGCGCATGCTCCGAAAGATCTTCCGCTGGATCCCGACCGAAACCAGGAAGACGGTAACCCAGGCACTCCTCACCAGCCGACTGGACTACGGGAACACGCTCTACGCGGGAACCACAACCAAACTACAGAAAAGACTCCAGCGCATACAAAACGCCTCCGCCCGACTCATCTTGGACATCCCCCACCGCAGCCACATCTCCGGCCACCTGAGGGACCTGCACTGGCTCCCCGTCAGCAAAAGGATCACGTTCAGGCTCCTTACCCATGCACACAAGTCTCTCCACGACCTGGGCCCCAAGTACCTCAATGACCGCCTGACCTTCTAAACACCCACCCGCCAGCTACGCTCTACAAGCCTCGCCCTCGCCGCCATACCACGCATCCGAAGAGCCACCGCCGGAGGAAAATCCTTCTCCTACCTGGCAGCCAAGACATGGAACTCCCTCCCCATCCACCTCCGGCTGACACAGGACCATCTCGCCTTCAGGACACAACTCAAGACCTGGCTGTTCGAGCAGTAGCGGACCCCCACCCCCAAGCGCCTTGAGACCCTTACGGGTGAGTAGCGCGCTATACAAATGCTATGATTGATTGATGATTGATTCATGCCATGTCTCTAAGGACTGTGGTATGTGTAGTTTCTGTTCCGCGATGCATCTTCTTTCGATTCTCTGCTATCTTCGCTATCTTCGCCATCCCTGGACACGTGTTTCGGGGTATTTACCCCTCATCAGCAGGGATTAGGCCGTGTTCTGGGGTTGCCGGTGGCTGCCAAATATTGCCAGGTTTAGTACCACTCAGGCACGCAGGTGCGGGGTCCCAGGCTCGTCAGCCAACTGCTCGAGGGAGCTTTAACATTACAATTGGGGGTGGGGTCGCACACTACTCACACACCAGCGGGATCGCCCCTAAGGACTGTGGTAAGTGTAATTCGTGTTCCGCGATGCATCTTCTTTCGATTCTCTGCTACCTTCGCTATCTTCGCCATCCCTGGACACGTGTTTCGGGGTATTTACCCCTCATCAGCAGGGATTAGGCCGTGTTCTTGGGTTGCCGGTGGCTGCCAAATATTGCCAGGTTTAGTACCACTCAGGCGCGCAGGTGCGGGGTCCCAGGCTCGTCAGCCAACTGCTCGAGGGAGCTTTAACATTACAATTGGGGGTGGGGTCACACACCAGCGGGATCGCCCCTAAGGACTTTGGTAAGTGTAGTTCGGGTTCCGCGATGCATCTTCTTTCGATTCTCTGCTATGAACCCTGAAAATACCCCTGTACTCCAAAACCCAAACCTAGCCATGAACCATAAAAATAACCCTGTACCCCAAAAACCGAATCCACCTATGAACCCTAAAATACCCCTGTACCCCAAAACCCAAACTAGCCCTGAACCCTAAAAATACCCCTGTACCCCAAAACCCAAACCTAGCCCTGAACCCTTAAAATACCCCTGTACCCCCAAACCCAAACCTACCCCTGAACCCTAAAAATACCCCTATAACCCAAAACCCAAACCTAGCCCTCAACCCTAAAAATACCCCTGTACCCCAAAACCCATACCTATCCCTAAACCCTAAAACGACCCCTGTTCCCCATAACCCAAAACTATATCTGAACCCTTAAAATACCCAAACACCCCAAAACATATACCTCAGCACCCCAAAACA
Source organism: Lissotriton helveticus (assembly GCF_964261635.1). Taxonomy (NCBI): domain Eukaryota; kingdom Metazoa; phylum Chordata; class Amphibia; order Caudata; family Salamandridae; genus Lissotriton; species Lissotriton helveticus. The sequence continues at coordinate 1,853,791,208 of NC_136065.1, forward strand.
TTTACCTCTATACCCATACTTACCTTATCCAAACATTAAAAAAAACATGCTTTTCGTTGTAAATGTATGCGTGGTAAAAGCATATAAAATTTAATGCCATGCGTTATAATGGCATTGCGGAGTCCTGGTACTTTCATAATGAAAGTATGCAGAGTGATGGTATGCGGAAAGAAAGTTGTGGAATAATGGGTGTTTACCCTCCCCCGGTAAGTACATTGGTTGCAAGGCGGCCCACATCTCCAGCAACATACTCATATTTTTTCACCACCCATTTGAAAAATGTACAGGTCTCTCTCATTGATGGCCAGCACCGACATACACTTTTAGACACACCTCCCGCCACAAGTTCTAGAATTGCCAACTTTGGAGCTGGGGAGCTACGTTCGAATCTCGGCATCAGCTCAACATCCTGTGATTCCAGGCAAATCACTTTGTCTCTCCGTGCCTACCACAAATGAATGTGTTCTTCTGTAATGTAAATTGTGCTCATGCCATGTTGTCGAGTTTGCGCTATATAATATTGCAAGGAAAAATAAAGTAGGGAAACTCGAGTTCACACACTACTGAACGCGCACTCTTAAGTGCATCAGCACTGCACCGTGAATCGGAGTGTTTCACAGGCCTGTCACAGATAAGAAATGCTATCAAAACGAAATCCCACAAAACAATATACTACTGGCCGGCAGCAATTCATACCCGGACAACGTCGGGACGGGCTGATAGTGTTTTATAAAAGAGTTCAGTGTAACCATCCGGCCCGGTAGCCGTGTGGGGCTTCAGGACTTTAATGGCCGCAGTTACGTTGTCTTCTGTGATAGGAGCTGTAAGCAAGGCATTCCATTCGTCTGACACCTGGGAAAGGGGCAATGTCTGGAGGTAGTCCCGTTGTGCATCTGTGTCTAAATTGTCCCCAGTGTAAAGGTTTTTATGGAAAGAAACAAAGAGTACAGCTTTTTCCTCGTCTTTATATGTAACTTCCCCGGTTGGGCCCTTAATGCCACCTATATATTCTCTCTCTTGTTTGTCTCTCAATTCTCTGGCAAGATGTTTACCAATTTTATTGCCCTGGGTGTATGATAGGTGTCGGAACTTGAAGAGTGTAAATTCTGCCCTATTGTTATATATAGTCCTAAGTTTGCCTCAGAGTGCTGTGACGTTGCGTAAAGTTTGCCTTGTGGGGTTGAGTTTATGAGAGCGTTCAATAGTAATCAACTCATTTTCCAGTTGTTCTCTCTCATTAGCCCTTTGTCTGTTCAATGCTGGATTGAGGGCAATACATTCCCCCCTAATGACAGCTCAAAGGCATCCCAGGTGTTAAGCTCCGAAGTGTCCTCTTGACTATTAGTCTCGAAGAAAGTAGTGATAGTTTCTCTTAGTTTAGTAAAGGAATCCTATCTCGGAGCAGCGACGGGGGAAAGTACCACCTGGAGCGAGTCGGGGCGTTTCAATACCAAGTGAGGCTAAATGACAGCAGGCTATGGTCAGACACCGCAAGGGGGAAAATCTTGGCATCTTGTAAGGCACCCTGTAGGGATTGACTAAGAAAGATATAATCGAGCCGTAAGTACGTTGGTTGTGAATAGAAGGTGTAATCTCGTGTCTGTGGAAAGAGAGTGCGCCAGGCGTCCAGGAGGCGTAAGTCATGTAAGCGTTGTTGTGTGGCCCCCGAAAAAGAGCTCATGTCTGAGCGTTGTGTGTTCATACTGTCCAAGTCCTTCTGCCATATCAAATTAAAATCACCCATAAGGATTAGTGGACCTTCTACAAAGTCTGTCAATTTCCCCAAAAATGTGTGTAAAAAGGTTGTCTGCCTGGTATTTGGGGCGTATACTACTGCAAAGGTGCAGATTTTCCCTCCTAAATGCCCTTTAATCATAATCCAACAACCTTCCTTGTCACTCTGGAGTACCAATGTTTGAAATTGTATGGAAGAGCGAAACATGATGGCCACCCCTCTATGTTTCGTGTGCGCTGAGGATCTATATATTAGTGGAAAATGTTTGTGTTTAAGGCGTGTGTCCGCGGCCCTGTCAAAGTGCGTCTCCTGTAACGCCACTATGTCAAGGTGGTGATTAACAATGTATTTCCATAATTAATGGCGTTTTTGAGGGGAGTTAAGCCCTTTAACATTCCAGGTTCCTATAATACTCGGCATTATGTCAAATATAAAAAACTACAGTTCACCCAAAATCCTACCTGCCCCCCAAGATCCTCGTTTCCGAACCTTCCCTCTGAAGGCATGTAATACCCTTTCACACAAGCTGCGTTGTCCCAGTAGTCATACATCCTCTCAAACACACGCCACCACAACCCTTCCAAACCCTCCCCTTAACCCCTAAACAAAAGAGAATAAACGTAAGAAAGTAAACAGTACAAAAATTACTGTTGGTCCCCCCGTGTGGCTGAAATGACCCCTCAGGACCCAAGGGGGACAGCAGGTCAGAGGACCCCGTCCACGCCTGCCTCGGTGCTAAGCTGAATCCAGATCATATTTGTGAGGCTAACTGAAAAACTCCGAAAGGCTACCTTAAATATAAGCCCATGCCCAAATAAACGCATCTGTAAATTCCTTGCATGTGTGAATAACATATGAAATAACATTTTGAATTCCAGATCATACCTAAAATCAGTACTAATGTCTGTTGTCAGCTATAATGAACTGGTAGAAAAAAGGAAGCAACATTGGTCTTACACATAAAGTCCTCAATGTCCATGATCTCCCCCGACGTGAGCTCGTGACCGAAGCTTGAGTAGCTGGAACAGCAGATGGGCTTGAATCCAAAGCTGATGTGGTATTCCGAATCGGAGTCGGCCCCTGGTGCCTGTCTCCAGATGCTACCAGAGACGGTGAGCAGCTTGGTCATTACACAGAGGCTTGTAAAAGCGCAATCCGTAGTGCAGATTAGTAGTGATTATCGTCGCCCTCTGTGTGATCCAACAGTCCATGCTGAAGCCGATGTATAACCTCGGGAAAATTCTCCATTTTTACCTTGTAAGGGAGTATCCTCTTCAGAGGGGAGGCCCAGCAGATCTATACCTTCCTGCAAGTCGGTGATATGGTGCCATTTATTCTGATATTCAAAGGAGAGCCCGAATGGATAAGTCCATCTATACCTGATTTTGTCATCACGCAGTTTAGTGGTAACGGGCTTGAGTAGTTGTCTTCGTGCAAGAGTGGACGGTGATGCATCCTGGTAGATGGTGCAGGAATGACCCTGAAATGAGACGGAGTCTTTTGTCCTAGCGTCCTGAAGAACTGCCTCCTTGACTTTAAAGGAGTGGAATTTTGCGAGGATGTCGCGTGGCTGCTTCTTCTCGCCGTGTTACAGAGTTCTCACTCGATTAAGTCTTTCCAATTTTATTTTAAGAGTCTGTGGGGTTAGGATCTCCGAGAAAAGACCCACCAGGAAGGCCTCCAGGTCAGCTCCCTCTGCGCCCTCCTCCAGGTCTCTTATGCGTAGGTTCTCCCTCTGTACTCTGTTCTCGAGATCCTCCGCCTTGAAGCTGCTCTTTGAGTGAGCGGACATCTTCCTGGAGCTCAGTAGAGAGTTGTTCTTGCTCCTGATGTTGTGTTTCGAGGTCAAGGATTCTGGTGCCCATGAAATCAACATCTTGCTGTAGGGAGGACAAGCTATTTGTCCGGTCAGATCGCAGTTGATCTATAGAGGATTTGATATCTTGACTAATGTCACTACGTAGTTCAGATTTAAAGTCTTTAAACATGGCCCGGAGATCGGTCTTTGTGAGGGCCATTGCTGTTGCTCCTGCGTCGCCCCGCAGCGTTTTACGTTTTTTCTGTGGTGGAGAAGAAATCCGAGAGCTTATTCGGTGGTTTACTCGTTGATTTCTTAGGCAGCATAAGGCTGAGGCCTTCAAAGTTGTGCAGGCAAATCAGGAATAGAGTATACAGTATGTCGGCTGAGGAGCGTCATGAGGTGGCGTCTGAAGCGTTAATCTATGCGCTATGAAGGGTTTGCGCTTCGAAGCTAGCGTAGGTTTCTCCACGTGAATTGCACTTCCCAATCCTCCAGTGTTGAGAGGAGGGCACTTTTGCCACACAAGGCCGTGAAATCAAGTGTATACCAGCGCTCGTGGGGATACAGAGAGCCCTGAATAACCGGCTTTTCCGTCCGAAACGGCCCCAGGAAAAGGTGGCTTCAGTGTGGGCAGCGAGGCGCCTGATCGTGACTTCTAGGGACGTCGACCCGCGATTCTGCCGCCCTGCTGAATGTGTGCTAAGAGGTCTCACCCATAGGGAAAGGAGCAAGAGCAGGAACCCAATACTGCAGTAACGGGCGGTAGCATCTAAACAGTCTGGTCATCAGAAAGCACATGGCAGCATCACAGGGCGTGTGAGAATGGGAGTGATAAGCATTGCATTAAATGAACCCCCGACGTGGGAATCGCTGGCGTCTCTGGGTCACCAGATGGAAAAATTGAAGGTCACCACCATTTGGAGAGATGCGACTGCAGTCTTAAGGTCAGGCAGAGGTGGAAAAGGCAGCGCCTGGCCGCTTTTAAAAAGGCGCTTTTGACACCACTAGTGTCCCATATACAGACTCTACCTTGGGTGTTGAGGTCCTCCTCGCATGGGCTTCTATTTCCGTGCTGCCACTGAGAGATCGGGAAAGGTTCCCGTTACCCCAGAAGTCTCGCTGCCATTTTGTTTGCGGCGTATTCCTTCTCGGCAGTAGCGATGCCAAACGGGATACTTCCCACGGCGGTCAAGATAGAAAAGTGACCTTCGCGGACGCCTCACATCTTCACACGCCGAAGGCTGTTTGTGGCGCTACTAAATGCCTGTAGCCGCACTTCTCAGCACCAAGAGCACGCGTGGACCGGGAGCCGAGACGGGCTACGTCGAATCGGCCATCTTACTCGGCCACGCCCCACCATATGTTGGTTTTATATTGTGTGGTCTTATCGTATATCTTTTTACATAAAGTTTATACTTGTTTTATAAAACTCGTGTGGAGTCTATTTGTGGTGTCATCATTGAATTATTGTGAACGTGGTTGCGAATACTTTACACATTTGCCTTGAAGATAAGTCTGGCTGCTCATTCCAAGCTACCGAGGAGGTGAGCGGGGCTATCTAAGAAGGTGACCTTCCTTTCCCTGATGTTGGAACGCAGGTCCCTACTTGGCCTAAGGTACCTACCTTAGCCAACCAGGGATCTAAAAGTAGGCAATTTATTCTAGGTAGTCTGTTCCTAATACTCCATGCCAAATATTTGAACCTTTGAAAGGAGACAATTGTTTATTTCTTCATGTTTTAACACACTCCTTGCTGCAGACTAGCTTAAAAGATTTTGCTTGTTGCATTTCCTGGAGACTTTGCTCCTTTCTCAAAATTTCACCTAAATGGTTGAAGTAAGGTGTCATTTTCTATAGAGGATGAAAAAGAGTTATGCCAACCCTCAGTGGCATTTTTTTTTATTTTGTATCTATCTTTATTGATTTTTTGATAGTGTATGACACAGCACATAAAATTTTGTTCACATCTTGTATTACAAAGAATTAGGGGTTTGACTAGCCAGGAGGGCAGATTCAACATAACAGTAATCATGTATAAAACCTTAAAATAGTCTACGACTTCCATTCCATTCCATAACCCAGTGGTCGATGAGGATCTCCGGCAGTGATACATATTTTATATTTCGGATGTGTATTCGCCCAAGCCTATATCATAGTATTCCATCCATGGGGTCCATATCTTACGGAACTTTCTTGTGCACTCTCACCCCTTGTATGTTCATTTTTCTGCTGCCATATAAAGATCCATTGCCTTTATCCATTCTAAGGGTTGGCAATTCTTGTGCCCCCCAACTCTTAGCCACATCCCTCTTGGCTACTGTTAATCCTAAGTTGGCAAAGAGGAGTTTGGACCTGGGGAGGTCTACCTCAGTCGGTACACCCAAGAGTATATTTTTGGGATCTAGTTGTATAGTTTCCTTTAATATTTTCCCAAGCTCCCCTTGTACTTCCCTCCAATATTCCTATATTCTTGAACACTCCCATAACGTGTGTATGTATGTTTCCTTTTCTGTTTGACAATGGAGACACTTGTGGTCCTCTGCCCTACCCATTCTATGCAGACGTTCCCTATCATAGTGTACCCGGTGGAGGATCTTATACTGTATCAGTTGGAGCCGAGACTTTATTGCAGTTTCTCTGGAATGCATCAGTGCGGCATTGCAGTCTGTGCCGTCCATGTCTTGCACTGCCCTTATCCATCTGTCCCGCAGGTTCTGGAGGGTATTGGGCATATTGTTATTAATTGTTTTGTAGGTCCAGGTGATGGCCTTTTCTTCCAGTTCACTCTGAAGCAACCTTCCCTCCAGAGAAGCATATTTGGTATGTCCCAACTTTTTAAGCTTTCTGCCAGCCAGGTATGTCAAACTTTTATATATTGAAAATACTGTGTTTTATGCAGTTGATATTCCCTCTGTAGTTGGGCAAATGAGATTAGGGATCCTTCTGCCAAGACGTTTCCCACCTTGGATATACCTATTGTGTCCCATGCAGCATAGCCTTTTAATATCCCTATTTCCGTCAAGAGTGCTCCCTCCCAGAGCAGAGTCCCCCAGGTTACCTTTTTTATCCATCCCATGAAGGTCCCTGCTCGTCTCCAGGCTTCTATTGTTGTCTGCGTGGCAGGTAGTAGATTTTCCCATCCTCGGCCTCCATAGAAGTAGTGTGGATAAGAGTGGGTTTGAAATTGCATCCGTTCAAGTGCATAGGTGGGATGATCTCCCGGTTCATGGCACCAATTGTTCACCATCCCCAGTAGGAGGCTTGTGCATCAGGTAGAACAATTCCATATTGATTCTTTTGGAGTGTTTTAGTGCTATCCTAGTGTGTCCCCCATCCCATAGCAAGGTCCTGAAATCTGTATCAATTTAAAAAAGATCTCATCTGGAATTAGGTAAAATGATCATTTTCTACATGACTGCTCTTCCTAGCAGCCCCCTCCAGCATTCCACATCTCTGTGGAGTTCAGCCAGTAATCTAAGGATGTTGCAATTCAGATTGTTGTCAATGTTTTGTGTTATATATATGCTCAGGTATTGAAAGCCATCATAGGACCATTGCATACTTTGTGGGATCGTGGGATCTCTCCAGATATCGCCCATCATGTATAAACAGTACTTGTCCCAGTTTATCTTGTGCCCAGTGTGTGCCCAGTACTCATCGAAAATCCTAAACACGTCGGCAGGTACTCCGTTGCGTGCCTGAGATACATTAGGATGTTATCTGCGAACAACGAAATATGCTCATCTTTGATCTCTTCTGGTGACCTATGGAAGCTAGATATGCCGGGACTGGCTTGGATTCTGCATGCCAGTGGTTTCAGCACTAAAGCAAATATGAGGGGGGAGGGTGGACAACCCTGTCTCGTCCTTCTTTCTATGGGGAATTCCAAAGACATTTCGCCATTCAGTCTCACCTTCCCTATAGGGTCTTGGTATAGTAACTTCACCCTATAAACCGTGGTCCGAACCCAAACCTTTGCAGAGCCTGTACCATTTAGGGCCAGTTTACCTCTTCAAATGCTTTCTCAGCATCGAGTGATAGGAAAATTTGTTGGCCTGTTCGCATCTTGGCTGTTTCTAACCAATTGTGGAGTTGACGAAAGTTATGCCTTGTCGATCTTTTATGCATAAAGCCCAACTGGTCTCTATGGATCAAGGAGGAAATAACTTTTACCAGTCACATTGCCAATATAGAAGCCACAATCTTTGTCTTTGTCTGTTTAGGAGCGATGTTGGGTGATATGAATTACATTTATTAGGCGGTTTCTCAGGTTTGTGGATTACCACTATGGTGGCCCGTCTAAGATCCACCGGAAGGGACCCTTCAATTCTGGCTGCTTCATACATTTTCAATAAATGGGGGCCAAGAACTCTAGAATTTTTCTTAAAGAACTCTACTGGTAGAGCATTTGGTTCTGGGGTTTTCCCAGTTTTCAGTCTGCCTATTGCTCCCTGGATCTCGTCTAACGTGAGGTCGTCCTCTAGTAGCACCTTGTCCTCAACTGGGAGTGTAGGGATACTAATTTCTTCTAGGTAGGCACGTATTTGGACAGCTTCTGCCAATGTGTGGGCATTATAAAATTGTGCATAATAATCGGCGAATTCTTGGGCTATGTCTTGGACCTTGTTGAAAGACTCATTCTGGCTGTTTACTATTTTATGTACCCATCGTGCCTCACTCTCCTTTCTCCCCAGCCACGCTATTAGGTGCCCTGCCTTATCCCCAACATTGTATAGACAATGCTGCGTGGCCAGGACTTGCTTCTTGACCTCATTATTGGCTAGCACCTGATACTTTATCCAAAGTTTTGCTGCTTCATGTTGGTTAACGGTGTGTGCCGCTTCCTCAGAGGTAGCCTCTAGTGCCAGTAGGAGGCGTTCTAGTGATATGTCTCACGTCTCTCTCTTTGTTTTATGGGCCAAAATATTCTGTGCCCTGTCCTGTAGTACTAACTTTTGGCCACCCAGACCGTGACCGCCGAGCTCACCGAGCTTTCATTTTCCTTAAAGTATAGCTCAGAGTCCACTCAGAGTTCCTGGGCAACTGTCTCGTCTCACAGGTCATGGGCATTTAGCCTTCAATTATTTTTCCTCTCATGTCGCCTCATACCCAATGTGATCCAGTGAGGGGAGTGGTCTGAAAGGACCATAGCTAGGTATTGGGCCTTGCTCACAGAGTGGGTTGCTCCTGTCGGAGCAAGTATATAGTCCAGTCTGGAGAATGCTTTATGGGTGCCCGAAAAGTAGGAATATTCTCTTGTGGTTGTGTGTGTGTGATGCCAGAGGTTAACCAGCTCTAAAGTTTCCACAAATATAGCATGTGGTGCCTCCTTTACCGCCTGGCGGGGTCAGAGCGGTCTATGGAGGGGTCGAGGACATCATTGTGATCTACTCCCATTACATGTAGGGATGAGTTTGCCTCTAGAAGTATGCCTTCCACCTCATCCATGGTATTTTTTGGGAGTCGAAGGGGGGTGTTTACTTTGAAATGGGTGATATTTCTACATCCCCATTGGCCATGCACTGCGGCATATGTTCCATTCGGACCCAGCCATGTTTTTTCTATAGGGAAAGGCGGTGATCGTCTAGCCAGTATGGCAACCACCTGGCGCCTGAGATAAAACCTGCATATGCCAGTGTGACATAAGCTCCCCTGCCCAGAAATGAGCAGTTATTACCCCTAGATGTGTTACCTGGAGGAAAACCACATCCGGTTTCAATCTCCTAATGTAAGTGGCCACTAAACTCACTTTTGATTTGCTGCCTTGCCCGTTGACATTCCAGGTCAGAATGGAATAGGAAGAATCATCCTGGCCTCCCGGCCCACCCCTCTGTATTTCTCGACTGGGTTGGTAGTCCAGGTTCCCTCTCAAGTATGTCTGTGTCTGCTTGTTGTTTACATGCCTGGCACACGTCTATGCTTTGTTCCCATTGTCTCAAATAGAAAAACAGTTTTGGAAACCTCACCCGCCCCCTGCCCATCCCCCTATGACACAGCCCATCACCCCCATGTCAACTGGACTACAGCAGTGCTTGTCAGGCTTGAGGGGTCTGTAGCCCACCCTCTCATACCCTATTTACCCACCCTTGAAAGCTGCAATCCCACTAAGAACACAGGACTGCTTAACTCTCAAATGGAACTCACAGACAAGGTAAGGAAACACAAAAGAAGATAGAGGGTAATGTAAAAAGGTGGGAGAGGAACAGGGGTGTAGGTGTGAGAGGGTGATAGGGGATGAAAAGAGATAGAGTGTAGATAGGAACGAGGTCAGACGGGGAAGCGGGAGAAGAAGAGGTAGGCTCCGGAGAGAGTAGGGAGGGAAAGTATGGATACGCTACGTAATTTGCTAGCTCTTTTAGAAAAAAAGGGAAGAGAGGAGGGGGGAAAGTGTTTGTGGTGGAGGCTGCCTGTCCCAACGTGGCATCCATTGGCCTGTATTTCAGTCAGCAGGCAGCGAGCCTTATAGGCTGCTACTCTTATCTGGTGCAGGGTATTACTGTCCCTGCGATGGGCCCTCTATGTTGTGGATTGCTGCTAGTATCGGATGGCCATCGTTCGACTCCGCTGAGATCTCTCTCTCCAAAGGGTCCAGTCTATTCAGGCCCAGTGTTGACCTTCACCTTGTATTATTTGTTGTCTCTGACTGTCCGTTTCCACCCTCCATATCTGTGGAGCGACCCGACTGTGATCTTCATGCACTAGGCATGTGTGTCGTCCTCGAGCTCTGATTTGACTTGTTGGTTCTGTGACGTTTCCCACACCTTGGGGTCGTCCAGTTGTTTTCTCTCTCCTCTCGGTCATGGTGAGTCACACCTGATACGTTAGGGACTCGTAATAGAGGTCTCTCTTCTATCCAGTTCCATGCCTCCTCCCGGGTCTGAAAAAGTGAGTCTTTTCCTTGTAGAGCACTTTAGGTTTTGCCGGGAATTGGAGCATATATTTTATATGTGTGTCGGCAGCTTCACCTTTACTGAATCAAAGGTGCGTCTTTGCTTCTGTACCACCTTTTTTTTTAAAACAAATTTTTATTGGTTTTGTGCAAGTATCATACAGTCACGCTCCACATGTAACTCTATCATCATGATGCTCATTAATACAGCGTCCTAACATCCCCAACTAGCGAAGCCCTATCTGCCGCTTCCCACCTCCCCCACTACCCCCACCCACCCCTTGTCAGTGTGCCCTCTACTATTCCTCCTGCGGCATATCATACCCCTTCTGGTAGCAGCGGGTGACTCCTCCTAAACATTTCCAGTCTCGGCTCCCCAGCTAAATGGGAGACCAGGCGCTGTTCAGAACAGTGTACGGTACCCATTCCGCCTTCAATCGTATTTTGGCACATGCAGTCGACCCTCGCTCGCTGCTGACCATGCGGCCTAGCGCACCGCCTCCCCAACCAGTGCCCCCGTGCCCTCTACCCCCGGTGTCCCCTCCTGGCTTGTCAGTGCGCCGGCCTCACCATCCTCAACAACTTCTGAAAGAGACTGCAGGTCCGCCACTAGCGCGCTCCATGCCCTGGCCGCCTCTAGCGCTTTATCGTTAGCAGTGCGTCTAGCTAATTGTAACCTGAGAGACCCTTCACCAGTAGCCCATTGCAGGAAACACCCCCGCCATCTCAGGAAGCTAGGCCCCCCTCTAGACTTCCAATGCAGTGTGAGCTCCCTCTTGACCAGGATTAACCCCAGGTCGAAACATTTGCTGGTAATCTTCGTGGTTGGCGTATGCGAAAACCAGAGTAAGAGGCAAGTCCCCCTGTCCGTGTCGATCTGGCGTCCCGTAACCGCATTCAAGCAAGACAGAACTTCAGCCCAGTATGTGCCAAGCCCCGCGCACGACCAGAACATGTGCCCAAAGTCAGCACCCTCCGTAGCGCAGCGAGGACATACCGAATGCGCGCCTCCAAAGACCCATTCGATTTTGGCCGGCGTCCAATACGCCCTATGTAGAGTGAAGTACTGAACCAGTTGGAACCTAACATTGCGCGTGCCCTTCCAGCCCCTACGTACAAGCTGAGGCCAGGTCGTCTCTGGTATCTGCCGACCGAGGTCACCCTCCCAGCGCTCCCGCAGCTTGTCTAGGGGAGGAGGTCCATCTAGCGCCAGTCTCCGGTATAGGCAGGTGATGGCCTTATAAGTGCCAGCCGCCATCACGACGTACTGGCAGCCCAGCGATGTGGGAGGCTCTACCAGCCCCATCCTCCAGCGCTTCTGAATCCCAGTCACTAGAGCCGCATGGAGCAAGAAGTCACCCCTCGGGAGATCGAAGGCCTCTTGCAGGTCATGAAACGACAACAGGGCACCATCCCTATACAAATCCCCCATCATGTGGGCCCCGCGATCCTCCCAGGTGGCCAGCGCCGACCAGTCCCCACCATGTGGGAGGGCCGTACACATGCCCAAGGGGATCTCCGGCGCATATGGAATTTGACATCCTGCCCGCTTGTGGCTACGAAGCCAGCACTGGCGAAGGGTGCGCTCCTCCAGGGTCAACTGATCCAACCGAAGCCCTTGTTGGAGCACGATGAAGGACAGGACATGGCGCTGCATAATCCGACCCTGCGGGCCGTCCGGGCCTCTAAACTCCCGCGCCAGAGCTTGCGTGAGCCACTGTAGCTGCGCTGCCAGATAATACCACTCGAAGTCCGGTACCGCCAGGCCGCCTTCTTCCCGGGACCTAAACAAGGTATTCAAAGCCACACGTCTCCTGCCAGAACCCCAGATAAACCCTATCACCATTGACCGTAGCGTCCGGAAAAAGGAGATCGGGATCCACACCGGCAGCGTGCGAAAAAAATAAAGCATGCGCGGAAGGACCACCATCTTCAACAGCGCTATACGTCCGGCCACAGACAGCGAGAGAGTGCGCCAAAACCCCATACTGCCTTTGACGCCCCTCAGGGCTCTGCCCACATTCCCTTCATGTAGGAGCGGGTGGGTATGATAAATGTGGACTCCGAGGTATGGCAGCCAATCCGGTTCCCAGCGCAATCCCTCAAGCTCCACAGGCTGGACACAACGGAGGGTCAAGGGGAATAGACAGGTCTTAGACCAGTTAACACGGAGCCCCGACAAGTCCCCGAACTCTCGGAGCAAGGCCCACGCACCCCACACCGACGCTTCCACATCGGCCAAATATAGCAGGAGGTCGTCGGCATACAAGGAAATGTAATGCGAAATGCCGCGCAGTGACACCCCCTCATAGTACCGACCTTGTCGGGCCCGTGCTGCCAGGGGTTCAATCGCCAAGGCGAAGAGGAGCGGTGACAAGGAGCAACCCTGTTGGGTGCCTCTTTCCACCGAGCATGTCGCAGATATTGAGCGGCCCGTGCGGACCCTAGCAGTAGCGGACTCATACAGCAGCCTCGTCCAGCGGACGAAACCGTCCCCTAACCCGAACCGAAAAAGCATGCAGAACAAATATGGCCACTCCACACTATCGAACGCCTTTTCGATATCTACCGAGAGTACAGCCGCACCCGCGGGGCCCTCCCCCTCAACTTCCATGACCCGTATCAGGCGCCGTATACACGTCGAGGTGTTCCGGGTGGGGATGAAGCCCGACTGGTCCGGGTGTACCAGAGAGCACATATGGACAGACAACCTCGTGGCCAAGATCCTGCTCAGCACTTTATAGTCCACAGTGAGCATCGAGAGCGGGCAATACGCCGTTCTAGCCGTGGGAAGCCCACCCTTCTTCAGTAACGGACTATAATCGCCTCCCTCGTCGACACCGGCAACCTGCCCCGCTCCCACGCCTCGCCATACACCTGATGTAGTTGGGGTGCTAGGAGATCAATATATGTGGCGTAGAACTCCACCGGAAGGCCGTCACCCCCGGCGTTTTCTTTCTGGCCATGTATTTAACCGCCGCTCTGATCTCCCCCAGTGTGATAGCTGCACCCAGCACAGTTCCCTGCTCCGAATCTAGCCGCGGTAACTGAGCCTCATCTAGGAAGGCATCCAATCCAGCCGGTTGCGCCGACATCCTGCTCCGATAGAGTTCCGAGTAATAAGCTAGGAACTGACCATTAATTTCCCGTTGTGAATGAACCAAATCCCCGGTCGGAGTGGTCAGCGACAATATTGGCGTCCCCCTAGATTGAGGGTTGGCCAGCCATGCCAACATCGAACCGACCCGGTCCCTCTCAGCGTGCGCTCGGACCATGTATTCCCGGTAATCATGGCAGCGGAGCCTCTCCACCTGGGCAGCAACTCGCTCCCGGGCCGCCAACACTTCCTCCCTATTGCCCCCCTCCGCGTGGCCATCCCTCTCCGCTTGCCACAGCGAGGTCTCCTGCCGCTCGACATCGGCCAACAGCGTTCGACGCACCTCCGCTGAGGACGAGAGGCACGCGCCCCGTATCACCACCTTAAAGGCATCCCACTCGATCGCTGTACCCGAGTTCTCGTGGAAGTAACGCTCAATGCATTCCTGTATTTCAGCGTGAAATATCGGGTCTTCCAGCGCCAGCGGATTCAACCGCCACGTGGGGACCGGCTGCCGCTGTCTGGACCAGAGGACTGTAAGTAAGCAAGGGTTGTGATCCGAGATGGTACTCGCCAGGTATTCGCTGCTGCGCGTGAGTTCCTGGGACCCAGACGAACAAAGGATAGTGTTGAGGCGCACATGTAGATCATGAGGTGTGGAATAAAATGAATAGTCCCTATCGGCGGGGTGATGCGTCCGCCAGGCGTCCAAGAGCCCCCATTGCTCTTGCTAGTCCCTCCTAGCCTTGGCCACCCTGCGCACTACTGACTGAGCCAGCGGAGGGTGGGAACGGTCCATCTCCACATCCACTACAGAGTTAAAGTCCCCCCCCATGAACACCGTGCCCACTAGCATAGGCGCCAACCTCCTCGACAGCGCAGAGAAAAACACGGCCTGATCAAAGTTTGGAGCATAAACGCATCAAAGCGTAACATCTCGGCCATCCAATCGCCCTAATACTGCCACAAACCTCCCATCTGAGTCCACCCTCGTCGTCAATGGCTGAAAGGGGATACCTGCCCGCACCCAGATCAACACCCCTCTAGCATGAGCATAATAGGTAGTATAGAAGAGTTGCCCCCTCCATCGCCGCTGCAGCGCTTGCCCCTCTGCTAGTGTTAAGTGCGTCTCCTGCAGAAAAGCCACCTGTACCCCCCTGCGCACTAGGTATGCATGCACTTTGTATCTCTTCCTCATGGAGTTGAGCCCCCGCACATTCCAGGTAACACATTTCAGTTCCAAACTAGCCGCCATCGATAGGCCCATATCGGAGTCCAATCCCTGACAGCCCCAGCCGCACACTGACAATCCCCTGTAACCTACAACAACCCCAACCAACCCCAACCCCACCCACCCCCAGAACAGGCGCCAAACAGTTGTTACCCATCCAAACCCTACCCCCGTAAACGAGGGAAACTCTGGGAAATACCAGAGACTCACAAGTTATGTGAGATCGAGGAGGTGACTCCACACCAGCCGGCCGGACATCCAGAGACCCACCACACCATGATAGGCCGATCCCGACTAAGAATAGACCTCCCCCCTCCCCCCCAGCAGCACCACCGCTCCACCAAAAAGTCCTGGGCCCCCCGCGTGTTCCGGCACTACCCCAGTAAAACAGATGATAACGTCAGCCCCAGCACCCCCGATAACAAGACCCCAGCAACCCCGGCAATGCCATCCCCTCAGGCCGAGCACACCCCCTTACTGTCCTTCGCTCAGCCTCCTGGAAATCATTTGTCCATTAGTCCATCGGCAGTCTGTGGGGTGACCTGAGGCAACTCCCCAGGGTCCTTGTCCGACCCCCCTTCCGATCCTCCTGGATCCGCCTCATCAGAGCCCAACCGGGAGCCCGAGTCCGCCGCCGGAGTCTCCGTCACCACTCCAGAGATGATCGACACCGCTTGAAAGGCGGCCTGCCTCTCCAGGTCCGTCTACGACGCCGATGGGGACCGCCTGGTCTGCTCTCGCCTCCGGTTACGCCTGCTCCTGCGCGGCTTCGGCAGGTCCTCCGCGGCCTCCGTCCAGGTACCTGTGCCATCTTTGCCTGCTCGATACCGCTCCAACCACTGCCAAGCGTCGTCCGGTGTGTCGCAGAACGTCGCCACACCATCCACCAGCACCTTCAGACGCGCCGGGAACATCAGGGAGTACTGCACCCCCTCGTCGCGGAGAGCTCTCTTGACCGTGACGAAGGAGAAGCGGCAGCGCTGGACCTCCTGGGAATAGTCGGGAAATATAGACACAAATGCGTTGTCCACCTTGTACGGGCCAGCCGACCTAGCCTGCCTCAGGATAATGTCCCGGTCTCTGAAATATAGCAGCCGGGCTATCACTGGTCGGGGGGACGACCCGGGGCTGGTGGGCGAGCCGGGACCCTATGAGCTCTTTCCAGGGTATAGAAGTGCGTCAGACCCTCAGGAACCACCACATCACGTAGCCAGTTCTCCAGATACGAAACCATGTCACCCCCTTTGACATTTTCGGGCAGACCCACCACTCGGATGTTATTGCGCATGTTGCGCCTTTCCGCGTCAGCCGCTCTCCTTTCCAGTTGCTGCACCCTGCGTGCTAGGTCCTCCAGCGAGGCGTCCGTCGCTTTCTTGGCCGGTTCTAGCATCTCTAGCACCAGCTCCGCAGCCTTGACTCGGTCAACGAGCTTGTTGTGGTCCGCCTTCAAGAGGCCAAGGCCCGTGGGGACCTGAGCGATGTCCTGGCGTAGCGCTTCTCTCGTGTCCCCTATGGCCTTGAGGATCTGGTCCATCTGCTGCTGTTGCAGCCCTGTCGCCTGGCCATCCGTCGACCGCAGTTCATGGGCCTCAAGAGAGTCTTCAGCCTGGTCTGGCGGCGCCGCGCCCGCTCCCTTCCGTGGCTTCCCCATGGAGAGTCACCGGCTCTCGCACTTATGCCAATCGCTGAGGTCCGCCCCAATGCGTGCTCCGGGTGTCAATGGGATCCGCCGTCCCGCAGACCGACCAAGCAGGATGCCGGGACCGCTCACACAAGATGTCTCCAAGAGCCGCAGTTGGTCCCCGGACTCTCGATACTCCAATGGGGTCTCTCCCGCGCTAGGCTCCACGGCCGTCAGCGAGGTCCACCAGGGTCACCAGGCCGCTCCGGCCCCCCTGAGATTGCCAGGATATCCAGATGGTAGGCCCTGGAAGAGCACCAGCGCGCCCCCCGGCCCCCTCTCGTGTGTAAGAGGTCCGCGCAGGAGGGCCAGTATTTCTCCCAAATCCCGGGGTGCAGTGGCGCAGGCACCAAAACACCACCACATGTGTCCACACTGGGATAAGGGCGGGGCCCCCCTCAGGCCGATCCTGGGCACTCCGCAAGCTCGGCGGCCTCCAGTCGCCCAGCACCTCCTCTGCGACCCCAGCAGGTTAGGCGCCTCTCCGTGCCCCGAGGCGGTGCCGCTCCCCAGCGGACCCCCGCGGGATTTGGTGTGCCAATCGCCGGTCGTAATGGAGAACGGCGCCCTAAAGCGGCAGCCCCGACGGAACCCCCTTGATCAGGGCCCCCTCCGGGACCGCTCCACTCCGCAGCGCCGGGGCGATGTCGCCACAGCTCCCCCTCGCCGGTACCTCCGTCTGTTGCCGCCGGCCGGTCGGGAGCACCAGCGCGCGGTCCCCAGCTCCAGGCGCCTGAGTCCGTCTCCGCCAATGGGGCGAATCCCGGGTTGCTCCGTTCTCCGGCCTCCCACGCAGATCTGGTCGCCAAGCGGGTCGCAGTAGGCCCCGGCAAGATGGCCGGCCGCCACAGTCCCGGCGCCCGTTGATGTGCCGATTTCACAGCAGCTGCAGGTCCCTGCTCATGGCCCAGCGACGCCGGGGTGCTCCGTGTCGGTCGGTAACCACGCCTGGTCAGCGGCGCCACGGGGGGGGTCCTCGGTCAGGATAAATACCGAGATCGGCCCAGAGCTCGGGGCTCAGGCAACCATGCTCGGCAGCGTCGAAGCCACGCCCTCTTGCTTCTGTACCACCTGAGAGTAATCAAGGAATATCATTATTTTAGAGCTCTCGTGGTGGACTTCCCCCAGTCTTTGTACCTCACAGAGTATTATATCTTGATTTTGGTAGTTTAGGAAGCAGGCAATCACTGGCCTTGGTGGCATACCTGTAGGAGGTCTCATCATCAGTGCACAATGGACTTGCTCTATCACAAAACATGTATAGAAGTGCACTTCTGGCAGGGGGATCTTCAGCCATTGTCCCACGAAGTGGTACATATCTGTACCTTCTGTGCCCTCTGGGAGGCCCACGAAGTGCAGGATATTCTGTCTTGCACGATTTTCGCATCAATCCACCCTTCAGGCCACCTCTTTCATCCTTCCTTGTAGGTCTGTAACCTCTTTACGCATTGTCTGTGTTGTGTCTTGTAGATCTGAAATTCTGTTTTCAGGATTTGAGACCCATTCCACCACGCTGCGTAGACCTCGGCGGAGTAGCATGACCTCAGGGCATACCTCCCCAATTCGTCCCTCTAGGGCTTCATGTGAGGCACGGATAGCTTGCAGGAGTTTAGCGTTGTTAGGCATGGCTAGTGCTCCATCTTCAGGCTCCCCAAGGGGGGGTTATGACCGTTGTGAAATTGTCCAACGTCCCCTGTTTAGGGAGTCTGGGGTCCTTGGCTTTGACCTTTCTGTCCACCCCTTTCGAGTGTATAGGGGTAAATCACTTCTCCATTACAGTCTCACACAAAGGAAGGAGGATGTCAAGTCCCTTGTGTTTCCTTGTATCCCCACCGGGTGTCTCTCTCATGGGCTTCTCTAGTACCTGTAGGTGCTATACTGTTGTGTGGGATCTGTCTCGTAGGCCAAATCTCTGCTGCTCCCCTCCCCCCCGGGTCACCTCGTATCTCCCGGTGTTATATTATCACTGGTCTTCCCCCTGTTTGAGCTCATGTGGGTGGGGGAGGTCAGTTAGTCCACACTTAGGGTCTGTACCCTCAGTTCTTGCTGTATATGGGAGGGAGGCATGCTTGTAGTAAATAGCCGTATGTACTGGGCCCAAAACACTCAGTGCACTCACTTTGTCAGCCTCAGAGTTTTCCTGGGGAATCCTCCAGGAGGGCCAGTCCACGTTGGGCTGCTCTTCACTAACGCTTCGGTGCGGCTCTAGCCCCACGGCATCTTTTTCAAGCCAGCAGCCGTGGGCCTGCTCTACAGTTCTCAGGCCCACTTTGTCTTCTGGTGACACTAGCCTTCAGTCTCCCACCTCCTGTGTTGCGGGTTTCAGTGCAACCTAATGCCGCAGCCCCGTCTCGGCAGAGGCATCAGGATGTAACATGGCCTCCTCCTCCAACTTCTCAAAGCAGGCCCCCCTCTCTTTTGGCCCAGTGTGGCGGCTATGCTCACCTTCACCTACGGCCGATTTGGTCTGGCGACCGGGTCCCCGGATGTCCCCTGGCAACAATGGGAGGCAGTCGCAGGCCGCAACACATTGCATCTCACCTCCTTTCCACGATGGTGAAGTCTTCAATTTCGCCACAATCTCTCCACGGCACACTCCAACGTCAGCGCCGTCTTCCGACTTCTCTATACACAGCTCTAGGTAAGAGAGAGGGTCCTTGGTGGCTGCAGGACACTTAGGCTGTGCTTTTCCCCTGTTATTTTGGTATTTCTGTTACCTCTGATGTCGGCTTATTAAAGGTAGTGTCTTAATTGTGGTGTTCAGGGGGGACGATGGACTCGCTGAATAGCGGATTTGAGTGGGATTGTGATTCAGGCCTACGGAGCAGACACCAGGCACGACTAGTTGGCTGTCTTGCTGGCCACACCCCCTCAGTGGTCATTCTCAATCTTTGCTTCTCTATCTAAGCTGGTCGACTAGCAGTTGCACTGTTCAATGTAAAAGTGTAGAATCCTTCTCTGACCCAACCTGTTTAGATGGCCTATCCATGTTTTCTCAAAATATTTAGCAAAGGTACACCTTTTTCCTCATTGTTTGAAAATAGGCTGAAATATTGCAGTGTAAAAGCTTTCTACCTGCAGCAGATTACCTGCAACAGAGTAACAAAAGCTAACATAATCAGTTTTTACTTTCAAATTGAAATTCACTTTCAGTCATGTAGCCACCAGATAGGGATGTTTTCTATATTTGTTTCAAGATTGTCTGTTTAAAATGGAAAAATATTTATGTGTCAGGGTAACCTTTTTAAATCAGTGTAATGATTGCCAAATTGTAGTCAATTATAATGTCCACAAGGCTTTTGTTTCCTATTTTGTCTCTTATTGCTGTCAAAATATAAAAGTTGAAGCCTGCTTGTTTGGCAGTAATCCATAGATTAGATGCATGTTACTTTTCTTAACATTTGCACACACAGTGTAAATTTAGATGAATGAATAGCGTGTTGTTTTAAAGATACCATCGATTATCCGAATTTCACTCTTTTTAAGTGTGTAGAATTCCAAGAATTAGTGTTTTTGAGGGGTTGATATTGTCATGAACGATATTGGGTTTATGGTTAAAGGTTTGTCAGGAAACGTTTTGGGTCCGGGAAGACCCTTTCTTGCCTGTTCTTTTCTATTAATATTGTTTTTAAATTAGGGATTACTGTCTTTGTCCAGCTATAAGATTCAGGACATTTGAGTGACCTCACTTAACACCACAAAAGAGAGGTTAATTGAAAGTGCTAGTGTTAGAAATGGGATTTCTGGTTGGCTGAGGCTTGCGCCAAAGCCAGGCAGAAACCACCACTCTAGTTAAGGCAAGGGAGTTACACTCCAAAGATAACCCCTGCTCACCCCCTTGACAACGTGACACGAGCAGTAAGGCTGATCCCGGAGGCAATGTGTAAAACATTTGCGCAATCAAGTGCCGGGGTAAAAGCTCAGGCAAAATAAAAAACAAATTAACTGGCAAAAACAAGTATAAAAGAAGGTAAACACAGCATAAGGAGAAAAAGACTCAAAGAAAAATATTATATGATAACATGAGAAATTTAATTACATTTATAAAAATTGATATGAACATATTCAATAATACACATAGTTAAAAAAAAAGGGGGATGTTTGTTTAGAAAGACAAATCTTCAATGTAAAGATTATACAGTAATCAGGGAAATATTAACACATTGACGATTCCCGAAATTAATTGAAGAAGCTGATTCCTTTCGACGCGTTTCGACACATGCTTTGTGTCTTCATCAGGACAAATTCAGCGAGATTCTAAAGTTTAAACAGAAAAGAGTCAAAATATCTCTTTATGCCAATTGGATTACATTCATCATTCTTAAGTACAGTGGTATTACCATCTGTTGCCAGAAACATAAAATTGGGTTAAAACATGATACATCGCTAAAAAAGATACATGAACAAATATATTCCTATACATAGATATACAAATGTTCAACTAAAATGATCATTTCCAAAAGAAGAAGGAAACGGGGACCGGGGGGGGAAGCGGGGGGGAAGGGGGGAAAAAAGTGGATTAGGTAGGAGAAAAAGTGGGAGGAGGGGAGGAGGGGAGGGGGGAGGGCCAACAAAAGGGAGGGGGGATTTGGAAAAGTAGGGGAGGGGGAAAAAGGGGGAGGACAGAAAAGAGAAAGAAAAAGGTTTAAACTAGTGCCATTCTCTTCACTTAGTTTTAAATTTGGAGAATTTTTTATGAGTTATCAAATTTGCATCAGTACATAGTTGTGTATCCTATGGGGGAACTGTATTGGGGTCTCTGAATAGCATTGTCTTGTTAGCAGTTTTAAAACATGAGGAAAACCTATCTTTTTATCTTTTTAGAGTTTCTAAACAGAAATTCGATTATACCTACATTATTAAGGCTACAACTCATTTGAATCTATAGTTCTTACCTCCAAACATGTGAAAAGGGGAATTTTTCTGAAGTAAAAATGTTTCAGGATGTAGAGATGTGGACTTCGTCTTATTGGCTATAGAGGGATGGTAACATATGATAGAGCAAATTTAGTATGATTCTAAGCTTAAAGTAAAATGGGCATTATCCTATCATGTTTTCATATCTAAATATTGATTTCATAGAAGTTTTTCATTTCTCATTTTTAAACAATCTCTAAAACATCTTATAAGCAGTTAATAGAGAAATCTCCGCACATGCGTTAAGAATAAAGATAGAGATAATAAACGGTTGTTTACGATTGAAAAAGCAGTTGCGGCAACACATTTGCGCAAGAAAACTTGTTTTTGATCCAGACATTGGACCTTGATGTGTTCAAAGTATTATTTCAAAGACTTCAAACACGCCTCGTTCTATGGATACCATTATTACAGAGCGTGTCTATTTTGTTCATAATAAGCCCTCTTTAACACATTTCACATAGTATTACGCATTCTGTAAATAACACTATCTATACAAACACATGCCAATATTTAAAATGGCAAAATAAATAGTCGTGTAAGAAACTAATAGTCATGTTAAAAACAAATCATACTCTCAACCTCACTCTCGTATTTCAAAATTAGCATATTATTGTGGATTTTATACCTTCTATGTGCGAAGTCAACACAAACCAATTCTTTCATTCAAGGCCGTGGTCTTAGCGTGTTCTTTTTTAGATATAAAACCATTTCTTGTTTGCGGGATACTAGAAAGAAAATAGTACACCTTATAGAACCGACTCCTCAAACTGATCGGAGTCGTTGAATAACAATGAACAAATCGTTAAGTAGCGTTAAACAAGAGATGTTACCTGCACTCGAGTGCTACACGTTTAATAAAATCAGCTGGTTGAAAAACGGCTGAAAGGCACCGGAAGAGACAGGTCAGGCGAAAAGCTTCCTTTTTCTATCCCTGGCTTAAAGGGAAGTAAAAGGCGGATTTTATTTTTATGCTAATGGCGTAGACTCTCAGCACGTAAAGTTCCAAACCACCGGAGCGAAACATTACCTGATGTGGAACACCCTTTAACTATATCCTTTATCATGAAGTCCTATAGATACTTGATAGCGCAGTCAGAACTTCATACCGGAGAGGCGTTCTCTCGAATCTAACAAAACGGGGTAATCAAAACGAAAACAGTTAATATAAAGCCGCTTGTGCGAGTTGGAACCTTACGACGGAGGATTATTAGCTCATTCATAACGCACATACCTTCTAGGTACTGAATATTCCGCAGTGTCTCTAGCGCCTGGTTGCTCGTGTATCCAAAAAGGTTTGTCTGCTCGAGGCAGAAGCGTTTTTATCCGTACGCAGCCTCCTATATTATTTGCGTAAACGTGCAGCATCCGCCACACCACATTTAATGTGCAGCATCCACCACACCACGTTTAACGATAAGATTGTTAAAAGAGACTTTCTTCTCTCTGGTATTATTAACATTACTAAGTGGTAAACTGAAACCTAAATGATTATAAAGACTAATTAACTATTTTCAATGTCTTCATTCTTAAACGGGCCTAACTAATGTCACAGTACTGGGACCACAGAATGAAATGAAAAAGGGGAATGGGTCAATGCAAGTTGATATTTAAGGACCAAGTTAAATTATCGCATTTTCCCAAGGGAGCTCATTATTTAGGCCCCGTGTAAAAGTGCCTAGAGAAAAAATCCAATAAACGACTTTCTTTTTTCTGATTTTCTCTCCTCCTTTGTCATTCGAAATGTGGATTTTTTCCAAAATCCGCCACTTCACATCTGATGGGGAATGTTTATGCTCCACAAAATGTTTTACCAGAGGAGCTGTATATTTCAGAGTTTTGATTGCTGACCTATGTTCAGTCATTCTTGTTTTAATTGCACGTGAGGTTTCCCCTATGTAGCCCAAATTGCAGGGGCATACAATAAGGTACACCACATTTCGTGTGTTACAGGTCCAAAGTTCTTTCGCATGTATGGTACGACTGTTGAATGTCATCGTCTCGCCGGTGATAATCTGATCACAAGATTGGCATGAGCCACAGCGAGATGTAACTTTCACTCCATTCGTTCCATCAATGGATTTCTGTATATATTGTAGATTATTCGTGGATTTATTAAAACGCGATCGCACTATGAAATCCTTCAAATTCTTATTCCGGCGATGTGCGAACATAGGATTGGCAAGTTTGTTGTAGGTCTGATTCACATTTAAAAGGTGCCAATTTGAATTGATTATCTGCCTAACAGTGGCATCCAAAGTTGAATGTTTGGTTATGCAGACAAGTTTCTGATCTTGTTTTTTTCTTTGTGCATTGAGGAGGGAGTCCCGATCGTAGAAACGTGCCCTTTGAAAAGCTTCTCTGATAGGGTGATGGGGGTAACCTCGTTCTAGAAATTTTTGCTTCATCTTTATAGACTGGGTGTCGTAATCCTTCAAATTCGTACAATTCCTCCTCACCCTAAGGAACTGTGAGAACGGAATGCTATCCTTTTGGCACCTAGGGTGATAACTTTTGAAATGCAGCAAGGTGTTTCTTGCTGAAGGTTTTGTGTATAAATCAACCTCCAAATGACCCTCATTCTGCCTGATGTAAATATCAAGGAATTCCACTTGAAGCGAGTTCATGTGGGCAGTAAACCGAAGATTACCATCGGTTAAATTGAGCCATTCCAGGAATTCCTTCAGAGTCTGTTTCCCATCAGTCCACACAAAAAAGATGTCATCGATGTATCGATACCAATGGGAAACAGACTCATAGAAGGGGGAATTTCATTATAGATGAATTTTGACTCAAATAGTGACATATAAATGTTTGCTATTGATGGTGCCATGGAGGCCCCCATGGAAACACCCTTTGTTTGCAGGTACATGTGTTCTCCGAATTCAAAGAAATTCTCTTTCAGAACTAGGGAGAGACATTCCTTAATGAAAGATTTTGAGCAAGGTATGTGGTACTCGTCAATGAACCACATAGTCGCTTCGATAGCCTCAATTTGAGGGATATTGCTGTATAAAGACTCGATGTCTAGCGTAACCAGGACATCTCTATTTTCATTGAAAGGAAGATTTTCCACTTTAGAAATTATATCCCCTGTGTCCTTCACATAGGATGGTACAAGAGGAATATATGGACGTAGAACTTTATCCAGATATTTTGAGATTGCTTCGAGAGGGGTACCTATTGTAGATGTAGATACAATCGGTCGACAAGGGGGGTCCTGTTCATTCTTATGGATTTTTGGTAATCCGTAAATGCAAGATACTTTCTTCTCTGATTTATTTAGAAATGCATATTCCTTTTCATTTATAGCACCTGCTTCTAAAGCTTTCGTAGTCACTCTGTGTATAGTTTTAATAATCCTCTCTGTTGGATTTAGTCTAGAAGACTAGATCATTTAGCATGTTTATCATATTCATCTCATATTTGGTAGAATCTAAAAGGACTATTCCGCCACCTTTGTCACTGCTTTTCACAATGACGGATTTGTTGTTTTTCAATTCATTAAGGGAAATATGTTCTTCTTTAGTTATATTATATCTTGGTTTTGGTGCAAAACGAAGAGCCTGTTCTAGACGGGTCATAACTACTTTCTCGAATATCGCAGTTTCTGGACCTATCTGATCCAGGTTTGGAGTGAAAGTAGACGGAAGAGATACTATGTTATGTATTCTGTTGTCTCCTTCTAGTTCTTCATTGTCAGCAAAGAATTTTCGTAGTCGAATCTTCCGAAAAAAGGAATGGATATCTTGATATAATTCAAAAAGATTGATGTTAGTGTGAGGGACAAATGAAAGTCCCTTTGTCAATATAGATATATAGATGGTTGTTAAGTTATGTGTAGACAAGTTAAAAATAGGTATCACATCCCTTGCCTCCAATACTGTTTGTTCCGAGTTTCCAGGTAATGATGAGGTTCCTGGGGATATTGGTGGTTCTGGTAGTGACCCCTCGATTGATTTTGGAATCTGACCCTTTGTCGTCCCCGTTCACACCACGCTGGCCTAAAAAAGGCTGGCGGATGTTCCTTCGGCCATTCTGAGGGTTGTATGGTCCCTCATCTAGGTGACCCATACTGCCTTCTCCATCTGATTCTGGATCAGAAGAATCCGAAAAGGTATTCATTTTCTGGTGGGAATTATAATTGGATTCCATCTGATGATAATCATTTTTGTAGAAATTGTCTCCAATATACGGATATGTTCGTTCTAAAGTATAGAACCTTTTGTCTTTTACAAATTTATAATTTTTTCTTTTTTTCAAATAATCTGTAAAAGATAGAATGTCTTTCTTTACTATATCCAATTGTTTGTCTGCTTCTTTTATGGTTGTGTTTTTTTTAATTTTATCCTCAAGGTCTTCTATTTCTTTCTTAATTTCCGTAGCTAGTTCTTTAGATGTTGATATTATTAAAATCATTAAATCTCGGGAGCAACGACTAGCTATCATGCTCCATTTAATAAAAAAGTTTTTATATCTACAAACAGACCTGGAATATTACGGACTCTAAGTCCCAGTGGGATTATGCCAGCTTTTAAGTAATTGAGCATAAACTCACCGTGTGCTTCTATTCGAACCAGTTTTTTTGTAATGTTTGCAACTTATTAACATCACTATTGTTTTGAGGATTCGCTGCGGAACTATTGCCGAATGATGCACTTGTTCCCACTAAAGTGGCGAAGTCCTCATCCGAAAACCCGAAGGTCTGAAGGTTGGCCATTTTTTTAGAGAAAGAATTTTTATACTGTGGTACTGTTACCTAGAAATATATAGAGAAAAGCAGATTTCAGAGACAAGTTACACCAGGAGAATACTGTATTGAAAAACAACCTATAATTGTTCTAATTAGCGATGAATATATATAAACATACACGTCCCACATGGTTAACCGTGGGTAATCTATGGTAAAGCAACAACATTTGCGCATGCACCCACCCGCAAGAACATCCCAGGCCCCCTGTAGAAAATAAATGGGGGGCACTACCAACCAGAATATAAGATCCTTAAGTATTGCCCGGCGGTGTCGCCTCTTGAACCCACAAAGAAGTTAAACTATTGAAGAGGCAGGCGCTGGAGACTGGAAGGCAGGAAACAAGGTTTTTATTTTCTCCGGAGGAGAACACAACGAAACGGACAGAAGGTATCGTTCTGAGGTGCTCTAACTGCATCCCTGAGGCCTGGCCTCTTATACACACGTTTATCTGTTTATTGCATGTAACACATTCTCGTCGATACTTTGATGTACGGAAAGACATCCTCAGAATCCCCCCCTTCCCAGCCCGTTCCCACGCAAGATTACAGTGGAAGTCCCCGCCCCGTTCACAACAGGTGATGATCATCGCGCAGCTGGATATTCCGCCGATCCACGGAGTGTGTGGGTTTCGATCGGATCTCGTGGGATGGGGGGGCTTTGATCATCTCGGGGGTCCTTTGAGGAGGGAAGCTTTCTATTGTACGGGGAGGGGCAAGGGATTGGTATCGGCAGAGCTGGGTGTCGGCCTGGGAACGGGGAAGACAAACGGGCACACGGGGAAATGGGGTTTGCATCAAAGGGCCGGGGATCATAAGTGGGAAGAAGGGAGGTGTTGCGCTGGGAACAAGACGAGGGCCTGGGGCAGAGCAGCGCCGAAGAGGGGTTTTATGGTTCGCGGCAGGTGCAGGCAGGGGGGTTGTCAGCGAAGCTAGGAGGGAGAGAGAGGCGCGCTGGCTCTCGGCGAGAGCAGGGAAGCCATGGTGCCCAAAATGGCGGCTGTTTTACGCGCACAAAAGGTTTAAGGAGAGCAAGAGGGCGCCGATAATGTTGACGGTTTCAGCCTAACTTTCAACAGTCCTCCCTTTTCAACATATCTAGCCAACTTGCTTACTCAATGTCAATTTTCATCAAATTCCTAACTTCGGTATCATACAATGCTCTCATATGTTCGCTTCCAATGTCCACAGTTTTGGGAAAAATACAACTCGCACATAAAGAACACATAGGTGGCAAACATTGAATTCCTAAGCATAGGCCACATATTACAACTACGGGAATCAGGATAATGGTGAGCAGTCTCCAGCCCCAGCTTTTGACGGTGTCCCAGAACCAACCACCAAGCGACCATTCTTCTTGCTCTTGGTGAACTTCCGAAGAGAGTCTGTGAAGATGTTCGATGGCTTTGTACACTGAGGGTGAGTTGTCCGGTATGTATGTACAACAGCTGGACCCAATAATGCGGCATGCTCCTCCACGGTCCGCCAGAACCACATCTAGAACGAGGCGGTTCTGAAGAGCCACCAAACGGACCGCTTGGAGCTCGGCAGTGTTGTTGGCAAAGATGCCCGCTGTGATGTTCATGGTCGTCTCGACTGCCTGAGTCAAATGTCGGATGGCACGGCTGTTTGCCATCGGGCCCCAGAGGGGGACGAGTCCTTTCATAGCATCGAGGAACTGCGCCCCTGTTGAGTCGGCTTGTTCAATGTCTTTGGCTCGTTTTTGCCGGTGGTGATTCGCTGGGGCTACATAAGTCGGAGGAAGGACGAAGGAGATGTAGCAAGTGCCCCCCCAGCCTTTGGGGAGCCAGGTGTAGGCCTTCGTGCCGCAGATGAAATACATGTTTGGGGATGACACAAGGGAAGGTGGATCCGTGGAGTCCAAAGTTCTGGTAAAGCGGCAAGCGCTGCGACCCACCAGCTGTGTCCCAAGTCCTTCTACACACATGTGGCCTGTGACGTTGATGACCGTCAGGGCCACAGTCAGAGTGGCAGCCGTTCGTTTCCGCAGATAGGAGAAGGTGGGTCTGGTTGGATTGTTGAACACCTGCATTTCGATTCGTTCTTTAGCCGGGATGTCCATTTGGTTCGAGTCGCTGGGGGTCAGCGGGCAGAAGTGTGTCTTTGTCTTGTTTCGCCCGGCCCCGTGAGAAGAATGTGCTGCAGTTCTGCTGGAGGTGGCATTGCCCGTATAGCTTTCTTGCAGGAGGATCAGCCAAGCAAGGCAGGAGCCGTGGACAGAGAAGGGTGAAGGGATGAATGGTATTGAATGTCCAGTGGCATGGGGTAGCAACCCACAGATCCAGCAGTTGGTGGTATTGGTGGCAAGATTGTGCTGGTGAAGTAGCTGCACGAAAGAGTTGTTCCAAAACTCCTTTCGCCTCTCTCTTAGTTGAGGAGAGAGCGAAATTAGATAATGTTCCTTCATGGTGGTAGGCTGAGCAGTGGTTAGGAATGTTTCGTGAGCAGGTGCGTGTTCTTCCATAATCCAGAGCGTAGTCATGAGGAGAAAACAGAGGAGGATTACGATGAAGTGTGCAATTGTCTTTGAGCTATGGAGTCTGTCTATTCTCGGATTTCTGTAGTGGGTATTTCCTGCTGTCTCCGTCGGCTTCTTATTTGGCGCTTCCATCATCTTCTTATCTGGCGCTTCCATCATCTTCGTCTTCAAGGTGCTCGGTAGTGGGCAGGACCACAGACTTAGTTTTAGCTTCTCTCCAGGTAACCCTTGGTAGTTTGGGTCACCGTTCTGAGATCCTTTAACCTAGTCCGTGGCCTACTTAGCCGAAGCTCCCTCCTTTCGACGCAGGAAATACCCTTCTCGAGATGGCACAGTGGGGTCAGGATGTTTTGAAAGTTCAAGTGTCTCAGTATCAGGGTAGCAGTTCAACGATGGTCGGTCCTGGTTCAGGAGCTCTTCTTGGGTGTTGACGGTGTCTGTCGTGGCCAGGGCTGGAGAGACCTTTTTGCAGTGATGAGCGTGCAGCCAGTGTTTCTTCCCCTCCACTCGAAGTGCGGTCCGAGTGGTGATCAGCACTTGCCAGGGGCCCGTCCACCGGGGTTCCAAACTCTTTGATCGCTGAAAATTTCGGATCAGCACGAAGTCCCCCGGCTGGATGGCGTGACCCGGACCCCTGGAAGCATCGGGGATGGCCTGCTGCACCTGCTGATGAAGGACAGACAAAGTTTCAGTCAATTTGTACAGATAATCAGACATTAGGACATCCGGAACGTCATGAATGGAAGTTGGTTTCGGGGCAGACCAGACGCTCATGGGTCGACCGAAGACAACTTCATAAGGGGTTAAGTGATGTCGGGTGGGGGTAGAGCGCATCGATAGCAATGCCAATGGGAGGGCGTCTGGCCATTTCAGGCCCGTCGTAGCCACTATTTTGGCCAGTTTAAGCTTTAGTGTGGCATTGTGTCGTTCGACAAGCCCAGCAGATTGAGGGTGGAAGACTGCGTGGAATTTCTGTTTAATACCCAGCCCATTTAGGATGAGCTGGATAACTTGGGCTACAAAGTGGGGGCCATTATCACTCCATAAAACACGACAGAGGCCATAACGGGGGAAAAACTCCTTTAACAGAACCTTTGCAGTGGCCATAGCGGTGTTGTCACGGGTTGGATATGCTTCCACCCACTTGCTAAATGCGCACACCACGACGAGTACATATTTCAGGCCTTGGCATCTGTCTAGCTGGATGTAGTCCATCTGCAGGACTTCAAATGGGTGGTTTGGGACCCCAAATCCCCCCCGGGGTACTACAGTTCCTTTCCCGGGGTTGTGTTGCAGGCATATTAAGCATTGTTGGACCAGGCGTTTGGCGGAATCTGGGATCTTGTCATTGTGCCAAACCCTGGAGACGAGTTCGATCATGGGGGCTGATCCTATGTGGGCAGGGGAGTGTGCCATGGTTAATATGGGAATCAAGTACGAATCAGGTAGCAACCATCTGTTCGTGTCTTTTGTCCGCCAGCAGCCTTCATCGTCTTTCAATCCCACCCGTGTCCATTCAGTCAATTCGTGTTGTGTGCTAGTCGTTTGTATGTCTCTAATTGTGTCCTTGGCGTCAGTCCAGTTTTCTGCTTGTGACCTGGTCACGTACATATGTGTTGTCGTTCTATTTTCAGCTGTCGTTCGGGCGGTGATGTCGGCTAGTGCATTTCCCTGTCCAATAATGTCTGTCACTTTCTTGTGTGCCTGGCATTTGATAACGGCAAGTTTGTTGGGGAGGAGGACAGCTTCGATTAAGGCGGAGACTAAATCCCCGTGCAAAATGGGTGTGCCGTGTGAGGTCAAGTATCCTCTCTCCCTCCAGAGGAGCCCAAAATGGTGAACTACCCCGAAGGCATACTGGCTGTCGGTGTAAATGTTCGCTGTGGTTCCTGTTGCCAGGATGCAGGCTCGCGTCAAAGCAATCAGTTCCGCTGCCTGAGCAGATCGCTGGGTGATGCGGGCTGTTTCTACTACAGTTCGAGCCGTGGTGACTGCATAGGCAGCGGAAGTGGTACCATCGGGGAGTTTGATGCAAGAACCGTCCACCCACAACTCCCCGTCGGGGTCAGGGAAAGCTGTGTCTCTGAGATCGACCCTACTCCTGGTCTGTTCGTCCGTAAGAGTCACGCAGTCATGTACGGGGTGCACATTGGGATCGTTCTCTGGCAGGGGTAACAGAGTTGCTGGGTTCAGTGTGGTGCATCTTTTCAGGGTGATATGGGGGGCAAGCAAGGTCAGTTCGTATCCAGTCAGTCGTGCACTCGTCAGATGTTGCGTCTTGGTTTGGTTCAGGAGGGTGTCGACTGCATGGGGTACCAGTACCGTGAGGGAATTCGAGAGCACAATCCCCTCACTCTGTCGGATAGAGACTGCAGCAGCAGCTACAGCTCGAAGGCAGGCAGGCAAGGCTCTGGCGACAGGGTCAAGAGTGGCAGAGAAGTAAGCGCACGGTCGTTGCTTAGGGCCGATGGCCTGGGTCAGGACAGATAAAGCGCACCCCTCCCTTTCGTGAGTGTAAAGGGAGAAGGGCTTTTTGTAATCAGGGGTACCCAGGACAGGGGCTGAGCAAAGGGCATCTCGCAGTTCTGTGAAGGAAGTTTGACACTCAGGGGTCCAAGGGAGTGGGAAAGGGACGTCTTTGTTTAGCAGAGAAAGCAGTGGTTTTACAACGAGGCTGAAGTTTGGTAACCATTGTCGGCAGAAGGAGGTGAGGCCTAATAGGGAGCGAACCTGCTTCTGGGTTTTAGGGACAGGGGTATCTAGAATGGTTTGGATTCGATCAGGGGTGAGTTTTCTTCCATCTTTGGACAAAAGGTGGCCTAGGTAAGTGACCTGGGGTAGGCAGAATTGCAACTTCTTCTTGGAGACCTTGTGGCCATTTTCCGCAAGGAAGTGCAAGAGTTGAATGGTGGCGGTGACCGCTAGAGGGGTGGTGTCGGCTGCCAAAAGGATGTCATCGACATATTGTACCAACACCACCCCGTCGGGTAACTGGACTTGGTCTAGTTGTCTTTTGAGGGCCTGGCTGTAGATGCTAGGGCTTTCCGTGTAGCCTTGAGGAGCTCGGCAAAACCTATATGAGCGGGCTTTTAGGGTAAAGCCGAAGAGATATCGGCTGTCTGGGTGGATGGGGATGGAGAAGAATGCGTTCTTGAGGTCGATGACGGAAAAGGTGGTGGCAGTGGATGGAATCAAGGTCAGGATGGTGGTGATGTCTGAGACCACAGGGTACTGGGGTACCACCACTTTGTTGATCTCTCGGAGGTCGATGATGAAACGGTATGCTTTCTCATCTCCCTCTCCCTGCTTCTTGATAATGGGCAAGATAGGGCTGTTGCAAACGTTGCTAACCACTTCCTCTACCACTCCTGCGTCTATCAGTGACTGGATAATCATTACCAATGCCTTCTCGCCCTCTGGCGATATCCGATATTGTGGGAGTTTTGGGAGTGTTGCGTCTGGTCGGACAGTAATGTGCACTGGGTCAATTAACATACGCCCTACGTCCGAATCCGCTTTGGCCCACAGATACGGAGGTAGAGTGTCAAGCAGGGACGCGTCAACGTCGGTGATGGAAAACATGTGTCGGGGGGAACAATGTCTAAGCAGAACGGGGTTGTCGTAAAGAAACACTCGAACTCCATCTTGAGAACACCTAATCGTCGCTCGGAAGTGTTTCAGTAAGTCAAGTCCCATAATGGCGTCAGGGCTATTGGAGGAAAGCAAGAACGTGGTGTCGGTGGTGTTGTTTTCTATGTCAAAGAGAATCGGGGCAGACAAAGGGTTGGTGGAGGGCGTTCCATCGAAACCTGTCGATGTTATGAGTGAGCCAGACAAGGGTGCCCTTGGAATCAGTCGTTTAGATAACGCACTACGTGTTGCGCCAGTGTCTACCAGAAATGGAGACTTGGTACCCAGGACCGTAGCAGTGACATAAGGGCCCTGCTGGTCAACATAGAGCTCGACTGGATCCCTCCCTCGCCCTTGGCTGTCCTATGCGAAGGTGTGAGCGTCGTCATAGTCAGATTGTTGATATTGGTTCTGCCTGGGTCGATCGAACGTATTTGGTCTGCTTGATCTGTCATTAGTCGCGTCATTTGGGGGCCCTCGTTGTTGTCCCTTAGGTCTCGGTCCGTTTGCTACATCCCTGGGGTCTCTGTTTCTGATCATTTCCAGAAGAACTGGGCACTGGGATTTCCAATGGCCAGTCCCTTTGCAGAAAGCGCACTGGTCTTCTCTAAGGTCTGTGCGTCCACTGTAGGAAGTCAGAGTGCGGTCCTGGGGGAATGTAGTCTTAGGGACGTTTGTCTGGTAGTTTCCCCGGTATTGGTCTCGTCCTATAGTCACCCCTTGCAGTTTGGCAATCATCACCCTCTCTTTTAAGTCCTTCTTCTTTTTCTCTGTCGCCCTATCGTTTTCATTTTTCTGATGCTCATAATATTGGGCCATTTGGAGAATCGCTGTAGGTTTGGAGGCTGCCCAACTACTCTCGCTGGCCTGTAGTTTCTGGGAGATTTCCGATGATAGGCCCTTAACATAATTCTGGACAAACAGATGGTGTCCGGTTGCAGTGGTCATGTCCTGGCCGCTGTAATCGGAGAACACCGTTTCAAACCGGGAGAAGTATTCCGATACATCCTCCTGGGGTTTTTGGCGACAGGCTGTTACTATCGACCAGTCCACTTTCTTTTCTGGGATTAGGGTTTTTAATTTCTCTACGATTTTATCTGGGAGGTCTAGAATGGATTTCAACGGCTTTTGTCCTGGTCCCCGTTGTTTGTCCAGGTCATCGAGTTGTGACCAGGTATGTCCGAACAGCTCAAGGTGGTCGACTTTCCGGATTTGCTTCCACACATCAGCTGGTAGACATAACCCGAAGAACAAGTCGATGTCAGCCAGGGTCATGATCGTTGAACCCAGGGCTGTACCCAATTCAGTATAGAAGGCAGTGGGGTTTTTACGTAGGTCGGGTAGAGATTTCCGGAATGTCAGTATCTCTTGCCGGTCCCATGGCTGGTAGACCCAGTTGTATACTACCCTTCCCTTCGCATCTTGGTTGTTTGCATCATCGTGAGTCCCTGTACCCCGAGGAGGAACCCAGTAAGGGGCAGCCTCACGTATCGGCATCATGGTGTTAGATTGCTCGGTTGGTGGTTCGGTCACTACGGGGGCTGCGGATTTAGCTCCCGGCTTTCGTTCAGTGAGGTGGCGGAAAACCTCAAGCGTACGCGTAAGGAGGTCCGACACATCACACTCGCCCTCATCCCCGATATCGACCTTCCGGTACAGAGTCCTTAGGCTCTCGGGACCTTTGTCTCGATATCGGTCCTCGTATGCATTCAAGACATGATAACACAGTCGTACGGTAAAATGTCGTCTGTGACTCCCTGTATACGAGCTGAACATATCTGTGATGTACTCTTCATCATCCTTCCTTTCTACCAGTGTCCTTGCTATTTTGTCGATCCCCGCTCGCTCATCTTTGTCTAGTCTGTTTGTTCTCGCAGGGCCAGCCCCTCGAGTCTCATGGTCGTCTAACGTTGTTGTTGGTGCGGGTTTTAATACAAGGGGTTCGGCTGGCACAGAGGCCATTGGGGCCGACGCTGTGGCGGTACCTTCGTTTGTACCTGGGGGTGGCGCGTGCTGCGCCACGGGTTGAGAAGGGGCATATGGAGGGGGCATGTAGATGATAGGAGGACCTAACAGCAGGTCCTCATTGGCTTGTCGTTTCGAGGGTAAATCAGGGTAGAGCATGGAGGGGGTTCTAACCGGACACTGGCTTGGCGTTTCCATTTCTAGTTTCTGTTTAGCTTTCTCTCTTTCCTTTATCTCTTTTTCTAGTTTCTGAGCAGCTAGGTGGGCTGCTTTTCGCAGCTCTTTTTCCAACCTACTCTCAGTTTTCTTTTTACGTTGTTCAGTTTCTTTTCGCCACATGCCGAAGCTGTCAAGCATAGTAGGTGTTGTCTTGTTTTTACCCAGGGCAGTTTCTAGCGTTTTTATTTTATCATCATCGAAGGATCCTATCAGGGGCCATTGACTTTCTTGACCCTTTTTTGTATATTTATGCCATAGTTTACTATAGGCTATAGCGGTCAATCCATGCTTCATGAACATGTCCTTATTAGGGGTGCCTTCCAGTGGGGCTGGATGGTCCATCTCTAATAGGCGGTCCGGGCTAAACAGGCTACTAATCAGTGGGGAGAAGACAGACATGACGGCTCGTAACGAGGGACTAAAAAGTCAGCACTGCCTATCTTATCACTAGGTGCAAAGACTGGACAGAATATTTCTATTCTACGTTGTTTGCAGGCAGTGAATACCTCATGGATCAAAATAACAAAAGACCAATAAATAACAATGGGGAGAATGAGTAGGTCCGCAAAGATCTGCGTTACCTACCCTTTTCACTATCTGCAAAAAGGGTGGTCTCTTCCCTGTTTGCAGACAGGGAATCTCCAGGAAACAATAGTTTTGCGAACAACAGTTCAGTTTCAAGTGATTATTGAGTGGGGGAGAAAAAATAAGCACGGCTGCTGCCCTACCTATCCTCCACTGCTTGCAAAGAGAGAGCCCGTTGTTTCTCCGTTTGCAGACAGTGAATCTCCAAATAAATAAAAAGAGCAATACTAGTATTTTTAAACAAACAAGCAATCAAGCAATTATTTCGCGACTTGTCGTGGTTACACGACCTTACCCGGACCGCATGGACAGTTTCCTGGCTTCCGAATCCAGCGCCCGATCGTCCTCTCTTCTTCGTTATCCTCACGGCACTCCTGATGGTTCCCAGTCAGGACCGTAGATCACTCGAGAGAGGTCTGTTCGGAACCAGTGAAGTTCGGATGATCGGCTGTCAGACGAGGGTCTATCGGACAGACGCGTTCCCGATCGTTGCAGTCGTTCACTTTGTCGTCAGGACCTCTCCCACTGGATCCATGGGTCGCTGATGGGCCCCACGCTTGGGACGCCAATTGTAGAAAATAAATGGGGGGCACTACCAACCAGAATATAAGATCCTTAAGTATTGCCCGGCGGTGTCGCCTCTTGAACCCACAAAGAAGTTAAACTATTGAAGAGGCAGGCGCTGGAGACTGGAAGGCAGGAAACAAGGTTTTTATTTTCTCCGGAGGAGAACACAACGAAACGGACAGAAGGTATCGTTCTGAGGTGCTCTAACTGCATCCCTGAGGCCTGGCCTCTTATACACACGTTTATCTGTTTATTGCATGTAACACATTCTCGTCGATACTTTGATGTACGGAAAGACATCCTCAGAATCCCCCCCTTCCCAGCCCGTTCCCACGCAAGATTACAGTGGAAGTCCCCGCCCCGTTCACAACAGGTGATGATCATCGCGCAGCTGGATATTCCGCCGATCCACGGAGTGTGTGGGTTTCGATCGGATCTCGTGGGATGGGGGGGCTTTGATCATCTCGGGGGTCCTTTGAGGAGGGAAGCTTTCTATTGTACGGGGAGGGGCAAGGGATTGGTATCGGCAGAGCTGGGTGTCGGCCTGGGAACGGGGAAGACAAACGGGCACACGGGGAAATGGGGTTTGCATCAAAGGGCCGGGGATCATAAGTGGGAAGAAGGGAGGTGTTGCGCTGGGAACAAGACGAGGGCCTGGGGCAGAGCAGCGCCGAAGATGGGTTTTATGGTTCGCGGCAGGTGCAGGCAGGGGGGTTGTCAGCGAAGCTAGGAGGGAGAGAGAGGCGCGCTGGCTCTCGGCGAGAGCAGGGAAGCCATGGTGCCCAAAATGGCGGCTGTTTTACGCGCACAAAAGGTTTAAGGAGAGCAAGAGGGCGCCGATAATGTTGACGGTTTCAGCCTAACTTTCAACACCCCCACAAAAGGAACTCCACACAATGTTATATCAAAAATAGCCTTTGTATTATCAAAACACATCAGATAGTAATCACACCATATACATTGTGCCAACGGGCACGGGCAATATTTACAAGGGAATATTTACACCTGACAGTGGACCACTGTCAGCATCAGCACTTGGTAAAAATAGATAACTTGGTCAAGGTGAACTAAACCATAAACATACAAGTAAAAATAGGTCATAGAACGTACCGCCAGTAAACACTGATATCACTGCACTTGCAACAGTCTGTGCCATGAAATCCATCATACACAGTATCCCACCAGTCTAACTACATTAGACCCTCACCCCCTAAGTAAAACCTTACACTAGGGGCGTACAAACACAGGGAAGTATAATCTCCCTAACATAAACCTAAATAAGTAAAACTACCTCCTATGCAGAAATCATATCTAGAGGCATCAAACACAGGGTTCGCAAAACATACTACACACAGTACATTTCCTAACACCCAAAGCATTAGCACATAATTCACATCAAGGTCCAGGTTGCGCTACTGTGTCAGAACCTAAACGTTGCAGCTGCCCACTACTTGCTGGGCAGCTGAGAACAAGAACTGGGGCATATACGCTGCAGCTGGCACTAAGTGCTGCGCAGCTGTGGAGGCCAAGAGGGGGCAAAGGAGTACGCCTCACTCCTAAATTAACAGACATGTCCCCTGAAGTAAAGAACCTAAACGGTGCAGCTGCCCACTACTTGCTGGGCAGCTGTGAAGCAAAACTGTGACATGGGCCCTCCCTGGCCACCTGAGCAAACTGCGCCAATCATTGGAGCCCTCTGGCTCTGGAGAACCCTGCGCAAAACGTAGGAGCCTTCTAGGCTCTGAGATCATCTGTATCCTCTGGAGCACTCTGGCTCCTCAAATACATAATGCTCCCAAAGTAAATATGTCCCAACGTGGAGCGATAGGGACTTTAAGCAACATATGCCCCCCAAGTCCCTCATGGGCACTCTAAAATAATGGTGGACCTCGTTGGAGCCATCTGGGCTCTGGGAACGTGGGAGCGGCCCGCTGCCATTCGGAGCCGCTCGGTAAACTGACAACGCTATGGCGCCTGGGAAGGAAGGGGGGTTACGGGCCCCTCGGGGCCCTTGAAATATTTAATGGCCACACTGTTGGAGCAGCCCGCTATCACATGGGGCCGCTCAAAGGACAACCAGGGGCAGCCCCGAGCCCCCTTCTTACCGGTCTCTGGGCGTCCGTTCCTTGTGTCGTGGTGGTGCCGTCCCCTCTCTGGGGACAGCGCATTACTCTGCCTCCGGGGCTCCCCTCACTCCTGGGAGCCCCACCATGCGACCTCAGGTGCCAGGAGAGGGCGCATCTTCACCCAGACCCCCGTCTCGGGACCGGGACTTTTGAAATGGCGCCCGCGGAGCTCTACACGGCTTCTCCTTCGCGGGGTTTTCTCTCTTTAGCACGCACTTCCGCTTCCGTCGCAGGCCCCGCCCACAACCAGGCGGGCCACGGGCGGTGGCGGTGATCTCCGTGTTTGTCCGGCTGCTATGAGGGGTAGGCTCCCTCGGGTTAGGAAATGACCATAGGAGGCATAAGAGCGGGGTGGGCACTTGTGTGTGCCAATCACAAGCCAGACTGTCAATTCACATTCACTGCACAGACAAGCCAACTCCTAGAAGTGGCACTTCCACACTAGACACATTAAATCTGCACACATCATCGCGCAGCATTCAATCTCACAAGTCCGCACATACCAAACTCGACCCTGCACTCCCCACACATCAGTAACTACCATGGACACACACATCCCCCATGCAGTCCTATGGGAGGGCAGGCCAGTCTTACACACGCACTCAGAGAGCGCACGCACTTCACACTGGGACACAGTGTCAAAGTGCGCAAAGACCAGAAATCACTATAATTATGTAACACTAAAAGGCAAAAAGTGCAGGGGTGAACCTGCCAGAAGGGCCAAGTCAAACAGCTAGATAGTGCTATTATTTGCTGAACTGTTTCTCTAACTTCTACAGACGCAGATTGCTTATGCTCCTAGGTCCTTTCCACAGCACCTCAGCGTAACCACTCTGCCTCTACAGCAGCCAGAGAAATAGATTAACCAGTTCCAATTAGCCCTGGTTTCAATATGCATTTCCTCACATAAATGTCCCCTTTGTGGTTTAAAAGCTTGTGCCCTCTTTTAAGCAACAAACAGTTGGCTGGTACCATATTTTCCATTTTGAATGTTCTATTTTTTGAGATACTGGGCCTAAAATGTGTTGGAATTTGCATTCAGTTCAGAATGTAATGTGTGAATGTTTACTATATACTATACATGGGCGGATATTCTCAAGAACTTGTGATAATCACCGCAAAATTAGCTTAACGCAACTCTTCACATTGCAGTCTATTGCGGGAAAATAAAGCTGTGTTAGCGTTGTATTCTCAACACGGTGGTACTATGCGATAGGCTCACAATCACGCGTCAAATGTTGGCGATAAAGTCAATGGGACACCGCAAAAATGGGAAAAACGAACGCAAAAAAGTTGCGACGAGGCCAACTGCGATACAAAATTCAGCGAAAACCAGCGACAGGCCTGCAATTCCCAAGTGTCATGTGGGAAAATGGACTATAAAAGCAACGAAAAAAAACACACCAAAACCAAATCAAACTGCGTAGCACCATGGATGCACCCAGAGAGAGTGCAGAGGTCAACTCAAACCCCACAAGCCTCACAGACCACTAGCAAGGATTCTCGGGGTTAGGGAAGGGCAAGGAGAAGAGGAAGAGGGGTGCAGTCCGCAGGAAAACCAGATCAGCGTCACGGAGGTGACAAAACATTACCATCAACTGAACGCCAACTTGACAAACGTGAATGCAGTCGGAGTGTTGACGAGGTCAATGGAGGAGGCTAATTGGCGCTGGCATGATGTGAACCAAACCAAAGAACAAACCTGCTGCCAGCAGGAAGGCAGCAAAGGCGACAGGAGGTGGGAGTCCTGCGCCACAGGAGGAGCTGGAGGAAATGGAGGCCACAGTCATCAGTGTGGAGACGGTGCAAGGAGTTCGGAGTACGGACACAGCTTGATAGGACCTGACACAACATCAACGGGGTGAGTAATGACCAGGGACTGGGGGGAGGGGAGGAGATGGGCACAATGGCACACCTGCATAATGATGTGTAGCACACTGCACACCCACAATGACCCAGGATCATGTCCCTGATCCCCGTGGCACACTGCAGCACACACACATAGCAATCACAGTACATCCTACAACAATGTGGTGCAAAGTACAACACCGACACTGCAGAACAGAGGACACAACTGGGTCCGCTCATGCGCAGAAACAGGCCAATCACATCTAACACAGCAGGAAACTGTGAGATTGAAAAGTGCATGTACAACCTCACATCCGTCATGTAGTCCAAATGTCCACTGTCCCCCATCAAATATTCAGCACCTCCCAAACAGTCACAATGTACATTGTCATACAGTCTGCATGTAAACAAGAACAATGCGCCAACATACATATCAATACAATGTCAACATGCATCTCTCTTTAACATTGCAGAGGGACAAACAACACCTCCAGCAGAGCAGACCAGACAACCCAACAGTGATGCTTGAGAGGGCCACCACACCTTCGACACTGACACCATACAACAGCTCATGGACATCTTAGGCAACCCATCCCCAGGAGCAGGGCAGCCAAGCTACATAGAGAAGACCCCAGGCCCTGCACAGACCACACAGCAGGAAGTACCTGCCACCACAGCTGGCTCCCAAAACTTCACAGAGGCACACATCTCATTCCAATGCCAGGTGTTAGAATGCCAAAGGGAGGTGACCAAACAGGTGCAGGTGGGGTCAGAGCTCATGGAAGCCGAACTAGATCACATACGTGGGTGCCTAAGTCACATCAGGGACCACCTAACACCCCACAAAGGAGACCCACACTGCGACAGAGACACATTCATTTGCACATTTCCTGCAATGAACCACGGCCAGAGTCCCGGAATTATAATTCTGACACACAAACTGGACCTCCGTACGACGGCCCAGTCCACTCCTCTTACGTATTGAGTGGGTAACGACAAAGATACATGTGCACGGTCTTACCCGCTGCCAGCTGTGACATGGTTGCGTCCGCTGTACACAGCACAATGTAATGTTGTAGGGCCCGGGCCCTCATGCATACATTATGACCACACGGACACACGCAGATAATTTTTGGAACTGGCTTTGGACACCTGCGCCCGGCCCCTTTATTGGCAGGGTCACATGTACAGTGACGCCTGTGCTGGATGTATGTGGGATGAGTGTAATCCAGCCCGCAAGGTGTGGTTGGTGCTGGCAACAACTTGAACAGTAAACACTATTAAAACGGAAACAGAAAACGCCAGCATTACAGAGACAACTGCAGAGCACCATGGTGGTAACCGGAGCAAGAACAGCGGTCACCCAATATGCAAACAGAAGTGTCCGTGAGTTGCAGGGCACTGAGGTTGGGGCACTAGAGCTGAGCGCGCTCATGTGAAGCAAATGTCTACGATTGTGTCCCTTCTGCATATTCCTGATACAGCTGCAGTGGGGTGTGTTACACCTGCATCATCTTCCTCATCATTGTCCCAGGTCTCCCGATTGTCCCAGGTCTCCCACACTGCCTGAGGTGACATTGCTACGTGAGCTCTCCACCGGACACAACTCAATCAGAAATGGCCCATGAGTTGTGGTGCACTGAGTTAGTAGCACCTGGAGTGCTGAGCAGGGTATCAGGCAGATGATGGCATCCACGACAGGTGTGAGCAACTCCGTTAGTCTGCCTGTACGACTGTTTCGAGGTGGTCCTGGCGATGGTGGTATGTGCCTCCTGCGGTGATGCGACGTCCGGGCCGGTCAGGACTCAATTTGATGTGTGAGCCCTGGTGGACCGCAGTTGAGGCCGGAGGCAGTGGACATCACAGGGCCGCATACACATGGCGTTGATGACCCAAGGCCATTGTCTCAGAGGCCATGTTGGGGCTCCGAGCTGCATGATCAGTGGCTCTGGGCTAGGCTCCCTGTTCTAGTTCAGGCTGTCGTCTGACTTTACACCAGGTCAGAGCAGGTGTTATTTTTTGCTGCTAACAGGCTTTATCGCCTGTTTTGGGTTCTTATCGCAGATCTGGCTGGTCAGAGAGAATGTTGCAGAGTGGTGTTTTTGCAGCTTTTTGCACGGGTACGCCTACTCTGCATCTCATTAGCAATAGTTGCCGAGGTCATCTGTGGCAATGTTTTTTGCGTCTGCTATCGCAGGTAAACTGGTGCTATGCGCTGTTGGCACCAGATTGTTAATGGGGCGATAAATTTATCGCCACTTTGGCTGCGTAAATTGCTATAAAAAAAGCATTATTTTAATGTTTATTTTCTGAGCAAAACATTGTCATTTATTTCCATATTTAACAGACCTGTGATCTGTTTTGTGGAAGTAATAGTTGTTAGCCTTAGGGGCTGATTACGACTTTAGCGCCGGCTCTCCGCCGGCGCAACTGTGCCAAAGCCACACAAGGACTGCCCGCCTGATTACAAGTTTGCCTTTCCCATGGCGTTGCCTTGAAAAAGGGCACCGCAATAGGAAAAGCAGACATTTTCTAGCCGGCATGGCCTGGGCTCTCCATGCCGTGCTGGAACTGGGGGTGCAAGCAGACAGGGGGACACATATTGCGCCCCCTCAATGCATCCCCATGTGGGGGGCATGGGTATCCTGTAGGGCCCACTTTGTTCCCCTACTGCCTGCCTTTTCGTGGCCAGCTCACTGCCATGAAAAGGTTGGCGGTGAGAGGAACACGTAATATGCTCAGCGGGACTGCGCCAGTCCCTCTTATCATATTGCATTGCCTCTCCACTGCACCACCGCCAGGAGCGGCGGAGTGCATTACCCTGCACCGTTCGTACCAATTTTTTGTGTTGGGTGTTTGTCCTGCGGTGGCAAATCAGCGCAAATGGCATCATGCGCAGCTCAAGAGAGCTCCGCTTCTTTATGCTGCTTGAGTAGAAGTTCTACTCGAGTGGCAGCTTCCTCAACACATACGAAAGGTTTCTCAATGCGAGCGGTAGCAACCATCCACGACTGCCCGTGTTGAGAAATCTCGCCGGGAAGCAGTCTAGCGTTGGGGTTTCCTCGCTTATGGAGCGAAGTTTTTCTGAACTCCGCTAGCTCCGCAGAGTGCAAAAGATTCTGCAAACTACGCAAACAGAGCGAAGTTTACTTCCAAGGCCTAGTATAAAGTAAAACAGTCTCTACCTTAATCAGCTCAGGGCTGCTGCCAAAGCTTGGTTGTAACTGGGTCGAGTCCAAAACTCCTTTGGTACACAGCAAGGTTGCTCCGTACTCCCCAAGCCAAATACATTAATCAGCTCATGGGTTGTGCGCTCTGCTGGCCAAATCTTGCCACCAAATTTATTGAGAATGAGGGCAACACTCAAAGGGCCAGATGTACAACAGATTTTTGTGTGTGCAAATGGGTTTTAGACCCGTCTGCGCATGCAAAAAACCTATGGCCCAAGTACTAACCCTATTTTGCAAGTCGCTAATTAAATAACGACTCACAAAATAGGGTTAGCGACTCGCTACTAGGAATGGGCGATCCAAGGGCGACCCTTTCTAATAGCGAGTCTGAACCCTATGTAAGAATGTTTTGACCCGCAATTATGCTCGCAAAACACTCACAGTTTAGTACCCTCTTCAAGAGGGTGGTGTTGTAAACGTATCTAGGACCCTATTTAAATATTCCCGATTTATGCCCATATGTGGTTATATCGAATCATATCCTTATAAAGGCATAAGAATCATACCCATATTGAGTCATAGCCAATGCAGTCCAAATACGGCAAGGCTACTCCCATAGACTCTTAGAAAGCACAACGTGTTCTTAAACAAACCAAGCCTCCAGCAGCCTGGGAATTCCCCCTACTTCTGTATTGATTTGTCCTAGAACTCCTGGAGTCCTGAAAGAACTGCGAGTTCTTAGTGACGTCTTATGTCCAACCTTACGTCAAACTCGGCACCTTCCAGGTATAAATATACCAGCATCTGCCTTAGCAAAACACACGATGGTTTGGAGCAGATCGGCTATCTACTTGCCCGACGCCCTGCTGAAGCGAGTGCCGAAGGAAGCCGACCCTCCCATTGACACTCTGAGAGAGACGCTGTATTTTCTCCTGCCGAGAAATCCAGCTCCAGTGTTTCCCTGTCACCCTCGCGGGTTACTGGGAGATCGAGTCCTGAGAACAAGATACAAGACCTCCTTCATTCTATAAACAAGGCATGGAGCTGATTAGACCCTTAGAGAATTCTTGATTCAGATTCTTGGTAAGTATGGGCGAAATTTGCGAATTCGTGTTCCGCAAATTCGCGCGAAATCGAATTCGCAATCCGCAAAATCTGCGAATTTATGCGAATTTGCAGATTTTAGTTTTTTTTGAGTGTTTGCTGGGTTTTTTGCATGTTTGCTGGGTTTTTTGCGTGTTCATGGGGCTTTTTGCGTGTTCGCGGGCCGCTTGCATGGAGAAGTTTCCCATGCGGTCGTGTATGGGCACAGCACCCTCTGGTTCACCACTGCCACCCTCTGGTTCATCACTGCTACCCTCTGGTTCACCACTGCCACCCTCTGGTTCACCCCTGCCACCCTCTGGTTCACCCCTGCCACCCTCTGGGTCACGCCTGCCACCCTCTGGTTCAGCACTGCCACTCTCTGGTTCACCCATGCCACCCTCTGGTTCAGCACTGTCACCCTCTGGTTCACCACTGCCACCCTCTGGTTCACGACTGCCACCCTCTGGTTCATCACAGCACCTCTGGTTCACCACTGCCACCCTCTGGTTAACCACTGTCACCTTCTGGTTCAGCACTGCCACCCTCTGGTTCGCCACTGCCACCCTCTGGTTCACCCCTGCCACCCTCTGGTTCACCACTACCACCCTCTGGTTCATCACAGCACCCTCTGGTTCACCCCTGCCACCCTCTGGTTCAGCACTGTCACCTACTGGTTCACCACTGCCACCCTCTGGTTCACGACTGCCACCCTCTGGTTCATCACAGCACCTCTGGTTCACCACTGCCACCCTCTGGTT
This sequence comes from Lissotriton helveticus, assembly GCF_964261635.1. Classification (NCBI taxonomy): domain Eukaryota; kingdom Metazoa; phylum Chordata; class Amphibia; order Caudata; family Salamandridae; genus Lissotriton; species Lissotriton helveticus. The sequence continues at coordinate 1,853,835,762 of NC_136065.1, forward strand.
AACCACTGTCACCCTCTGGTTCAGCACTGCCACCCTCTGGTTCATCACTGCCACTCTGTGGTTCACCACTGCCACCCTCTGGTTCACCCATGCCACCCTCTGGTTCATCACTGCCACCCTCTGGTTCACCCATGCCACCATCTGGTTCATCCCTGCCACCCTCTGGTTCACCCCTGCCACCCTCTGGTTCATCCCTGCCACCCTCTGGTTCAGCACTGCCACCCTCTGGTTTAGCACTGTCACCCTCTGGTTCACCCCTGCCACCCTCTGGTTCATCACTGTCACCCTCTGGATCATCACTGCCACCCTCTGGTTCACCACTGCCACCCTCTACCGAGACCCTTTGTGACGCAGCGGCAGCACAAAAGATGCGCCATGGTGCTGGGTATTAACAACATGACGCATCTGAGAGATGCGTCACGTTGTAAAGCCCTGCACCATCAGGAGGCGTTCCGGCGCAGGGGAGGGCGTTCCTGCGCAGGAGTGTCTCCTAAAAGTGGCTAAGTGAAATCTACAAGATTTTACTCAGTCACTTTTAGGCCAATGCTGCGTCAAAACCCTGCGCCTGCTTGAAGCAGGCGCAAGGCTTGATGCAGCATTGGGGAGATAGGGCCCCCCAGAGCATTGCTGGAGCTGCGTCGCAAGCGCGATGCAGCTCCAGCAATGCGCTGCTTTTACGGCACAGATGTGTGACGCATCTGTGCCGTTTTTGCCACATGGTGCGCCGCATTGTAAATGTGGCGCACCATGGGTGGCGGAGCTGCGGCGCAAAATAACTGGAGCATCCCTGGGGATGCGCCAGTAATTTTAAATCTGCCCCTATATATTTAGCCATCGAGGGAGCACTTACTGATTAGACAGTAGAAAGTACTCCAGTTGAGTAGAGGTATTGCACAAAAAGGTGGCATCTTCGTGGACAAACACGCAGGGCGGGATTCATTCTGCCCCCTGTTCGACTCGGTCTTTGTGCCCTTCTGCCCTCTGTTAGACTCGTTTTCCCTTGTTTTTCTGCCCTTCTGCCCTCTGTTAGACTTGTTTTTCCCTTGTTTTTCTGCCCTTCTGCCCCCTGTTAGACTCGTTTTTTGTGCCCTTGTGCCCTCTGTTAGACTCATTTTTCCCTTGTTTTTCTGCCCTTCTGTCCTCTGTTAGACTCGTTTTTTGTGCCCTTCTGCCCTCTGTTATTCCCTTGTTTTTGTGCCCTTCTGCCCTCTTTTAGACTCGTTTTTTGTGCCCTTCTGCCCTCTGTTAGACTCGTTTTTGTGCCTTTCTGCCCCGTTAGACTCGTTTTTTGTGCCCTTCTGCCCTCTGTTAGACTCGTTTTTCCCTTGTTTTTCTGCCCTTCTGTCCTCTGTTAAACTGGTTTTTTGTGCCCTTCTGCCCTCTGTTAGACTCGTTTTTCTGTTGTTTTTCTGCCCTTCTGCCCTTTGTTAGACTGCTTTTTGTGCCTTTCTGCCCTCTGCATCACCACATCATCACTCAGCGCTACCCCAGCATCACTCAGCACCACCACATTATCACTCAGCACCACCACCCCAGCATCACTCAGCACCACCACATTATCACTCAGCACCACCACATTATCACTCAGCACCACCACAGCACCACTCAGCACCACCACAGCATCACTCAGCACCACCACAACATCACTCAGCACCACCACAGCACCACTCAGCACCACCACAGCACCACTCAGTGCCACCACAGCATCTCTCAGCACCAACACAGCATCACTCAGCACCACAACATTATCACTCAGCACCACCACAGCACCACTCAGCACCACCACAGCACCACTCAGCACCACCACAGCATCACTCAGCACCACCACAGCACCACTCAGCACCACCACAGCACCACTCAGTGCCACCACAGCATCACTCAGCGCCACCACAGCATCACTCAGTGCCACCACATTATCACTCAGCACCACCACAATACCACTCAGCACTACCACAGCATCACTCAGCACCACCACAGCATCACTCAGCACCACCACAGCACCAATCAGCACCACAACAGCACCACTCAGCGCCACCACAGCCACTCAGCACCACCACAGCATCACTCAGCACCACCACAGCACCACTCAGCACCACCACAGCACCACTCAGCACCACCACAGCATCACTCAGCACCACCACAGCCTCACTCAGCACCACCACAGCACCACTCAACACCACCCCAGCATCACTCAGCACCATCCAAGTATCACTCAGCACCACTCAGCATCACCACAGCACCACTCAGCATCACCACAGCACTACTCAGCGCCACCCCAGCATCAATCTGCGCAACCATTCAACAACAACTGGTTCAAATATGTTCTCTCAATGTTTCAAACTTTATCACAAATGTCACAAAACGATGTTAATATTTCACTTCTGTTCTTGGATTTTCGTCACAATAAAATACACTGAACATAATCTTCACAAAAGTTATTTACAAAAGTTTAAACTATTGCCATTATAAATTAAAATCACTTTTATTTAAGTATTAATTGTTATAAAAATTAAAAGCCATTGTAATTTGTAATATCAATACAGCTAAGTCACGTAAATACAAAACATGTTGCATTACAAATGCTATAGGTGTCACATTTGCGAAAGTTATAACTATTGGCATTGTAAATGACAAAGCTATTAATTTAGCTATTTTCAAAACCAACACATAAATTAAAAAAATTGTCATTTACAAGACCAATAGCTCAAACTTTCCTAATGCGAGACCTATTGCATTGCAAATGCTTGTTTTTATATCTGTCAGTGCTTCCTGTTGAGGTTTAATTTTCGTGACAGGCGCCTCATTGCCTACTTGTAACTAGTCTCTGACCCTGCTTCAAGGGTCAGAGCAGGGTCAGAGAATAGTTGCAAGTAGGCAACGAGGCGCCAGGAAACACTTACAGGCTTACAGCAGCAGGTGCCCAAGTTGAAGTTAATTTCTTTGTAACCCTTTTGTAAAAGGTTACAAAAAATTAGCTGCTGCTGTAACCCTGTAAGTGCTTGGCTGAAAATTAGTCCCCGCTGATTCGTGGATTTTACCGCGATTTCGCGAGATTCTCGGATAGCGAAATTGCAGAAAATCCGCAAATTCCACAAGCGGAACGAACTTTCAGCCCATGCTTAATTCTTGGCAAAACTATCTTAACTCAAACTGTAGCTCACTTACTCCTGCCCACATACTAAGCTTAGGTTAGGTACACCGGGGTAGGCATATCTTAGAAGCACCAGTTGAGTACGTTTAGTTATGATTTTATTATTGTATGTATTTTAATCATTTTAAACACCGTATGGCTCAGAAACCATACCATGCTTTTACAGTATTACTTTGTAATACTCCTTTTACTGTACACACTTTACTTTATGATAAGTATTGCAATTGTGGCAACTTGCTTCTCTTGCATGAGAAAGAAGACTGTTCAATAAATAACCTATTTTATTGAAAACGCCCGTCTCTCTGTTTCTCTGCACTTCTGGTGAAACTAAGCATGCACGATTGACTGAGTGAAATAGCTATCTATTGTTTCCGCGAGTCTGGAGATGTACTCCTTATTCTGGCGTGAGCAAAGTTGTCATGTTTATGCGGTTGTCAGAAATTAATCCCTTCTTGTCTATTCAGGAAAGTTAACACCTTCTTGTTTACTCGAAAAGTTTCTAGTGACCTCTGAGCTAGCTGGCATTCATAATTAAGTCTAACATATTCAATAGAGACCTAGTCGACCTCAGTCCTACGTCTAAACTATCGGTTATGTTATTCCAATGCGCAGAGCCTATTGGGAATATAGGAACTACACTACATGGCGCCCAACGTTTGGTAAGGCGATAATTTAACGCTAGATACTAGAGTAACTCAGTCGTGCATTTCACACAGACCCCTTTTTCCCATAAAAACTCCAATAGACGTCTGGAGTGGGTGAAAGGTTAATATCCGCCAAAACTTAGTAGGATGAGAATCCTATGTATTAGTTCTTGGTTTAGTCAACGTTGAAGGCTACAGTGTTCCAAAATATTGTGCACCTAATCTTTGTTTCCTTGAAACTTGCTCTACAAACTTTCTGTCAGTAAAATGTCGGAATGTGAAGAGGATAAAGACAGAGAAGCGTTAGCAGCTCAACTTTTAGCGGAAGACACAAGTCTCCGGCAAGATGACCCGGATGCTATAATCATCCCAGTCAATGTAAGGAAGAGTGTAACTTACAAACTTATAAATAATGGAGTATCACCAAGAGGTGGTACAGTCATATTTGTGGCAGAGGCCCATGAATATCGGCAGACAGAGGTATTCTATTCCTGGATACATTTTCCAGCAGCATATGCTGTGACACACGAGTTCCACTACTACAAAATAGATGAATCTCCAACGGAATACGTTCCTTTCGAGGATATTGAAATTCCACTAACATACCAAGAGCACCAGCTCTGGTTTAATGGCACCCTAAAACATCAAAATCACTTCACCACGCTCGGTCCACTAGGTAGACCAGGAGCCACATGGCCAGTTCTAGCCGGCTATACACCACATCCTGACATTGAAAAAATGTCAGGCGGAGAACTTTTAGTTAAGCTAAAAGAATTAACAATAGCGTATAGACAATTAGTTCAATTAACACTTGACGGTACAACCTGCCGCCAAAAATTGAAAGAAACAGATATAGCAGAACAACCTTTTGAACTTGCCAGAATAATTGAAAAATCCTATGAAGAATTAGGTAGAGATAGTTTGGGTGGGAAACCACTAAAACCACAACTAACTGAAAATCCTGAAAAAACCTTTATTAGAATAATCTCATTACTCCAAAAAAGAAGTGGCAGGGTAATAAACAAACCGCTCCCAAAGAAAAACAGTTACAGTCCAGAGGAAGGTCTCCCCAACGGAGAAATAGATCTCCAGAACGGGGGGCAGGTCTCCACAACGGGAGCCCTTTGAAAAAAGATACAACCTTAGAGATAGGGATAAATTAAGAAAACCTGACAGATATCAAGATAATGATACACGTCCCTCTCGATCTTTTCAGACTTCCTCACAGAAATCGGAAAGAAGAGGACGGTCAGAACACAAAGAAGAGCGCGTCAAGTCCAAAGACAAGGAACCTGCTCATCAAAGTATAAAATTACAATTTCCAAAAAAGAAGGTAGCCAGTATTAAAATAAGACATGCCGAGGATTCTGAGAACACAACTCAAGAACGGAGAATGGGCCCAGACAATGCTAGACAGCGCAGCAAAAGTGACCATAGCTCGCAAGATCCTGATGAATCTTCTGGAGACAGTGGACACGAATGAATAAATTCAGGTGGAAACTGCAGACACCATAGTTAGCGTACCCCATAAATTATATGAAATACCATTACGTATAGAAGGGGACAAAACTAGGAAAATAAGAGGTCTCTTTTGGGAGAACCTATCAAAAGGCTATGATATCCTTCTAGAAGAGAAAGACTGGCCACCAGAGTTTGCCAGGGAGTGCCCACATGGCGAAGAAATGATTATGCCTGCCTTCTCAAATCACATTCCAATTCATAAAAAATACACATATGCTAGAAAATGGGCAGTGGCCCAAGCGCCTGCATTACGTAAAAATCATGTAGGATGGGATGAGGATTCAGTTAAAAAATCAAACTACTGCACAGAGGCAGTATCCTGTTAAGCAAGAAGCTAAAAAACAAATCAGGGAGATCTTAGATCAACTTGAATACCATGGGGAGATTGAAACATGCACCTCACAAATGAACAATCCTTTGTTTCCTGTCTCCAAGCCAGACGATTCATATCGTCTAGTTTTGGACTACAGACACCTAAACTCTTGTTGCAAAACCTTTGCAGTACAAAACTCACACAGTGCAGCACTAATGAATAACATCATGCTCAAAAAATATAAAACGACATTAGATATTTCAAATGGGTTCTTCTGCCAAAACATTGCACCAGAAAGCAGGTATTTGAGAGCTTTCTCCTGTATGGGGACCCAAAAGCAATTTTGTTGTCTCCCACAGGGATTCAAGAACAGCCCAGGATTATTTTCAGCCAGGGTAATAGAATTACTACAAATGTATGATGATGAGGCATTATCTTATGTCGATGACATCTATCTTACAGACGATGACCTGGAGACACACTTGAAAAGAGTGAATAGCATTATACTTCGGTTCGCAGCTGAAGGGTACAAATTCAACTTTAAAAAGTCACGAATTGCCCACCTCACTGTCCTATTTTTGGGATATGACTGAGTTATCAAGTGAAGGCAAAAGCCTAGCAGACACCTTCTTAGAGAAGTGTGCAGTACTCCAAGCTCCAAAAACGCTGAAAAACTTACAATCAATTCTAGGTTTCCTGAATTTCGGAAGAAGTTACATTCTAAACTACGCAGAGAGGGTTAAACCACTCTACGAATTAATAAAACCTGATTTCAAACCAATTAATTGGACTCAGAAACACACAAAAATGTTAAGATCAATACAAACAGACATATTAACTAAAACAAAATTGCAAACACGCGCAAGTGAACGCAACCTTGTAATCCGAGTCATCCCAGGAAGATGCGGATTTACATACCTGACCTCTAATGAGTGAGAAACGGTACCAATAGCTTATAAATCACACTTGTACACACAAGCTGAAATGAAATTCAGTTCTACTGAAAATAATTCTGACTGCCGTTCAAACTGCTGTAGCAAAAAAAAGAACTCTAGCCCAAGGGAAGAGCATATCTGTTTTAACAGCAGTATCATCCCTTGAGGCAGTAACAAGACCGAGCATTCCAAATGCTATGGCATTAGATCCAGAATGGATACAATGGGAAAATTCTCTTGCTGCAACAGACGTGATACACGCATTTGATCCCAAAATGAAAAAGCTAGAACATCTAGAATACGAACATGAATGTCCTCTGTCAATCGAAATTCTGCCTCTCGAACAGTATGCCTGTGTAATCTACACAGACGTAACTGCACAACACTACGTTGTGGATAAACAAGTTTACAATGCAGCATGCGCGATTGTTAAAGGTCGCTGGCGCTTAGGTAAATTTAGACCAATGGTCACTAAAACTGAATCACTCAGAAAATGTAAAGCTCATCGAGCTGAACTGCGAGCTTTAAAGATGGTGCTTGAAAATGCCGATCGCGAATTCCCCACACTAATAGTGTGCGATTCGTATTATTGCATCCATTCTTATAATAATTTCATGCAGACCTGGATCAAAAACGGTTACGAAGATGAGACAGGTTCTACAATAAAGCATAGGAAACTATGGGAACATGTAGTTCTTTTATATAAAGAACTACAAAAGACTCACGTGATACATACGCAGAGTCTTCGACGTGATGGCGTTCACGTTGCAGGGAATTCATTGGCTAACAGAGCCATGATGGCAGCTGTTCAACCGGCTTCCGTATCAACAAAAAAGCGCTCTAAAAAACAAATAGATGAAGAAACCATGCTGGCAGTAAAAACCTCATTAAAAGGCGATTATGCAGCATTACCTCTCAACTATCCACTCAACAATACATACATAATTGATGCAAACTCCGTTCCTTTTGCTCGAATCCCTGGAGTGGGGGACAGAGTAACTCCAAACACGTACCGGAGGGCTTACTTGATTCAAGAAGCACACATGGGAATGGGTCTGAGGCACCAAGAGATCTTGAAATCTCTAATAGAATTGCAATCACAATACTGGTGGCCGGGGATGAGTGTTCAAATTTATAACTTTGCAAATGATTGTAAGGACTGCAATAGAGATCGCAGTTGTGAACCGGACCAGATACCAGCCCATGCACCGCTGTTATACAGCATCAGGCTGTCTACACGCAGACATCCACACGGAAAAATGCGATCCCATAAATATTAAGACGAGATTCATTTGGATGTGGCCCCAGCGCTCGGCTGACGCCAGAACTGTTATAAAAGATTTGCGAGTCTTTATTGGCACAAACGCAATTGGCATGCTACATTCTTACCAGGGTCTTGCGTTTAGCTCTCGAGCTTACAAGGAGGCCATGGCCAGCTTGGTCATTGCATTGCGGTACTGGAGAGAAAAAAACATGACATAAAGCAATCTATAACAGCGAGGGTATTGGGTACGGGTGACGGGTGGGTCAAACATCTAATAAGTGTCCAACGTAGTCTTAGCAATCTGCCAAGACATTCTCTGAGTGGAATAACTCCGTATGAACTTTTGTTTGGTACTAGAATGATCATCAGTGACCTTGATTGTCAGACTTCAGTGGTGGAACAAAAAACCTTCGATATCAAAGAGCGTTTGTCTGTTTTACAGGACTTAAATGAAACAAGAAGAAGTCTAAGTAACATAAAGCTAAAGCCAACGGCCACTGAAGAAAAACCACCTGTCCCAGCAAGACCTGTCTGGATTCCAAAGATTGGGGATCTGGTCAGAGAAAAGATCGCGGTGAAGAAGGAATTTGGGCCTTCTGACAGAAATGCAGTACCTGTCTTAGCTATCATCGGAACAAGATCAGTAGTACTACCGCCCCTTGCTGGTAAAAAAGAGAACAGAGTTGTATCAATCCACCTGGTAAAACCACAATCATGTGGCCAATAATAAGTAGTAGGCCCAGTGGACTCCCAAGAAGTAGCAGAAAACCAAACCTTGCTACAATTCCAGAGGTTCAAACTGAGAGACTAATCACATTTGATAAACCTGCAGTGAATAAAAAAGGACTATGCAACAAAGCCATGGAACTTATGCCTCTTGAAACCCAAATTGCAACAGCTCGTCAAGAAACACCAATCTACAATGATGTAGCCTCTGACTATACAAATGCAAAGATTAATGAAAATCCGGAAGCAATTCCAACAATTGACAAAACAGCATCTGGCTACTTTATCAATTTCGATGACTTTTCTGAAGATCCAAGTGAACATGAAGAAAAGCCAGTAAATAAAACTTTCAAAGGAAAAATAACTGAACTCTTTCATCAACTTGGAGAAACATATCTGAATTCACCATGGATTGAATTGTGGATTGTGTTAGGTGTACTTTTCCTCCTACTATGGCTCATTTTAGTTTTAAGCTTGGGGAAATGTATTGATGGGAAATACAGTACAATGGACACTGCAAGTCAGAACATCAACTTGGTTGTAAAGCCTCACAGATCCTCTCACATTGAGAAAAGAGAACTATCATCAGTAAACATCACAGCCATTCCTATACCTGGTGGTTTAGCATGGGATGCTACTGAATACGACATTTATGGCCCGGTTGAACTCTTGAAATATCTACACCAGTTCAAGGTTTCCTTAAGTGACTTTGTATCAACTAGTACTTTCTCTGATGATTGGGACTTTGAAAATATTAATAATATGATGTCAGATTTAGAAATGTCAGCAAAATTTACAGAACATGATTACTTAGAAGGCTCATCAAACTATGAAGAAATGTATTGCTATAATCATTATGGTCATCACTATTTGCATAAATCCGCTAATCCTAGAAATGTTTTTACTTATATTCAATGGGAACATTGTCCGAAACCGCCAAAAGGCAGCTCGAAAACATTTTATGAGAAATTCCCATACTTCTCAGGGTTTAATACAACTGATCCAGAAACATTTTAGTTTAAAATTGTAAATAAGACAGGAATGAAAATCATGTTGACAAATACTAAAATGATATATTCTACAAAATGTTGTGAAAAAATGTCTACATTTGGTTTTGAATTTTGGAAAAACAACATTGAGACAAAAACCATCTGGGGTACAAAAGACTGGCTGGTACAAGGTTTAGAATCATTATTTAGAGCCTGCATGATCCCAGAACTTTTAATATTCCTGAATGACACCATTCAACAAACAACCTGTCTTGGCCTAGCTAAGATAAAGGACTTAAACAAACCGTCTATACAAAAGCCCATACCTGATAGTAATAGCACTCCAGATGTGGAGATAGACGTATCCCATATTTTACTCCAAAACAGAACTAATCCTGATTGGAAAAAATGGTTGATCGGGCCCTCAGACACTAATAACTGTCAAGACAGATTCCTGATATAGGGGCCTTTTTATCGACCTTGGTAGGATGAAGGTCTGATGTGAGCCCTACTTGACAAAATCTGAAAATATGCTAAAATGACCAGTTTTCACCATATAAAATCAGCAAATGAAATCCCACGGATCCCCTGAATCCCGGGTTTGTAGGCCCAAGCCAAGGGCCAAAGGCCACCGCCTTATGTTAACAAAATCCAATGGGCCTAAATAAGTTTTAAACGTGCATTTCTGATGTACTGAACACAGCGAGGTAATTGAGCAAACCTGGAAAGTACAGTAGCCTTTCACAAGCCCCAATGCAAGACACCCCCCCACACACACGTACACAGACCCAGCCAGTACAAGTTGGCACATCTTGGACTCTTGCAGAAATATTGTTCTGAAAGATAGCTTGCATGAAATAAAAGCCACAGCACCTTAGCACCTGTCGTAAGTTCCGCTCTCACATATATTTTTAGAAATGTACGTAACAAAATGTTCTTTTGTCAGAAATGTACAAAATGTTCTCTTTTAGAAATGTACGTAACAAAATGTTCTTTTGTCAGAAATGTACAAAATGTTCTCTTTTGAAATATACGTAACAAAATGTTCTTTAAAGATGTCCTTCCGGTGTCCTAGAACAGATGTGGTTAGACCGCCTGCACTGAATGGGCGTAGGCCAGTGTGTCACCATAGAACCTGGTTCCGCATTTTCAGGTATATCAGACCCAACCGTCAAATCTGAAGCCAGAGCTCTGCTGATGCGACCTGTGCATGCAAGCTCTCCGGCCAGCCGATTGTCTGACTTGGGACGTCAATTCCTCTCTCTCAGGTGGTGGACTTCCTAAGCCAGATAATACTTCTGTCTTTTTAAATCTCTGTCCTTGCTCTGTATTTTCCATTCACACCCAATTCCTTGCATTTTAGGTTCCCTTAAGCTATTAGGCCCTGCTGGGATAGTCTCCATAGCTAAGGTGCTTCTAGGCACTAGACTTTATAGAGTGTTCTGCTTTCCCTAACTAATTTCAATTGTGCCTTTTAAAAGGATCCCAGTCCTTTTGCACCTTGGATCTCTTTGGAATGTTAAACTTGCATGGGTAATTCTCTTCAGAAAAGCACATTTGTAGACGCCATGTTTTCATAGAATGTATTCTAAGCCTTTTTTTGAATAGCCTACTGATTCCAATTATACCGTTTCAGGTCCTCATTCCAGCCTGTTTTCTAGGCTCTTGCACATAATAAATAGGAACTTGCATTTTTGATCCTGACAGATTGAAGTCAGACTTTCAAACGTTTCATTGCTCAGGCCGATCGATTAATAAATGCATTTTCTGATGTACTTAAGACTTAATGAATAAAATGCCACTTCAAATGTGATCTTTGTCATCTCATATCATTGTTCCTTGTTCCTCAGTGAAGTGTTGCGTCGATGACCTGTGACCACGGCTCATGACCACAGCAGGGTGGTTTGTGACTTGTGACCACACCCTAAAGGGCTTCCGTTCTCTCCTCATCAGCTGGCGCCCAACGTATAAATCATACTACATACGTCTGCAGTGGATTTGGTGCACACCCCCGACAGGTTCCTGAGAGCCCTGCCTTCGCTCCTTTGCGGCTAGGACCACGGGTAGGACAATGTTTTGTCTTTTCCCTTGAACTTCCTTGGTCTGTGCTGCCTGGGGTACGAGCGACTCTCTTTGGCCTGTCTCCGGCTGTCGCCTGTCCCTGCAGCACTGTCTCTGGTCATGATTTGAACCCGAACTGTCTCCCTTTGTGGTCACGATATTGCTCGTCCTTCTTTCATACAACGAGCCTTCGCCTCTTGATTTTTGACTTGTGCTTCTTGTGGTTTCACATGTAGTGATTTTTGTGGCATTTCTGATTTGCCCCTGCCATTTGTAAAAGACGGAGGGAATGGTTCACACTTGGTTTCCGCTCCCTAAAGCATTCCTGATAAGTACATGGGGTCGGCGTTTCACTTTCCGACTACGTCTAGGGTCTTGGTCTCTCAGCATGCGTGAGGTTGAGGTTTGAATTCCCGACTGATTCTAGATTCATACTCCCTCAGTACTTCAGAGTTTGCGTGGGGTCAAGGTTGCATTCCTTGACAGAATATAGGTTTTACATCCTTCTTGGTTGAGTTTGCTCACAATGTGCCTTATACTATGGTTTCAGATTGACCATTCATGTCATTTATTGTTTTCATCGTGATTTGAATTGTGCCTTGAAATTACATTTCGTGGTCTTTGTGCTCTGCATTTTGCTCCTCTGTGCCTCTAGCCCCTGCAACTTCATTGGTGAGGACTGCCTTTCTGCCCTTTCGCTCTTTTCCTTCCTCATCTTCATGATATATTTCAGCAAAAAGTAGGTATTATTGTGTTCTTTGGGCTGCCACTTCTAAATCAGCTTGACGGCACGGCTTTGACAGATGTCTCTCTGCGCGCACAGAAACAGGAAGTCACTTGTGGTATTTTCTGGTTCCCCCCTCCTTTCTCGCCCATTCTTGCACAGCTTGGTGCTCCACCGTGTTTAGTGAGATTTAATATCTAGGTCCTTTTTACTGTACTTTCAGTTTTTATGATGCATCTTTTCATATGTTTTTGATTTGTCTTTGACAGTATTATAATGGTTGATATTTGTTTTTGTTCCATGTCATCTGTCCATTGCCTTGCTCTGTGTAAGTAGATGTGCTTTGAAGTTGCTTCTCTGTGCGTCCAGTGACCTAGCGCCTCAGTCCTAGTTGCACCATCTCCCACAGCCGCCAGGTGTCCTACGCCGCCTTCCCTTTCACATTGCTGTCTGGGTTGTATCTCCCTTTCCTTATTGCAGCCCTGCTAGGTAGGTGGCTAGCCGTCTAAAGACAAGCACTGACGTTGCTTCTCCTTGCCTCTTATATAACAAGTGTTTTTTGTCTATCAGTAGCCGAAGCAACTGATAGCCAAAAGGGGGGACTAGTATTCAAGTATTCCTCCGAGCCCCTTGACGTCCTCATCACATCCTCTATATTCGTGATGTCCAACACCACCCCACGTACTATAAATTGCTCTATCCATCTGGTGCATGACGTCCCTGTCTCAGTCCATAACACCACTTTTAACACGATAACATACCTTGAAAACAAGCACCGTGAGCGCCTAGCTATCGCTTGGGACGTTCTGGGGTTCATCTTCACTCCCAACACCCAGGTTAACATCTCTACCATTTCCATGACTGACGTATTTGCCAGCACACATGCATTATTCTGCAACTCGTCTAGCTCTGACGCCCTATCCATGTCTCCCTCCGCTCATTCGATCCAGTCCGGTCTCTCAGACGGCTCAAACTCCATTGTCATCACTGATGGGGAAGACTCAGATTCATAAGATTCTACGCAGTCTGTTGTAAGTCCACCCATTCGTCACCACCAAGACAAAAAGACCCATGCAGACGCTTCAGGCAGTGTTTGAGAAAGGAACACTAGGTAGATTCCCCAACTTTCCCAACATCTTAGGTAAAGATACATAAGCAGGGCACACCCAAGCAAGCAAATAGCATTTCTCCTCACAGGCTCACAGTGAACAACATAGATACTAGTGTCCCTATGAATAGGATACTGAGTTCTACTATATATAAGAATACATACTGACTTTCACATATATTTTATCTTAAAAATTGAAAGTTGGGAAAGACTGCTAGTTCTATCAAGCTTTTGAACAAAATAACCAATTCAGTCTCAGATTGCCTATGCCAGTTGTGGCGGCCAGGATTAAGAATTACAAGATGGTATATACCTCTGTGTGATTAAGGGTATAGGAGAGGGACCTATACCAGATCTCAATTGCAGCCACTGAGAAAGAAGAGCATAGACAGAGTGTGGTTCACACCAAAGACACCCATTAAAAGATTATCTTGCATTTATACATTTAACAGGGGTGGTTTAACATGGAATGCTTCTAGGTTGGCAATAAATGGCAGCTAAAGCTTCAATGACTCTAGCACCAAGGAAATATTATGAGGAATAAGACTCCCAAAGCTGCATGATTTATTAACTCAAAATTAAGTTTTAAGTATATTGGCAAATGCAACAACTTTCTTCGAACATCACCATACGCATTTTAAAAGATACCAATATTTTTATATAAAATACATGCTTTTCAATTTTGATATACATACATTAATTCAACAAATAGCAAAATAGGTTACAATTTCGTGAATTGAGCTACATACTGGAACGCTACCAGTAGCTCAAGAGCTACTGGTTGGAGAAGATTGCTGCAAATACAAAGCAGTGGTGGCTGACATGAGCATGTAGTGTATTTTTAAATTGTAGGTTACATTTTGGAAATATTTCCATTGATTTCAAATATTATTATAATTTTTTTGATTTTTTGCATTTTTGCATGAGTTTTGATTTGCTCTCCAGAAATGTGCCTTTAAATGCCAAGACTTTGCTAAGGCTCATTATTGAATGTTAAAAGGGTTCTTCTATCATATGAATAAGGGAGTTATTTATCTCCATCATGTGCACATCTATTTACGTCATGAATTTGCAAAGCACGCCCTCAAATAAAATAAAAGCCGCCTTGGTTCAGTGCCACAGGACCATGACATTTCACCCTTTCATTGCATTTGTATGTGCTTTGAAGTTGCAAATTTGTGCACGGTTAAAATTTCCCCATTTAGGGATTTCTGACTGATTGCTTATAAACTTTTAAATAGTCATTCTAAAATAATAAGTTGCCACGTTAGCTGCACCTGTCAGTCAGTTAACGACAGTCACCATATTTCCCCAGACTGCTCTGATTGCACTCGCAGCCACAACACAGGCTACGCTGCAACAAATGCAACAACAGCTCACCATGCAATACGTCCAACCCAACAAGGACTAAGCCCTATGAATGTGGCCCAAGTCCAACAATGCGGCCGAGGACTTTCAAGCAACCATGTCTCTTATTCAAAGGTGGATGTCTTTAAATCACCTTAAACTTAACCCGGGGAAAACCGAACTCATCCTGCCTGGGAAGAGTGAGATCAGCTGGAGTCCACGTTTCTGGCCGTCGGACATGGGTTCTCCTCCAAAAAAATCCCAAACAGTAAAAAGCCTGGGAGTGACTCTTAATGAGGATCTTACCTTGAAAACTCAAATTGGAACAGTGGTTTCCTCTGGTTTTTTTCAATTGAGGAAGATCAAGAAAATCGCACACCTCCTCACTGATTTGGCTTTAATTCAGGCAGTCAGTGCTCTAGTCCTATCTCATATTGATTTCTCAAATGGCCTTTATCTGGGCGCGCCTATTGGCCAACTTAGAAGATTGCAATACCTGCAGAATCAAGCTGCTAGACTAATCTGCAAGGTACCTAAGTGGGAATCAATCAGACACGGACTAGAGACCTTGCACTGGCTGCCTGTGGAACAGAGAGCCACATTCAAGGTAGGTTGCATTGTGTTTAAGGCCTTGGAGGGTAAGGGCCCAATGTTTCTTAGACAACTGCTAAGGAGATATAGACCCCTACGTAGCTTGAGATCAGCTCACAAAGATCTACTTGAGGTCCCTCGTTTCAAAAAGAAACGACAGGGAGGTAGCAGCTTTAAATTTTTAGCTGCTTCCTTGTGGAATTCCCTCCCTTTGACTCTGCGACATAGCAGGGATCTTCTTGCCTTTAGAAAGGCATTTAAAACTTTTCTTTTACTCAGGCCTATTTGAAATAGTGATTTTTTTTTTTTGTGCATTGTTATGTTTTGATTCTCTCCTCAGCGCCAAGAAGCCCTTGGGCGTATGCGCGCTTTACAAGTAATAAATAACATAACATAACATAACATAACAACATTAGCTCCTGTGAATGCACGTTCCAATGCAACAGCAACAACAGACACCTATATACAAAATGATGCCACAAAAAGAAAAATTACTGCAGCACCCAGGTACTAAGTACAAAATAATTTATTCTTACCAGCATCCAAATTCAGTACCAGCTTAAGTAGGCAAGCAATGGTCTGAATGCAGGAACAGATCGGGGAGGGTGTTACAACAGGGCACTGACAGTTGATGTTCGCCATTACAAAATAGGGTTTTTTAAATTTTGGCTCGCGTTCAAGTTGAATGATGCCACTGGCCTTAGAGCAACGTAGATGTCGGAGCAGATAATAATAAACTAAAAGAATCTCCGACAATTGCTTATGGAAAGAAATAGTGAGAGAATAGGGGATAAAATAGTGGAATGGAATACACTAGCATGTATAGGCCCTTTGGTGCACAAGATTAGAATGTGTTTGATGGATATTAAATATTCTGGTCAGCATAAGCATATAACTAAACTACACATGTTTTTAGATGTTACAAGGTAACAAAAGAGTTAACAGGTTTTCTCTCGGGTTGCCGTTGGAAGTAGCCAACCACAGATTCTGGGCGCACAAAATGAGAAATATATATGTGCATAACAGAAGTAATATGCGGGTATATTAATGATATAATATAATTTTTATTTCTAAGTTCTTCAAAATTTCAGGAAATAATGTGTACTCATACTGTAAGGCGACTGTGCTAAAATGCTTTTAAGCAGTACATAAGCCAGGGACTACAATACTGTGTGTGCACTGACAAAGCCAAAAGGTTAACAAAATATTTGAGGCCTACTGGATTTGGCAAGGCTTGTTTATTTTTATGTTGCAAAGAAATGGTACGTACCTGATTCGAGTAATTTAGTGAAATGTTTTAGCATTTCGTTTTATGAGCCTGGGGCAGGTTGTGAACAGGTGTCACTGTGACAGAGATTTTCAAATATGTTTGACGTTGAGACAAACTATAGCCCAACATTTTTTAAATTCCTTCTTTTAGATAATGGATTTTTCCTTAAAATATCTTATAGAAAAGGCAATATACAGCCTGATTCATCAAGCTAAATTGCGCCCGCAATCGCTGCGAAAAAGCAATTGCGGGCGCAATGTCGGTAGTCGGCATTCATCATTAAATCGCAAACACATAATAGCGAATACGCAATAATATTCGCAGAAACCCGGTAGGAGAGCATTAGCGAATTGGAAATTGCGACAATCCACAGAATTTGCGAAATAAATTGCGGTTTCGCTATACAATCGCAATCGGTATTCATGAAATACCGCAAATAGCGAAAAACCCAAAAATCGCTGTTTGCGCGGCGCAAATTAAGGACAACTCAAAGCAGGTGGTAACCATAAAAGCCATGTAAAAAAAATTTAAAATAACAGTTGGCCAATCAGTAACAGGTTCAGGGCTGCCCAATCACACATAAGGACATTCAGCAGCTGCATTAGGAGTTCCACAATGCCAGGAATGTACATGGTCGTGAGGCGCCGAAGGCTACAGCGAGCAGCATGGAGGAGACGCCAGATCCAGGAGAGGATATTCCGCCAGCGGGTGACCTTGCTGGGGCAAACAAGAGAGCAGATATATGCTAAATACAGGCTAAATGGGGAAATGATACTCCAGCTCATACACGACCTTGACCCCCTGATGCAGCACCCAACAAGGCTTACCAATGCGGTGCCTACACATGTGCAGGTATTGTGTAGCCTGCACCTCCTGGCCTCTGGGAGCTTCCAGGGGATAGTAGCGGCTGCTGGGGGGATATCCCAGCCCACCATGTCACGCTGCCTCAAGACTTTTGTTGACGCAATGCTGACCCAGCTACACCGATACATAAAATTTCCCACCAGTCAACAGGAATTGCACTTGACCAAGCTACAATTCTACAATGTAGCATATTTTCCTCATGTACTCGGATGCATAGACTGCACCCACGTCGCCATCTGCCCACCAGCTGCCACGGAGTATATGTTCCGCAATCGGAAGTCCTACCACTCCCTCAACATACAGATGGTCTGCAATGCCAAGACTTACATCACTGACATTGTGGCCCAGTACCCAGGGAGTACCCATGACTCCTATATATTCCGGCACAGCGGCCTCCACACACGACTGGCCAGGGGAGACTTTGGGGAAGGACACCTACTTGGTAAGTACACTTTGTCGACAATGTCACATTGCTATGAAGTAGCAGCGCAGCACAGGCACTCACCCTCTGCTCCTCTCATTCAGGTGACAGTGGCTACGCCCTCCGTAATTACCTCCTCACCCCATACCTCAACCCTGCTACACCCCAGCAACGGCGCTACAATGTTGCGCACATTCGGACAAGGAACTGCATAGAAAGGACATTTGGGTTGCTCAAAAGCAGGTTCCGCATACTGCACAAGACAGGTGGGGCCATGTATTACAGTCCTGCAATGTGCTGCCGCATTGTGGCTGTCTGCGCAATACTGCATAACATTGCAACCAAGCGCCGGATACCAGTCGACATATCTGGCAGTGAATCTGAAGGGGACGACCGGACACCTGCTCATGCGCGCCTTGCACACGGGGAGAATCCTGCTGAAGGCCACAGACGTCGCAACCACATCACACTGAACAGTTTCTGATGCACCCTCCACCCTCACCCCACAAATCACGAATGCATGCAAAAATCTATAATGACACTACGCCAATGTGTGCTGTTAAAATAAATATATTTGTTTCATTCACAATAATGGTAAAACTATTAATGTTGACTTTGCTAACAGTATTTCAGCATACTGCTGTGCGAAAGGACAGGGCAGGCTTATACTCAGCCTGTGCCTGTTAGAGTCATAGAAAGTCATGTGCGCCTCCTGCGCGTACCACCCAAACGCCTCTGTGGCTCATCCTCATCCATGGCACGTGCAGCTGCTGTGGGCCTGGTGCTGCGCCTGAGTGTCCCTACGTGTGAGGCAGAGTGGCTGCTCAAACTAGATGTGCCCTCACTGGCATCATCACCCCCAACAGTAGCAGGTAGATCAGGACGGTGTAGTGCTGTCACGGCACTGGTCAGGTGCTCAAGGACCCTGGCCACATCCTCGCAGCACTGGATGAGCTGCTGCTGCTGTGCAAGGGACCGCCGCGACAACTGTAATGTGGCATTGCTAATTATATAATTGGACCTGGTGTAGGCGGTCAGCCTGGTCAATAGCTGCCGGTGGCGGCGGCGTGCTGCGTTGCGCTGCGATGTATTTGCAGCAGTGCTGGCCTCCATGGCTGTAGTCATGCGGGCCATACCCTCACCCACACCTGCCATTGGCTGCAGTCATGCTGGCCATTCCCTCACCCACACCTTCCATGGCTGCCGTCATAAGGTCCATCCGGTCCCCCACTCCGGCAACATTGCGCACAATGTTGTAGAGCTGTAGCTGTATGGCACCTTGCTGCCGTGCTTGCAGCTGATGGATACGGAGCATGCGTCTTTCCACGCTCACTCTCAGCAGCGCCGGTCCAATCCCCCTCCTGCAGCTAGGTGCATTGGTCTGCAGGTGAGGCGTGCCACGCCTGCTCTGCTGGCCTGACACAGTGGGTGGCCGCTGTGTTGGCGCTGTCGCAGGCCCTGATGTAGTAGCACCAGCTGCTGGTGGTGTCACGGCAGGCGTTGTTGGTGCGCCAGACGCAGGAGGCACCCTGGTGGTGGATCTGGCTGCGGTAGTATTTGCTGGGGCAGGGGCTGGTGGCACACTGGTGGTGGATCTGGCTGCCGTAGTATTTGCTGGGGCAGGGGCTGGTGGCACACTGGTGGTGGATCTGGCTGCCGTAGTATTTGCTGCGCCAGACGCAGGAGGCATACTGGTGGTGGATCTGGCTGCGGGAGTAGTTGCTGGGGCAGGGGCTGGTGGCTGTGTATGTGGCGGCACCTCCTCCTCCTCATCCGGTGCCTCCTCATCTATTTGCAGCCTCTCGCTGTCGCTGCTGTCTGCACCACCTGTGAGGGGAAGTGGACGTTCATTAGTTGCATGTATCTGTCACACGTGCAGTTGCTACATGCATGCTGGTTGACATTCCCTGACTGGCTATGGCTTTGCGTACTTTGGAACCTGTCTGGCTGCATTGTGGTAAATCTACATGTGGAATGATGGCATGACTATGGAACAATATGGGAGGCTAATTGGTCATGGACATTCATAGGGGACAGGGTCGCAGTCGCATGCCACTTACCTCGGGTGTCTTGGGTGGTGCGGGATGAGTCCATACGAGTCACTCCGATGACTGCCTCTGTCTCCAGGGTGTTCTCTACCTGGTCCTCCATGGGGGTGTTTGGAGGGACTGTAGGTTCTCCCCCTCCTGTGCCCGATGATTCTCCAAGGCGCTCTGCCATTCTCTCTTTGGCACGACCTCGGAGGTCGTACCAGCATTTTTTAAGTTCGTCCAGTGACCTGTCGGCCACACCCACGGAGTTCACCGTCGACGCTATACCCTGCCAGATCCTGCGTTTTTCCTGTTCTGCCACCCTCCTGGAGTCCTTCCCAAACAGTTTGGAGTGGTTGGCCACCACCCCTTCAATTAAATTCTCCAGCTCCTGCTCGGAGAATTTCAGCTTTCTCTTCCGCCCTGTGGTGTTGCTGGGCCCAGGAACTGGCTCCTCTGACATTGCTGCACTGTACTTGCTCAGTACTTTCCTGACAGATTTGCTGGAGCTCTTCCAGTTGCTGACTCGAGGTCTGCCTCACTGTGGTGTATGGGGGTGGGCCCTGGCTGCTTCCTGGTTGTGATGTCATCGCTGTGCTCGACATGCGACTTCCCGTTTTCCCGATCTCGCGCTATTTTAGGTCCCGCTATTGACGATCTCGCTATTAGAGAATTCGCTATTCCGACACGGATGTTGCCGGAAATAGCGATTTATATGCGATTTTCGGAAGTCGCAACCGGTATTTGCGGCCGCGTGCGGTTCGCTTTATTTTCTCTAAATTATTCATGAATACCGTTTTGCGTGTCCTTTATAGCGAGTCGCTATAATTCGCTATTAGGGCCACGCAAACCGTCCCGTTGATGAATCAGGCTGATAATTCCCAGATTCTTTCCTTCATTTGGAGTTCCCTCCATACCCCAGCTAGCCAACATACAGCATACAGCAGTGAATAGCACTACCATTGCCAGGCCGGTTGAAGTACAGTTGCAGACTTCAGATGGTTGTGTATATTTTTTACCTGCTTTAAAAGTTTAAATACCATTGGAATTATGACAGTATCATGTTTTTGGTGCGTAGTGCCAATGCACCAGGATGTTCCAAGTTTTCACAAATTTATTATTTATGCATCAACACAAGTGAAAACTCTTCTGAAATAATGAAAAATATTTGTATACACTAACATGCACTGCGAGGTTTCTTTCAAAGTCAGGTTTCCAAGAAGTGGGGACACATCAGTTCTGGCCTTTGACATATCAATAATGGAACACAGATCTTGGCCCAAAGACTTTTGGAAATAATAGACTACTAACCAGCAGCTGTCCCCATTTGCAAGAGAAAAGAAATAACAGAACAGACTTCAGGTTCAACTCTGCAAACTAGAAAAGATTAACTTGTTTCCATTTGACTGTCCAAGAGGAAGAAGGCGGTGACAACTTGATCGTTTATGGATTCAGACGTAGCCACAACGCCTGCCGCACATAAGTGTCTTATCTAAAGTTATGTATTTTGTATTATAATATTTTGCAATACTGGCAGAAGTGGCATTAGGTAGATTGAATTGGTTTTGTCTCATTGTGTGAATAGGAAGACTTGTATTGCTCATATTTTTGAAGTTGCCACTAGCAACAAAGTCACCTCCAATATATCTGTTAGCACACGGAGTAAATGGCCCTTGCAAGAATGCAGAAAGGTTCAACAGTCCCTCTACCAGCACAGTTAGCACCCCAGAATAATTGTATTTGCAACATGTGTCCTCATCGCCCTCCCCTAATGGAAGTAATAATGCAATAATAAGAAATAGTGCCCAAGCAGCTAGACAGCATCCTGCTCACGATTCTCTATACAGCATGTGATACAGTCAGATGACAACAATAGGTAGACAGAAGACTAAGGGGCACTGTTACATGACTCATACACTCCCCATGCAGGGAGAACAGATAGATTTTCTCACCTAGGCAGATACGACCACAGACTATAGAACACCTCCTGCAGGATACACAAACTAATGTCAGATTATTGAGGCCACTGTCTCTAAAGTGTTTATACATAGAACAGGAAGGGACGACCCCTCCACCTCAATGATGCATGAGGTCATCACTGACACATGCAGAATAGAAGTGAAGGCAACAAGGCTTTTTTAGATGACTGTTCATTGTATGGCCCATAGTGTAGTTTTTTGCAGCATCAATGAGTTTATGATAGCAGGTTCTCTGTTTTAGACTATCATTGCTCCATCCCCCACACTCTCCATTGCCCATGACAGATTAGAACGGTGTTGTTGTTATTCGCACGAAGTTACACCCATGGCAAAATTGAGTGCCCAAGGTTAGTTAAGGTATAAAGAAGGCCTATTAGGGCAACATAGGGTAGACTAGGATTAAAAGATAAGATAGACAGATTGTCTACTTAGGGTTTATAAAATAAAAATGTGCAAAAGTATGAACTGATTTCAAACTAAAAGACATGTCTTCTCTGTTTTCTAGAATGGCATGTTACCTGTGGGACGGCACACAGCAAACAACACTGTTTTTTTCCGGACAATAAATATGGCACCCTATCCAAATTGACTTTTACTGGGCCTGCAGAGAATGGCTCCATCTCCAACAGCCCTTACGAAGGAGCAGCCTGAGCTCACTAGAACATTGCTCAAAGTCACCATGATGGTTCCAACAGCAAATATCTCCAACATCGATGCCCATCTCTGGCTCTGTTATCTGGCTCCACGGACAAGAGCAGTGTGCTCAGTTCTAAGGGTGGACAGTGTTCAAAATCCCACCAAAGGAGGTTTGCCGGTTGAGCAGAGTCCAGTTCTTTTTCCTTTACCATCATTGTGATGCTCCAGACCAAGGCAGAAGGACTCTGGCTTCGGAATACCGAGAGGAGAGTATGCCTTTGGATAAGGAGTGAGCTGTACATTTCCAACAGCGCAGAAAATGGCTTAAATGACCAATGCCATCAACAACTTGAACAAAATAGAAAAGAAATGGATTGCTGGAGAAGGTGCCATAGTAGATAGCCACTGACTTGTTGAACTTTGACTGGATACCTTTGTGGCAGTTCTAAAAAGTTGTTATTTTTTGCTGTTTCTTTTTGCGTTGCCTCCCGCAGATGAGTGCCATTGTAGGAAAAGAAAGTTAGCACCAAGATAGTAGGGACAAGTTACACTAGCATAGGGATTTACAGTTAGCTGAGTATGAGGACAAAGATGGTGTTCATTGGGATGGGACTGGAATACAAATGGAGATGAGAGAGTTAGCAGCACCTAGCACCCACTATGGAATACAGGCAGCTCCTCCACTTCTCCCAGGTAGAGACTGTCTGAGTAAGAGCCCAACAGCAGCCCAATATGAACGCCTGCTTAATGATCAAGATGCAGAGTATGCGAAAATACGACTTTAAGTGTTATGTTAAAGACATGCCCTGGATACCGCCACTGGCTGAAGGGTCACAGAGATACTCAGTTGAAAAAAATGATCATTGAATGATCAAGAGGAGGGAGATGATAGAGGGGCCTTTTTATCGACCTTGGTAAGATGAAGGTCTGATGTGAGCCCTACTTGACAAAATCTGAAAATATGTTAAAATGACCAGTTTTCACCATATAAAATCAGCAAATTAAATCCCACGGATCCCCTGAATCCCAGGTTTTTAGGCCCAAGCCAAGGGCCAAAGGCCACCGCCTTATGTTAACAAAATCCACTGGGCCTAAATAAGTTTTAAACGTGCATTTCTGATGTACTGAACACAGCGAGGCAATTGAGCAAACCTGGAAAGTACAGTAGCCTTTCACAATCCCCATTGCAAGACACCCCCCACACACACGTACACAGACCCAGCCAGTACAAGTTGGCACATCTTGGACTCTTGCAGAAATATTGTTCTGAAAGATAGCTTGCATGAAATAAAAGCCACAGCACCTCAGCACCTGTCGTAAGTTCCGCTCTCACATATATTTTTAGAAATGTACGTAACAAAATGTTCTTTTGTCAGAAATGTACAAAATGTTCTCTTTTAGAAATGTACGTAACAAAATGTTATTTTGTCAGAAATGTACAAAATGTTCTCTTTTAGAAATGTACGTAACAAAATGTTCTTTTGTCAGAAATGTACAAAATGTTCTCTTTTAAAATATACGTAACAAAATGTTCTTTAAAGATGTCCTTCCGGTGTCCTAGAACAGATGTGGTTAGACCGCCTGCACTGAATGGGCGTAAGCCAGTGTGTCACCATAGAACCTGGTTCCGCATTTTCAGGTATATCAGACCCAACCGTCAAATCTGAAGCCAGAGCTCTGCTGATGCGACCTGTGCATGCAAGCTCTCCGGCCAGCCGATTGTCTGACTTGGGACGTCAATTCCTCTCTCTCAGGTGGTGGACTTCCTAAGCCAGATAATACTTCTGTCTTTTTAAATCTCTGTCCTTGCTCTGTATTTTCCATTCACACCCAATTCCTTGCCTTTTAGGTTCCCTTAAGCTATTAGGCCCTGCTGGGATAGTCTCCATAGCTAAGGTGCTTCTAGGCACTAGACTTTATAGAGTGTTCTGCTTTCCCTAACTAATTTCAATTGTGCCTTTTAAAAGGATCCCAGTCCTTTTGCACCTTGGATCTCTTTGGAATGTTAAACTTGCATGGGTAATTCTCTTCAGAAAAGCACATTTGTAGACGCCATGTTTTCATAGAATGTATTCTAAGCCTTTTTAGGTCTCGTGCCTGCGATTGCAGGGGCGAAAGCCCCTGCTGTCGCAAAGCGAGACTATTGTAATCATTTCAGTGTTTTCCGCTTTCAAGGACTAGGCAGAGGAGACAACAGACTGTCACGCGCACGCAGCCAGCCGGAATCGGATCAGGTCGCGCGCGTGAACACGCGCTCCGATTCCGGCCGGCTCTTCAGTCACCATGGATCACGCACGCACACAGACACACAGACATACAGACACACACCACACCTCCCCCGCCCCCCCCGCCACCGCTGCCTCCACACACACACACACGAGCGCACACACACAAACAATTACCCCCGCCGCCGGCCACACACAGTGCAGAGGTCCGGTTCCACAAGGTGCTCTTCCGCCCTCTCAATGTCCGTGTTCGGGCCTGTTTCTGCAGGCCCTTGCGTGTATGCGTCTACTCCTCCACTGGTGATGCGTCGTACCTATCTGCCTACCTGGGGTGATATACCGTCTTTCTGTGGCCTTCCCTCCGTGCGCCGTGTGAGTGGTTCTCCGCTGACGCTCAGAGGGTCACCTCTATCCCCGTTGCAGTCACCAGTAACGGCCTGTCATGCCCCAAGACCGTGTCTTGCCCTGAGGCGTTCTCCGCCCCCCTCCTCTGGGCTCACCTTCTGTGGAGGTCCTCGCTTAGGCTATGGCTCCCCAGCCGAATGCTCTGGTACATGCTCCGCAGGACAGGACAGCTGCCCTGCACTTTCAGATGCCGCAGCGTCCGCAATCACTCCACGGCCTGCCATGGTCCGCTAGGCCTGCTTGGCCTCGCCAACTTCAACGGCCGCTCAACCCTCCACTTCGCAAGACCCGGTGCAAAGCCCCCAATCTGACTTTTCTCCTCTCGCTATTGTTGGGCGGGAGGCCGTTGGCGCAGCCCCGGGCTGTTATGCGGGGCTTTGCAATTACCGCCGCCCTACCCGCTCGTGCAGGTCCCGTCTGGGCCAGCCGCCATTTTAGTCTCTCTCGGCAATCCTGGACTTGTTTCCTCCAGCAATCGGATCGTCTGCCCTGCTGAACACGAGTCCTATGATGTCGGCAGAACAGGCAAGTGTTCCCCTTTCGGTGCCTTAGTTCAGCGGGCGAAAAAAACACCTTTTAGGGCCTAATGTGGAGTATGGGAGCGCCCGGTGCTTAATTTGTGCCGGGGCTTCCCGATGCTTAGCACCGGCACTTATTTATAAGGGCCGGGTCTACACCATGTGTCCGCACGTCACATATCATTGTGGAAAAGTCAGTGATATAATTACCTCATTCACTGATTTACTGCTGCAGGCAGTGTTGTTTGTCTTCTGAGTCCCCGGCAGTCGTGAAGAGTGACTGTCAACTCCGATAATAAAAATAAAGGATCAGTCATTCCATCCATTTATTCAAATTTGCCTCAGGCTCATGGCTCGTGGCGGCCGGGGCCCTTAGTTCAGTGTTGTCAGTGGGCGCTGATTGGACTGGACTTGGTTCTGTGGGGGATACGGGCTGTGCTACAGCTGCGTGCATACTACGTATAGATTGTTTTCAAAAAGCCACGCCCCAGCACTCCCGCACCCCGGAGTCATCCCCAGTAGTTGAACGCAGTCGATTCAAAGGCAGGTAGCAGCAGGCATATTAATAAAGGCCGTGCCGCCCGGCACCCACCGCTACCTCGGCAGTAACCGTAAGTAGTCCAATCCAAGCTGCTTTTACCTTGAGCGTACCGCGGTGACGGCAGGTCACCATGATAGTTGGCTATAGTGACTGCTTTATGAGTAAACGGACTGACTGAGTGACGAGTCCGAGGCCACAGGCCTGCCATGAGGCTGAGCAATCATGCGTCCTCCGGCGCCGGGCACTGCGTGCAAGGCTGCAAGCTAGTACAGTGAATGCCATGACATTTATACAGTGCACTGTTTGCACCTGCACGTCCTTGAAGTGAGCAGCCTTGTCCATATTTTCTTAACAGTGGAGTAAGGCCTCAGGAAGGTTAGCCCCTGCTTTTAAACTGCTTGCTGCTAATAGTGACTATACCCCCCCACAAACACACAGAGCCGTGGCTAGGCTTACGTAGCAGTCTTGTGGCAGTGACAAATAGTCCCCGTAATATGAGTTTTATTGATAAAAAGAACACGCAGATTAAGCAAATAACAGGTGTCGCCCTGTTATTTAAGATCAGACTTTACATCTTTGCAGTCATCTGCTCCAGCCCCTGGCCCTGTCGTGCCCCCTCCAGCAGCAAGCAGTGTTAATCTATCGTCTCGAGGCTACCCTTCCTTTAGGCTCCTTCCACGTTCCCAAATGTTCGTATTTGGACCCTCACTCCTGGTTCCAGCAGTCTCATTCTATATGCAGGGATCTGTGGTTCTCCCTCCCGTGTCTGATTCTGCTCACCTCTGTGTCCCCGAGGTACCCCCTGAGGTACCTGAGGTGTCCCTGAGGTATCCCCAACCGGAAAGTTCACCACACCTGTGGTAGGGGGGGGGGGCAGTACATTTTTCTGCTACAAGAATCTCTGCTTGAGAGTTCAAGAGAAATGCTTGTGGCAGTTTTAAAGAGGGGATCTGGACTGCAGGCCCTGCACCCCCTTCCCACCCCGCACTAGCCAAGATTAAGGGACCTGGCTCCCTTCCAGCAGGAACCCACCCAAGTGGGTGGGAGAGCTGGACTCTTGCAGGACTGAACACTAGCCAAGGGAAAGGGAGACCCCACTCCCCATTAATCCACACTACCAGAGGGAAGAGAGACACCTCTCCCTGACAGGACCCCAAATTAGGCAAGGAAAAGGAAGAGCCCCGCTCACTCCCAGAATTCCACACAACTTTAGGTGGGTGCAGATCCTCCCTCACAAGAGCCTTCACTGCCCCCTCTTGTGAAAAAGCCCTCTTTCGATGCCTGGCATGCAGAAGCAGACCAGAGAGCCCATACCCCCTTGTGATTCAGCTATCTTTAGAAGCTCTGCATGAACACGCAGAGCGGAGAGGTGCCCGCTCTCCTGTTACAACCTAAGAGGAACCTTACCATTCCTAGTGACTAAGAAAGGGAAAGGGTTT
This sequence comes from Lissotriton helveticus, assembly GCF_964261635.1. NCBI lineage: Eukaryota > Metazoa > Chordata > Amphibia > Caudata > Salamandridae > Lissotriton > Lissotriton helveticus. The sequence goes on from NC_136065.1 coordinate 1,853,863,464, forward strand.
GCAGCGTTCAGCTTGCACTGCCTTACAAGAAGTAGGTGTGTGTCTGGCCTGTCAGGCAGTTTTAGCACTGTCTCTGCAGAGTCCGCACTGCAGAGTCCGCACCCACTCGCCTCTTCTCAGCGGGGCCCGACTAGCTCTTGTACAGGAAAGCAGAGCCTGCCCGGAAGCTGCTTTTCAGTTCTCTGCCACTTGGTGACTGTCGTATCGTGGTTAGGGCCTAGGAATGAATCAGGCCACACGTGCTGTAGTTACTAGTGGTCAGCTAAATTGCCTGCCACGCCCAGTGCCCTGGGCTCCTTTATTATCTCCTGTGCGTGCGCTCCACGCTCACGCCGGGCTATACCATTAAAGCCCACGCTCTGGGGAGGGGTGGAGCTGGGGTACTGTAGGGACCCCTGTGAATGGTCGGACCCAACATTGGCCGACACTACATTCCTCCTTTACCTCAAAGAGAAAACAGAACACAAAACCATAGCCAACACAGCTACTGAAAGTCCCAGATATAAGTCTCTGTGAGCTGCATTAAACATGAAGCAGATATAAGTCTCTGTGAGCTGCATTAAACATGAAACAGAAAAATAAACAGAACAGTCTTACTTTGGCGTGGCGGAGGCACAGCTTCTGCTCCTTCAATGCCGACACTGGGCCACATAGTCTCTGTACCTCTGGGACGGCTTCGGATGAGGGCGCAGATGGTATCTGCCTTGGCTGCGCTCTTCGGGAAAAGTCTGCAACAGGTTGTCGGGTCCATCTGCTTCGATGATACCTGGGTGGCTCTGTGCTCCTTGGGACCCCGTGTCTCCTTGGGTTGGTTCAGGTGAGCCGGTTCCGGAGCCTGTTGTTTCTTCGGGGGTCTTCTCTTCCACGGTTCTCCGAGGACTTGGCGGCGGCTCAGGTTGGTGTTCCCCGGGATCCGAAAACCCTTCCTCTTCTCCACTCAGGACTCTCTTGAAAAATGATACATTCCTTGTGACCTCTTCCCCACCCGGGTCGCCCTGACCAGGGTGCCTTTAACGTGGGTGACAGTCCAAGGGTCTAACTCAAATGGAAGGCGAAACTTCCCACCTGGATGGCGGTCTTTCACAAGCACTCGGTCACCAACTTGAATGGGGCTGTTTGCCGCTCTCCTCTTCCGGGATGCTTCGAGATTGGTCTTTGTTCGCTTTTCCATGGATCGATTTGGCGGGGTTGGTAAACTCGCCCACATGGGGTGGTGCGGGGTGGTGTCCGTGACTGCTTGGCCAAAACAGAGTCGGCTTGGCGGGATTCCTGTGGTGCAGTGGGGTGTTAGCCTGTACTCACGGAGGAACTGATACAGGGCTAGTTCTATACTATGGCCGTCCGCCACCGCGATTTGGATTGTCTTGTTCAGGGTTCTCATTAGTCTCTCGACTTCCCCGTTGGCCTGCGGCCACCTCGGGGTTATGCGTCTGTGCTTGATGCCGTGAGATAGCAGATACGTAGCCAGTTCACCGCCGTTGAAGGGGGGACCATTGTCCGTGCATAGTTCTCCAATTAGGCCGTGGGTGGCAATTATCTTCTCCAGTTTGGGGATCACTTCGGCCGCAGCCGTGGAGGTCAAAATCTCAATCTCAGGATAGCGTGAGAAATCTTCAATCACTACAAACATGTATTTACCTCCTGGAAGGCTGCCAAAATCCGCGCTGGCTCGCACCCACGGAGACGGCGGTCCTTCCTCTGTGATCACTGGTGCCGGGGGGTTGGGTAGTCCGGTAGCTAGACACACGGGGCATCGCTGAACCACTTCTTCAACCGCCTTGTCAAGGCCCGGGAACCAGAGTTTGCTCCGAAGTCGGGTTTTTGATTTTACAATGCCTTGATGTGCCCCATGCGCCAGGAGGACTGCTTGCTGGATGAGACTGTCGGGTAGCACCAAGCGGGGGCCTCTCAGGAGACACCCATCCGAAGATGTGGAGAGCTCGTCCCGGACTTGGTGGAGGGCCTTCAACGTTGCCTGAGCTCCCGGCGTGCGGAACGACGCGGGGCATTGGAGTGGCTTCCAGTTGCCTGACCTGATGGCCTGCATCGCGATCTGCAGGCAGTCATGGTCTCTAGTGGCTTGCGCCACTTCCTCTAGGGAGATTGGCAGGGGCCTTGATCTTTCCACAATCATCCTGACGTATTCTTCGGTGGCGGCCGCCTCCGCAGCCTCCGAATCCGTGGCCGGGCGGGCATGCCTCGACAGATAGTCGGCGGGGTTTCGGGTGCCAGGGCGGTACTCAACGGTGAACTGGAACTCCTGGAGCTGGAGGACCCATTTCTCGATCCGAGGGGGGGGCCGTGAGGAGGACCCTTGGAATAACGGAACTAGGGGTTTGTGATCCGTGATTACCACAAATGGGTGCCCGTAGAGGTAGATGTGGAAGTGACGGCACCCCCACAATATGGCGATGGCCTCCCTCTCGATTTGCGAATATCGCTGTTCCGTTGGCGTGAGGGTTCGGCTCACATACGCAACAGGGGCCCATTCACCGCACGCTTGTTGCTGAGTCAGAACGGTTCCTAGGCCTGTTGGGCTGGCGTCCACGATGAGTTGTGACTCGTTCCGTGGGTTGAAGTATGCTAGGGTCGTGTCAGCTGAGAGCGCCACCTTGGTCTTCTGGAATGACTCTTGCTGTTCTGGCCCCCATTCCCAGACGGCGGCGGCTTTCGTGAGGTCGCGAAGTGGGCCAGTGAGGTCAGACAAGTCCTTGATGAAACGCCCGCAGTATGTGACCATCCCAAGAAAGCTGCGGACTGCAGTCACTGACGTTGGGGCTAGGGCTTCGTGGATATCTTTGACCTTTTCCGGGTCTGGTCCTACCCCTTGATCGGAAAACCTGTAGCCAAAGAAACTAATGTCCTTGCGTAGGAAATCACATTTTTCCCTGTGGAGGGTAAGACCCTTCTCCTGAAGCCGGGTAAACACTGCTTGGAGGCGTTGAATGTGTTCTTCAAGGGTCGGTGCATGGACCAAAATGTCATCACTGACATTCAACACGCCGTCAAGACCCTGCAGGACTGTCTGAATGATGTTTTGGAACACCTCTGCCGCGTTTGATATCCCAAAGTTGAGCCGGGTATATCGCCACAGGCCGGCATGGGTGGAGAAAGTGGTTATCGGGCGTGACTCCGGGTGCAGAGGGATATGGTGGTAACCTGACCTCAAGTCCATTTTCGAGAACCACCATGAGCCTGATAGTTCCCCGATGATGTCGTCGATGGTGGGTGTCAAATGGCGCTCTCGCTTGATAGCTAGGTTGGGGATGCGCATGTCGACGCAGATCTGCACAGCGTCGGGCTGCTTCGGTTTCTTGGCTACCACGATGGGCGACACCCATGGAGTTGGTCCACTCACCCGTTCGGTGATTCCCGCTCGCTCAAGCAGGCGTAGTTCCGCTTCTACCTTTGGCTGTAGGTGGAATGCGATGCGTCGGTGCCGGAGGGCCACTGGGGTGACTGATTGGTCTATGTGGAGACGAATGGCGGGCCCCTTAAGGCATCCGATCCCTTCGAATAGTGGAGCATGTCCCAACACAAGATGGTCGAGGCTGTGTGCTTGGACTGTGAGTGCGAAATGTATCAAGCCAAGGTCCTGGGCTGTTTTGCACCCGAGCAGGAATCCTGCTCCTTCTTGGGACACGTAGATTGTTGTCTGTAAATGAGTGGAGCCGTGGGACAGGGCTGTCCGGAACATCCTGCACAGGTGTAGTGGGCGACTGGTGCCGTAGGCATACACTTGCACTCTCGTCGGGTGGAGCACCGGTGCGTTCTCTAATGTTCGGTACACGCCGGCTGCCATTAGGTTGATTGTCACGCCGGTGTCAATCAGGGCGGCTACTGCTTGATCTTGCACGCTGACGGTGCACCTGGGCTCCGCGGATGGCGTGACTGCCAGGGTGTTGAGCATGCGCACTACATGGACGGAAGCCACATCTGCGTCGTCGTCGTCCATGTCGCTGCTGGTGGAAGTATTTGGTAGCGGCTCCAGTTGCCTTACCCTTCTGGGCATTCCTCCCTGCGCTTTCCTCTGTGTTGACAGGCATACACTCGCGAAGTGGTTGGCTTTGCCGCAAGCACTGCAGATTTTGCCTTGTGCCGGACATACTCCGCTGTGGGGGGTTGCACCTCCACACCACGCGCAGACGCGGTCGCGGGACGACTGAGCAGGTCTTTGTCTCCCTCGCCGGGGTTGTTTTGCGCGGTTGTCTGTGTGGACGGTCTTAAGGGCACAAACCGGCTCCATTTTGACTGCGACTGCCGGTTTCGGCTCCATGTGCGCTGCTCTGGCTTTCAACAGTTCTTTGGATCGCCCTAACGCCAGGATGTCGCGCATGGGCATGTTGTCCGTCTCCAACACCCTCTCACGCAACTTAGAAGACGCGCAGCCCTGGATGAACTGGGCGCGGATCTCATCGTCTACATCTTGGAGGGTGCACGTGCTGGCCAGTTTCTTCAGCCGCGCGTAGAATACGTCTACAGACTCCTCTGGGAGTTGGCGGGCTTGGCGGAGGATGAAGCGTTCGTAGTCTGCGCTGGCAAAAGGCTCAAAATATTCCGTGATTGTGTCGCGCAGAGTGATGTAGTTACGGGGCGGGCCGCCCTCCGTATTGTCTTTCGATACGTCGTGGATCGCCTCCCCTCCGAGGTGTTATAGCATGGCACGTCGTCGTTCCACTGCGATCTCCGCCGCCACGAAGTAGTTCTCTAGGCGATCTACCCACTTCCTCCAGCGGGCTGCCTGGGACGGGGGTGTGCCCGTGATCGTGAACGGCTCCAAGGGAGGCACGTGAGCCATGATCGCAGCAGGCAGGCGCCGGGGACACTTGCAGGGTCTTAGAGTGGTATAGGGCACTCAGGAACACTGGGAGCAGCAGGAGGAGGCACAAGAAGCCCAGAGACAGTCCAATTCGCTCCCACGCGAGATGCGTGAGGAATGGCAGGGTAGAAAATCGACCTCACGCGAGATGCGTGGAACTTTGCACGCGGGAAGCGTGAGCGGGGACCTACCGGTCGCGCACGCGAGCTCTGAGGCACGTCTCTGCCTGCGTCGGAGGATAGCAGGAATGGCCGCTGGGTCGCTGGTAGGTGGAGGGAGCAGGCGGATCGCCAGGCCTGCATGCGCTTCCGTCCTGGGCAGCGTGTTGCCGTTGCTGGCCGGGAGAGGCGGACTGCGGCCGCTGGCGGCGTCCGGGGCGCCGGGGAGGCGAAGGTGAGGCAGAATCCTACCGCGCACGGCGCGTGCAGCAGCGTGGGGCGGCCCCGGGGCACCGCTCGGGTCAGCGCCGCGGGTTGAGGATGGCAGGAAGCAGCTCCGCTCCTTGGGCAAGAGCGCGAGGCTGTCGGGCACGCGATGGAGTGGCGAGACCACCTCGTCGCCAGTGTCGTATCGTGGTTAGGGCCTAGGAATGACTCAGGCCACACGTGCTGTAGTTACTAATGGTCAGCTAAATTGCCTGCCACGCCCTGGGCTCCTTTATTATCTCCTGTGCGTGCGCTCCACGCTCACGCCGGGCTATACCATTAAAGCCCACGCTCTGGGGAGGGGTGGAGCTGGGGTACTGTAGGGACCCCTGTGAATGGTCGGACCCAACATTGGCCGACACTACAGTGACAATCACAGAAGCATCTCTTAGACTAGAGGGAGTGGCATGAATTCTTCTAGCAGGAGATTTCACTTTTCCGGTTTGAATGTGATTACCTTGCGCTCTCATGTTTTCGTTAAGGGGTTGCTCAGAAGGATCCCTCTTTTTAGCCCTAAGAAAGGCAGCCTGAGGTACTACATCAAGCCTCAAATCCAGTGTACCCTTCACTCTTGTCCTCAGTGTGTGCTCGGGCTTATATCCCACTACTGCAAGTCACTGCATGTCTGCACCTCACATGTGCACAGCCTGACACCATGAGAAGTGCAGGGCACTACCTGGACCCATGTCAAAGGCCCTACAACCCTAAGCCTCTACATGGACTCTGTGTTACATCCCAATGGTACATCCTGACACGGTCGCAATGGCAAGACACTACATCAAACCACGTCAGAGGCCCTACAACCCTAGACCTCTACATGTACTATGTGTTACATCCCAATGCATTCTGCACCTTTACAACATTGCCTGAACAGCCTGCATGGATATTACCTGTATTTAATTCCTGTTAGGAGGTTACCTCAGTGAATATTGATGCCTTGGAAATAAGTTCACATTGCTCAATGATGTATTTAAAAATAACTAAAAACGATGCTTTCAGAATAATTTGCATTTCGAAGAAGCTGTGCATGCTGTAAATCAAACAATTTAGTCTGATGTGAATTCCCTAATCTTAGGCATGAGGGGTGATAGCCCAATTCATGGAATAATGTGGTGAAACTCACCTTGAAACTGTGAGCTGCCAGTTCCTAAGATCACTGACTGTATCATGATGAGTTACGCCCGCTAAGCTCTGAATCCAGCAACTAGTTTCTTGTGTTTGAAATGTCTAAAGTTCACTTCACACACATGTAACTCAAGGCGATATTTGCTTACTTGTTTACAGCTTGAGCAGAGTTAGCAGAGTGTGGCAGTAATGTGGTGACCAGATACTTGATGTCTGCGGTGCTGTGGGACTTGGAGGTGGGGGGGTGCAAGAGTTTTCAATGTGCACATTGTGTAGCAAGGCAAGTAATGTCAATACCCTAAAAGGACATAAAGTCTGTAACTAGTTTGGTAACGTGGTAAATGGATACCTTACCATTTTCATTAAGGCTCAAGCCCCCACCTCCAGATATTTGTTTTTCACATGTTTTAATAATTATTTTATCCAGGTGAAGGTGGGTCTCTTTGGAAATCACCCAGTGGCACAATCTGGAAAGTTGTAGGCATAGTGAGGCAGGAAACGGGATGTGAGATATTACTGACACGTTTCATGTCAGGAAGTTGGGAAATGGCTGAGCCTTCTGGTGACCATGCTTTCATGAAAGAAAATTACTGTGACCAGGACATGGACCAGAGGCTGCAGATCCAAAGTAATGAAGGAGGAGGGAGAAGGATAGGGGTTGCAGATTTTCCAATTAATTTGCCTGAGAATCCATGCAGCGCTATCTAAACAGATCAATAGTTTTACCTGCAAGTTACCATACAGTTATCAGAAGGCGTAGGCTATTACATCTGACTTTTAGCAGTGCCAGTTAAGGAAGAGGGTGGAGTCAATAACATGGGTGGGGCCAGTGGAGGAAGTGGGTGGAGTCATGGAAAAGTAGGTGTGGTCTCCGACAAACATTTGAGCACCTGGACTTCATATTTTACAAATTAGGTGAGGCGAGTTGGAGCACGTCCTACCCCCTCACCATCTTGGCCACGCCCCCGCGTGATGCTTTTAAAGCCCCAGAATGCGTCATCAGTTTGCAGTAACACATGAAGTGAGGGTACTTGCAATAGTCCAGGTTCGGTAGAATTACAGGAAGTCTACCATCCATCTTGATTTAGTTCAACCTTTAATTCTTGTGTTGTGTAAGAGAGTGCTGTCTATACCTAGCATGTAGGAGTGTCCCAGCAACATTAACTGAAGTTTACTTTTGTAGTATGCTGTTTGTTTGTTCAGTGCTTATTTTACCACCCTAAAATTATCTCAAAGGACCAGATATGGCTGGGGAATGTCGAGAGAAGAACGACATCAAGAGAGGGAAGTATAGATGAGTCACTTGAAAAATTACAGAAAGACCTAGATACTACTAAATGTATGGGTGCCCCGCAATTTATTCAGTACTGTGTGTCCCAAACACAGGCCACAGTAACCCTACTTCACTAGCTAGGGTGTTGTGTTATGTTATGTGTGTTGTGTCACATCACGTCGATTTGTAGAGAGAGTACTACAACCCCAGAGATTGTCCTGATTCTAAGCAGATGCATGTCTAGTCAACTCAAAAAACCAGGTCTTCATCTTATTGTGGACTTTAAGAAGTGAGGAGGAGGCTCTTATGGTCCGTGTCAGGTCATTTCCTGCTTTAGAAGGCATATAGGGAAAAGGCTTGACCGCTGGATCTGATTTTCTGTATACGTGGGATTTGTGCAAGTAGGAGTCTGGATGAGTGGAGGTGTCTGGAAGGTTTATGAAAGCCGATACAATTGTTGAGGTATGCTGGACCAGTGTTATGTAGTGCCCTGAAAAGGTGAGTGAGAAGTTAGAATTGTGCTCCGTTGTTCCTTCAGGTGTGGGGTGATGTGAGCGCAGCCTGGAAGGTTAACAGTGATTCAGGCCGCCGATGTCTGAATGGTCTGCAGCCTTTGTTGCTGATCCTGGCATAGGCCAGCTTGCTTGTGAGGAGGGTGTGCATGATGGTTTATCGGGTGGGAGCCATTTGAAATTCTTCCTCAACATATTCAGAGTTTGGAAGCATGACGTGGTGACGGTGTTGATTTGAGTGGTCATGTCAAGTTTTCTGTTGATGATGATTTCAAGGCTTTTGGCATAGGTGGTGGATGTTGGTCTTATCTCTGTTGACCACAAGGTGGAGCCCAACAGTGTAGTGGTGTCCCTGAAGATCACGATTTCAGTCTTGTTGGTTCACCATTAGTGCCAAAAAAACAACCAATCTACGACCTCTGTAAATCAAAACTATTTTGGAGTATCGCTAGATGCTCCAGCCTTCCCGAAAATAGAGAGTACAGGCATTTCATTGATTGCTATGTTCCAGACATCACAATCTATGACAGTGAGAATGGTATAGATGGTTTTGGGCATAATAGCTTTATATATCTGTTATTACCAATCCGTGCCTACAAATGTGGCCATGGCAGGACTGTGTTGCACCAGGGACGGCGCAGCCTTCTGGGTGTTGGGAATATCTAATCTTGTTATTGCTGTCAGAACAAGATTCTCTATTTTGTGCGATCAAGAGGATTTATATTTATTGTTCTTAAAGTGTTTCATTTTAAAACAGTCAATTTTTTTAGGGTGGAATGATGTAGGCAAATAACATCAGTTCAAAGATGGGATCTGGCTAAATATAGAGAATTCTGCAACACGGAGTAGTACAACGGAGGGCAAATCTTTAATTATGCAGCTGCACTAATTGGTAGACATTAACATAGTACTCCATTTCTGCTAGTACCCCTATGTAGTTTCCTTCAGTGAATAAGCAATTGTGCAAATTCACTGGAGGTGTTTCATCTTTTTCTGTGCTGTTCTTCATTAGAGGATTCCCCTGATTAATGATTTTCTTAACAACGTTTTGTATTGGTTTTGCATACCATACCCTCAAAACATACCTTTTTAGTGCAATCAATGCACAACAAGGGTTTCAGCTGTTGGTGCTAGTAGTAAATACAGCATTGACAACACTGTGATAAACCACTTTTCTGCTAGCTATCACCAAGCCCTTCAGTAGCATTCATCATCACTTTATAGCAAGAGTTGACATTCCAACAGAACTGTGAAATCAAATATCAGTGGGACGTCATCCTACAGAGCCAGTGGTTAGTAAGGTTTGTGCTGAATATGCATCAACTCCTTCAAATCTAATGCTAGACATTATTGCAGTGTAGGCTCACCTCTTCCAAAGCCGCAGTTGTACACGTGTCATAGTCTCCCAACGCTATGTTCTAGTCCTAAGTTGGTAGGGGCTTCCCAGGGGTCACCCTTGTCTCACTCGTTGAATGCTCCTAGCAATTCAACCCTCTTGTTGGCCATTGGCAATCTATTCCACTTTGTTCTTCAGCCCTTAAGTTTCCTCACCTATCTGCCATTTTTCAAATTTTCCCTTCTACCTGTCATGCGGGGCGGCCTCCAGGAATCTCCAGCGCTTTGCTATATTTCGCTTGGCTGTTATCAGTCCCCACTTGCGAGCAGCTCTTCTTCTGTCCACTTCTCCAACCTCCGAGCTATAAAATTCACCCTTGCAGTCAAAAAACCCACTAGAGGCAATGTAGGGGTGTATAGTGGTCGCGTCTGGGTTTTCTTAACCATGTTCTTTTAGTCCTGCAGTGGTATATTGAATAGTCTGTGGCGCCTTTATCCCCAACATTATTGCAAGTAAAGCTTCCTCAATCCCTAGCCTCCCCGATTAATCCCACCTCCTCTTGAGGCATCCAGATCTGCAGATTCACAAAGAAATATAAAACTTGGGGAAGCATCACCATTTTAGTCAGTGCCAGCCAGGGCGATACGGCGGGCACCAGAACGCAGTGGTGTTCCTCAATTACCTCAGTACATTCCCAGGTTACAGTCTGTAATGTCTTTCTCTGTATGGTAGACCTTGACTCCCAGGTATTTCAGCATCACAGATGCCACCTCACCCAGCCGCTGTTTGTGGTGCTATCATCATCAACTTTTCAAGAACCATAAAAATACAGTATAAAGCAATAAAAACACATAATACATACAGATACGACCAGGCGCTATCCCTATATTGAGGTTTATTGGAAATGTGCATGTGTTGTCCCAATTAGCTTACAATCCTGACAGCGCCCCAATCTCTTCTATCACCTGTACCCTCCCGCACCTCCGGTGTATATATCCCTGACGTGCAGGTGCATATCATAATTTGCCTGCCTTTCCACCTCAACAAGGGAGGGACTTGAGTACTCCCTACAGGTAAACAGCTTCTACTACTCTCGTAATATCTCATATTCTCTTAAGTTGGTGCTCAGCTAGAGAGTTGTTGAGAGTGTCTCTCAAGTACATGGAGCTCGCCCTCCAGCCCGGTCGGATCCCTTTCCAAAGATCTCCAGACCCCCACAGTCTGAGCACTGGCCCTTCAGCATCACCCTGAATGCTTTCCATTCTGTACATATGGGAATCATGGAGTGTTGGTTGTGTTGAAAATCTTCCTGTATAGTGTTTTCAAGTGTTTTACGTAATGTAGTGTCGTGTAGCAATTAGATTGGCAGCTTGCAGGTTGGGATCAGGCTCATCTGTGACCCAATTGCAAACGCAAGAGAAGTGGGGTTATGATCAAAGAGGGTGCAGCTTAAATACCCCGCTGATATGGTGGTCTCCCCCAGTGTGGGTGTACCTAGGAACTCCTCCCGGTCCTTGCAGTGTTTGGGGTAGGTCTGCCGACGATTTTGCGGTGAAAGCATGACAGTACATGTCAGAGTGTCTTCACGTCCCGGGAGTCGATGCTAAGAGCCAGCGACCCTACTACGGTTGGCTGACCCAGATGACAGGTACCACACCTAGGGTGCTGTTCTGTGGTTTAGCTGTACCCACCGATTAGGAGAATCACAATTTAACGTAGGTTACACTTTTAGTTTTGGTCCTGACGAATTACTGTCAATCTGACCATTAGATTGTGTGTGACATCCTGTTACATTGAGACAGGGGTGCACCAAACCCTTTTTAGGTCTCGCGCCTGCGATTGCAGGGGCGAAAGCCCCTGCTGTCGCAAAGCGAGACTATTGTAATAATTTCAGTGTTTTCCGCTTTCAAGGACTAGGCAGAGGAGACAACAGACTGTCACGCGCACGCAGCCAGCCGGAATCGGATCAGGTCGCGCGCGTGAACACGCGCTCCGATTCCGGCCGGCTCTTCAGTCACCATGGATCATGCACGCACACAGAGACACACACACGAGCGCACACATACAGACACACACCGCACCACACCTCCCCAGCCCCCCCCGCCGCCGCCTCCACACACACACACACGAGCACACACACACAAACAATCCCCCCCTCCCCCCTCCGCCGGCCACACACACACATACAGAGAGACCCCCCCGCCCAACTAACCCCACTCACCGCATCGCCGGACTCTGCATCGGACATGGGAGCCCCGCGTCACCACTCCTCTGGCCAGGTACTCCGTGTGCGCGTGCGCAGGCTTTTGAAGACAGAAGTCCCGCCGCAGACCAGGTTTCAGTTTCACTCATCTTCAAGCGTCTCTGTAGGTGCTGTGGGAGAATGCGGGCTCCGCCGGTGCGGGAAGGGTTAAGCGTGCTATCAGCGGCGCTGCCTGTGAGGCGTGTCTCCCTCACACACAAACACACATCTCCAGTCTGCACCGAGGCTGGCCGAGCACTGCCCGGCGGCGGGGAGGGCAAGTTCACCAGGGGCAGGAGGGAGAGGAGATACGAGGAGCGGGGCTGACACTGACAGGAGGAACCCCGAGTCCAGCAGCAGAAACAGGAGCAGCAGCAGGGACTGCAGTGCATCCCCCTGCCCCGCAGCAGGAACAAGGGCAGCAGGAGCCCCCCCACACCTCCAAGGATAGCAGGAGCCCCCAGCTCCGAGGATCCGGGACTGGAGAGCATCTGCCGCCCCTGTCAGCAGCAGCTCCCCCCCCCCCCTTCTTCCAGCAGCAGCCAGGCTCCAGCCCAGCAGCAGGAGTGTGGGGCTGGCCAGCAGCGGGGTCTGATCCACCATGCCTTGCCTTGCTGTGCCAGCAGCAGACCCCGCGGCTGCCTCCCGCGGCCTCTAATAGAGCCCCCCTCTCAGTGCTGGAGCGGGCAGAGTGGCAGGATGCCTGGAAGCGACACCGACATTGCCGTGGACCGGATCTACTCGGACCCCGAGAGGCGGCTGCCTCCCGCGGCCTCTAATAGAGCCCCCCTCTCAGTGCTGGAGCGGGCAGAGTGGCAGGATGCTTGGAAGCGACACCGACATTGCCGTGGACCGGACCTACTCGGACCCCGAGAGGCACCAGCGCGCCAAAAGCAGGGTAAGCAGCGGAGCCGGGATTCGTGGCACTGAGGCGGGAGAAGTCCAGGCTGGAGCCGGGCGGGGGCTTCAGGGGTAGCCCTGTGTCCTTTGTGTGTGGCGAGGAGGCAGCTGGGCCCCGCCAGGCCCGGGGGTCGGGGTAAATGATCAGGTTTTACCCCAGGGGTGTTTGCAGTGTTCAGTCAGGGTGTAACGCGCTCTGTGGAGTTGCGGTGTCCCCCCTGTATAAAGGCATCTCCCTGTGAGGCGCAATGCCCCTTCATACACAGAGCCTGCTGTACTTTGGTGGTATCTGGTTTGTGGGCGGTAGGGGATGTCTGTCAAGACCCTTTCTGAAGTCATGACTTGTTTCACTGAGGCTGGACTTTGTGATGTGCTGTGTCCTGCTAGTGCTCAGGTGTGCATGATGCATCTCTCTTCTTCAGCGGTAACGCACGCTGGCTGCGTGAGATCCGATGTCCCTCGGTCTCGAACACATTTGTTACTTTCTGAGCAACAGCTTTAGAGTAGGCGCTACCCCCACCCCCGTGATGGCATTCGCTGGGTGTGATGTCCTCCGGGGAGTTGCAGTCTCGCCTTCTGGTATCTTGGTGGATGTTACTCTGGGGAGGGCAGCCCCGGGCGAGGCTCTGAGCCCCGACAGGTTACTCTGGCGAGGGCTGGGTAGTGGGAGGGGCCAATTTCCTCCACCCACCTGAACTCCGTTCTGTATCGCCTGCTCTTGGTGTTTCTATGAAATCCATAGACTGGATTGGTCCATATATTGCTTCAAACAAGCCTTGGCCCGTTGTGCATGCTTACAACTTGGCAGAAAATTTAAATGAGGCACAGGGAGATGCATTGATATGCTCAAGATTACATGTAGTAAAGTGCATAGCCGGTATTAGAAATCACAAATATTGAGCCCAGATATTAATGCAAACAGGTCAGGTCAGGTCAGGTGGCATTATACTGAGCTGGACTGGACTACTGGGGAGATCAGAGTCTAGAGTAGAATTGACTATATCTAGGTGGGACGGTTATTGTGGCACATAAGAGAGTATGATGGCGCACCTGCAATTCCATATTCACTGAAGCCATAAGACATTTGGGTCAGTGAAATGTATTCCTCCACAGAGGAGTGTGCAGCATCTCGGAGCAACCACCCCCTCACCCTCACACCCCCTCACCCCCTCACCCTCAAACACCCTCACCTTCAAACACCCCCTCCTTCACACCCCCTCACTCCCTCTCGCACTCACACACCCTCACTCACCCTTACACCCTCGCCCTTACACCCTCACATGCCCACACCCTCCCTCACCCTCACACACCCCCTCACCCACCCCCCACACCCTCACACGCCCTCGCCCCCCCACACCCTCACACACCCTCACCCTCCCTCACACACCCTCACACACTGTCTCTCACCCTCACACACCATCTCTCACCCTCACACACCCTCTCTCACCCTCACACACCCTCTCTCACCCTCACACACCCTCTCTTACCCTCACACACCGTCTCTCACCCTCACACACCCTCTCTCACCCTCTCTCACCCTCACATACCCTCACACACCCTCTCTCACCCTCTCTCACCCTCTCTCACCCTCACACACCCTCTCTCACCCTCTCTCACCCTCACACACCCTCTCTCACCCTCACACACCCTCTCTCACCCTCACACACCCTCTCTCACCCTCACACACCCTCTCTCACGCTCTCTCACCCTCTCTCACCCTCACACACCCTCTCTCACCCTCTCTCACCCTCACACACCCTCACACACCCTCTCTCACCCTCTCTCACCCTCACACACCCTCTCTCACCCTCACACACCCTCACTCACCCTCACTCACCCTCACTCACTCACCCTCACTCACCCTCACTCACTCACTCACCCTCACTCACTCACTCACCCTCACTCACCCTCACTCACTCACCCTCACTCACTCATCCTCACTCACCCTCACCAGCATAGCATCACAAAACATAGCATAGCATAACAAAAAAAACACAGGATAGCAAAAGATAGCATATCCTAATTATTCCCAACTCTCCTTATTATTAAGCAACATCTGACAGTTTGCAAATCATCTTTATACACTAATTCAGAGGTTTCAAAAAAAATGATGCAACGCATTGTCATACACAATGCCAATAACTCAAACTTTAATGCTGCGAGACCTATTGCATTGTAAATGCTTGTTTTGAATAGCCTACTGATTCCAATTATACCGCTTACAGGTCCTCATTCCAGCCTGTTTTCTAGGCTCTTGCACATAATAAATGTGAACTTGCGTTTTTTGATCCTGACAGATTGAAGTCAGACTTTCAAACGTTTCATTGCTCAGGCCGAACGATTAATAAATGCATTTTCTGATGTACTTAAGACTTAATGAATAAAATGCCACTTCAAATGTGATCTTTGTCATCTCATATCATTGTTCCTTGTTCCTCAGTGAAGTGTTGCGTCGATGACCTGTGACCACGGCTCATGACCACAGCAGGGTGGTTTGTGACTTGTGACCACACCCTAGAGGGCTTCCGTTCTCCCCTCATCATTCCTGAACAACAAGAAGGGGTTCAAACAGAACAGGCCAGACCCAAGATATTCCCAGAGACAACATCCAGGGTTAATAACAACATACAGTGTAGGAAAGCTATGCTTTGAATGGCTACAGAAATCCACACTCCCTGAAATTAAGCAACACTTGACTTTACTTAAAGAAGGTGCTGACTTGCGAGATTTCTTATTGGGACCCGCGCAAACAGCGTCAAAAACGTTTCATATACGCCTGTATATACGCTGCTTACAACGAAGCTTGGAAAGTAATGCAAATTGAAACTGCTGAAAAAATACGAGAAATTGATCATATTCATTTGGAAAAATCACTGTCTGTAGTGGAGAATGGGTTAACGACTCTGTCCTCTAGAATTTATTTACTGGACAGCATTGTATCATCTGCTACTGATATAATAGAACAGGATATGCTAATGTTACAACATGGCCAGTCCCAATTACGTTCTATTGTACAGCTAGGCTGGACGTTACAAAGTCTCCGTTCAGGCTACGTGCCATGGCGTCTAATCAACACAACGTCATTATTTTCTATCCATAACCTTACTGATAAACACATCTCTTTGGCACAAAAAGGAGCAGACTATACGGTGCTGAGCATTGAAAAACTAGAAAAAGTGCCATTGACAGTCTCTGAAAGACCCGCCTTTGAATGGATAATACATGGCACCATTACAATTCCGATAACGACTTTTCAGTTTCAATATTGCCAAAAGCACATACAAGCAGGCCTGTATGAAAGGTTGGGTAAAGGTTACATCAAGTCGACCTGGAATCTACCTTATACACATAGATGTTACAGTGGGGGGGAAAAAGAGGTATTTCTTAGTGGTAACAACTGTACAAATTCACTGCACGACACCCCTACTACACGAATGGAGCCTTTTTTCAGACAACTTTCCAACGGCAGTTACGTTATATTAAGTGACCGCAGCTGTTGTGGCATGGTGCCAGGAACGCCCTATCTCGTGAGTGTTACATCCAGGGTCATTCGCTGTATGCAAGTATTGTATCCAAACAACAAACCAGACAAGGAGGCAACAATATGGCCTTCTCTGAATATGTCTTCTATTCGAATTGATACTTTAAGCAGAATGAAGTCTATTCTTTTACAAACAACTGTGTCTTTAACCTCGTCTAGAGAAACGTATGATCTGCAAGTTGGAAGGACAGCAGCAGAGATACATGCATTATTATCAACAAATTGCCCCGTACATTTCGTAGAAATGTTAAGTCAAATCTTACACATGTCTGATACCAGTGGCGTCGCACATGTATTTAAGACCATTTTTTCTGGACTGTTAGCACCAGTCCTGAGCATCTTCCCGAATTTCATGCACTCTGTGTTCGGCGGCCTGCCTCTCATCTTGGGACTCGTAGCAGGAATTTTGTTTTTGTTCCTTCTGCTCCTATATGGCCACAGACAAAACTCAGGTAACAATGGAAGAAACGCTCCTAGCAATGAGATACAGAGACCGGATAACTAAAGTACTCTGCTTGGCTCGGCTAAGAGATCTGAATACTACCTGGTTTCTTTCATTCAGACCAATCTGGCAAGATTGCATCCTACCTGTTCTACGATGCCTGCTCTGCGGAGAAGAATGTGTGTTAGACGTCTGTCTCACACTCCCATCAGCAGTACCTATAGATGTCGATACTTTGCTTGGTTCGGTAACGGCTCATGCAACGTGTTGTCCCCGGCGGCTACCTTTTCTGATGACGGCATTCATTAAGACCTCACCATTACGATTAGGTGGCGGAGAGATACGAGATGAAAGCGGCACACAGGTACAACCTTCTGTGACCATTGCTGATCTAGACACCGATGACGGCAATGCCTCTCACATATGCACTATTTCTACTTTTTCGGACCTGGTCCAACATTCACCTACTGTTGTAGACGAGTTCTTTGCCAGCCTATCTGAGTTAATGTTCTCTCTTAAAAACGAGAAGAATTTTTGAAAGCACAAGCATACAGCGTTCCCTGAACTCTGAATTCGGCCTTCAGTTTTGATAAACAGAACTTTAAAAAAACTATTGGAACTATTTTTTCTCCCCCTGAAAGCGAAATTCTTTTCCCCTTCCCAAAATATTTACCTTTTTTCGCACATGATACTCTGCTTAAAGTAGAACTATTCTTAGAGAACAAGATTTCTATTTTTGAAACTCTAGAGACAATATTTTGCATTAGTCTCTAGCACATGTACAGTATTGTATAAATATGTGATGAAATGGTCTTGACCTTCTCTTCTGTATTAAGAGCCATTTCATAAATGTAAATTTTCGTGATTCATTCAGTCATCATTCCGATGTACAATATATACATCATCTGAATGATATCATTTCTTGAAAAACGTACAGTATACTACTCATTTTCGTGTATATACCATTTCGAATGCATTTATGTATTTTGGGGTGGGATGGAAAACACATGCATAGTTATATGTTTATAATTGCTTAGTATTTAGTAATGATGGACATTATTCGTGGAGTGGGTGTTGTAAACGTATCTAGGACCCTATTTAAATATTCCCGATTTATGCCCTCATGTGGTTATATCGAATCATATCCTTATAAAGGCATTAGAATCATATCCATATTAAGTCATAGACAATGCAGTCCAAATACGGCAAGGCTACTCCCATAAACTCCTAGAAAGCACAACGTGTGCTTAAACAAACCAAGCCTCCAGCAGCCCGGGAATTCCCCCTGCTTCTGTATTGATTTGTCCTAGAACTCCTGGAGTCCTGAAAGAACTGCGAGTTCTTAGTGACGTCTTATGTCCAACCTTACGTCAAACTCGGCACCTTCCAGGTATAAATATACCAGCATCTTCCTTAGCAAAACACACGGTGGTTTGGAGCAGATCGGCTATCTACTTGCCCGACGCCCTGCTGAAGCGAGTGCCGAAGGAAGCCGACCCTCCCATTGACGCACTGAGAGAGACGCTGTCTTTTCTCCTGCTGAGAAATCCAGCTCCAGTGTTTCCCTGTCACCCTCGCGGGTTACTGGGAGATCGAGTCCTGAGAACGAGATACAAGACCTCCTTCATTCTATAAACAAGGTATGGAGCTGATTAGACCCTTAGAGAATTCTTGATTCAGATTCTTGGCAAAACTATCTTAACTCAAACTGTAGCTCACTTACTACTTCCCACGTACTAGGCTTAGGTTATGTACACCGGGGTAGGCGTATCTTAGAAGCACCAGTTGAGTACGTTTAGTTATGATTTTATCATTGTATGTATTTTAACCATTTTAAACACCGTATGGCTCTGAAACCATACCATGCTTTTACAGTATTACTTTGTAATACTCCTTTTACTGTACGCACTTTCCTTTATGTATTGCAATTGTGGCAGCTCACTTCTCTTGCATGAGAAAGAAGACTGTTCAATAAATACCCTCTTTTATTGAAAACGCCCGTCTCTCTGTTTCTCTGCACTTCTGGTGAAACTAAGCATGCACGATTGACTGAGTGAAATAGCTATCTATTGTTTCCGCGACTCTGGAGATATACTCCTTATTCTGGAGGGAGCAAAGTTGTCATGTTTATGCGGTCGTCAGAAACTAATCCCTTCTTGTCTATTCAGGAAAGTTAACACCTTCTTGTTTACTCGAGAAAGTTTCTAGTGACCTCTGAGCTAGCTGGCATTCATAATTAAGTCTAACATATTCAATAGAGACCTAGTCGACCTCAGTCCTACGTCTAAACTATCGTTTATGTTATTCCAATGCGCAGAGCCTGTTGGGAATAAAGGAACTACACTACAGTGGTAAACCATTCGCAAACGGGAAGGGGTCCCAATGGGACCCCTTCCCCTTTGTGAATGGATGCCCAAACATTTTTTTCAGAGCTGTCAGTGGTCCCAGGGACCACTACCTGCCCTTAACAAATGGAAAAAAAAATGTTTTATTTTTATGCAGCCTGTTTTCCTTTAAGGAAAATGGGCTGCATTTAAAATCACTGCTTTATTTAAAAGCAGTCCCAGACATGGAGGTCTGCTGACCCCAGCAGGCCACCATCCCTGAGAGTGCCTGCCATTCCCAATGGGGTCAGCCTCATTAATATGCATGAGGCATGCAATTTGCGACCCCATCGGGAATCACAAACAGTGTCCCAGACACTGTTGTACATTGACAATTGCGACTTGCAAATTGCGACTCGCAATTTGGCGCAATTTGCCATCCACGATTGCCAATGGTCGTACATCTGGCCCAAAGTTATGATGAATCAATACACTCGATTCTAAACACACAATCAGAGAGTGATCAAGCCAGAACAGTCAGGAACCAACTGAGCAGTCTGCAATGCTCGCTCTAGTTTTCTCCGAAAAAACCCACGCAACGAACAGAACAGTACATCATAACAGACTGCATAGCTGTAGCCATGCATTCTACTACCTGCCAGTCATGTAGCTCAAAATGATGGGGTCCCTCTGTAGAATGTGTCCCAGACAGATATTCATAGGTCATGGACTAACTAGTAAGCCCCCTGAAGAGTGGGGGACCCCCCTGTACTGCAAGGGTTACACCCCTCCTACATGCCTGAGATTTTGACCTAGCCTGAGTAGAGGACCATTCAGAGATAAATCAGAAGAGCATATATGTTTTAAAAATGCATTGTAAAGTATTTGCAAATGTCTACATAATCTACACTTTAGCTGACAAAAAAGAACGGTCACTAATCTAACCTAAGTAGGCAAAAAACGTAGGACCTGATTCACAAAGGTAAACTTACACTTTTGTATAAGTTTGCTCTCTTTTGGTATTCACAAACTATGATTTATTAGTAACTTTACGTCTACGGAAACTCCGCAGCCGAGGTGAAGAACTCTGCATATAAATAGATAGTTCTCTCCTATCTTAATACGTGCAGAGTTCTCAATTCCGATTGTGGACTGCCCTGCCTCGCTAACCTGAGGGTCATGTACTAAAGGGGTGTACTTGGCGCTAATTTTGTGTCAAACTGGAGACTGATTTTTTATCTAAATGTCATAGATGGGGGCTAGGAACCCTTGATAGCCCTGGCATCCTTGCTTCCCGTGAAAACATAATCATGTATTACGATATAAATATCATTTTTTTAATTGTTTCATATATGTATGACAGAGTGCAGTGATATATTTTATAAACAAATTTCTTGCAGCATATTGTTTTGAAGTACCCATGGACTTCTAATATGCATGTTAAATTTCATGACTTAAATAGGCCCAGAAACCATGTTGTGCAAGGTTATACATTTAGCAAACCATAACCTGGCTCTCAGTTCTGGCAACTGGTCTCCTCCTGAAGGAAGTCTTGCGCTTCCTCTTTGAGAAGATCCTGCCATCTGCTCAATAGATAAATGTCCTTTGAAAGTCATATGTTTCTAACATGTGACTAGGTTCCATGGACTTGTATTGAAAGAAACTTATACAAACTGTACTAAATGTTATGCATTTTAGCGCTGGGCTCTAACGGGCCATTTTCTAGCTATAGCTCTTGTCAGCTGAAATGACAATTTTCTTTTAATTACCTAGCTGTGCTGCATGGTATTCTGCATTAAATGCAACTTAAACATGGGGCTTCCTGAACTGTGGTGTTTTATTTTCGACACCTCAACCAGATTCCACATTCTTCCATGAACTGCAGTGGAGGTGCATTGTTAATACCCACTGTCCCAGATAAAGCAAGCCACAATAAAGTTAATCTGCCCCAGTGCTCCCTGCTGTGGCACCACAAGCTTCAACAGCAGAGGTTCTAGTTGCCAATTAAATAAGCATTAAAAATGCAATAGGTCTCGCATTTAAATGTGTTACAGCTATTGGCAATGTAAATGAGAATATGTTTTACTTATGTGTTATGAAGTGTATGTATGTGGTGTGGAGTGGAATTATGTGGGTTGGATTGGAATTGTTAGTTGAGGAATTCTGTTGTGGAATTCAGCTTGGCGCATTAAGCTACACATGCACCAGATAACAGGCCCATCGACCATCCAGTGATCTCGGCTAGCATATAATTGGATATTGATCTTTTGTGGTTGGAAAAATAAGGTCTGTGCCTGCACTTTTGTCAGGCACCATACACTTTTTTCCAGCCAGTACTCTGTTTTTTACTTGAAATAAAAACTGTATATTTAAACTGTAAATGCTATATTCTGACCTTACTTGAGTAGGTAAGGAATAATATTTAAAATTAAAAACATCTTACATAGGTGTTATTGTTCACTGGGGTTCTAGTGAAGTAAATACATTTGCTGACAATGACAGGGCCTCCGATTTTATTTCTTAAACGGAAACGGATAGTAAGTGTATAATATAAACTGTGAGGTGTCATTTATTGTGACAAAAATATGACATTTTATTCAAGTGAAGTAATGTGTAATGGGAACAGTCCAGGGCCATGGTTTTTAACATTCTCTTTCCTAAAGGGGAGCTAGCAAGCATTTGTGACCGGGTCTAATTTGTTGTAGTCGCTGTCAAAATATGTTGTGTTCACTCCATTTATTTGTATACTGCTTCCACTTTCATTTTTTTTAACCTGCCTGCGAACAGAGAGTAATTTAGAGCAGCACCTCCCCGCAGCCACTTGTCTTTTGTGAGATCTTGCTGTTGACGCTGTGTGGAGTCATCTCAGTGTCGACTCTGATGAGGCAGCTGCACAACAAAACTACTGCAACAGCCCAGTGCAGCACTTTATCAGATCTGCCGTGTGGAACGGTATGTGCTTCACGTACTTCGCCTCTGAAGACTGCCAGCCTTAAATATTGATATCTATTATAATTATATGTTCATATCAAACTGCAAAGCGAGCAAGCAATGACTGGGTGGGGAGGAGGTATAAAAGCGGGGGAGGCAACTTTTACTCCAAATAATTATCACATCTGGGGCCATCAGGTGTCTGTGTGAACACAACTTTGCCCCAGAGTCCGTAAATCTTTCACGAGTAGACACTGCGTACAACAATCAGTTGAAGATATGTTTTTCTGTTTGAGCCGTACAAATGAGAATGTTTATAGTGTATGCGCTGGAGTAGTAAGTCTTGGACTGGATCACCTCGTTCCTCTCCGACAGAACCCAGCGAGTCCGCCTCCCTCCCTTCTGCTCCGCGGCCACCGAGATCATCTGCGGCGAACCCCAAGGGGGTTCGCCGCAACCCTCAGCCCAACCCTCAGCCCAACCCTCAGCCCAACCCTCTTCAATATCTACACGAGCCCCCTCACCACCATCGCACGCAAACACAACCTCAACATCATCTCATACGCCGACGACACCCAGCTGATACTCTCCCTCACCAAAGACCCAGTCGCCGCCTAACTCAACCTCCAGGAAGGAATGAAGAACGTCGCAGAATGGATGAAACTCAGCCATCTGAAACTGAACTCAGACAAGACGGAGGTCCTCATCCTTGGACCATCCCCATCCGCCTGGGACGACTCCTGGTGCCCCGCTGAACTTGGCACCAACACCCACTGACCACGCACGCAACCTGGGATTCATCCTGGACTCCTCTCTCACGATGACCAAGCAAGTCAACGCCATCTCATCCTCATGCTTCAACACCCTGCGCATGCTCTGCAAGATCTTCCTCTGGATCCCTACCGGAACTAGAAAGACGGTAAACCAGGCCCTCGTCACCAGCCAACTTGACTACGGGAACGCCCTATACACAGAAACCACAATCAAACTTCAGAAAAGACTGCAACGCATACAGAACGCATCCGCACGACTCATTCTTGACATCCCCCGCCACAGTCACATATCAGCCCACCTGAGAGACATGCACTGTCTCCCCGTCAGCAAAAGAATCACGTTCAGGCTCCTCACCCACGCACACAAAGCGCTCCATGACATAGGCCTGGATACCTCAACAACCGCCTCACGTTCTACACTCCAACATGCAAACTCTGCTCCACCAGCCAGGCCCTCACCACCGTCCATGGATCCGCAGAACCACCGCCGGAGGAAGGTCATTCTCCTACTTGGGGCCAAGACATGGAACTCCATCCCCGCCCACCTACGTCTGACCCAGGACCACCTCACACTCAGGAAACACCTCAAGACCTGGCTTTTCGAGCAGTAGCAGCATTTCACGCCCCCCCCCGCGCCTTGAGACCCTCACGGGTGAGTAGCGCGCTTTACAAGTGTATTCATTGATTGATTGATTATTAATAGATTTTTATGTCATGTTAAGGCCAGCTGTTATGTTATTTAAAATAGCGCAATTTTTCACTTATGGCGGCTTCGAGGAGTTGTTTGTATTTTTCATTTATATGTGTTTTTGTGCAAAACAAAACTATACATAGTCTTAAAAAGTGTTTAATGTCCCAAGGCTAGTGCAGACATAGCAAACCTTCGCCCCAACACAAACTCTACAATGCACACCAGCATACTTTTATTTACCGCTTCCACCCACGTTGATAGCAACAAGGTTGGTTGTTGTTACAGTATTAAGGTGTAGTGGAAAGAGAAGAAGTTGGATTGTGACAAGAGGAACTGCCATCTTTGAGTTGAAGCACTACAAATGAGTATTGAGAAAAGTAACTGAGCCAATGTACGTTATACATTAAAGTGCAGGTTTGGTAAAAACATTTTAATAAAAAGTTATTCAAGTTGGAAAACAGGACTTACTATCTCAAAAAATGCAGTTTTTAAATATCACTTTATTTAGCTTTATCTACATTAATTACACATGCAAATGTTTAGTAGTTTGTGCATCTTGCTAGCTCAAGAAATCATCAAGTTAAGTACTATTGGTGCGAGATATTCGAAAGAGTTGATGTATTAACCTCTTCGATTACAACTATATGTGCTTGTTTTCACTTTTGTCCTGCCTCCTACTCCACTCATCTAGGTTGAGGTACAGGCACTGTAGTTAATCCGAGGAGAGAACAAGGTACTGTTACACAGTATCCTAGATAAAATCAGCAGGATTTAGTCTGGTAATTGTTATTTTTATGTAAGCTCTCGTCCTGTTTAGTAATAAATTGCAAGACATTTAATCGGTTTCTAAATTTAAAAAAAGACAAACAAATATCTTCAGTGGGGTGAAATATAAACTGGGAGAATTTTCAAAAATCATTTTGCATGTCCAGTCAGGGTAAGGGGGATACACTCTTCAGATAACCCCTGCTCACCCCTTGGTAGCTTGGCACGAGAAGACCAGCTTATCAAATGCAATGTGTAAAGTATTTGTACCAACACTCACCGTAACACAGTGAAAACACCACAAATGGACTCCACACCAGTTTAGAAACATAAAGTATCTTTATCTAAACTACACAAGACCAAAACGACAAAAATCCAAAATACACCCAATTCGTGATAAGTCTTTAAAAAGAGGGTCTGTACCCTCAGGCTGACCAGAGGTCACGGGCGAGGGTCTCCTCTCCCTACCCCGCCTTCTGATTTCCTGCACTCTCCTCCCAGGAGAGGTGCCCTCAGAACATAACTCTCCTACAAGTTCAAGACCATTCTCCAATAACTGCTCTCCCAACCTAGGGTCTAAACCCCCAGGTTGCACCGGGGTCAGAGGCGAGGACTCCTTCTCTCTACACCCCGTTCCAGAGTGCTGAACCCTCCCTACCGGAGTGGTACCCCTGGAAGCCAAATCGGTCAGGACACTGATTACAGATGTCCTTCCCTCCGGGTCAGGCAGAACCCAAACCTGGCCTCCCGACCCAGGGACTAAACCCTGCTGTTTAACACCTGCCTTGCATCCCAGGACTTCTGGGGACTCACACAGTATCCCCCGAGGGTGACACATGACTTATGTGTCTTCTGACAGTCCGCCTGGGGCAGAGCTTCTGAACCCTGTCTAACCTGACAGTGCGCGAAGATCCCCCAGGACAGAAGTGGTGTCACCATGGTCACTCCTGAGAGACTCAGCCTTCTGGCTGGTCCCTGACCCACTGGTTCTCCCACTGGGTAAAATATCATCCCCCTCTCACGCCTCACTCTGGATTTCTGCACCCTCCCAAATGGAGCGGCACCGCCAGACACCAGAACCACTGGAGCTCTGTTTACAGACGTTCCAGGTTCTCTTGACACTAAGAGATCCCCCTCAAATGGCTTTCTAGTACAGCCTAGGCCCCCACCCTGGTGTTCCCTTAAGGAACCCTCCAGGCCCTGAGACTGGTTTTCGGGCACCTTGGGACCAACAGTCTCGCACTCATTTCTTCTCCACTGAGACAGGACATGATCCCCTACACCCCTCCCACTACACTGGGACCTAACTGAGCTACACTTAACCTCTTCCACCTCACAGGTCTGGAAGATATCTGCGCCACTCCTTTTGGGATCACTCCCCAATGCCTCTTCAGACTCTCTGGACTCCACCAAGAGATCTGCCTCCTGCGCAAGTTCCCTGGAATCAGAGAACTCACACTCCACCGGGTGTTGGTATAGCTCTGGAAAACAGGGACTTAAAATATGCCCTCCAACAAATGAACCACACAGCCCCTCACAGTTGTTAAGCAAGCTACCCTTTGCCTCACCCTCCAGTGCCTCACACAAGTTCCCAAACCACTCTCCTGAGACTGGCAAGACAGTATCTGTTGGACCCGGGCTTTATGGCTGGTTCACCCCTGAACTTTTTGCTTTTGATGGCGTTCATGATTTCTGGCCGGGCGCACTTTTTCCCTGGGTCCCAGAGTGAAAGTGCGTGCGTGTAGTATGGCTGGCCTGCCCTCCCGTAGGAATGCATGGGGAATGTGTGTGTCCCTGGTAGTTCCTGATGCGTGGGGAGTGCAGGCTCGAGTTTGGTATGTCTGAACTCGTGAGAGTGAATGCTGCACGATGGTATGTGCAACTTGTATTGTCTAGTTGGGAAGTGCTACTTCTGGACATTGATATGAGTGTGCAGTGAGGGTGCTGGAGCGTGATTGGCTGGGGCTGGCTGGCATGCCAGGCTCCAGGAAGTCTGGATGGGTCTGCCCGGTGGTGAGTGTGAGATTAGCATGAGTGATGTGTGGGAGGAGTGTACCGGTGTCCTGGATGGGCTGGGTTTTCCCCACACAATGCTGGCTCCGCCCCCTGTGGTGTGTCTAACGACCCTAGCCTCCCCAGTGAATGAAAGGGGTGGTTGGGCCATCAAGGGTGCTCCAAAACCAGCTGCAACTGGTTTCTCCCCCACCCTGCACCCTGAAACAAAGGATTTGCTAGTATAAAAATGGGGCTGTGTCCCCACAGAAGTGGTTCTCTTCCAGGATCCTGAGGGGGCTGCGGCTGCTGTCGCTGGGCCAGAGGACCGCCACTTGGAGTGTCTCCCTGCCTGGAGACCTAGTGTGCTGGCTCTGGGCCCAGCCTTGCCCCCTGCCTGCCTGCAAGGACTCTGATGGGTCCTTTTCAGATTTATAGCGCTAGGAGCGCTTGGCTTTTCCCTCCTAGCGCTGAGGGCGCTTTAATTTTATCTCCTGGTGCTGGGGAGCGCCTTACCTTGCCTTATAGCGCCTGGGAGCACTTTGTTCGGCTTGCTAGCGCTTGGGAGCGCTTTTCTGGCTCAGCCGGTGGCCACCCGGCATTTGCCGTCTATATTGCCGATTTTTGAAGCTCCTGGCGAGTGCCCACCTCGCCAGGGACCTTGCCGCTATCTGCGCGGCCCGACCGAGTGCCCACCTCGCGTTCGATTTTAAATTAGAGGCCGGTGCCCACCCGGCATTGCCCCCGAGGGATTGTGCATAGCGACTTCACCGCCGCAGCCCAGGAGACCCTGCTGGGCCGCCGCGCTGCCCACGGCGACCCGGAAGTCCCGCCTCTGTACCCCCAGGGCCGCGCTGCCATTGGCGGCCCCAGAGGAAGTCAGGCGGATTGCGGTGTGACGGCACCAGGCAGGAGAAGCAGGAAGCAGCCTGCACGACCTGCCGGGGCTCCCGAGTGAGAGGAGAGCCCCGGACCTCTGCCAGCAGCCGGTGGAGAGGCCCGTCGAAGGGAGCCCGTTGCCGGAGCCGCCCGGGGAGCGAGACAGCCGGTGAGTGGAGAGGAGGGAGGAGGGCGTCGGGGCACATTGCCGGTGCCTGCCCCTCCCCCTCCAGTACGAGTGTGTTCGAGCCCCGAGAGGCTCTTGGAGCATTAAGCATTTTGAGCCTGAGGGCTCAGGGCGCATCTAAGTGTTGGAGCCACGAGAGGCTCTGGGGGCATTTTGGGCCACAGCGAGTCTCCCGAGCGGGACTCCCACCTAGCGGGGGCCATTGTCCTCGAGTCCCCCCAGGGGGGGGACTTCCCTAAAAAAGGTGCCACAGTTGTGTTTTGAGCCCAGAGAGGCTCTGAGGGTGCCATTTGTATTCAGAGCCCAGAGGGGCTGCATTGCTTCGTTTTGAGCCCTGAGAGGCTCAGGGGCATAATTGATATTCAGAGCCCAGTGAGGCTCTTGAGAGACAGTCAGTTGGGCAGAGCCTGCGAGGCTCCAGCGTTGGCCCATTATTGATGATTCAGCTGCCCAGCACTTTGTGGGCAGCTGCTACGTTTAGGCCCTGACTTTGGGACACAGGGCGTCCTAGCCCTAGAGAGGCCAGTTGGCCTAGGGACTGCCACAGGTTGTGGCTCATGGGGGTTTTGCACAATTACTTGTGCTTGCACCTCTGAATGTGTTTTGATACATCATGTGTTTTATTTCCCTACACCGCTGAATGTTGATACATCATGTGTTTTATTTCCCTTCACCGCTGAATGTTAATGCATCATGTGTAATGTGCCTATGCTTATACCCCTAAATGATGGTGATTCTTAGGTGGTTGTTTTTCTCCTAGTACAGGTGTTGCTAGTGAGGTTTTGGTTCCCTGCGCAATATTCCTAAGGTGGTTAGGGTTGTGTAGGAGGTACTTACCCTATACCAGTAATTACTGGTTGTGTGCTAATTTGTGCTACATTTTCTAACTTGTTCTAAAAGTGTTCTATGTGCTAATTACTATTCCTAAAAAAGTGATGATTCCTGACAGTGGTCCATGTGGCCCTGTCTTGTACATATCCCTTGTAAATTCTGCCGTGCCTGTTGGCACAGTGTAACAATATGTGTGTTTTATCTAATGTATGTTTATTATAATACAAAGGCTATTTTTATATAACCTTGTGTGGAGTTTCCTTTGTGGTGGGCTTTGGGAGTTGTTGCTGGGTGCGCGTGCAAACACTTAACCTACATAGCCTCCAAGTTTAGCCTGGCTGCTCGCGTCACGTTACCTAGAGGGTGAGCAGGGGTTATCTTGGTGTGTGACTCCCTTGCCCTGACGTGGAAGTGGTGGTCTCTGACTGACGTTGGCGCAAGCCTTGGCCAGCCAGAGATCCCGTTTCCAACATTGGTGGCAGGCGGTGAGGATCCGGATTTGTGTTTGCGTTGTACCGCAGTGTCAACAGGCCACACTACAAAGCTCTGCATTTTAGATAACCACATTTTGGGGATTATTGTTGTGATGAAGTTCCATTATTGCTTCTCCTGAAGAGTGTCATGTTATAATTGTGTTCAGTACATTTGTCCCCCGCCCTGCTTCCAGAGTTTGGTACCTGTGTCGCTTTGGTCAGGTTGAGAAGTCAGGGGTGGTAGAAACTGCCTTACCGATCCGAGGGGAGGGTGCCTGTGGATGGTGTGTTTTTTCTGGACGCATGAGTGAGTTCTCTTTGATAAGGAGATTGTTGAAATTTTGGAATTGTGTACTTTTACTTCAGACTGCTAAGGTCCCTTGTGTTGCACGTGTCTGTGAGCATCCTGTTAAGATGAAATCTCCTTTTAACCTCTGTGGCCTGTTTAAGTACAGTGTGCATGAGTTGGTACGGTTTTGTGAGGAGAGAGACATCCCAGTGAGTGAGTCAGACACCCAGTCTAAGCTTAGGGATAACCTGATCCTGTGGCAGAAGGATGACTGGGAGCGTGAGCACAGTGAGAGAGAGAGGGCCCGGGCCGCACACCATGAGGGTGGTGGGTCTGAGGGGAGCCCTGAAGAGTCTGATGTGGAGAGTGAGTTTGACAGTGGATGGGCGCCAGCAGAGAGCGAGTACCCCCTAGATAGGGAGTCCCTTGCTGGGTCCAGTGTCAGATGTAGCACCCCATCCCTTTCCCTGTCCCCAGATGAGTAGTTGGATAGGAGAGAAGAGAGGGAGCACCAGCTGGCCATGGAGAAGCTCAGGTTAGAGTATGCCAGAGAGATGGCGCAGCTGGGTGTGAATGAGCGGATTGCGGAGGCTGAGAGAGCCTTGGCCAGGGAGAAGATAGCTCTAGAGGGTAGGTTATCCCCTGACCGCAGTCCTAGGTTTCTGGATTCCCCAGGGAGGGTTGGATCCAGTGGTGGCAGCAATAGAGCGTTTGGTGCGGGAAGTGCCATGCCCCGTTTCCAACGAGTGGTACCTTGTTCCCGAGAGGACAGGTACAGATTGAAGTTCAGGGGCAGTAGGAGACTGCCTCACCAGGATTGGGCGGACTATGTGGATGATTGTCATGATGCCCTGCTTGATTGGCTAGAGGTTCATGGGGAACCTGATTTTGAGGGTCTGCTCAACCTGGTTATCAGAGAGCAGCTGTTCAATTGTTTTGTGCCAGAGTTGTGCAAACACCTGTCAAGAGGTGACTATGTTAGTCCTTGGAAGCTTGCAGAGGAAGCAGACCGCTGGGAAGGTGCCGGAGGTTCTGACACGTCATGGGTGAGTGAACCCGAGAGTAGTGGGTCAGTTATCTTCCAGACCAGTGTGGTGGAAGAGGCTCAGAGTAGCCCAGCTAGGTCCCAGTGTAGCGAGAGGGGTGTAGGGGCTCACGTCTTGTCTCAGTGGAGTAAGAGTGAGTGGGGGACTGAGAGTTCCCAGGTACCCGAAACCCAGTCTCAGAATCTGGATGGTTTCTCGAGGGAACACCAGGTTGGGGACCTAGGCTGTCCTGTTAGACCCCTTGAGGGGGATCTCCTAGTGTCTAGAGAACCTGGAGTATCTTTAAATAGTGTTCCAGTGGCTCTAGTGTCCGGCAGTGCCACTCCCGTTGGGGGGGCACAGAAGTCCGAAGTGAGGAGTGAATGGGGGATGTGTTCCCCAGTGGGAGAACCAGTGGGTCAGGGACTACCCAGTTGGGCGAAGTTCCCGCTTAGTGACCATGGTGACATCACTTCTGTTCTGGGGGTTGTTCCCGCACTGTCAGGTGGACAGGGGACGGGAGATCTGCGCCAGACAGACAGTCACACAGCACATGAGTCCTGTGTTAGCCTCAGGGGGATGGTGAGTGAGTCCCTAGAAGTCCTGGAGTGCCAGGCAATTATCCCACCTATCGGTTTAGACCGAAGGTTGGGAGGCCAGGTTCAGGATCGGCCTGACCTGAAGGGTGGGATGTCTGTAACCAGAGTCCTAGCAAGTGCTTCTTCCAGGGGTACCTCTCCAGTTGGGAGGGTGCAGGACTCTGGAAGGGGGTGCAGAGGGTGGGAGAGCCCGCCTCTGACCCCGCTGCAACCTGAGGGGTTAAACCATGGGTTGGAATGGCGTTCTAGGTGTCCCCCTCGCAGGAGGAGGAACCCTAAAAGAAGAGGTAAGGGGAGGAGAGCCTTCCCTGAGACTCCTGGTCCGCCTGAGGGTGTAGACCCTAGGCTGGAGAACCGTGGCAGTCTAGCCCTGTCTTGCAAACAGGAAGAGTGGAGAATGGACACTATGTGCCAGGGGTTACTACCCCGCACTCTGTGGGTAGGCAAGGACCGGTGGCACCTGGGTGGCCCAGGGCCTGGTCCTGGCCGCGGACAGCTTGGGAGTACCAGTGGGGTAGCCCAGCTGTTCCAGATGGTAGTTTGAGAAGGAATCCCAGGGGTTCACAGTGGCGTGGAACAGGTCGGTGTCCCGGCAGTGGCGGGCCCGTGTCCGTGTTCTATCGCCCAAAGCAGGGAAGCCCATCACGGTGGTGATTGGTCTACCCTGCGTTTTGGCTGGAAGGGGGTTGTGTTGGACCCGGGCCTTATGGCTGGTTCACCCCTGAACTTTTTACTTTTCATGGCGTTCATGATTTCTGGCCGGGCGCACTTTTTCCCTGGGTCCCAGAGTGAAAGTGCGTGCGTGTAGTATGGCTGGCCTGCCCTCCCATAGGAATGCATGGGGAATGTGTGTGTCCCTGGTAGTTCCTGATGCGTGGGGAGTGCAGGCTCGAGTTTGGTATGTCTGAACTCGTGAGAGTGAATGCTGCACGATGGTATGTGCAACTTGTATGTGTCTAGTTGGGAATTGCTACTTCTGGACATTGATATGAGTGTGCAGTGAGGGTGCTGGAGCGTGATTGGCTGGGGCTGGCTGGCATGCCAGGCTCCAGGAAGTCTGGATGGGTCTGCCCGGTGGTGAGTGTGAGATTAGCATGAGTGATGTGTGGGAGGAGTGTACCTGTGTCCTGGATGGGCTGGGTTTTCCCCACACAATGCTGGCTCAGCCCCCCTGTGGTGTGTCTAACGACCCTAGCCTCTCCAGTGAATGAAAGGGGTGGTTGGGCCATCAAGGGTGCTCCAAAACCAGCTGCGACTGGTTTCTCCCCCACCCTGCACCCTGAAACAAAGGATTTGCTAGTATAAAAATAGGGCTGTGTCCCCACAGAAGTGGTTCTCTTCCAGGATCCTGAGGGGGCTGCGGCTGCTGTCGCTGGGCCAGAGGACCGCCACTTGGAGTGTCTCCCTGCCTGGAGACCCAGTGTGCTGGCTCTGGGCCCAGCCTTGCCCCCTGCCTGCCTGCAAGGACTCTGCTGGGTCCTTTTCTGATTTATAGCGCTAGGAGCGCTTGGCTTTTCCCTCCTAGCGCTGAGGGCGCTTTAATTTTATCTCCTGGCGCTGGGGAGCGCCTTACCTTGCCTTATAGCGCCTGGGAGCACTTTGTTCGGCTTGCTAGCGCTTGGGAGCGCTTTTCTGGCTCAGCCGGTGGCCACCCGGCATTTGCCGTCTATATTGCCGATTTTTGAAGCTCCTGGCGAGTGCCCACCTTGCCAGGGACTTTGCCGCTTTCTGCGCGGCCCGACCGAGTGCCCACCTCGCTTTCGATTTTAAATTAGAGGCTGGTGCCCACCCGGCATTGCCCCCGAGGGATTGTGCATAGGGACTTCACCGCCGCAGCCCAGGAGACCCTGCTGGGCCGCCGCGCTGCCCACGGCGACCGGGAAGTCCCGCCTCTGTACCCCCAGGGCCGCGCTGCCATTGGCGGCCCCAGAGGAAGTCAGGCGGATTGCGGTGTGACGGGACCAGGCAGGAGAAGCAGGAAGCAGCCTGCACGACCTGCCGGGGCTCCCGAGTGAGAGGAGAGCCCCGGACCTCTGCCAGCAGCCGGTGGAGAGGCCCGTCGAAGGGAGCCCGTTGCCGGAGCCGCCCGGGGAGCGAGACAGCCGGTGAGTGGAGAGGAGGGAGGAGGGCGTCGGGGCACATTGCCGGTGCCTGCCCCTCCCCCTCCAGTACGAGTGTGTTCGAGCCCCGAGAGGCTCTTGGAGCATTAAGCATTTTGAGCCTGTGGGCTCAGGGCGCATCTAAGTGTTGGAGCCACGAGAGGCTCTGGGGGCATTTTGGGCCACAGCGAGTCTCCCGAGCGGGACTCCCACCTAGCGGGGGCCATTGTCCTCGAGTCCCCCCAGGGGGGGGACTTCCCTAAAAAAGGTGCCACAGTTGTGTTTTGAGCCCAGAGAGGCTCTGAGGGTGCCATTTGTATTCAGAGCCCAGAGGGGCTGCATTGCTTCGTTTTGAGCCCTGAGAGGCAGGGGCATAATTGATATTCAGAGCCCAGTGAGGCTCTTGAGAGACAGTCAGTTGGGCAGAGCCTGCGAGGCTCCAGCGTTGGCCCATTATTGATGATTCAGCTGCCCAGCACTTTGTGGGCAGCTGCTACGTTTAGGCCCTGACTTTGGGACACAGGGCGTCCTAGCCCTAGAGAGGCCAGTTGGCCTAGGGACTGCCACAGGTTGAGGCTCATGTGGGTTTTGCACAATTACTTGTGCTTGCACCTCTGAATGTGTTTTGATACATCATGTGTTTTTTTTCCCTACACCACTGAATGTTGATACATCATGTGTTTTATTTCCCTACACCGCTGAATGTTAATGCATCATGTGTAATGTGCCTATGCTTATACCCCTAAATCAGAGGTCTTCAAACTTTTTTAGGTTGAGCCCCCCCAGCTGAATTTTTTTAGATGTTGGGCCCCCCCACCACCTGACAGTAATTTATGGAATCTGGTACACTACATGATCGACTGCCACGCGCATATTACGGGCCATATCCGGCAAATAATGTTCAACGCAATAAGAGTGTTTAGTAAACTGCAGGTTTGTGAGCGGGTGTGGTGAAATGACAGAGGCGTATTACACAGCTCAAAACATAATTTTCCAAGGTAAAATGTGCGCAAATTCTTTTTACTAGGATGCTTTGTTTTACACAGGACAAAGATTAATAATAACACCACCAACATGAATGTGACGGGTGTGCCGGTGTTTAGCCACATTTAGACTATCAATCTGTGCGTGGACTTTTGCTACAGCCATCCTCAGGTTGTGCTCCACATCCAGTCTTGAACGGTACTTAGTCTTTAATACCGCAAGCGCCGAAAACCCAATCTCACAAACGCCTTAATAAATAAATAAATTGTAAGATGTAAAGCACCATGCATAAGTGAACTAAAGGGAGGATTGCTGTGATGAACTCACTATAAGGAACACATTATGGGTGTTTCATTAAGTGGAACTTAAAATATGGAACCTGACTTTGCTTATGGGGGCTTTGCATTCAAGTAGCAGTTGGATGTCACGCAAAATGTCATATGCATGATGTATAGATCCCACACATGAGCACACATAGAAGACAGAATAGTAACACATAGGCAAGGGAGTAGCCAGACAATTTAAATACCTCCCACTCTGAACTATAGCTCTTATGGCACCAAGAAAGCAAAGTAAGTCATCACAACCCTCCCCATTTATCAAGTACATTCTGTCATCTATTAATACTTTCATCCATCATTCAGTCTTTCACTATTCTGTCTGTCCTTCCATCTGTGTCCCATCCATATCCAAATCTTTTCAACCGTTTGCAAACCTATCCATCATCTATCCTTCCATACATCATTTCACTCATCCATCCCTCTATCCACCCTTTTACTCATCCATCCATCATCCATCCATCCTTTCACCCAATCCATCCTTTCACTAATCCATCCACTCGTCCATCCATTCACTCATCCATCCAACCATCCACCCTTTCACCCAAGCTATCCTTTCACTCATCCATCCACTCTTCCACCCATCCATTCACTCATCCATTTACTCATCCACTCATGAATCCACCCATTGACCACTCACCCACCCTTTCACTCTTCCATCCTTTTGTCCATCTACCCTCCTCTCACTCACTCATCCATCCTTACATTCACCCTTTCACTCATCCATCTATCCATTCATTCATTCACCCTTTTACTTATCAATACATCAATCAATCCATCATTTCTCTCCTCCATCCACCCATTGACTCATCCATCATCCACCCTTTCATTAATCCATCCACCATTTCACTGAACCATCCACCCTTTTACCCATCCATCTACCCTTCCACCCATACATACATCTATTTATCCTCATCCATCCTTCCACTTGTGCATCCATCCATCCTTTCTCTCATTATCCATCCACCCTTTCACTCATCTATCCATCCTTTCACTCATCCATCCCCCCTTTTACCCATCCATCCACCATTCCACCCATACATCCACCATTCCACCCACCATTCCACCCATACATCCACCATTCCACCCATACATCTATTTATTTACCCTTTCTCTCATCCATCCTTCCACTCATTCACTCATCTATCCATCCTTTGTCTCAACCTTCCATTCACCCCTTCACTCATCCATTCATACTTTCACTAATCCATCCAGCCATTCACCCATTCCTTCACTTATTCACTCACCCCCTTTTCACATTAATTATGAGCTAAGCCTTTGTCTGCAGAGTTGCAGACAGAAGAGGCCCATCAAGAACTTAGCCCCTGCTGTATTTCCTAAAGCAAGGGGTGGGGTGAGGTGGGGGGAGGGTTCACTATGCCCCTGTACATAGGCAATCCGAAAACTTGGAAATCATGAGTCCTGCATGATGCACAATGCCAGGACCTCAGGTGACCATGACAAGGTGTTGTTTCCAAGGCTTTAAATAGGATGAAAAAACTGGGGGTATTTCCAAGGGGCCTGTCTGATGTCATTAAGGGCGTGTCTTAAAACTGAGCATAATGTGCAGCGACTGGCATTTTGCTGTTTCTATCATTGCATCGAGGAGTATTGTGCTCATCAGTAGGTCCCTCTCAGTGAGTCTGAGAGTCAGAGTGCACGCTGCCTGCTGCCTGCACAGGAGGCAATAGTTTATCAATATATATTACCAGCGCCAGCGGGACGGCACTCGACCCATGACCTGAGGCCTTCCGAGTCACCGCGGCGAACCTGTGCAGCACTATAGGAGCAGAGCTGCAGTACTGGCATCTGACTTCACGGCACCGGGCTCAGCTGAGCTGCCACAAGAAGTAATTAGTCATCATTATTAAGTAAACACCTGAAACACTAACGGTATGTTTTAAAGGTATTAGTAAACACTTTTATACTATATGTGATTTTAGACTACTTTTACAGCCTGCACATGACACACACTGGTGCAAGTAC
The DNA here is from genome assembly GCF_964261635.1 of Lissotriton helveticus. Taxonomy (NCBI): domain Eukaryota; kingdom Metazoa; phylum Chordata; class Amphibia; order Caudata; family Salamandridae; genus Lissotriton; species Lissotriton helveticus. Next base: position 1,853,899,245 of record NC_136065.1, read on the forward strand.
TCTTAGGTAGCACGGACCCCGGACAGGGAGGCCGCTCAGCTACTTATGAATTATTACGGCTCACAATCTTTTTGAGATAATACTGCCAGACTGTGAACTACCCCTGTCCCCAGATGCCTCATTGTGTCGTATGTTAATGGCCTAGAATACCCACGTAACTTATTCTCTGCCTCAGGTTAATAATAAATTACGGGCGGCGCTGCGCGCCCTTCTGTAATCAGCTAATTAATTTTTTATTAAACTTCTATTCTTTTTAAATATATTAGTCTGTGGCCGGGTTGTGACCCCTGGGCTATGTGTGTACCCTTACATGTGTGGTGCATTACAGCTGTTTTAAGGTCTTCTTAAAGTCTCTCGATGCTAAATGGGTGTGATTTCTGATATGTAAAAAGTGTTACTCATCGTTGTTGAAATGTCACTCATAATTACTTTGAAATTATAAAAATGTCACACATAGCAATCTGTAACCTTGGCAGCTATGGCAGTGGGAGGCAAGGGGTCTCTGCTAAAACAGAAAGCGTGTCTGTTTGTTTGCTTTCGTTTTTAGCAGAGGAGACTCCTTGCCTGCACTGCAGCTGAAGCTGTCACCTCCGTGAATTAACCCCCTCCTGAGAGAGTTAACAGGACAAAAGAACGGGCACCTCCTGCCCCATCGATCTCCCCTCGCACCCCCCTCCAGCCATACCAGAGTTCAACAAACAAAGGTAAGATTGGAGTGGAGTGCGCGCCCCCCCTGGCATGATGTCGGGCCCCCCAGGGGGGCGCGCCCCACAGATTGAAGAACTCTGCCCTAAATGATGGTGATTCTTAGGTGGTTGTTTTTCTCCTAGTACAGGTGTTGCTAGTGAGGTTTTGGTTCCCTGCGCAATATTCCTAAGGTGGTTAGGGTTGTGTAGGAGGTACTTACCCTATACCAGTAATTACTGGTTGTGTGCTAATTTGTGCTACATTTTCTAACTTGTTCTAAAAGTGTTCTATGTGCTAATTACTATTCCTAAAAAAGTGATGATTCCTGACAGTGGTCCATGTGGCCCTGTCTTGTACATATCCCTTGTAAATTCTGCCCGTGCCTGTTGGCACAGTGTAACAATATGTGTGTTTTATCTAATGTATGTTTATTATAATACAAAGGCTATTTTTATATAACCTTGTGTGGAGTTTCCTTTGTGGTGGGCTTTGGGAGTTGTTGCTGGGTGCGCGCGCAAACACTTAACCTACATAGCCTCCAAGTTTAGCCTGGCTGCTTGCGCCACGTTACCTAGAGGGTGAGCAGGGGTTATCTTGGTGTGTGACTCCCTTGCCCTGACGTGGAAGTGGTGGTCTCTGACTGACGTTGGCGCAAGCCTTGGCCAGCCAGAGATCCCGTTTCCAACAGTATCTATCTGACTGTCACTTTCACACAACCCACACTCTTTTGGGCGGTCCTCACACTCATACGCCAAAGTTTCTACCCTGGGGGAACCCCTCTCCCTGAACCTCTCATCTAGAGTAAGTAGTGTGTCCCTACCACCACTAGGAATATGGTCCCCTGTGTCAGTCCCCCAATCTACTTCAGAGACACCACACACTACTGGAACTACATCATAAACCTGAACCCCCTGGTGTATGTCAACCCCCACCCTCTAATCAGACGCCACATCTCTGGGTGTTTGTACCTTTCTCTCAGCACTAGATACCATAATCTTGCTGCCACCATCTGAGCTGGACTCCACCTCCAACTCAGCAAAGCTCACTTCTTGAGCTACCCATTTTTCTTCTGCAGCTGAGACACTCATGGTCTCAAGCCTTTCAATCTCCAAATCAGGCTCCCTCATCCTAATTCATGTGCCAAGATCAATTTAAATTCTTCCAAGGCATACATCTTCTTGCTCCCCTCTGCCTTGTTCTGGGCGTCTATTTCCATCAGCTTCAACTCAAGCCTCATGACTTCTAACTCATGATCTCTAACCCTTTGGTTTTCCTCCAACTCCTCTGGGGAAAAACTTCTAGCGGAATGGTTGCTGCCAGCCCTGGAGACTGCTCTGGACACAGGCAGATCCTGTGACCTGAAACCACCCGCTTCTGCATCCTCATCCACTTCTGCACCATCTGTCTCCCCAGCCTCATTGGTCTCCCACCAGGCCCTTAAGGCCTTCTGTAGCTCCTCCTTCCTGGAGCGGCTCTTCATGGGACATACAAAGCTCCTGCAGCTCCTGCAGAACTGCTTGAGTTGACCTACTTTGTAATCACTTAACATTTCAATATCAAACTCCAGTTCCGCAACCTCACTAACTGGCTTACCATTCTGAGACATGATGCGTGGATACCTTCAGGGTTATGATTAAAAATAGAACCAAAACAAAACACAGTATGTGGTTGCATGGTGGACTGCACTAGACTAGTGATGTACACCAATTACTGTGGGTCAAGTACAAATACAAGTTCAAATCCTCACCGCTGCCCACCAATGTTAGATCTGGGGGTCTCTAGTTGGCAGAGGTAGGTACCAATGTCCAAATAGTGACCCTTGATTCTAGTCAGGGTAAGGTGGATAGCCTCTTTAGATATCCCCTGCTCACCCCCTTGGTAGCTTGGCACGAGCAGACCGGCTTATCAAAGGTAATGTGTAAAGTATTTGTGCCAACACTCACAGTAACACTGTGAAAACACCACAAATGGACTCCACACCAGTTTACCAAAATAATGTATCTTTATCTAAACTACACAAGACCAAAACGACAAAAATCCAACATACACCCAGTTCAAGATAAGTCTTTAAATAGAGTTCAAGGGTTTGCATCAAAATAATCCACAGTTGCGTCACTCTAAGCCCAAAGTACCTGTAGATGCAACAAAAGTTCCAAGTGGAAGCTGCAGCGTTGAAAAACAAGTGATGCGTCACTCCTGAGACCCTGGGGAGGCAATGCGACAACCCCGCTGCATGCAGCCGTCGTGTTGCGGCAAATCCGGTCTGTATGGGGAGGGATGCGATACCTTGTATGGATTCCGGTGCGCAGGTTCGGTAGGAAGCGTCCCGCACAGGCACGATGCTACGATCTTCGGGAAGGCGACGATCTTCGGTGCGGCGACAATGCGCGGCGCAGCGTCGATCTTCTTCTCTCGCTTCCCCTCAATGCGTTGGCTCTGCGACGATGTACGCAGCGACGGGTTGCGACTTGCAAGCAAGCGGTGCGACGGTTTCTCACAGCAATGACAGGTTCTGCAACGATACTTGCAGCGACAGGAATCTTCCCGCACCCGGGCGATGCGCTCCGCAAGCAAACGATGCATTGGTTCTAACAGCGGCTACAGGAGCAGTGACGATCTTCGCGGCGATGGGAATTTTCTCGCACTGTCGACGATGCGCTCTGCAAGCGAGCGATGCGTGAAAATTGTAGATCTTCTGTTCTTCTTCTTGTCCAGCTCCCCATACAGCAGGCAACAACTTCCAGAGGCCCCACAAATGGATCAAGCACTTCAGGAAGGGCAGAACTCACACAGCAGAGTTCAGGGGGGAAGCTGGGGGTGGAATCCTTTTGTTCCTGGGACTTCTTAACAGGAGGCCAGCTCTTCTCAGGCCCATGGAGATCTCTTCAAGCAAGGGGACACAGCAACGGCAAAGTTCTTCCCCTCTCCTTGGCAGCAAAGCAACTGCAGGTCAGCCTTACAGCAGGTCAGTCCTTCTTCATCAGTCTTCCAGCTTTCTCCTTGGCAGAGTTTCCTTCTTGATTCCAGGATGATCTAATTTTCTGAAGACTGGGTAGCCCTTTTTATACCAATTTTCTCTTTGTTCGCTGAGGGCAGAGAGACCTTGGCTTAGTCAGAACCAGTTCTGGTCAGTCCTGGAGCACTTTGTTAACTTGACTTCTTCTTTCCTTTGAGAGAGAGGGGCAGAGTCGTCAGCCGCCCAGCAGGAGGTGGAGCCAACATTGTGGAAGGCAGGCACTGCCCTATTCAGGCCCAGGTGCGATCCCCTCCCACCACTCAAGATGCAGATGGAGCTATTCAGCCTAGGGATGACTCACTCAGCCTCTGGGAGCCATCCCAGCCCCTGTCACTCACAAACCAAACAGTCAATTCACAAACCGGCCAAGGCACACAGAAAGGTCAGACAAGAAAACAGCCACTTTCTAAAAGTGCTGTTTTCAAACACAGGATTTAAAAACCATCCTTCCTAAAAGATGTGTTATTAAATTCTGAATTTAGGGATACCAGACTTTAATTTTCCATCTTGCGCCTATGGGAAGATATGCAGGTAAACATTATACACAGCATTCCCCATTATAGCCTATGGGCAATATAGCCTTTCAATAGTGACAAACGAAAATGGCTGTAATTCACTACCAGAGCATGTCACCCACACTAGTACAAGCTCTACCTTTCACATACACTGTACCCTGTCCAGGGGGTTACCTAGGGCCTTCCATAGGGGTGTCCAATGTGTATAGAAATGGAAGGGTTAGGCCTGGCCAGTGTGGCCACTGGTCAGGTCAGCATGGCAGTTAGCAACTGCACACAGGCACTGCGGTGGCAAACCTGAGACACCATTTTAGGGCTATTCCTGTGGGTGGCACAATCAGTGATGCAGGCCCACTAGTAGCATTTGAATCACCAGCCCTGGCACACTCAGTGGACTTTACTAGGGACCTACTGGTGAAACAAATCTGCCAATCATGGATAACCAATCATAATAACAATTTATACAGAGAGTATATGCACTTTAGCACTGATCAGCAGTGGTAAAGTGCCCAGAGTCCTATTGCCAACAACCACAGGTCAGGAAAAACAAGGGAGGAAGAACCAAAAAGTTTGGGGACAGCCCTGCAAAAAGGGCCATTTCCAACACATGTCATACCTTTTACACACTTTTTTGTTAAAGTTGCTTGATGCTCGATGGGTTCACAACGTGGAGCGGAAGGAGGATACCAAGAAAAGCAGTGACAGCAGAAAAAAAAGCATCGGCGGCCGGAAAGCAATGATTAAAAGTCCTTAAAACTCTGAAAGATCTTAGGCTTGATTGTTTCACTTGTAATCCTCCAATATACTTTCTCCACCAAAAACACCCAAGGCAACAAACCGATATTGTACACCGGAGTCATAGCGAACCACCGTGTTGCTAGGGCTTGTGCCAACACACGTCCTAACTACACTGCTGATCACCAAATGTTCAACCCAACGGTTTCCGGCGAGCTGGTATGCATCAAAGACAGTCAGAATCCACTATTCTAGATAGGATGAGTACGACACATGTGTCCGATGTCTGTGCTCACCCTTGGGTAGCTTGGCACCAAGCAGTCAAGCTTATTCCCAGGGCACAAGTATAAAGTATTGGCACAAATCCACCCTCGTAACAGACAACGTACGCTACAAAAAGCAGTATGTATAACACACTGTTCTTTGTATTACACACACATTGAAATCAAAACGAGATACACATTGTACATAGACTTTACATTTATATGCAATTGTAGAACTTTCCTACTAGCAGCATAACAGCATTAACATATATGCCCTAATCAGAGGTATTCATCCAACATGACATTCTCCAATATTGCATATCACCAACAGCTCCAATGGTCAAGCAATCATAGGTATTTGACTACGCCTCTTGGCCCAGCCCCTCAGTCACTCAACTACACCCGCTAAAGATACACATTGTCCCTGCTGGCACCACGTTGATTAGATTGTCGGAACCACCTAAAACGGAAAGAAACAGTTACCTATTTTCATCCATCCGGGTAAGACCTCCAGGTGCCCAGCAGCACTTGTACGAATGCGTGATTGCATACCCCCGTAGACAAAAGGTTGTGACCTAGGAAGCTGGTGCACTTCCAAGTCTGGAGAAATGCTGCCCCTCAAGAGGAGGTGCGAGCTGCCATAGGTCCTGACAGCCAGGCGTAGGTGCCCACAAGGAAACCCCTCAGGCCAATTCACGATGTTCTCTACAAAAAAGTACCTTGCAGCGTGGGTCAAGAGAGAGGGAGCCAGCGACCTTGGATGGAGGCCACAATGTCGAGACAGTCAAAGCTTAGACCACCTAACACCCCTCGGATGCCATGCGCTCCGGAGTGAAAGCTATCACAGATGCACTGGTTGCAAGCATGGGTCCCTCAGACTCTGTAAGCTTCACCCGCATTCTTCAAACTCCTCAAATCCCGGCACCTCAGGTGGGCTGCTGATCTTTATGAGCACACTCTACTGTCCAGTGTGATGATGGTGTTCGTCAGCCCGGTCCTTGTTCCAACCAACGATCACTTCCACCCATTTCTGCCGCACCCTGTGTGGTTCTTGTGCTCTTGTGGAACTAGGAAGATTCTTTGTGTCCCTGGGATCTTGTGGACATGGGGCCAGCCACCCGGCCTTTGAAGGCTACTTGGGGATCTGGGCCACAACAGTTGCCACCTAGCTGCAGACAAGCAACGTGCAGGCAAAATCAACCAAGTGATAATCCCCTTCCAGGAGCACGACAAACTCCAGTCCACCACAAGTCTATGGATAATCCAGTTGCAGTCCTTCCTGTCCTAATGATTCCTCTTGTCGACGTCTCAGCGCTGAACCAGCGTAGTATGGTTCCAAATCTAAAAGTGTAGTTATACCCACAAAGGCCAATGATGATGTAATCAGTTTAAAAGGCCAACTTTGAAATACACAGACCCTCTCTAAATGTTGTCCTATCTGCCATCCTACCCCAAGAGGTTTGATCACTACATTTAGTGGGGTCAAGACCCCGCCCTTTGGAATTCAGGTCCCAATTCCACCCCCACATAACCATCCCAGAAAGGCCCCTCAGACTCAGAGGTCTGAGGTTTCCCTGAAAACTCTAGTGTATGGCCTTCTGTCAGGAATCCACAGATGTAGCTGTCACCCCAGCACTCAGATATGAATTGGAGACAGGCTGACAGGCGCACAGAGCCATGAGCATCGAAATTCCCACATTCCTAAAGTGACATTTCCACATACGTAATTTCGGATCCGTTCGCACTACCGGAGAGGATTTGCCATTAAAAACCTATTGATATCAAATACTATACTGTTACTATTCTGCACATAGGAAATATTGCTCAATAGCCTATCCCTAGATTCCTCCCTGCTAATCCAATGCGAGAAGCAGGCCCCGTTGTACCGAACACACCATCTGGTGCAATTCAATAACCCTTGCATGTAATGCACACGTGCACATGCCTAACCAGTGCTACAGGCTAAGCAGCAGTATTCGAGGTACATGCCCTGTATACATGTCTTACCCATAGACAAGGAACTTACAACTAACTTGAATCAGCCAATCATGTATTCACCAATCAGCAATATACATATGACAAGCACAGCGCTTCGGCACTGAGTGACAGTCTAAAACGCTCTCAAAGTCTTAAGGCAAGTAAGTAGATCAGTGGAAACTGGGAAAGAGGAGAGCAAAAGGTCAAGGGAAGCATCATGTTCAACTCCATTATGTAGCTACAATCATGAACATGTGAAATATATGCCCACTTCAACAAGTGGAGAAGTGGAGAAGTGTGGCTCACCGGTTAAAAGCGGCAGACACTGAAGCAGAGGTCGGCCCGGGACCAGGATTCAATTCCTTACGCGGCAGGGTCTTGGGTCAATGTCCGCAGACTCGATAATTCTCGCTTAGGTGCCTATGCTAACCATGGGTCCCACTCTGCAACACTGGGCAATAGCTTGCTTAATCTCCACAACGGCCCCAGCAACGCCGGGGATGCCTGGCTTCACCTTGGGGTGCCCTCTCACAGGGAAAGCCAGGACGGGTTCCCCAGCGGTATACAGCGCCAGGACGCCACGTAACGAGGCAACAGTGCGCTTTACAAGTATACATACATTACATTACATTACAAACCAAATATTTGATCAGCATTCTTGTTATTAATAAAATAGATTGCTACCATAGCCTCCTTAAATATTAGTTTTCCCCTTAACCTTACAAGAAAAGTATCATTAACTTCCCCAGTCATTCACAAAAGCTCCTACCTGCCTATCCAGAAAATTCAAATGAATGAATGAAAAGTACTTGCAAGCTGAGAGAATACCCAAGTATTGGTGTCTTGGCACTATGAGAGATAGATAAACACGTAATTGGGCAGACTTCGGCAAATAGTCCAGTTTTCTAATTCTTTCGGAAATGTTTATGGTTCGAAATATGTTCCTTATGTTATGAGGAAGGAAATTCCAGAGTTGAGCTGCACGATAGGAATACGACCTGCCACCAAGGTGAAAAGGGAGCATGCACAGGATCGATAATAGACTAACAGAAGAGTATCTCTGGGAATGTAGAGGACAGTTGAGTAGAAACTAGCTTCTGAAATAGACAGATCCTACATTGTGATAGGACCGATGCAGAAAACATAGGACTTTCAAGCAAATGCATTTTTTAAAAATTAGAAGCCAGTGTAGATCGTTTAGAAGGCTTTTAAATGTAAACACAACAAGTTTTCAAATACAAAATTAGTATACTATGGATCAATGTTTTGTGACCCGTAACTGAAAATATACAAACACTTCAAAAGTGGTGGTAATAGATTCACTTAATGGAAGTGATACATTTTCTTAATGTAAATAAAAGTTTGTTGAAAAGTATGCAGTGGTCCATAGCCCACAGACAACTGTTAGATTAAATAAAATATAAAACCTTATTTCTAAACGCAGCCCCTTGTTGTACATGTGTTATATTTTATTTTTCTTGTTAAGTCGCAATTGGCTGCATTTAACTCATTGATCAGGGTTCGGGAATTGTTTCCTGAGGTTTAGAACAGTTTGCAGACAGTTGCAGAGTAGCCAATACTCGCTGGTTGGTGCCTCTGAAATGGAATAAATTTACCTGGAGAAATTACATAAAGTTGTCGGATTAATCGTTACTCCCCTTTAAGGAAAAAGGCTTGCTTTATTAAAAAAAGTTTGATTTATAAAAAAACAATTAGAGACTTGGGGGCATATGTAGGTAATTTCCATTTTGCGATTCCCAAATAGCGATTTTTAAGGAATCGCTATTTGAGAATAGCAAAATGGAATGTAGGTAAAAATTCGAATTTTTTTTGTGAATTTCTAACATTCTTTAATTGCGATTAGCAAATTGCGAATCACAATTAAGGAATGAGTGTCCCATTCATTCCTATGGGCTAAGAGGCCCATAGGAATGAATGGGGATACATTCTCAAATTGTGATTTTCTATGAGAAAATCGCAATTTGAGAATCGCAATTCCAAGGTTGCCAGGGTGTCCAAAGGACCCCTGGAATGTGCCTCTAAGTACATGTGGCGCACAGACATGCCCTAAGGGCATGTCTGAGCGCCACATGGCACTTTGAATTTTGTAAAAAAATGCATTTTGAAAGGAAATCGCAAAATACCATCTACTTGGAGTAGGTGGTATTTTGCGATTCCTTAAGTCAAAATCGCATTTTAAAATTCACTCCTACATAGCATTTAAGGAATCGCGAAATTGCGATTCCTTAAATGCTTAAGCAAAATAAGGAACCACAATTTTTGCGATTCCTTATTTTGCTAATGTGCACCTACATACCAAAGTACCGTTTGCGATTTGCAAACGCCTACCTACATATGCCCCATGGTGGTCTGCTGACCCCCGCTGGCCACCATCTTGGTGAGGGCCAGCAATAATATGAGTTGCAAATTGCGACCTGCCTCCTTAATATTCATGAGTTAGGTAAGATTGTAATCCACTATGATTTGGATTTTTAGGAACCAATCTACTAGTAGATAGGCCAGTTCTGAAAATTCTTTACTATATGCAGACATACTTGTCACAATTTGCGACTATTATTTTGCAACCAAATATTTGTTCTCTCTAGCCCATCATTCTATCAGACATTCCCTTAGATACACACCCAAACTGATATAATTTATTTGTGACATATATTTACTCTGTGGAGCTTTTATTTATTTGAAATACTTCCAAATGTATTAACTATTAATATACAAAAAAGAAATAAATACGCGAAGGCCTTGTGGATTGTACACAAGTGCTTTGAGAAAACCAGTCAATGGTTTCTGATGGGTCAGCATCACCATTACAACAGACACTAAGATCATTAAATGCAAGACTGTTGCTTGTTCTTTGAGTGAGGAAGGGAAGGAAATCTAGGCTACTGAAATGTGTTTTACAGCTGCACATGGAGCAATCCTCGTGATAATACTTGTAGATTGTGGGGTTTCAGCCATCATGCGTGTTCCATTTTCTGCAGTTCACAGCAGAAGGGTTTGAAGGGGAGATCTAAAGCAGGTGCTAGAGGGGGGAGCTGAAAGTGGGACTGGGTTGAATGAATTCCTGTGTAAACTTGTTCATACTACTGGTGAGCCGACACAAGCGTTGATGTGGACACGAGCCACCTCGACAGACACAGACATCAGCATCAGCACTCTGACTTTGACCGTGGTGGCCATCTTGGATGTTTGGTCTCATACTGATTGAGTAGGGTGGACTACATCTCATTCCAGAACTTACAGCGGCAGCGAGTAAAGCACTGAATGGAACACCAATTCCAAAAGATATAGCCAGTCTAGGGTGACTGGTACCAGGGGCATAACAAACACCCACGCAGCCCCTGCGGTGCGGGGGCCCCAGTCTTCAGTATCTAAAGGGGGGGCCCTCAGCTCTTTGGTAGAGAGCTGTGTGTGTCTTGCTCTAAAGCAGCTGCAGGTGCAGTCTGCTCTGAGCTCCTCCGTGCTGACCCAGGACTGGAGAGAAACAATGTAACAATTTACATCGTTTCTCTTCAGTCAAAGCCAGGCCGGACAAGGATGGGGGTGGGGGCCCCAGAGACAGCAATCTCTACATAGCAGTAACACAGGTAGAACATGACCCTGGCTTGTGTCTGCACTAATGTTAAGTTTAAAGATGTGGAAGTACTTTTGTTTCTGAAAGTTGACACCTTTTTTAATTATACTTACGGGTAACAAGCAATTTTTGAATTGTAGGTTATTTTTAGGTATCTGACCTGACGTTTGCACTAGGAGGGGAAACAAGGTTTGTAGGTCAAATAGAACATGGCTTGGCTGCACCCCCCCTCTCATGCCCCCAAATTAAGACTTGCATTTTGGCACTGTTCAAACAGAGGACTCTCTCTTTCAACCAGTGATGGGCATGGTCAGGCATCTCTTTGTCCTCAGCATGCATTAGAATGCTCTCCTGATGCTCATGAAGTATTTTTCTTGGGGGAGTCACATAGATGTAGAAGGGCAACAGACACCCTTGAAATGCCGTAATTTGCATATTGAAATGCAAACTGCATGTAACCAAAACAGTAGACCAGCTGATCTCGCTCACAAGTGTCTGGTAGATGATTTGACCCCTTTCACTTTTCAAACATGTAAAAAAACATGTTTATTGTGCAATGTTTGGTGACATACTTGTGTACAGTAATTGGGCAGCCACAGTTTCAAAGGTAAAATAATAAGTTAGTTCAGGGGCAGTTTTAGCTCTCCAAGGTGCTGAAATGTACCTCTCTGCACGGATTTAATCCATTCTATTCTCGCCTGAGGTTAAGGACTACTGACCAGCAATGGCTGTGCATAGTTTCTTTTATTCTACCTGAAGCCAATCACTTTTATCACCTGTTTGCTAGTCAACTTGAGGTATCCAGTCAGTAGAGTCTATTACTGCTGCGTGGGTGACGTCCAGACCGACGTGCTTCTAAGGCGTGGAAATTAACCCTTGTGTTAACCATACAGAAGCTATACAGGCCAGCGCCAGGGAAACTCTCAATCCTCAAATAACCTGCTCCTAAAAGTGTGATGCTTATTTTGTGATCCAACCTAAATACTAATATATCTATTTGCAAAATAAGGAATCAGAGGGGCTAACAGAATGACAAGCCTAATTAATATTCAGTATGCAGAACGCAAATTATTATTCCACCGGTTTGGCTACCTTCACAGTGATGGTGACCTGCGAGGGAAAGCACACCTTTAGAGGTGTGCAAAACTTACTTACTTTGCTTATGTTTCATTATGAGAAACTTAGGAAAGATTACTCGAAATGCAAAACTGGCATTTAGAGCTATATTTTAGTATGAAATGTGTCTTTATTTCCACTTTGGGCAAAAGGACATATTTGGTGCTAAAAAATAGTGTGAAAAATGCAAGTGCTGCAAACAGCAGTGACTCGCATTCTTGTTGCTCTCATAGTTACCATGGGTTCACACCAAATGTTTCTCACAAACTGCATGTAATTATCAGCTAGATTCATCATAGTCCCGTTTTGCGAGTCCTTAATAGCGATTATTAAGGAATCGCTATTAAGGACTTGCAAAACGGGATTCATGTAGGAATGGCACAAAATATTGCGATTCCTACATCATCCTTATTTGCAATTAGCAAATTGCTAATCGCAAATAAGGAATAACTTCCCATTCATTCCTATGGGCCCACAGGCCCATAGGAATGAATGGGGAGTTATTCCTTATTTGCGAATAGCAATTTGCTAATCGCAAATAAGGATGCGATTTCAAGGGTGTCAGGGGTGTCCAAAGGACACCCTGTAGCACCCCTGAAAAGCAAATGTACACAGGTGTTGCACACACACATGTCCAAAGGACATGTGTGTGTGTAACATGCAACTGAGAAAAATGCACTAAAGTGTTTTTTTCTATTTTTTCTCTATTTACCACGAAGTCAGACTTCGCGGTAAATAGCGGCCAAAAATTGCGAATTCGCAATTTAAAAATGGTTAATGAATTGCATTTAAGGAATCTCAAATAGAGATTCCTTAAATGCAATTCCTCGCAAATTTGCGAATTTGCTATTAGCGATTTTTGCATTTGGGATGATGCATCCCAAATGCAAAAATTGCGCTTGCAAAGGGCCAGATTCTCAGAATCTTGCCCTTTGCGAGCCGTTTTCAGCTTGATGAATCTAGCTGTATGTACCGTGGAGTAATAGTAATAGCATAATTTTGGGAAATTTAAGTAACAAGCATAGCATAAAATTACTGAAATGATGTGATACTACACCCGCATAACAAAATTTAACCACCACCCCTGTGAAAGAAGTTTTTCAAAGCAGCCTAAGTTTCTTTAAGAAATGGGACTGCTTTAAGAAAAGTATGTCCAATTTTGAAAAGATTCAGTGAGAGTGGGCCTGGACCTCTGCCTACTGCCAACATGATTCGCAAATAGCACAAGGATCCACAGAGGACAATCCATTTGCTTTGCAAATCAGTTACTATGACTTAGGCCATATTCCGCTTTCCTTAATGAACATGGAGACATCAGGCATTATCATGGCTGTCAATGGGGAGCCCCTCATTTTAGAACATCTGCACTTAAGCGGCTAGCTGTTGTACTAAACACACATCATTTCATAGGGTTTTTGCATTCCTATTCTCCAAGCAGCATGAGTTAGGAGCTATTTTTGAAGTGAAATAAAAATTCATTGAAGCAATATATTTACATTTTACTCTTGTTTTGTAAGGCTCCCCTAAGATGAGTATAAGATACTTTGGAGAGATCTGTGACCCTGGTGATTGGTAGCACCTCAACCAGGTTCAGATATACATCTTTTCAATTGCTAGTTGTGTTTTACTTAAGCATTAAGATTGTGTAAGAACTGCTGTGTAACAGTATAATTTCAGTGTGGATAACAAAATCCAGCATTCCCCTGATATCACAGGTCCAGAAGTAGTGTGACTGGCTTACCAGTAAATAGATAAATATTTATACCCTTTAAATGAAACTTTCCTCTTCCTGTTCAGTTTAGGTGTTCTTCAACTCACTCGTGAGTCAAAATGAATGCTTTAAAATAAGCCTGTAGATATTTTTGTTATCTCAGTGCAGTTGATGTCGGGGAGTACAGTGCAGGTAGGTACTTTGAATAAAAATATGTCTGATCTAAGCAGCACTTTTGCTACACTAGGCTTCTCCAATAAGTGTAGGCATTGGTCCTGTGAATTATGTTGCCCTGGAATGAGCCAATTGAAGTCCCGGGCCTGTCCTTTTCCTGCCATGAGATGTAGAACCTAGATCTTGGTCAGAAACCTGAAAACTAGCCATCAGACTCAATACAGATATTTTCCCAATGAAAGAAAGACCCAACTGTAGGGGGAAAGCATTCTAGTGCATTACACCGCCATCAAGATGATGGTAACTTGTTGGTGAACACACCTCCATACTGTATCACCTGTAACAACTGTGTTAGGCACTGCCAGTTTATGTCCTTTCTCCGGGTTCGGTATGTGACCTTAAAGGGTGTTCCTTTAGTAAAACAGTCTTACCCCTCTTTCAAAAACTTGAAGTACGCATTCAAACATGTTAACTCCTGGCCTTCTCAGAAGCCTGCTTTGTCTTGGCTTGGCATTACTGGACATGAGCTCCGATACCCCATCCATAAAGCTGGGGGATGTTCAAGTCGATTTTCAAAACCATCCCTTAACACAATCAGATTGGAAACAAATGATAAATATGTTTGTTTTTCATCATAACCAGAGTAGAATGATGCTACATAACCCTACAAGCCTTTCCCCCTCCACAGACTCATTGAATGTTGCTCTTCAGAGAGATCATTGTACTATGTAGAAGGATTCTTTTAGAATAGTGCTGCCTCGGGCATTACAGCACCTGATATCACCTCATACTACATAGTGGCACAGGTCATGATAATAAATAAGTGATCGTTTGATATCAGAAAACCCTGCTTATGCATCAGAAAATGGGCCAGGCAGGGAACACTGCTGCGGCATCTCCTATATGGAGGGATTTATTTTCCTTCTCTTCCACCTGCTACTAAGTGCACTTCAAACATAGTACAATACAACCAAAGCCCTGGGGTCAAAACATTACCTTACCAAAGAAGCACCTTTATGGACCAGAGACTGGCTCCGACAAATGGCGGAACTTTGGGGGTTCTGACAATGGGACACCGTAGGCATCTCCAAACTGGCGATGCCATGGCCAGAACATTAATAAAGTCCTTTGCGACACTACAGTAAGAATTTGAACTACATTGCTCCTAAATTTTCAAATACTTACATTAGTGGCATGCGCTGTGGCTCTAGATTAGGAGCATCAACTTTATTTATGGATCACCAGGGGTTGCTGCACTGACAACTGGCTTGACCCTTGCGACCCCTGGCACTGCCTTTGTACACCTCAGGCCTCAGAGGTGGCAAAATCAGTGCCAGGAGTGCTGGGGCAGATAATCTTTATGGACATCGGTTGGGTCTCAACTCTCCTTTCTTTCAGTTTTTTTTATTTTACTAACGGTGAATAATACTGCATAATTAACTATTAGGGTTATAGAAAAATGGAGTTCAAAAAGCAGTTATATGTCAGCTGAGGTAAGTCAAAAAACATTCTTTTAAATGCATGTGGTGTGCGTTTATGTAAGAGAGAGTGTATTACTGAATGTGTATGTGTAAGAAGAGCCTGTTTATTTGTGAATGTGTGTGCATGTGTAAGCATGTATGTGGAAATGGACGTGAAGGTCAAAGGGCTTGTGATGTCACTTCCGCTACCCATGGCATGTTGGGAAATTGGCATCCATGATTAGGGGCGACATGAAGACCTCCATAACTTTGAGCATGTGCCTCACTGGGAATCTGTCTTCACATCACATTTTAGGATCATCCAACTAAATGACTTTCATTGAACATACCTTACCCAACAGAAATAGTGGCAAATGGGTCTGATGAGTTCACCACACAGCTACACATGAGGATTTTATACATAGGGTCTGGGGTTGTGGGGTGGTTGCTGAAGGTTTGAAGAGGTGTTGGGCTGGCCGCATCCCAAGTACCCTAATTTCTATTGATCTAGATAGAAACTGTTACAAACTCAGACTATTACTGATTGGTCTCTTGGTTGCAAAGATGGACTTTGCTCAAAACTGGACAGATGTTGGCCCTCCTTCACTGGAGCTTTGGAAGAGGGGTGTTCTTTATTCCATGAATCTGGAAAGGCCAGTGTATATGGCCAAGGGATGACCCCAAAATCTGGAATAAATGGGCTCCTTATAGAGGAAGCGGACTGGGATCTCTACCCACAACACGTGGATGTTGAAATGCAGTGGTGTAACAATAGCCCCTTCAGCCCCCACAGTGCCGGGGGCTCCGAGCTACAGGGAGGCCACTCCAGCACAGTGTTACACTGTGAGCTCCAGACTGGGTCTGGAATGTGGGGGCCCCCTCTAGGTACTTTGCAGGGGGGCCCCTTAAGTTTCGTTACACCACTGACTGGCACACCTCTCAGCGGAACATTTATGATGAAATGTTCTAGCCTATTACAGCACTGTGACAGTCACACCCAATGAACTTGTCTCATATTAACCTTTTCTCATTTCTCCACGGTGACAGATACAGAACTCTGGTATTGTAAAGAAGCATTCAACTGTGTTACTGGCCTGATAGAAGGTACCATAGAAGGGCACATAAGTGATTTTATGTTGTCATGCTATGTTTATTTGTAAAGCAGCACTATCACACACAAGGGTATCCTGGCGCTGAGCAGATGTGTGTGCCTGGCACTGTCTAAGCTTGAATTATCCTGTGGCGAGAGAGCCTCAAGAAGCGCTAACAATTTCTTCCTGAAACCACGTATCATGAACAAAAAAATAACTTGTCATTGAGCCTTCTCAGGTGCTGTCCCAAAGATCTGAAACTCTCTTCCTCCTGAATTGCGCAGACTCTCATCAATAACTACTTTCAAAATTGAAGCCAAAAGATTCCTAATGAACAAATTCTTACCCTAATTTGGGCTATGTGCATTTGCTCGTAACCACTGATCCTACAACTAGTGCACCAATCAATCAATCAATCAATCAATCAAGGACATTTATAGAGCGCACTACTTACCCGGAGGGTCTCAAAGCGCTTGGGGGGGGGGGTGCTGCTACTGCTCGAACAGCCAGGTCTTGAGCTTCTTCCTGAAGGAGAGGTGGTCTTGGGTCAGGCGCAGGTCGGTCGGGAGGGAGTTCCAGGTCTTGGCGGCCAGGTGGGAGAAGGACCTTCCTCCTGTGGTCGTTCTTCGGATGCGGGGGACGGCGGCGAGGGCGTGACTGGCTGATCGGAGGTGGCGTTTGGGAGCGTAGAAGTTGATGCGGTTGTTGAGGTAGCTCGGGCCTTGATCGTGTAGGGCTTTGTGTGCGTGGGTGAGGAGACGGAAGGTGATTCTCTTGTTGACGGGCAGCCAGTGCAGGTCTCTCAGATGTCCGGAGATGTGGCTGCGTCGGGGGATGTCGAGGATGAGTCTGGCTGAGGCGTTCTGGATCCGCTGGAGTCTCTTCTGGAGCTTGGCGGTGGTTCCGGCGTAGAGGGCGTTGCCGTAGTCCAGTCGGCTGGTGACGAGGGCCTGGGTGACCGTCTTCCTGGTCTCGGTGGGGATCCACCGGAAGATCTTCCGTAGCATGCGCAGGATGTTGAAGCATGACGAGGAGACGGCGTTGACTTGTCTGGTCATGGAGAGGGAGGAGTCCAGGATGAAGCCCAGGTTGCGTGCGTGGTCTGTCGGTGTGGGTGCGGTGCCCAGGGCGGGGGGCCACCAGGAGTCGTCCCAGGCGGAGGGCGAGGAGCCCAGGATGAGGACTTCCGTCTTGTCTGAGTTCAGTTTCAGGCGGCTGGTCGTCATCCACTCGGCTACATCTTTCATCCCTTCGTGAAGGTTGGCTCTGGAAGCGGCGGGGTCGTTGGTCAGTGAGAGGATCAGCTGGGTGTCATCGGCGTAGGAGATGATGTTCAGGTTGTGTTGGCGTGCGATGGGCGCGAGGGGGCTCATGTAGACGTTGAAGAGGGTGGGGCTCAGCGAGGATCCTTGAGGGACGCCGCAGATGACTTCGGTGGCCTCTGACTTGTACGGTGGTAGACGGACTCTCTGTGTTCTTCCGTCGAGGAAGGAGACGATCCATTCCAGTGCCTTCTCCTGAATTCCGACGTTGCTGAGGCGCTGCACTAGGGTGCGGTGGCAGACAGTGTCGAATGCCGCGGAGAGGTCTAGGAGGATGAGGGCCGCTGTTTCTCCGTTGTCCATCAGGGCTCGGATATCATCGGTGGCAGCGATGAGGGCGTTCTCGGTGCTGTGGTTGGCTCGGAAGCCAGACTGTGAGGGGTCGAGGGATCCATTCATCTCGAGGAAGGCGGCCAGCTGTTTGTTGACGGTCTTCTCGATGACTTTGGCTGGAAACGGGAGGAGCGAGATGGGCGGTAGTTCTTGAGTTCTGTGGGGTCCGCTGTTGGTTTCTTTAGTAGAGCGCTGAGTTCGGCGTGCTTCCAGCTCTCCGGGAAGGTGGCGGTGTCGAAGGAGGTGTTGACGATGTCCCGCAGGTGGGGTGCGATGACAGTGTCGGCCTTGTTGAAGACGTGGTGAGGGCAGGGGTCGGTCGGAGATCCAGAGTGGATGGAGTTCATCATGCGGACGGTGTCATCGGTGCTGATCGGAGTCCAGGCGCGGAGGGTGGTGGTGGGCGGCGTTGCTGCGGTCGTTGTGTGCGATGGTTGAATGCTGAAGCTGTTGTGTATGTCCGCGATCTTGTTGTGGAAGTAGGAGGCGAGGGAGTTGCAGAGGTCTTGCGATGGGGTGATGTCGTTGTTTCCGGCGTTGGGGTTGGAGAGCTCTTTCACGATATTGAAGAGTTCCTTGCAGTTGTGTGCGTTGTTGTCCAGTCGGTCCTTGAATGCAGTTTTCTTGGTGGCGCGGATCAGTTGGTGGTGCTTCCGGGTGGCAAGCTTGAGGGTGGTCATGTTGTCCGGTGTTGGTTCCCTTCTCCAGACTTTCTCGAGGGCTCTGCAGTTCTTCTTGGAGCTCTTGAGTTCGTCGGTGAACCATGGGGCTTTCTTGCTGCCGGGTCTGCTGGGCGGGGTCCTCAGAGGGGCGAGTTCGTCCGCGCAGTTGCTGATCCACTTCGTGAGGTTGTCGGCGGCCTGGCTGGGGTTCGCTGAGCTGGCGGGAGGGTGCTGACTCAGGGAAGCGGCGAGCTGGTCGGCTGTGATCTTGTTCCAGCTTCTTCGGGCAACCTGTTGCTGGTGGTGGTGGGTCGTCGTTCTTCTGAAGGTGAAGTGGACGCAGCTGTGGTCCGTCCAGTGGAGTCCTGTGGCGTGGCTGAAGGCGATGTCTTTGCTGGATGAGAAGACGGCGTCGAGAGTGTGTCCGGCGAGGTGGGTGGGGGTGGTCACCAGCTGCTTGAGTCCCAGGTTTGCGAGGTTTTCCAGCAGGGTGGTGGTGTTGCGGTCGTCGTTGTTCTCCAGGTGGAAGTTGAGGTCCCCGAGGAGGATGTAGTCGGCTGAGGGGAGGGCGAGCGGGCTGATGAAGTCGGCGATGGCCTCGCTGAATTGTGTGCGTGGTCCCGGGGGTCTGTAGATGAGGGTGCCTCTGAGGGTGGTCTTGGGGTTGACGTGGATCTGGAAGTGCAGGTGTTCGCCGGGTGCGATGGTGTCGTCGGTGTTGGTCGTGATGCGGATGGTGTTCCTGTGAATGATGGCGATGCCTCCTCCTGTCTGGTTGACGCGGTCTCTCCGGATGATCTTGTAGCCGTCCGGGATGGCGATGGCGATGTCGGGCGCTGAGGAGGCGTTCATCCAGGTTTCCGTGAGGAAGGCGACGTCTGGGGCTGTGGTGTCGAGCAGGTTCCAGAGCTCGACGGCGTGTCTGTGGACGGAGCGGGTGTTGAGCAGGATGCACTTCAGGTGGGTGCTGCTGGAGTTCGGCTTGGTGGGTGCTGGTGCAGTGCAGGTCCGGGTGCAGGAGAACTTGCAGGACTGGCAGATGAAGGGTCCGTGGGTGCGTCTCGGGGTGGCTCGGTAGCATCCAGGGGTTCGGCCGGCGTTGAGTGCGTTGAGGGTGGCGGCGTCGTACGTCCGGCGGGTGGGCTGGGGTCTGCGGGGGCCAGGGGTCCTGGCGCTGGGCGCGGGCCAGGCGCGGACGGGCGCAGACGGGCTTACCTTTGGCGCACCTTCGGCGCTCAATCGGTGCTCCCGCTGCGCGCGTCCGCTGCGCGGTCGCTCTGGGGGCGTCATAAGAAGGGAGCTGGTCGGGAGGGTCTGCGGGGAGGCGGGAGCGCGAGCCAATCGGCTGTCGGGGGGGCGGGGCCACGGGCTGGGGCGGCGGGAAAAGCTGGTGTGGGCTTGGCGGCCCTCGGGAGGCTGGGGTGGCGGGAAAGCTGGTGTGGGCTCGGCGGCCCTCGGGAGGCTGGGGCTGCGGCAGCGGCAGCAGGCACAGGAGCGTGGGGGTGACCAGGCCGTAGGCGCAGTGGTTACCAACATGTGTTGCATTGACCCTACAACTTTTTTACCAACCTGTGTTTCTACTGTCTGCTCCTCTTGGTTGTAAGGTGTACCCCCATAGCAGCCTGTTCTTTACCTGTTAATTTTATTACTCGCTGTGTTCCACTTGTCTGTGATTTTTGTGACTACAACTGTTTGGTATTCTTACTTGATATTGTTACTGGTGTTTTATTCTCCCTTTCATCCTTGTGTAAAGCACTCTGGTATCCTTTGGGATCTTGTTTGTTCTATATAAAACTTTATAAAATAAAAATAAAAAAAATAAAATATGGAAAGTTGGGTAATTGAAATGCCAGGTCTTCAGCTTCTTGCAGAATCAAGAAGAGAGGACGAGGCTCTGTCGAGGCGTGGGAGGCTATTTCATGCTTTATGAGTAAAGTAAGAGAACATCCATCCATCTGATCTAGTACTATGTATGCATGAGATGTGTGGAAGTAGGAGTCCTGTAGAGTGGAGGTGTCTATGTGGTTCGTGTAAGGAGATGTCACTAGTCAGGTAGGTGGGGTCTGAGTTGTGTAGCGCTTGGAAATTGTGTGTGAGGAGTCTGATTTGAGCACGTTCGAGAATCGAGAGCCAGTAGAGCTCTCTGAGGTATGGTATGATGTGAGTTCTGTGTGGCAAGTTGAGGATGAGTTTGGCTGCCAAGTTCTAGGTGGTTTGTAGTGTTCTAGTGAATTGTTTGGTGATTCCACCATTCGCATAGTCCAACTTGCTGGTGATTACTGCATGGGTGACAGTTTTGCTAGTCTTGCTTGGTGACAGATTGTCTGTCAAGGTTGCCATTGATAGGGGACATGCTGGGTAGCAATGGTGGAGCAGATGAAATTGAGATGGTATTGATAGAGCGCGCGAGGTCACCCAGCCAATGATTCCGCCGTTTCCGGCTTCAGGGCCCATATACTTTCAATTCACACTATTCATTGACCAGGCGACTTCACGGGCTGCTATCAATTGTGTGTGTTCCCTACTTGTTATGACTCAGTGTACCCGACTTACCATCCACCGACACGGGTACCTATGACTTCAATGGATCAGGGGCCTAGCTGTAAAAGGAAAGGCAGCAAATGCAATTTCAAATGACATTTAATATTGTTTAAAATGACCACGGACAACTGGAAGGTTTAAAATGTTTATCTAAAGTTCGTTATCATCAAGCATCAGATACACTAAAATGAGGCAATCAATAACCAAGATGATGTAAATGATATAGCTATAGAGAAATAACGACAGGATAACCATTCAAATGCAATATGAAATGCAATTGGGAAAATACTATATAATCTCAGATATGTTTAAGCATGGACAGACTATGCATGGGTTACTATAGGAGGGCCTATAAAGAGTAACACGCTAAACTTAAAGTAAAGGGACCTTTAAACAGTCTAGGTAAGGAGGTTCTAGACCATATCAGAAAATGACAAACTGCAATGCAAAATATAATCTCTAAAAGATTGGGTGACATGGGAACATATCATGAAAAATATGCAAATGACTTTCGTTCAATAGTTTGCGGTAAAAGCATGGAAAATCAACATATGCAAAGGTGTCACTTTATTATAGCAAAAGGTAGAAATATAGAAAGGTGCAAGTTTAAAGAACTTAGAACAGTATTTACCTAGACTGGTGTGGAAACCAAACCCTGGCCACGGGTCAGTTAAGGACAGGAAACCCTCAAGGAAGGATACCCCTCAAAAGACAGCAGGTGCAGAATGGACACCCCGGACAGGACAGGATACCCTCAGATTAGGAATCAGGACAGGACCTCAGGACAGGACAGCAAACCCTCAGGACAGGACCGCTCAGGACAGGACCGGAACCCACAGTTCGGAAGCAACGCCTGCGTTCCACCCTCTCTGCAGCTATCGATCAAGACCCCGATTGGGTCAGCGAACTCCCAGCAAAGTGCTTTGCCAGCACTTTAAGGTTCAGTAGAACCTTAGTCTATGGTCAATTTCGGACAGAATGCTCCGCAGCTCTCTGTATCTTCAGTCACCTATTGAGTGCGATGGGTCAGTGACAGGTCAGCTAAACCAGACAAGTCGGACAATTCCCTAGGTAAACCCAGGGTAGATATACTCTTTTGGGAC
Source organism: Lissotriton helveticus (assembly GCF_964261635.1). Lineage (NCBI taxonomy): Eukaryota > Metazoa > Chordata > Amphibia > Caudata > Salamandridae > Lissotriton > Lissotriton helveticus. Next base: position 1,853,921,543 of record NC_136065.1, read on the forward strand.
GGTGTACCACCCCCCAATGTTGCAAAGTGTCAGAATCCCTCAATTTGGATTGGTCCTAAAGTAGGATGTGGGTAACACACCAATCAGAACACGCTAATTTGAGCCTATATTAGCATACTTGGGTACCGCCTAGAGAGATTGGGGTTCTCATGAGAACTGTGCAGAAATACGAGTGAAAATTAACATTGTAACACATGAGGAGCAACATTCGCCGTTCTCGTAGCGCAGAGGTGGCTTTCCCAGGCGCATCTTGACTGTGGCTGCCAGCTGGCTGAGTTCCACTGTCCAAAGTGGCCACCTTTCAATGCTCCGTGGTCATGCGCAGAAGAGACCGTCAATATGGCTCCCAATCAGTTTGGACCCCCATTCCCCGCGGTACATGAAAAGTAAGCGAGAACAAATTAATACACAGAAATAACGTTATGAAATCACATTCACAGGGTTGTACTTTCAACTTATCATCATAACATATACTTATGCAGTCTAAATGTTAGCTACATGAAAACAGGCACAAGAGCAGTGGCACGAGCAGTACCACATGATGGGCACAGCTATGTATTACGCATGCGCATAATTTTCCCTCCAACTCTGCAGACGCGTCAGGACACGTGAGTGTGGCTGACGCATGCGCAGTAACTAAATACAAGCGGCAGCCATTTTAAGTGACTCGAGTAAATTATTTTAGTAAAACATATAGGCAAGCGTCTTAATCTTTATTTAAACTAAATATAAACGTTAGTAAGACTTACACTTATTACTTTGTTACACATAAACGAGGTTCTTGACTTCAGAAAGTCGCAAAATATGCGAAGCTTTGCTTCATCAATCCCCTCTTTGATGATATTTACTATCATCACAAATAAATGGAACCAGATGCCAACTTTCTTTCACACTTTATACAATTCTATCTCTTCCAGCAATCGTTCCAATTTCTCTCTTTCAGTTTTGGTAGGGTGAGAAGTCTTCACCTTTTTGTATATCTGATCATTCACTTCTTCTAATTCAATCTCATCCACACTTCGTTTCACCCCTCTAGCATTCACTTCGTGCTTTCCGGTGCGCTTGCGGCATTTGCAGCAGACAAATATGAAAAATAGGATGAGACCTATAATTCCAATTGGCATCAGTACTTTGAGCAATAAGCCTTTACCTATACTAGCAAACCAATGACCTACATTTGAGAGACCATCTACCAGTCTCTTCCAGGCACTATCAACCTCGAGTGGTCTGAGTTCCTTTGCCAAATTAGTAATATTTTTCACATATCTTTTGATCTGTACACTTTTATCCGGAATATAAGTGCAACAATGTTGCGCCTTCAACATCCGGCAGACTCCGCCCTCTTTCGCTAATAAGGTGTCAAGAGCAAGTCGATTCTGCAAAACCATTGATCTGATCGCAACCATTTCGGTATTGACCAGCAAAAATCCATGAGCTGTCTCAGTAGACAATACATCCACTATAGTAGACAATTTACAAATTCTGTGAGTGTTCAGAACCACTCCCACTCCAGGTATCAGTGCACTGAAAATACTACCCATTATTTCACCTATGCTTTCTCTTTTACTACGCACTAAGCCATTAGTATTTTCATTGCTTCCAGCGCCTCCATTCACATGGTATATTTTCGGGAAGACAATGCCAAAATAGCAACTTCCATACCAGTGATCCGGCAATTTGAAATAAGCCTTGTCCCCACAAATATAATAAATTCCAGGAAACACAGGCTCTGACCCATTTTTGAAACCCCAACCTCCAATTACCTTGTAATTATGTTCGCATTCACTGGAACCAATGAAAACGTTATTATAATAGCTAGTCTTCTCGCGGTGAAGACATAGCTTGCCTTTCTTTTCAAAATCCAGCAACAGAGCAGGACCCGCCCCACCAGTTGATGTGCCTTCCATGTTCTCTGCCCACCTTGGCTTTTTCTGACTTTCGTCATTAGCCTTCTTTTGTATTTTAATTCTCCTTTTCTCTGCCATGTTTAGGAACATCTTTTCCTGCTCATGCAAAGAACAAGTCAAGTTATCTCTGTGTGCGTCCGCTATGTCAATGTTACCTATAGTCAGGAAATAATCTCCCATGTATCGTATTGCGTCACTTTTGGTATGTACAGGATTCAAGTTCCCACGTATAGGAAGTTCAGAAAAGATCACGTCATTGTTAGAGTAATAGTACTGTAACGGTCCTCTTTTGTAAAATAAGCTAGCTAAAATGCTACAGGAAATTCCGTATGTCAGTGGCAAGTGATGGTATGTCACGCCTTCAGCTACAGAAGTAGGTAGCTTCATGCAGACATAGCAATCTTCAATTTCCATAGTCTCTACATAGTGTATTAACAAGTTTGCGAAAACATTTAAGCGTGTCCTGTTTTTGATTCTATGATAATGTAGTTCCTCATCTGATGCTTCTAAGTCTTGTTTTGTTTGTCTCAGTGCTCTCTCATGTCTAGCTACACTCTGTGTTGTCAGCTCTTCACTGTCAGTATTTACAATTTCAGTAGGGACAATGTTAGTATCCTTACTCACAGCAAAGGGTATAAAGATTGTTAGTCCTATCCAGAGTAATATCAGGACAACTACACTACAGACACATACCTTGCAGCAAGTTTTGCAACAGCTGCGACTAGGTCTACCACTCACGGTTGAATCAGACATTATGGCTCAGAAGAAGTTTCTCGACCCCTCTTTGTGACTTTACACGAGTATCTTACTTTGTGCAAATTCACGGTGGCTCTTCTTCCTCTTCGTCAGAGTACTCAGGGACGGGCTCTCCGTCGCTTACGTCAGTGATGTCGAGATCTTCAAGCTCTTCTAACACAAGTGTCCATTCAGGTGACTTGTACTTTTTGTTTTGTCTCTTTATTCGATCACTCCTTCTTTTGGAAGAGTCTTCTGGTTGTTCTGCTATACTGCTATACTGCTATCTGCTATAGCACTTCTCCTTTCTTCTGCACGTTTTTCTTCTACTGTTTTTATTCTCAATCTCAATTTCTTTATGTATTTAGGCTCAAAATGCTTTCTTTTCTTAAGTCTCTTGGTTGGTACTTGGACTTCGTTTCCTTCTCTTGCCCTTTTATTCTCCTTAGCTTGTGGCAATTCTGCTTCAGTTTCCTCTGCTTCTATCTGACTAATTCCAGGGCTAGTATCTGTTTCTTCTGCCTGGGTACTAATCTGGCCTTGTTCAGGTATACTGTGTGTTTGCTCTTCAAGTGTCTCCGATTCTATTTCCTGAACACTTTCTCCTAATCCTATCTGATCCTGTTCAAGCTCTTCGATCTCTTGATTTTCTTCTGCTCGAACTATTACACTATGTCTAGTCTGTCCCTTCCCGATATCAGGTGTCAGTGGTGGAGTATCAATCACTTGTTCTGTATTCCTCTCTTGTTCAAGATCCTTCACTTGTTCAGTATCGGGCACTTGTTCAGTCTTATTCACTTGTTCTGTATCAATCACGTGCTCTGTCCCTGTCTGACCTTCTCCTTCCTCAGTTTTGATGTGAATCTCAAGATTCTGAGGCTCTTCGCCTATGCCTTGCTTTTCCTGACTAGTCCACTCTCTACCTTCCCAAAGTCTTTCATTTGTTCGAATAGGGTCTTCAGTGAGGTCAATCAATGGAATCCACTCTTCTGGCCATATGCTTGGCAGCTCGTCTTCAGCTACTTCTGGCTCAGCTTCTTGGACCCCTTCAGCAGGCCGGACTCCTGGTAGTTCGTTGTCAACTATTCTTGGGCCAACGTCTGCTGATTCTGCAGCTTGACTGGTACTGGGCTGTACGTTGTCAGCTACTTCTGGTCTGGCTCCTGCAGAGTCCTCTGCTGGACGTCCTTCTGCTTCAGGCACTTCGTCTGGTGGTACCTTCTGGGTGTGGCTGGCGTGTATCCAACGCGGAACCCCAGCACACTTGACTGCTGTGGTAGTAACCAGAATCACCTGACGTTTTTCTCCCCACCTTGGCTCCAGGCAGGTCTTCCGAGTGTGCTTCTTTATCTTCACCCAGTCCCCCGGGACCAGTTTGTGGAGAGGAGTCGTTGGATTGAGGATGGCGTCTTCTCCGATCTGGCGAGAGATAGAACGCACTTGGTCACCCAATCTCTTGCAGTATTCAAGTACCAAATCATCAGTAATACTCAACAGTTTGCTTCCTGGTACCCATGCTTGTCTCATTATTCTTCCCATAATTATTTCATGGGGACTTAGGCCTGTTTTGCGATCAGGAATACTTCTGAGTCCCATTAGAACCAAGGGCAGGGCCTTCACCCAGTTCAATTTAGTTGCATCACACAGTTTTGCTAGTCTGTTTTTGATAGTTCCATTTATTTGTTCCACCACTCCAGAAGCCTCTGGACGGTAGGCACAGTGTAGCTTTTGTGCAATTCCAAAGGCCTTACAGAGTTCATCGATGACGTCATTATGAAAATGTGAGCCTTGATCTGATTCAATAGTGACTGGCACCCCGAATCTAGGTATCAGTTCTTTTAGTAAACACTTAGCTACTGTCTTTGCGTCATTTTGGGGAGTAGGGAAAGCTTCCACCCACTTGGAAAATAAACAGACCATGACAAGGACATATCTTTTCCCTTCACAACGGGGCATGGTGATGAAATCAACCTGTATCCTTACAAAGGGACCCCCGGACCTCCCAATTTTTCCCAGTTCCACTACAGTCTTTTTCCCTGGGTTCATCTTTTGACATGACAGGCACCTCTGGCAGAGGGACTCTGCTACTTTCCTGAACTTCTTACTGTACCAAGTCTGCTGGAACACTAGAATCATGGCGTCCCTACCAATGTGTGATCCTTCATGTATCAACCTCGCCATTGCGCTAAGTAGGTGTCTAGGTAACACAGGCATACCAGTTGGACCTATAATGACACCATCCACACGCCTTGGTCGACACCCATCATCCTTCCACTTCTCTCTTTCTTGCCAAGGTGCCGCCTGCTGCCACTCTTTCACCTCATCCCATGTAGGCACTTCCTCAAACACCTGAAGTTGGCAGCTGGTTCCTGGCCCCCCTCGTTTCGGATTTACGATATACCGATCTCTAGCGCACCATTGGGCCACTCGATCAGCATAATCGTTTCCCAGTGATACCTTGTCCATGCTCTTCTTATGAGCAGCACATTTTACCACTGCCAGTTCCTTTGGTAACTGTATTGCCTCTAAAAGGTCTTGAATAACTTTTCCATTTCGAATAGGAGTACCCGATGAAGTCAGGAACTCCCTCTGCAGCCACAACTGGCCAAAGTCATGCACAACCCCATAACAGTACTGACTGTCAGTATACACTGTTATGCGTATGTTCTTCCCAATTTGGCAAGCTTTTATCATAGCAATCAATTCGGCTACTTGTGCAGACTTGATGTGATATAAATAACCTGCTTCCTCAATTTTCTCGAAGGACACTACTGCATAGGCAGCACTCAGGCCCCCTTGTTCATGCCTTAGACATGAACCATCTACAAATAATTCTTTGTCATGCTCAGGCAAGGGCGTTTCTTTTATGTCTGGGCGTGGCTTGGTGTTGAATTCAGTTAAGTCTATGCAATCGTGTTCATCATCCACCCCCCCTTCCATATCCTTTGGGTCGGGGAGTAAAGTGGCTGGGTTCAGAATACTGCACCTAACAATGTTTACATTTGCAGCACCCACAAGAATCCTCTCATATTTAGTCAGCCGACTAGGGGTGAGATACTGTGTTTTTGTTCTGGTCAACAAAATTACCACTCCATGCGGAACATACACAGTTACCGGATGTCCCATGACAATTGACTCACTCTGTTCCAAACTAGCACAGGTAGCAGCTACTGCTTTCAGACAACCCGGTAATCCAGCAGCCACTGGATCTAAGGTGGCAGAGAAATATGCCACAGGCCTTCTTGTCGTGCCATGGTCTTGAGTTAGGACTGACAATGCGCAATTATCGCGAGTGTCACAGAATAGGGCAAACTCTTTGGAATAGTCTGGCATTCCCAGTGCAGGAGCAGTACACAGACAATCTCGTAGTTTGGTGAAGGCTGTTAAGCTTTCATCATCCCATTCTACAATCTCGGGTGTTCCTCTCTTAGTCATTTTTATCAAGGGCCTGGCTAGAACTGCAAATCCCAGAATCCACTGCCTGCAGTATCCTATCACGCCCAAGAACATTCTGATCTCTTTTTGAGTACGGGGTAACTGCATCTTTTGAATTATCCTCACTCTTTCCGATGTCACTTTTCTGACACCTTTTTCTATCTGGTGCCCCAGATATTTCACTGATTTTGCACAAAACTGTAACTTGTCAGGGGACACTTTATGTCCCTTTTCACACAGATGATTCAGTAGGGCAATGGTGTCAATCACACAATCCTTATGACTTTTAGACGCCACCAAGAGGTCGTCTATGTATTGCACTAAGACAGAGTTCCCAGGTAAGACCAAAGTTTCCAAACATTTTTTCAAGATCTGATTAAAGATAGAGGGGCTCTCTGTATACCCTTGAGGGACCCGGTTCCAGCAATACACGTGACCTTCGAAGGCAAATGAGAAAAGAAATTTGCTATCTGGATGCAAAGGAATGGAAAAGAATGCATGACACAAGTCTATCACTGTGAACCACTCAGCATCCCAGGGAATCTGATACAGAATCACTGCTGGGTTCGGGACAATAGGGCAACAGGGAACTACTATTTTGTTAACTTTTCGCAAATCCTGCACTACTCTGTACTTGCCACTAGGTTTCTTAATGCCCATAATCGGAGAGTTACATGGGCTACTCATCACCTCCTGTATGATGTTTCCTTCTAACAATTTTTTGATTTCCACAGCAACACCAGCTTTCACTTCTGCATTCATCCTGTAGGGTTTAGTATTGGGGTATACCGCATTGTCCTTTATTGCTATCTGTATGGGGTCCACATTTTTCATCAACCCTACATCTTTCCCAGTAAAGTCCCACACCTCCGGCTTCACTGCTTCCTGGAGTTCTTTGGGTAAATCCTGCATGGTCATTCGTTTAATTTCCGAGTCAGGGCGGACTAACATTAATTTATAAATGCCGTCTTCATCTGGGGTCTGAATTTCAACACCCTTTGGTGTGCAAAAGATGGTACAGTTCATTTTGCACAGCAAATCACGTCCCAGTAAGTTTACTGGACTGGTGTCGCAAACTACAAATCTATGCATTTCCTTAAAGTTTCCGATTGAGATCTCCATGGGCTTGGTAACAGGAGTACTAATCAATTGATTAGATACACCCACTACTTGGATGGCTTCTCCCGAGAGGGGTAGGTTTGGAACGTCCACTGTTCTCACAGTAGAACGGGTAGCGCCAGTGTCCAACAGAAAGGTGACATCGTTTCCGTCAACCTTTCCTTCAATGTATGGTCCGGACTGGTCTACCGGCAAGGAGGCGCCAAGTACGCACTCCTCGTCCTCCCCTCTCAGGCCTCGTCAGTATTGGTCATCACAAAGGAAGGTATCATTTAGAAGATACTGCGAAGTTGCTGCATTTCTGTTCTCATTGCTTTCCCAGACTTCTATCTCATCTCCCTCTGCCTGTTTTCCCCTGTATACTTGCTTTGGTGCTCGGGGCACCTGAACTGTTTTTACCTGTGGTTGAGTCTTTCTCGGTCTCTCTTTCTGCGTCTGTGGAGTTAAATCAGGAGTTTTGGAGTTATCTTCGGGCAAGTAAGGACACTCGTTACGCCAATGTCCAATTTCGCCGCACTGATGGCAGGGAAATTTCTTCATAGCCTCCTCCCTGCTCATTTTGGGCCGGGGCTTGCCTCCTCCCCCTCCCCCAGGGCCTTCATTCTTAGCATTTTTGACCATGTTACTCAACTGCTTTTCCTGCTGCTCTGCGAGCTTCACCTGAGCCCACATCACTTTTTCCTTTAGAGCCTTTTTCTTTTCTGCCATCTCGTCCTCGCAGTACTTTGCGTACCGCAGGACCTCATCTACCTTTTTGGAGTGCCAACAGATTTTGTTATCTTTTATCCACTGACAAATCTCAGGTCTTAAACCATTTACAAACCTGTAAATGAAGTGCGTCATGTCCTTCATCTCGATGTTATCTATACCACTGTATGTTTTAAACACCTGTAACAGCCTTTCATAATAGGAGTGCACTGTCTCCTCTCTTTCCTGCGTTGTTCTGTCTATCCTGGTCCAATCAGTTTCCTTTGCTGGGACCTTTAGTTTCAGATGCTGAATTACTTGCTCATATTTTCTCATCACTTCTTTCGATGGTTCCCCAGTTTTTTCATCTCTCGGGTATTCCTCACTAGGCCAGGCTATGGCTATTTTACACTCGGTCCATAGATCGACTGGGACCACAATGTCGAAAAACCCATCCAGGTCTTTCCACAGGCATTTCTGTACCTTTACAAACCTTTCCACTTGCCGGTACCATTCAACTGGCTTCTCCCGCAATTTCGGGAAATCGTTAGTAAAGGACACAATATCCTGTCTGGACCATGGAACGTGCACATACCTCCCACCGGGTACTTCGCGCATGGGGCATAAATTTTCGGGCTTGTCTACTTCTCTCAGAGGGAACTCAGGAGTAGCTTGTCTGGAGCGGGCCTCCTCTTTCTTATGTGCCCACCTCGTTTTCCACCTTTCCACGTCTCCCCATTTTTGCAAAACTGCAAGCAATTCTTTAATCTGCAATTTTCTTCCTGACACATTCAGACTTTCTAAATCTTTGTCGGAAAACTCAGCTCGGTATGGTTTCTGCAAGGGCTTCGATCTTGATATATCTATCCCCATACTAGCTGCAGTGTCGGTCAGTTTTTCATGGAGCACCCTAGTACTCCTGGTAAGACTTTTACACATAAACAGCAACTCTTCTTCAGAATAGGTGTTCAGTCTGTCTAGCCCCACATTTCCTGCCATTAATTCCTCTATTTCTACTCTCAGTTTGTAGAGGTCTAAAGGTTTCGTTTGCGGAGCCTGTTTTTCTAATTCACGACTCCAATTTTCAATTTCTTCCGGCGTTACCAAAGAGACACTCCTAGTCCCTGTTGCTGATTCTAATTTAATTTCTTTCGCATCAAAAGGATTATGCCTCTTCTGCACTCCCTTTCCGGTCTGTTTGTTTGGTAGATCCAAGAACACAACATCAGACCCACACTCACTGGACTGATCGTCTATTAGTAAGGGCTCTTGCCTCGGCGGGGCCATTATCGGGTTCATAACTGGAGGGTTCAGACCTCCTTGATTATTCCCGTACAACGGAACCACTGGTCCGATTGTTACCGGAATAGTCAAAGCTTCAGGACTGGTATTTAACTGGGAAATTTTCTGAATTATTTCTGACCTCTGTTTAGCTATGGCCTCTTGCTCCCTTTCATCTAACACTCTTCCTAATGTTCGGTCAGGTATCATCTGTGGGGTCAGTTGAGGCGTAAAACTCGGGGCAGTAGGATGCGTCTCACTTGGTCCCCCACCATAATTTGGTTTCGGGAACAAAGTTCCCGTGCCAAATGACCTACGCTCTTCCCCATATGGAGGCTGCAAAAAGGGTACCCCTGATCCTACTGGTTTTTCTTCGTTCTCATAAAGAGGTCTGGGGTAAAATGTTCTTTCACGGGAATATTTTTCCTCTGAGCTCTCGGGCATTCTAGGATATATATTGCGTACCTCCGGGGGCTCGGGTTTCTCAAAATAGGGCAATACCTGGCCCCCTCCCCCCCTACATAGGGATCTGTCCTCCTCCTTAATAGATGGACGCTGGTGGTTCTCTCCTGTACTGGAAGTTCGGGCTCCCTCATTATAAGGGGGCGGACTTCTCGTAAAGATGTCATCTAACAATTCATCATCTGACTCTCCCGGGGCCCCCCAGTGCTTACACTTTTCGGTACTTTTCTCATCCGCTGCAGGGTTATGACATGCCGGCATCATGGGAAACAGACCCTCAACAATCATGCTCTGCCTCCACTGCTTCATCCTTTTATCCCTGGACTCCTGTTTTAGTCTGGGGTACCACTTGGTCAGACCTTTGTCCATTCGGGGTTTCTCTCTTTCAAAAGCCTCAATCTCCCATTCCTCTAATGCCTCATACTGCGTTAGTCTCGGTCTGGGATGTAATTCATTCATGCGGGTTCTCAAATTAAATAAAATTCTACCATTAAAAGTACCGTCTAACGGAAAAGCCAATACTCCGTCATTTTTTGTGTACTTCACCCAATTCTCCAACCACACACAGGTGTTGTACCCTCGGTCAAACATCATGAATGAGGCAGGAGTATTCGGTGGCGGGACAACAACGCCTTCCCTAGATTTAATCGGTTTGTCCGTTTTGAAATAATTCTTTACCCTACTTACAAGGGACATCTTTCTCTTTCCTCCGTACATAATATCGTATCTATTGGCTTTCCACTGATCCCTCTCAAACCCTTGGTTCCTTGGATCGGGTCTAGTCTCTGGACAATACGAGTGCCACATACGATTTCTACGCTTAACTTTGTTTACAAAGCTACCTCCAATCAGAACGCGCCTTGCAATTCTGTGCGATCAATGAGGTGCACGCGTTCAAATAGTTTCGACCAATGGGTGCGCGGCCCCTTCGTGAGACAGTTCCCACTCCTCGGCGCTTCACCCCTCCTTTACAATTCCAGCCCCGCTACCCGCCCGCTGTTTCTACCAATCCGGCACGGAGTGACGTCAGAGGCTCTTCGCGGCTGACTCCCTCCCTTCACAAGGTAACGGAAACTTTCTTTCTTTCTTTCTAAAGTGCTCAGTGCTTGGTTATTTAACAACGAATACACATTCGCCACAGTGCTCAAGTGTCTAGACAGAAGCTTTGTTTTACTGCAAGTAAACTACTTCCATTTACTTTTCACGCGCTGCGGGCAGATCTCTTCCGCCTACCCTTCACTCTAGCATCGGTGAACCTGTTATTTCCCTAAACTCATCCACTTCTTTCCGGGATATGTTCCGAGTCTAAGGTTTCTCAGCGGACCCCTTTGCTTTCACCCAAGCTCCGAGGAACCTGCTACTTTTCCGATGTGACCCTTACTAGGTTACGCCACTATGGGAATTTTGCCAATGAACCTCGTTACTGACATTTATTCACACATGTATTCAGAAAACCCTAGTTAGTGCTTCCCGGTTATCCTAACCTGCACCTAACTTTCCTTTAAGCCTGTGACCTCAGGACAATGGATTCTATTCACCACTTGCCCTTTCAATTCCCCGGGGAGTTCGGACAACAAGAAACTAAACGGTTGACAAACGCATGGATTAATACATATAACAATATAAGAACAAGAATAATAATGAAAAAACAGTTCATTGATTTCAGCAGCGTATTCACAAGAGAGTGATCAGTCCCCTCGGAACAGCCGCTCTTATAGCAGCATTAATGTACTAGCAGCTTCCGACTCAACTAGTCTAACTAGTTCTACCTAACCTTTAGCTAGTCCCTAACCATACCTCTGCTTACCAGAAAACTGATAGAGCGCGCGAGGTCACCCAGCCAATGATTCCGCCGTTTCCGGCTTCAGGGCCCATATACTTTCAATTCACACTATTCATTGACCAGGCGACTTCACGGGCTGCTATCAATTGTGTGTGTTCCCTACTTGTTATGACTCAGTGTACCCGACTTACCATCCACCGACACGGGTACCTATGACTTCAATGGATCAGGGGCCTAGCTGTAAAAGGAAAGGCAGCAAATGCAATTTCAAATGACATTTAATATTGTTTAAAATGACCACAGACAACTGGAAGGTTTAAAATGTTTATCTAAAGTTCGTTATCATCAAGCATCAGATACACTTAAATGAGGCAATCAATAACCAAGACGATGTAAATGATATAGCTATAGAGAAATAACGACAGGATAACCATTCAAATGCAATATGAAATGCAATTGGGAAAATACTATATAATCTCAGATATGTTTAAGCATGGACAGACTATGCATGGGTTACTATAGGAGGGCCTATGAAGAGTAACACGCTAAACTTAAAGTAAAGGGACCTTTAAACAGTCTAGGTAAGGAGGTTCTAGACCATATCAGAAAATGACAAACTGCAATGCAAAATATAATCTCTAAAAGATTGGGTGACATGGGAACATATCATGAAAAATATGCAAATGGCTTTCGTTCAATAGTTTGCGGTAAAAGCATGGAAAATCAACATATGCAAAGGTGTCACTTTATTATAGCAAAAGGTAGAAATATAGAAAGGTGCAAGTTTAAAGAACTTAGAGCAGTATTTACCTAGACTGGTGTGGAAACCAAACCCTGGCCACGGGTCAGTTAAGGACAGGAAACCCTCAAGGAAGGATACCCCTCAAAAGACAGCAGGTGCAGAATGGACACCCCGGACAGGACAGGATACCCTCAGATTAGGAATCAGGACAGGACCTCAGGACAGGACAGCAAACCCTCAGGACAGGACCGCTCAGGACAGGACCGGAACCCACAGTTCGGAAGCAACGCCTGCGCTCCACCCTCTCTGCAGCTATCGATCAAGACCCCGATTGGGTCAGCGAACTCCCAGCAAAGTGCTTTGCCAGCACTTTAAGGTTCAGTAGAACCTTAGTCTATGGTCAATTTCGGACAGAATGCTCCGCAGCTCTCTGTATCTTCAGTCACCTATTGAGTGCGATGGGTCAGTGACAGGTCAGCTAAACCAGACAAGTCGGACAATTCCCTAGGTAAACCCAGGGTAGATATACTCTTTTGGGACGGTGTACCACCCCCCAATGTTGCAAAGTGTCAGAATCCCTCAATTTGGATTGGTCCTAAAGTAGGATTTGGGTAACACACCAATCAGAACACGCTAATTTGAGCCTATATTAGCATACTTGGGTACCGCCTAGAGAGATTGGGGTTCTCATGAGAACTGTGCAGAAATACGAGTGAAAATTAACATTGTAACACATGAGGAGCAACATTCGCCGTTCTCGTAGCGCAGAGGTGGCTTTCCCAGGCGCATCTTGACTGTGGCTGCCAGCTGGCTGAGTTCCACTGTCCAAAGTGGCCACCTTTCAATGCTCCCTGGTCATGCGCAGAAGAGACCATCAATATGGCTCCCAATCAGTTTGGACCCCCATTCCCCGCGGTACATGAAAAGTAAGCGAGAACAAATTAATACACAGAAATAACGTTATGAAATCACATTCACAGGGTTGTACTTTCAACTTATCATCATAACATATACTTATGCAGTCTAAATGTTAGCTACATGAAAACAGGCACAAGAGCAGTGGCACGAGCAGTACCACATGATGGGCACAGCTATGTATTACGCATGCGCATAATTTTCCCTCCAACTCTGCAGACGCGTCAGGACACGTGAGTGTGGCTGACGCATGCGCAGTAACTAAATACAAGCGGCAGCCATTTTAAGTGACTCGAGTAAATTATTTTAGTAAAACATATAGGCAAGCGTCGTAATCTTTATTTAAACTAAATATAAACGTTAGTAAGACTTACACTTATTACTTTGTTACACATAAACGAGGTTCTTGACTTCAGAAAGTCGCAAAATATGCGAAGCTTTGCTTCATCAGTATGTGTGGTGACTTCTGTGCATTTGATGCATAGTGGTCTCCTAAGTGAGGGCAGGGGATACAAGAAAGTTCAGGAGGGGATGCTGTTTTGCTAGATGCAATGGTGTATGTGAGTGGTGACCTTATTTGAAGGGGTTGCATTTCAATATGGTCCGTTTGGCCATGTTGCTGATGAGATTACTGTGGTCAATTGAATCCTAAGGCATGGTACTTGTTACTTGCCCCAGAGAGGTTGCAGGTTAGGATATTGAAAATTGCATGTGAGGATCATGATGGAATCTATGACATGAAGCATAGAGCGAGAGAAGATTTCTAGTCACCACAAATCAACAAAGCCACCGAACACCATGTCAGAAAATGCAGTGTTTGTGTTTAAATGGACAAGACGCAGGTGACAGTTCTTTCCACTGTCACTGCTCTGAGGGCTCCTGGTGTACAGTGGAACATCTGGCCCTGGACATTTTGGGACCCATAGGAATTCTTGCAAGCACACCTAAGTTTGTCCTTGTCCTAGTACACTCTATGACAACATGGGCTGAGATTGAGTTATGGAGAATGAACACACATGGACAGTGCTTGGTTTTCTGCAGGAGTTGTGTAACAGAGAGGTGTATCCTGAAGAGACTTTAGCAGATAATGATAAACAAATAGAGCCTAATGAAATGAACAACGTTCTTAATTTTCTATGGTATTTGCCATGTAAGAACTTAGCTGAGAAGGTCTATAGGGTGATTAGGATCCTTTAGATTTGAATTAATGGTATCAACATCGTAGTCTCCCATGAGGGACACACTGTGGGCCTTCAGAAACATGCCACATATCAGCATTGAGGGTTTGCCTTTTACCTTATTGAAGGGAAGATTATAAGGCATGAGGATTAACAGGGAATGGATGAACCGCAAATAGGTGGTGTTTGATAGATTGAAATGTGTGGTGGAGTTGCGAAGGGCAAATCACGGTACACGCATTTATGCACAATATCACAGGTTGGAGTAGAAGCCCGAGTGTGAGTCAAAACGTCTATTCATGTGCTAATAGGTTGCTTGAGGTTCTGCGCACCAATGTGTGTCAAGGAGGAGAAAGATTAAGATGTGGTGTTGGAGTACATCAATGTTTGGAATAAAAGTATGTAGTCAAATGTACTAAAGACTGGGTATGCGTATCTGAGCCACAAGTTGGGTGTTGAAGAATGCATGGTGCCCTTGAGTTCTAGTGTGGAAGGAAGTGTGGAAGAGTGCAGCAGGATAAGGTCTAGCCTGCTCATTTTAAAGATTATAGCATGGGTTAATGCATTCCACCCTACTTTGGTACCTGCATGTGATGTAGGTTTACTTTCCATCAATTCACATCAGTCTATAATTCAAGATTTTTGTATTTTCTTTTATTACATAATTTCTTTGTAAATACGTTTATTTAAGTAAGGTGGGTGTTGGGGGTTTCTGCTGTCAGTACATGTGAGTTTCCATGTTCTGGAATGAACAGCGCATGGGTTTGTAGGGTTGATTCTGAGGAAGGCAGGTGATGCCAGGAGTGAAGTGCTGCTGAATATTCTAGACTGAATATATACCTGTGGAAACATGCTCATGCTTCTGGTCTACAACCTATTGAGGAGACCTCACTGATACACATGGAGTGTTAGAGATACACCTGTCCGGCTGAGGGAGACTGTGGCCAAGGATATGTAGGGCTTATGTCACATCCCACAAGAACCGATTGAGGAGAACAATACAAAGGAAAACTAAAGATGTCTTAAAGAATCCTTCTCTCCTTCGGGTAAAGTGTCCTGAAGCTGAAATGTTATTCTTCTGAGTGTTTGAGGGCAGTGTGAGATGCAGAGTTTATCATATAAACAGAAGCGCATGAGTGATTAATATTACATGGGCAGAAAGGCCACAGATGTCTAGAGTCCAAACATCAGGGTACAAAACAGGCAAATGGTGGGGACCTATAGTAGGGCACAAGGGATTTCCTGTGTGCAGAAATCCTATAGACCTTAGAATGTTCAGTAGATGCACATGGAGCAATTCTGTCTTCACCTCAATGCATCAAAAATACTCATGCTTTTATCATACTAAGTATCAGACACAGGATGATCAGTGATGTCATCATCATATTGCTCATTAAATGTATGGGACCCTCATTGGAATTTTCAGTGGATTTAGAGGGATCAATTCAACGCTCATCAAAACGCATATGAAGCTTTTGTGCTCCTGTTACAGTGATGAGTGAATGTACCATCAATTCCTCAACATAATGCTCAATAGATGTGCAGAAAACCATTCTGCTCAAATCTGACAGCTGAGTAGATGAATAGAGTGCAATCCAATCCTTAGTATCTTTGCTCAGCAGATGGATAGGGAACATTTAAACCCTTAGTGTATTTGCTCAGAAGATTCGTATGGAAGAACTAAACCCTTAGGGGCACATTTAGCAAGAAGTCCCCCAGCGCAACAAGCAACCTTGTTGCGATGCCCAAAAGGAATGCGCCATATTTAAAATTATGTGGCCAGTTCCTGTATTTCCATGCGCTGCCGGACAATGTGATGCCTAGTGCCAATGCAGAGGGGTATAAATGCCTTCAAGGGATATGATTTGAATAGGTACAAATTATAAGTTGCAATTAACTTAAGAGGAGAAATCAATCATCCTAATGTGTAACTAATACATCAAAATCGAATAGATCAAGATTGTGAGATCACATATAACAAATTTGAACACATACACAACATATAAACAACAAAACACAAAGGTGTATATAAAAGATGAATTTTATCAAAGGTTATTTTAAAAATAATTCAACAGAGCAGAAAATAGGCAATGCAGGTACAACAAAATTGATGCCAGATTAATAGGTACCACAGCAAAACCTAAAGGAACATCTATCCCAAAACAAGACGAATTAAACACTGCAGGGATAAGATGATAGTGTCGACGTTTCGGTCTCTTAAAACACAGTTTCCGAGACCATCCTCAGGACTGATGTCACTTGTGTACTGCTAAGAACTGTAGTGTAATCAGGGTGACGAATAATGTTGAGGTGCAAGTATCACTAGGACCTGGAAAAAGGGGAGACCTCGATCGGGTGCTGAGCCTAGTGGTGAATGAATCGCGTGCCTCCTGTTGATGATGCAGAACAACTAGGAACGTGAAGGATAGATGTAATTGGCGCTAGTCCGATGGGACCAAGTGTGAACCACTCTATTTGGAAAAATATGGATCTTTTAGATGACGAAGCCTCGTAGCATCCAGGGAATATTTAAGACGATGTGGCTTAAACCTTATCCAATGTAACAATATCGTGGATTGAGGTTATTTGGGCTGCTTTACTCGATTACTGAGCAGTCTCTATGGTGTCTGAACAAGTCGAAATCAATCTGACAAACAGCACGGCTGAAACGAAGTGCCAATGCAGGCAACCTTCCACCATGGTCCAGGTGTGCCTGCTTTGCAAGCAAGAGTTTTTTTGCAAAATGCAGCACACATAGAAAAAGGAAAACACAAGGATTTTATTTCTCCTCGGGTCGCCTCACCTGGGAATTCGTAGCATTTTGATGCATTTCCAGGTCTACCAGTAATGGCAAATCTGTTAATGCACCAAAATCCATGGGTGGATGCCTGGGAACACCCACGATCCACCCATGGAACACCTCCCTGAAACAGAGTAACACAAAGCAGAGATTTGTCCTGCATTGCGTTAATCTAGATTAATCAAGCCACTCAGGGCAATGGAAGGTGACCTTGCGTGGCTTGATAAATCTACGTTATTAGTTACGTTGTTCTTGCGCTCCCTCATGTGGCACAAGGGTGCCGCAACTGAATGATAAATATGCCCCTTAGTATATTTCCTCACAAGAATTATAGGGAGCAATCCTACCTGTGGTATATTTGCTCAGTAGAGCAAACATGCTCAACACAGCATACAGTAGATGTACAGGGAGCAATAATACTCATCTCAGTACTCAGGAGATTTAAGCAAAACACCCCACCTTTATCACAATGCTTGGTAGATGTGCTGAAGCAATGCTCCACCATTACAATACTCAGGGCCTGGTTATGAATTTGGCGGTCTTCCTCTAGGACCACGGCTAGGGTGGTCCCAGGAAGACCACCAAACCATAGGCATCCCCACCTGCCCAATTACAATAATATAGCTGGGCTGGCGGGGCCATGGCAGCTGTCCCATGGCAGAGACATGCTTTTGCTGAGGGCCATCACTCTGGAATTCCCTTCCGGTCAATCTTCGAAATGAGACCAACTACATCACCTTCCGCAAGTCACTTAAAACGTGGTTGTTTGATAAGTAGAATGTTCCGGTTTCTATTCTGCCTTGACCAATCTCCCTGCGCCGGCAAACCCTCATTGGGTAGCTGTTGCGCAATACAAATTAAAAAAACTAACCAACTAACTGAGGATTACAGCCAGCAGTCATGCCGCCACTGTGGGACCGCTGACATGTTGGGAGCACTGTGTGGCATGCACAATTTTGTGCATGCCACACAGTGCACGCATGAAGGTGCAATTGTAGGGGTGCCAACATGTACCTCCTGCATGCACCCTCATGGATAGACTTTCCCAGGGGCCCTGTTTGGGCCCCCTGCCTGCATTTCTGCCACTCTTTTCTTGGTGGGCTCCCTGCCATGAAATGGGAGGTGGAAATTCAGGTCAAAATCTGCTTGGCGGTGCAGGCATCAGCACCTCCACCATATTCTGCCCCTTTTAGCACTGCCAACATATAGGGATGCAGGATCCCAGAGGAGGGGCCTGTGAGGGGCTCACCACCACCATAGTAATACGGCGGTCGGACCACCAGGGTGGTGGTCCAAGGACTGCCAGACTCATAATTAGGCCTTCAGTAAAATTGTTTCCTACAGTTGTTTACTCATTGAATTTGCCTGACCAATGCACAGGAGCAGTCATATTCCACTCACAATTCTCACTAAATGCACAGAACAGTTTGACCTACCTTCAACAGATGCACAGGAACAATTATAGCTTGACTACCAACAAGGCTTTAAGTGGGCCGGGTCTGACCTGTGCTCAGCACCGGCAGTTCTTAAAAGCAGGCGCACAGACAGGTCCCTAGTCGGCTCTCTATTTTTACCCTCAGAGTAAAAAAATAAAACTTAACTCTGCATTCGTCACTGCTTCTAATGTAACTTGAAAGAAAATCGTTTTTCAGTTTTATACAACACAACCGTAGAGTGCTTTACATGAGCTCCACCACACAAGGACATATTCATGTTTTGAATCACAGGATGTTGAGCCGACGTGAGGCTTGAACTTGCTTTCTCAGCTCTAAAGTCGGCAGCTCAAGCCGTACGCCTCAACCTCGTGCACAAGAACTGAAACATTTTTAAAATGATATACAATGAAGTAATAGTTATTGCTTATTAATCTTATGCAATTTATAACCATTGACAAAGCTAATAGTCCAGGCTTGTTGTAGGTGTAATGTTACTTGATTTATAGATCTGGATGAATGGATAGAAGCAGCAAAAAAACATGCGGGTCACCACACTATACTAAGTGCAGATTTTTAGCTTCAGAGTTTTAAGCCATGTCCTTAATTACATCGGCCACACCCCTATGAGAGACCCCCCATCTTTTTCATCCTATTTAAAGCTTTGACTAACGAGTTCAATATGCCTTCCGCCAGTGCCGAGTTTATAAAATCATCAAAATAAATAAGTACAGAGGCACAACGTTTTTCTTAGGAGCTGGCAGCCAGTGAAACCAATGGATGGGTTTGTTGCAATCCAAGGCTGCATAGTTTTCTTTCCACCTCAGGCCTCTTTCTTGTCCCACCATACAATTCCTGTCTATCTCATGTCTTGCAGGTTCTCTTTCAGCCCTGCTTCCTCCCTCTGTCAATCTTTTCTTATCTTCCTCTTCCTTCATCCATCTCCCTTTTCTGGCCTCTATCAGTCTTTTTCTAGGTCAATGTCTAATGATGAAAAATAAGTCCCGGTCCCCAAAAATGAGTGCTGCTGCCGACCACTTACAACCCCTGACACAAGTCAAGCACTGGGCAAACCAATCCTCTACTCTTCACAACAAGTCGATCGATGACGTGGTGGGAAAAGGGGGCTTACCTACCGCATCACAGTAGCCAGAAGATGTATGTGGCATTATAGAGAACCATACCTGCCATCTCACATGACACTAAAGTGACTCACACAATATAGGTGACCTTTACATGGTCACCCATTGAAGAGCCGACATCATATGGTGGCAGAGTAGACAAGCTGGAAGCCACTGCACAAAGTGTCCTTCAACTCATCTTTGGAGGCTCTGAAAAGTCATGTCCATTAAAGGGTGTGGAAACACCCCAGTACATGGCAGCCGCGGCAAACTTTTACTTCTTAGATCGAACCTGGGCAGTGCATGCGCTGCTCTGCGAGCCATGTTGTATTGGAGTATGGAATAGAAGCCCCACCCACTCTCTGCCCATATTTGTCAGTGGCTTGTGTCATTGTCCTTCATTAAACTGGCTATTGATTAGTTAATAGGCTTGTTAGTCCTTCCTTAGTACCGTCTTGTCTTCATTCGTAACCGCCCAGGAGACATATCCAACCTACCTGCTTGATGCCGCAACGCCGCTACAGCCAGGAGCTTTCCTCTGGGGTCACGCAGGCACCTGGAAACAAGCCGCCACCGCCGAGAGTCATTTGCAATCAGACCACACGCGCCGCCGCTCCGGGACTTCAACTCCCGGCAGCCTACGCGGCGGCGCGCTTTCCAACGACGCGAGGGCGCCAGGAGGCGCACAAAAGCGCCTCAGACACCGGCGGAGCGGGGGAGGCACATCCAACCTACCTGCTTGACGCCGCAACGCCGCTACAGCCAGGAGCTTTCCTCTGGGGTCACGCAGGCACCTGGAAACAAGCCGCCACCGCCGAGAGTCATTTGCAATCAGACCACACGCGCCGCCACTCCGGGACTTCAACTCCCGGCAGCCTACGCGGCGGCGCGTTTTCCAACGACGCGAGGGCGCCAGGAGGCGCACAAAAGCCCGGACAAAGGGCGGGCCGTCTGAGGCCGTCCGAGGTTGGCCACGGTTGGGTTGGGCCAGGGATTTTGCCTTTTGCCTTTTGTTTCTATTCTTCTTCATCGCACAAGGCATATTAGGCCTGCCAAGCTCCAGGTAATCATAAACCTCATTACTTGTGTGTATTATATAACTTTGCCTTAAGCGCATTCCTGCTGTCAAATGCCTGTAAAAAAGTTACCCATAGTCTCTAATACAATGGAGAACTATCTTGTTCAAGTTGTGACAAAAATCAATACCGATAGAAGGACTTCTCTGGGATTAGAATCACCTATACAATCACCATTGGTAGATATTGAGAATGAGGATTCATTCGCTTTGCTAAATAACAGCCTCCTGGGCGGGGCACACGCCTCCCTCCAGGACTCAAATTGCATTCAGCCCAGTGGCATTGTAGCTAATATTGAAGTAAATAGTGACACTGACGCACTGACAGTGCTTTCCGCAAACAGCGAGTCTATCATTTCTACCGCTCCCCCCATCCCCGCACCTAGGGTTTCTGGGGGCAAAAGGAAAGCCATTCAAAAGCGAGGAGGCTTAAGATCATCCAAAAATAAAGCTGCGACGCCACCAAGGAAATCTACCGATGATGAGGAGGAGGATTTGACTGGGGAAACTTACGTGACTCTTTCCGATGATCTATTACAAAAACTTTGCTGTCTGATGGATACAAAAATTAAAGGGATGGTAAAACCCCTGATTAGTAAAATCGATAAATTAACTGCTGAGGTAAGCAAACTGGAAGGTCTATTGGGAAAAACTCTGGGGGAAGTGAGAAAACTACCAGAAGTCATTACAACATGTGTCCAGCCTCTGATGAGTGAAATTCAATCTAACAACTCCAATGGACCGACTCCTGTTGTTGCACCAAATCCCCCGTTGCCTTTAATGGCAAATTTATTTGATAGGCCTCCCGGAGACGTACCATCTGCCTTACCTCATGGGGAACCTAATTCCTTGAAAGGATCATCAGAGCTCGTCGTGGAAGCCTCACCATTAGTTCTTGTTCTTGCAAACGTACCCAAACTAGCTCCCGGTGATGTTGAATCAACTGCATCATTACTAAACAAATCGTTATCATGGCTAAATAATAACATGGCCATAACACCCTGGGGCAAGGAGCAACTAGCGGAAGAACTGGTGAATGCAAGAAGGGTCGAGTGGATTGGGAATAGAGCAAAAAAATTTAAGGGGGACTGTGTTGTACTTAACTTCTCTGACCCCGAGGTCTTGCCAAATATCTTGCCCAATCTCCACCCGCCTCAGAAAAGATTCACCCCTATTGTCCCATTGACTTTAGATTTCTTCTATCCCAGGAAAGGTAGAGGCCCTAATTGCAGCACTCTTAGAACAAAATGGAACGTTGTAACCAAGAGGGGCAGCAAGAACTCTGATCTTGCTGAGTGGGGTCTAGGAGTGGAAAATAGATTTGCTGCTCTTTCCAACCTAGATGCTTGTGATTGACTATCATCCACTCCCACTACCTTGTTGCAAGTTCCCACGGCTGCAAGCCCTACAGTGGTGTCGAGTTGTCCTACACTATTACAAAATGTGACAGATACTATTGTACCTAGAGCTGGTTTAGCTATCGTAAATACTAATGAAACTGGTAATGTTGATTTAATGCCAATAGGGTCAGTTCATTGTATTTGTTCTACAATGGCAAATGCCACCGGGAATTTATTGTCTTGGAACATCGCGGGGCTTTGTTCTAAAATGGATTGTGGTGAATGGTTCGGTTTTGTCAGCCAGTATGACGTCTGCATTTTTCAAGAAACCTGGGCTGTTGATCCTGTATTCGCACTCGGTTACTTGAATTGCCACCAAGGGTCCAAAAGGGCGACCGATGGGGGGACTTACTATATGGGTGCGCCAGGCTCTTATGATTGATGTGAGAAACATTGAGCTTTACCAAAAAGATATTCAGCTCATTCGACTAAAGGGTAACCCATCTACCTCCATAGATATTTATAATATATATGCTAGAGGAGGTAATGTAAGAAAATCTGAGGTCCTTTTGTCTTTGTACAAACTACTAGAAACTCACTCATCAGGGAATAACATACTAATAGCTGGCGACCTAAATCGCACTTTTGAACCTCTAGACATTGGCGATGTACAATTGGGCATGGAGGAAGACACGCTATGGGATATTCCCGCTCTCAATACAGTTCCAATAACCCGCTGGACTGAGGATATTCTCGGCCTAAACGCTATGTGTCTCGAACATGGGTTAAGGGCCTTGAACGGTCGGACAAAGTCTGACAGAGTACCAGCTATGACATTTAACAATGGAAGAAATAAGAGCCGTATTGACTACGTTATATGTAGCATGCCCCTATGGCCAAAGGTCACTGACATGGTTGTTTTGGAAAGGTTAGAGAGCGATCATAACCCTTTATGCGTCCTTCATAATTGGTGGATGTCTGATGTTGTTTTAAGTACTTGTGCTGAACCACTTCCGCCATTGACTATACCCACAAATGATATGCGTAGGCTGAGGTGGACCAGTGTTAGAACTGACCCGCTGGTCTTAGAAAAAATAAATATGGCAACTGATAAGGCTATAGTGGCCCTTGAGGGAGAGGTTGGGCAATCTCCTACCCGAAATACGGTTACTCAGGTCCATAATGACCTTTTCAAAGAAATAAAATGCCATTTCTTAAAAACGGCTATTAATAAAAAGCCTGGGAATCATAGGCCAGCCAAATGGTATAACCAAGATTGCAAGGGGGCCAGGGCCCGCTTATGTGCCGCGATTAAGAATAAAAACAAGGAGGCCACCAGGACAGCTAGGAAACAATATAAATCTTCCATAGCTAAAGCAAAAAAAGATTGGGACGAAGCCCACTGGAATTTGTTACAGAGTGCCAGTGACCAAAATCATTCCAGGTTATTCTGGCACATAGTCAAATGGGGTCATGACAGGATCGAAGACGCCACCACAAACAACGTCCCCCAGGATGCCTGGGTAAAATTTTTTAGCGAACAATATGCCTCAAGTGACCTGTCTACAGATAGCGTATGTCAACTCTTTTCCATGACAGAAGCTGACACCTTTACGCAGCACGAAATATCGATGGCACTTAAAACTGTCCATCATGGTCGTGCCCCCGGCATTGACGGTGTACCAGCAGACGTTTTTTTAAACGATACTGCAAGATGGTCTAAATACATTCATCTGTTAATTAATCATATTGCCAGAGGTGCAGATATTCCTGTAACATGGAGGGGTGCTGTTATCATCCCGATATACAAGAAAGGTGACCGTGCTCTGCCTAGTAATTACCGCCCAATTAGCTTGATCGACACTGTTCAAAAAATAGTGGGGCGAGTAATCATTAATAGGCTGCTTGATTGGGTTGAGGATAATAACATCTTATCCCCCTTTCAGGCCGGCTTTCGCAGGGCAACCAGCACTGTGGACCAAGTCTTCCGTTTTCAGCTGATTCAGTGGAGGACCGTGGTGCTAGGTGGAGGCAGCCTGTATGCAGCATTTGTTGACTTGCGGGCTGCCTTCGACCTGGTACCAAGGTCAAAACTGTGGGAAGTTCTTGTGACCCTTGGGGTCCCCGGGGAATTGTTGTCCTTAATCATGCGTTTACACGAGGGCAATTATGCTAAAATTCGCTGGGGCGGGTATGGTAATGACACCGCCGAATTCCCAGTTGAGCGTGGGGTTAGGCAGGGTTGCTCGATGGCGCCTACTTTGTTCACCCTTTTTATTAATGGTGTGGTTTCTTCTATGCAATCTCAGGCAGTGGATGCTCCCTTTCTTGCAGGTGAAAAAGTTCCAATTTTAATGTTCGCCGATGATACCTTAATTTTATCAAAAACACCAGCTGGGTTGCAAAAAGCATTGGCAATATTTGATGATTTCTGTGTAGCCCACGGATTGGAGGTAAACGGGTCCAAGTCAAAACTTATGGCCTTCAATCCCGACAGAAATTTTAAATCTAAAATTTCGCTGAGTGGTCGCACCTTGGAGGTTGTAAAATCCTTCACCTACCTAGGGATCCATATTTCTAACGATAATAGGTGGCAGTCACATCTTAATATTGCTATATTAAGGCACAAGCAACTAGCTGGCACAATTATCAAGGAGCAAAGGAAATTGCTCACTAAGCCCATCAAACCACCACTGATAATCTATGAGGCAAAAGCAATAGGGTCTGCCTTGTATGGTGCGGAGTTATGGGGGCACGAAAACCTCCAGGAGCTCCAAACCTCAGAAAATAAATTTTATAGGAATTTGATAGGCGTCCCTCAGAGCAGCCCGCAATTGCCACTAAGATATGAATTAGGTAGGAGAGCGATCTCTGATAAGGCCAAACTACGCCCGATTTTATACTGGCGTAGGCTTTGGACCACGCCATAGCTCTCTCACTACGCGAATGGGTTTAAAGATGTTGTCACAAGTGACTGCTACAACAAAATTAAATGGTTTAAATCACTGAAGATTGCCTTGTTCGATTTAGGACTTAATGCTCTTTGGATTGATCCAGCTGGGGCCTCATTCCCTTCCAAGTCCACCATAAAAAGCATCTACTGGGAACATGTTGTCAATAAGAGTATGCTTAGTTTAAATAGTGGGTCTATGACCACTAGCTACTTAGAGACCAAGTTGTACCCAATTTATGAAATGTATTGGGACTACATATTAAAACCCATGGACAGGAAACTGCTTTTCCAACTGAGGGTAGGCTCTCTACCTCTCTCTAATTTAACATCTAAATGGAAAGCAGGGGGTGTATCAATTTGTCCTGTCTGTGGGGTAGGTAATGAGACGCTTGGTCATTTTTTGTTCTCTTGTTCAATGTATTCTGCTCCTAGGCGAGCTTGGTTGGCTCCAATGTGCAGGAACCTAGGTACAAAAAACAGCATGGTAGCATTGCGGATTTTAAGATCTACATCTGCTAACTGGATTATAATTGCTACTGCAAAGTACCTGGGGTGGGCTTGGACTATAAGACAGAGAATGATGAGAGGATAACAATCTATTGTGTTGTTTACAGGAACTGCTAGATACATGTCTATTCCCTGTAATAATTCATCATAAATCCAGAGACTGCTAGACTATTGTTTATTCTCTGGAAAAATTGATTAGTTGGTCAGTGACTGCTAGACTTGTATCTATTTTATCTTTCATTGTAATATATTTAATTTTAACGTATCATCGGTTGAAACTTTATGACATGAATATTCTTATAAATTGTTTATTCGTGATTATCATTCTGGCACTTTTTTATATCAAACCTGCTTTTGACATTTTTAATTATGCACTGTGTTTTTAAATATTATTCGTGTGCTTAAGTCTAATTTGACTATGTAAATTTAATTGTTTTTTTAATATATGTATGTTTGTCTGCTTTTATGAGTAATACTCGAAATAAAGCACTTTTGAATTGAATCGTAACCGCCCATGAGGACTGGCCCTTTTACTTCGGTTGTTACACGGTATGTAAGCACTATTTTCTTTAAATAGTTTCTCCTCCTGCATCCTTTCCTGCAACATGCGTGCTTTCACTTTCTAAGCAGCCCAGGACAATGGCGGCTGCTTCTTTGAATAGGTCTCGCATTTACAAGAGTTTGAGCTATTGGCATTGTACATGACAATGCCTTTTATTTATGTGTTAATTATCAAAATATATAAATAAAAGACAATGTCATTTGCAATGCCAATAGCTTAAACTCTCATAAATATGAGAACTATTGCATTGAAAATGCTTGTTTTCTTTTGGGGGGACATTAAGAGAATAGAATTGCCTCTTAGATAGTTCTCAGTACCCAGGCAAGCGGCATTCCCCCTCACCGGGTGATTTAAGTTTGTTAGACCCGGAGAAAAGATATAGGTGGAACGTACTATATTTCTCATTCCTTTTATCACTGTTCCAACCCAGAAGAGTGTTAATGGAAATGTAACCATGTCCATCATTGACAATGCAATTCATGTCTTGTGTTCTGATGAGGTGTCTCGCGCTGCTGTTCGGTGCCGCGCTCGAATCAATATCATGTTCTGCAGCCGGAAGGAACAAGCAGGAAGCAGGAATCCGTTCTGAATGACGCTGAAAGCAAAGTAGCAATTAACGATCTGTAGTGCGCCGCGTCTCTCTCTCATATCGGCCAACAGATCTGCTCGCTAATTAACATCAATCACGCGCCATGATTCGCTCGTTGAGCCCAGAATTTATTCCGCCTTCTGTGCCCTGCGAAGGTAATTGAAATCTCGTTTCTGAAGTTCCCAAATCAGAACCGAGCGCAGTGTTCAATTACATTTTTTAAGCACCTGCACATGTCACGATAATTCACGCAACACTACTGCGGAGAAGCAGAAGGGTCGGACTGGCACAGAAAATAGGCCCAGGAACCGGGGAACCAGGCACCCAAAAAGTTACCCTCATTGGTGAATTTGAAAGTGGTTGTGGCAGTTTTGAACTTGTAAAGACCGGCAGTTTAAGCAGTGGCATAACGATACTTGACCCGCCCCCCCCCCCCTGCAAGGTACGTGGAGCCCCCCCCCTCTGGACTCGATCAGGATCTCTCCTGCCAGGGTACTGTGCTGAGGGGCCCCTGAAGCTTGGGGGCCTCCTCGCATCGCAGAGGTTGGGGGCAGGGGGCTGTATTACGTCACTGTCATGGATTTGAGCTGTAAGACTGTAAAACAGGTCCACACGCAGCCTGAGGAGATGTGTCACAAACCCTGCTTTGCAGGTGCTTAAATAAATAAATGTATGCACCAAATTTTCCTTAGAAGCCAAATGCAGGGTTGCCAGCTTCTAAGGCAGCCTAGTCTTGATTCTGCCTCATGTGTTTCTCTACCACCAACCTACACTTCATGTCTCTCTATTTAATTCTCACAGGTTTTTTTTATTGTTCGTGTTTTCTCCCTTTGCCACCGTTTTCTTATCTGACCCTCCCTTCACTACATTTTGCTCTTTTGCTGGCATTGCTGAGTAAGTCCCAGGTGTGGCGCTGCGGCCAGGGCGACTGACGCTGGAATCTGGGGACCACGGTTCGATCCCCGGCTTCGGCGGCAGGTTAGCCCAGCACCATGTGACTCTGGGCAATAGCTCGCTTAATCTTCCCGACGGCCCCCCAGCGCCTAGAGACCCTTACGGGTGATTGTGCGCTTTACAAATGTGGACTTTACTTTATCCTGATGTTTAAACTCCATATAATAATCCGCGCCCGTTGCCAATACTTTCAACCAGCTCAACCATCTGCACATATTAATTACTTCTTTTAGTAGACGATGGCCTGAAAAGTTCATCGTTTAAAATAGCCCATGGGAAAGGAGCAATGTACTTTTTATTTGAAGAGTTGGTTAATTTTGCCAAAATGATCTGGGCTCTGCTCCACAAATAAATGTGCAATTTCTCTCATTTCAGTAGCTCGAAGCTGCATGCAGTTGAATTGGAAACAAAATATATAATTTATTGAAATGAGTTCAAATGCCACTGCAACTCATGCATTGCCAACTTTGTTTTTGGCATCAACTTGACCTATTCTGCAATGTAATATCCACGGGTTTAATCAGCTGAAACTACCAGTGACTGCTGTGTCAGTCACTAAGCATATGTTAAATAGGATAATCCTGCTAATTTCTTTTAAACTCTTTTCTGGGTGATTGGGGTGTGCAAGGTTGCAGTTCTACACGGGGATTATCTCTCAATGTCACCAGGATGCTGTTTTGTTAATTCTGATAGTCCATTTAACAAAACAGTGCTGGGTGTTCAGGCCTTTGTTTACTTTAATTGAAACACTTTGAATAACATAAAATAATGAGCAAGTTAATTAGGTAACACCATTTCTGGTGGATACCTTATGCATCTGCAGACTACTCACCATTAGAACATCCCAGATGACAGACTAGATCTGGAGAATTCAACAGCAATATTAATCCCTTCCACGCTGATGACGACCCTCGGCTGTCATGCATCACGGTGGGCGTGTGCTGATGACGGCTGGGGGCCATCATGAACCCGCCCACAAGCGCAGAATCGCGGCCGCGCCGAAGGGGTTACATCACATTACCAGGTGGTGCTGTGTGGCTCAGTGGAGACTTCGTATCTCCATGGAAGTGATGGAGCCTGCAAATAAGGAGCACTCCTGCCCGGTGACATAAGTTTCTTAATCTTTCTTCTTATGCGCCCTCAGAAACAGAGCAATTTGAAAACATTCTAGGTGACATGATGGTGAGTCCTAATTTTGGATCTTATTAGTATGTAAAGAAGTCCATTCCAGAGAATGGGGAGGAGGAAGGGGAGTTAGGATCAGTGGTCAGCTAAACTTTAAGGAGCCCATTAGGATCACGGGCTGATCGCCACCTCCCGCATGGCGGTGGCGATCTGCCTGTGATCCGACCCCGCACGCCACCCATTTCCCCCTGCCATATTACTATGGAGGGGGTGACCGCAGCGGGCGGAAACACCGTCCGCCGCTTTTCTGCCCGGTCAACAAGTTGACCGAGCGGAAAAGGGTTTAATATGGAGGCGGTGTCTGTTAAACACTACCAGCCATATTAACATGGGTGTGGAAAGATGCCTTTCAGTGGCGGCATTGCCGCCTTTGAAAGGCATGCGTGAATAGACTGCGAGGGCCTGTTGTGGGCCCACAGGCACTCCGGGGGTGGGGGGTGCACATTGGGGGTACCAGTTCCATGCACAACATGGCAGGCACCGCACTGTGCCTGCCATGTTGTGCATGGAAGTGCACAACATGCCTTCCTGGCATTATGGCAGGTGATGCACTCAGACAATGACAGGAATGAGGATGCGCCCGCCACTGAGGCGGGCACATCTTAATTGCCCCGACGGGACCCCTGCCCTTATGGCGGGTGGCCCCATTTCCCGATAGGGTGGCGGGCGGACAAAGTCACTCGCCATCCTAATGATCCCCTAAGTATCCACCAGAAACAGCACGACTGAAGGTAAGCAACTTGTTCGTCAGATGGATATTTCTAACCGCAGATTCCTCACCTTTGGCAGATAACAGATAAAATGTTAAAAAATTGGATACAAAATTCACAATTCTGGAATACATCAAGTGCCACATACTAATGGGGACTCAAACATCATTAACAGAATTTGTAAATGTGAGGTCTCACCTCTGGAATATTATCCCAAGAAAGTCTGTGTAGTGACCCACACACATCGTAATGGTGTTCTAGTGAACACTGCACTGGTCACTCATTCAGTAGCGGTTGGTGGTGGGAGTGCTGCCGGGCGGTGATATGGGACGGGGAGGGGCAGGGTGGGGGGGGTAGTAAACTACGGAATACGGCCAAATACAGAGAAGTAAAAAATTAATTTAGTTGCGCGCACTGCATGGAAACTGGGTGAGGTTCATCCTGCTCCAGCCACCAAGTAAACAGCCCCAATGATGCGGGCGTTGACCTCCTGGTTGACAACGAGGTCTATGCCGGCCCTGTGGGCCTCACCCCCCCTTGAGTATTGAATCATTCCCTCTTTCTCCCTCCCGTAACCACCACCCGGCCCCTTGCCCCCGGTTTCCAAACTACGTCCACTGGAGGAAAACGCCCGGTGTTCCTGCTTGTATGCTTTTCTGTTCATGCACACACGCCTGTGCCTTCAATAAACAGCGACTCTGCATATACATCCCTTGCTGAGTTGTACCATGGGCCACCTGACATTCCAGTCGCACTTACGCTCTATCTCAACATTCCTCCCTTGGGATGTACTGTTTTTAATACCATATACCTCTTCTTGGCAGGTTTTGGTGCACGTACCACATGGCTAATATGCGGGGACAGTTGTAGTGAATTCTGCAACCCACTGTGGTGAGTCACACGTCACGTTTGACTGCACATTGATCTAATTTGTTTATGTGTTTGTGAAATATTACCACTCAGGAGGTTTTAACTGTATGTTTGACTCACGCTACTATTATGCAGTATATTCATTTAGTGACAACGTGCCTTTTGTCTTTATTATAGGTTGTATGCAGTACATACTGAACAGTCAGAAATACTGGTTCAGTATCATACTCTTGTTTCATTCATGTGTTTTTTTAATGTTTTTCACGTTCATTTGCACTTAATTATTGCAGTATCTGAACAACTGACCCTGAAGAAGGCTGTGACACTATTATAGGTTTTTCTGGCTGAAACATGTTGGTCTAGTGATCTACACATTTGTCTCTAATGTCGCCACTTGTGTTATCAGCTCTTCACTATTTTTAATCCTGACGCCGGGTAGTTGAATAAAGTCACAATATAGCTGACCCTGTAGCCAGTTTTAAACTTTCACACCACAGCACTGCAACTTTTTATACACATGCCATCCTCACATAGGGATTTAGTACACCCTACCTGAACTCAACTAAAAACATCCCTGAACTCCTCCCTCGTAGAGAGGGGGTTGTATCCCACCCAAAGGCTAGGTCTTTCATGTGAGGAGGCACCCCTATGATGAAGCATGACACCTCTGGTGTGTGAGGGGAACCATCCTGAAATGGGAAATCCCCTAGTTTACATGGCAGAGCACACTCAGACAGCTAAATAACCTCCTCCTAATCTGTAGCCGTGGCCCCTTTTCGTGTGACATTAATTTGGAGGGTATTTGGCTCACGCAGGTCCTTAAAACTCCGCAAGTCCCCAAGTGTATTGATTTATGTATAATCCACATAAAATGTTTACAATGAAAGAAATAATCTTACAGGTACAAAAAATTGATTTCAAATAGAATTTACCCCATATTTTCACAGCTGAGCATCTTTACATTTTGGCATGGCATTAAGCATGGGCGGATCTAGCGGATCTCGCGTACGCGAACTTGCGGATTTACGGATTCGCAATCCGCGAAGATCCGCGAACTCTAGCGGATTTGCGGATTTTTCCGTTTTTTGTGCTGGCGCGTGTTCGCGCCGATTTTGGGACAAGTTCGCAATTGCGAACTTACTTTTCGGCTCGCAACGGCCGCGACTATGTTGTTTCTACGTCTGGTTTATCATCACAGGTTCACAGCACCCTCTGTTTCACCACTGCCACCCTCTGGGACACCCATGCCACCCTCTGGTACATCCTCACTGGCACCTATTAGGTTTATTTATCACTGTAGATTATGGTGGTTGAAAAAAGCAAGCACACCTGCCCTTCTTCAACTGCCATCAATTAATTTGTGTTTCATTAATGTGTCAGTAATTTTGAAAGTTCCAGTCTGGCTGGCACCTGCTTCCTTCCTTATCTGTAATTTGCTTTTTGTTGCAGTGAAATTTTTTTTTCACAGGACCTTTATGGTGCTATTCTATGAGCCTGCTGTTTGGGTCATAGCAGGGTCATAGAATAGTTGCAAACTCTGGAGGGGCCCATCAGGAAGCACTACCTTGAATGTTACTAATGTTAAGTTTGAACTTTTGCACCTGCTCATTGCTTTCAGTTTAGCTAAAATCGTTTTTTCTGCAATTTCGCGCGTTTTTTGGGGCGCGTGCGAGATCGATTTCGGAAGCCGCGAATACGTGCGAATACAAAATTGTTTTTGTTGCGACGTGTATGTTCGCGTGATCTTGCGCGTGTTCGCGAGGCGCTTCTAGCTATACGTTTGCCAAGTTACCCTATCGGTCGTACACGGGCGCGGCCATCTTGTTGGCGTGACGTAATTCCGTTTCCGCCCGCTATGTGTAATCTCGCAAAGTGTGCTGCTCGCTAGTACAATTTCGCGCGTACTCGCAAGGAAAATCTCGCGCGAACTTACCCACGCGGTCGTGAACGGGCGCGGCCATCTTGTTTCTCATTCATTGCTATGGTTCTGGGCATGCTTTCTCTATCCTCTCTCAATCTCTGCCATCCTTTGCTTGTTTGAAGTTTTTTTGATCTAATTTTACTTATTATCTATCCCTCTATTTTTCTACCTCTATATTTTTGTGTTTTCTGCAGCTTTTAGTTACTTTTAAACTACTTTTTTAAACTCTTTTCTTTTCTTCTTCACTATTCTATTTCTTCTTTATCATTTAAGTTTATTTCTGCCCAGACCATGGTAAAGGGAGCCGGGAAGCACCCTGAGAAGGGGAAGGGTCCCGCACCCCGTGCCCGGCTCCCGTGCGGGCGTTTAAGGGGGGAGCAAGTGGTCCCGAGGGAGATCTTCAGCGCGGAGGAAGTGGCGGCACTGATCTTCCACGTCCAGCGCCGCCTCCCCAAGACGATCCTGGGAGGCGGCAAGATCGCGACCGGCTATGGCATCCGGGAGCGTCGCAAGCGGTGGGAGAAGGTGTGCCGGGCCATGTACAAGATCTCTGGGGTCCGGCGCACATATAACCAGGCCACCCACCGCTGGACCGATGTCATGGACCGGGAGCGGGACTTGCTGGACGCGCTCGGCGTAGAGGTCCCCGGGCTTGGTGAGTAGTAGTAGTAGTACATTTACTACTCTGTTTTATCCTGCTCTGTTATTTGCAAATCTTTGTTCTTTACCAAGAGCAATAATGCTGCCGATTACATTGAGGTAAATTATATTTCAAAATCTTCTATGCATTTCAGGTGCACTGCTCTCCTTCTCAGTAGCCTTGCTTGCTACTATGCTTCTTTGTTTTGTATGTTGTGTTCAGAAGCATTTCATTGGCCTGAGAAATTATGTATGAGTGTACTGTAAAGAAAAGAACTGCGTAATGCTAGACAGTAAGGGTCATATTTTCAATTACCGGCGCATCCCTGCAAAGTAGCAGGGATGCGGCAGTAATTGTGTGCCATGCCACCACCACCCATTGGCCCAAAACGTCACAGAAGCCTTATGCATCTGTGCCGTAAAGGCAGCGCATTGCTGGAGTTGCGTGCCAACGATGGCGCAGCTCCAGCAATGCTCTGGGGTACCCTATCTCCCCAATGCTGCATCAAGCCGTACGTCGGCTTCAAGCGCGCAGGGTTTGAGTCATGCATCATTGTCCTAAAAGTGACTGATTGACATCTTGTAGATTTCCCTCAGCCACTTTTAGGATTCGTTCCTGCGCAGGTACGCCCTCCCTTGCGCCGGAACGCCCCCTGATGGCGCAGGGCTTTACAACGTGATGCATCGCCCATATGCCCATATGTGTTTTTTTTTTTAATATATACGCCGCACCAACACCATGGCGAGTCTTTTGTTCTGCCGCTGCGTCAGAAAAGGCACGCAACAATG
Organism: Lissotriton helveticus; assembly: GCF_964261635.1. Lineage (NCBI taxonomy): Eukaryota > Metazoa > Chordata > Amphibia > Caudata > Salamandridae > Lissotriton > Lissotriton helveticus. Next base: position 1,853,955,235 of record NC_136065.1, read on the forward strand.
GAGGAAAATCAGCCGCAACTTCCGCAAGGGACTTCTAAATCAGCCCCAACAGACTGAAGTCCAGTCCTTCCTTTAGACAGTCACATGGCTATAAGAAGAAATAGTGGCGGTGGTGGCGGGTGGATTGATAGTTTGATTATTCACTGATCTGCAAGCAGGATGGACTTTGTCTGTCACGTGTTGCGCACTGCTGCCTGCAGTGCCAGGCCTAGGCAAACCTCTTTAGTAGTCTGTTTATTGAGTTACATAGGAACTTTCTAAGTCAACGTTCCGCAAATCAGGCAATACGAATAACGTAGTATACCACATGAGATAGATCCCGTGGAATAGTTGTCTATCTATTTGCTATTTTTCCAAAATATGTTGTTATTGTTCTTTTGAAATGTTTGATTTGGTTGAAAAATCTCATCCATGTTTTCTGTTTTTTCTTTCTTTCATGTTGTACATCAGCTCCCCCCAAGGGCAAGAGGACACAGGAGGAGGGTGCTGAGGATGCAGGCCAGGATCGGGCAGGCGAGGGCTCCTTTGCTGGCCCCAGTAAGTTTACATTTTAATAAACAGTACCTATTTTTTCCTAGCGTTCCTCATTCGATTTTTTCTAAATCGTCTTTGATCTTCTTGTAGACTGGATATAAATTCTTATCCTGCCTCGAATATGACTCCCTGTGGTATTACTAGACTATTCTTATTAGTCTGTCTGTGTAGCTAACTAAGATTGGACATTTGGCAATTCCATTGGACTCCCATTATATTCAGCAATACCTCTATGCACTGTCTCCTTACTGACTAGATAGTGTGGCAGAGTCATTCAGCTCCCGAAGTCACCGATTATAGATCCCCAATGATCTCTAGATTATCGTACGCAGGACAAGAGAGTAGTACGGAGTCACAGCACAGTCAAGCAGTGTCAGAGGCACTCATGCTTGCAAAAATTCCAAAACCTTTAGCTCATCCACTCTAGTCTAGAGGAACAAAAACCACAGAGTCTATTTAAGTTTAAAAGCTTTATTAAAAGTAAACACATTTATTAAAATCTACTTTGTCATAAAACTATTTAACTGTAAACGGAAAAGTGGTTAGTGCTGACGATTAATTGGACACATTTCTTGTGGTCGAGCCGAACTCTCACCTAGTTTGAACTTGATCCTGGTCGTGTTCTTAGGACTCAGGAGTCAAGCTTCTGTCTGTTAGGAGAAAAAGTGGTGCGTGTTAAAAATCAAAAGCAAGCATTCATCAGTTGTGCATAAAAGTGCAGCAAGACAACAGCCTTCCCTGGAAAATGGGACATTTTTACTATGGAGTAGACAGTCACAAATTATTACATTGTATTCTGTTTTTTTAACATTTCTCCTAGACCAAATATTATATAGTAGTGAGTGGTGTATTCTAACATTCTTAAATGTACTTTGTAGGTGTAACATCTGGTGACGGGGCCAGCGCGGAGGTGGCTGTGTTGGACCAGGACTCGGAGGCCTCTGGGGAGGAGGCGGCGGTAGAAGAGCTGGCGGACGTTCCTGTGGGGGATCAAACGGTGGTGGCGGAAACAGGTAAGCTATATATTCCTTACTTATTGAGATTGAAGACTGCATAGTGTGCTTTCTGCACGGGTGTATTACAATTACAAATCAACCAGGTAGTAGCCTCCTCGAAATGTACTTCGACTTAGCTGTGAAGTTTTTGGTGAGAAGAATCCCAATAAGTTCTTAGACAAACGTGATGGATGGGATGAACGAAAAGCGAAAGAAGGGTGTAAGTAAGTGGGACGCGAACTTGTATGATGGCTGGCAAAGAAGAACGATATGTGTTTGCTTGGCCCCCGAGGTGGCTCGGAAGGAAAGAATATGGTATGGTGCATGGCTGGGTCAATGATGAAGCAAGGATGGGTGGAAGGACAGCAGCCTGGGTGGGTGAAACAGAAACTGTATGTGTGCGTATACTTTGACTGAATGGATGCCTGGAGCATGGTATTCTCTGACTCTTAGATAGCACATGTGTATCTAGAGAGAGTAGATGGTCGCCAGGTGAAGTAAGTGTTACCTTGAAGAGCATGTACCACCGCACCCGCACGTCCGTTCCAGTGCAGGGAAGGCAAGGAAAAGAAATTGTAAATGTGTCCAATACTACCATGAATAGTAGCAGTACTTTGTATTGCGTTTGCATTCACAGCATATATCTGGTTATTACGGTGGACACTCCGTACCTCTCTTAATAACTTTAGTTTACTTGTAGTACGTCATTCATGTGTGGGTGTATCACTGTTCACTCAATATTATGCAAAGCACCTAAAGTCATCTCATCTGTCATTAAATACGTCCCATGTGAAGTGATAGATAATCAAATTAGTTAGCTTCTTCAGTTTCCTTTTCTAGTACTCATTTGCACTGTAGGGTGAAAGGTAAATTAATTAAGCAGTAGCCCTTGTAACAGAGTATTCTCAGTGCCACCCGTAATAGAAAAGTAATAGCTTCACCACCTGCATGTACTGGACCGGTACAGTAACGCAAGTCTGTCTCACTCATCATGGTGTGCAACTTTTTTTCTCGGGTGCAAGTTCACTGTGCTGTGTCCATGTCATTCTGCCGGCTTGCATAAGATAACGTACCCATTTCCCTAAACAAGAGAGAAGAAGAAGAATAAGACTGGTGTACTGTCATAGTCGACTGTAATGGAAGTCCATAGTGGTCGTAGAATTAGTTCATTAAACTACCACTACTGTTAGAGCAAGGATGCAGAAGTGGGAGGTTACATAGATACTGTCCTCAATAGTTATGTACTGTGCTTTCAATTTGCTACTTGTACTCTGTGACCCAACTTTCGGCTCAATCACTTTGTGTTATTAATAAGGAGCATTGGTTACAGACTATGTCTTTCTTTCTTCATATAGTTGCTCCTTCCAAATTAAAAACAAGGAGGGAGCAGGCTAGATTGGCCCGGCAACGGAGGCTGGAGGCCACAGTCGCCGAATATCGGCGGCTGGTGGCCCTGGAGGAGGAGGAGGACACGCAGTCGAGCGGGGCAACATCCTCGACTGTGACCACTGCATCCTCCTCCGTGACTAAGCCAGCGGGACCGAGCCGGGCTAAGAAAGACGACCGCCACCGCCAAGCAACCGAAATACCAGCTGCCCCCCACAGGAGCTGCAAGGAACGCCAACGCCGCCTACGAGTCCGCATGTCCAACCTGGAGCAGGAGGTCCTGAGGTATAAGAACTTGGTTAAGGGCCTCCGCTCCGAGCTTGCCACCCTCCGCAAGGAGTATGATGCCCATGCCGCATCATGCACCAGCACCAGCACCCTCCAGTAGTGGAGTGTCCCTTACCCTTTTTTTATAGACTTTTGGGGGGTGGGATTTGGGAGTTGGGATCGTTTTGGGACGTTTCAGAGACAATCGTTGGGGTTAGGGTGGGTGAGGGAGATTATTTTGTTAGGGCTAAATAAATATATTTTTCAACTTTATCTGACCATACCTGTTTTTTACTGCTTTTCAGTCTGGTGGGTGGGGGGCGGGGGTGTAACAGTAACTTTGTTTTCCTGAACAGTCGTAGGACTTTAGTAGTACAACCGTCAATCTCTTGTCTACTCCGAAATAATACTCCATTATACTACCTCCCACCAAACGCTTATCTTACCTGTAATTTGTGTTAGAAATTAGGGCTAGGCCCAGGGCTGGCTCCAGGTGAAATGGGGATTAACGTTGTCAATCCTGGGCGGGTGACATTTCCTCATTGCGGTGGTACTAGTGGTGTGACACAGTGGCAGTTGCATGCCTATGGAAAAAAAGAAAACGAAACCTTGTTTGTCCTCCTTACTGTAGCATTACAACGGTTACGGTACGATCGAGAAAATAGCAGGTGACAGTACACTAGAACAGTGCCATAATGTAGCCTAACAAATGGTAAAGTATTTGCTTGCAAGTATAACTAGTACTTGCGTTGAATTTATTTGACATTGGCTACTACTACTAGAAGATATAGTACTGAAGCTGAGTAAGTCTAGAAGATATCCTCGTATTCCTTCACCAGCCTGTTGCTGCTATGACCTTATCCTCCCCAGCAAGTGTGTGGAATTATTGATGTCATTTTAGTCAGACATCAAGCAAAACAACACAGCCCGGGGGAAGAGGGTTAGGGTTTGTAAAATGGATGGGAATGGGGGTTTCTTTTTGGGTAGGTTTTGTTGAGAGAAGAAAAAAAAGCAGAGCATGGACAAACAATAATTGAAGATACAGACAATCTTTGGTTACAAACTAAAGGTAAGCACATGCAGTCACACTCATAGAATAAAAGACAACAATGGATACTGTATCTGTATTGCGTATGTTGTTGGAGTTGTCCTGTTGAATTTGGTAAGTAAGTTGCATGCAGCAAACAATTCCTCTTATTGGCGGCACTCCTCCATTCCAGCTGACGCTTCGTCCATCAATGTGGTGACCACTGACAGAAGACACCCTGTCCACTGCCTGCCTGGCGGATGTTGACTGAAACCCGGCCTGTAATTATTGAACGGAAAACAGGAAGTGCTATTACAATACCACTGATAAATAAATAAAAGGTATGTACGCTGTGTGGTTCAAAAAGTGACACTTTGATTTCCCTAATAGACAGTACAATATTTTTGAAATTGCGTGCTCTGTCTGAGTCACCTTTTTAAGGATCAATAAGTATGGCCAAAATATTATAGCGGATCTTTCCCCTCAAGGTAGGTGTACTACTGTGTTTTAGAACAAAATTTGACCTTCCCAGCAATGCTCCCACCAAGACCCTTACTAAAGCCAGTCGCAAAAATGTAGAAGAACCCCAATCATATCTCCAAAAACGATGCCTAGCAGAAAAATGGTTACAAAACGTACTTTGAAAGTAACAGTAGGCCCAAATACAGACCGTGGATTGTATTCAAACCACTTGCAAGCAAGCAAAAGTATCCATAGCCAGCATCGCTCCAACAGTGCTCTACAACAACAGAACCGCGTTGCAATAGAACCCCCCGAAACACATGCAATCCTGCTGCTAGGGCTAACCCTAACGAACCCTAACTTACAAAAAGTGCCAAAACTGGTGTTTCCTTATGGATTTTGTCCAACAAACTTCTAGCCGGTATTAGACCTTCCCAGGAATGCCCCAGGCAAGACCCGCCAACCCACCCGCAAAAAAACACCCGACACAACACCCCCAAACAGCGAAAAAGCTAAATCTCATACTTACAATGTCTCTCGGCCTTCGGTCCAAACGTGGCGCTGTGCAGCTAGGTCGTCATCATCATCAATCATCATAACTCCTGTTTTCCACCACAGATTTCCTGAAAAGCAAATGCAATCAAGATTAGACTGTCGCAGCAGTGCTTCGACAGAGACCCCGGCCGCAACCCACCCACGAACAGCAGGAAGCCCCCCAAAACGCTACATTGAGCAAGATGTCTGAAGAAATGGCAAAAAAAAGGCTGTTCCTTATGGATTTTGTCCAAAACACTTCTATCCGGTATTAGACCTTCCCAGGAATGCCCCAGGCAAGACCCGCCAACCCACCCGCAAAAAACCACCCGACAACACCCCCAAACAGCGAAAAAGCTAAATCTCATACTTACAATATCCCTCGGCCTTCGTTCCAAATGCGGCGCTGTTCAGCTAGGTCATCATCATCAATCATCATAACTCCTGTTTTCCACCACGGATTTCCTGAAAAGCAAATGCAATCAAGATTAGACTGTCGCAGCAGTGCTTCGACAGAGACCCCGGCCGCAACCCACCCACGAACAGCAGGAAGCCCCCCAAAACGCTACATTGAGCAAGATGTCAGAAGAAATAGCAAAAAAAAGGCTGTTCCTTATGGATTTTGTCCAAAACACTTCTATCCGGTATTAGACCTTCCCAGGAATGCCCCAGGCAAGACCCGCCAACCCACCCGCAAAAAACCACCCGACAACACCCCCAAACAGCGAAAAAGCTAAATCTCATACTTACAATATCTCTCGGCCTTCGTTCCAAATGCGGCGCTGTTCAGCTAGGTCATCATCATCAATCATCATAACTCCTGTTTTCCACCACGGATTTCCTGAAAAGCAAATGCAATCAAGATTAGACTGTCGCAGCAGTGCTTCGACAGACACCAAAAATTACACACAAACCCCCGGAACCCCGCCAAAGAGCACCTCAAAGGCAAGCAAGTCAGCAAAAACGGCAAGAAATTTCCACCTCATATTTGGTCCAAAACACTTTTGTCCATTATTAGAGCTTCACAGCAATGGGCCCAAATCCGTCAACTCACCCGCAAAGAAGTACAACACCCCCACAAGTGCTGAGTCTTTCTTCATTGGGCGTAATCCAGCACTCTGCTTGGAGGGAAATCGCAGTCTGGAGGAGGAGGATAGAGGAGCATGTTCTTCAGAACTTGTGAACCTGAGGAATGTAGACTGCGGCACCTTCAAATCAATAAGCAAACAAGTGAAGACAGTTCTGATGATGGTCTTGTTTTTGGGATTAGGTGATTAAAGTTTGAATTAAATTAACTGTGCAAAACAAAGAAAGAGAGACACAAAGCACACAGGAATAAAAGTGAATAAGGACGAAAAAGAAAGTTCTTGATTGATTGTCTCATTTTCAGGGCTCGGTGTCAGGGAATAAGAACAAGATTTCGTCATCATACTCTGCGAATTCAGGCTGGATGAGGTCAGTGGCACCGAACAGATAAAAAATCCCCTCATCTACGTTGCTGTCCTCCTCGTCTTCATGCGGCGTGCTTTCTCGTACTTTGTAATCTGGTGGTATGAGGTGCTGATTCATCTTGATCATTGTCAGCCGCTCCACATTTTTGGGCGAGAGGCGGCTCCGTTTGGGAGTTACAATGCCACCAGCAGCACTGAAAACACGTTCAGAAGACACACTTGCGAGTGGGCAAGACAAATAGTTTATAGCCAGGTTGAAGAGCTGTGGCCACAATTGTTTTTTGCCATGCCAATACTGCAATGGCTCATCATTAAGGAAGACCTCTGTTGAGTCATTCAGATAGTCCTGCACCATCGACTCAAGGTCATCAACTGTTCCTCCACTTTGCTTACTTTTTGCTGTGCCTGTGACATTTTTTCGAGAACCATACCCCATCAAACTTAGCCAATCCTCCTCCCCAGCCACTGTTAGTGTTGTCATTTTGTGTGGTGCAGATGATCCAGTTGCCGGTGTCTTTAACGGCTGAGAGGTCACTTGTGCCCCAGCCACAGGTGCAGAAGTGGATTCTTGTGACTGCGGATGGCCTGCTGATGCTGATGCTGATGTACTGGCTTCTCCTTCAATAACCTGCCGTTCTTTTTCAAACCTCTTGGCTGACCAGGCTAACCAATGTTTGTACTTTTGAACATCTGCATCAGCGAAAGGAAAGAATGCGTTGTCTGCCAGCGCCTTTTTGTAGCGTGGATCCAGAATAGTAGCACAAATGTAATGCTGATCTGAGTTGATGTTTTGAAGACGTTCATCACCACGTAGGCGATGTAATAATTTCTCAGACAAAATGAAATGTTTTTTTTTTTTTTCATCTTTTTCAAACTCAGAAGAAACCGCCATCAGTTGGTGCTCCAGTATGCACAACAATGGGATAGCTTTTCCCAAATTACAGTCCTCCTGGCTGACTGCACGCGTGAAGAACTCAAAAGGACGAAGCATGTCTGTCAGGCTTTTAACTATGTCCCATTGCGCCTTACTCATCCGCAGGTCCTCCTTCTGAGATGTAGCCTCTGTCAAGAAATAGTGATCGAGTACCGTATACTGCTCATACAGACGCTCAAGCATGTAGAAGGTTGAGTTCCAACGTGTTGCCACCTCCTGGATGAGTGCTTTCACTGGCATTCTACGTTGAAGTAGCAGTCTCCGCAGATGCTTCCGGGCCTTAAAAGAATGGCTGAAATGGTTGCACATTTTGCGGCAGGTGGCCATTACCTCGAACGCTGGACTCTCTTTATCACTCAAGAATTTTTGAACTACCAGGTTGATACAGTGCGCCAAACACGGCACTCTAACATGGTCACCAATGAACATGGCCTTAACTACATTGGCGCCATTATCCGTGGAAACATAACCAATCTTGCGTTTTAAGGGGGATAGCATTGTCAAGACCTTTTTGTTAAACTCTTCCAAAAGGTTTTCTGCTGTGTGACTTTTCTCCAAGCCAAACATGGCTAGTGTTGCATGTTTCCGAGCAGCTTTGAAAACTTGGTCCGGGTCAACACCTGCGTTTAGCTTTGCTTTAACACCTGAAAAAGAGACCCAGTGTGCAGTGATGCACATGTAATCATCGCCTGGGCCACTGGTCCACATGTCTGTTGTCAGATGTATTGTGTGAACAGCACTCTTCTGCAAAGCTGCCCCAATCGCCTGCAGCACATCTTCATGTAGTGCTGGAACCGCAACTCTGGCAAAATAGAACCGGCTCGGAACCTTCCATTTAGGGCAGAGCGTTGCCACTAATTCAAGAAAACCTACCGCTTCTACAAAAGAAAAAGGTAGAAGGTCCACAGCTAGCATTTTAGCCAGCTTAGTGTTATACAGACGCGTCAGTGGGTGGTTGCGTTCATATGGCACGTCTGAAGTAAGCATTGTTCTAATGTTGCCCTGGACCAAGCATTTACGGGCTGATAATGACTTCGTTGACCCAATTTTGCTCGCTGGCGAACTTTTGTGCGTTGGTGTCTCACTCGCTCCAACACTCTTAGTGTGCCTCACATTGGGTGTGCTGCTGACAGGGGTACTGGGTGTAAGGGAAGTGTTTGACACGTCTTCTTCCTGCTCGTCATCATCAGATGAAACATCAACGTTTCCTTGAATTTGGCCTTTCTTGATCGCATCTAGGTGCGCAAACCATCTGACAGTGTGCTTTCTCTCAAGATGACCTCTCTGGCCGCCGGTACCATAGTTGGTACCTGACTTACCACGACTAACTGCAAGCTTAAAAACGGTACAAATGGCAAACTTTGGATTTTTTGGACAAACAGTAAAGAAGTCCCAAACTGGGGACTTGAAGTGTCTGTGGGACCTGGAGGAGGCGGCGATACTGGTGGTGGTGGTCATGAAGCTAATGCCAGATGAAGTGGAGGATCTGGATTGCCCAACTTTTGTACGTTTTGCACTTTCACCGCCACTAATTAAGGTCGAGGTTGACGGAGGTCTCTTCTTGCCAGAAAGAAATATGGAAGCGGGACGAGTTGGTGTACTACTTAACTCCAATTATTGTGGTGTTTCCACTGCCTCCTCATCGACAACATCATCATCATCATCACGCGCAGCAGCTCTTCGGGCTAGGGTCAAAATGTCTGTTTGCTGCATGCCCGCTGGGGCTGCAGTGACCTTTATGATGACTGGGTCGTCGTTGGCAGAGTCTTCATCAGCAGCAGTATCCGCCACTTCTTGTTGAGCCTCATCACACTCCATAACTCTGAGACTTTGGACGAGCTTCCTTTTACGCTTAACTACCTTTGTTGGATCATGGTGTGCCTCACTCTCAGACGGCTGTGGTGCTGGTTCCCAAGTTTGATCCGTATCATCAGAAGGAGGTGTGCTTGAAGAGGATGTAGACACCACCCTTGATCTCTTCCTTGCTAGGGGTGCGGAAGACAATGAAGGATCATCAGGAGGAGTGGCTTCCTCAAATGATACCTCGCCTTGATTGTCGATTTCCTGATGTGCCCCTACTTCGGGAGGAACAACTATTGTGGGCACTTGTGACCCTCCATGCACCTCTGCTTGCGCATCTCCTTGCGCTGCCTCTCCTTCCACATGTACTTGGGCTTGTACTTGCACATGTGATTGTTGTTGCGGCTGTGGTTGTTCAACACTCGTCAGATGAGCTACAACAACCTGTGTTGATTGAGGGACATTGCTGCTGCTTTCTTGCGATGAGCCAACATCACTGGTCGATGGTGATTGAAGAACTATACTGGCTGCCTCTGCAGCACTCAAGGGCTTGGACTTAAGTTGGCGTGGTGGTGGTGGTGGCACTGAGCCCAATGGAGCGGGGGTGCTGCTGCCAGCTTGGTCCCCAGCAGATCCCGCTGCTGCTGCTGCAGGCATACTTTTTTTTTTACTCCCAAAAAAAGGGGCGGGCGGCACACCAGTGTCCCTGGTAACTTGCTTCTTCTGCTCCTTACTGGCACCTTTCTTGCTAGAGGAGCTACGGGTTACTTTTTTTGGGGCCATCTTCTTCAGAGCAGGTCAGCAGGCAGCAGTTGCACGAGTTGCAGAGGGTTCTGTGTCCAGACGTGACGTCGCGTGACGTTATGCTGCACACACCGCTGCAGGACTTCTTCCTGGCACTGGTGGTTCTCTTGAGTCTTCTTGTGCACCTAAAAGCAATGGAAGACAGAGGAACATCAGTTCAGTTATACACCCCAAAAAATCGACAAAACACAGAAAAATGAGCACAATCCCATGCCATCCATGATGTTTACATTGAAGACACCCCACAGAAAGACTAGGGACATGCAAGTATGCAACACTCACTACCCCATGGCATAATGGATGAAAAGTAGGCAAAATAAGTGCAGGCCTCAGACACTGCCTCTCCTCAAAATGGCCCCTTACACCCTAAGCACATGTTGCCTGTACCAGCCAGCACTCAAGATGGCCACCACCACCACCCACATGGCCAGTCCACATCAACAGTACACCCCCAAAAAACAGAAAAACAGCCAGAAATCACCACAATCCAATGCCATCCATGATGTTTACATCAAAGAGAGTGAGACCACACCACAGGCACACTCAGTCCATGTACCACCACCACCCCTGGGCAAGCAAAAGGCCACACCAGCAGCCCCCCAAAAACGACAAAAAACAATAAAATAAGCACAATCCCAGCCCATCCATGGCCTCAATTATGTTTAAATTCAAGAAGACACCCCACAGAAAGACTAGGCCCATGCAACACTCACCACCCCTGGGCAAAGGGCCACACCAGCAGGCCCAAAAAAACGACAAAAAACAATAAAATCTGCACAATCCCAGCCCATCCATGGCCTCAATTATGTTTAAATTCAAGAAGACACCCCACAGAAAGACTAGGCCCATGCAACACTCACCACCCCTGGGCAAAGGGCCACACCAGCAGGCCCAAAAAAACGACAAAAAACAATAAAAATCTGCACAATCCCAGCCCATCCATGGCCTCAATGGTGTTTAAATTCAAGAAGACACCCCTCAGAAACACTAGGCCCATGCAACACTCACTACCCCTGGGCATAAGGGATGAAAAGTAGGCAAAATAAGTGCAGGCCTCAGACACTGCCTCTCCTCAAAATGGCCCCCTTACACCCCAAGCACATGTTGCCTGTACCAGCCAGCACTCAAGATGGCCACCACCACCACCCACATGGCCAGTCCACATCAACAGTACACCCCCAAAAAACAGAAAAACAGCCAGAAATCACCACAATCCAATGCCATCCATGATGTTTACATCAAAGAGAGTGAGACCACACCACAGGCACACTCAGTCCATGCACCACCACCACCCCTGGGCAAGCAAAAGGCCACACCAGCAGCCCCCCAAAAACGACAAAAAACAATAAAATCTGCACAATCCCAGCCCATCCATGGCCTCAATTATGTTTAAATTCAAGAAGACACCCCACAGAAAGACTAGGCCCATGCAACACTCACCACCCCTGGGCAAAGGGCCACACCAGCAGGCCCAAAAAAACGACAAAAAACAATAAAATCTGCACAATCCCAGCCCATCCATGGCCTCAATGGTGTTTAAATTCAAGAAGACACCCCTCAGAAACACTAGGCCCATGCAACACTCACTACCCCTGGGCATAAGGGATGAAAAGTAGGCAAAATAAGTGCAGGCCTCAGACACTGCCTCTCCTCAAAATGGCCCCCTTACACCCCAAGCACATGTTGCCTGTACCAGCCAGCACTCAAGATGGCCACCACCACCACCCACATGGCCAGTCCACATCAACAGTACACCCCCAAAAAACAGAAAAACAGCCAGAAATGACCACAATCCAATGCCATCCATGATGTTTACATCAAAGAGAGTGAGACCACACCACAGGCACACTCAGTCCATGCACCACCACCACCCCTGGGCAAGCAAAAGGCCACACCAGCAGCCCCCCAAAAACGACAAAAAACAATAAAATCTGCACAATCCCAGCCCATCCATGGCCTCAATTATGTTTAAATTCAAGAAGACACCCCACAGAAAGACTAGGCCCATGCAACACTCACCACCCCTGGGCAAAGGGCCACACCAGCAGGCCCAAAAAAACGACAAAAAACAATAAAATCTGCACAATCCCAGCCCATCCATGGCCTCAATGGTGTTTAAATTCAAGAAGACACCCCTCAGAAACACTAGGGCCATGCAACACTCACTACCCCTGGGCATAAGGGATGAAAAGTAGGCAAAATAAGTTCAGGCCTCAGACACTGCCTCTCCTCAAAATGGCCCCCTTACACCCCAAGCACATGTTGCCTGTACCAGCCAGCACTCAAGATGGCCACCACCACCACCCACATGGCCAGTCCACATCAACAGTACACCCCCAAAAAACAGAAAAACAGCCAGAAATCACCACAATCCAATGCCATCCATGATGTTTACATCAAAGAGAGTGAGACCACACCACAGGCACACTCAGTCCATGCACCACCACCACCCCTGGGCAAGCAAAAGGCCACACCAGCAGCCCCCCAAAAACGACAAAAAACAATAAAATAAGCACAATCCCAGCCCATCCATGGCCTCAATTATGTTTAAATTCAAGAAGACACCCCACAGAAAGACTAGGCCCATGCAACACTCACCACCCCTGGGCAAAGGGCCACACCAGCAGGCCCAAAAAAACGACAAAAAACAATAAAATCTGCACAATCCCAGCCCATCCATGGCCTCAATGGTGTTTAAATTCAAGAAGACACCCCTCAGAAACACTAGGCCCATGCAACACTCACTACCCCTGGGCATACGGGATGAAAAGTAGGCAAAATAAGTGCAGGCCTCAGACACTGCCTCTCCTCAAAATGGCCCCCTTACACCCCAAGCACATGTTGCCTGTACCAGCCAGCACTCAAGATGGCCACCACCACCACCCACATGGCCAGTCCACATCAACAGTACACCCCCAAAAAACAGAAAAACAGCCAGAAATCACCACAATCCAATGCCATCCATGATGTTTACATCAAAGAGAGTGAGACCACACCACAGGCACACTCAGTCCATGCACCACCACCACCCCTGGGCAAGCAAAAGGCCACACCAGCAGCCCCCCAAAAACGACAAAAAACTATAAAATAAGCACAATCCCAGCCCATCCATGGCCTCAATTATGTTTAAATTCAAGAAGACACCCCACAGAAAGACTAGGCCCATGCAACACTCACCACCCCTGGGCAAAGGGCCACACCAGCAGGCCCAAAAAAACGACAAAAAACAATAAAATCTGCACAATCCCAGCCCATCCATGGCCTCAATGGTGTTTAAATTCAACAAAACAGTGGTATCATGCACCCATAACCAACCCTGGTCCTACTGGATACTGTGGCTACCCACAATATAATTTATTTAATTTTCTGAAAAAGTTCCAAAATTGTACTTGCAGCAACTGTAATGCCCCAAACAAACTTACTTGTGAAAGTTGATTTCTAATCCAAAAGTGATCCAAAGACAGTCAAAAAGGCCTCAAATCCAAATATCCAGCAGCACCCACAAAAAGTAATCCTTCCAGCTCCAGATCCAAATGAAAGTGACCAGGAGATGGACAAAGCACTGGGAGGAGCCTGCTGGACAGGAACAGGAAGTTGGAGACTGTGGGGCACTTCCTTTCCTTCCTCCCCCCCCCCAAAATGGACTCCTTGCAAAAAAAAAGGCCATGCAAATGTCAACCTGAGGAGTGATTCTGATAAAAATCATAATTTTCTGAAGGTTTATCCTGTTTGCTGGTGATTTTCTTGTGCGAAATTGCAAAATCTCTATTTCGCAAGTGCGAGATTGTTCCTTTCCGCCGCAACTACGTGTTCGCAATTGCGAACTCTCGCGAGGTGTGCTGTGCAAGGTGGCAAGCCGCGAGTACGTATTCGCGGGCGACAAACTCCCGCGGGAACACGCAGCAAGATCTAAAATGGCGCGTCACTCGCAAAGAAAAGCAACTCGGCAAACGCTAAAATGACGGAAAGTGAACGCCGTGCACCACGCCGCGCGCCGCAACCAAGCAAAAAATCCGCCGCGAGCGGATTCACGGATTTTCGACAAATTCGCGAGCGTTCGCGGATTGCGAATTTGCCGAAAATCCGAAAAATCCGCGAGCGGAGCGGATTTTACGCCCATGCTTACATGGCATCCCAGTCAAAATATCATATTTCAGTAACAGAGAGAAGCTTACAATTGCCTAGATAACAAATAGATCTCCTACTTCTGTATAGCCAATTTAATGGCATGCTTCACTTTCATCTCATCAAAATATGGAAATCGACCAGACTACCCTGGAGCTAAGGCTGCAGGTGACCCACTGGAAATGTGATTTTATTTTCCTCGATCTCCAGATAACTAGTGACTTAGAGGCAATATGCAGTGCCAGCTGTGGCCTATGCAGGTAAGAGCGGTGTGGCGGTGGGACTGGGTTAGGGTTAGGGAAATTCGACAGACGACCGCCAGGGAAAATTAAATAAATAATTTTCCCTTGTCATCATCTGTCGAAATCCCCCCCGCCCCCCAACTGGCCCCTCTGCCCTACCGCTCTTACCTGCACGGGCCACAGCTATTCAGCGCTCTTTTATACTATTTAACAAGGTTGTGCACTTTGAATATTGACCCCAGAATATCAATGGGGCACAATATTGAGGACAACATTTAAAAATATATATATCGACAGGTAAGTAAGTCTATATTTTCTACGCCTAACTCCACATATATGTACCTAGATGGTACATATATCTTCAAGGTATATAGATATGGAGTTAGGAATAGTAGGCCTATACTTCCTTATATGCACTTACGTTTTTCCCTTGATAGTCTGTCCTCAAAATTCTTGTACTAAGACATTCTTATGGGTCAGTATTAAAATCTTAAACTAGTAAATATTACACTTGAGTACTCCAGTGACATTTTAATTATTATTATATCTTATAGTGGACTACTTTCAAATCTCACACAAATATCCAGTGGATGGGGTGGACACTACGATGTCCGAGGAAAAATAATAAGTTTCAAGTCAGTAAAGTCATTTCACCAGGAAAAATGAATGCAAGGCAGCCTGCTCAGAGTTTCAATAGCAGAGCAGAAGTCCCAGAAAGGCCCAGCATCCTCACTCACTTCAAGAGATGACGTCATTTATTTATAAATCTAATTCTTGTCTTTGCTACTACCCATAATGCCCAAATGTACCATGAGTCTCTTCATTTTGTTTACTAGAAAGGAGTGTTTCAAAAGGCACAGAAGACCTTGAAATATACAGAAAAATATCAAAAGAATCAACTTTTTACTAGTATCCGAGTTAATACCTGGCTTTCTCCCAATATATTCCTTAATCTTCAAAATAGAGAAATATAAATAAATGCATGTAATGCTATAGAATCATTGGATACATAACGTTCCAAGTATCCCTGTTGTGTATCTTGTATTAAATATTAAAAATTGACATTTCCACTTGATGTGGATTCGTTTTGTACCCACCCAGCGTAATGTATTTCTAAAATAAGATTCAACAGAAGCTGCAGATTACTCTTTTCAGCTTTCAAAATTAGGGCAGTATCATCTGCATATAATTAAATTTTCTAGATGGGCCAGAAGGACACATGGGACATCTATGGCAAATGCCCTGCATAATATACATCTGTCCACAATTCTGATTATTAAGTATAATCAGTGATTTGAAGAACAGATAAGAAACAATTAACCTGAGTAATTAAGGGAGAAATTAATTTTCTCTAAGACTGAGGATAAAAAGTCTCGCTTACCAGGCCAGGCACCGCACCATCACTGATATTATCGCATCTCTGAAGGCAGTCAAGAGTTTCCACAAAAAGGTATTTGCATTCAGATTCCGGGTTAGCAGAAAGCCGTTTTGGTCCACACACATACCAAAGCAGCAGCTCTGGGAGGCATATGATTTATTGACACTTTGGCCACAATTTTGTAAATGGCAGGAGAGATATGGTGCTGATGAGAGTTCTTGGCAAACAGCACGCTTCCTGGCCTCTGATATTTTGGATGCTGATTCTGATCCTCTAATGGGATGCTTTTTCCACTCAGAGGATGTTTATATCTCGTTTCTCTGTTTCTTTTTGGACGGAATCAGATTAAACATCACCTTAGTGTTGACTTTCTTCTAACTTTTGGACCTCTGCTTTACCTTCTCCCCTGAGCTTATCTATGCTTGTGTAGTCAAAAGAAACATAAGAAGCAGGGTAATCGGCAATCTGTTAGAGTGGGAGAGCTGATCCATTAGGGTGATTGATGGAGACTCACAGGGTTCAGCAAGATCGAATGCTTCATTTCTTGCCTAAATGTTGGAAGGTGTTCCACAAGCAGTGGTCATGGTTTATCACAGGCTGGTGAACTAGGTGCAGCCACAGGTTTGTGGGCAGGGGATCACCATGGACATGAGGATCAGGCAAGGGATTTCAAAGGATCTTTCGCATTGCTCAGCAATCAATGATTCAATCATCTGGCGCTTGCAGGCCCCAGAGGTCCATGAGCGACATTGATTTGAAAATCACTAACAAGAGGTTGGCCTAATGCACATCATACATCAAACCACAGACGGCTCTTATTCTCAATCACATTTTGAGGGAAATTCCATTTATTCAGAAGGTTCAGCATGAACCCTCTGAACTGATTCAGATAAAGGAGAAAATTGTTTCCAAAATTACTTTCATGAGCATCATATTGTCAAGAACAAGATGGAAGCTAGAACAATTGATTTTGGAGGTTAAGACATGTGACATGCAAGTAAGGCTCCCAACAAGACTTTCAACCTGATTTAGAGTTTTGTGTATAGAAAAATTTCAGTCAGGTCAGAGTACTTTATGCCCTTGCCCTGACAGACATCCTCTCCACCACATTTAGAGATACCCGGAGGCCCCATTGATATCTATGTGCATAGACAGGAGTACCTGTCAAGGTGTTTATGTCAGTGTAGAAAAAGTTGAACGGACAGCTGAAAATTAAACTTTTCAAAGTTTTTTGTTTTTTAAAAACAAACTCCCAAAGTGGAGTTTGTTTAAAATAAAAACAACAATAAAGCTAATGACCTCCACACATTCGAAATTTCCTCTTAGTGTGCGGGCGTCATTATTGATTTCTTTCTGTCCCTTACTGATAAGGTTTTCCTGGTGGTGATTGACATGAAAGGGAAGTAATTAAAGCATCCAACCTACCTAGGGTGGATGGTGTAATGTCCTTTCTCCAACAGCCCCTCATTAGGAAATATTCTGTCGATGGAGCCAATGAGGGCTCGATCAACAGAATACTTACAGTCTGCCCATCTCAAAATAAGTCAGGCGGACTGGGTGTTTGGTGGGCAGGATACTCTGCTCTCCAAACTCAAAATCAGGCTCCAAGTGTAGTCTGTGCTGGCTGATTTTATATTTTGTCAGACGGTTCTACCACTAAATTCTTCCTGGGGAAAATTCAGGCCGAAAAAGGAAATATAGTTGACAAACTGGAGGTTTTGAATTTTCTTGAGTTTTACCTTATTATCTATAAAGACAGGTAGAAAAAGTTGAGGAAAATGTGATTATCACTATTATGTGAAACAATTTGGAAGATTAAATGCATGTGTTAAGATAAAGCTGAATAACACAAAGTAAGTAGGTCAGTGTCTCACCCAAGAGGTTGCCAATGGCACGAGGTGTAAATTCCTGGCACCAAAGTGACAGTGATGAAGGACTTATTTGGCTATTTCTGGAACTGGTGATGGGTCCAAGGGAGGCAGTGGGCAATTTCGGACTAATGTGGAGCAGCCGCGGCCGGTAGTGGGAGTACTTGCCGGGCGGTGACGCGGGGAGGGGGAGAGGCAGGGTGGGGGATAGTAATGTATGAATTACGGACCTTAACAGGTAAGTAAACATATAAATAAATAAAACAAATTTCGTTACGTGCACTGCATCACCAAATGCGATGCAGTGCGTGCAACAAAATTTGTTTTATTTATTTAATATGTTTACGTACCTGTCAAGGTCCGTAATCCATACATTACTACCCTCCACCCTGCCCCTCCCCCTCTCCACATCAGTGCCCGGCAGGTACTCCAACTACCGGCCGCGGCTGATTTGGAGTACCTGTTGGCATGCTCAATATAAAGCGGCTACAGGTCAGTGATCAAGTGGAAATGATGTACAGAAATTACATCTGGAGGTTAGCCTCACTACTGTTTTTCAGAATAATTATGAGATTGGAGTGCAGGAATCCGCCGCGCCTCACTAACTGCTTTGCAGCAGTGAAAGAAAACATAAAATGATAATAACTTGATGTTATTCTCATTTTATTTGTTCCTGTTGCGGCAGCATGGGGGTAGGGCGGGGCTGATCTGCTCACAGCAGGGCAGGGGAGGAGTGGTTGGCACACTGAAGTGCGCATAACGCTTTGGCCCGCCGTCTCGGGCCGGCCAAACAGTCATGCTCACTTAGCATGTTCTCCACCCAGGCTGCATTACAGCCTGGATGGAGAACATGCCTAGGCCCCCAGTCCCTGTCTGAGCACCCAACTACGGCACTCAGACCAATCACAATGCTGCATTGCAGCGTTGTGATTGGCTCAGGGGAGCCTGGCTGTTTCCTGTTCGGCATACACGGAGGAGAGATGACGGGGGCCAGAGCGGCTAGGAGGTAGGAGTCTTTTTCTTTTCTGCACCGTCTTACCCCTCGCACCCACCTCACCAAGCCAACATCCATGGCCGCCGCAGGATAACAAATTCGATGGCTAAATTTCGGAGTGGGATCGCGGACTTACAAGTTTGTCACCCAAAATGTAAACAGCTCGAATAATGAGCTAAAATTGCCATTTGGTTATGTCCAGAACAAAGGTCCAAAAATGTTTTTTATAGGAAACACACAATCAGGGCTGGACTGGGAAAGCAAACCAGCCTTGGAAATTAAGTGTACCGCCGTTGTGAGGCTGGTGGGAAACACTGCTGCTGCTTTTGGTACAGGGGGCTGATATTGCAGCGCACTGCAAAACCGGCCACCTGTACCAAAACTTGCTCCCCTCGGTCCAAAACCGTCTCTCGCCCTTCTGGCCCACTGGGAAAATACCTGGTGCCCATTACGGCCAGTCCGGCCCTGCTCACATTGCTTGGTAAAAAGGTCATACATTTAAATATAACTGGCTGCACAAGTTTTTTTTATACCTGCTATTGCCCCACATGGTCCTTAATTATGCAAATGCCTCACCCCATACCTTAATTACAGTGGCAACATTTGACTTGGAATAACTGATAAGACCTGGTGTTATCAGGGAATTATCATTAGTTATCTCCCTACAGAGCCGTATGGAATGGGGAACAACCGACTCTGCGTTTCACGAATTCTAGGCCTTTTTCTGACCACATATCCACCTCTTCGAACAGGAGGATATATGGCCGGTATAACACAAAATGTAACCCATAAATGCAATTTTCAGTTGAAACAGAAATTTTACCGAACATAATGGTCCTTAAGGTACAACAATAATAATTAAAACAGAACAAATGAAATTAGAGGGCAAAGGCAGATGGGCTCCGGCGCATGTGTTAAATTTAACATGTTTGTTTATTCTTTTAGTTTTCTAAGATTCCATGACTAATAAATCCATTGTGATCTGCAACTTGATTTGGCAACAAGCTCTCTCACCAGGTACAACTGTGATGGGGAGGATTTAGGTCTGATTGATGTTTTTGCATAAGCGTAAACCCTGAGTGTAAGATCTCACCTACATTTTAAAAAAAGTCCATCCCAGTGTCCCGGATTTTTTTTTTTATCTAAGGGACATCTCTTGCGTTGGTAAAAGACTGAACCAACATGATTGTTGGATCATTCAATGATTGCTGTCTCCACAGGGTGTGGTACCAGAATATCAGTGTTAGAATATTGCCTGACATAAATATTGTTTTCTAAATATCATCTACAGAAATACTGTCCTATTAAAAATAATAAAAGAAAAACTACACCCAATAGGTTAATCTTTTTGTAAATGATATTTAGAACACCATGGGGCAGATTCCGATTTGGTAAAATCCCCTACGAATAACTGTAAGGAGCCTATTTCCCGTACAAATTGTACACCTTCAACGTCCCCGTACATACGATGAAGTACGATCCGAACCCAAAGCAGATCTCCGTACGAATCATACCAAACACCGTACGACAAAAAAATAAGTGCGAATTGTATCCGGAACACGCATTACGCGACGTCCGTACGTAACCAAGCAGCAGTTTCCGGCCCAGCAAATACGATTTCTCTCTGCGACACTCCGTACAACCCTTTTTCTACTGGAGTTCAAAAGGTCTGTAAAAGCAGAGTCCGACCTGAACCGCATCCCCGGTACGTGACGTACACCCCATGAACTCCTTGGCCCGTGTCATCCCAGTCCTGTACGCCTACGACCTGGTGCACAGAAACCGACAACGGCACATACGGTGAGAACAACGTACCGCAACAACGGAAGTATACTTGTATGGTGCATCTTACACGCTCGCGTATAGTACCATTGCAATAGTAATATGAGCCGCACACACACGCCATGAATGTTGGGGTACGGTGCATTTCACGCGCTCGCGTATGGCATCATTGCAATACTGATACGATGCGCACACATGCCATGAATGTTGGGGTACGGTGCGTTTCACGCGCTCGCGTATGGCACCATTGCATTAGTAATACGATGTGCACACATGCCAGGAATGTTGGGGTACGGTGCGTCTCACCCGCTCCTGTACGACACCCTCACAATAGTTATATGAGGCACACACATGCCATCAACACCATGTGGCCGACAGTAGAGGGGTGGGTGGATATGACTCCCAGCAGTGGCCAACAGTATGGGGGTGGGTGCAGAGGACTCGGAGCAGTGCCCTGACATATGAGGGGTGGGTGCAGAGGACTCCCATCAGTGCCCAGATATATGAGGGGTGGGTGCAGAGGATTCCCAGAAGTGCCCAGACGTATGAGGAATGGGTGGATATGACTCCCAGCAGTGCCCAGACATATGAGGAGTGGGTGGATATGACTCCCAGCAGTGGCCAACCGTATAGGGGTGGGTGAACAGGACTCCCAGCAGAGGCCAACAGTTTGGGGGTGGGTGCAGAGGACTCCCAGCAGAGGCCAACAGTATGGGGATGGGTGGATATGACTCCCAGCAGAGGCCAACAGTATGGGGGTGGGTGCAGAGGACTCCCAGCAGAGGCCAGACATATGAGGGGTGGGTGGATAGGGCTCCCATCAGTGCTCAGATATAGGGTGGGTACATCATCATCAGCATACCACAACTACATGGGGGTATGTGCACATCCCTAACTTGTGACTATAATGATAGTGCCATAGCAACACATCACTTACAGCAGTGTCCCACTCCCTGGAAGATGGATTACTTTCACACACTGCATGACACACCACATGTGGGTGTGATGTCAAATTCCACATGCATACACACCCATGGAGGCTGCAGGCGAAATACACACCCTACCATCATGACACAATAGTGTATAGTGATGTAACAGCCTACCAAACAAAGAGAGCGAAAGGGAACACACACCGTCACGCACATCCCAGGACTGAGATTAATGTCCAGGTGGTAGTCAGACCACCAAGATGTAGTCTCTCATGGAAGGAATAGGGTTGAAACCCCTTAGATACAATGCACAAAATTGTGAGTCATGTGCCCAAATACCCTGCATAACAATCCCCAACATCGGGGTAGGCTGTGATTACACACATGCATAGTGGTGAAAAGGGTGAATGTGTCCATGAAGGCATTTGTAAATACTCAAAACACAAGTACAGTGATTTGCAAGCATGGCACAGACAAATGAGCAGTAGACATCTGTGAGCAGGCATGGTCATTGTTGAAGGGAACCGTCACCAAAAAAGGAAATGTGCACACATGTCAGCACAACAATTGTGCAACTGTCTGCAGTGAAGATGTCAGGTGCCACAGAGGAAGGAACACTCCTTGGGACAATGTCTCTAGCCAAACTGAACACACACAACCAATGATTGATTGCTGAGACATTGTGATGGCACACAGATACCATGGTCCACCTCATGACCAACAACAAAAAACATCTTTCAGAACCCCAAAACATTACCATGACACCAACTCCAGGCCCCTCATCACCAACATCTAGTACCTGAAATGCAATAGTGTTGAACGTAAAATAAAAGGCTTTATTCAGCAGGAAAATAAAAGATGTGCAAAAATGAGTCTGTGCTCAAATAAGGCCAATGGCCAGTCCTCACAAATGTCCTTGTAGGGGGACGTTGGGTAGGCTATCTACCCCTAACTTGCCTGCACATGAACTAGCTAATGGGATGTAGACCCTTGGGGGGCATCATCGGGGGCAGGACCAGGTACCGTAGGGACAGGAGTGGTAAGGGTAGGTGTGGTGGGTGCAGGGGTGGATGTATCCTCCTCAGTGGTTTGTGCAGCGCCGAAGGTGGACTCATACTCTGCGCTGCTCACTGCAGCCAGTTCGGCCAGCCCAACCCCTGCACCCGAGGACAATATTGGAGTGGAGGGGGAGGGCTGTGAGGGTTGTGCACTGTGGCTCTAGCTGCGTGTATGCGGTCTAAGCCCAGTCCCTGTGGGTGTGCCTGCAGCCCCCTGAGTGTGCGTGCCAGGAGGTGTGCGCTTCGCCATATGTGGGTGTGTGCTGCCTGTGTCTGTTGGTGTGCGTGATGGTGCCTTCCTGCATGTGTGTGGGACAGGTATGGGAGAGGGGAGTGTGGATGGGTCCAAAGGAGGGGGGGACGGACCGCTGCAGGAGGGAAACTGCTGCGGTCAGTGATGAGTCCATGGACTGCATAATCCGAGATTGGTCAGACATCGTTGCTGACATGCCCTCCATGAAAGACAACAACTGTGTCAGTATTTGAGTGTGGGCATGGAGGACATTCAGCAACGATGTCTGACCAACCTGCAACTGGCGGAGTAAGTCCACAGACTCCGCACTGATGGCAGCAGGGGTGACAGGGGCAGGGGCTGCGGTGCCGGGGCTGAAGGAGACATGGGGGGCTACACGGACAGAAGGGACGGGAGCAACTGGGAGGGTGAAAATGGTGCTGGAGGGGGCGGGTACAGACTCGGTGCTGCTACCCGGCGTTGCTGCAAATTCCCCCTCCTCCAGGGAGCCAGAATCGGATCCATCGGCGTGGTAAGAGGTTTTGCCTTCCAACAGGTCCGCAGACTAACTCCCCTCACCCTCCGTGCCACTGGCTCCCTCAGACTCCTCCACGCTGGTGGCACTGTGGCTGTGTCCCTCCTCTTGGTCCGTGCAGCTGTCTCCTCCTGTTTCTGGTGATGATGCTGTGGGCAAGGAGAAGAAACAGAAATGCATCAGTCACCTGTACACATCTGACACATGAGCACAAAAATAGTAGGTCACACTGCAAATCATGCCATGCAGCATGAGTAACAGCCAGATAACGCTGCACATATTTGAGCCTTGTACTGCCCAGTTGGTCTAGACACATTGCAACTTGGACACAATGATCCAAAGAACACACCAGGCCACAACTTGAATGAGAAATACACAGAGAAGCTAGTGTTTGTTTACAGGAGAGCGGATCAATACAATGAAGTGATGCCATCTCAAGTTCACAAAGAAAGAAACAGTAGTGGTGCCCCTCAGGGCAAACTAACCCACCTCACTCCCCAAGATGACACCACACTCAGAGCCCTGTAAGTACATTGTGCACAAAATATAAATGTAAATAAATGTTGGTATTTTGGGACTCACCATACTTTACACAATCGACATGTATTGAATGTGGTAATTCGCCATCTTGTGAAGAGAACACGTATGTGTCTGTATGAAAGATGTCTCACAAGGAAATGCACACTAAAAAACATTTACACATTCATTGAAAAAGCTGGCACCCTTTAAGATAAAACACTGTTAGAAACAAATGGCGTTGCAGATTGTCCATATACATGGTCCAACAGAGGTCTTGATGTCTTGACACTCATTAGTTTGTATAATTGACAACAAAGGAGTTTCAAGACCTCAAGACCACTGTGGGGACATGTATAGGGAGATCAAGGCACACCATTAATCGCTAACACTGGCCTCTTTGAAAAGGTGCCAGCTTCTTTCAAGAAAGTGGAAATGTTGTTTTGTGTGCACTACCTTGTGAGACATCTATCATGCAGGCACATACAGGTCATTTACACTATTCGTCATATTAACACATTCTAAACATGAACAACTTTTAACAAGTGTTGTAAATGCCAAGGTACAATCATTTATGTGACACAACTTGAAATATGTCAGTCCTCACATGGGCATCCATTCCCTGATGACACAGTTGCTTGCACATAAAACCTACTGGCTGTCTTGTGGAGTGGCACACATGTCCCAACTCTGGACAATGCTTAAGCTATTGGGCCAGCAATTGTGATGAACAAATTCATTGCTGCATTGTGGACACACCGTTATTCCCAGGCAAAATGTCAACACAGAAGGGTGCACACTAAGACAAAACAGCGTTCCATCTGAACTACTTGCATGTGGCAAAAATGTATGAGCCTGAATCATGTCTGGAACAAAATGACATAGGCTGCTAAGCCCCAACTGAAATCACTGGCCACCATCACAGGGGCAGTGCATGGTGAATTATTGTTCAGCCAATTCTCACCCACAGGTCAGACCTGGCAAGGCTAAATCAGGCAGGCGACAAACAACCATCAAAAGATTGTTGTGAATAGTCACACAGGCACTGCCCAGTGTGAGTACGCACAAGCCAAATGTTGTATCCCTGTCCAGTGGACACATGTAGCAGACACAGGGAAAATACAAACTATGCCAGGGACCAATGCCACAGAGGCAGAACCCATGCTGAACCCACATAGAATGGGCACAGTGTTGGATGACACACATGATTAGGAGGCCAGGGTGTCTCAGGGGACTGTAGTGGGCACACTGATCCGTGGGTCTGGAATGAGCTGACTGTACCATGAGCAACCGTCATGGCACTATGCATATCTCCCACTGATGTACATCATGTCTGAGGACACAGCATAGGTCATGCATGCTGCATGGGTGTGCAGTTGAAACCTCACACTCCTATGTTGAGACTCATCATCAGTGCCAACAAATATGAAGCCCAAACACAGTGCACAGGTCATGGCACAGGCAAGATTCCAAACACATGTCACAGGCGACCCTCCCACATGATGCGGAACTCAATGTGCAGTCGTATTTTCTTGCACCCTAGATGAACATGTGCAAATGTGATTAAATACAGACCAGGGGACACATGCTAAGGATGAGAAGGGATGAAAATGAGCACCAGGTGACTATGGGGAACCGAAAAGGCACTGCACATATAAGCAGTCTGAGCAGACACCCCAACTGTGGGAGTATAGCCAGGCTTCAGAGCACTACAAAAAGCAGGTGACACACAAACCAATAAACAGCCATGTACCTACCCCCTCCTTGCTGCTGTCTCTCCTGCAACTGCCCATCGAGGTCTGGGAACACCACCGCCAGGACACGGAGCATGTGGGGGGTCAGGCGACGGCGTCCACCATGCCGGCGTGGAGGTGTCAGCTTCAGCTGGACCCGGGCGATAAGCCGGGTCCAGCACCGGATGTCCTGCCACCTCTTCTGCACGTTTCGCAGGTGCCGGTGAGGGCCCCCCCCCAGACCTGACAGCCCTGACGATGTCCCGCCAGATTTCCCCCTTCTTGTAGGCAGTTACCTGTCAGGAAGACACAGTGAGAAAACATCAGTACACCTGCTCCATGTCCCAGAGACACACACTTGCACATCTTTGATAATGTGAACAGGGCATAGGATGCTGACAGGACTTGCATCATTGTCCATGTGAATTTGGCCTGTGTGAAAGCCCCAATGCACTACATGGCATTGAAGGCCAAGAGATGGCGTAAGGGGTGCAACACACTCACTGATCATGGCACACACTGGGTAGCACATGCAACTGCAGGGTGTGTGACAGCACGTGCCAAGCAGTCACATATCCCACTCCACTGAAGAACCCTCAGCAGACCACACAGACACACCCTGGCACAGATCACTCGCCTGTCACTGACAACAGCGGATACAACCCTCACTTTGCACATGTGCCACTTGCCTGTGGGGTGTCACACGTGTTGTGCTAGCTTTGCAAGTCAGGCACACAGCACTGCTTACTTGTCACATCAGATGGGGAGAGCTGCTGCATACGCCATGCAGCAGTGTTGCAACACATCACATACATACTCACCCACATGACAAGGCACATTCACATACACCAATGTCCATGAAGTTGTATACATCATTTGGACAATCTCACCACAGGTCCACGCAACTCATGAACATCTGTGAGTACAGTCACCTGTCACTCTTTGGGGACCACTGTTCCACCTCAGAACATTTGGAAATAAAGACACCAAGGTCTGGCACGTCTGAATGTGTCATTAGCTATGCAGTGAATGTCACAGTAAGCACAATGCAAGTGAGGAGTGAACACATGAAATACATCATGCCCTGCATGAGAGACATCACCATGTACACCCCCTGGGACTCACTCCAAACCACATTGCATGTCTGTCCCACCTGGACACAATCCTGTTGTGACACTCACACAACAGGTGCACAGTCCAAGGTAGTGTAGTCAGCACTCACCTGCTCCTCTGGTCTCCCATACAGCTTGCTGTACTGTGGTAGGAGGCTGTCCAACAGGACCTGGTTCTCCTCTGTGAAGGCCGGGGCCCTTTCCACAGTATGTGCCATTGTAGCCACAGGATGCAGAGACAGCAGCAGTGTGGTCCACTCCAATGTTGTGCAGGCAAGTGCCCTCTCAGGGGTTCTTGCTGCCTTAAATCAGTGCTGCTGAGGGGCATTCAGTTCAAGGAATACATAGTGATAGGTCAGATTCATTAGCATCATACATTTCCTCCAATCCCTTTAAACATACGGCTCTGACAACATTTGCATCGTTCAAAATTTGAGCTACAGCTCAACAATCATTTTGCAATATTGTATTCCAACTGACTTTTGCAGGTCACCTGTTGGAAATATAGCTACTCAAAAATCAGTATCCATGACACCCAGGATGCATTCCTGGCCTACTACTAGTCCCCTTACTAATTTTGAAATCCACACACGTTTACAGTGTGTTTCAAGTGCTCGGGTTATATTACAATAGTGATACGATGCTCACACACGCCCGGAAAGTAGGGGTACGGTGCGTTTCACATGGTGCGTTTCACATGCTAATGTAAATGCAGGGGTATGGTGCGTTTCAAATGCTGGTGTGCATGCAGGGGTACGGTGCATTTCAAACGCTGATGTGAATGCAGGGGTACAGTGCGTTTCACACGATGATGTGAATGCAGGGGTACGGTGCGTTTCAAACGCTGATGTAATTGCAGGGGTACGGTGCGTTTCACGCGCTGATATGAATGCAGGGGTACGGTGCATTTCACACGCTGATATGAATGCAGGGGTACGGTGCATTTCAAACGCTGATGTGAATGCAGGGGTACGGTGCATTTCACACGCTAATGTGAATGCAGGGGTACGGTGCATTTCAAACGCTGATGTGAATGCAGGGGTACGGTGCGTTTCAAACGCTGATATGAATGCAGGGGTACGGTGCATTTCACAGGCTGATGTGAATGCAGGGGTACTGTGCGTTTCAAACGCTGATGTGAATGCAGGGGTACGGTGCGTTTCACACGGTGCGTTTCACACGCTGATGTAAATGCATGGGTATGGTGCGGTTCACACACTCACGTATGGCACCATTACAATAGTGATACAAGGCGCACACACGGCAGGGATGTAGGGGTACGGTTCGCACAAGGATGTCTATCAAGTACTTGTTATTGCATACTTTCATGTGCAGGCCCTAGGTGTGGCAGCCAGTTATATAGCATAGGGCATCTTATCTTGTTGCACAATCGATGTGGGATGACCTGTGGACACATGTCATGTGTGATGGGGCACTATGTGGCACATATCACCTTGACACTTGTCCCATGTGTATCATTAGGCAGATTTTGTCATGCACAGCAACACTGGGATGGCACAGTCATCACTACCGGCACCTGTCTCCTGATGCCAGGGACTGGGGCACTTTGTCGACTGACATGTCACGCTCAGCATGACCCTATGTGACTTTGTCAGGTGTGTGTCATGTGTAACATTGAGCTTGCTGTTTGTGTTCCGTAAACTGCATCTGCTGTTGGTGCATCTAACATGGGTCTGTGTTGAGATGGCAATGGTTTCACATCTACGCACACCATGCCACATGTGCATTCCCACGGCTGTTGGGTCTGATGGCATCAGACATCATATTTCCCCAGGCATACATGTCTGCGTCGTGACAATGGCTATGTTGTTTTGTTGTCACTTGTACACCTTAATCCCAATGTGCTAGATATGTACATTTGACATTCCATGTGGCCTGTGCGTGTGCCTTGCAGTCAGCTGTCTGGATGGGATGACAACCTTCCACTGACGTGTGTCACTCCAGTGAAATCTCAGGCTGTTCACTTCTCATGCTCATTTCTCACTGCTCATTTCAGGGCATGTCATGTTTATTTGTCAATCAACAGATGTATCTGGCTTTTCGTAGGAGTGCCAGCAAGCTGGCATATGTGTCCTGGATGTATTGCACATGCCAGACTCCATAGTAACCTGATGTCTAGTAGCAGTTTTGCATGTGCTATGTACATTGCCATTGATGTTGGCTGACTGTTAATCAATATGAAAAAAACAAGGACCCCCTGGGTAGTGACTCCAACAGACTCCTAGGGCAGGGTAGACAAAATGTATGCAAAAAAATCCTAGGCAGTCTTAACAGTAGATAAACAAGTAACTAGACCCAAATGCAAAAGGAACAGTAAGGAAAAAGGATATAATTATTTGTAAAAGGCAAACATGTTTTTAATACACATAGTAAAAATCATATAGATAACTGAAAATAATCAGACTATATGACAATTCAATTAAAAATATATGCAATTAATACATATAATAACACAATGTATAACACTTTATATAAAAAGACACCATCAATTACTAAAAAGGTGTCCACAAACAGGGTGAAGATAAAGTACTCGACGCGCGTTTCGGCGAACACGCCTTCTTCAGGAGCCACAAGTTACAATCTGAAATTACATATAAAAAATAAATAAGGTACAATTCTTAAGTGGCTTACAATCACAAGTTAAGTACATTAAATTAATGAATTACACACACACAAATTGCAATATTACATTACATATTACCTAATGCTCTTGGGTCCAAGATTATTACTTTGTTTCTCACATGTCATATGATAAACATATTCTGGAACGAGATTGTGTAATACTCGAAAACACCTTTAAACTCTAATTCTCAAATTTACCGTCCAACATGACTCTATGTATACCATATTTAAGACAATATCAGAGACCAAAAGAAACCCCAATGTATTTAATGATAGCAACTTACAAAGGGAGACAGGAAAAACACACAGTTGGTATCTTTGTATAAATGACAGGCAGACGATGTGCCTAAGCACAGGAAACAAATATGTCAAAATTAATAATGATATTACTGATGCGAGGTGTATTAAGAACCAAATGAGCACATGATGTCATATAGATGCAAAAAACATGTGGAAGACCGCACAGTGATTTATAGATAATGTCGTTGATACTAGGGCAGCCTAGGCAGATGTATATAAAGAACCTGAAAAATTCATACATAAGCAATATCAAGTAATTGCTGAGTACAGCAGGCTCTATAGAAAAAGATAAATAGCACAACACTCGAGAATGCAGCCGGTAGATATTGACTCGCTGTGTCCCAGCTGATAGCTGTAAAATACAATGATGCCCAAAACGGGTCTATTTAGAAACAGAGTATAATAATAGAGATGTTAACACTCGTCGAGATTAGGCACACAAAAAAGGGCCAATTACCTTGATTCATTTTTCTAGAGCCCCGATGGATAATACTCGAGACGTGTGTTCCTGAAAAATCTCAGCGTCAATGATGTGCTAGAAATAATGTACCTAGAGAGATAGTATGAATATCTATCAGATATCTGGTATAGAAATCTCTGTACGATGTAAATTGTTTAATCAAACTGCCGACTCGTTTACCTGGTCAAAGTAAGAACCTATGTTGCCATTTATCAATGTCACAAAAATGTCCTGCGTGTAGACGATCAATGTTATGTCTTTGTATTGCGCAAGGTAAATGGCTGTGTTCAGCCAGGAACACACGTCTCGAGTATTATCCATCGGGGCTCTAGAAAAACGAATCAAGGTAATTGGCAATTTTTGGGTGCCTAATCTCGACGAGTGTTAACATCTCTATTATTACACTCTGTTTCTAAATAGACCCGTTTTGGGCATCATTGTATTTTACAGCTATCAGCTGGGACACAGCGAGTCAATATCTACCGGCTGCATTCTCGAGTGTTGTGCTATTTATCTTTTTCTATAGAGCCTGCTGTACTCAGCAATTACTTGATATTGCTTATGTATGAATTTTTCAGGTTCTTTATATACATCTGCCTAGGCTGCCCTAGTATCAACGACATTATCTATAAATCACTGTGCGGTCTTCCACATGTTTTTTGCATCTATATGACATCATGTGCTCATTTGGTTCTTAATACACCTCGCATCAGTAATATCATTATTAATTTTGACATATTTGTTTCCTGTGCTTAGGTACATCGTTTGCCTGTCATTTATACAAAGATACCAACTGTGTGTTTTTCCTGTCTCCCTTTGTAAGTTGCTATCATTAAATACATTGGGGTTTCTTTTGGTCTCTGATATTTTCTTAAATATGGTATACATAGAGTCATGTTGGACGGTAAATTTGAGAATTAGAGTTTAAAGGTGTTTTCGAGTATTACACAATCTCGTTCCAGAATATGTTTATCATATGACATGTGAGAAACAAAGTAATAATCTTGGACCCAAGAGCATTAGGTTATAGGTAATATGTAATGTAATATTGCAATTTGTGTATGTGTAATTCATTAATTTAATGTACTTAACTTGTGATTGTAAGCCACTTAAGAATTGTACCTTATTTATTTTTTATATGTAATTTCAGATTGTAACTTGTGGCTCCTGAAGAAGGCGTTTTCGCCGAAACGCGCGTCGAGTACTTTATCGTCACCCTGTTCGTGGACACCTTTTTAGTAATTGATGGTGTCTTTTTATATAAAGTGTTGTACATTGTGTTATTAAATGTATTAATTGCATATATTTTTAAATTGAATTGTCATAGAGTCTGATTATTTTCAGTTATCTATATGATTTTTACTATGTGTATTAAAAACGTGTTTGCCTTTTACAAATAATTATATCCTTTTTCCTGACTGTTCCTTTTGCATTTGGGTCTAGTTACTTGTTTATCTACTGTTAAGCTTGCCTAGGATTTTTTTGCATACACAGGCTGACTGTTAATCAACATTATTCCCAAAAATGTCCTGCAGGGCACCGCCTCTACCAAGGCCATTCCCAGACTTGGCTACCATGAGGGAATGTGCCTGCATCCGACGTTACAGATTCACTCAACAGTTGATTCAGGAGTTGACGAACAAGCTGGCACCACAATTCCAACTGCAACACAGGTATCCTACTGCGCTGACCCCCAAGATAAAGGTGATGGCAGCCCTCCATTTCTTTGCTACAGGTACATTTCAATTAACCATAGCTGATGTAGGTGGAAAGTTACAGACGATGTTCAGCCATTTCCTGCGTGATGTTTTGGCAGCCATGTTGGAGCACATTGATGAATTCATCAAATTTCCTACTCCTGAAGAGTTGAGAGATGTCAAGGGTGATTTCTATGCCCTGGGAGGGATGTCACATGTCATTGGGTCCATTGATGGGACACATGTGGCTTTGGTGCCACCACAGGAGCAGGCATACCGCAACCGTAAACATTATCATTCAATAAATGCCCTTGTGGTGTGTCTTGCTAACATGCTGATTTCCCACATTTGTGCACGTTTTCCAGGATCGACACACGGTGCATTCATCATGAGGCGTAGCAGGGTGCCACAAATGATGCTGCAGCTGCGCAACGAGTGGCATGTCTTGTTGGTGGGTTAACACTGTTTGTCCTGTGTGTTTCAGTATCTTTTGCTCTGACGGCATCTCCTGACCCACTTATTTACATGATTTATCTATGTAGGGGACTCTGGATATCCCAACATACCATGGCTAATGACACCTCTCCGCAACCCAAGAACAGCTGCAGATCAGCGGTACAATAATGCACATGGGCAGACCAGGCGAGTGATTGAGAGGACGTTTGGCCTCCTGAAGAGCCGATTCGGGTGCCTCGATACGACCGGCGGATCCCTCCCATATGCACCAGACAAGGTCTGTAAGATCTTCATCGTGTGCTGCATGCTGCGCAACTTGGCAGTTGAGAAGGCAGTGCCACTCATCCTGGATCCTGAGGAGCAGGAACATCCACCCATTGAGGATCAAGGGCTTGGTCACGATGCAAGTGATGAGGAGGAGGAGGATGATATCCGGAGTCAGCTCATACGCACCTTCTTCTCATAATTGTGTGTCACTGGGAATGAGCGGGCAAGCTTGTAGCATTGAGTGGCATGTATTGCAATGTGTGTGTCCAGCTGACTGTATGGAAAGTGACTTTGATGTGTGTTCAGATATATCACGCCAGTGCTGATGTCATGCCACACAGTAATGCGCAATGACTTTCCTTGAAATTTGCATGTGTCCTACATTGTTCCTGTTTTGTAACTGTCCATGTCTTTTGCAAAGATTTTTACCGGTGAACTCTTGTGTGTCTGTCATTCCCAGGCTGCTGTGCCTGTTGTCTTTTCGTGTCATCTTAGTCCTCCTACTATTCCTCATGATGATTGCAACGTGGGCTGAATCAGCGTTCCATGCACAGACATGTGTAAATGTCAGTTCGGGTAAGAGATCCAAACAGGCTGTTTGGTGTTGGTATGGTCGGGGAATGTGTGGAAACTGTTTCTGTGCATGTTGTAGTACGATGCATACATTCCTCATCACCATGGATCGACTTACATGTTGTACCACTCCCATGACATGCCAGTCACCCTTCTTGACAGTCATCTGTAGTGGAGTGTGGACTCTGGGGAGGCATCAATGTGTGTAAACCTTGCCCCAGACACATTGCGGATACCACGGGTTGACATTGTGTAGGACATCACAACAACAGGCTCTATGGGGAATTGCCACCTTGCTGTGTGCAGCAGGATGTGTTTGGCTCATCCACTTAATCTTGTGTGCCAGTACATTTTGATTTCCAACAACCATGTTGTGAAGGTATGGGCCAGCGTATGTCCCACATGTTCTATCAACTGTCCTGTGAGTCTGTTCATAGGGATGCATTGCCCTTTGTGCCGGTAGGTCATGTCACTGTCACGTCGCTTTCTCAGGGCCGGTGGAGAACACTGCGTTGCAAGCCTTCTCGGTAAGTTGATGAGAAATTTCTATTCCCATGAAGCCAAGAACGTTGCGCTGATGACGTCACAACGTTGCTTGTAAACGCTTCCATGGCACCACTCAGGTGCTGTTAATACCAGGATTCTCTTGTGGCGTGCTGCATATCCTGGTCACGGTAGGGGTGCTTTTGTGCCATCGCTCCTCATTACTCTCTGTTGAGTTCAGGCCCAGCAGCTTGTTCTGTTTGGCATTTCAAAGCCCAGTTGGACGAGCCGATGACTGGCTCTTGCGGGTCTTCCTTGTGTTTACCGAATTCCCTCCCTCGTTGGACAAGCTTCTTAAGGCTCTTGCGGGGGATGTGTAATTTCCCTTCTTGACCCTCACTGATTCCCTGGGGTAAGTACGGATTGTTGGTTTTGTATGAGTCGCGCTGCAGTGCTTATGGATTTCTGTTTATTGGACCTTATTTATACACTGTGATTTTCTGGGTTACGGCACGGCTTTAATTGCCTCGAAGCAGCCTGCAGAGCGTTATACCCCCTTCATATCGCTGCAATACTCTGCTACCTTTTATGTGTCTTCTGTGATCCCTGTGCTAGTTGCACAATCCTAGAAACAGGATCATAATATTGGCCATTTCCTTTGCAACTCGTGCAACATAATCTTTGGTGTGTTATGGTGTTTCATCACCTTTCCATGTGCTATGAATTCATGTGGATTGTTCATCTCTGTTTTCACAGCAGGGGCTTGTAGGGCTCGTCCTGAAGTAAGCTCAAATTTCCCAGTTACGTGGCTGTTAAGACTTTTTTGGGTATGTTGATAACTGCTGGATAAATACCTGTAAACGTATGGAACAGCCTTCTTTGTAAGTGTGTAGTAATGTCCTTGTTCGATCCTCAGATATAGTAGCACTTTTATTACTGTGATCCCAACTAGAATACAGTGGCTGTTGTTTTCGTTTACAGGTGTAACTGTTACAGTATAGGTCCTGTGGTATTCAGTGATTCAGTGACAAGAAGTGTTGAATCCTTATGCTTGTTTACCTTTGTTTCAGATCTCCCTCCCTGCTGTTCCCTTCCTTTCCTTCCCTCGCCTGATCACCCTTTTGAGTCTGTCATTTCTACTCAGACCAAGGGGCTATCGGGAGATGGACCACTTTGAGCATCACATGTTTCTGAGGATTCAAGGCCCTGACAGTCACAGGCAGTCCTGTGCACATTGTTTCACCAGCAGTACAGGTAAACTCATTACATGACTGCTCATTTCTTCAGAGCAATGACACTGGCCATGGACATTGGCTCATGCAGCATGGCCTCAACACATACTTGATCCGTTTGTGTATTAAATGTGTTCAGCATAGTACAATGTGCCTCATCACTGTCACCGCAGATCTCTTGCCTCTTTGCATGCGTCATCTATGGCATAATTGACAAAGATTGTGCATATGGGAGTATGTGTACTTTGCCAACATGCATGCAGTTATTCATGGCTAATGATCCCTATTGTGCATGAAGTACTTGGTTGTGTATGTATTTGTGCAGGTTGCTACCCACAACGGGCAGGCAACACCTGCTGATGCTGTGTGTTCTGGGTGCAGCTTGGCCTTTTGGTGCCTGATGCTGTGCCTGTCATTTTTGATGATTTTTCATCCATTTTCTTTGAGTGACCCATGAGTAACCAGACACACCTTCCTTTGCATACACCTGTTACACTGTGCTTTTCTAACCTCCTTGTCTTTGTGTGCTACTTTTTGCCTGGTGTCTCACCCCTTCTTCCGTCATGTGTTCACTCATTCCTGTTGCTGCCTCCCCTGCGGCACTGCACGACCGAGTGCCCTGATTCTGCAACCACACGCCTCCCAGATGCTCCTTCCTCCCTCCACCCATTCTTAATGCAGGCAGCAGCTTGTCTGTGCCACTGTTGCACCACCTCCGTGCCAAAGGCAGGACCGTCAGCGCCTGCAACGTGCACAGTGCAAGACCCTCTGGTCCTTGCATGACCCACGTAACACAACAGACTCATGCTCCAGCCACCCTCCAAACAATGAACACCAGACAATCAACCACCTGCTATCAGGCAACCCCTAAGCGCACACACAACAGCTTCACATGCTGTGTGTGCAGCTCCTACTGCCTACACCGCGCTGCCCCGCCTAACAGACCATGTCTGTACAACCAGGTCATGTGCCTCCTACTGCACACCCACTCCATCCACCTCCACGCCATTGGACTCTGTTACCTCCTCAACACAAGAGCCCCACACACCGCCTTCATTACAGTAACCTGGTTGAACGCATCCTCAGCACACAACTTCAACATTGTCATCACAGACAGATACAAGATCAACCGCAGGGACCACACCAACAATCCAGGAGGATGAATTGCAATCCATTCAGAAGTACACCCTCAGAGTCACATACAACAACACGGACACACTCAGCATTGTCAAGCACCTGCACTTCAGGTTTCACAACAACCCCCTGACCACCCTCAGTCTAGCAATCATCTACAAATCTCCAGGCCTACACCCACAATTCCGCTAAGCCATCAACAACTACATCAGCACGCAGGCCCTCACCTACTCAGACTACATGAGGCAGGGAAAAGCAACTTCTGTCTGGAGGACAACCACACCACCATCCTTCATTGGTACATCAACATTTGCATCCAGTTCTCCGACAAGCAACACACTGCCCCACACCCCACTACAGATCCCACTAAGATGCTTGACCTAAGCTCCATAGACGAACTGTGTTGCACCTTCGCCCAGGACACTCCATCCAACGCCACAACCTGCAACCTCACACACTGGATCAGCGACTGATCCACATTGGCGGACTTTCCTTTGAAGCACAACAACAGTTAAGCCACCTGGGACAAGGCAGACGTACTGGACTCATACAGGTTGGAGCCCATCTCCTGCACGTCATGAATATCTCCTTTGAGTATGCCACATTCCATGGGAGCTGGAGGCATGCAGAGACCCAGGCCCTTCTTTAACAATGGACGGCAGTACCGCAGGATCGCCTGGAACATCACCCTGCTTCCCTACCTGGCAAATGTCATGAATAAGACAGTCAACGAGCAACTGACCATCTCCCTCCAAGCAAACACCAAGCAAACACCTCCAGGCAACCCGCCCCAGTCCATCTTCCACAGTAATCACCCCACTGCAACAGCCCTCATTGCCACCACCAACGACATCTTGGACCCTGCTCAACAATGGTGAGACCACCACCCTCACCCCCTCGACCTCTCAACGCCATTCTACACCATGTGCTACCACACTGTCAGATCACACATCTCCAACACTGGGATCCAGAGGAGGGCCCAGGGTGAAATTGCCAAGTACCTCACCAGCAAGACCCAGGGAGTCCGCCTCCCCCCTTCAGCACGTAGTACACTGGGGTCATCGTGGCCATGCCCCAGGGCTCATCTCTCAGAGTGACAATCTACAATGTCTCAATGACCCCCCTCTCCACCATCACATGCGCACACAACCTCATCATCATGTCCTATGCCATTGACACCCAGCTGCTCTCACCCTCACCAATGACCCAGCCACTCCCAGATCCAACCTTCAAGAAGGCATGAGGTCCGTTGACAAATGGATGAACATCAGCCACCTGAGGCTGGACTTGGACAAGACTGAGGTCATCATCTGAGGATTGTCCCCTTACAGCTGGGACAACTCCTTGTCTCACACCGGCCTGGGCAGCGCACCAACACACAGTGGCCATGCACGCAAGCTGGTGTTCATCGTAGACTCCTCGCTCACAATAACCATGCAACTCAACACCATCTCTACCTCATGCTGCAACTCCCTCCGCATGCTGCAAATGATCTTCACATAGATCCACTGCTAGGCAAGACAGACAGTAACCTAGGTCCAGTTTGAGTCAACAGAGTCCAGACCACAGTGCTTGGCATCATTGTTCAGACTGCAACCAGCAAGTCCATGTGGGAGAGTAGGACAGTCAATGAGGTGATGCTGTTGCACACAAAGTCAAGGTGCCAGACTAGGTGACCTGGGAGATGCACATGTCCCACTGCCTCTCACTGTCTTTTCCGTGGATGACCCACCTTCCTTGGGGGACCCTCATATGCAGGCCTTGACGATGCATGGGATGCTCCGTCTGACGATTCCTCCTCCTCCCTCCCTGTGTCTGTTGGTGGTCTTCGCCTAGAAGTGTCTTGTCTGGTGACACAGGGAGGGTGCTCCATGTTGTCTGTGATCTGACGGAGTGAATGGCTTCTGTCCCTTTGCACCACCAGGAGCTCAGCCAGTCTTGCCTCCATCCGTCCTTGACGTTCTTGTTGACTGGTGTGTTGCTCGGTCTGCAGGTTTTTGATCTAGGTGAGGGTCCCCACTACCTGGCTGAACTCCCTGATGTCCCGTCGGTATGCCTCCATGATGTTGCGTATTTCAGACATACCGGGCCCTACAGCTGGCTGGTCAGGTTCTCGCGTCCGCCTGCCGCCACTCCCACCACCCCTGCCCACACGAGCCTGGCCTGCCGTTGTGGGTACATCGGGTCGACGGGACCCCTGAGGGATGGCAGTGGTGGTGTTGTCTGCCACCTCCTGGGTGCCCGGCGAACCTTGTCCCTCATTGTCAGACTGGCTCAGTTGTTGACTGTGGGCAGGGCTCCGAGATGTCTGCTGGGATGTGGCAGGAATGGTGGTGGTGGTTGGCGCAGATGTTCCTGATCCAGGTGCTGCAGGGGTTTGGGCACCAGAGGTGGCCAGGTTGGTCGGGGTCATCCGTGGAGTGGTGAGAGGCGTCACTGTTGGTGGGATCAGGGTCCTGCGGAGCCTGGGACTGTGATTCATCTCCCCGAGATGAATCACAGATTCCGCACGTTACCCTGTGGGTGTGAGAGACAGACAATGTTAATGTCATTTAATGCCACATCCATTTTTCATACACATTGTAGTTGACACTGTTCCACCTGGTAGTCTATGCTTTGGATTGTCCTCAATGTTCACTTGTAGATGGGTATCTTGTAGTGTCAGATTGATCTGTGCTCAGGAGTCATTGACCTGTGGGGGCATATTTACAATAACTGACACAGCCCTGCATATCAGCAGGGATTTGCCAGTCATTGTGCACCACAGCTATGCCAGCATGGATGCGACACATTTACATATTTACACATTAAAAACTCTATATCCAGAAATGTGATGTTCTTAAAGTCATATTGAGTTTTAGACTTTAAGAACATCACATTTCTGGATATAGAGTTGTTTGTGGATGGTGATAAACTGAGAAGTAGAATGTTTAGGAAACCAACAAGTTGTAATGCAACTTTACACGCCAAAAGCAGCCATACCAGTAGCCAAATAAATGCCATACCATATGGGGAAATGGTGAGAGCACGACGAAATTGTTCTTTAGATAGTGATTTTGCTAGCAATATTGATAATGTCACATAGATTTAGAGATCGTGGTTACAAAGATAAAGTAATCAAATCTGCAATAAAAAGAGTTAAAAAATTGAAGCGTTGTGAAACCCTTAGAGAGAGAAACAAGGATGACAAAGAAGATAAAGTTAGATTAATTACTAACTATAGTACAGAAAGTTCAAAACTTTTTTCAGTTTTGAAGAAACATTGGTACTTGTTGACATTGGATCAAGATTTACAACCGTATCTTACTAGAAATCCAAGTATCACTTTTAAGAAAGGATTGACTCTGTCTAATATGTTGAGTCCTAGTTATCTAAAGAAATTGGAGACTTCAGATTGGCTAACTAGTCATAAAGGATTTCACAAATGTGGAAGATGCAACTCATGTAGGTGGGCAAAGAAAAAAGTAACCACCTTCAATTATAATGAAACAGGAGAGAATATTATTGGAATGTTCATTAATTGCGACACCACCTTTGTGGTGTACGTTATTGTTTGTACCTGCGGTAAAATATACGTAGGAAGTACAATTAGAAGATTGAGAGATAGGATGGCTGAACATTTTCGAGTGTTAAAGCAAGGAGATACACGCTATCCCATATGGTTCAGAACTATGATGATAGAGAACATCATATTTTCAGTTATCATGGTATTGACCACATTAAGCCTGACCCTAGAGGAGGTAATAGACTACTGACATTGAGAAGAAAAGAAGTAATGTGGTTGATAAAATTGAAAGCGGTGGAAAAGGGACTAAATAATGATCATGAATATGAATTCTTTTTGGGACAAGAATGATGTATATAGATACAGATCATTATGAACTTTATAAAATAATGAATTGGTTTATGAACTGTATATATCGAGGGAAAGATGCATATAGAAATGATAATATGTGTTATCATGCTATTAGACTGAGAATAATATTACAAATGTAATGGAATATGTACTAAGATTAAGAGCATATATCATAAACTGAGACAATTAATTGTATACTATGAATATTGAGGAGTTCTCATCAAGACATTATGATCAACTCTCCCTTTTACTCTCAAACCTGGCTTTTTTGCCGTTAGTGGTTGTTGTCATTATGAGATATATGTCAGAGATGTAGTGTTCTGAGGGCACAATACACCATATATAACATAATAGAATAGATAAATAATTACATTCCCAAATTACGAGTATGATAAAATTGGAATGATAACGGACGGTAGGGAATGTAATTAAGGATGAAAATAAAGAAGTAGATATCGGAATTACCTACTCACTAATTAAATATTCATAAGGAGCAATTGGTGAAATAATGAGTTATTACTGAAACAAATAATAATATATTATTTGAGTTGCGACACGACCCAAGCCCGATAGTATAATTTTATATAAAACATGAAAACTATTACAGGAACATCTAATAACATAGCGACCCAATTCAAGATGGCGATCGCTATGTCTTAAAAGTTAATGGAAGAATAATATATAGACTAAGCAGTCTTATTGGAAATAGGTTTGCAACAATTTTACGTATATTAAAATTCTAACTTTGCAAAAAGTTGGTAATTCACAATTTATAGCGGTCTTACGATAAAGACGATCGCAAATAACATATGCATATAAAAAAAAAAAATCCAAACGTTGTAAAAATTCGGTAACTTATAAATTAAATTAATCTTTAGCAGAGCTCTAACAAATATAGGTACAACGAAAATGTGGTTATATAAAAATATTTAATTCAATGTATATACTTGGTGATCGGGTGAAACTTTACCAATATGGCGCCTACCGAGCCCTCATATAAATAAGAATAGCAATATGGCGCCGACGTAGAATGCTACGAATTCGGTACACAAAAAGAACACAAACAGGTAAGCAGGAACTTCGGTCGTGTGAACAAGAGTAATGAACAGACATAAAAGAATCAGTTAATATAACTATTATTTCAGGTGACGTACTCGTACACCTTTGAGGAACAATCGAAAAAAAAGAAAAAATACGGAAAATACAAGAGGATAAGGAAAAGGAAAAATATTTGAGAAACTGAGGTGAGGGGTTAAAAATAACAATTTGTCAGAGTATAGTTTGATGGGAAAATTAGGCGGTTCGGATTAATAATAAGAATTCTGTTTGTAGATAATATTCGCCAACTAAGATGACAAGCACAGGATCAGAGGTACAAAAAAGACGGGTGAGATTAACATCAAATGGTTATATCGTAGAACTGCTGTTGATATAAAATGCAAAACTTTAAAGAAATAATGTTATGTGGGTGTATTGTAGCTAGATCAGACCGCATCAAATGACAAAAGGGTTAAACATATATAATAATTTTTTTGACTGTAGAATGATATGACTCTTTGGTGACTACATGCACTATATCCAATTAGATGCTTTATATTACTCTGGGTGTTTTGAGTGTGAATTTGGTTTCAGTTTTTACTTTTACTATGGACACTTTATGGCATGAGGGTGTATCATCTAAAATGTATGATGTACCTGTGAATATTTATGCAATGGAATGAACCATCATGTTTGAAGTTAATTTTGAATATATATATGTTTATTATTGGGTTGCAGCCCTGAAGAAGTCAAAGGTCGACACAGACCAGACGAAACACGTGTTGGCTGCGTCAAAACGTTATGGAAGAGTAGAAATGAACAACTAATTATTAATTAATTAAAAGTAAATTACTTCCCACCCTTTACCCTTATAAACCCCACAACTCTCACCTAAAATTAATTACACAATTTCCATAATTAATTTTCCATCAATTTGTTCATATTAATCAAGATCCAATTATTAATTAATTAACCATAAATTACTTCCCATCCTTTACCCCTATAAACCCCACACCAACACCTAAAACTAATAGCACAATTTTCATAATGAATTCTCAAATAATTAATATAAACAACTAATTATTAATTAATCAAAAATAAATTATGTCCTACCTTTTACCCCTATAAACCCCACAACCTGCACCTAAAATTAATTGCACAATTACCATAATTAATTATCAATTAATTAATTCATATTAATTAACAACCAATTCATAATGAATTACAAGTAAAAGACTTCACACAACTAACGCTATAAAATCTAAATTAAATAAATAAAAAATAATCATTAATTTATTATAATAAATTACTTCCCACCCTATTCCCCTATAAACCCACAACCCGCTACAGACTTCAAAAATGCTAAATGTAATTAACATAAAATTCATAACTGCTAAAAGTGTAATATAAATTAAAAAACATAAACAATACTTATACAAAAAAACATACATCACATACATTTAAAATATAAACTAAAATTCATAACACTAATTAAAAAATCAATATTTTAAACATCTATATTTTTGCAAACAATCTTAATGACTTGCATATTTTTTTAAACAATATTTCTTACCTGAAATTCGATATTCTTGACCACGATATTCTTGCTGTCGATATTTCTGAGTCACGATTTTTCCAACTCAATATTTGCGTAAGTCGACATTTCCAACTCGATATTCTGTCTCTGCACCCTGTGAAACATGTCTCAGGTGTGCCACTGCAGACTGTAGTGCAGTTATAAACTTTAATTTCGACCTGGTAAAATAACTCTTTTGCTATGTGTTGGACCTGTCCCTTTTTGCAGGTTTATCCCCTGACTTTTTGCCTCCCTTTTTTTCTGACCTGTTTTTGTTGACTTTAGGACTATGGGCACTTTACCACTGCTAATCAGTGCTAAAACGCATATACTCCCTGTGTAACTTGTGATTCTGATTGGTTATTCATGATTGTCATATTTGATTCACTAGTAAACTCCCTATTAGAGTGCACAGTCTGTGTCCGGGGCCTGTAAATCAAATGCTACTAGTGGGCCTGCAGCACTGGTTGTGCCACCCACACTAGGAGCCCTGTAAACTTGTCTCAGGCCTGCCATTGCAGTGTTTGTAAGTGCAGTTTTAAACTGCCATGTCGACTTGCACTTGCCAGGCCCTAACCTTCCCTTATACTACATGTAAGGCACCCTTAAGGTAGGCCCAAGGTACTCCCATGGGCAGGGTGCAGTGTATGTGAAATGTATGACATCTACTGGTGTGTTTCATATGTCCTGATAGTAAAATGCTGACAATGTATTTTTTTTACTATTGAAAGGCCAATCTCTCCCATAGGTTATAATTAGAGCTGCCTTGTAATATCCTACAAGTATAACTTTCGATTGGGAAGAGATAGAGATTTGGAGTTTAGGTTCCCTGAACTCACAATATAAAAATACATCTTTTAGTAAAGTTAGTTTTTAAAGATTGAATGTTTGAAAATGCCACTTTTGGAAAGGGGATATTTTCTTGCTTTACCATTCTGTGTCTCTGCCTCCCTGTGAAGTTGGTTTAGACTACATGGGCCAGTGTGTGCATTCCCTCAAGACAGTCACACAAAGGGAGTTGAGGTGTGCCCCGCTTATCCTGATGGCCCATCACCAGGCTGATGGGTCTTCCTGAGCTAGAGTGGTGGGAGGATGTGTCGCTGACACCTGAATAGGGCTGTGCCTGGCCTCTCACAATGTTGTCTCCACCCCCATGGAGTGTGTCTGGAGCCAAGATCTAGCAGGACTTGTACACTACAAAGATAATCTTTTGAAGAATGATTACTTCAAAGGCCAAAATGAGTATAAGTATTGGACCTAAAAGGCCAGACTTTTAGAACACTTATGGAACTGAGGACTCTGCCAAGTAGAAGAGTTGAAGAGCTGTCAAGACGAGTACTGCCCTTTTGCTGTATTGCTTTACTGGGTTGGCCTGCAGTTGCTGCTTCTATCTGTGGGGAGTGAAAGGACTGGTCTTTGCTCTGTATCTTGCTTTTCCAAATTTCTCCAAAAGCTTGTACGTGCTTATCTTCTTTTGGATGTCTCATGGCCATCAAAGACTTCACCTGCAGCATTGCTGAACTCCACTGCTGAGAGTTCTGATCTGCCTTGCAGTGCCAACTCCAGTGATCTACCCTTGGAGGTGTTTCTTGCTACAAAAAGCTGCAAAAGACTCCAAAATTGTCACATCGCCTTTACAGCACATGCTTTTCTGATGCAGCTCTGCCATGCAGGAGAAATTTCCACGCACTGCTGCTGTGCAGCCAAAGAAATCAAAGCATCGCCTGTCCGAGGCCGAAGAAACAACTACAGACCGTGTCTCTGAAGTCTGAGAGCACAGCACTTATTCCGACGTAGGCCCAGCTGTGCGGCTTAAAGAATCAACGAATTGTGGGACTGTGGCAGAAGAAATTCATGCAGCACCTGTTTGCTGCTCCCGCATA
Organism: Lissotriton helveticus; assembly: GCF_964261635.1. Taxonomy (NCBI): domain Eukaryota; kingdom Metazoa; phylum Chordata; class Amphibia; order Caudata; family Salamandridae; genus Lissotriton; species Lissotriton helveticus. The sequence goes on from NC_136065.1 coordinate 1,853,999,531, forward strand.
GACCTCCACTGCATCCAGATTTCCACCGCACCCATAGAGTTCTAAGGACAGAATTGCTTGAAACCTTTATAAAGTTATATTTTGAGTTCTGTATGTTGGATTTTTGTTGTTTTAATCTTGTTTGGTTTAGATAAAGATACTTCATTTTTTCTAAACTTTGGTGTCCATTTGTGTTGTTTTAACTATGTTACTGTGTGTGCTAGGTAAAAATACTTTACGAATTGCCTCTGAGATATGACTGACTTCTCGTGCCAAACAACCGAGGGGGTGAGCATGGGTTATCTTGTGTGTTTAATCCTGTTATCCTGACTAGAAGGAAGGGACCCTACGTGGACTAGGTTTATACCACTGCCAACTAGAGACCCCTATTTCTAACACTATGCCTACACCTTCCTTTTTAGTACTGAAAGCTACCCCTAAGCTAAGCCCTAAAGACCAATAGGGCAGGGTGCATGGTAATTAAAAAGCAGGATATGTGTATTTAAGTTTAACATGTCCTGGAAGTGAAAAACCCTCAAAGTCGTTGTTCACTCTAGCCACGCTTTATCTCCCAAAGACCAACACTGGGTTACCTTATTACACTTCATAATTGATAACTTCAGTTTATGAGCAGATGGATAAATACTTCTTCCATCCATCTGAATTGTAATTTAAAATCACCTTTAATGGTAAAGCCAGATGTTAAATCACTATTCTGAAAAAAAAACGTAATAACTCTACGGTGATGTGATGTGTATTCCTTCCAGACAGTGGACAGAAATGCCTTGGGTGTGGTGAAGTGTGACTTGAGCAGGCTGGCCTAGGGCCGTGTACTTCCTCACATCTGAAGCTGTCTGCCCTGTCACTGGCAAATGCAGCTCAGACTTCTGTATGCCTGCCCTTTGTTGCCCTAGAGAGGTTGGAACCAAGGGGAAGGAAAGAACTAACCAGAACCAGTTTAGTTTTAGCCACACACAGACTGGCTTTGGGTTGAAAAGTGGCACCCTCAGAACTTCCCATCAGAAAACTCCTGGTCTTGAGAAGATTCAGAAGAAGGACTACCCTGCTGTCTAAAGATGGAAGACTGGAGCTGCTTGCGTTGAATCCAGGGTACCAGAATTGATTGCAAGTGTCAGTTGTGTGACTTCTGTTTCAGCGACATGGACACAACAAGATTCCAAAGGTCTTCACTGGAACTGCCCAGCTGACCAGCACCAACTGGACCTGCCTGGACCCTGTTGCTGGCCTCTGCTGGAGTGAGTCCTGACCCCCAAGAGGTGCCCCATTAGGTAACTTGGCTGGTGTCAGAGTGTACTCTTCCAACCTAAAAACTACAATAACTGGACTCCAGCTAAAAATCCAGAGTTTCTGTGCTCTTTGCGTAGAAAAATAACCCCTCAGTCAGGCAGACACTTCTATGACCTCTATCACTATTGCTATAGATCCTTCCAGGGGGAGCCTTGATATAGATAGAGGGGTGCGCCCAGCGGCTCAGGCAGTGGTTCAGGTTGGAGATGGAGATGGAGATAACAGCTCAGGAGTCGAGCGAGCTGTGTTAGAGATACAAGGATTCCAACAAGAACCTGGTAACCCCAAGCACCTGGGGGAAAAGAGAAAATACTTACCATCAGTTTCCAGAATTACTGTGCCTGGGCCAGCTGAGAGTATAGGGTCTGAGAGTGAGTCACCTAACATGTCTTCTAGTAAAAAGAAAAATACAAAGTCTAAAACAATGAGAGGTGTGAAGAAAACTCTTAGTGGACATGATAATCTGCAACAACGAATGGCATCTTCACACGCTAAAGACACCTCAGCTAGTAGCCCTCTGCGCAGATGGGTCCAGCCAAAAGGAGGGCTAAAGACAATAGTATCACGTCGATCAGGTACTAGCTCGATAGATAGCCCGATAGATAGTGTTGCTAGCATCGAAAATGGAGAAATAACAGGAGCTAATCTCGAGTCTGAATTAGCAACATCTTTTGGACAGTAATCGACAATGCTTTTTAACGGTTTGCCTTTGATATCTATTTCACCTAACAAGGGGAGACATGGGGGGTCAAATTGTGGGAGAACATCAAGTCGAAAAGGAAACTTGACGGTGTGTTGAGAAGTTTCATCTGGGGATACAAAAAAGCTTGACGAGCGATAGACTTACTAAACCTCCCATATAATTAAGGAGGACTGGGTTTTCCTGATTTTAAATTTTATTTCTGGGCAGCCTTCGCCGGGCTCTTTCATAGCCTTTTAAACCCTGCTAATAAGAACTTCTTATATCGTCTGATATTGGGGGAAGATAGCTGCATGTTTTTATACAGAATCAACGATCCAAATTATTTCAAAAGAGTCAGGTTTCAGACTGTCAGAAATAATATATATATATATATATATTATCCACCAAATGAAAGTAATGTCCGCACTCACTCAATTTGATAAGTTGGGTTTATTCGACAGAGACTCCAATACAGCCCCCTTCACCTAGGCGTTTCGACCGCAGGTCTTGTTCACAGTGTTGCCACTAGTCCCTTTCCTTTTTCAACCACTTGTTTTTACTTTTTCTTACTTTTTTTTTCATTACATGTAAGAAAAAGTAAAAACAAGTGGTTGAAAAAGGAAATCGCAAGGGCACTGAGCCCTAAATAAAACAACATCAAAGTGACAGCAAACATCTGAGAAACACAAAATGGATTGTCTGTCAATCGTCTGTCACTGTAAACCCCTACAAAGGAAATGATGGGATGATCCTATCGTGAAAAGCGACAAATAGTGGCATGTGATAACCTTATAAACCAATTGGAAGGTAGTAAAAATAATCCTAGTGACCTTATGAACTTAAAACTGGTATGGGACTCACTGCAAAACAAACGTTAAAGTTTTCAAAAGTGATTGAAAAACTACCTCACCCAGAATGCACCATCATGTGCTAAATGGACTGGAAGGTATATAAGCTAGAAAGAGACAAGGGACTAGTGGCAACACTGTGAACAAGACCTGCGGTCGAAACGCGTAGGTGAAGGGGGCTGTATTGGAGTCTCTGTCGAATAAACCCAACTTATCAAATTGAGCGAGTGCAGACATTATTTTCTTTTGGTGGATAATTTATAGTAGGGGGACGTTCATCCCTACTGTCCAGCACCCACCGTGCAAAGAGTGCACTTCCAAGTGAACGAATTGGTGGATAATGAATGAAGAGGAAGTGGCACCCGACGATCCCCAGTGATACCCTGCCTTGAGCTGAAGTGAAATCGTCAAATTGTCACGGAGAAACTGCTGCGGAACGGATTAAAGCGGAACGAAGCAGTGAACGTGGAGAGAAAGGAATTTGGGTATAAGCAGCAATTTAACACCGAGGAAACCGCAAGTGGGATTCCGCTACTGAAGGAGAAAGAAATTACAAGACGTGGCGTCTCACGAGTGAAGATGAAGGTGAGAGCGCTACGCATTTTTGTGTGTTTATAATACGGAAACGCCCAGTGGAGTTACGGTATGCGTAGCAGATAACAATAGCGAACTGGCAAAGAAAATAAAAGCCTGTAATCGTAACTGCTCTAGAAACGCGCTCAATTTGTTTGGGATACAGAGACTGTTAAACGATTCCCCAGCCACAAGAACAGCTTTTAGTGGAAATAATTACAGTTTGTGCAGCGAGACAGGAAGTTGAGGCAAACATGGAAGAAAGAGCAAATAAACGAGCAATACGAGCTCACACAATGTTCCAAAAAGGGAAGAAAGCAGAAAGTACCACGAATATTACAAAGAAAAATTTAGAAGAGACTGAACCTGGATTAATGACATTAAAACAACTATTTATGAAACTGGAAAGACTCATTAAAAAAGAAATAACTAAAAGCTGGGAAATTCTTACATTAGAAATATACCTTGAATGTAAAATGGTCCCCAGAGGTCTAAGAATGTATACTCTCCCAAATCACCCGGATACACGTCCAGAAATTCTCATTGATTGGGGCAATAACAATATGCAATGCTCAATCAATATGATCAGAATGATAGTAAAATATGCCAAAATGGATGTGGATGAATTACATGAAAAAATAGCAGAGATAGAATCCCTTATTTTATCTCATGGCAAAGATGATGAGGCCAAGAAACATAGGAAAGACATGGAGGCCACATTGGACAAACACGAGACGGAAGTAGAAGAACGCAAAGAACGTAAATTTAGAAGGGATGAGCAGGACTATTCGTGTGGGAGGATACTAACCTTCGCTAAAAGATTTTACTATCTGAAACAACAAATGAAAATACAACCACAGCCAGAAACCCCCAATACAACTTTGAGCGAATCAGACACGGATTGGAGCGAGAGTGAAGATCAAGAGACTCCCGGAACAAGGACATCTTTTTTAGAAGAGGTAAAGTTGGTATATCTAGACCAACAAAAATCAAAATGAAGGGGACGAGGGAGAGGAAGAGGCCAGGGACAACAAAGAACAAATGCGAAGGGAAGAGGACAACAAAGCCAGAAAAAAAACGAAGGAAAACCAGAAGAAGCTCCAGAAAAAACAAAGGGGTATCATCTGAGAAATCGAGTAACCAACAAATGATGGAAGAAAGAGAACCGGATCCTTACTTAATTATCAACTTGTCCAAACATGTGTTAACCAGGGCGGAGGAAAACCTCTTGAATAAAGGCTAAACATTTTGCCCGGAAACTCATTTTGACCCTGTTGAAACTAAGATTGACCTATACAGATATACGCGCAAATTAAAATTGGCAATCATTTTAAAAAAAAGAGAGAGACAACTTGAAAATAGTGATCAAAACATCAGTACCACTGATGGAAATGATGCGCGGATCACAATTGCAGAAATTCCAGCGATGCACACTGCATTTGAACTTGCTAATGAGGTGGAGGACTCCACAATAACAGATAGTCAAGTTCTACAAAACATGGGACAGAACATTGAGGAACATCAAAAAACAAAGTTCAGGAAACAATCTAGATTTTGCCCGATATTATATCCAGGAAACAAAATTGACATATTTTTTTAACTGGTCAATGGAGATCTCGAAAAAAGGAAAAATAATGTACAAAAAGGAAAAAAAGAGAATATGTCAATCTTGGAACGTAAAGCGCTGAAGTCTCTGATGGAGAATGAATCATTGGAAATCAAACCCACAGATAAAGGCGGTAACATAGTCATAATGGAAAAAACTGACTATATGCAGGAAGCCATGCGCCAATTAGGTGAGATAAAAAATTATGAAAAGTTAAAGAAGAATCAGATCAACGAGTTGATTGTAGAATTAAACAGCAAGCTCACTAAGTGGCACTACCAAGGATTATTAACAGACCAGGAAGTGCAATTCCTAACAACCGAAGACCCTATTATGCCAGCAATGTACTTTCTGCCGAAAGTGCATAAAACATTAAGGAGACCTCCTGGAAGACCCATCATTGCTAGCTGCGGCTCAATATATGAGAATCTCTCTATCTATGTGGACCACTTCCTGGCACCGATAGTCCCCACATTGATATATATAAAGGACACAGGAGACTTTTTACGAAATTTGATGAACATCGCATGGGTAGAAGGATACCAACTTGCAACCATCGATGTAGTGTCATTATACACTTCTCTAACTCACAACATGGGCCTAACGGCAATGGAATTCTTCTTCAAACAAAAACCCCTGGAGGAATTACAGCACTGGCGGATGATCAAAGAAATGACAGAACTATGTCTGAATAATAAAAATTTTCTTTTTAATAAAACATATTACGCTCAACGATGCGGAACTGCCATGGGTGTTGCATTCTCTCCAAGCTACGCCAACCTAGCAATGGGTTGGTGGGAAAGAACAATAGCTTGGAGGGAGGAGAATGAACATTATACATCAAAAGACATACTTTGGCTTTGCTTCATCGATGACTTGTTCCTTATCTGGAATGGAACAGATAAGGAATTCACTGAGTATCTAAATGAACTTAACAACAATGAAATGAGACTGAGATTTACATCGGCCATCAGCAATAAGGAAATCGTTTTTTTGGATACTAAAGTGTATGTAGAAAACGGATAATTAGAAACAACAGTACACCGAAAAAGTACAGCTACAAATAGTGTACTACATGGAGACAGCTTCCATCCAAAAAATCTGAAAAGAAGCATCCCCTATGGGGAGTTCATCCGCATGAAAAGAAATTGTTCCAATACGAAAGAGATGAACCGTAAGTACAAAGAAACCACCAACAGATTCCTCAAAAGAGGATACAAGTACAATGATGTAAGAAAAGGAGAACTCAAGGCCAGAGCATTGAGCAGAACAGAATCCTTGATCAACAAAATGGGAGGTGAGAAGACACAAGTACAACCTGAACCTATAAGGATGATCATAACATACAGTAAAGAGAGTCAAAACGTAAGAAGAATACTGAATAAGTATTGGAATGTCATCAAGAAGGATCCCGACATTGGAGGTCAATTGGGCGATTATCCCCTAATGACATTTAGGAAACCACCCTCACTACAAGACAAACTAGTAAGGAGTCATTTCCAGTTAAAGAAGAAAAAGGACTGGTTAACATCCAGGCAAAAAGGCTTCAACAAATGCCATCAATGTAAGGCATGCACAATAGGGGAATCATTAAAATCATTGATAGACCCACAAGGAAAGATCTTCAATATCGAGGATGCAATCACATGCAAAACCACGCATGTGGTATGTATGCTGACGTGTGCATGCGGAAAACATTATATTGGAATGACTACCTGCCCTTTACAGAAAAGGATACTGGAACACATCAGAGCCATTCAAAATGGCGACATGTCTTACGCCATAGCGAAACACATGCTCCAACATACAGGAAAAACATGGAAAGATGTACGCTTCAGCGGTCTGGCAACCATTCTTCCGGATGAAAGAGGAGGGAATAGAAAACTCCAACTGAGACGCTTGGAGTAACGCCTCATTATAAGATTCAAGACCAAGGCACCAAAGGGATTAAATATGGACGAAGAAATGTATGTCCACCTGTGATAAATAATGTTTGGGACATGAATCGGACTATGCTTGTTTGTTCAAAAACCATGAATGCCAATATTTGATAAAATATAGGTCACATCAAAAGACTATATGGGCACTGAGCCCAACATTACATGTAAGAAAAAGTAAAAACAAGTGGTTGAAAAAGGAAATCGCAAGGGCACTGAGCCCTAAATAAAACAACATCAAAGTGACAGCAAACGTCTGAGAAACACAAAATGGATTGTCTGTCAATCGTCTGTCGCTGTAAACCCCTACAAAGGAAATGATGGGATGATCCTATCGTGAAAAGCGACAAATAGTGGCATGTGATAACCTTATAAACCAATTGGAAGGTAGTAAAAATAATCCTAGTGACCTTATGAACCTAAAACTGGTATGGGACTCACTGCAAAACAAACGTTAACGTTTTCAAAAGTGATTGAAAAACTACCTCACTCAGAATGCACAATCATGTGCTACAGGACTGGAAGGTATATAAGCTAGAAAGAGACAAGGGACTAGTGGCAACACTGTGAACAAGACCTGCGGTCGAAACGCGTAGGTGAAGGGGGCTGTATTGGAGTCTCTGTCAAATAAACCCAACTTATCAAATTGAGCAAGTGCGGACATTATTTTCTTTTGGTGGATATTTTATAGTAGGGGGACGTTCATCCCTACTGTCCAGCACCCACCGTGCAAAGAGTGCACTTCCAAGTGAACGAATTGGTGGATTATATATATATATATATATATATATATATATATATATATATATATATATGAAAGCTCCTCGTGCCCCTCAGCAACAAGAACGCACTCCGCAGGCCCATCCAGGGTTTGTAAATCTTTAAACTTTGCAGCAGCCTACGCACTACATAACCCAAGAATCAATGCGGCCCTATACAGGGCGGGCCTTCGAGTGGAATTTAAGTGCGTGGCAATATGGATATTCAACTTTGTCGAGCCTCTGAGGAAGCGCATCTAGCGCTGAAACGCGTCAGGCTATATCGACTTGCTGAAAACTGCAAAGAACATTGCTTTGCCTGTTCTCGCCCTTACCCATTAAAGACCTGGCTGTCAGCTGGTGCGGAGTGCGTTCTTGTTGCTGAGGGGCACGAGGAGCTTTCATATATATATATATATATATATATATATATATATATATATATATATATTCTGCAATGTGGTCAACAGGCAGGATCGCTCTACAGCGGGTGCCGGCGTTGGGCCAGACCCAGAGGCCAGAATCAATTTTTCCACAAAGGACGCCGCACACAGCAACTTTGCTTATTAAGATTTATTCAGTGCCCAGTCTGACACACCAACGCGTTTCAGCCTTGCGGCCTTGCAGCCTTGCTCACGGTAGGTGGCACTACTTTCCTGGAACTGTTTATACTATTTCCTGTTTCTTAACACTCCCATGAATTCTGGGACATGTAGTTCATTATGACAGATCACCTATGACAGACAAAATCATGTTTTAAATTTGAAATAACGTCATTGTCATTGGAATCCAAATATATAATACGATTGCGGACAAAAAGCCCATGAACCATGAACTTCGATGAAGAACTTTATGTCCACCTAGAATAAAACAATGCTACCTTACTTGAAACTTGTAAGATCAAACCCTATAAGGAGAACTAATGCATTAATACTGAAATGGATATTGACCAGTTGGGCCAGGTACTATACCGAAACTGCCCTGCAAGACCTAGAACTTGTCATTTACGAATGATTTAAGGAATTGTGTGTACCATACATAACATTCTAAAAAATCGATTTTTCACTTCTGGTCAGAATATAAATAATAGAAATAATATTGATTTCTCCATTTGCGATAAGCAACCTTTGCTTTGGAAAAACTGTGAAATTTTCAATGACAATGACGTTATTTCAAATTTAAAACATGATTTTGTCTGTCATAGGTGATCTGTCATAATGAACTACATGTCCCAGAATTCATGGGTGTGTTAAGAAACAGGAAATAGTATAAACAGTTGCAGGAAAGTAGTGCCACCTAACGTGAGCAAGGCTGCAAGGCTGAAACGCGTTGGTGTGTCAGACTGGGCACTGAATAAATCTTAAAAACCAAAGTTGCTGTGTGCGGAGTCCTTTGTTTTGTAGGATTTCGTTTTGATAGCATTTCTTATCTGTGACAGGCCTGTGAAACACTCCGATTCACAGTGCACTGCTGATGCACTTAAGAGTGCGCGTTCAGTAGTGTGTGAACTATTTTTCCTTGCAATATTATATAGTGCGAACTCGACAACATGGCATGAGCACAATTTACATTACAGAAGAACACATTCATTTGTGGTAGGCACGGGGAGACAAAGCGATTTGCCTGGAATCACAGGATGTTGAGCTGATGCCGAGATTCAAACGTAGCTCCCCAGCTCTAAAGTCCGCAATTCTAGAACTTGTGGCTGGAGGTGTGTCTAAAAGTGTATGTCGGTGCTGGCCATCAATGAGAGAGACCTGTGCATTTTTCGAATGGGTGGTGAAAAAATATGAGTATGTTGCTGGAGATGTGGGCTGCCGTGCCACCAATGCACTCACTGGGGGAGGGTAAACACCCATTATTCCGCAACTTTCTTCCCGCATACCATCACTCCGCATACTTCCATTACAAGTACCATGACTCCGCAATGCCATTATAACGCATGGCATTACATTTTATATGCTTTTACCACGCATACATTTACAACGAAATTCGTTGTAAATGCATGAATGGTAAAAGCATGTTTTTTTTAATGTTTGGATAAGGTAAGTATGGTTATAAGGGTATATGTTTTGGGGTACTGAGGTATATGTTTTTGGGTGTTTGGGTATTTTAAGGGTTCAGATATAGTTTTGGGTTATGGGGTACAGGGGTAGTTTTAGGGTTTAGGGATAGGTAGGGGTTTTGGGGTACAGGGGTATTTTAAGGGTTCAGGGCAAGGTTTGGGTTTTGGGGTATAGGGGTATTTTTAGGGTTCAGGGGTAGGTTTGGGTTTTGGGGTACAAGGGTATTTTAAGGGTTCAGGGCTAGGTTTGGGTTTTGGTGTACAGGGGTATTTTTAGGGTTCAGGGCTAGGTTTGGGTTTTGGGGTACAGGGGTATTTTAGGGTTCAGGGGTAGGTTTGGGTTTTGGGGTAAAGGGTTATTTTTAGGGTTCAGGGCTAGGTTTGGGTTTTGGGGTACAGGGGTATTTTTAGGGTTCAGGGGTAGGTTTGGGTTTTGGGGTACAGGGGTATTTTAAGGGTTCAGGGCTAGGTTTGGGTTTTGGGGTACAGGGGTATTTTTAGGGTTCAGGGGTAGGTTTGGGTTTTGACTACAGGGGTATTTATAGGGTTCAGGGCTAGGTTTGGATTTTGGGGTACAGGGGTATTTTTAGGGTTTAGGGATAGGTTTGGGTTTTGGGGTACAGGATATATGTATAGGGTTAAGATGGGTTAGTGTTTAAGGGTGTTGGGGTATTTTAAGGAGTAAGGGTGGGTTATGATTATGGAGTGCAGAGGTATTTAAAGGGAGCAGGGTGGGATTAGCACACGATATGAGACATGGCATGAAGGGCGGAACGTACCACACGAACCTAGCGTTTGTCACGCCCCCAGCACACACCAAAGCACAACGCAGACACGCCCACAAGGGACTACTTTGCTGGCACTGTTCTTTTACCTTTAAATTTATTTGGTGTCCTTCTGCTGCAACTGCCCTTTCCAACGCTGTATTGGGTGTTGTGATTGGTGCTGTGGTTCCTGAGATTACCCGCCTCAAAGGTTTGGGCTCTCTCTTTATTATATTAGTATAGATATATATATATATATATATATATATATATATATATATATATATATATATATATATATATATATATGGTGTGCAATGTTTTCTAGATGTGCTTAATCTTATTACTATGATAAGCTTCCTCTATGGGGTTCCCTAAAACATTTAAAGATATTGTTAGGAAACGGTGGGATAGATGTGGGATTTTATCGCTCGGTGAGCTGTATGATAGTAATGGTTTTGTTTCTTTTGAGAGATTGCAGCTCGATTATAAATTGCCCGATCATAAGTTTCTTAAGTATCTTCAGGTTAAAGATTACCTTGTGAAACATTTAGCCTTGACAATAATATCTAGCTCCAAGATCTGGGTTTGCTTTCACGGGGAAAAGGCAAATCTTTGATTAGTGGTATGTATAAATGCCTTAACAGCTATAGACAGAGTGCTTGCGAAAGGCTTGCGGAACATTGGGGTAATGTTTTGGGGATGGGAATTACTCCTACTGGTATTAAACAAGCATTGCAAAATATAGACAACTCAGTGTACTCTGTTAACCTGAAATTACTGCAATTTCGTACTATATGTATGCTTTACTATACGCCAGAAAACATTTCAACGTGGGCTCTGGGGGTCTAGGGGGGGATCGGTAAAATTGTCCTAGATGTGGTCTGTGTGCGGCTAGTCTATTACATATGTTCGTTACCTGTGTGGAATTGGGGATGTTTTGGCAAAAGTTCAGTCAAGTGTTTTCTCAAAAATTGGGGATAGATTCACCATTAACAGCTATGGAAATTATGATGGGATACAAACAGGTCAATCATGGACTCAGGTAACTATCTATTTTATTGGTGGCTGCATGACTGGTTATTGCTCGGGTATGGATCGCCACAAAATCCCCCTCTATAAGTGACTGGTGGATTTTAGTCAGGGAAATATATGAAATGGAAAAAGCTCTGGCTAAGGCTATGGGAATTTGCTCTTTGCTGAAATTTAAGGCAATTTGGGGGCATTTGGCAGTAGATACTCTGGACTGAATATAAGCTGTTGAGATATTTATAATTGGTATATCCCTTCTATCTATAGTGTTCTTTTGATCGCTTTAAGTAATGTAATGTAATGTAATGTAAGCACACATTTTTATAGCGCGGCTATCGCTCCGAGGAGCATCTTGGCGCTCCACACCCAACCCTGATGGAGATGAGTTGGTAGACAGAAGGCAAGTTTATAAGTTATGTTATAAGCTATGTCCTCTTTTTTCGTTTTTCTCTTTGTTAAATGTAATAATGTGTTAATTATGTTGCACTCTTGTCGACAATAAAAAATATTTTATTTTTAAAACAGGGAAAGGGCAGGAATATATGGCGCATTCCTGTCATTTCCTTGCGCTGGCGCACAATATGCTGCCTAGGGCCAATGCAGGCACCCTTGCGCCATGGTGCAAGGGTGCCTGCAATACAGGCAGGATTGCTTTTGTGCAGGAAGGGCTACCTTCCTGCACAAAGCAATCCTCTGAGGCAATTTCCTCTTTCTATGTGTGCTGCAGAATGCATCACACATAGAAATAGGAAAAATGAAGATATTTTTCCTCTTTAAGCCTCACCTGGGGAGGCATAGAATGTTGGCGCATTCCTAGCTCTACTAGTAATGGTAAATCTGGGAATGTGCCAAAATCCATGAGCAGATAAGTGGGATCACCCATGCTCCGCACATGGAACACCTCTTTGGGGCAGAATAACACGATGCAGCAATTTGCGTTGCTCTAGATTTATCAAGCCATGCAGGGCCATGTGATAAGTGGTTTACCTCTCCTGGAGTGAGTCTTCACAGTCCAGTGTTTGAAGATATCTGTGGGCGCCCAAGAGACCACTATTTGGGAAAGTGAAGCCTCTGTTGTCAAAAATATCAAAACGGGTCCCACATTTTAGTGAATTTACGAGTTTCATCTCTCAGATTATATGCTTTCTTCTTGTATATAGATAATTGCCACATTCTTTGGAGCCTTAACTCTATTGTTTAGTGTCATCTCTTTCCCCAAGATGCAAAATGGTTTGTTTGGGTGCTAACAAAAGATTCTTTCACCTTTGAGGGAGTGGAGTGGGTGCCGTTTAGTGATATCCCTAAAATGAGAGATGCTGGGTCTATGTCTCTTCCCCTCAATGCTGGCCAAGGGGGAGAGAATTACCTCCTAGAACCTTTCTATTTGGGTTCAGACCACAAGATGTGAAGTGCTCCTAGACTGCCACTGCCATTGAGTGGAGGCGCGTTGGGGTATAATTCCACTGAAATAGGATCTTGTACAGGGTTTCTCTACCTTGTGCATAGTGTGCAAAGTTGGTTGTTCTCGTAAAGATAGCCTCCCACAGCTTTTGGTCCAATGTAACCCTCAGGTACCTCTCCCAGCTCTTCTGAAAAGCTGTGTTGGATGGTGTGGGGTGTGTGTTAATGATTATGTTGAATTTGGGCACTAGTTGTTGGGTCTGGAAGAACCTTTTGAAAGTTGTGAGTGTGCTTATCGCTGCTGCTGTGCCATGTGACCACATGAACCAATGTCAAAATTGTAAATAATGGAATTGTTTGCTTTCAGTGATGTGTTATGTGGATGTCATATCAGTGAATTACCTGATTGCCCCATTACAGTAAAAGTTTCAGCTCTTGGACCATCATATCAGATATTGATATCTATCTATCCCTGGGGAGAATTCAGAATTATCTCTAGCCGGTGTGAAAGGTGAAAGGTGGTGGGACAACCCCTTATACCATGTCAGTTGGTCCCACGTCACCAGTGTCACCCTGGTAACTGGAGATGCGTAGAGACTGCAGCACCATTTTTGGATCCAGAGGAAAACCACCAGTGGTTGATTTATCATATATCTGTGAATCACTAGATTTTGTCTATCTCATCTTGTAACTGTTCATTGATGTGTCATAATTGCGTTGCCTCGTAATAGCGGGTAGATCTGGTATTCCTAGTCTGCTTTGTCTGGGGTGTGTTCAGCAGATCCATGTATGTAGCCTTGGTTCCCTCTCTCACCCCCAATATAAAATCATTACACATATCCTGTAGTTGGGGTATTTTGCTTTCTAGCTTCTCTCATTCGACATAGCTGGCTTGCGTTCTTCATAAATTTCTCCCTGACCACTGCCTTCAGTGCATCCCGGACATCCGCTAGGTGAAGCCCTCTTGTGCTGTTAAGTATAAGATATTCTTTTATTGTGTCCTGCTTTTTGTATTTGGTTACTCGGGGGCAGATTTACAATATCTGGCGCATCCCTGCATTTCACCATGGATGCGCCGCATTTACAATACGGCGCACCATGGGTCAAGAATAGACAGATGCATGACGTATCTAATGCCGGAAAAGTGACGCATTGCTGGAGTTGTGTCACAAGCGCGAAGCAGCTCCAGCAAGGCTCGGGGTGTCCCTATGCCTAACATGCTGCGTCAATCCTTATGCCTGCTACAAGCAGGCGCAGGGTTTTGGCGCAGCATGGCCGTAAAAGTCACTGAGTGAAATCTTGTAGATTTCACTCAGCCACTTTTAGGATGCGTTCCTGCGCCGGAACGCCCCCCCGTGCCGGAACGCCCACATGTGGCGCAGGGCTTTACAACGTGACGCATCTCCCTAGATGCGTCACGTTGTAAATACCCTGCAACATGGCACTTGCTTTGCGCCGCCGCTGCGTCACAAAAGTGATGCAACGGCGGCGCAAATGTGGCGTACCAGGCTTGTAAATCTGCCCCTCGGTCTTCAAGAAGTAAATCATTAAGTCACCATATTCCTCCCCACTTCTGAGGAGCCAAGGGAGCCCGTTCAAGCTCAATGAGAATTGGTCCAAGGTCCAAGATTGCTTGTGGCATCTGTCCCATTTCTCAAACCCTTTGGGCCACTCTTCAATCTACAAAGATATAATCAATTTGGACATATGCTTGGTGTGTTTCAGAGTTGTGGGATTTGTAAGTCATTATTGGGTGTCCGTGATGCCATGAGCCGATCAGGCCTAAGTGCTTTAGCATAAACTGATGCGCCATTGATTGTACTGGTGTGCCCCCCATCTGCTGGTGAGATTTGTCATTTGTTGTACGCATTACATAATTTGGTCTTCTTTAAGTATGATGGGGGAATCTGTTAGGTGCATTATTTTGTGTATCGTGGGAAATTTCTCCTGGGCCATGTTTGGGGCATAAAGAGTAATTGGGGAGTAGTCGTAGAGCCCTTCCACTCTTACCCAGTGGCTCAAATGATCCCTCGTGACTTTTTTCTCCTGACTTTCTTTTTGTTCCCAATCAGGATGGCTACCCCAGCTCTCTTTTATGGAATCGAGGCATGGCATGGGACAGGGGAGGGTGTGGAGTGTATTTGTGACTGATCTTTGGTTAGCAGATAAAAACCCTCTACCTCAACCGTGCCATCCCGAACACAATTACGTGACGCTCTCACCTCCACAGGCTGTCACCTGACAGCACGCCCCCAATCGGGCAGCCTTCAGTCATCGCATAACCTATACCCACCTCCTTCCCTCTCTCCAAACTCTCATCCCTGGGTCGGCACCGCGAAGAGAACATTTCCAGCATTAGTCTTGCCTTTCCCTAGGATTTGAGACTACCTCTTGCCCTCAATACCACACCTCTGCCTCCTCGACCTCTCTACCTCAACGGCACACCTCTGGCACTTAGCAGAACTGTAAAGCTTCTTTTTGAACTTTTTCTACTTTAACGGCACACCACCGACACTTAGCAGAACTGTAAAGCTTCTCTTTGATCTTTTTCTGCATTTTTTTTTCCTACTATGCCTTTGTCCTGTATTTTGTCTCCTCTTCATCATGTAGTAAAGCGCTCCGATACCCTTGGGTCTGGCTAGCGCTATAGAAAACCTCTAAAATAAAAATAAATACAAATAAAAAAAATAGGCAGGTGTGAATCTGAAAGAAGGCCAATATCCACACTAGGGGCCCGATGTAGGTAGCCAAATACCGGTCGGTAACGGCCGAAAATCAGTAATTTCGACCATTACCGACCGGTATAAGTGCATCGAGATGTATGTCACCAAAAACGTATCGGTAAATACCAGTCGGTAAAACACCGAATCGGTATTACACGAATCGGAATTTACCGAATACATATTGTCCGAATCGGTAAATAAGAAATGGTAATTTACCGAATCGGTAAATACCGAATTCATATTTACCATGTCGGTAAATAGGAAGTGGTAAAAAAGGCCATTTGAGATGTAGCAAAGTCAGGAAATACCGAATTTCGATAAATGCGGTATTTAAGAGTCGGTATTTAACATGGATTGGAAGCAGGTGGAAACCAGGAACAGGATATATAAGAAGGTCCCAAAATGCAACAGTGCACCCACAATGGCGGCTTTCTACGTTATTGCAAGGCGGCTACGGATACAGGCAGCAGGAGAGAGGGTCTGGCTAAGGGAGGAGCAGGTATATAGGCAGAGGATCACCCTCTTCCAACTCACTGAAGCAGAGATCCTGCAAAGTACCAACTCCACCCCAGAACCATCCTGGACTTGATCAGGGACCTCCACCCATATCTGAAACACCCAACCCCAAGAGCACACGCCATCCCACCCCATGTACAGGTGCTCTGCTGCCTACACCTTCTTGCCTCTGGGAGCTACCAGCACGTGATAGCCTCTGTAGGTGGAGTGTCCCAGAGCTGCCTGTCACACGTTTTCAGAAAATTCCTAAACGCCATGATGCAGAGGATGGAGCACTACATTGAGTTCCCTGAGACACCTGCAGAACTAGCAAGGACAAAAACCGATTTCTATCAACTTGCACAGTTCCCGCACATCATCGGCTGTATCGATGGGACGCACATCCCACTATGCCCACCTGCAGCAACTGAGCACATATACAGAAACTGGAAGTCCACACATTCAATCAATGTGCAGGTGATCTGCAACGCTAGCAACATGATAACGGACATTGTAGCCAAATATCCAGGGAGTACCCACGACTCCTACATATTCACCAACAGTGGGATATACAGACGCCTTGTGGCTGGTTATTTTGGTGATGGATACCTGCTGGGTAAGTATGTGTGAGACACCCTGATAGTTCATGCAGAAGGTGCACACCTGAGTATGTGACTAATCAAAATATCCTTTCCCACCCATTTGTGCTCACCCCCTACCTGAACCCATCCACCAGGAGTGAAAGGTGTTATAACGTGGCACACAGAACAACACGTTGCGTGGTGGAACGTACATTTGGGCTGCTGAAAAGTAGATTTAGGTGCCTCTATAAGAGTGGAGGTGCACGTCAGTACACGCCAATTATCTGTTGCAAGATTATTGCGACCTGCGCCATGCTGCACAATCTTGCCACCAAGGAGGACATAGAGATAGAATTAACATATCATGAGGACATTGATGATGGGACAGTACAAGCAGATCACAATGCAGCAGGAGCAGCACCAGCAACAGATGGTCGACTGTGACGCGCTGAATTCACCAACAGATACTTCTAATTGAGCAATGACACACAGGCATGTCAATTTTTTGGAACACTCACTTTAATATGCACTACTGCACCTTCCAAATGAACATATATCAAATTAAATGCACTTTGCACAATGGTTGGCCAAAGTTCACTTCACTGTGACCTGTCCTGTGTTCATTATGTCTCTCAATGTTTGCGTTTACGAATGATGTTTTGCGAGCCACAGGGCTGGGGGTCTACATGCGCAGTGGTGCCGGTGTCATCAGCATGGAGTCTGCTGTTCCTACGAATGTCCTGAACAGGTGTGCTGGACCCACTCCTGCTCGTTGACTCCTCAGTGTCCCCAACAACCATGTTGCCACCTGTGGCTGTCAGCTGTGTCAGCATTGCCTCCATTGCAGAGGTCACCCTCCCCATCCCCCGGGACAAGTCACTGCAGCAGTGTACAATGTCAGTCTGCATATTTACAGAGCGGCAACACAGCAGTGTGGTAGAAGTTGCCAACCGGTTAATAAACTGATTGAGCAGCCTGACCTCGCGCCTATACCTGCGCCTCTCTTGGTGGTTATTGGTTATTGGTGGGGGTATTTCTAAAGCGCAGCGTTCGCTCCGGAAGGAGCATCTTGGCGCTGAAATTCCTGGTGGACCAGTCATAGTAGCAGTACGAGTTTAGATGGCTGCTTTAGTGTAGTTATCGGGAAGGTTAAAGATCCAAGTCTTTAGAAGTTTTCTGAAAGGTTTTTCAAGAGTTTGTTGTCTCAGATTTTTGGGCAAGTTGTTCCAGGCTTTGGTGGCCAGGAAGCTTAGGGTTTTACCACCCTTAGTCTTCAAGTTGTACCTAGAGGGGAGGATGAGGTTGTCCTGGGACGAACGGAGGGATCGACTAGGGTTGTAGTGGGGGAAGCGCCTAATGAGATATTTTGGACCAGATTTGTTAAAGGCTCGAAAGGCAACAATCACTATTTTAAAAAGTATTCTTTTATGGAGGGGGAGCCAATGCAAGGATCTTAGAGCTGCGGAGATAGATGATTTTCGGGGCAGCTTTAGGACCAGTCGTGCGGCCGTGTGAAGAACACTTTGAAGCTTGGTCAGAGTGGTCTTTTCCGCCCCCGCAAGGAGACCGTTACAGTAATCTAAGCGTGAGATAATGAGGGCTACTGTTACTGTTTTTCTGGCGTCAAGTGGAAGAAAGTCGAAATTTTTTTTTAGCGATTTTATTATTCCAAAGCATCGACCAGCTACAGTCCTAGCATGTTGGTTGAATGATAGATCTGAGTCGAATAGGACGCCGAGATTCCTAGCTGTTGTTACAGTCTGGGGAGGTGCAGCTGAGTCATCCGGCCACCAGAGGGCTGGGCAGAAGGAGGTGTTCTTTCCGATAGGGAGGATCTCCGTTTTGTTGGAGTTACATTTGAGATGGTTAGTGTCCATCCATTGGAAGACTGCAGTCAAGCAATTTTTGAGGTTGAGCTCAGCATTGGTTGAATTATCCTCTAGGGGTACAATGAGTTGTGTATCATCGGCATACGATGTTACCGGTATGCCGAATGATTCAATCAGGGAAATGAGTGGAATAAGGTAGATATTAAAAAGAAGGGGACTTAATATGGACCCCTGAGGAACCCCGGAGGAAACCTTCTTTTCTTTGGAGTGGAAGGGGCCAAGGGCGACAGTTTGGGACCTGTCGGTAAGAAATGATTTTATCCAGGAGAGGGCGGTTTCTGAAATTCCTATGTTCATCAATCTGCTGATTAGGATGGAGTGGGAGATGGTATCGAACGCCACAGTGAGGTCGAGAAGAATGAGAATTGCGTTCTTCCTCTGATCTTGTAACGTCTTGATTGTGTCTGACAGTTCCATCAGAGCTGTTTCAGTTGAGTGATTGGGGCGAAAACCAGATTGTTGTGGATGGAGTATATTATGAGTTTCCAGATAACATTTGAGTTCTCTGTATACCATCTGTTCGGTTATTTTTCCCAGAGCCGGGAGAAGTGAAATCGGCCGAAGGTTGGTCAGGTCCGACGGGGATTTGTTGATCTTTTTCATGAGGGGTTTGACTGTACCCTTTTTCCACAGGCGGGGGACAGATCCGGTGCGAAGCGACGAGTTGACTATAGCGTTGATGATAGGGTTCACCACGTCGATGAGTTGGCGGAGGATTTGGGAGGACAGGGGTCAGACGGAGAGCCAGACTTGCACGCCAGGATAACTTCTCTGGTTTGAGCCAGGGTGACAGGGGAAAAGTTCATAAGGCTACCTGCTAGGGAATCCAGTTGAGAGGGGATAGGAACACCAGGAGTTGTTTGTGAAAGGGGGAAATTTCTTTGGATGGAGACAATTTTGTCCTCAAAGTAGTCTGATATTTTGTCGCAAAGGTCTTGGGATGGGGGGATTTCGGGTTGAAGTGCTTTGGGCTGGGTGAACGATTTTACTATTGAGAACAATGTTTTTTGTTTTTGACTGGACTCCCTGATGGCGTTGACGTAGAATTTTTTTGGGCAGATTTAATGTTGGAGAGGTAATTTTTCCTTTGTTGGATGTAAAAGAGACGATCGTTATTGTCATATGTTCTGCGCCATTTTCGTTCTGCTTTTCTGCACAGTAGATGAGAAGTAGCGAGATCAGGGGTGAACCAAGGGGAGTTGTTTTTAGTTTGTTTATGAGTTGTGCAGGGGCGTTTGGAAGGGTTCCGAGTTCTGATTTCTTGTGAAATCCAGTTATGGAAAAGGTTAACGTCCAGTTCGATGTTACCAGATAGAGTGGGGGACTGCGATTGGAGGATGGGGTTAAGAGTAAGATTTTCTTGAACCTTTTTCCAGTTGACGGGGTTGTCACAGTGAGGGTTCGTGTTACTGAAGGTTAGTTGACGTACGTTTTTGATATGGAAAGGGATCAAGCTATGATCTGTCCATATTTGGGGCACAGGAGGTAGGGTGGTTAGGGAGGGAAAATTGGTACAGACGCCGCCGAGGGTATGACCTAGCGAATGAGTAGGCAGTAGAATACTTTGCTGGAGGTTGAATATTTCGAGGGTCTGAAGAAAGTTGTTGGTTTGAGAGTCAGATTTGGATTCAAGGTGAAGGTTGAGATCCCCGAGAAGGGTGAAATGTGGATATCTGAGTAAAAAGTGACCCAGAGAGTCGCACAATGAGTCTAGGAACTTGGAAGCATTACCAGGTGGGCGGTAGATCAGACTCCCTGAGAAGGAGAAGGATTCGCTGATTTTAATAGAGAAGCCTAGGCCTTCTGTGTCTTTTAGGGGGTCTAAATTGAACGTGTGACAAGTAAAAGTATTTTTCAGTATAATGGCAACTCCTCCGCCTCTCCCTTTCAGTCTGTCTTGTCTGAAGAGGGAAAAACCTTGGGGGAGGGCAATGGCTATATCCGGATTGCTGTCTTCCGTTAGCCAGGTTTCAGTTATCATGAGACAGTCAAGGTCAGAGTCAAGGATGAGGTCGTGTATGTCTTGGCTATGCTTACACATAGAGCGGGCATTGATCAGGCCACCTTTAAAGGGTGGCGGGAGCCACTGGGAGGGGATAGGGGAGTGAGTACATGGACTGGGTTTTCGATGGAGGGCCAGCGGCAATGCTTGCAGCTGAACGAGCCAGAGAGGTTAGATAAGTCGAGTTTGCAGGAGCAATAGTTGGTACCCCGTAATAGGTGAAGGTCGCTAGGAAGGTACCTGATGCATGGTAAGGTTTGGGCAGAGTTTCCTGCGCCTGTCGCGGTCTTGGCGCGGACGGGCGCAGACGGGCTTGCCTTAGGCGCGCAAACGGCGCTCCCGCTGCGCTCGTCCGCTGCGCTTCTTGTGCATGCACATTTCTAGCGTGGGGGGGCGTGGCCTATAGTGGGCGTGGTCGGCGAGCACGCCTGGTCTGATGGCGGCCGCTCAACAAAGAGAATAGCGCGACAGCGTTTACATCGGCTGTGTGCTAGATGAGGAATTGCTGTTTGGCAGGTAATAGTTTTTAAAATAACACAATAATTACAGGTCGAGTGACACCACACAAAAGTTAAAAATACAAGAGTTTAGCAAAGGTATTTCGTTCCTCCAGCACCCGGCATCCGCCTCAGGACTGGGTCAGGGATTTCTGCCGAACGCTAGTAATCAGTGTTTAAGTAGGCGGGTGAGGGGGCGTGGCCTATAGTGGGCGTGGTCGGCGAGCACGCCTGGTCTGATGGCGGCCGCTCAACAAAGAGAATAGCGCGACAGCGTTTACATCGGCTGTGTGCTAGATGAGGAATTGCTGTTTGGCAGGTAATAGTTTTTAAAATAACACAATAATTACAGGTCGAGTGACACCACACAAAAGTTAAAAATACAAGAGTTTAGCAAAGGTTTTTCGTTCCTCCAGCACCCGGCATCCACCTCAGGACTGGGTCAGGGATTTCTGCCGAACGCTAGTAATCAGTGTTTAAGTAGGCGGGTGAGGGGGCGTGGCCTATAGTGGGCGTGGTCGGCGAGCACGCCTGGTCTGATGGCGGCCGCTCAACAAAGAGAATAGCGCGACAGCGTTTACATCGGCTGTGTGCTAGATGAGGAATTGCTGTTTGGCAGGTAATAGTTTTTAAAATAACACAATAATTACAGGTCGAGTGACACCACACAAAAGTTAAAAATACAAGAGTTTAGCAAAGGTATTTCGTTCCTCCAGCACCCGGCATCCACCTCAGGACTGGGTCAGGGATTTCTGCCGAACGCTAGTAATCAGTGTTTAAGTAGGCGGGTGAGGGGGCGTGGCCTATAGTGGGCGTGGTCGGCGAGCACGCCTGGTCTGATGGCGGCCGCTCAACAAAGAGAATAGCGCGACAGCGTTTACATCAGCTGTGTGCTAGATGAGGAATTGCTGTTTGGCAGGTAATAGTTTTTAAAATAACACAATAATTACAGGTCGAGTGACACCACACAAAAGTTAAAAATACAAGAGTTTAGCAAAGGTATTTCGTTCCTCCAGCACCCGGCATCCGCCTCAGGACTGGGTCAGTTTCAAGCCTGTCTCGGAGGGTGCCCATGCGCACCCCCATGTCCCTCACCCCCTCCGCCATGGACTCCATTCCTTTGCCCATTGCCTCCATCCCTTTGCCCATGGCCTCCATTCCCTTTGCCATGGCACCTATCCCCCGATCGATGTCCGACATCCTGGTATTCAGGATGCGCACCTGCCTGTGCACTGCCATGATGCCTTTGGCCTGCATACGCTGGACTTTAACCTTTTTGGCTTCCAGCCCAGCAAGGAACCCCTGCACATTCAGCCCCTCATCCTGCTCTCGTGTTCTACGGACACGGTCACTTGCACGGCCAGATCCCATTGACCCAAGTTGTCCAGCGTGGCCAGCCAGTGGTGGTGTACTAGGTCTGGGAGCCTCGACCACTTCCTCGTCGGAGCTCTCCAGGATCCTTAAAGGTGGTACGTCCTGCCTCCTTGGCCTCACATGCACAGGGGACCCTGAGCTGGGTGTTTTGGCTTCTGCAGGTGCTGGTGGAGTCTGTGTCTCGAACAGCAGGGGCGACAGTGGCTGTACAGTGGTGTCGTGCTCCATTGCTGTGGGTGCCTGGGGTGTGGTTGTATCCTCAGGGACAGTGCTAGGTCCAGCTGTGTCTTTGGCCTTCTCCCTCGCAGCCGTTGTTGTGGCACTACACTCCCCTCCCTGCGCTGCTCTGCGCGATGACTCTCCTGTGAACAGACATGGACATTGATCACACAGATTCCTAACACACATTTTCATTTGCCTAGACTGTTTGTGTATGGGGAGTGTGGCATGGCATGCAGGCTTCGGTGTTGGCAGCTTTGATGTATGTACCTATGACTACGACTACCATGATGCTTTGCTGGGGACTACAGTCATGTGTGCTGGATTGTGAGTGATTCACCCACATTGGAGAAGGGGCCTGGGAATGGGTAGGGTACATGTCCATGCATCTTACCTTTCTTTCTTGCAGCTCTGGCTGAGCTATCAGCATCCCCGATCCCATGTATGCTCTCAGGCTCCATGGTGGATTCCACGAGCTGCTCCAGGTCGGTGAGGCTTGGGGCATGGCTCTTCCCCCCACTGGTTGCTGCTGATTCCTTCCTCTGGGTGGCTAGTTTTTTTTTGGTGGTGATCCTCAGATCATACCACCTTTTCTTCATGTTGTCAATTTCGCGATGGGTCAGTCCTAGGGCATTGACCTTGCTCTGGATTGCCAGCCAGGTGTTCCTCTTAACAGACTCAGCTACTTGCAGAGACTGTCTCCCAAACAGCTGGCTGTAGTGCTGCACAACCTCCTCCACCAGCACCTGGAGCTCTGTTGGGCTGAATTTCACCTTCCTCTTTCTGTCCCCTCCATCCTTTTGTGCCTCCTGGGACTCCATGCTGTTTCTCTGCTGGTCTCACTGCAGCCTGCTCCTCAGTCTCCCCTCCAGCTTTCTCTGCAGTTCTGATGCTCTGCACCTACATGGGTGTGGCCACCTCCAGATACTGGAGTGTGGTACTTGCATCTGATTGGTTGATCTCTCAGATGCTTTGTTGTGGGGTGTGGTGGGTGTCCCTGATTGGTGCACAGGCTCACATGTCATGTATTCAAATTTTCGAGATCGGATTTTACCGATTCGGTATTTACCGATTCGGTAAATACCGATTCGGTAAATACCTATTCGGTGTCTCCCATTCATTCCTATGGGACTGGAGGGCCATAGGGTTGTATGGGTGTTACCGACTCGGTTATTACCGATTCGGTAAATACCGAATCGGTATTTACCGAGTTTGAATACCGATTGATACCGAATCAGTATTTTTTACCGGATGTTTACCTACATTTGGGTTTCCGGTTCATAAATACCGATTCGGTATGAGTCGGTATTTATGAACCGGTAAAAATAATTTACCTACATCGGGCCCTAGATCTTTTAAGTTCCGCAATCTGTTCAATCCTGTCTTGAATTCTTTAGCCCTCATAAGATATTGGTGATAGCGTTGCTACATGGTGGTTGTCTTTAAGGAATAATAGCGATACATCTCACTGAGTGGAGTGGAGGAGTCCCCTTCCTGTCCCTAACCCCTAAACGTTTCACAGAATGATTGTGACAACCAATTTAACACAACTGGAAACATATCTGATGTTAGGTGTTGAGGGACAAGCACCAGGAATATATACTAGGTGTTTTTGCTCCACCACATATGTGACTTTTGTAGGGCCATTGAAGTACATTGCTCTGAGGGGGTGTATGGGCCCTGTCTAGCCATGAACACCCATTTTCCATGGGTGCCCCTTCACCCCAGCCAACCATAGTTGTCTGCATCATGGAAGAAGGGAGAGGCATCATGACTCAACAGTGTGTGATGAAAGTGTCTCTTGATTTTTGGGAGCTCAACTACAGCCTGACACTTGGTATAGGTATTTGAGGACACTTTCCTTGCTCACTGTGTTCTCCTTGGTTTTGGGTGACATCGTTTGTGCATTACTGTAGTTCATGTATCTTCTCCCCTTCATCTCCCAGTGCTAGTTGATGAGGATGTTCCTGTCTCCATCTCACTCAGTCCCAGGAGGTTGCATGTTTCTTACAACGATGTCAAGGAATGCATATGTCCCTCCCACAGTAAAGGGATGGCACCATCAATATTTAATCCTTTTTGATCTTAGCAGGTCTGTGACTAGTCTAAAAGATCTGTGCTACACTAGGATGAGAGGTTGAAGATCTTGTTGATCTGTGGTGCCATTGTAGAATATAGAACCTCCTTCTCAGGCACACACCATAACAAGTTCTAGTTGAAGGTGTGCACCCTGGTGAGGACATCTGGGAGGGGCGCCTTTAGGTGTTCACAGCTGATAGGCCCTGAGTGTGCGGTATATTCTGATCACTGGTTGGTCTGTGATCTCCATGATGGCTTTGAAAAGGTTTGGAACACGGTGTCTTCAAGATTACCCCAGATACAGATGTTTTTTTGGTGTAGTCTGTTCTCTGGATCCATGCATTTTTCTAGAAGAATGGTGTTCTGTTTTGCAAAGGTCAACATACCCTGTCAAACACAGTCACAATCATTAACCTGTTTGTGAATCTCCCTTCCTAACTCACCAATTCTAGTTCCATGTGCAGTAACGTCATGTTGCATTTCCTGTAGGTCACTCCTGAGATCATTCTTGAGGGCCTGTATTTCAATCTTGATTTGAACAAAATCTTGAAGGATGAAGTCCTTGTTGATATTGAGGGCGGTGAGCTGGTGTATATGCACTGGCTCTCTGCTCTTGCTCCTGCCCTTTCGCTATCATCCATATTGGAGTCTTGGGTTTTTGGTTGTTTGAGGGGGTCTTTAATGCATTGGTCGTTTTCCTCTCTGCTCCCCTTCATGGCTACAGTTTTTTTGGGGGCTGTCACCCCTAAGGGAGATCTCTGAGCGGGTCCTTGCATGATGGTCTGCTAGTCGGGTGGGTCTGTGTCCCAGGCTACCTGCTCACCTTCGTAGATGTAAAGTTACTTCTACACGGACTTATCTATGGTGCTCTGGGGCAGGGGGGAGAGGCTACAGGGTTAAGACTGCTTGACAGCTGTGATGCAACAGGTGGGTTTGTAGTTATCAACATTGTGTACACTAACTACCACAGTGTGCAAATTGGTAGCAACTGGTTGCAGATGGGCAGCTGAATTAAATATGTTAGCAACAGGGTTAGATAGCAGGTTGCAAAGTAAAGCCCCACACTACACTGCTGGCATGCAGGGTCTATTGTAAGTAGTCCAACACCAGCAGTGGCCACCACTTTTAGGAGGGAGAGTAGTGAAAACTGAGTTGTTGACAGTGCTATCACAGAGGCGGACTACTCCTTTGCCATTCATCACTGCAAAAGTAAATGTAATGCTGCCAATACTCCTGTGGTACAAAAGGGGGTGGTGATGGACGGAGCATCTGAACCAATCAAGCACTCACACCCAGTCAACAGATCTGGGTTTAATCCATCACCGTTCTTTAGCCCACTCTGCCACCCCAGTTCAGACATGGCTATATGCAAATTAGTCTGACCCTGTGCCTCATGGGAACAGTCCAGCCCGAACTGCCAAGCCATGCCTTCCCTGAACCGGAAACAAGCTTCCGAGGACCGGCTTCTGGCATTTCAGTGGTTCAGATGCTCCGTCCATCACCACCCCCTTTTGTACCGCCAATACTCCTGTGGGCTCACCCAAACGTAAAAGAAACTTTAAGAAGCGGTGGCTGATATGGGTTGACCAAAGATGACCAATGACAGAGGGAGCTGACCCAAAGCCAGGAGTGGCCAGCGCAGGTAAAAGCAGTGCGGCGGTGGGGCCGGGTGGGAGGTATTTTGACAGAGTACGACGAGGGAAAATTATTTATTTATTTAATTTCCCATACCGGTCATCTTTCGAATCCCCCCAAATCCAGCCTCACCGCTCTTACTTTCTCTGGCCGCTCCTGCCCTAAGCTCCTCTCTACGTTTTTTTTGTAGTGTTATTGATCTTAGCTATAGCTAAGGCTGTTTGTAGCCAGACTTTATCCGTTTCCCTGCTTAAAGCTAGAATATGTCCACTGCAGACTTTTACTTACTGCCTGAACTCTTACGGGGATTTACAAGCCCCTTGCTCTGCCGGTGTGTCACTTTTAATATGGGAAAAGTAACTTCACAAGGGGTTTGTAAATAAGCCTCTTAATTTGCAACTGTAAGACTGGACTGATTTATTCTGCAAAGAGATTTTTGTCTCTTTAGACGATGCTATACATCGAATACAGACAGCTTTGTTCAAAATTTAGTGGGAAGCCATGTAGTTGTACTCATGGCACACCAATTTATAAAACACTCTGTAATATATCACTGCTCAGAGTAAATTGTAGGAAACATTTGTTATCCATGATTAAGAGCAATTTCCGAACAGCAGGACGTCAACTGCATGAGCGAATGAAATAAGCATAACTCTAAGGCATTTACTATGGCATGATTCACGCACTGCGACGTTCTTGTGGAGGGTCCCTGATTGGCCAAAGAACGTCTCGAAAGAAAAGGCATTATTAATCACACGACGAGCTTCATTTGTTTTAGAAGCTGCGCTTGGAAGCTTCTCCTACCCCACGAGGATTATAGATTTCCCCTCACAGTATGGTATAATTTATTCTAATTGGCGTTCATAGTAATAAAAATAAAAAATCTCTTTCACAGTGTTTGTGCATGGCATTAAGACAGGAATGACCTAATAGGTAAGCCTGTGGTCTGACACAAAATGATGCACCACCCCCTTGCGAAATTTGATGAGGGCCCCGTTGTTTCCTACACCGTAAATATATTCATTGGTCTTGGGCTCAATGAAGTCCCCCTGAGGCATGGGTACTCGCAAACAGTCTCCCAAGGGCCACAAAGTTTGGTCTATGATGTGACTGAGAGCCGTAGTGATGCCAACAGGTTGGCTGGGGGGAGAGGGGGCACAGTGGGGGCTGGTGGTAAGTTGGGTGTGTGAGTGTAAAATCATGTACATTTTGGTCCCCGTTAGGATGGCGGTAGCCACCTCCGGCCCGGCGGGGGCGATCCGCCCACCATCCGTGCAGAAATGACTCCTGCCATATTATAATGGCTGGGGGGTCCGCACCGGACGGAAAGACCATCCGATGCTTTTCCGCCCGGTGGACATGTCGACCAGGTGGAAAAGGGTTCTATATGGTGGCAGTGTCTGAAAGACACGCCAGCCATATTAGAATAGGGGTTTACAGATGCCTTTCCGCCACGGAAAGGCATACGGAGTCTGCTTGGGGGACCTGTTGCGGGCCCCCAGGGACTCCGGTGGATGGGTTGTGCATATGGGGGGTACCTGTGGTACCCCCCTGAAGTTCCATTCACAACATGGCAGGCACCACGTGGTGCCTGCCATGTTGTGCATGCAAGTGCACAACATGCCTCCCTGGCGTTGTGGCGGGCGGTGCTGAGTGCACCACCCGCCACAATGTTAGGGATGCAGGTTCGTCTGCCACTGTGGCGGGCGCATCCTAATGGCACACACGGGACCCCGCCCTTATGGTGGGCGGTCCCTTTTTACGATGAGATGGCAAAAGTCCGCCCGCCATCATAATGTGCCCCTTAGTGTCTGAATTGCACAATGAGAAACCAAAAACTTGGGATTAATCGGGATTAATCCTGGCTTCTCCACTTATCCAAACTGTGTGATCCTAGGCAATTGTTTTATTTTACTTTACGTCCTGTTTCTTCCTATCAGGACCTTGAAATTCCTGACTTCAGAATGTGTGTTATACAAAAAGTTCTTCTGTGTTTCAGTTAATAAAGTATAATGTTCATGTATAAAAGGAACCCCAGTCACACACAGAGTGCCCATAAC
Source organism: Lissotriton helveticus (assembly GCF_964261635.1). Taxonomy (NCBI): domain Eukaryota; kingdom Metazoa; phylum Chordata; class Amphibia; order Caudata; family Salamandridae; genus Lissotriton; species Lissotriton helveticus. The sequence continues at coordinate 1,854,028,038 of NC_136065.1, forward strand.
AACTGACTTACCTCTTAGTTCACTATTGGTATTGTTGTGATGTTGAAGGGAAGAAGGAATGTTTCTGAATTCATATTTTTAAAACTATCACTATTAAAAATATATTTCTGAATGCGTTGAGTTAATATAATCTGACATACTAAGGTGAAAAGGTTCTACGTGTTAATAAAATATACTTTTTGAATTTTGTTCAGACGTTATACATTTACACTTTTGCAGCAAGGTGTCTTTAAAAATGAAGGTGTTTCTAGAGCTGAGTGATGCAGGACTCTCAAGTTATTTCCTTTCTTTAACTTCTATTAACCTTTCAATACATGCTTACCTGTTTATTTAACATCTTTTTAATCTTAGTGCTGAGTCGAGTAAACAGCAGCACAGTCCTGCTGTTGGACAGGGTGCGGTACAAAAGGGAGTGGTGATGGACGGAGCATCAGAACCAATCAAACACTTACACCCAGTCAACAGATCTGGCTTTAATCCAACACTGTCCTTTAGCCCACTCTGCCACCCCAGTTCAGACATGGCCGTATGCAAATCAGTCTGACCCTGTGCCTCATGGGAACAGTCCAGCCCGAACTGCCAAGCCATGCCTTCCCTGGACCAGAAACAAGCTTCCTAGGACCGGTTTCTGGCATTTTAGCCGTCTTCAGCTAGGCTTGCTTGAATCCAGTGGCAAAGTGAGCAAGGGACTCACGTCCGAGCATACCCTGCCAACTTATGGCGAACAAAGCGGTACAAAAGGGGGTGGTGATGGACGGAGCATCTGAACCAATCAAACACTCACACCCAGTCAACAGATCTGGATTTAATCCATCACAGTTCTTTATCCCACTCTGCCACCCCAGTTCAGACATCGCCATATGCAAATCAGTCTGACCCTGTGCCTCATGGGAACAGTCCAGCCCGTGCAGCATGTAAAGATCAGGAGGGCCACATGTTGCCCCCAGGCGGTACTTTGAGTATCACGGTTCTAAAGGGTGGCCCCCTCCGCTTCCACCCCCATGTGTCAGGTGGTATGCTCGAGAAAGCTAAGTGACTTCCCAAGTGGTTTACCCATTTCGTTGTTAATGTCATTGCACGCTTTCTGCAAGGCATGCACAGGCATGGCTTTGGGAGGTGAGGACCACCCCCCTCCAAAACAAGGAACTTTCGGTGCCCTCTGTATTGTGGTGGCTGTGGAGGCCTCCGTTCCGCCACGGAAGTAGGCAGATATAAGCTGACCACAGCATGGAATGGCAAATAGGCCAGGTGTGGCACTGGACGGTTCATACTGGAAGCAAAAGCACCAGTTGTGCAACCAGGAAAATCCTTTTGGTTGCAGGTATGCACGGCATCTCAGTGAGTTTGTACTCAATGTCAAATAAAGGTATTTTGCCAGAGTTGCCCATTTTATTATTTATGTGTTTCACTACAATTCACCTGCCATCTGTGACTGTGAATTGTGAACAAGGAGACATTAATAAAGCCCGAATGTCTGCTAAATCTGTATGTATATATGTGGTACTTATAGAGCACTGACTTAGCTCTCATGCAACACAGCACTGTAAAAGAACTAGAGAGTAGTGTTGGTTCAAGTTCCCGTACAAAAAAAAGTCTTTCTTCTGACTCATCCTCCATGGGGTTTGAGAACTGAGAGTTTCCTATCAATGTTTGATGTTTGATGATTTGCTTCTTGACGAGATCAGGATTCTAAGCAGCGCCTGGATACCGTCCTGGGTGACAGTGTGCTTTACAAATACCCATAACAATAGGTCTGGTGTTACCCAATATCTTTTGATTTTACTAAATAAAGACAGACATAATGTAGTTCATTTTAGAGGCTTTCGGTCAACCCTCTTAGTCTATTGGCCTGCTGTAGTGTTATTCTCATAGTTCTGTCAACTACTACATCATACAACATGGGGCAATGGGTCAGCCCACTTCAGTCATTAGCTAACTTCACTATGAGTGATCACATCATGCTCTTTCACAAGGAGCACTTCCACACACAAAGTAGTTGCCTTCAGTGCCAGGGACTACTATGGCAATGTACGTGTTTTGACCAGAGGCTCTCCCTTCAATAAATTTGTACAACTTTTTGATGCCACTAACAATTGGTTTTGTTAAAGTTTGTTTGTGAACTTTAGAAGAGATGCCACATGCCTTATGTATATGAGATCTCATGTCACATTATGACCGCATAAATCAAGGGGGACTGTGTGTCATTTTTCTTGTATTTTGTTGACCCATTCAAATTTGTGGTTCCTATCACAATCCACCAGCGGTGAAGCATCCAGCAGACTTGAAGTTGATTTCCTGGCAATCCATAAACTAGAGCTCCTTGTTAGTTCAATGACTCGGAAATATGAGACTGCAACATACTGTCAAATTCCAACAATACCGAAGAATTGCTTTGTAGAATATAGTTGATAAATTCGAAGAATTGTCCTTTGACGTGGATACCTTGAGAAAGCCCTCTGGTGGTGCAGGAAGTACCACATTCTATGCCTAAAAGGCATGGCTTTTAGGTTAACAGTGGAAGATTTAAAACCACCCCAAACACAGAAGGTAAAACGACAAATATGTGGGAGCTCTCATTAGCTTGAGATGACGATTTTGTTTTGTAAGTCAGTTAAGTCGACTGCTAGTGTACTGTCCCTGCCAACTCCCTTCCATCCCACTCACGGTACTGAGACCAAGCAGCTTGAAAAATCTGATAATTGAGGAAACCTCTGTACTGCCCTTGTCGAAGGCTCTGAGGCTCTCCACTTCAAGGGTTCATTTATTGCTTTGTTGTTGACAGAGCACAGACTGCTCTATATCCTAAGGATCAGAGAACTGCACAATTCCAAGCACAGCCAAATCATCCTTAGACGTTTCCCTCATATGGAGGACCAGTTGATCTTTTTTTCCAACTTTCATTCCCTTCTAACCTGTTTGTAATTTGTTATTTGTGAATTTGTCAGTAGCAACAATTCGATCAGAAATTATTGACAAATGCTAAAATATACATTTAGCTAGAGAACCCTACTGGAGCGACCCGAACGATTACAGTGATGAGAGGAGGAGCTAAGTACTGTTATGAAGCTATACATTTACACACCAAAGTGAGGTTTAATCACCCGTTCCTCTCAGGTTGAAACAAGTACCTTTTCAGGGCTGTTTAGGTTCTTTAGAGACGGTAAAACTTTCATGAGTGGTGGCAGTGAGTTCAAGTGCAGAGGGCCGACGAGGTGGACACATGGGTGGTTGGGGACTTTGCTCTTCGTGTAGCTAGAAAGTTGAGGTTGGCGGTTTACAGGTTCTGCGTGTGAGTGTTTCACATAGGGTATCAGAGAGGTAAATTGGGATCTGAACACATTGATTTTAAGACATGATTTTATTTTATTTTGATTCTGGAAAAATACAGTGACCAGAGAGAAAGGGTAACTTTACATTGTTCAGAGAGCAGCTGAGATAAACCAATAAGAGCAGAATTCACATAGTCAAGAAAACTGCAGACTCATGTAGTGTCAAGAAAAGTGGGGGTAGTGTCAGGAATGAGAAGTCAAATAAACTAGTTTGTAGGTATACCATAGTCATACAGAAAATCGGGATGGGCCTCATAGGCTCAAGGAAAAAATCTGTTCAGAAGGAGTGCTTTGTTTTTTTCTTGAAGGATACCGTTGAGTGATTCAGTCGAATTTTAGGGGGCAATGAGTTCCAAATTCTTGGAGCAATCCCAGAAAAAGATCAGTTGTCGGTTTTCTTTTTTCTGAATCTCTAAGGCTTCAGAAGTAAGAATTTGGAGCTTCTGGGTGATCTGGAGTCACTAGAGAGTTCTAGTTTCTGGGCAAGATATTTAGGGGTATTGAAGTGGAAGGCTTTGTGTGTCATGCAGGCAATTTTGTGCTGGATTCTTGCTTCATATGGGAGCCAATTGAGAGATTTCAAATCAGGGGTGATGTGCTTATTTCTATTTGATCCAGTGATGAGCCTAGCAGCAGAGTTGAGCTAGGCTCTCAGGGGAGCCAGTGTTCATCGGGGAGTCCAGAGAGTGTTACACTTCCATAGTCTAGCCTGGGAATCACTAGAGCTTGCACCAAATGCTTGAAGTTGTTGGGGGGGGATGGGTTTTAATTTCCTAAGAATGTTCATTTGGTGATTCGCTTCTTTCGTGGTGGCACTGATGTGTTTCTGCTTATTGAGGTTCTTGTCGAGAGTTAATTCTAAAGATCTCGCAGAGCCAATGACATGTAGGATGCAGTTGAGCGCAGTTAGATATTTCAGCAAGTCTTCAATGGCAGGTGAGTGGTTAGGAGGGGCATTTAGCCGGAATTCAGTTTCTTGAGCATTTAGTTTAAGGTGATTGGATGCTAGCCGGCTTTGAGTTTTCTGAAGAGTTGTGTTGAAAGAACTGATTTCTTCTGGGGCGGAGACTTTTAGGTATAGTTGGGTATTGTCAGCGTACATATGACAGAGGATAATGGATGAATGTAAAATTTCCGTAAGAGGTTCCAAGAACAGGTTGTAGAGAGTAGGAGAAAGTGAGGAGCCCTGTGGGACACCTAATGTGACCAGCGTGGTCTGTGATAGCGAGTGATTAACTTTGACTCTTTGAGACTTGTTATTGAGATAGGAGGTGAACCAGTTAAGAAATGATCCTGAAAGCCCCATACTGTGTTCCATAAGGTCAAGAAGGTTGTCATGCTTAACAGTATCAAATGGCAATGATAGGTCAAGGGGGATTAAAAGTCAGGATTTGTTCTCATTCAGCATTTTCAGGGCATCGTCCACTATGTGTGTCATAGTCAATTTGGTGCTGTGCACTTGACGGAAACCAGATTTAAATTGATCCAATAGTCGGAATTGATCTATGTGGTTACAAAGTTGGATGTGAACACATTTTTCCAGGAGCTTTGCCAAGGTTGGAATATTGGAGATAGGATGGAAGTTGTTTAAGTTAGTGTTGATCTGCTTTAGGCTTTTTTAGGATGGGGGAACCCTAACCAGATTTTAGGCAGTTGGGGACATGTGCTAGGAGTTTGTGCTAAGCCTGTGTCTGGAAGTTAGCCAGTTTGCTTTATGGCAGTAACCGGAGGTGGGGGTATTCCTGGGTAAGCTGAACAGAGTATGGGGAGCACAGTTTATGATCTTGTCTAGAGGAGCAAAGGTGTTTTGTGGAACCCAACTATATAGCTGTTGGTATAGTCAAGCCTGATGTTGAGCAGTATGTGTGCCCGTAACATCCATGCAAGCATGCTGCTACAGTGCCTAATTTGTAAAATAAAATAAGCGTCAGGGCCCATGTCAGGAGGCCACTGCAGCTCACACCACCTATTGTCCTGCAAGCATTGCCAATGACAGCACCATCATAACTACTAACCATTGCACTCTTCCAAGTGGTATAATTCAGACTATTCCAGGCCTTCAAAGCTATAAGCAGCAGTGGTTCTTACACTATGAGGGAGGAGCGTAGCCCCACTGCCCACAGAGGCAAACAAAACATAAAATGCAGATCTTTTTATTTTTTGTCCTGCTGAGTCTTGGGGGAGAGGGGCCACAGCACTGCTCCAGGGGAAGGAGGAGAGGTGGGCACTGCTGTCAGTGTGCATGACAGTTTTGGTGGCCGTCTTACGCCAGCCAAACCATCATGCACACTGACATCTTTCCAACCCAGCTTGGTGCTGGGTGGAGAGTGAAAAGAAGTTTTCCCTTTGAATACACTCAATACGTCACCTTCATATAGCTACCATACTTATAATCCACACATCCGACACTCATTAATGATTAAGGCACTTATAAGTCGATTACAACTTCAACTTGAATTATTAAGATATTTTAATCAATATAAAAATACACAAATATCCTCAAAAAGTTGATCACATCAAAACAAACAGAAATTCATGTATAATAAAACACAACAATAAAAAAAAAAAAAACACAATTAAAAAGAAAAATGTAAAAGACAATTCACTCTGTCTTCTAAGTGTTAATTTGATATCTACATAGACAGCAATGCATGGGTCTGGATTCCCTGTCTAGAACTTGTTGCTGACTTTTCAGATTTAACGCAACTTGTATTTTAGGCGTCGACTCATTTCGGTGGTATGTTCACAATAGAGCCACCTTCATCAGCACAGTAACGTTTTTTTCTCCTCTTAGTAAAAACAGGGTCCTATATTGACCGGTGCAACTGCACTCAGTTTCAGATATAGGCTTTTCTTAATCCCTACATCTGCAAGAAACTAATTTCATGGTATCTCATTCACTGCAACTTCAAATCTCGAATGCAGTGCAAGGTGATATGGATAGAGGCTCCTCCCCTCCAATTCGCCCCTTCAAATTGCAAGTCACACAGCTTGGAACCAAGTCGCTAAAACAATATGTATATCTTCCGGTCGTATCTCTTATACAGATTGCGGGTCTCAGTATTTTCCCGTCACTTCTATACTAGGCTCGCTGGGTGGAGAGACCAGCAGGCACAGGCTCCCAGTTCATGACAGAGCACAAAACAAGCCTTCTCTGCCCCGTCCCGACACCTCTCTCATGGGTCTGAGAGCACTCTCTGGGTTGTACGAAGGTAGGCTGGGAGCTTCAGCCTGTGCCCAGAGGAGCAGAAGGTCGGTGAGCAGAGCTGCGAGCAGAAGATCAACAGGTACGTTTTTTTAAATTGTTTTATTTGTTACAGTCCCTCCCCTGTGCTGCCTACCACTTTTCCCTTACACCAGCTGCTACTGGCTATAAAAATGCTTGGGCGGCAGGTATTATCCATTTTTAATGTATATTGAATTAATAAACGACTGTTGCGGTACCAATCTCTAAATTAGATAGCACCAACATGTGACAGACTGTCATAAATCCCAAGATTGACACTTAAGTGTTGGTGATGAGCACCAGAAACCACTGGCTCAAATTAAGCACTGATACTGCAGTAGCTGTGTTTAAGAGTAACTGAGAGTTTCTATCTGGGCACACAAATTTCACAGACAGAGGGGAAATGGATAGAGTTGACAAGAGAGATGGGTGCTGTTGGAGAGGAGAAATACAGGACTTCGGATTTTGAGGAGTTTAGCATAAGTAATTGTGTGCTTATTTCCCAAATCAATGCACGTTAAGCCCAAGATGGGTGAATTTCCGTGATTTATTACACAAACTCTACACCTATGTGCTCATGAAAAAAAGATGTATTTAACGTTTTTGCAAATATGGTGAAAGGAGTAATGGGTGCAAATAGCAAACATTCACATTCCAAATATGCACCTGTCTGTTGCACCATTTTAGGAAAAAAAGACAGACATTTTAAATACTTCATTTTATCAACAATATCCAGGCCTGTCTTGATATTTACATCTAAGGTAATCAGGTAAGGCACCCGTGGAACAATTTCAGGGTGGATTTGTATGGTCAAACCATTGTTGAGGGTAGCGAGGTTAGCAATGGAGGTGGATTTCTAGTTGCGAGCGTGGTGTAATACTTGGAGAGCACAGGAATTTATAGACAGGATGTCTTAGAACCGGGATCTCCAGTTGGCCAGAGTCTGCACCCCAGTCCAAGTGGGGACCACCAATTCCGACGTGGTAGCTTGGCGCAAGGCAGGTAGGCACACCTGAGGGAATGTGTGAAGTAGTTGTGCAACACACATCCACACTGACACAGAAAAGCGCACACAATCAAGAGGACACCACTCCAATTTTATGTAGGAAAACAAGTATCTTTATCCAACTTCTTGTCAGATTTGAAAACAGTACAGTTCTCTGGGTATGCAAGGTGAGGGGTTCGCCTACCATCAACTCTGTACAAGTAATAATTCTCATTGAGAGATTCAACACAGGCCATAACCCTCAAGTAGAGATTCAATACAGGCAATAACTCTCATGTAGAGATTCAATACACCTTCAGGGAGGGCACTACGGCAGGGGGCATCTTAAAAGACAGTTGTTAACCGTGCTTGGCCAACTTTACTAGGTATTCAGGCTCCAGGAGCTCCTGGGGCTATGCCTGCCTCAATAGGTCTGAGTCCCTGAGTTCGCGTAGGCCACAGTTCTCCTTGAATCAGTCCCTTCCCCAGTCAGCCCACTCCACATGCTTTGCGGGGCTATTACCTGGGGAGGAATGACGTCTCTGCAGTCCGGGGCCCTCCCCACAGCAGGGGAATCAATCTGGTGGTTTCGGGGGCTCTCAAGCTCCTGGGAGCCCCTCTCTCGTGTGCCTGGGCCCCGGGTTTCCTTGTCGACTCCTCGCCTGGGGGGGTCAATCGTGGCGCGGCTTCCCGGGAGTGCTGGCAATGACGCGGCCAGCCGTTGCTAGGCGACTCTCCTCAGGGCACAGGGGCCGCAGTGGTGAAGGGGACCAGGCAGCGCATCTCTCTCTAGCGCCGCCCATTCACCCGGCCAAGTGAGCAGGGTGCAACACACCCGAGCTCCCGGCGAGCCGCGGTGATCAGTGGCACAATGGCGTTCCTCCTCCCAGCGCTCTCCAACTCCGGGCTACGCAGCTACAGCACTCGCAGGCAATCTCTGGTCAGTTCCCGTCCCGGACAGCGGCCGGGAGTTCACGGTAACTGGCGCTCCTCCTCTCTCACCTGAGGGGCTGCGGCTCTTGGGATCAATTGCAGATTCTGGTTACAGAGCGCTTCGCTGACACTGCGCTTGGGATCAATTGCAGATTCTGGTTACACAGCTCTTCGCTGACACAGTGCTTGGGATCAATTGCAGAAACTGGTTACACAGCGCTTCGCTGACACAGCGCGTGGGATCACTTGCAGATTCTGTTTGCAGGGGAAAAGATTAGGGCAGTCCCTGGAAAGGCACCCTGGAGAGGTTACCTCCTTCCCCCTGGCAATGCAAGATCAGCAGGCAGGTAGAACGGCTCAGCTATCTTGGGGCAGCAGTTCCTGGGAGCAGTCAGCCTCTGTAGTGTAGTAGTCCTCCTAGCGCTGCAGTTTCCACTCCTACGGGGAATCCCCAGGTCCAGTGGTGTAACAGGGATATGGGGTACCCTCCCTTTCTTTTATACCCCTTGGTCAGGTGACCCTCTAAAAAGGCGGCAAGTTGGGCGTTTGGAAGGTTCTGGAAGAATGTAGGGACTCTTTGGTGTCTGTCTATGGTGACAAGAGGCGGGACGGTCAAGGTTACAGTAGCATTAAGTCCCCGCCTTATTCCAACTACTAGTGTGCAGACAGGATAGTGGCCTCACCGCAGTAGCAGGGGCCTGTGGCAACCATGTTTTTAGGAGAGAGCAGCTGCACCTTAGCACTGTTTAGAAGCAGTAAGTCGCCCAGAGTCATAGGTCCAACAAAAATGGCGGTCAATAATGAGGCAAAAAGGGAAAGAAATGTAGGGGAATACCACCCTAAGGCTGACAGGTCTAACACGCGTCCCCCCAGCCGAAAGTGGGGAGAGCTACCCAACCTCTAGGGAGTTCTCGTCACCAAGGCGGAAAAAACGTCAGCGTTGGTGTGGTCTACTCCGTGTCGGTGTTCCACCCTGAAGTCCATACCCTGGGGGGAAATGGACCCGCTTCAACAATTTAGGACTTTTGCCCCTCATTTGCATGAGCCAACAAAGGGGCCGGTGGTTGGTCTGAATCAGGAAGGTATGGCCTCAGCTTCTTCAAGGCCCAGACCACAGCAAAAGCTTCTCTTTCGATAGTACTCCACGTGGTTCCCGGGGAAGTAGCCTCCTGGTTATGAAGGCCACGGGGCTGGCCTAGGCCCTCCTCGTTGAGTTGCGAGAGTACTGCCACAATGCCATGTTCAGAGGCGTCCGTTTGAACAATAAATTCCTTACTGAAGTTAGGGGCCCTCAGCACAGGAGCAGTGCACATGGCCTGCTTGAGGGAATCAAAGGCTCTCTGGCAAGCCTCAAGGGGGCCACAATGGTGCCATAGTACTTGACAAATCGGCGGTAGTAACCCGTGAGGCCCAGGAAAGCCCTGACCTCCATCTGGGTTTCGGGGGGCTCGCAGGCTAGGATGGTGTCGATCTTGGCCTGGAGGGGCTGCACCTTACCCCCGCCCACCAGGTGTCCCAGGTAGACTACAGATCCCTGTCCGATCTGGCATTTGCTGGTCTTGATGGTCAGGCCGGCCCACTGCAGGGCCTGAAGCACCTCCTGGAGGTGCTCCAGATGGTCCTCCCAGCTGCCGCTGAAGACGGCTATGTCATCCAGGTAGGCAGCGGAGAAGGTCTCTAGGCTAGAGAGCACCTAGTTTACCAACAGCTGAAAGGTGGCAGGAGCGTTTTATAATCCAAAGGGCATCACTCTAAACTGGAAGTGGCCCTGTGGGGTAGGGAAAGCAGACTTCTCCTTGGCTCCATCCGTCAGGGTGATCTGCCAGTATCCTGATGTGAGGTCAAAGGTACTTAAGTATTGGGCAGCCCCCAGCCGGTCAATGAGCTCATCCACCCTGGGGATGGGATGAGCATCCGCCTTGGTCACGGAGTTAAGTCCTCGGTAGTCCACACAGAACCGAAGTTCAGGTGTGGTGCCCGGTGGGGCCGCTTTAGGTACCAAAGCCACCGGACTGGCCCCGGGGCTGCTGAAAGGATCGATCAGCTCCAGCATCTTAGTGACCTCTCTCTGGATGCTGGCCTTCACCTTATCCGACAGCCTATAAGACTTGGTCTTGACAGGGGATCTGTCCCCTGTGTCCACATCATGGGTACACAGGTCGGTAAGTACTGCTCTGTGAGAAAGTGTCATCTTTCTTGCATGGTATGCCCCCACTTTTTGCTGAATTGCTGATGTTCTTTGACTGAGTGTGCCCTGGGCTCCTGCCAATCAGGTGCCCAGGGCCTGTATTCCTTACCTAAAACGGTATTGAAGCTGTACCCAATTGGCATCTCTGGCCACATGTCAGCCCCTGGTAAATGGTACCCTAGGTACCCAGGACATTGTTCCCAGAGGAAACCCCTAAGGGCTGCAGCGCTTATTGTGCCACCCTTAGGGGTCCTTCACCCTGACACCCACACCCTGCCTTGGCAGACTGAGTGTTCTGGTGCAGACCTAAACAAAGAGTCAACATGGCACACATCCCTGTGTGCCATGCCCACAAACCCACTGCCCTGGCATACATCAGTCACCCCTCTAGCTGGGTACCCTATGCCAGTGGTGGGGGCACAGGTGCATGAGCCCTCTGCCCCTACAGTACCCAGGACCATTCCTGGGCACTGTAAGTGCAGTGATGCCATTAAGAGTATATGGTGCTGGGAGGTTGTCATTACGAACTCTACAGCACCATAATGGCAACACTGAAGACTGACAAGTTTGATATCAAACTTCTCAGCACATTAAACCCACACTGATTCCAGTGTGGGATTTAATATAAAATGCACTACAGAGAGCATCTAAGAGATGCCCCCTGAAACCTAACCTACAATCCACGTCTGGTCTGAGAGGCTGCATAGGCTGCCACACAGAAGACATGTTGCTGGACCCCTGGGTGGAGAGCCCCCGCTCTCCTGTGCCTGCAACAATGCACATCCTGGGTGAGGTGCTAGGCCTCCTCCCCCAGGATGGGCAGGGGGAAGCTTTAAAGGCATTCCGCCATTGTGAGCTTCTCCAGACCACTTGCTGTACTCAGCAACTGGCCCCCACCAGTTCTGACCCCCACTCTGGTGGGAAGACCGGCGGAAAACCCTACCTGAGGAAAGGGGGTGTGCCGGCCTGTGCCAACTCCACCGCTCAGGTGAGAGAGGCGAGGTGAAGCACAACTCCGGGCTCTGGCCATCTTGGGGATGGGGAGCTCCGCCCAATCAGAGATAGGCTCCCACAGGAGAGGAACAGGATAGGGAGTTTACTCACCCCAGGACAGCGACCTATTTGTCCCTGCCCTTCTCCTACCTGTAACGCCCCTAAATGTAATATTTAGGGGCACCCTGAACCTTCCTTCCTCAGATCCCAATTTCAAAACAAGAAAGAAGACCAAGCAGAAGAAGACCTGCCGTGTAGTTGCTAACAAGAGGACAACACCAACTGACTTGGCCCCAGCCCTACAGGCCTGTTGCTCCTAGAACCTGCTCCTGCTAAATACCAGCATCTCCTGTGGACAGCAACCTCAAGAACCCCGGAGGACCTGCCTGCCTTGACCCTCTTAGAGACTGGGACTCCCACGAGCAGTGGCTCTGCTTCAACAGCAATACCCTTGGTGCCAGCCAGGAACGGCGAACCCAGCCCACTCTGCACCCGCCGAGCCCGGCCTGTCCCCAAGTGGACAAAGACCCTGAGGATATCCCCCCGGCGATTCTGACCTGGAACCGAGTGTCCAAGGACCCTCCTCGACGACCCAGATTACGCCTGTAGACTCAGAACCAGGGACCCCTCCTACCGCGACCAGCAGAGGGTAAGATATCCCGACGTCCAAAGACACCCCTGCACCCGGCATCCCCTGGCCTCCTGTGCCCAACTCCGGGGTGCCTACCTACCCTCAAAGATCCCAACTTACCTCTCGAAGTTTTGGTCACTCCAGAAGATCCACCGTCCCCGAGCCTGCAGCCTTGGTTCCCTTTTCAAGATCTCCATTAAATAACATTGAGCGCCCGACGGCTCGAAAGCACCCTGCAGCCAGCTGCCCGAGTGCCCCTGGCCGTTCAGCCTGTGTCCTATCCCACTTCCCCATTTGCCCTGAGCAAGTGACCAGGAGCCCAGCTCCCACAGCTGCATGGCCTGCTAGCTAGCAGCCACCAACCAAAGGCCCCATGCCTCTCATTGGATAACATTGGGCCTAACTACCTCTGCACCCGGCTGCCCCTGTGCCGCTGAGGGTGTACCAACTGTACCTACCTGACCCTGGGAGACCCCTGAGTCTATGCCCGGAACCTTAACTCTGCCAGTCGAGTACTTACCTAAAAGCCGATAACTCAATTTTCTTCCATAGGCTAACATTGAATGGTTTCACTTGGAAATTCTTCTGTAAGTGGAGTTTTGGAACTTTAAAATATTCACCTAAAATCAGCCGAACTACGAATTTCGATGTACTCACCTGCTATCACGAGAGACCTCAGTGCTGCACCTTTTACCCCAGCATAAACCCTGAAAAGTAATTTTTAACGTACTTACCAGTAATCTGAATGTTCTTCCATAGGAAATCATTGACTGTTTTTCTGTGAAATTTCTTCTAAGTGTCGATTTTTGCAAACTACAACTATTCTTTAAAAATCGTGCCAACTACCAAAACGTAGTTACTTACCTGTCTTAGATAGAAAGCTCAGTGCTGAACCTAGGAGTCCAGTACAGGATTACAAAAGTAACATGAACATACTTTACCTGCAAATTGAATTTTCTTCTATAGGATAACATTGGTAATTTCAGCTGAAAAAGTTTCTGTCCACTTAAAATACAATATTATTCCTTAAAATTCACTACTGTAACCAAAACACATTTACTTAACTGTTTGCAGGACCTGTCCCAGGACTGAATCTAGGATCCAGTCTTGGGGTTAAAAAGTAATCTACAAAGTAATTAATTGCATTTAACTGATAATTCCCATTGAGCTCAATGTTGCATTGTGTTTGAAATTGTGTTGCCTATTGCAACAAACTGTAACTATTTTAATCACTAAGTCTAATAGCTATTTTGAAAAATATTTAACTAAAGTAACTCATTCTGAGAAAAAGTATATTTTGATACCTTGTTGGTTCTAAAATAAAACAACTATATCTTTTGATACAACACAATTGGAGTTCAGTTCTTGAGTGTGTGAGACCATTTGCTGACTGAGTGTGTACAAAAAATGCATTACACTGACCTCTGATACTGCCTTACTGCTCGACCAAGCTACCACTTTAGAGAGTAAGGTTATATCTAACTTTAGCCTCTGCCAAACCTCTGGGGACTGGGGACTCTATACACACTGTACCACTTTGGTCCAGTATATATAGACCCACTTGCCTACCTGCTCCAATACCTGGCAGCAGTCCCTCTGTTGTTCAAGGGTCAAGGACGGGGAGAGAACCACTCCTCCACCGATCCGTCTTTCACTTGGGACGCCAGTAGGTCTGGAAGAGGCTCGCTCTCCTCTTCCTCGCTCCCATCTGTCACAGTCAGGAGAGTAAGCTATGACCTCTCATGGTGCGGCTTGAGGCAGTTGACATGCAACACCCGGTGGGGTTGCCTTGGGGTCTTAAGATCCACAATGTAAGTGGTCCGGCCCTTCTTTTCCAGTATCTCATACGAGCCAGTCCACCAGTCCTGGAGGACGTTAAGCTCTCCGGGCTCCATGACACACACCTTCTGTCCAGTATCCAGTTCCACAGGATGGGCATTCCAGTCATACCACTCTTTCATAACCACCTGGCTGGACTCCAAGTTGTCAGATGCCTCTTTCTATAGCTTCGCCATCTGGCTGCGGAATGCCAATATGTAGCTCACTACATCTTGGGGAAGCCTCTGAGGAGTCTTCTCCCACCCCTCCTTCACCAAACTAAGGGGTCCCCTAACAGGGTGTCCTTACAGAAGCTCGAAGGGGCTGAAGCCCACCCCCTTCAGCGGCACCTCCCTGTAGGAAAACAACAGACAGGGCAAGAGGACGTCTCACTTCTTCCTCAGGTCTTCAGGCAGACCCTGATCATTCCTTTCAGGGTCTTGTTGAAACGCTCGACAAGCCCGTTGGTCTGGGGGAGGTAAGGGGTGGAGAACTTGTAAGTCACCTCATATTCCTTCCACATGGCCTGCTCATAGGCGGACATAAAGTTGGTGCCCCTGTCCGACACCACGACCTTGGAGAAACACACCTGGGTAAAAATCCCCATCAGGGCCCGCGCCACTGCAGCTGCAATGATGGTTCTCAGAGGGATAGCTTCTGGGTACAGGGTGGTGTGGTCCACCAGAACCAGGATGAACCGGTGTCCAGAAGAGGTTGGCAGATCCATAGGCCCGGCGATGTCGATGCCCACCCGCTCAAAGGGGTACCAACGGCCGGTAGTTGTTCCTGGGAGACCTTCAGTTTGGTCCCAGTCTTCCCACTTGCTTGGCAGGTCACGCAAGTCTTGCAAAAGGCATCAGAGGAAATCCTCATCCTGGGCCAATAGAAGTGTGGGACCAGATGCGCAAAGGTTTTATCTTGGCGCAAGTGTCCCGCCAGGGGGATCTCATGCGCTAATTCCAACAAAAAGGCCCGATAGCATTGGGGGACCACTAAGGCCCACGATGACCCATTCACAGGAGGCTTGGGCTCACTGTAAAGGAGGCCGTCCTCCCAATAAATGGGGTAATTTCCAGCAACATTTCCGGCTGCTTGGGATTCGGCCTGTTGCCGTATGCCCTCAAGGGTGGGGCACTCCTTCTGTGCCCGACAGAACTCGTCCCGGGTAGGCCCTCCTTCCACCTGCCACTCGGCAGGGGTTGGCAAGTCCCCCATGGGAACGTCACCCTCTGTGGACTCCAGGGTGACCGCAGCGGATGCCCCATCCATCTCACTGGGTGCGTTCTCTGAGGCGTTTTCCTTCTTGGCAGTGGGCTGGGCCATTGTTCCAGGCTCCAGCCCTGGTTGACTCCCTTTCTGGGCAGCCATGGACTGTGTAATTGCACAGATCCACTCTGGTAAACCCAACATCTCTACTTGTGCTTTGAACTCTACCTCCTTCCAGGCAGTGTGCTCAAGATCATTCCCCAACAGACATTCGACTGGCATAGCAGAGCTTACTGCAACTCTCAAAAGGCCTGAAACCCCTCCCCACTCACAGGATAGTGACAACCGGTGGAATACATCAGGAATCACTTGCTCCGGAGACACCACCGGTCTCCTTACCATAGTCATGCTGGCACCTGTGTCCCTCAAAGCCTCCACCCTTTGACTGTTGATGACGACCCACTGCCTATACTTGGTGGTATTTGAGGGCACCTGGGTCTGTGGGACCATCTCACTGTCTCCCAGGGATACTAGGGTCAATCCTGCCCACTCACCCCCCTTATCTAGGGCAGCTCTTCCCCCAGTGCTACACTCGCCACCCCGGGGTTCTAACCTCCAGTAGGGGCTGGTGTCCTGTTACAACATTGGGGATCCCCCTTTTAGTGCCCAGTTTCCCACACTCCTAGCACGGACTGTTTTGGGCTGCTGGCTTCTGTCAGGATAAGTAGGCTTCTGGTAGCCAAATTGGGGCTGGGATCCAAGCCCTTTCCCTTGTGATCTGGTTTGTGGGCCTTTGGAGAACTCTTTTCTGTTATCTCCCCCTCTCTCTTCTGGGGGAAACCCTGTCCACCCTTTTGGGGGTCCCCCGATCCCTTGTTGGACATGAATCCCACACCTAACAAGAAGGCTGTCCAACCCTTCCAGTCCTGATGAAGACCCGCTTCGGATGCTCATAAATCAACGCATCAACACTAGGGTTGAAACGTCGACTTACTTTTGACACACATCCAACTGTACAAAGTCCCAAAGAACAACAGACACAAATTTAATCTCTTGAGACTATTGTGGTTCACAGTGGATTTCTGAACAAAGTTCATCTTCATATATGTATATTTGTTGTTTCACCTATATCACTCAGTCACAATATCACTATTTATGCCCTATTTGTATTCGTTGTAATTGTATATTTTGGACAGCATACCTAAAACTTTGCAGAATTAATGCTTATGAGAAAGTTTATTACTAAAGATTTACTTTCTCCTTATTTGGGTCAGTGTTGATTTATTAATTTAAACGGTAGATATCCGTCATTGGATATATGAGTATGTTTGGGTATTAAGTACTATGTTTAATTGAAATGCTCTTTCCGACAGAACCTTTATTGTTTGTTTAATTACCCGCCCAGGTTCTGAGGGTTACAGGGTTACCCCATTGCATTTAATGTTACGGTAGAAAGCGCAGCATGGCTACAGCGGGACAGCCTTCTTCAAGCTGCAGCTCGAGGCAGGGGAACCGCGGGACATCCAACTCTTGATTTATAAAGCGGCCCAACAAAAACGTGTCAGTGACCACCAGCAAACAGTCAACAAACCAGCAGGACTCTCATGGACATCTTTACTTTTTCTTATGTCCTGCCCGCCATTTTGCTGCTGTTCTTGGCTGCTTTTCTCTGGACCCTGGCCCGCCATCTTGTCCATTCCCTCGTCCTTTACACTTTTCCCTCGTCCTTTACCCTTTTCCCTCGTTTCCCTCTTGATGATCCTCAAATGTTTCTTCCCTTTTCTGATTTGCCTTTTCTCCATACCCTTGTATCCCTCCCACCCTCCCTTGGTGCTGTGACTGCGTGCCCCCTCCGACCCCACCTAATGAACTCTGCTCACCTGTTTTTTTTCTCTTAGTCTTGACCTGAGAAAATCTACCATATATATATATATATGTTCACTGAAAAAACCATAGGTTTCACACCAGTTATAGTTAGGTGGAAATTTTACTCGCATAAAACCATTGAAATTCCCACGTTATAGTTAGTTGGACTCACTATAACTTGCGCGTGCAATGCACTGCTGATGACGTCACATATTACATCACTCATGACATGGTCAGTGACATCACTCATGACATCACTGATGACATCTCAAATGACATCACTGATGACAACATCCTTGTGACAAAGTGGCAGACCTCCTATCAGCATAAAATAACCTTTGACACACACATTCAAAAATAGAAACTAACATTTTCTTAAAAAAGGAGAAACCAATACCAATCACAACAATTTATTAGGTAATTCCAACATCTACATACACATCCACTCATTCACCAACAGTTCTATATAGTCACTCATGCATGTACTTACTCATCATATGTACTCATACACCTATACATCCTGTTACACACTAATACTCATCCATATAGTTACTCACACACAAATTCACACATGCAAATAAACTATCAAAAAAACATTTACTTGATTATACTGCTATATACACACCACTACACATACTTCTACAGAAACGGAAACATATTTACTCTCTTAAACAATCAATTATAAAAACTCATACTCACTAACCCACCCATACACACAATCATCCACCCATACAGTCTTGCACACATGCTGTCTTCAAAATACATACAAATAGTTAGTCACTCATTCATGCATCTGTGCTCTAAGTAATATCCCCCACCGAACCGTACAGACACTGATACTGATACTCAAAAAAACAACTAATAACCCATATACACACTCATGTAGCTACTCACCAACCCATGCAGCCACTTATACACAAAGTGAGACACAGATACAGATATTTAAATATTTAAACATTACTCGCTCATATATGTATTCACTAAGATACATTTAATAAGTCAGTTAACCAATCAATTTTACACAAAAAAAACATCCATTTAGACATTTATTTACCCATTTATTTTTCCATCAACCTTTAGATATACATATATAAAAAATATTTATTTTTCAGAAAGATACACATTCACTGGATGATGTCATAAATGATGTCATTTGAGATGTCATCAGTGATGTCATGAGTGATATCACTGACCATGTCATGAGTGATGTAATATGTGACGTCATCAGCAGTGCATTGCATGCGCAAGTTATAGTGAGTCCAACTAACTATAACGTGGGAATTTCAATGGTTTTATGCGAGTAAAATTTCCACCTAACTATAACTGGTGTGAAACCTATGCTTTTTTCAGTGAATTTAAAAGGTTTTTTAAATGCTAATTCCTAACTATAACTGGTGTGAAACCTATGTTTTTTTCAGTGAATATATATATATATATATATATATATATATATATCCACACGACAGGGAGCACCAAGGAGGGAGCTGGAGTAACCGAGAGGAAGAGATGTAAAGTCACAGTTCAGGGCTGTGATTTACACCAAGTTCGATCATCGGCTGAAAAGCAGGGCAGTCACAGCGCCTTGAAAGAAGCATCTACCCACTTGGGATTACTAATTTTGCAAGATATGAGAAATGAACAGCGCACCCACTGTGGCAATACTTTATGGAACTACAAGCACCAGGAGGCTGTGCTGACAGCCACGCCTACCAGGGCGGGTGTTTGGATTAATTAAAAAAGCGTGAGCATCTGAACATTTTTTCTGCTAAGCCACTGATGAAAGGATATGATTCCTGAAACGCGTCTGGCCATGAACAGAGTTGCTTCAGTCAGGTGAAGTACTGCTTGCAAGCTGCTGATCAAATTAAAAAGACATGAACTTTATTTTGCTTCCTGTGGCCTCTCTTATTTTGGTGCTCCCTGTCGTGTGGATATTTACGGCCTGGCACGGTCGTGGAGAGGGGCTCACTGCTGGGTTTGCAGGCTCATTCCAGCCTCATTTGGGAGCTGGAGTAACCGAGAGGAAGAGATGTAAAGTCACAGTTCAGGGCTGTGATTTACACCAAGTTAAATCATCGGCTGAAAAGCAGGGCAGTCACAGCGCCTTGAAAGAAGCATCTACCCACTTGGGATTACTAATTTTGCAAGATATGAGAAATGAACAGCGCACCCACTGTGGCAATACTTTATGGAACTACAAGCACCAGGAGGCTGTGCTGACAGCCACGCCTACCAGGGCGGGTGTTTGGATTAATTAAAAAAGCGTGAGCAGCTGAACATTTTTTCTGCTAAGCCACTGATGAAAGGATATGATTCCTGAAACGCGTCTGGCCATGAACAGAGTTGCTTCAGTCAGGTGAAGTACTGCTTGCAAGCTGCTGATCAAATTAAAAAGACATGAACTTTATTTTGCTTCCTGTGGCCTCTCTTATTTTGGTGCTCCCTGTCGTGTGGATATTTACGGCCTGGCACGGTCGTGGAGAGGGGCTCACTGCTGGGTTTGCAGGCTCATTCCAGCCTCATTTGGGAGCTGGAGTAACCGAGAGGAAGAGATGTAAAGTCACAGTTCAGGGCTGTGATTTACACCAAGTTCGATCATCGGCTGAAAAGCAGGGCAGTCACAGCGCCTTGAAAGAAGCATCTACCCACTTGGGATTACTAATTTTGCAAGATATGAGAAATGAACAGCGCACCCACTGTGGCAATACTTTATGGAACTACAAGCACCAGGAGGCTGTGCTGACAGCCACGCCTACCAGGGCGGGTGTTTGGATTAATTAAAAAAGCGTGAGCAGCTGAACATTTTTTCTGCTAAGCCACTGATGAAAGGATATGATTCCTGAAACGCGTATGGCCATGAACAGAGTTGCTTCAGTCAGGTGAAGTACTGCTTGCAAGCTGCTGATCAAATTAAAAAGACATGAACTTTATTTTGCTTCCTGTGGCCTCTCTTATTTTGGTGCTCCCTGTCGTGTGGATATTTACGGCCTGGCACGGTCGTGGAGAGGGGCTCACTGCTGGGTTTGCAGGCTCATTCCAGCCTCATTTGGGAGCTGGAGTAACCGAGAGGAAGAGATGTAAAGTCACAGTTCAGGGCTGTGATTTACACCAAGTTCGATCATCGGCTGAAAAGCAGGGCAGTCACAGCGCCTTGAAAGAAGCATCTACCCACTTGGGATTACTAATTTTGCAAGATATGAGAAATGAACAGCGCACCCACTGTGGCAATACTTTATGGAACTACAAGCACCAGGAGGCTGTGCTGACAGCCACGCCTACCAGGGCGGGTGTTTGGATTAATTAAAAAAGCGTGAGCAGCTAAACATTTTTTCTGCTAAGCCACTGATGAAAGGATATGATTCCTGAAACGCGTCTGGCCATGAACAGAGTTGCTTCAGTCAGGTGAAGTACTGCTTGCAAGCTGCTGATCAAATTAAAAAGACATGAACTTTATTTTGCTTCCTGTGGCCTCTCTTATTTTGGTGCTCCCTGTGGTGTGGATATTTACGGCCTGGCACGGTCGTGGAGAGGGGCTCACTGCTGGGTTTGCAGGCTCATTCCAGCCTCATTTGGGAGCTGGAGTAACCGAGAGGAAGAGATGTAAAGTCACAGTTCAGGGCTGTGATTTACACCAAGTTCGATCATCGGCTGAAAAGCAGGGCAGTCACAGCGCCTTGAAAGAAGCATCTACCCACTTGGGATTACTAATTTTGCAAGATATGAGAAATGAACAGCGCACCCACTGTGGCAATACTTTATGGAACTACAAGCACCAGGAGGCTGTGCTGACAGCCACGCCTACCAGGGCGGGTGTTTGGATTAATTAAAAAAGCGTGAGCAGCTGAACATTTTTTCTGCTAAGCAACTGATGAAAGGATATGATTCCTGAAACGCGTCTGGCCATGAACAAAGTTGCTTCAGTCAGGTGAAGTACTGCTTGCAAGCTGCTGATCAAATTAAAAAGACATGAACTTTATTTTGCTTCCTGTGGCCTCTCTTATTTTGGTGCTCCCTGTCGTGTGGATATTTACGGCCTGGCACGGTCGTGGAGAGGGGCTCACTGCTGGGTTTGCAGGCTCATTCCAGCCTCATTTGGGAGCTGGAGTAACCGAGAGGAAGAGATGTAAAGTCACAGTTCAGGGCTGTGATTTACACCAAGTTCGATCATCGGCTGAAAAGCAGGGCAGTCACAGCGCCTTGAAAGAAGCATCTACCCACTTGGGATTACTCATTTTGCAAGATATGAGAAATGAACAGCGCACCCACTGTGGCAATACTTTATGGAACTACAAGCACCAGGAGGCTGTGCTGACAGCCACGCCTACCAGGGCGGGTGTTTGGATTAATTAAAAAAGCGTGAGCAGCTGAACATTTTTTCTGCTAAGCAACTGATGAAAGGATATGATTCCTGAAACGCGTCTGGCCATGAACAAAGTTGCTTCAGTCAGGTGAAGTACTGCTTGCAAGCTGCTGATCAAATTAAAAAGACATGAACTTTATTTTGCTTCCTGTGGCCTCTCTTATTTTGGTGCTCCCTGTCGTGTGGATATTTACGGCCTGGCACGGTCGTGGAGAGGGGCTCACTGCTGGGTTTGCAGGCTCATTCCAGCCTCATTTGGGAGCTGGAGTAACCGAGAGGAAGAGATGTAAAGTCACAGTTCAGGGCTGTGATTTACACCAAGTTCGATCATCGGTTGAAAAGCAGGGCAGTCACAGCGCCTTGAAAGAAGCATCTACCCACTTGGGATTACTAATTTTGCAAGATATGAGAAATGAACAGCGCACCCACTGTGGCAATACTTTATGGAACTACAAGCACCAGGAGGCTGTGCTGACAGCCACGCCTACCAGGGCGGGTGTTTGGATTAATTAAAAAAGCGTGAGCAGCTGAACATTTTTTCTGCTAAGCCACTGATGAAAGGATATGATTCCTGAAACGCGTCTGGCCATGAACAGAGTTGCTTCAGTCAGGTGAAGTACTGCTTGCAAGCTGCTGATCAAATTAAAAAGACATGAACTTTATTTTGCTTCCTGTGGCCTCTCTTATTTTGGTGCTCCCTGTCGTGTGGATATATATATATATATATATATATATATATATATATATATATATATATATATATATATATTACCTACTGGCGGTCGCCAGTAGGTATATATAGTTAGGATTTTTTCTCTATGGGTTTTTTGAAAATTCTATGTCTAATAAATTTGGCGTTTGTGGACGGAATTGGCTGAAATTTTCAGGAAAATGGCACATTTTGTTTCTGAGCAGCCCTTGAAAATTTGGGGGGGGGTTCGTCCAGTGGGGGCCGAGAAAAAAGGGGGTCCCAAAACGTGTTTTTAACATTGAGTTTTCCATAGGGCGGTTGGCCTCACTTTTAGCCCGAACGGCTGAATGGATTTGCACGAAACTTGGCAAAATTGTAGGGACTGGTAGCCCGATGTGCCTTTTGTAGGTCTCAATATATGTGCTCCAGTGGATTTTGAGAAATTAACGTTTAAAAAAAGATATATATCTGTAACAGCGGACCGGGCAGCGGCCCAGGACGCGTACTTTTCGCGCAACGGAGCTTTGTGAAGCGAAGCTGATTGGTTCTCTGGCGTCTGTCAACATTCCAAACAGTCCGTAGCGGCCGCCATCTTGTCTCTCGGTAGGATCGAGAGACAAGAGGAGGCCAAAGCGAAGGGGCAAATGACCATAAGGGGGAATAGTAGATCCTCGCTGACCCCCTAGGTTTGATGTGGAGGTTTTAAAAGGGCCCCGCGGGGCAAAAAAAAATAATAATAATAATAATCGAACGGCTGAATGGATTTGCACGAAACTTGGCAAAATTGTAGGGACTGGTAGCCCGATGTGCCTTTGCTAGGTCTCAATATATGTGCTCCAGTGGATTTTGAGAAATTAACGTTCAAAAAAAGATATATATCTGTAACAGCGCTCCGCTTCGCGTAACGGAGGTTTGCGAAGCTGATTGGTCATTCTGTCACTGGGCTATAGTTGGGCTACATCTGGCTGATATTTGGGCTACATTTGTTTTTTTGTGTGTCTGGCGGCCATCTTTGGGCTACATTGGGCTACATTGGGCTTCATTGGGCTACATTCGGCTAATTAGCAAATAGCTCATCGCAAACTAGGAATGGTAAAGAATCGCTATTTATTCCTTAAAGTTCGCTATTTAGGAAATGCAAAAAACTTTGATGATATATATGGCGGTTCATCTCTAACAAGATAAGAAGCATAGGGATACATTTATGATGACTGGCGCATCACCAGGGATGTGTTAGTCATTCTGTGCCGCTGTTCCGTCACCTATGGTGTGCTGCATTTACAATGCGGCGCATCATGGGGCAAAAACAGCACAGATGCGTGATGTATCTGTGCCGTAAAGGTGGCGCATTGCTGGAGTTGTATCGCAAGTGTGATGAAGCTCCAGCAAGGGTCGGGGGTGCCCCTGTCGCAGGGTTTCTGTTCTCACACAGAACTGTGGACAGAGGATTGGAACCTCGGCGAATGCATTGCTGGAGTTGTATCGCAAGTGTGATGAAGCTCCAGCAAGGGTCGGGGGTGCCCCTGTCGCAGGGTTTCTGTTCTCACACAGAACTGTGGACAGAGGATTGGAACCTCGGCGAATTAGGGTGTCCCAAAACTCACGTTAGTAATCAAAAACTCCTTAGCAAGCTAGGTACAGTGTCACATTGGATATAACAAACTCTCAATGTTTAGACAATCCAGAATATGAACTTATAGTACCTCAGGATACGTGGAACTCATGAACAGTCGGTCGTTATAGATTTCTTAGAAACCAGAAAATGGAGTTAAGAAGAACAGATGTGTATTTGAAATGTTTATTTACTAATGCCGTCTTCTCAGGCGTAGTACCTTAGATAATAAAAGTACACATATTATCAGTAGCAAAATTACCAGCATAGTTACTAGTACATAAAAAGTGAATGGTGATAGTATGTTAACATGCTGTAAATGAATAAGAGTTAGCAACACTTATAAGCAGCCGCGGGCCGTGGAGGGAGTTACGGTGAGGCAGGGAGGCGGGGAGGGGGAGAAGCAGGGTGGAGAATACAAGTACACATATTATCAGTAGCAAAATTACCAGCATAGTTACTAGTACATAAAAAGCGAATGGTGACAGTATGTTAACATGCTGTAAATGAATAAGAGTTAGCAACACTTATAAGCAGCCGCGGGCCGTGGAGGGAGTTACGGTGGGGCAGGGAGGCGGGGAGGGGGAGGGGCAAGGTAGAGAGGGCTCCACCCTGCTTCTCCCCCTCCCCGCCTCCCTGCCTCACCGTAACTCCCTCCACGGCCCGCGGCTGCTTATATCTCACCCTCCCTAATACACATATTATATTATTTGCTAAGAAGGTCTCTTTGTGTTGGTTTAGGGCGTGCCCATACTTTAGTGTCTTAGATTTGAAGGAATCACATCAGCATACACCAGCTCTCTCTTCATGTGAACCGCATCAACTGTTGTGTATGTGTGTTCGGCAAAGCAATATAAAACCCGCCTCATGCCCAGAATTGGCAGAAGTTGCACTTATGTTATGAGTATGAAGTCGTGGAGATCAGACCTCATAACAATTCTGTATCGTGTTGTTCTTGAAACTTTAGCACTCGCTGTACAGATATAGTTTAACAAGTAAAGCAGATAGTAGACCAATAACATATTATTCTCATGTAAACCACGATGAACTACTAGGTGGAAAGCTAAAGCAACAACTAAGTGTCGTGTGCAGAAGTTGCAAAAAAGGAAAAATGGCGTTTAAACCGGTAATGAGCCCATGCTAACTTAACACGGTGTAAAGATATCCAGGACCTAGATGACACCTCCTCATGATCCGGAAACGAACTGAATAAGATAATAGAAGTGCCATCTCATGAGAGCAGATTGCAAGTTTATATGTGGACGGTCCGCAAGGTAAAGCATTAAAAACTAGGAAAATTTAATGCTAAAGAAAAATAAAACAGCCAAGTACTTTATCGAGTCTTAAGCCAATAGGCAAGGTAAATAATAAAAACTTGACAAATAAGTTAATGAATTGTCAATGAAATGCTAGTACTCAGCATATCAAACATGAAAAAGGTCTATGACATAACTGTGTATGCAAAATAAGCTGCAACAGCCTCCAATAGGAAGTCACCGTCTTCATCCGAAAACAGTTCAGCCATCCAATTTAAAAGCGGAAAAGAACATACGTGCTCTCCCAGCACCGGATCCTCTATCACCATCAGAGGACAGCTCGGTGGGTTTTCAAGAAAGCTCTGTTCCAAGAAAGACTGTGCTGCCGCCAGTAAATTCCAGGGACCAAGTAGTCCATGCATCAATGCCACAGCCATAATCCTTTCGCCAGGACAAACCAACTCGTGAGTAATGATAGGAGTCATCAGCTGATTAAAGTCGACGTCAGGAGAAACCGGTCCGCAGAGACACAAATCAATGGCCCAATCGAAATCACAGGTCAGGCAGTGAAATACAGGCTGGATACAGGTGAAGTAGGAGAACCGAAAAGATAATCCATATGCCGTGCTTAATATCGCCAACGGCATTGTGCCATAATATTCTAGCATGCGATTGCGGAACAGTGTCAGCAGCTGCAGGGTCGGAGGTTGCATAGGAGGGACATCCATATTTAAAAATGTAAAAAAGCACAAGAGCGTCCGCTGGTAATGCAAGTAAAAATGCCAATCCACGAACCAGAGTGCAGAAAATACAATGAAAGGAAGCAGGGATGACTCCAAAGATTTTCTCAAATGAAGTCACGAGGCCACTGGTAACAACTTTAAAAAAGTGTGTCAGGGACTTTGTGGAGGATGCGTTAAAGATAGTCGGAAACATGTTGCTGAAATTGGAAGGCAAATCTTAATTGAAAAGGGTGTGCACCTCTGTACGGGTGTTCGCTATGTGAAGTACGAAAGTTTCACGGGCCGAACTCAAGGCCACCTCTCTCTGAGACAAAAGAGCTCTTATTCTTGCCATGCCGTTGAAACGTGTCCCAAGGTTGGTATTTGTGGCCAGATTGAAAACTCCCTATGTTCATGTGTGGGAGGAAATAGAACATTTCTGCAGCAAATAACCCGTTCACTTACTGTTACGATAAAAGGAATACTTTTAATTAACTCAGAACAATCTTCATTATTGAGCATCAAATAACTACCATTTTCCAACAACTTGAACGTGGGGATGATAGCAGGAACTGGCGTGCCTTGCAACACGCAAGCCATATTTGGTCGGTGTTTGTTGCATGAACCGTGTAACTGTATGTGCCTACACATTAGTGAATGATCTGGCGTCTCAGTGCATTCCTCTCCATTCAGATAAACTTCTTGATCATCTTTGAAACATCTGTATGTGTATGGAAGCGACCAGACCTCATGAAGAAAAGCACTACCTAAAGGTTCATAACGACCTATTGGTATATATTTCATACAATTTGAAAACTTATATAAAGCAAAAGGCAGCGTTATTAAACCGTGGATAAGGCATGTTGTCAAAAAACCCGCAATCCTCTGCTGATGATGTCACTGAGCATGTCATGAATGATGTAATATGTGACATCATCAGCAGTGGATTACGGGTAATAGTATCTCTAGTTTACTCCCCTATAGCTGTCTTTATTTTAACATAAGTGTGTGTTTCCCTCCCTTATACTTACTGTTTTTGGTTCGCTTCCAGTTCGCGTACCGGCGAGCGAACTAGGAAGCGAACTAAGAGAAATAGAGGTTGGCACAGTTCCAAATATTGTACCAATTTTTTAATAACGGGGAGGTAGTTCTGAAAAGAACTTTTTTTTTTATTTTTCTGAACATTTTTTTACTGTTTTTGAATTTTTCGGAACAGTTTTATATTTTTGGGGGTTTTTCTTGGAGGGGGCAATGAAAACGATTCATTGTAAAGGGCTCAACAGGAGCAACAAAACAAAAAAAAGAAGTATTTATTATTTTGGGCGTTTCGGACAAACTTGCATATGATAGTCAATAGCTCTGTTGATCAGAGTGATGCTTCTTTCTCTGTAGGAAATGAATCCATCGCAAAATACGCAGGTGTGTTTTACTTCACCAAATCTCATTTGTATATTTGGCACCATCTCCCTGCCCTCTGGTCCCGTTACTTCCGGTACAACAGATCTTCTGGCCATAATAGGGAGATTATCTAGGTCGTTCCGAAACTGTGCAGCACTGTAGTTGTTAGGATGCCACCTAGTCATATGGCGATGCATTGTGTAGTTTCCGAAACTGTATTTTTTGTCGGTCCCTCTGGACAGTCTATCTTGACATATAAGGCAAGTTACGTATCTTGCATTTACTTTTTTCTGACCTTTGGGAATTTTAAAAAATTGCCAAATGAAGTTTTCTTTCCGGTGAGACGTCCTGGGCTGCTCAGGCAAAAACTGCCTCTCTTCGTGCTCGTCCTCCTGTTCCTCTTCTTCTTCTTCTTGTTGAATTATAACTTGAGCAGGTGGTCCACTCTTCCTTGGATGTGGTGGAGGTGGTGGGGAAGCACCAGCTGAAGCTACTAAAGAAGCCATTGCTCAGTGATCACAAAGGGTCTTTCTCTCACAATGATGAAAGTCAGAGTGAGGAAAGAAGGAGGGATTTTCATCATTTGGGAAAAACAAGAGTTCTCAACCAATCAAAAGTGTTCATTTTAGATTATATGACCTAGTCTTACATCATTAGGAAACCAAAAGTGAAATGAACCAATGAAAAGTGTTATTACCAAGTCACATGACTTGCTGTGTTTACGTTAAGCGCTTTGCAGGGCCTCCCGGTTTGCTTCCAGAAACCTGCGCTTTGCGACTCGCTTCGCGTACCAGTTCGCTAACGTAGTACGTCATATGACGTATCACGCGACAACGTGAAACGTCATGCGGACGGGAGGCGTCACGATGTTGTTTTGTAACGCGGCACTTGCGGTAAAGAAACGTTTACCGGCTCGCGGTCTATTTCGCGGCATCAAGGTCAGCTAACGGGAAGCTTCCCGATTTGCGAAGCGGGAACGAAGAAAAAAAAATATTTAAAAAAAAAATTCTTCATAAACATATAAAATATATTTTTGGATTTAAAGAAGAATACATTTTACAGCTACAGATATTAGCTGTTAAAAAACCAATGAAATTCACAGAAAAAACCATAGGTTATGGACCATATATAGATAGGAATTAGCATTTACAAAACCTTGAAAATTCACTGAAAAAACCATAGGTTATAGACCATATATAGTTAGGAATTAGCATTTACAAAACCTTGAAAATTCACTGAAAAAACCATAGGTTATAGACCATATATAGTTAGGAATTAGCATTTAAAAAACCTTATTTTACTCACACAAAACCATTGAAATTCCATATATAGTTAGTTGCACTAACTATATATCGTGCACCCGCAATCCACTGCTGATCATGTCACATATTACATCATTCATGACATGGTCAGTGACATCACTGATGACATCACTGATGACATCTCAAATGACATCACTGATGACATCACTGATGACATCTCATTTGACATCATTCTTGTGCTAATACGATAAACCTCTTCAGACTCTAATATAACCTTAGATACACTCAGTGTATACAGACACTCACACACTGCCACTCATCCATGGAGTTACTCACACACCCAGTCAGTCATGCAAAGAAACAATCTCACCTCCATTTCTTCAACTATACAGTTAAACACACCTTACTTATTGAAACATATACTAACACATATTTACTCTCTTATACAATCCCTGATACAAGTTCACAATGATCGATACAACCACTCACTCATTCAGTGGCTCTCATGCACAGTTATTTATATATGCCAACTCTCACATGTACTGTGTTTTACATATGTACTTACTATGACATGTAGCATTGAGATATCCATTCACTCATCAATACACTCATGCACACAGTCAACTGCCCATGTAGCTGTTTCCACATGCACTCTTGAACTCATACACCTAGTGAATAAACTGCTCACACATCTATGCATAGAGTCTCACACCTTCCAGCCACCCCCACACAAACTCAATCTCCCATAGAAATACTTGGGCAACCAATTAATAACACATATAGCCTCTCGTATAGCTAATGATCAACACATGCAGCAGTTTACAGAACAACAGACATAATGATGCACAAATTAAGACAGTTTAGTCACTAACCCATGCATTCAGTGAGACACATTTAATCACTCACTCATACAGTCAGTCATGCACCTACTAAATCCTTCATCCAGACACTTATACATCCACTCAAGACATATTTTAACTTTACAGAAAAATACAGTCACTGGATGTTGTCATCAGTGATGTCATTTGAGATGTCATCAGTGATGTCATCAGTGATGTCACTGACCATGTCATGAATGATGTAATATGTGACATGATCAGCAGTGGATTGCGGGTGCACGATATATAGTTAGTGCAACTAACTATATATGGAATTTCAATGGTTTTGTGTGAGTAAAATAAGGTTTTTTAAATGCTAATTCCTAACTATATATGGTCTATAACCTATGGTTTTTTCAGTGAATATATATATATATATATATATATATATATATATATATATATATATATATAAAAAAATTCTATGGCAAAATGAACCCCCTCATTTTGTTCCTTTGCAAATTAAATGTTTTAAGTGTTAACACTTTATTCCAATCAAGATGACTTCAGGTGTGGCATACTTTTGTCATAAGTAAGACTGTTAGCGCTCTAGTTGTTCTTTAGAACACTCTGGGACATTCTGTCATTGGGCTATAGTTGGGCTACATCTGGCTGATATATGGGCTACATTTTTTTTTTCCGTCTCTGGTGGCCATCTTTGGGCTACATTGGGCTCCATTGGGCTACATTGGCCTACATTGGGCTACATTTGGGCTCTAACATATATATAGCCCAATGTAGCACAATATATATTTTTTCAAAGTTAATTTTCGTAAAAACCACTGGAGCATATATCTTGAGACATAGCAAAGGCACATCGGGGTACCAGTCCCTACAATTTTGCCACGTTTGGTGGAAATCCATTCAGCTGTTCGGGCTAAAAGTGAGTCCAACCACCCTATGGAAATTAACATGGGGAAAACACGTTTTGGGACCCCCTTTTATCTCGGCCCCCGCTTGACGGATCCCCACGAAACTTTCAGGGAAGGAGCGGAGCGCAGCGAGGCAAAGTTAAGGAAAATTACAGGCAGATCCCTCATTCGCGCCAAAGTTATTCCCAATAGAATGTTGCGGATTTCCTATGGAAAACGATCCTAACTATAACTACCTACTGGCGACCGCCAGTAGGTAATATATATATATATATATTTATATATATTTATATATATATATATATATATATATATATGTATATAGAGATCTCTAATCACTAGTATATGCAGTAGACCTTTGTACTCTCTACCATTCCTATGTGACTCTTTGAGTATATCCATTTGTATCTCTTCCTTCAGTGACTTTACTACTTCTACATTTGCAATTTTTCTTTCTGTCTGTATCTCCTCCTTGTGTGACTTTACATCTTGTACATTAGCCATGTTGTGATGGCTAAAGGGGCCTAGCCTTATTTACAAGATAACTTTAAAACACTTAACGTGGCTTAACACTGCCTTGTAAATAAGGCACCCTTTGACTTTGTATTTAGCGTGAAAGGGGATGGCAATTGGTGTTGTGTTGGGTGTCTGGTGGTGATTGGGTCCTTGGTGAGGGAGACGATGAGCTGGGTGTTGTCGGCA
Source organism: Lissotriton helveticus (assembly GCF_964261635.1). Lineage (NCBI taxonomy): Eukaryota > Metazoa > Chordata > Amphibia > Caudata > Salamandridae > Lissotriton > Lissotriton helveticus. The sequence continues at coordinate 1,854,058,966 of NC_136065.1, forward strand.
TAGGATACTATGCTGAGTCTGTGCTGTCTGACAATGGTGGAGAGGAGGGCCATGTAGATGTCAAAGAGCGTGGGGCTGAGTTATCATTTTTGGGGCACCCCACAGTTGTTTTCCGTTGGTTCGGAGAGGAAAGGTGGTAATCTGATTCTTTGGGTTCTGCCGGTGTGGAACAAGCGGATCCAGTCGAGGGCAGTTCCTTGTATGCTGGCCTGGTGGAGTCTGGCGATGAGTGTGTGGTGGGAGACGGTGTCGAACACTGCAGAGAGGTCTAGTAAGATCAGCGCTATAATGTGTCCTTGGTCAAGGAGGGTGTGGATGTCGTCTGTGGCGCCGAATAGACCGGTTTCGGTGCTGTGGTTGCTGAGAAATCCAGATTTGGAGTGGTCGAGGATGGAGTTTTCTTCGATAAATTTGGTTAGTTGTGCATTGACGGACTTCTCTGTGACTTTGGCCTCGAAGGGGAGGAGGGAGATGGGTCGGTAGTTCTTGAGGTCGGTGGGGTCTGCTGAGGGCTTCTTGAGCAGGGGTCTGACTTCAGAGCGTTTCCAGTTGTCAGGAAAGATACCAGTCGGTCTTGAAGGTGGTGTTGATGGCGTGTCGTAGTTCGGGAGTGATGGCGGTGGCGGCTCTGTGGAAAATGTGCAGGGCAGGGGTCCATGGGGACCCCTGAGTGGATGCCTTTTATGGTCGAGGTGATGTATTTGGTGGTAACTGGGGTCCAGGAGGAGATGGTGGGCCGGATGGTGTTGCTGGAGCAGAAAGTTGTTCCGGAGCACGAAGGTCCTCCTTCCTGCACATAAACAATCATTTTGCAACTTCTCTGTGAGCTGCATTAAGTTGCACACATAGAAGTTACAAAACGGCAGTTAAATATTGTTTATGTGCCGGAAGGAGGACCTTCCTGCACATAAACAATCTTCCCCCCAACGGAGACACCCTTGCACTGAGGTGCAAGAGTGCCTGCATTGGCGCGAGGCAGCTGTACTCAGCACTAGGGGAAAAGCAGGGGTGCGCCACATCCCTGCGTTTTCAGAATTGAGTAGCGTCGCATTAGCAATGTTTGCTTAACGCCACGCTTCCCCATTGTGCTGTAAATATGCCCCTTAGTGTTCACAAACTACTCCTCCTCCCTGAGCTACCAGCACACCATTCCCGCAGCAACAAAAACGAAAATAATAATAAACATTATTATTATCATATTATTTTTACCGTTTTCGCTGCTATAAGAGCAGAGGGCGATGCTCCTCTGCTTTAGGAGAGGAGCCTCCCCTGATTTTGTGAGGAGTTCAGGTAAAAGCAATTCAAAACATTTCAGTTTGCAGCCTGTCCCGAGTTATCGCTGCCATGTTTTATTTTTTAAGCGATCGTTAGATGATGAGATTTGCTGTTGAAAGAGAGCAGCCTTCTGTTGGCAGGTGGAATGTCGGGCGTGATTTTGAAGGTAGCCTGATCCTTTGTCCCAAAAGGTCTAATGCATCTTGCTGATTTCTTTCCTGTTTCCCATAATCACAAGTATGTGATTGGTGACTATATGTCATATAGTGGAAATAAAACATGGAAAACCAAAAAAGAAACAATTAGTTTGCATATTTTAGTTCAAAATTGATTTTTCGGGTCTTTCCTGCACTCTCACCTTGTTTTCTAATTTGTTAAGGTTGAAGCCTGCTATACAGCACAGCAGTCTGGTTGCAGAAGAGTTTTTGGGGACCCGTCATTGGCTGACGTGGAAAGGAACTACGCCCACTGCTTCCCATTGACTTTTTTGTTTTGTCACTCTTATATTCTTGCTTTCTATTCAATGCTTTCATTTGTTTTAGCCCGTCCATCTATTTTTTGCCCCTCTTGTAGAGCATAGCCTGTTTGTGCTTGATCTGCTTTTCTGGAACTCTTTTCTTTTTGAGAAGAACTTCATGACTTCATGAGAATGCATATGTTTCACCTTTTCCCTGTGTTTTCCCACTTCTACCAGCACATTTATTTTCATAAGCATAAAATTCCTTTTACCTTTCAGCCTGTTTGCCAGCTTCTCTCAGCACATTTTGACTCATAAAATAATAAAATGTTCATGTTCCACAACTTTGTCTTTTGAGCGGCTCTTACCTACACTTTTATTTTTATACTGCTTTGCTCTTCGAGCTGCTGTCGTGCTCTATAAATCTACAATCGGCTCTCTCTTGTTTGTTCGCTGCTGCCTCTCCAGATTGCTGTCTCCATTTGCTTTCCTTCCCGTGCCCTCTGTAGTGCTTCTGTATGCCCTCTGTGCTGCTCCAATTGGCCACATGTTGCTTCTCTGCCCTCCATGATTCTGATTCTGTCCCCCGGTCTGCTTCCCCCACCTCCATTCTTTCCTCCATATGTGCAGCGCATACCTATTGTGTCGTCTGTCGATTTCTCCCCCTCGCCCATCCCACCCAGCCCCGCCTCAGCTCAGCACCTTACGTGTTCTTTCTCCGACCTGCTTCTGTTACTTTTTAGGTCTCGCTGAGTTTGCGCATGCGCTGCTCTGCGAGACATTTAGTAGGTGAGTTTTCAAAGTGCTACTGGCTGGCCTATCGCTTGCGTTCACGCGAGCGTGCACGCGCGCAGCCGCCATCTGTCTTTTTCAGTTTTTTCGCTCTGCACAAACAAGTTGATACTGTGCCCCTTTCTTCCTCTCCAGTCCCTCCTCTTGGCGCTATCCGTCATCCACCCTCCCGGCACTATCCGTCATCCCCCCTCCCTTTAGCACACACCCGCTACATACCTGCCGGCTACCCTCTCCTTGCCCTTTCTTCCCCTCGCGCCTCTCATACGTATCCTTGCATGGTATCATTCTCAGCGTCTCTCTTCACATTCACTCCCGCCTCCCCTCCTCCAAGCTCCACTCTTTGGGGCATTGAGTCTCCCTTCACTGCTGCCCTTGTTTGTATTTCAGTCGCCGCCTCGGTTCCTTTTATTATTTCATCATATGTGCGACCTCCTGAGGAGCAGACCCGAGCCCCTGTTCAAAAGTGCTGTGAATCCGTGCCGCTCCCCGCGTGAGGGAACGTGGAGCGTCGAGGAACACGCTGGGCCACATTAATGCCCCCTTCCCCGGGGACCGCTGAGAGGGCGGGAGGAGGATGAGCGCATCTGCATTTAGAGCCACGCGCAATCAGTCTTCGGGCACAGCACCTCCAACCACAGCACCCCATGGGCACCCATGCACCCCAGTCACAATACTGCATGGGCTACCACGTACCACAGGGCACATGGGCACCCATGCACACCAATCACGGCACCACATGGGCACCCAGGTACCCGGTCCCCAGCCACAGCACCACACGTGCACCCATGCATACTAGGCACAGCACCATATGGGCACCCATGTACCCAAGCCACAGCACCACCACATGTGCGCCCATTGACCCCAGTCACAGCACCGTCTGGGTACCCATGTACCCCAGCCACAGCACCACCATGCACCCCAGTCATAGCAGAACATGTGCTCCCATGTACCCCAGCCACAGCACCACATGTGCTTCCATGTACCCCAGGCACAGCACCGCGTGGAGACCCATGCACACCAATAACAGCACCATGTGGGCACCCATGTGTCACAGTCACAGCACCCCATAGCACCGTGCAGCACCTCCTTAAGCACAACCCCAGATGGGCACTATAAAGCACCTACCCTAAGCACAGCACCTTCAGAACACACCACAACACCTCCTGGGCACAACACGGGACTCAACCTTGACACAGCACCTTGGAGAAAACGTCGCACCCTCCCAGGCTTAGCACCCCGTGAACACATCCTCCTGAGCACATCCAAACACCCATTGATTCCAGGCTCAGCACAGTCGTGCACAACACGGCACTCAATCCAGGCTCAGCATCAAACAGGCAAAACATAGTACCCAGGACACAGCGCCCACCGCACAAAACAGCAGCACAGTCGCAATTCGCTGAAGGCACAGCACCGGCTCCAGACACAGCACTGCTTGGACACAGCACAGCTTCTCTCCCGGCACAGACTAGCCTCTAGGATCAAGAAGTCACCCAATGAACACGACACACAACCTACCGCAGGCACATCATCTTACGGACGCAACACAGCACCCCAATCGCATCACAGAGTGGGCGCAGCACAGCTGTCACCCCAGCCATGGCACTTCCTGGGCTCTACACAGCACCCCACACTCAGAATCAGCTCTCGCATAGATACAGCACTTTTTCGGCATAAAACAATGTCGGCTGAAGGCACAGAACCTATGGGTACGACACAGCACTAGCCTAAGCACTGCACACTCCAATCCCGAGCACAGCACCTCTTGGCACAATGCAGCACTCCTGGCCTGGTACAGCCTGGGCAAACCTCAACACTCACCCCTGGCACAGCATGTCCAGGGCTCAACACACCACCCCAACCACAGCATCCCTTGAGCACAGCACAGCTCTCCCTTCAAGCGCAGCAACTCCTCCTCATAGCACAGTATTCACTTGATGCTCAAAATCACGGGGCACAACACAGAACCCCAGGTAATCCAACCTCGGGGAATAATACAGCCAGTGCTTAATTCGTAACAAAAAAAAAAGTATGTGCCACGGCCCATCTCGGGAGGCGACTGCACCCTGCACAGAGTGTTCATCGTCCTGAGGCGGAAGCCGGGAAGCCGGGAAGCCGGGACCTGTGAGTGTATGCGTGGTTTTGTAATTTACTTTACTTTTAATTTCACGGCGTTTGAATAATTGGGACTCACCTCGCCGATAATTTTAATTCAGAAACTGCACTCCCGCACTGACAAAGGGACTGCTTAATAACTGCCCCAACTAGTCTCCCTGCCCTGCCGCTGCCCCATTGCAGCTGATTAGGCGCTGCCTGGGTGACAGCCCTCTAGCCACCACCATCTTGGGTGAGGAGCAGGCGAGCGGTCCAGTGCTCGGCCCCTCCCGCCCTCGCTGGTACAAAAGCCAACTGCTCTCCCGTGCACCAATTGACAGAGTGTTCGTCGTCCTGAGACGGAAGCCGGGACCTGTGAGTGTGTGTGTGGTTTTGTAATTTACTTTACTTTTAATTTCACGGCGTTTGAATAATTGGGACTCACCTCGCCGATAATTTTAATTCAGAAACTGCTCTCCCGCACTGACAAAGGGACTGCTTAATAACTACCCCAACTAGTCTCCCTGCCCTGACGCTGCCCCATTGCAGCCGATTAGGCGCTGCCTGGGTGACAGCCCTCTAGCCACCGCCATCTTGGGTGAGGAGCAGGCGAGCGGACCAGTGCTCGGCCCCTTCCGCCCTCGCTGGTACAAAAGCCCACTGCTCTCCCGTGCACCGATTGACAGAGTGTTCGTCGTCCTGAGGCGGAAGCCGGGACCTGTGAGTGTGTGTGTGGTTTTGTAATTTACTTTACTTTTAATTTCACGGCGTTTGAATAATTGGGACTCACCTCGCCGATAATTTTAATTCAGAAACTGCACTTCGCACTGACAAAGGGACTGCTTAATAACTACCCCAACTAGTCTCCCTGCCCTGCCGCTGCCCCATTAAAGCCGATTAGGCGCTGCCTGGGTGACAGCCCACTAGCCACCGCCATCTTGGGCGAGGAGCAGGCGAGCGGTCCAGTGCTCGGCCCCTCCCGCCCTCGCTGGTACAAAAGCCAACTGCTCTCCCGTGCACCGATTGACAGAGTGTTCGTCGTCCTGAGACGGAAGCCGGGACCTGTGAGTATGTGTGTGGTTTTGTAATTTACTTTACTTTTAATTTCACGGCGTTTGAATAATTGGGACTCACCTCGCCGATAATTTTAATTCAGAAACTGCTCTCCCGCACTGACAAAGGGACTGCTTAATAACTACCCCAACTAGTCTCCCTGCCCTGGCGCTGCCCCATTGCAGCCGATTAGGCGCTGCCTGGGTGACAGCCCTCTAGCCACCGCCATCTTGGGTGAGAAGCAGGCGAGCGGACCAGTGCTCGGCCCCTCCCGCCCTCGCTGGTACAAAAGCCCACTGCTCTCCCGTGCACCGATTGACAGAGTGTTCGTCGACCTGAGGCGGAAGCCGGGACCTGTGAGTGTGTGTGTGGTTTTGTAATTTACTTTACTTTTAATTTCACGGCGTTTGAATAATTGGGACTCACCTCGCCGATAATTTTAATTCAGAAACTGCACTTCGCACTGACAAAGGGACTGCTTAATAACTACCCCAACTAGTCTCCCTGCCCTGCCGCTGCCCCATTAAAGCCGATTAGGCGCTGCCTGGGTGACAGCCCTCTAGCCACCGCCATCTTGGGTGAGGAGCAGGCGAGCGGTCCAGTGCTCGGCCCCTCCCGCCCTCGCTGGTACAAAATGGCTCCCCCGCCTAGGGAGCGCAGCAGGCGCGCTGGCGGCGCGCCAAAGGCAAGACCGTCTGTGCCCGTTCGCGCCCAGATGGGCCCCGGGGCCAGCCATGCTGCCGGGCTGACCTCTTACTCCCGTGATGAGTTGCTGAATATCAACAACGGTCAGGGCTACTTGTCTGGGGTAACATATAACCGGGCCCAGAGACTGGGGATTTTAGCTAACTGCACCTCCCCCCCTGAAACCATTACAAAGATAAATTCATGTCCTATCAGTCACACAGAGCCTGGTTTCCATTCTCACTCCTTGTCCATATTTTACCTAAACACCCGTTCCATGGTGAAACACAAGATGGACCTTTTTCTCTTGTTGGACATGGATAAACCTGACATCCTTCTACTTACTGAGACGTGGTTGACCCAAGATTCTGCCCCAGATATAATAGCGGCACTGCCACCTAATTACTGCATTATCCATGCCGACCGTGGGTCAGGTAAACCTGGTGGGGGAGTGGCGGCCATTTTTCGCTATGACCTGAAAGTCACCGCCCTGACCAGCTAGAACCTTCCGGACACTGAAAACCTGGTCCTAAAAATGTAAACCTCTTACACAACAGTGGCTTGTGTCCTATTGTATAGACCCCCTAGCAATATGCCTGCCTTCCCTCTCATGCTCAGCGAACAAATTGCTAATCTGGCTATAGACCATGCCAGGATTCTTCTGGTAGGGGACTTCAATTATTGCTTCAATGACCCTTTGGAAGGCCCCCAGTCGTGTGAACTCACTGAGCTCCTCACAAATCTGAACTTTGAACAACAAGTGTTTTCACCAACCCATCGTAAAGGCCACACTCTGGACCAGGTTTGGTCTAATTCCCTCTTAGTTACAACTCCGGCAATTACCCCATGTTTATGGTCTGACCATTTTCTTCTTAAATTTAATCTTGTTTATTCCCCTAAAAGGATAACCGCCACAGCAGCTGGTGGACGGGCTAGGAAATGGAATTCCCTAGACAGATCTGAATTTTTACAAACACTTGCTAATTCCGTCCCATCCCATCACCTGATATTAATACATCAGAAAATAATCTCTCTGGCTGGCTGCAAACAGCTAGTGACGCCCACGCCCCATACAAGAAGGTCAAATTAGCCCGGCGCGCAGACGTTCTCTCCGGACCTTAAAGTAAAGAAATTGGCCCTGCGCCAACTCGAGCGTCAGTGGCGCCGCAACTATGCCCCTGACTCTAAGTCCCGCTATATTATGGCCAGGAAAGAATACATGAAATCTATCCTATCCACTAAAGCTGCCTATTTTTCCTCTCGTATTATCAACTTGACTAACAGATCAAAGGACATTTTCTCCATTCTCAATGAGCTAGTGAATCTTGACAATGCCCGCCCAAGCTTACCTCCGACCAGACCCTTTGCGACTCATTGACTGTCTTCTTTATAGAGAAGATTGCGGCCATTAAAGCCAGTATTCCACAAACCATAAATCCCACCTTCTCTGAAACCGTAAATCCTAATATTACTGGTACACTCAGCAGCTTCCCCTCCATTGCCCCAGATCAATTTCAGGAGCTACTGGTGAGAGTAAAATCAGGTGCCCCTTCAGACAGATGCCCACACTACATCTTGAAAGATTGCCTCTCAGTCATTCCAGCCCCTGCCTGCATCCTCCTAAATGATTCATTAGCCTCCGGACAAGTCCCCCTCGCGTTTAAGGAAGCAACGGTTATACCACTCTTAAAGAAACCCGGGGCAGACCCCACATGCAGGGCAAACTACCGCCCAATTTCCCTTCTCCCCTTTTTAGCTAAGGTGTTGGAGGCTCATGTAGCCAAATGCCTGTCCAACTTCATGGAGGAATCAAACTGCCTCGAACCACATCAGGCGGGATTTCGCCCTGCCCACTCAACGGAGGCTGTGGTCGCCTCAGTAATGGACACTCTTCGGGATTGTGCTGACAAACGCCTTCCTCAGGCCTTAGTGCTCCTGGACTTGTCGGCCGCGTTTGACACGGTCGATCACAACATCCTGATCGACCGTGTCACCCAGACCGGCATCCGAGGCACGGCAGCCTATTGGCTGAAGTCCTTCCTAGTGGACCGATCTCAGGCAGTTCGTCTGGGTGACTTAGTTGGCACCAAACAGGTCATCACGTGCGGCGTACCCCAGGGCTCCTCCCTGTCACCCCACCTGTTTAATCTCTATATCTTTCCCCTAATCCAGGCTCTTAGAGATAAACAGGTGACGGTGCTCAATTATGCGGACGACCTGCAGCTACTCTTTACAATTGACAACTCGGAAGCATCCATTTCCCTCTTTTAGTCAACAATGAGGTTCATCCAAGCTTGGATGGACCAAAATCATTTGAAGCTGAACCCAGGAAAAACCGAGCTGGTTCTCACAGGTGACAGTGTCAAACACTGGGGTTCACATTACTGGCCGACGGACATGGGTCAGGCACCAATCCCTTCCTCTTCGGCAAAGACACTTGGTGTCACCTTGAACAGCGACCTATCACTCAAAACACAAGTGGGTCAGGTAGTCTCCAAGTGTCTTTTCCAACTTAGGAAAATACGGAAGGTCCGTTGCCTTCTGACCCTGGAAGCTCTGACACAGGTGGTGATCGCCACCGTGATCTCTCACCTAGATTACGCAAACTCGATCTATCTGGGCCTCCCTCAGTACCTTCTGAAACGTCTTCAGATGGTGCAAAACCACACAGCCAGGCTGATTTTGAGTCAGCCCAGATGGCAATCAGCCACCCCCCTTTTGAAGAAACTTCATTGGCTCCCTGTGGCTCAGTGCTGTACCTTCAAAGTTGGCTGCATGATTTTTAAAGCGCTTCATTGTAAAAGTCCTAAATTTATTATGAAACTTATTATGAAGCATGCCCCGTCCCGAAATCTGCGCTCGGCTCACCAAGGCCTTCTACAGATACCATCTTCTAAACGCAAACGCTCGGGCGGTTGCAGGTTCGGCATATTGGCCCCTCGCTTGTGGAATGCCTTCCCCCCTGAGATCCGGCTATGTCCGGACCTCATGTCATTTAGGAAAACCTTAAAGACCTGGCTCTACCAACAAGCATTTCATTAACTCTGCAGGCTTACAACTCTGACCTCGTCCTTTGTCTTTAATAGCGCCAGGAAACCAATCGGTGTCAGTGCGCTTAATAAATCAGTATTAACATAACATAACATAATCTCCCATTGCTCCTGCCAGCGTTGCCAATGACAGAACCAACACAAGTACTAACCATCATACAAGTGTGACAATTCAAACTATTGCAGGCCACCCAAAGCTCTGATAATGGTGTGAACGGTAGGTGTTATTAATTTTTACTGTATACTGACTGCTGCTGTTGTGCTGATCTCAAAATTTGACAGTCAGCGCCGCCCATGTTGTAGACTGCCAATAGAACAGGAACTGGCAATTAAGTTCTGGTTCCCAGCACAGGTAACTACCGCCTCAAATTAAGCACTAATCTTGAACAAACAGGGTTGCATTTGACACTTGCAGGTGCTAGGCTGAGACACTATCACAATACAAAATATCTAAAAGGGTAGTGGTAAACTGGAAGGGCGGCGCCCTCTGCCTCATGTAGCGAAATTTGGAGGTGGACAAGCCATGAAAGCTTTTACCAGGCTCTAGCCAGCTGCATGGCTCTGGCTCAGCTCAAGGTCTTCTTTGGCCAAGGATCCCACCACGAGCCAAGCTTTTGTTAAAAATAGCAATATGTATGTACATAAGCGGCGTTCATTTATGTTCACAGTACCCCTTGGTGTAAACAGAATAGGTACCGCTAAAACTCTGACTGTGTTGTCCCACTAGCATAGACCCATGCACACACGTACACGACAGCCATTTTAGGTATCATGGTCTCCCAGTTTGCGGTCGATCGCCAGCGCCCCTTCCCTGACCCTGCAAGCTTCCCCATGCCCCTGACTGCCCCCTCTCCCACATGCGCGGGTCATGAGCTCTCCCCTCCCGCATGACTCTGTCCCTAAAGAATCGCACCCCGCACCTGACCAACACCTCCTGTCCCTCCATGAATACCCCTCCTTTGATGACCCCTTCCTCTGAGCCTAAACGTCAGCACGGACCGCTGGTCATCCTTTAGCCCAAGGATACAGTTTATTGCCCATTACTGTATGCACTCGCCTCTCCTGAAAGAGGCCACTATTGATCATGACCACCCCCACCCCTGAGATTCGATCAGGAGCACACATTCCAATGGAATCAGCAGAACACTCAGCCGCATGACAGCCCCCTCCTATTGCATGGAGAATAAGGGCCTACTGTAGCCATGTGTTGGAATACCCCCATACTTTACAATGCCTTGATTATAATGACGGATGTGTGTGTGTCATAAACCTGTGTATAAAAGACGAAGCCTCAGAGAAACTTGTTAGAGCACCTCCCGAAGACACCATGCGAGTGTCCCAGGACATGCTCTCCTCATGAGTAATAAACCTTTTTCCTTGTCTTCCTACTTCCAGTGCCCGTCTCTTTATTTGGTAACTACTCAAGAAGGAAACAAAGAGTCGCCCTGCACCAGCAGCCTGGGCATCGGGTGCGATCGGTGCTGACCCTCTTTTTACACTTTGGTGTGGCACCTGTCTACCACCGTGCTCTAAACTCATGCTACGAGAATTGAAGACAAAGCAATAATTGGTGATATAAAATCGGAGACAGAAAAGGTTATCCATCTAGGCCTAAGGGCACCACAGCACAATGTGCAATAAGAAAACCTGTGAATCTCGGCTGTCATGCCCTCAAATTGCGTGACCCCAGGAAAGTATTTTATTTTACTGATCCTCCTTTTACTTTATCACCACATATGAGAGCATAAGCAATTTCAGGGTGGGAGCTGTTCAAAAAACAGTTTGTGTTTGATTTAAAAGACTACAATGCTGATTCATTTATAATAGGAATATGGGTCACTTTTAGGTTTATACAAGGCAGTTGACTTGCCGCTAAGTTGACTAATCCCAGTATATCCAGGAGACAGGGAGGGATGTGTATGAATATTTCCACATTGATGTTTAAAAACAATCATTTTGAATAAACCCTTCTCAATGCAGTGATATAATCTGACGTACTAAGGTGAAAAGCTTCAGCGTACTAAATAAATACACTTCTTTACATATTGAAGACCTCATATATTTTTCCACAATGTTTGTTGCATGATTTAAAGTTGCCTAACAGTTGCTGGGCTCGACATGTGCACTCAGTGATGGCCGCCACAACAGGAAGGAGAGGGAGCTGGGGAGGGACTGAGGGAGGAAAGAAAAGGAATCATTTTTAAAAAAAGGTACCTTTTACCTGCAGTCTCCAACGCCGATGGCCGGCGCAGACTCAAAGCTCTCCCAGCAGTCTCTGGGAAGTCAGAGGCTGGTCAGCCAATCCTGGAGCTGCTCCATGAGAGAAGCGCCAGGATTGGTCTGGGCTGCCTGCTCTACTGCTCAAACACTGCCTCTGAGCCTGCGGCATTGCTCCAACCCAGCTGTGAACACAACTTGGCTGGAGAAATAGAAGTGCGCATGGTATGTTTTGCCAGCCTAGGACGGCCGGCCAAACATGCATGCGCACTTCAAAGTGACACCACCTGCCTGTCATGGTCCGGCTCCATATGTCAAAATCAGTCAAGGAAACATACAGTTATATTGTTTCATTATCAATTTCACGGCCTCTTAGAGCCAAGCCAGAACCTTGGTTCAGGTCTGACTGGGAATCTTCCAGTGTATTTATTGGCTCACTCATCTTTGGGGAAAATTAAAGTTAAACTGTAATGGCATCCATCCATTTTAAACGTCTTATCCCATAGGGTCACGGTGGCCTGCCTAATAATGTGCAAGTACTTTGAGGGGAAGGTCTGATAATATGCCCTGCTTCCTCTGTCCCTTGGCGATGAATGTTCCTTTCCATCAGAATAGTACTTCCGCCTCTGCCATCTTGCGTCAGATTCTCTTGGCAGTGCGCGAGCCTGCAGACCTTGTGCCCGACAGATGAGATCATCGTAGTGAAATGAAATGGTATGAAATATTAATTATTGATTTTGAGGGCTTCGTGCTGCTTTCCTTAACACCGTTAACAAGTCTATGTGGTATTAAAAACCGTAATATAACTGTCTAAAGCAAGTGTAGCGGGAGCAGTGAGCCAGAGGATCTGAGCAGAGGAGTGATGCTGAGCGAGAGGAAGAGAAACAGGTGAATGAGTGTTAATTGCGCTAGGAAGAAACACAGGTATAAATCAAATATCTGTTAAGCTCAAAGGATAAGGTCCTGGTCACCCACCATGAACCAAACAATGTGATCAAAAGACAAACCACAGTTGTAAAACAGAGAAAACAAAGGGTATATCCTGAGCTAAAAGATCAATATCATAGTCCATCAATTTAATCCAATGAGTCAGATTGTCTTCATTTCGTCTTCATTTATTTTCCAGTTCATATATTTGTCCAGTCTTCACCAAGAGAACATACATTAGCCGCTGCCAACACGTGTTTCGTCTTGGTCTGATGACCAAAAGACTTCATCAAGGCTGGAAATGTTACAATAAGTATAATCACAATTCCGCTCAGATAAAAAAACATTCATTCTCCAATATATTGAATAATAGGGACAGAACAAAGTGGCCTGGGTTGAGGTCAAAACTATTGAATAATCATAACATGACCACAACCCTCAATTAATGGTAACCAACAGAGACCCCTAATAAAGGTGCAGTCAAAGGTATGGCACTATTACATTTATGAATAGTATAAACGTTTCCATGATAAGAAAGTCATAGGTATTAGAGAAAATATTCTCCAATATCTGACTTTAAAAACCAAAAACACCCAGGAAATTGATTCAGAATAGAAAAGTGACAGAGTTATAAGATAGTACCCTAAAAGAAAAGTTAAATAATTTATAACGAGATATCCAAAAGGTATAGTAACCTAGTAACCATGAGATCACAAAATCATTTCAAACATCATAAATTCGTGTTAAGTAAATCAAGGAAAGTGTGACCAATATTGTGCTAACAAAAGATAAATAGACATCATAAAAAGGATGAGTATAAAGGTTACAAGAAAAGAAGAAATAAGGAAAAGGAAATAAAAAACGAAAAAACAAAAACAAAAACATGGAGAGGGGCCCACCTATGGCTAGAATCACAACATACTAGGCAAGCAAGAGGTGTGCCCTCGTAGGTCCACGGCATCCACCAATATAATCTAGGACAAAGAAGTTGCAATGGATCATTGAATAACACTAACTCTCCATTGTTTTTGTTTTTTCGTTTTTTATTTCCTTTTCCTTATTTGTGATCTCATGGTTACTAGGTTACTATACCTTTTGGATATCTCGTTATAAATTATTTAAATTTTTAGGTTTCTTTTAGGCTACTATCTTATAACTCTGTCACTTTTCTATTCTGAATCAATCTCCTGGGTGTTTTTGGAGTGATGCTGAGCGCTTCACGCACATTACCTGCTCAAACCACCATGCTGACAACATTGTGGTTCCACACTAATGGGCAACTTCTCTACTAAATATAAAGCTCTTATTTCATGGCACAATCTACCTTTTCTTAAAAATGAAAAGTAGTAGCACGGGGTTAAGTGCTACTTCTGTCTTTAGCAGGCATTCTAAGCCCCCAAAGGAAGGATGGTCTCCCCAGAGACCCTAGATGTATAAGTATCTAAACCACATGTTAGGAAGCTGCTTTTAGTAACAAGCATTGGCATAGCAAATAGGTCTCGCTTTTGGGACCTTGTAAGTAAGTATAACACTTCACATTTACATTTACTTCGTATTTAGGTGCAGTAAATGTAAACGTGAAGTCTTACACTTAATTTTTGTATTTTTTACTTACAAGGTCCCAAAGGCGAGACCTATTGGCTATGCCACTGCTTGTTTTTTTTACCAATTTAACTTGGGTCGATGCACAAAAAGGAAAAGCTTGTGTCACTTTGTAGATACGCTCAAGCTTGGTGCATTCACCTATATAATGATGCAGCAAGCCACATATGCTTTTTTCCCCTGTTTATTGACCAGGCTGCCCAGCATCACGGATAATGTGAAGCATGGCTAAAACCATTGGCAAAGCCAGTAGGTCCCAGAGTCAAGATATATTGGTTTTGCAAATGCTTGTTCCTCACTGAGTCTGCTTCGCTAAGTGCTGCTTTCCATTTTTTATTATTTGTGCACATTAAGAATTTTAACCGTATACTTATATATTCTTTCAGCCACTTGTAGAAACATTTTGCAAGATTTTTAAGCTAATCTGTAACTTTTTCGGTTTACCAAATCAAATTCGAAATTTTTACTGTTGTTTTATTATTATGACACCCCCGCGCCGCACGGCCACCAGCTGCTGCGTGTGCCCCTGCCCGCCCTCTGCCTCGCTACTGCCTCGTTTTGCCGGCTGCCGGCTGCCTCCGCAGCAGGGTTTGTTTTGTCAAGCATTTGTGCCTGTATTTCCATAACTTCGTGTATCTCCTTTATTTTTCCTTTTTCCCTTGTTTTGTCTAATAGTTGTGCCTGTTTAGTTTACTCCGTGTAACTTGTTATCTTTCCCCTTATATCCCTTGTTTTGTCGCAGATTTGTGCCTGTTTTGTTTATCCTCCTTTCACCCGTGTTTCTGGCTCTCCTTCCGTGTTGTCCGCCGCCCTCCGCCCTCCCTTCCCGCCACCGCCGCGTGTCCCCGCCCCTTTCTTCTCTTCTGTAACCCTCCCCGCTCCCGCCTCCCAGCTGCTCCGCCCACCCGCGCACTTGGCCTTAAATGGCGACCGTGCGACGCAGGTGAGTGTGACCCACTTGTGGGACACCCCCGCGCCGCACGGCCACCAGCTGCTGCGTGTGCCCCTGCCCGCCCTCTGCCTCGCTACTGCCTCGTTTTGCCGGCTGCCGGCTGCCTCCGCAGCAGGGTTTGTTCTGTCAAGCATTTGTGCCTGTATTTCCATAACTTCGTGTATCTCCTTTATTTTTCCTTTTTCCCTTGTTTTGTCTAATAGTTGTGCCTGTTTAGTTTACTCCGTGTAACTTGTTATCTTTCCCCTTATATCCCTTGTTTTGTCGCAGATTTGTGCCTGTTTTGTTTATCCTCCTTTCACCCGTGTTTCTGGCTCTCCTTCCGTGTTGTCCGCCGCCCTCCGCCCTCCCTTCCCGCCACCGCCGCTTGTCCCCGCCCCTTTCTTCTCTTCTGTAACCCTCCCCGCTCCCGCCTCCCAGCTGCTCCGCCCACCCGCGCACTTGGCCTTAAATGGCGACCGTGCGAACGCGCAGCGTTGACGCGCAGCGGGCGCGCCGATTGTGCGCCGAAGGCGCGCCAAAGGTAAGCCCGTCTGCGCCCGTCCCGCCTGGACCGCGCCCAGGGCCAGGACCCCTGGACCTCGACGATCCCGACCGACCCGCAGGACGTACTCCGCCGCCACCCTCAGCGCACTCAACACCGGCCGACGCCCAGAGTGCCACCAAGCCACTCCACGACGCACCCACGGACCTTTCAGCTGCCACGCCTGCAAGTTCGCCTGCATCCGGACCTGCCTCACACCAGCACCCGCCAAGTCGAACACCAGCAGCACCCACCTCAAGTGCATCTTGCTCAACACCCGCTCCGTCCACAGACACGCCGTAGAACTCTGGAACCTCCTAGACGCCACAGCCCCTGACGTTGCCTTCCTCACAGAGACCTGGATGAATGCCTCTTCAGCTCCCGACATCACCATCGCCATCCCAGAGGGCTACAAGATCGTCCGCAGGGACCGCAACGCCAACCAGATGGGAGGAGGCATCGCCATCATCCACAGGAACACCATCCGTCTCACAACCAGCACCGACAACACCCTGACCAGCGCCGAACACCTGCATTTCCAGATCCACACCAACCCGAACACCACCCTCAGAGGCACCCTGATCTACCGAACCCCTGGACCACGCACACATTTCAGCGAGGACATCGCCGACTTCGTCAGCCCGCATGCCCTCCCCTCCGCTGACTACATCCTCCTGGGAGACCTCAACTTCCATCTGGAAAACAACAACGACCGCAACTCCAGCACCCTGCTCGACAACCTCGCCAACCTGGGACTCAAGCAACTGGTGTCCACCCCCACCCACCGCGCCGGACACACACTCGACGCAGTCTTCTCCTCCAGCAAAGACGTCAGCTTCAGCCACGCCACTGAGCTTCAATGGACGGACCACAGCTGCGTCCACTTCACCTTCAAGAGAACGACGACCCACCACCACCAGCAACAGACCGCCCGCAGAAGCTGGAACAAGATCACAGCAGACCAGCTCGCCACGTCCCTGAGCCAGCACCCTCCTGCCAGCTCAGCAGACCCCAGCCAGGCCGCCGACAACCTCACGAAGTGGATCAGCATCTGCGCGGACGAGCTCGCCCCTCTGAGGACCCCGCCTAGCAGACCCGGCAGCAAGAAGGCCCCATGGTTCAACGACGAACTCAAGAGCTCCAAGAAGAACTGCCGAGCCCTCGAGAAAGTCTGGAAAAGGGAACCGACACCGGACAACAGGACCTCCTTCAAACTCGCCACCCGGAAACACCACCAGCTGATCCGCGCCGCCAAGAAAACAGCATTCAAGGACCGGCTGGACAACAACGCACACAACTGCAAGGAACTCTTCAACATCGTGAAAGAGCTTTCCAACCCCAGCGCAGGAAACAACGACATCACCCCATCGCAAGACCTCTGCAACTCCCTCGCTTCATACTTCCACAACAAGATCGCGGACATACACAACAGCTTCAACAACCAACCAACGCACACCATGACCGAACAACCACCCCCCACCACCACCCTCCACGCCTGGACCCCGATCAGCACCGAAGACACCATCCGCACGATGAACTCCATCCACTCCGGATCACCAACCGACCCCTGCCCTCACTACGTCTTCAACAAGGCCGACGCTGTCATCGCACCCCACCTGCGAGACATCATCAACACATCCTTCGACACCGCCACCTTCCCTGAGAGCTGGAAGCACGCCGAACTCAGCGCTCTACTCAAGAAACCAACAGCGGACCCCACCGACCTCAAGAATTACCGCCCCATCTCGCTCCTCCCGTTTCCAGCCAAAGTCATTGAGAAGAACGTCAACAAGCAGATGGCCGCCTTTCTCGAGACGAACGGATCCCTCGACCCCTCACAGTCCGGCTTCCGAGCCAATCACAGCACCGAGACCGCCCTCATCGCCGCCACCGATGACATCCGAGCCCTGATGGACAATGGAGAAACAGCGGCCCTCATCCTCCTTGACCTCTCCGCGGCCTTCGACACGGTCTGCCACCGCACCCTAGTGCAGCGCCTCGACAACGCCGGAGTCCAGGGGAAGGCACTGGAATGGATCATCTCCTTCCTCGACGGAAGAACACAGAGAGTCCGCCTACCACCGTACAAGTCAGAGGCCACCGAAGTCATCTGCGGCGTCCCCCAAGGATCCTCTCTGAGCCCCACCCTCTTCAACGTCTACATGAGCCCCCTCGCGGCCATCGTACGCAAACACAACCTCAGCATTATCTCCTACGCCGACGACACCCAGCTGATCCTCTCCCTGACCAACAACCCCGCCGCCGCCAGAGCCAACCTGCACGAAGGGATGAAAGAGGTAGCCGAGTGGATGACGACCAGCCGCCTGAAACTGAACTCGGACAAGACGGAGGTCCTCATCCTGGGCTCCTCGCCCTCCGCCTGGGACGACTCCTGGTGGCCCCCCGCCCTGGGCACCGCACCCAAACCGACGGACCACGCACGCAACCTGGGCTTCATCCTGGACTCCTCCCTCTCCATGACCAGGCAAGTCAACAACGTCTCCTCGGCGTGCTTCAACATCCTGCGCATGCTACGGAAGATCTTCTGGTGGATCCCCACCGAGACCAGGAAGACCGTCACCCAGGCCCTCGTCACCAGCCGGCTGGACTACGGCAACGCCCTCTACGCCGGGACCACCGCCAAGCTCCAGAAGAGACTCCAGCGGATCCAGAACGCCTCAGCCAGACTCATCCTCGACCTCCCACGAACCAGCCACATCTCCGGACATCTGAGAGACCTTCACTGGCTCCCCATCAACAAAAGAATCACGTTCCGCCTCCTCACCCACGCACACAAAGCCCTACACGACCAAGGCCCGAGCTACCTCAACAGCCGAGTCAACTTCTACGCTCCCAAACGCCACCTCCGATCAGCCAACCACGCCCTCGCCGCCGTCCCCCGCATCCGAAGAGCGACATCAGGAGGAAGGTCCTTCTCCTACCTGGCCGACAAGACCTGGAACTCCCTCCCGACCGACCTGCGCCTGACCCAAGACCACCTCTCCTTCAGGAAGAAGCTGAAGACCTGGCTGTTCGAGCAGTAGCGGCACCCCCCCCCCCCCCCCCCCCAGCGCCTTGAGACCCTTCGGGTAGGTAGCGCGCTTTATAAGTGTCACTGATTGATTGATTGATTCTCTTGAATTGTATTGCGATCATTCTGACATGTTCATCACTGCCCAATAGGAAAAGACGAAAACATAATTTCTTAGCAGTTTACAGAGGATCACGTCATACATGGAGGTGTTTTCATCAAAGTGTTTTTGTGGAATCCTTGAGACATTTTTAATTATCAGCCAGGGATTGCCTGGGTTTGAAATTGAACTTAAAATATTGTATAAACGTTTCACCTTATTTATGTCAACTTCTTGGTGACCTTTCTATCATTCGTAGGGTTATTTAGACCCCTCCACTAGAGTAAGAACCTGGTGCAAATGCATTTTCCTTCAAGTCCTATGCAATCCCATTAGGAGAAGAGCACAACTTTGAGTTTTCGTACGTCTGAAAGGCACTGCAGGGCACTTACTATTAGTTACTGCCTGGTCGTGATTGCCTGTTTAAAACTGAGAGTATATGTATCAGTACATGTAAAAATGACGCAATTACCATTTGTGCGTGTCATCCACCTTTGCATACATATGGATGTGAATCTGGTGCAAATGCAAACCACGGTCTGGTGCACATATTTGTTGTGCAGGGGATATTGGGCCACATTCGCTCACAGGCCCATCATCAGTCTTTTGAGCACTGATCTCATGGGCAGTGGGCTATGATTTTTTTCAACACTGTGCTATGTTTCTTTGGAAGGATTGGCTCCTTTTCAGGGGCACCAGGGCATAGCCATTCCATCAGTGAGGCCTAGGAGCCAGTGCCAAATTAAATTATTACAGGTTAGCAGTGTTCCTACAAACACACTTTTGTGTTTGCATGAACTGCAGTGAGCAGGTCAGCCTTTTCGCTGCTCCTTATGGCAGGAGGAAGAGGGGCTCAGGGAACTGAGTGATGATCCAGCTACAAAATGTTGGTAAAAACACAGCACACTGTAGGTGGATGCCTGGATTGAGCATGTCTGAGGGGCACAGTTTAACTACAAA
Organism: Lissotriton helveticus; assembly: GCF_964261635.1. Lineage (NCBI taxonomy): Eukaryota > Metazoa > Chordata > Amphibia > Caudata > Salamandridae > Lissotriton > Lissotriton helveticus. Next base: position 1,854,078,686 of record NC_136065.1, read on the forward strand.
CCCTTTCACACAAGCACAATCCATGTTATTTATCAGTAATACTGCGCATGCCTCGGCAGTACAGTTTATTTGCTAAAATGGGGCTGTCAGGGCGCACATCTGAGACCAATGAGGAGTCACAGAGCGAAGCAGGGTCATGACCCCCAGCAATGTCCCAGCTTCTGATAGGACCTGCTTCAAGTCAAGAAGCTGGGAGAGGGTTTGAGGTGAGACTTCCTCTGACACCTGGCCCTACATTTAGAGAGAATGAGATTGAGTGTTAGTTCAAAGTGTTTGAGAGTGTCAATGAGAATGAAAGCGTGAGAATCAATGAGTGAGTGAGAGTGAGTATGAATAAGGGAGAGGGAGGGAATGAGTAAAGCAGTGTGAGTGAGTAGAAAGGGAGGATGAGATTGTGAGAGAGTGGGAGTGAGTCAGTGGTGTCTCTATCAATGGTGCAACAGGTACATTTGCACCAGGGCAGAGAGGCCCTGGTGCAACTGTTGCATTATTAAAGTAAGACACCTGTACCAAGGAGTTCAAATCGGAGCCCCTGTACACCAGTAGTTGTGAGTGAGGGTCAGTGATTGTGCAAGTGTGAGTGCGTGCAAGGGCATTTGGGAGTGAGATACAGCTAGTGTGAGTACATGGGTATATTTATGTGTGAGGACACCCATGGAAAACTTTGAAAACAATGAGGTGAACCGGTGGCAATTATTATGCCTCACCACTTTCAAAGATTAACAGCCACCACTGAAAATTTGTCAGGCAAATCTCAAATAAAAAATATATTTGTTGCCATGTATTAATGTTGGAGACAGACCGAGCATGTGACAAGTGGCCTACGAGAGTATTTTCAAACATTTATCCAAGAGTTAGCAAACGAGTGATAAAAGTATGCAAAAAAAAATAAAACTTTAAGTGGACTTAACCCAAAAGAACATGTGGTGATAGGACCATGCTAAATGAGGAGATGTGTGATCCATGCTACAGATGTTACAGTGAATGCAACAGTACAGTTTCCAATTGGTAAACGTCTGCAAAAGGAAAAAAACAAACTCATAGTTGTCGCCAAATGACTTACTTGTTGCCTAGCTCAGCAGAGAGGCCAAAGAACGAATGAGTAGCGTAGACAGACATTGGTGTACCAAGTGAAGCAAGACATACTGTTCTGTGAAGGTCCTCTCTCCCTGTAGGATCCACCCTTAAATGCACAATTCACAAACACAAATTGACACTCAGCAGAGATTTGATCACTGAAAAGTATAATAAAGATTTTGGCTTTGGACGTATTAGTTACCTCGTCAAGGGTTAGAGGCTCCCAGAAGTGTTGGGGCTTTCACTGCCCCACCGGGGCTGTCGGGGACTGTGTTACACCTTTGATCCTCGGTCTACATCTACACCAGGCCCAGGCATTCCTGGTAGCACGGTGACAGTGTTATGTGTAAGGGGAAAACTGAACAGCTCAGCCGGGCAGGACAAGCCATGGTTCTGCACCTGGATAGTTAGCCGTCTGCTTTGCACTGCATTCAAAAGGTGGTCTCAGCATTTGGTGCAGAGCTGCTGGCCTGTTCTGTAGAGATGTACGAGCCAAAACATTATTAGGGAGAGCAGAGCCGAGCCTAGGGTGGGGTCTGGCTGGAGAACTTGTGCACGAGCCAAGCCTTGAAACTATTTGGCATGTAAATCATGCAACAAACATCAGGTTGGACTATCATTACGTGTCTTCAAAATAAAGAATAAATACATCAGAGTATACCTCGGCAATTAGAAGCATTGAATAAAAGCGAGAGTTTTTAAACATGCTCTGAGAAACATTCCTGCCACATCTTGATAACAATGCTATTGCTGAACTAAGAGGCAAGTCTTGTGTACTCTATATATGGCATAGAATATTACTAAAGATGGAGCAATATTGTAGGCTATTAATTGAAGCACAAGAGATGTTTTTGCACTGGCACAGCCTGAACTCATATCTTTGAATGTGTTGAGCCTAAACACTTTTAAGTCCCAGCCATTTGAACATATAGATTGAAATAAAACTGTGTTTAGACAGATATTAAATCAATCGTCAAAATTATTATCGACCATATAGGATTAGGAGGAGTGTGCAAAAAAATCATTCGTGGTCAGTCATTAATTCATTTAATAAAATGGATCCACAACCATATTTTATTTCCTATTTAAAACCGTATTTAAGGGATGCATTTCTTATGTTGAGATTCAGTGGATATCCGTCCCACAAAGGGCCGAACTCCTATATGGTTACAAAATTGGCCAACATATAATTGTAGTTTATGTGGTATTTATAATAAATTGTTACTGCATATTGTATGCATTTGTACCCGATTGCTTCAGGAGAGGCAAGCACTGTTAAAATCCATCTTAAAGAAAAATGGCATGAGAACATCCCGGCAAGCAATTATATCTTGCCTTTCCGGGAACTCCACTCGCTTATCAACCCAATTTGTAAAGTTCATTCTTGTAGTAGAAAAAAAGTTACATTATGAGTGCCCCCAGACGTAAATGGTAGGCTGTAATGACCAACAATCTGTCTGCACTGTATTTTATTTTCCCAACGGTGTCGTGAGACCTGAGCATGGTGAGATTGTTTATCGAAACCCCTGACAAATGGATGTTGAAGATGTTAAAAGGTCTCAGGCATGGAAACACCATATTGTTTTATTACCTCCCAATAACCTATAAAAACTATTACTAATAATTATTTGATTTACTTGATGTATTTGAATTGGGATAAGTAATGTTAATTCCTTTCAGTTTTATATATTAATACTGAAAAGAACCACGTTGACACTTTATTGAAATGCAACACAAGTAAAAATAGCACAGTTTGAATGAAAATCACGATGGCACTTTAATATAGGAAATTTACAAAGTAACTTGGTATTGATAGTTTTTCCGGAAAGTTTTTACTAGTATATTGAGAAGCGTTTTCTTAATAATGAAAGAAATGTGAAATATGATGTGAAATGTAAATAGTAGAATTGAATGCAATTCTAGTGATGGACTTTTGTGATATCAATGATCCGGTACTACACGTTATCCCTAAATCACCCTAACGGTAACAGTAATATATTGTTCTGAATTTGTTGATTGATGAAATTACCACTGCTCCTCTATGTACTTTTAATTTTATTCTTTTAACTAATTTAATGTATTTTACATATTCTTCGAGTGTAATGATTTTTATTCATTGACAATAAAGATTCACTACCACACAGTAGTAACCACTGAATGTGCTCTAGCATGGAAGCTGATATTGACCCCAATGTTTTAAGGTTCACGCTGTGCAATTCAGACACTTGATTGATATCTCTAACATCAAAGGCTGATACTTTGGGCTCCATTAGGATGGCGAGCGGACTTTGTCCGCCCGCCATCCCGTCATACAAAGGGACTGCCCACCATAAGGGCGGGGGTCCCGTGGCTGCCATTAGGATGCGCCACAGTGGCGGGCGCATCCTGCATTCCTAACATTGTGGCGGGCGGTGCACTCAGCACTGCCCGCCACAATACCAGGAAGGCATGTTGTGCACTTCCATGCACAACATGTCAGGCACCGCGCGGTGCATGCCTGTTGTGCATGGAACTGCTGGGGGGTACCATAGGTACCATAGGTACCCATGGTAATATGGCCACCATATTAAACCCTTTCCCACCCAGTCAACTCGTTGACCGGGCTGAAAAGCAGCAGAGGGTTTTTCGGTCTGCCATGGTCCCCCCAACATAGTAATATGGTGGGGGGAAATGGGTGGCGGGCGAGGAAGGATCTCGGGCGGATCGCCACCGCCCACATGGCGTTGGCGATCACCCCGAGATCCTAATGGGCCTCTTAGTTCTTAATTCTTGGAAAAAGAGATTAGTGCGTCTGAGACAGGCAGAATCCGCATTTTATTTTTGCATAGCGCTCACATTGCCCAAGGCCATAAGAGTGCTTTACAAGAGACACAAGCTTTTTTGTTTTTAGCAAAGGGAGATTTGCACCTGGTTTCCATGTAGCATGGCCAGCATCTGTAGCCACTAGGCCGCATCGCCTCCAGTGATTTTGGCCTCGAGGTTCCACGAGGACCTCTAGCTGGACCAGAGCCAGGCTTCTGGCTGAAGCTTTCAGTGGCTCACCACCTCACCTCTCCTGCTCTGTTGTCTACACTCTGACCATCAGTCCAGCCCTGTGTTTCCTTGACCTTCATGCAGGTGGGGCGGCGAAAAGGAAGTAGAGGCCATACCCGACAAACAGCGGTGTTATAACTCTGCACTTTGCAATGAAGCAGTGAATAAACATGCCATTCATCTGCCTGAAAGGAGAGAGTCCATAAACCCACGCTGTCTGCACTGCTACACTCTGCAGGCACAGAGAATCTTCTGTCTCTTGGCTCCGGTTGGAAGGCAGTGTGTTCCTGCCTTATCGCGCGCAGCGAAGCGCCTGAGACGCGCCAGAGAGAAGCCCGTCTGCGCCCGTCCGCGACAGGACGTGGCTAGGGGCTATGGAGGAACCTCTGGCCGAGACTGATGCACCTAGGCGGGTCTATTCCTCGCAGTCCTTACGGCACTTACGATACAATTTGTTAACATCACATTGTAAGTTACCGCTTAATTGTCTTCCGGAAGGGCCATTTTCATGTAGGTCGTGCCGAACACAATTTACAACAGAAAAACGATACCTTTGGCAGGATTCTAGGAACCTCTCTGTGGTTAACACTCAGGGAGGAAATATTTTAAATATTTTGTTGTGCAATGTAAGATCATTAGTCAAGCATTCTTTCGAGGTCTGGGATCTTATCTCCACTTATAAACCTGATCTTTGTTTTTTAACGGAGACCTGGCTTAAACCACATTCTACCCCCGCTATTACCCTTGGCATACCGGAGGGTTATAAAATTGTCAGGTTGGATCGACCAATAAAAACTGGTGGGGGTATTGCAATTGTTTTTAAACAAGAGATCTCCTTATCGGTTATCGATCAACATTTTAATACATCTTTTGAAATGTTGACTTTTAGGATTGGCTCCTCTCCCAAACATAGTAGGAAAGGCGCCTTGGTCTATCGGCCTCCGGGCCCTTTAAAAAATATGTCCAAGGAATTAGTGGAAGCACTGGCTCCTCATGTGTGCAACGATAAAGAATTCCTGTTACTTGGAGATTTCAATCTCCATAGTGAGGATAAGGACAATAGTGAGACTCAGTCCTTCCTCACTGACATTTCCTTCTTAGGATTACAACAATGCAATAGTGGATCAACGCACCAAGCAGGACATACTTTGGATATGATTATATCGAACTTTCCTGGTATAAAATGTGGTGCTCCTAGGCAATATCCTTGGACCGACCATTTTGTGCTAGCGTTTTCTATGCCTATTAATGACCCCCATCCCACTCCCTGTATTCATATTCAATCTACACGTAGGCAGTGGCATAAAGTTAACGCTGTTAATTTTGCACACAAATACTCTTTATCTTTAATTGACGGCTCAGATGATATTGACACTGCCCTTTTAAATTGGGAGCATGCAGTTGATGCTGCAGTACAGCATATTGCCCCGATAAAAACTTTTAAACCTAGACTTGCTAGGAAACAGGAGGTCTGGTATTCGGAGGAATTACGTAATCTTAAACGCTTGGCGAGAAAGTCTGAGAAAACATGGAGAAAATCTGCCAGGGAGGAAGATAAAAACTATTATGGAATCAACCTCAACATCTATCATAAAGCCTTGCGGCTAGCACGGAAAAACTATGTTACTGCTCAGTTAGATGCTGCTGGTAATGATTCTAAAGTTTTATATCAAATTGTCAACACGTTCGTAAAACCAACAGCTTGCGAAAGTGCTGACATGGCTTCACAATCCCTGTGTGATAGTATTTCCTGTTTTTTCTCAGAGAAAATTGATGCCATTTATGATAAAATAAAAGCACTGGGTCCTGACTTAACTAGTCCAGACACTGGGACCTCCACCCTGACAACTTCTATCAACACTTGTGCTTTTAACGAATTCCCTGAAATATCATTGTTGGAAGTTCAGAAACTATTTTCTGATATTAAAAGTGGAAGCCCGGCAGACTTACTACCAGCCAGACTTATGGGTCCGCTGGGGAGTTTACTAGGTCCTGATGTGCTAAGACTGGTAAACCTATCACTTGTATCTGGAGTGGTCCCATTGGCCTGGAAAAAAGCCTTAGTTAGACCTATTAGGAAGAATACATCCATTCCTTGGTCTAACATGTCCAACTTGAGGCCCATTTCCCTTCTACCTTTCCTAGGGAAAATCATCGAAAAGCACACCAATAAGCACCTATCTACCTACCTAGAACACTCTGGTAGTCTAGATCCCTCGCAGTCAGGTTTCAGACCTAAATTTAGTACTGAAACAGCTCTAATGTCGGTAACAGACGATCTTCGGTTGTACCAGGACAGAGGTTATTCTGTTGTCCTGGTGCTACTGGATTTATCGGCAGCGTTCGATACGATTTCCCACACCATCTTGATCGAACGACTGTCTGCGAGTGGAATCGGCGGAAGGGCACTGGACTGGATCAGAAGCTTTCTCTCCAATCGCACCCAATCTGTCATCATGGGTGACTTTAAATCGGAGGAAGTTAACATTTCCAAGGGGGTACCACAGGGCTCATGTTTGAGCCCAACGCTATTTAACACCTATGTGGCCCCCTTGGCAGGTGTTACTAGAGCTTTTGGCTTCTGTCCAGTGTCCTACGCAGACGACACGCAGCTGCTTTTCCCTTTTAAAACTCTTACCCCGGAAATTTTACAATCCTTTTCCGATGGGATGAAGGCAGTTGCAAGGTGGATGTCTTCCAACTTTTTACAATGCAATGTTGGAAAGACAGAGGTGATGCTCTTTGGTGAAGCCAGGATTCAATGGTCCCCTGAATGGTGGCCCTCTGATTTGGGGCCGGTCCCTGTGCCAAAAACAATAGTCAAGAACTTGGGCGTCAGACTGGAACCAGAGCTAACCATGAAGCAAAACGTTAACATCACTGTAGGTTCTTGCTTTCATGTGATTGGCCTTCTTCGTAAAATCTTCCCTTTCCTCCCTGACTCCCATAGGAAAACCCTTGTTCAGGCTCTGATCATCAGCCGGCTCGACTATTGTAACGGGCTCCTGGCAGGTGCAAGTGAGGAGGTTTTGGACCGTTTGCAGGTGGTGCAAAATACGGCAGCGAGGCTGGTGCTAAATGCACCCCCTAGATCTCCCTCCAGACCGTTACTTTATAAGCTCCACTGGTTGCCAATACGTCAACGAGTGAAGTTTAAGACTTGTTGTACCATCCACAAGGGCCTCAACCAATTGGGACCTGAGTACCTGGCGAACAAATTTATTCCTTATGTTCCCATCCGTGCCCTTAGATCCAGCGACCAACTGCTACTAAATGTTCCAAAAATCACTAAAACCAGGTTGGGTGGTAGAGCCTTATCTGTCGTGGGTCCCAAATTGTGGAACTCGCTTCCGTTGTCATTAAGGCAATGTAATGACCACCGTCAATTCAGAAAACATTTAAAAACGTTTCTGTTTGGTTCATTTTAATGTTTTCCTGCTCACAGTATTTTAACTATCTGCTCCTTTTTCAGTTCTGTACCGGCAGTTACAGCGCGGAGATACTCCCTTGGGAGTTTATTCACAGCGCTATATAAGCCCATAAATAAATAAATAAATAAATTATGGAGACTGTTCTGTGAATGCAGAACTAGTGGTGCCGACTGTTCATTCCCCAGACGCAGAAGAACTCGTCTTCTAACTGCAGTCTAGAAAATTAGCCTTCACGAAGTGTGATATGTTTGCAAAGAATTCTTTGTAACAACCATTAAGAAGTCAGAAAAATACATTTCTGGATATGTCATCATGACAACCTACAACTAATTCTTACAGCACATTAAACAAAGGTCTACATACCCGCAGCAATAAGGAGAGAGAGTAGAAAAATTAAATTGACTTCTGGTTAGAGCACTATGTTATGTTATGTAGTATTAATTTATTTTATGGTATGTAATTGAAATCAAACTATAGCCATTTAGAAAAGGCAGCATGCAGACAAAACCACATACTTCCGCCCTCTCTAAGAACCACCCACAGCATACTTTCAATTTACCAAACAACATTAAGAATTTTAATGAATGGATCACCAACCCGACACCATGGCCCCTCACAAACAAAAACCGAACAGCAAGAACACAAACGTAAGCCATTTGGTGAGCAGAAGAACTCAGACACTGCAAGCAACTTGAACAGAGGGGGAGAGCAAGCAAGGAAAACACAAAGATGACTTCAAATCTGCCCTGAATCGCTACTGCCAGCAAAGCTAGGAAACCAAACAGAAATCCCTTGCAGATCGCATTGACACAAGCTCCAACAGCAGCAAAGAAATCTTCTCGATTATCAACCACATTATGATTATTGTGACACATGATTACTCACCACACCAGCAGCCAATGCCAGCAACATCACCCCATCTCAAGAACTGTGCAACGACCGCACAGATTTTTTTCAGCAGCAAAATCTCAGCCATGTATGACAACTTCGAACCTCAACCTGACCCCAACATCCTTGCAGCTAGCCTGCCGACCTCGGATGAAGAACACACCCTAACTACATGGAGTGCCACTACTACATGTGAAACTGTCACAGCCATGAAGAACATCCACTCCGGAGCCCTGCCAAGCCTTCAACAAAAGACTTGCCCCCATCAGCTAAACACATTCCTGGAAGCCCAGATCGGTCAACACTCTCCTGAAGAAACCCTTAGCAGATACGGCCAAAGTTGTGAACTACCAACCCATCTCCCTGCTACCATATACAGAAACAGCTAATGTCCTAGAATAACCCACCAACAGACCACCTCACCAACCAGTCATCAACAACATGCAATCAGGATTCAGACTCAACCACAACACAGAGTCTGCCCTCATTGCAGGAACAGACAGCATCTGGATGATCCTAGACAGAGGCGAAACCACAGCCTTCATCATACTGGACCTCTCAGCGTCCTTCAACACAGTCCTTCTCCCTATCCTGATCTGACAACTACATTAGACTGGTATTCAAGCACTAGCCCTCCAATTGATATGCACATTTTTAACCAGAAGATCCCAAACAGTCAACATGTCGCCAGTAACCCATCTCTGGAGTACCTCAAGGATCCTCTCTCGACCTCACCCTCTGCAACATCTGTATGACTCCACTGGTAGATAGACCTCAGACCTCAACGCTACCCCCAGTTCACAAGCAAGGAACCTGTGGATCATCATTGACAAAAAAGCTGAGAATGATCTACAGGAAAACTCCAGAAAAACCATCACTCAAGCCCTCATCACCAGCATACTGAACTATGGAAACTCCCTGTATCAAGGAATCACCAAGCAACTCACAGAGAGACTGCACAACATTCAAAATGCATCTGCCAGCCTCCCCCTAAACCTCCTACACTAGTCTCACATTGCACTACACCCGAGGGAGCTCCACTGGCTCCCAATTCTCAAGCTCACACAGTTCAAATTCCTCATCCACATATAAAAAGCAATGCATTACACAGGCAGCATACCAGAATAGCCACATAGACTTCCACCAACCCTCCAGGCACCACTGATCTACTGGACACTTACTAGTATGCATTCCATGCATTCACAAAGACAGGTATGGAGAGCGATCCTTCTCATACATCGCTCCTAAAGCTTGGAGCGACCTCCCACTTAAGATCAAAGCCTCCTCCTCTCTTCTTGAATTCTGCAAGAAGCTGAAGACTTGGCTCTTAGAGTAATTCCCCCCTCCCTGGAGCTAGCTCCACATATCTGCAAACCTCCAGGATACCCTCACTGGTGATGTTGCGCTATACAAATAAATATAACATAACATAACATAACATACCCGAACAGTTTAAAACGTGTAGCTTTTGCTGACATTTGTTGCCAAGGATTTTTAATGCAAGCTAAAAAAATACTGTCAGTGTTTTCCTAGTTAGTCGATCATGTTTGAGAGCATTTCCTGGGGGATAATTCATCCTGCCATGTTACAAGCTTACACACCATTGATAATGACGAAAGCTTCTAATGGGATGTTTGCAAGATTGAATGGGTTCAGAGGGACAAGTGAAGGAGATAAACATCTGCTGTACATAAACAAACAGCGACATTACTAGAAACTAAGCCAGCCAGCAGGAGTTCATCAATGTCTACCCATTGGATCCATGAGAATGACTGCCAACTTGGTAGTCATAAAAGACTGTCAAAACAGACACCAGAGAGACTTCGACACAAGGTTGTGCATACTGCAGTGCGCTCGAATACTGTTCGTCCTTCTGCTGTGGTACTATCCATGAAAGCCAGCCAGGGGTCTCGAGCATTTTTAAAAGGGAAATAAGATATCTTATCAATATCATCTGCTCTGTCTTGGTAAAGTTTGGGTATTTTTACCATATTATCTGTGCTTTTTTGACATTACTGCAGTTTTATGAATTATTGCTCCTGTCAATTCAATTGTATTATAGCTTCATTCAGAGTGTCTCTTTCCTGTTATTTCTACATTAGTTATATTCACGTTTGCTGATATCTAAAAGAGTATATTGTGTTAGGTATTACTACCTATGCACACCTGTCTAAGGCAACATCGAAGGTAATAAATCAGTGATACTCAAAGTACGGCCCAGGGGCCGCCTGCAGCCCTCTTGACCTTTACATGCTGCCCCCCAGTGAACAGCAGCACAAGCTGCTATTCAGTTGCTGAGCACTAATATTTAGGATTTATTTTTTTAAATAATCAGGAAAGCATTTATTAACCTGCAAATAAATGCTTGCCCATTTATTGAACATGTTATAAGAGGTAAACATCGTTTACAACGATGTTTTCACAACGCGGTACCTTTACACCGCGGCTGTGACAACGCAAGTCGTTACCACGACTTGCGCTGGAGGGCGCTCAAGGTCTAAAAATAGTTAATTTACTATCCTAACACCTTCCCTAGGGTCCACGGGGACTGGTGTTAGAATAGTAAATTAAACTATTCGAAATCCGCGCCCCCCCAACGCAAGTCGTGGTAACGACTTGCGTTGTCACGGCCGCGTTGTAAAGGTATGCGTTGTGACGGTACGCGTTGTACCGTCATATATCCGTTATAAGACCTCCTTACACAATCAGTGACCCACCCAGACCCCCTTAAGCCACCCTGCTGGCATCAGTGCGGCCCTCAGTTACACTACAGACCGTACTTTATGGCCCCTGGGCCAATGTTTGTGAGTACCCATGAAACAGACAAAAAAAATTGAAGACTATCAATCAAACAACTAAACCTCTTCAAATAAAATTAACAATTCAAATGCAGCAAAAAAAGTCAAACACAATGTCAAAATTGAGAAGAATGTAATTTACTACTTCCATTCCTACTGAAGCAACAGTAGGGCAAGTTTTACAGTTTCGAAGGATGACATTTACTGTCCCCATGCCAACATAAACAACAGTACAAAAGTGTTGGACTTTGAAGGAGTCTGATTTACAATTGCCAGCCTAACCAAAGGAAGGGAAAGTGTTGGATTTGGAGATGTCAATTTTATTATTCCAACCTATTCTAACAACACTAAGGATAGCGCTGGGATTTGTGGGGAGGCGATTTACTATTTCCACTCCTATTAAAGCAACATTCATGAATGTATTGGACTTTGGAGGGATCAGATCAACTATTCCCACTCCAACCTAAGCAACAATACGGAAAGTACTGGATTTTGGATGGGTGAGGTTGAATAGTCCAACTCCAGCCTAAGCAACAGAATGGAAACTGTTGCACTTTCGCGGGGTGAGATTTACAAATTCCACTTCAACCTAAGCAACAGTAGGGAAGGCGTAGGACTTTCGGGGTCTGGGAGTAGGGGGCAGTTTTACTGTTCACAGTTCAACCTAAGCAACACTGGCGTGGGACGTTGGGAGCTTTAACCCCTTCGCTGCGGCGGCTATTCCGCCGCAGCGCTAAGAGGGAGGCGCGGCCGCACGGCGGTCCCGTGCTCGTGACGGAACCGCTCCGTCACGGCCCTCGGGTGAGCTGTGCTTGTGACGGAACGGTTCCGTCACAGCCCCGCCCGCCCATTAGAACGTCAACGCAGGTGTGGAATTCGCGCCGCGCAGGCGCGCCGAGCGGGCCGTGACGGAACGGTTCCGTCACCAGCACAGCGCACCCGAGACTCGTGACGGAACGGTTCCGTCACCAGCATGGGAGGGGTTAAGTTTACTATTCTCACTACCAGTTAAGCAAAAGTAGGGAAAATGTTGCACTTTGGATGGGTCAGATTTACTCTTCCTATGCCAATATAAGCAACAATACGGAAAGCATTGGACTATGGATGTAGGGGGCATATTGCCTATTGTCACTCCGACCTCCGACCTAATCAACAACATTATTATTTACTATTCCGACTACAGCCTAAGCAACAGTAGAGAAAGTGCTGGACTTTGAAGGGGCCACATTTACTATTCTCACTCCAACCGAAGCAACAGCAGGGAAAGCGCTGGACTTTGGTTGGGTCAGATTTGATAGTCCCAGCAAACTAAGCAAAGGTAGGGAAAGATCTGTTCAAAAAATCAGAACATTAAGAATTAATATTACAAAATCAATTACAAATCGTTACAAAACAAATGCATCAATATCTATAAACAACCAAATACTCTTACAATATACTTTCACAAAGTAAAAATAAACTTTTGAAGAAAATAAATAAGAAGTGTAAATATTATTTACAAATAAAAAAAAAACACTTATTGTAAAAACACTTTCCAGCCTTCTCCTATACATTCCCAACAACCTGCAAGAAAATGTGAAATGATACTAAACAATTAAATAAATCACGAAATATAACAACATGTAAGAAAACAAAAACACAGCCTGTTAAAATAAAGCAAATCAACTACTTCAAACAATCAAATAATTTATTCATCACATAATTATCCAATTAAAATAAAATGAATCAATCATTACAACATTTATCAAATAAATAATGTAAAAAACTAATAATGTAAATAATTGAAAAAATAAATGCAAATTTTAAAACTGCTATTCAAATAATGTAACAAATAATTTACATGATTACTACTCTAATTATCCAATTATATTTTAAAAAAATTTAAAATATGTATTAGAAAATTAAAATACCTATTAAATTATCTTCCCACCAAACTCCCCTGTAAACGGAAAATATGGCAATAATTTTAAAAAGTAACATAAACTCAAAATGCTCTTTAAAATATTTCCAAAACAATAAAACTACTGCAAAAAATACAGACAAGTAACAATGATATATTAATAACTTGAAACACACAAATTGATTAAACATTACAAAATAAAACAACATCGATATTATATAAAACAATTTATTTTAAAAATTATAGTAAACAATTGAAAATTCGATATTTCTACCAACAGTGTCCAGTCCCATGGTATTCTACGTATCACAAATATTTTTTCACAATATTTGTGTCAGGCGATATTTTTACACAATATTAACATTGTGCAGGCTGGCATACTTGCTCGCGGGAGACTAGCTAAAATGCTACCTAGCTTTCCATGTCACAAGAAGGATTGAGGAATAAAAAAAAGAGTAAACCAAATACTTCCGTAGCATATGTTGCGATCTCAGGGATGACAAATATCATGTAAGCGTAGTGTATGGTCTTTACACAATTGGTGCTGAAGTTATTGGGTTGGGAGTTATCTTTCGAGAACTTTAGCAAACCATGATTGTTTTGGTTTTTGTGCTCTGATATGGCCAGGATTAGTCAGGACTGTTAAATTAAAGACTTGTTTTGCAGTGTTGTTAAACTCCACAATAGAGATTCCCACCTCTGCCATTTTTCTCTCCCTTAAATTGTGTCACTATTTCTGCTCCTGAGATCGTTTGCCCTCTTAGAATTTCATTTTTCACAATCCCTTCAAATTGCCCTTGCGTCTGTTCTCTCAGAATAGAATGTTTTTCTGTCCCCCTCAGGCAGCAACGTTTTTAGCCCCACAGAATCCAGGATTCTTCACCTGCCTCATGTTTAGTGTGATCATTGGATACCTGACCTGACATAACCCAAATTAAGCTGCGTTTCTGAGTGGCATCTCACGTCTTATCCCTGCGGAATCCCACCTGGTAATTTCGGGTCTGCACTCTGTTCACCTATTTTTAAGGAAGTGCACTTTTTTATTCACATCATGCAAAAAATAAGCATTGAAAATGCCTTTTATTTTTACTTTTGAATATTGTTTAGACAATATATTTTTACCAAGCTGCACAAACGGGCAAGGCAGGAATCGCAAGGGCACCAGCAGGGAAAGCTATTCTCACACAACCAAAGCGGATTAGTTTGTATGGTAAACTGTGTGTGGGACAGAATGGGCGACTGTGATGCTTATGCTGTTCACCATAGGATACTGCAGGGCACCCGTAGCATATGGGTAGGGGTGTTCCCATGACAAAATGTAGTCCGTGTGATACTGTGGGGAATTCCTGGCATATGAGGGCCTCCACTGCAAAATGGTGATGCTGACATTGACCGAACGATGGCATTCATGGTAAAGTGAGGAGGCACTTTTTGACAGATGGAGGCATCCATAGTATATGGTTACACCCACATTTCTGACACTGACATTGTATTAATTCCTGGAGTAAGGTGTGCACCTATACCAACATGCTTCCCCTGCATACTGGGGGTAATTCTTGAGATATTAGGGGGGTGGGGTCATATCAATATTCTGGCCCCAATATTCTGGAGGTAATTCTTGAGCCAATAGCAAATTCTAAAACAAATTGTGTTAGGCCTTCCTTGGCTCACCATGAAAGTACTTGAATATTTCTTGAATGCCCCTTGAAGCGTGTGGCTTTATAAAAAAATGTATGTGAAAATTCTAAATATGTAAGGCAGTGGCCTATTCAACAGACTAGAGCTTCACCCTTGATCAGCTGGAGCATATAATGTGGTACTATAGGTATACACTATTACTTAATGCAAGTGAATAGACGCAAGAGCCTGTAATAATATAATTGAAACCTACAGACTGTCACCAATGAGAAGGTGGGAGGCTTTCCTCGGGGGATGGACTTGACAGATGTATGCATTCCCAGCAAGAGCTAATTCTACTGCTTATCCAAACCCTCTCTTCCAAGAGCCAGCTGCAGAATGAAGTTACGCTTATTAGAAGCATTCAGCTAACATGGGTGGTGAACAACATCGAATAGCAAAACGAGAACTCATTTAAAAGGTGTGTAAGTGTGCAATAAAGCTAAAGCCTAGGTGTGCTTCAAGCAGGAATAAAACAGTCTAAAAATTTATTAATAAAATGCAACAGCACATGTGCAGGTACCTATGGGCATTTGTATTTTCCTAGTATGTTTGTAAGCCTTAAGGCACGCCTCCAGCTTTATTTACTTTCTCACTCTTTCGATGTAATTCTAGTGACAGATTACGTCCCATATTTGCAAAGACCACCAGTCACTGCTGGAGAGTAGAAGGGGCAGAAGAAGCAGCAGTGTGTCTGCGGAGGGTACAGTGTGTTTGCGCAAACGGGACAGGAGGAACGATTTGGCACTAAAATAATTGCATTGGCCAGTCTTAAAATGAAAAATGTTGCTAGATTTCACCGGAAGATAAGCTCGCCACACTCATGTCCTACCTGCGAGTCTCTCCAATTTATATTCAAAACTGGGTCACGTGACCCGGGTCCCTAGAATCATGTTGTGAATCTGGCTCCCATGTTTGTCCAACATGACATTTTTTGTGCTCACGGTATTATGCAGGTAGGTGATGCCCTGCAATGTGGTGCACGGGCGGTGGTCTTTATCGCACACAAGCACAGGCCCCAGCAATATTTCCAAGCTAGAGACTTCATGTTTGCTCGGACAAGGTCCGAGCGATTCTGCTACCTTTGAAGAAAAGCCTGAAATCTGATTCCCTTCAGTTTAAAAAAATATATGTGATCAGTGTCTGTGTGTATGATGTTAGGGAATGTACTGCTGCAGGAGGAGTCCCTATGGCAGGAAGATTCTGCAGTGTATGAGATGAAGGGGAAGAAAAGGGGCATTATTAGAAGAAGAGCCAGGAAGTCCATGGGGCAGTGAGTGAGCAACGGATACAGTGTATGTATGAGCAGAAGTGGCAGGGAGCAGGGGGGAGTGTGTGAGCAAAGGAGCAGGCAACTAGATGGACAGCGTTTTAGTGAATGGGCAAGGATCAGGTGGGGTAGTTTGTGAGCAAATGCGCTAGTGTGTAAGCAGAAGGAGCATGGAACATCGGTGCCAGAGTGTGCGCAAAAGGGGCATGGAGCAGGTGGGGGAAGTGTGTGGCTAGCAGTGTGGAAGGGGGGGTGCAAAACACATCTGTAAGCGCATGGACATCTATCCTGTCTATTTGTAGGGTAGGATGTTGTTGCAGAGGAACGTAAGATCAATTAGGTTTAGGTTCCTCATGTTTTTTTTCCATACTTTGGGTTTCTTCAGTTAAGCCTTTTTTTGTACTCACAATATTTGTGTATATTCATCTATCACAGTCCAGGGCACAGTCCATAGGACACAGAGTCAAAAATTGGGATCACAGTCCATCCCAATCCATTGTCCATTCCATCCAATATTCATCTTTCACAGCCAGCGGTCAAAGTGCATTAAAAACAAGCATTTGCAATACAATAGGTCTCGCCTTCACGCAAGTTTGAGCTATTGGCATTGTAAATGACAATGCCTTTTATTAATGTTTTGGGTTTTAAAACATAAATAAACGGCATTGTCATTTACAATAGTAAGAGCTTAAACTCTCGCAAAAGCGAGACCTATTGCATAAAGGGCCTTCTCGACCGCTTGTTAGATTTTAAATATCAGAGGAAGAGACCGGCCTGCCACGTCTTCAAAGTAGTGATAATAGTGCAGTGTAGAAGATGTGTAAGTGTTGTAAATTACACAGACAGCAAGTGTGAAGTAAGAGTTACATATGATCCGAGCCATAAACACTAACAAAGCGCTCCAACACCTTTCGCTCTGTGATTACACTGTCGCTGCTCAGGAGGAAGAGCGGTAGGGAGGCTATTTCCTGCTCTCTCCGAGATTTGAGTGTGCAGTGTGGCATTGCGTAATGTCATTGCTATCTTTGGCCTAATAAACAACACTCCAGCTGTAGTAGGGCCTGGCTTCACCTACTGGTACAGGGCGGACTGTGCTTTATGGCAGGCATGGAGGGAGGGAGGGATGGTCACAGCTTCAGCTCCTGCCTCATACAGTGCCCTGCTATTACTAGTGAAAAAGAATTGCTGAGGTGGTGGTATAGGTATTGGTGGTGGTGCTATTTGTATTAGTAGTATTGGTGGTGGTGGTATTGGTGGTGCTGGTATTGGTGGTATGGGTGGTATTGGTGGTGGAATTGGTGGTGGTGGCATTCATCGTATTGGTGGTTGTATTGGTGGAGGTGGTGGTATTGGTGGTGGCGGTATTGGTGATGGTGGTATTAGCATTGGTGCTGGTAGTATTGATATTGGTGGTGGGGGTACTAGTAATGGTGGCGGCACTGGTATTGGTGGTGGCGGAACTGGTATTAGTATTGGTGGTGGTAGTATTGGTATTCGTGGTGGGGGAATTGGTATTGGTGGCAGTGGTACTGATATTGGTGATTGGTGGCCTTGTACAGTGCCCCTGCTATTACTAGTAAGCCAGAGTCGCTGAGGTGGTGGTATAGGTATTGGTGGTGGTGATATTTGTATTGGTGGTATTGGTGGTGGTGCTGGTATTGGTGGTGCTGGTATTGGTGGTGGAATTGGTGGTGGTGGCATTGGTGGTATTGGTGGTGGTGGTGGTATTGGTATTGGTAATGGCACTGGTATTGGTGGTTGTGGTATTGGTATTGGTGGTGGTATTGGTGGTGGTACTGGTATTGGTGGCAGTGGTACTGGTATTGGTGGTGGTAGTATTGTTGGTGGTATTGGTGTTGGTATTGGTGGTGGTGGTATTGGTGGTGGTTGTGGTACTGGTTGTGGTACTGGTATTAGTGGTGGTATTGGTAGTGGTGTTATTGGTGGTGGTAGTATTGGTGGTGGTGGTATTGGTAGTGGGCATTTGGTGGTGGTATTGGTGGTGGTATTGGTATTGGTACTGGTGGTGGTATTGGTGGTGGTATTGGTACTGGTGGTGGTAGTATTGGTAATGGTATTGGTGGTGGTGATATTGGTGGAGGTGGTATTAGTGGTGGTTGTAGTGGTATTGGTGGTGGTATTAGGGTGATGGTATTTGTGGTGGTGGTATTGGTGGTGGTGGTGGTGGTGGTATTGATGGTATTGGTGGTGGTATTTGTGGTGGTGGTGGTGTTGGTGGTGATGGTATTAGCGGTGGTATTGGTGGTGGTTTTATTGGTATTGGTGGTGGTGGTAATGGTGGTGCTATTGGTGTTGGTGGTGGTATTGGTGGTGATGGAATTAGTGGTGGTAGCATTGGTGGTATTGGTGGTGGTGGTATTGGTGGTGTGGTATTGGTATTGGTGGTGGTATTAGTGGTGGTGGTATTGGTGCTGGTATTGGCGATGGAGGTGGTGTTGGTGCTGGTATTGGTGGTGGTGGTGGTGGTATTGGTGGTGGTATTGGTAGTGGTGGTATTGGTGGTGGTGGTGGTATTGGTGGTGGTAGTATTGGTGGTGGTGTTCGTATTGGTGGTGGTGGTGGTGGTAGTGGTATTGGTGGTGCTGATGGTGGTGGTGCTGGTGGTATTGGTGGGTGTAGTATTGGTGGTGGTATTGGTGGTGCTGGTGGTATTGAGGGTGGTGGTGGAAATAATGGTGGTATTGGTGGAGGTGGTGGTGGTGGTATTGGTGGTGGTGGTGTTAATAAAACAGGCTTTTGAAAGCAACCCGTCAGGTGGCTTTAGTACAGATGACATGTAACACAGATGTGGAGTTGTCAGCTTCAGCCCATTAGTACAGGATTAGGGTGCTACCTGGAATTCACATGACTTAATTCGCTAATCATTTCTAAATCCATTTTATTTGGAGGGGGTGAAACAGACACAAGATAATGCTGGGTTAAAGTGATTGGAAGCAGGCTCCCGTTTTACGGGGGCGGCCATGCTGCTTAAAAATACACAAGCGGTTTCAGCTGAAGCAGCGCATGTGCAGCTGCAGTAAGAAAACTCATGAAAGTAAATAGTCGCAATGGGAGGGTACAAATGAAGACAAGGCCATACTAAGGAGGGACTAACAAGCCTAGTAACAAATCCATTTATGAAAGTCATTGACACAAACCAATGAAAAATATGGGACGAGAGTGGGCGCAGCTTCTCTCCCATACTCTACTACAGCAGTCTTGCAGAGTGAGCAGCGCCTGCGCGCCGACGCTATGCTCGTCCTAAAAAGTATGGAAACTGTGATGCTGTGCGGAAATGGGGTGGGGCGAGTGAGCGTGGGGACTGAGTCAAACTGCACAGTACTGTCTGTGCTGCCCGTGCCACATGACGCACACCCTACCCAAGCTCAGAAGAAGCCTAATGCCCATTGGTGCGACATCTTCAACACAGGGCACTGGCGTCCTTGGCGAAATGACATGCAGCCACCGGACATTTCCAGTTTTACCGAACCGGATCGAGAAGGCTGCCTCTTGCACTAGCAAAATGAGTACCAGTCCCATAAAAACAACATTTTTTGTTTGCCTTTCCTGGCAGCCTGGAGCGGTTTCACACTCTCATCCGGGGGAGACCCCCCCCCTGCTCCCACCACCAGAATTAATGAAGCCCCCCTCCCCTCCCGACAGAGGGAGATGAGCTCATCCATTGGGGAGGCAGCTCTCTGTGGGGCTGCTTGTAATTAATTTCTCAGGTAAGGTTGCCGGACAGGAAGTCAACAGTGCTGTTGTGCAAGTACTCTACTGCCTGGACCACACAGCCTACACCTTGGTGCAAGTTTACTTAAAAGCATTAACGGGAGCCGCTCAAGTCACGGATGTGACCTGGTGCCTCTGGCCTGGGCACTGGCACACCCCGATGTACAGTCTATTCTAGCCGCAGATAGCTGCTTGTAATTAAGGGTGGGTAGGAGATGAAGGGGGTTGTACACTGGATAGCAGACAGAGAGACAAATTAAATGTAAATGTGATAGCCACAGAGCGAGGGGTGGAGCTGAAAACTGGGGGCAGAGTGCCTGATATTAGTGCAGGGGGCCCTGGGGTCTGAGAAGCCCCTGTGCCCCCACTAACAGTAGTGAAGGGGTTAGCACACCCCGATGCCAAGACTTTGGGTCTGAAGAGAGACCCTTTATTTACTCATTCAATTAATTGTATATAGCGCGGATATTGCCCAAAGGCGCTAGAGCGCTTTAAAACTGAGTCAGATCATTAAATAAAGTGAAAAGTTACATCTTCCTGGGATGTCGGCACATTTGAAGCCACTGACAATAGTTGCAGCGCTCAGAAGAATCCACTTTAAGACGAGGAAGTGGGAAGGACATGGGACCTTTTCTCATAGTGGTTTTGGCACGAGGTTGGAGGGGGTCACCAGAATAAACAAAGCAGCACTTAGCCAAAGGCACTAGGCGCTATAATACTACAGGGCAGTGAAGCAAAAAAAAACATTTGCAATGCAATAGGTCTCGCTTTTGGCATTGTAAATGACAATGCCTTTTATTTATCTTTTATAAACGAAAGCAAAAATAAAAGGCATTGTTATTTGCAATATCAATAGCTCAAACTGGCGTAAATGTGAGACCTATTGCATTGTTTGTGCTGTCAGCTGCCCCCCCTTTCCTATTATTCCCTCTCTTTCTGTCTTGCAAGAAACAGTTCACAACCTCTCTTTCCTCCTTTCATTTAGTTGCTTCCCTGTGAAATGGATCCAAAAAAGAAAAACACTCTTGCAGGAAATGCCCTTTTTCTGGCATTTTTCTATTCCAAAGTGCAGCGGGATGGAGAGAAATAGAAGGTTTTAAATATGAAAAATATATACATAACTAAATAAATCAAGACAGAGTGGTTGAAAAGTGGCCAGATTGGTTTTATTCACATCCAAATACATCAGCCTCACTTTACAGAGTTTGCCAGTGAAGCACTACTTTTGTTTTCTCATCTTTCTTTGAACAGCATTGATGTCCCCAGGTAGGGAAGTGCACCATTCCTGGATGTATTGCAATACCTGGTTGATGGGTGGATTGGAAAACAAAATGTGTACCATGGCTCTGTGTTTACGGATGTGGCCTTTTTAAACCATACTGTTTACGTTTTGTAAGGATATAAGCAATGGACATTGAAATGGTTCCCTTCAGGCCCCTGTACTCATGTCCTTAACTTTTCAGGTAAACCCACTCACTGATTTCTGAATAGTGAGTGAGAGATCATTAAGGTAACCATGTTGTTTATGCTTACATTTCACATGCTTTACTTAATCTTGCATTCCCTATGAGTGTTTGCTTTTACTTTTTTTTTTAGGCAGCATATTACTCTTATCAAGTGCATAATTTGAATTGCGCCACATCCAAGTGTTTATAGCGGGCACAATTAGGTTGTAGCTGAAGGCAGTGCGAGTTTCTCTCAGTGGAGCAGTATGGTGTTCAGTGGGCGAGAGGATGTGGCACTATGACCAGAGCTGTCGATTTTGGAACTGGGGAGCCAGGTTTAGCCTTCATGTCCAGTCCACCAGACCACTCTACTGAGGGAGCATATTCCCATGCTAGACATTAGAAAGCCCCACTAGACCTTAGAAGGCTTGATGTCTTAGCACAAGCAGGTGTACCCGAGTGGTGTCAATTGTGGGTTAACCTTGAAGGCCTGTCCACCCTAATCCATACTGAAGTTAATCTTCAGTCTTGCAGGCAGGCCTATGAAGCAGCACACCCTAGTGCAATAGTGATCCAGTCACTGTGACTCTGTCACTGAGGTCACATGAACCTTGAGTAGGTTAGGGCGGTGCGAACTGTGTGACCGCACTGGTTACCTATTTCGGATGGGTGCGTAGTGTTTGCAAGTATATTATGGTTTACAAAAACTTGCTGCCTCCTTCCTACAGCAATTTTCAGCAACAATAAAAACGTCATGATGACTTTGGTGATTAATGTTCTTCCTAGAGAGCGATTGGAGTTTTGTTTAGTGGAAGGGTTTACTCCTGGAAAGGTAGCACAGAGGGTTATTGTGCCTGCTGCAAAGAACATGTGCCATGCAGACCACAAAGTGCACTGCTTTAATGGGGGGGCCATGATGAAAGGTCATTTAATGTCAGCTGTAGATGATGGGTCCCTGAACAGTGTCATGTATGTGCATGTTTGCATTGTGCTGAGAGGATTACCAGGTAATTGTTCACGCAGCTCTCTGATGGATGGCACATGTAGTTTTTCTGAGTCCCCAGATAGATCATGCGTGTCCTCTTTTGTACTGCCAGGCACTGCCAGTCACCGGTGTATTCAACTGTATAGCCTTGGACCGTGTCATGTATGTGCATGTAACTTGCATGATCGAGGTAACTATTAGCGGCAATACTACGTGTCTCTCGGACCTCTTTCAAGTGCTCGCCGTCCTTTTTCCCCAGCAAAGGGGCAGCATTCTGAGGGATAGCCCCGGGCGCCACAAGCTCTAGCTACGCCTCTGCTCAGCTGGTAACTCCCTTGCAATACCTCTCAAAAAGAATACATCTGTGTGATCAGGAAACTTCATGTGATTTCAACAATTAAAGTAAAAAAATGTGCTTAATTTGTGCTTTCCTATCTTTTTAAATATTTTGAAATTTACAGAAATGTAAATTAGTTTGTGCTTTAGAAAAAATAGACATCCTACATACACTCTTTCCTTTCACACCCTCTCTCCCTGTACACCCGCAAGAATGCCCCATAGTTCACATTACAAAATTCTTTCACTTAGTAGTCAGAGAAAGAAAGGTAAGCACCAATCTCCATGTTAAAAGAATAAGCAGCAAATTCTCACAAGACATATCCTAACGTATGCCCTCTGTCTCTGAACACACAACAAAAATTACAGCGTATCCACCTAAACTCCAAACATGGTTATTTTCGGGGTACTGACGCCCCCCTCCTCCTCACACACACGTCCCCTCCACCATTACTTCCAGCACCTGTGTTTGAACCACGTCAATTAATTTGTAAATAGGGGCATTGTCTTTAAGGAAACTGCAGAAGACCCTTTCTTCAAGAACATAAATTAAACACTTTACCATTGTCATCAAAGTAAACTCAAATCCGCAGGTCCCACTAAATATTTAAACAGTTGCTGAGTTTGTGTATTCCCTTTCCTGAAACGGTCATTCAACCTGTGCTTGAAATGGAAATTTAAAAATGCAGGTACTCCTTGTCCCTGAGTATCGGTTTGCTGCTGAGATGTGCCAGTAGTGTGCCATTAGAAGGATTAAAGAAGTGCTGGTACTTTCTCTTCCAAATTAATGAGTACCTGACTTTAACTACCCGTTTATAGCACTTGATCCAACAGTGAACATTTTCCATTTACAAACTTGCTAAACATTTAAGCTCTCAATATATTTATGGATACATTCAGGGCTTTAAGTGGGATGAAAAAACTGGGGGGACTCTAATAGGGGTGTGGCCACTGTAATTAATGGCCTGGCTTAAAACACTTAGGGGCAGATTTACAAGCCTCTTGCTCCACTTTTGCATCACTTTTAACTTGGGAAAAGTGACACAAAAATGGCTCAAGGGGCTTGTAAATCTGTCCCTTAAACTGAGAATCTGTGCTTAGCATTGTGTGCTGCCCGCTGGTATTTTTTTGCTTCTGTTCATCCATTCAGATACATAACACAACAAGTAACATCACACCTGCAACAAGCTAGGACTTTTGGCTTTGTAAGTTGCATAAGATAAATAAGCAACAACGAGGGGCAGCTCCTCCATTAGGGCGGAGGAGCGTCGCCCAACAGCTTTCTCGAGGTGCGATAAGCAGAAACATACAATGGTAAAACTACCATGTTATGTTTCTGCTTCTTACACTGAAAAAAAGCAGAAGGGTATGGTTGGGGGGGGCAGGTGGGCAGGTCTGCTCTAGGGCAGGGAAGGAGTGGCTTGCCCACTTTTGGGGGTGCTGACTGTTTAGTCGGCCCCAGGGCTGACCAAACCAGTCATGCGCACTCTGCCTTTTCTCTATGTAGGCTGCATGCAGCCTAGATGGAGAAAATGGCCTCTCTATAGGTGTCTGACTGGGTGCCGTCCCGACCAATCACAACGCTGCCATTGCAGCGCTGTAATTGGCTTATAGGAGGGGAAGGAGGCTGCCTGCTTCCTGTTCCTGCCGGAAACAGCAAAGCAGGAGCAGACCGAGCAGTGAAGATGCGGGATCCGGGAAAGTTAGGTTTAAAAAATATATATATATATTATTAAAACATCCCACTCCTCGCTCGACCCCCACTTCCCCCGCGACCAATCACCCGTCCCCCCCAGCCCGAGCCTGCCCCCCAACCCGTGAGCCATGCCGGCCACGACTGGCAACAGCTATTACTTCGTTGTATATAATATATAAAATGCTATTTACTCTTGTGGGAGAGATTGTGGGGTAAGCCTAGTGCAGCTGACCTTCAGCTGAGAAAACAGGTTTGAATCTGACGTCCTGTGATTCAAAAACATGACTTTTCCTTTGTGTAATGTAACTGGTACACATGTAAAGCGCTCCAAGTTTGCCCTATATAAAACTGATAAACGAGATTCTTTGAAGTTACATCAAATGCAGTGACGGGTTGTACTATTGCAAAGTTAAGGTTTTTATTTTCACCCTGAGGATAAAAATGGAGAGCCCGACAGGGACCCGTCTCGGCACCTGTTTTTAAAAAACTGCAGGTGCTGAGCATCGCAGGACCCGGCCCATTTAAAGACCCTGATCAAAAATGTTCCCTTGCAATATTTTTTATTCATTTGACTGCTCTTAACGCTATCTGGCTTATTTGTCAGCATGCATGCAGTGCAATACTTCTGGTTCTTATCGAAGGCAGACATCATTTTAATCTTTAATTTCATCCTGTTTGTCGCCAATGTCTTATTGGTAAAAGCAAAATCGAAATTCCTGGTGTCAATGTTAATATTACGAAAAATGGATGGGGTCGCACGTTATGATTGCTCTTTATGCGGCGAAAGGTCAGTTGATTTAATTGCGCGCCTGTATTTGGGCGGGGACTCTGACAGGATAGACGTGTTGGCTTTCCTAAATGAGGCATGCGTTCTTTAAGTGCCGAGCGATCAGAAGACAGCTATAGTGGATGGAGACAGAGGGAAAGCTTCATGGAAATTGTGTCTTGTTACGATGTCTTACTAGCGCCTCCTGCTGGGCGCACAGGCATACCTCTCTTTGCAATTACATTTGCTCATATTGATGTCTTTGAGGCCTGGAGACTCGTATGTCGCCACAAAGCAAGCATACTGAGCACACAAACGCAAAGGAAATGGTGGCAAGTAAATGTGAACAGTGACAATGTAAAGAACACTGCCCGCCCCAGACCAAATGCACTACTTAAAGATTCCTAGCAAAAAGAGAGCGAAAAAGATACAGGTTAAGGAGAGCAGCTCTTGACTCGGTCCGAGACGACAGTGTGTTCAGCCTACCTGAGCCTCACCCCCTCCATTTCACCGTCAAATGTGAACCGAAATAAAGGCGACGATATGAGTTTGCCTACATGAAATTATTCTGCATATTCTGATGACGCGGACTGTCTGCGATTGGTCTGTTTAAACCCATTCCATTTCGATAGACAAGGGAAAGAACAGTAACGATTTGCCAAAGACCACACATGGAAGAGGCTATGGGGAAATTGTTAAGCCCGGTTTTTAACCGAGGTATGTTTGCGTGGAGTAGCCGGGAGACTCAGCACAGTGCTTAATTTGTAAAAAACATAAGTGCTGGGGCCCAAAGTTTTGCTGAAAAGCCCACGGTCAACGCTATTGAATGTCGAAATACAGAATGTTAAGGCTGAGTAGCCTTGATTCCACCAAATGCCTCTTTCACCCACCAAAAAAACACACCCTGCCGGCAGCAGGCATTGTGACCTTAGAAGTCAACAGTAATCATTCATAACAGTTGAGTAGCAACTTCATTGTACTATTACAGGTTACTAGAGACATCCCAAGTTGTCACTAACATGGAAATTAGAGACATTCTTTTATACAAAGATTGCCGTCTCCCATGTATTATATGAAGATAATTTGTCTGTCACTTTCATGAGAAGGAAAATGGGTTACAAAGTAAATGGGTAACAACGAGGACAATGGGTTACATAAAGTCTTGTACTAGATCTACTATTGTTTACTCTGTTTATTTCTGATTTAAACTGAATTGTGCCAGATGCGGTACACAGTCTAAATATCGAGTTGGAAATATCGAAGGTACAGAATATCAAGGTCAAGAATATCGTTGGACAGAATATCGACCCTAAGGTAAGTAATATCGAAAAAATTTATATCGATGTAAGTAATATCGAAATCAGTAATATCGATATCAAATATATCGATGTTACTAATCTCGATGTTACTAATATCAATATTTGTATTCTTGTTATGTATTTTATTATGTATTTAATATGTATTTGTTAAACATTTTTTTTTGTTAAGTATTTTACTTGTTTTAAATTATATGTGTACTATTTTTATATATTAATAATGTTATTTTTAAGTCAAATTTATGTTTTAGTACCGGAGTGGGTTGTGGGTTTATGGGGGAATAGGGTGGGAAGTAATTGAATCATACTACATTCATTACTAATTTTTAGGAATTATACATTAATTTTAATTAATTTTTGTGTTTAAGTTCTGTAGCAGGTAGTGGGTTTATAGGGAAATTGGGTGGGAATTATTTTATTTGTAATGATTTATTTCTATTTATTGGTATTGATAATGAATTTATTTTTAATTAATTATTAATTGGCAATTAATTATTTTAATTCTTAATAAAACATTTTCATTGGTAATTAATGTTTGCAATTGGTAATTATTTTTTTAATTGGTAATTAATGTTTGTAATTGGTAATTAATGTTTGTAATTAATAAAAAAAATTAATTGGTAATTACTTTTTTTAATTGATAATTTTGTTTAATTGGAAATTATATTCTAATGATTGGTAATTAATGTTTTATAGAAAGTATTTTTGGGTATAACAAATAATTTAATTGTTTAAAGTTTTTTATTTGCTAATCAATTTTTAAGTATTAATATGTTTTTTGTTTTGAAAAATATTTTATTGTTCAATATTTATTATTTGGTAACTAATATTTATTAATGAATATTTATTGATAATTTATTGTTAAATAATTATTCAATTGTAATTATGTTTTTAATAATTATTAATGGGTATTTGTAAATGATGTTGAGTTATTTAAAATTTAAATTATTAATTATTTTAAATACAAACATTATTTATAAGTATGTTATATTTAATTTCAATGCTATCCAACGTTTCCCCTACTGTTGCACTCTCTGGCGTGGAAATAGTAATTTCTACCCCTACGCTATTCAACGCTTTCCCTACTGTTGCATTTTCTGGAGTGGGAATAGTAATTTCACGTCCTACACTATCCAATGTTTTTATTACTGTAGTTTTTTTGGACCTTAAATAGTAGTTTTATTTATTTATCTATTTAATATTTTTTGTATTATTTTAGATAATTTAGTTTGTAATTCATTTTAAAAATATTGAAAGTACATTTCATTTTTTGAATTTATTAAACATAATTATTTACTTTTTATTTATGTTATTATTTTATGTGTGTAGATGTATTTGTAATTTATAGAATTTAGAAATAATTTATAAGTAATTAAAATCATTATTAAAAGTTATTATTACGTGAGTATATATTATATATTTTATGTATATGTTTAATTCATGTTTTATTATTATATATGTATTATTTATTAATTTTAAACATTATGAAATATTTTTAACTATGTTTATTTCATTTATTAGTATTATTTACTTTATTTTACACTTTTTTTAAAACAGAAAAAAACGATATTTTTAATTACGATAGTTTTAACATCGATATTTTGGTTTCGATATTTTTGTACTTACCATGTTGTAGATAGGATGTCGATATACTTGCCTTCGATATTCCAGCGTCGATGTTTCTGTAGGTCGATATTCTGTTGGTCGCTATTCTGTCAGTTATTTGCCAGATGCAAATCTGCTCTCGAACATGAGAGATAAATTGTTCAATGCAGATCACATGTTATTGCTAAATTATACCCATTTTGGACTGCTGTGTTAACATAATAGGGTCGAGGGTTCTTGCAATGCTAGGGATATTGTAGTAAACTCACCCAAATACAATATCATGCAATTTAGAAAATGTTCAAGGGATTTAAATTGAAGTATAATGACAAATGCCTAGAGATTGTCGCTGAGTACATTTATATGGGGCTGATTATTGCCAGCTCCTTTGACATGGAAGCAAATGTGTATTAGAAAACAACATGTCTAGGTTCTGGACCTCAAAATGCAAAGCAGCTTGTATCAATTGTGTGTCTTTTGCTTTCTCGCCCTAAGTGCGCCGGGTATGCCCAGACGTGGGTCCCAGACTCACTGTGCCACTGGATTCAAGCTATCCTGGCTGATGAGGGGTGAAACCCCAAAACCGGTCCTAGGATGCTTGTATCAGGTACAGGGAGGACCTGGCTTGGCAATTCGGGCTGGACTGTTCCCATGAGGCACAGGGTAAAGACTGATTTGCATATGGCCAGGTATAAACTGAGGTGGCGTGGTGAGCAAAAGAATGACAGATTTAACCCGGATCTCTTAACTGGAGGTGAATGTTTTGATTTGTTCTGCATTCCATACATCAATTGTGTGTCTTTTGCTTTTCACCATAAGTGCGCCGGGTATGCCCAGACGCAGGCATGGCCGGTAGTGGGAGTACTGTCCGGGCGGTGATGTGGGGAGGGGGAGGGGAAGGGTGAGGGGTAGTAATGTATGGATTATGGACTTTAAAAGGTAAGTAAACATAAAAATAAATAAAACAAGTTTCGTTGTGCGCACTGCATCGCATTTTGTGATGCAGTGCAAGCAACGAAATTCTGGCTGGAGATGCAAGATTTACAGTAAGTTGCTGGAGTGAAATTCTCTAAGACCATATGCTGACCTGAGGGTCCAGAGACCACTCAGATGCTAGAATAAATGCAGCTGAGGCCGGCTACTGACCTGAGTGTGGCTGAGGCCTGCTGCTAGGGTGTCTAGCTGTGTGTCCTACTGCTGGCCTGAGAGTCTCAGACCTGCTGCTAGTAAGAGAGACTGTGATGTCTTGTACAAGAGTGAGTGTCTTTGGGGCCTGCTGCTGGCTGGACAGCCTCTGAGCATGATGCTATCATGAGTATTTCTAAGGACTGATGCTGTACTGAGAGTCTGATGAGGTCATCTGCCAGTGTGAATGTCTCCAAGGCTACAGTGTCTCTGAGGCCTGCTGCTGGCCTGACAGTCTCTTTAGCCTGAAGCGAGAATGTTTCTGAGGTCTGCTGCTGATATGTGTCTCTAAGGTCATACTACTAGCCTGGGAGTTTCTAAGGCCACTTGCTTGCACAAGGTTCTCTGTGGCATGCTTCTGCATTGAGAGTCAATTAGGCCTGGTGGTACAACAAATGTCTCTAAAGCATGATGCTATAGTGAGGGTCTTTGAGGCCTGCTGCTTGCCAGATAATTCCTGAGATCTGCTTTTGGCATGAGTGTGTTATGAGGCCTGTTGTTATAGTGGGTACCTCTAAAACCCACTGCTGAACTGATAGTCTCAGGCTTGCTGATAGCAGTAGAGCCTTTGAGGCTTGCTATTACCATGGGAGACTGAGAACTGCTGCTGTACTAAGAGACTATGAGGCCTGCTGCTGCTGTCAATGTTTCTGAGGCCTTCTGCTAAAATGAGTGTCTCTAAAGGCAACGCCTGCTGCAGGTGTCAGAGTCCCTGAGGCCTGCTGCTAGAATTAGGGTCTCCAGAATATGTCTCTGTGGCTTGCTACTGGCATGAGTGTGTCTGAGGCCTGTTGCTGGAGTGGACAACTTTGAGTCTTATTGCTGCCCTGATAGTATCAGGCTTGCTGCTAGCAGGAGTGTTTGAGGCCAGTTGTGATCATGGGAAACACTGAGGCCTCGTGCTAATATTAGTGTATGTGGAGCCTGCTTCTGATCTGTGAGTCGATTGGGCCTGCTGTTTGATGGGGGATGAGGTCCCTGTGGCAGAAAATTGCCCAGGAGGGGGGCCGCTCGACTCCCCTCCCTTTGAATAAAATATAATAAAAAAATAAATAAATAAAGGCTGGACCCTGGGGGATGGGGTCCCCAGGGCCAATATCGGCTGGGGAGAGGGGTCGCCGGCCCCCCTCTCGTTTTTGTATATTCCAATTTTTTTTAAAGGGTCAGGTCCTGAGGATGGGTTCCCCAGGTTCCAAAATAGTCCATGGAAGGGGCGGTCATGCGGCCACCCATCCTAAAATATTAAAAGAATGAAAAAACAAAAAATCCGGCAACTCGCTAGAGGCTCGACCCCCTTTCCCCACTACCTTCTGGCATGCTGCTGGGTGGGGGCTTAAGTACCCCTGGCTACTGAGGATCCTTATGGGCCAACAAGACCTTCTGTTACCTCCAGTAAGCCCACACAGCAGGATTGCTGCTAGGCAGTTGGAGGCCACACCCTTTCTCCACCAATCTGCAAATGCACCTCTCGATGCACTGCTGGTGGGGGGATGAGGTCCCCTTGCCTGCTAACAGCCTCAGGGCTAAAGTGGACTGCTTACTCCAACCAGTCGTGCCACAGGAACGTCTTTACAGAGTGGCGGAGAAAAGAGGTGTGGCCTCTGACAAGCTCTCAGCAGTCAAGCTGTGTGTGTCTCACTTGAGGTAATAGGAGGGCTAGTTGGCCCCTAAGGACCCTCAAGAGCCAAGAGGACATCAACCACCCACTAGTAGAGCGTCAGAGGTGCTTTTGCAGAGCGGTGGAAAAAGAGGGTGTGGCCACTGAAAACCTGTCAGAAAACCCATTGTGTGGGACTTGCTAGAGGTAACAGTTGGAGTAGTTGGACCCACAATAGCCACGGGGACTCCCTCCCCCTATTAGTAGTGCACAAGGAGGCGCATTTGCAGAGTGGTGGAGAAAGGGGGCGTGACATCCTACAAGGTCTCAGCAATCCTGCTGTGTGGGAATTTCTGTCCTACACAGCGGACTTCCTGAGAGCTGGTCAGAGGCCCAGTCCCCTTTCCCCACCACTCTGTAAATGTGACTGCTAGTTAAAAAACCTTAGAAATTCATTGAAAAAACCAAAGGTTACAGGGACATTATAGTTAGCTAATAGAGTTTAAAAAACCTTAGAAATTCACTAAGACTTACTGTTGGTGTTAATCTCATATGCCTGTTTTTGTTATGGGCTTCAGGGGTCTGCTGCATGTCTCTTAGACTTACTATTGGTGTTAGCCTCATAATCCTGATGTTGGTATGGGCCTCAGGTGCCTGCTTCTTGCCTACGTCTCTTAGCCTTACTGCTGATGTTAGCCTCATAAACCTGCTGTTGTTATGAGCCACACGAAGCCTACTGCTTGCATATGCCTCGCCTCCAGGGTCTACAGCTGGTGTTTGCCTCATATGCCTCCAGTTGGTGTGAGCCTCAAGGCAGTAGAGTAACGAAAAATGCCTGGGGCCTCCTGCAGAATGTGACAAGGGGCCCCAAGCCCCCATTATCTCACAAATATGCATAGGCTTTGGGCTGAATAGGTGACACCCCTAAAGGATTGGGGGCTCTTGAAGCGTTGGGCCCCTCCAAACACTGCAGGGGCTGTAGGACCTGAGTTATGCCGCCGTTTGTAGTTGTCTTCTTGTTTTAATGGTGGTGTTTCTCTCAAATGCCTGCTGCTTTTGTGAGCCTCAAAGGCTGATGCTTGCATGGGTCTTTTAGGCTTATTGTTAGTATTTGTGCCATACACCTCCTTTTGCTATGGGCCTCAAGGCTGCTGCCTGTATATGGCTCCTATGCTTACTGCTGGTGTTAGCCACAAGGCAGTGGCCAAACGAAAAAGTACTGTGGGCCCCCTTCAGAATGTGGTAAAGAGACCCCAAGTCTCCAATATCTCACAAATAGTCATAAGCTTTGGTCTGAATGGAGCCCTCTGAAGGGTTAGGGGGTCCCTTGCACTGTAGGAGCTGCAGTGGCCTGTGTTACACCCTAATCTGAAGGGCTGCTACTTGAGGTGTTTCTTAGGCTTGCTGTGCGGTGTTAGCCTCATAGAGTTGCTGTTGGCGTGAGCCTCAGAGGCCTGCTGTGTGTATGAGTCTCTTAGGTCTACTGCTGGTTTTAACCCCATGACCTGCTAATGGTATGAACCACAGGCGTGTGCTGTTACAGCCATAGAGCATCTGCTGGTCCTGTCCCTTCCTGACAGTCTATGAAAGCACAGTCTCCTTGACATGTCCTCTGCATGGGGTGAATGATGCAAGTAGCTGTCGAATGAAGAACACCAGTTGTTTTGGCCTTTGTTTACAGAAAAGATTTTTTAAATCTTGAGTAACACAGATAAGAGGTAGTAATGGGTTGCAATGACAAATGTGTGTTTCCCACTCACATCAGTGCTAAATTTGACCCATGGTGTCTAGTGCTCGGCATCCTCACTTAATTGTCAACACCAGCACTTATGACAGTCTGCCACAAGGTGGTGCTGTCTGGCTATTTTAGAGATGGCTACACCAGTTAATTATTTATTTAATATTCATTTAAAATGACCATTACGTGCCACCCAACCCATTCTTATACCTCTGGAGGACTGAAATAGTCCGAATTGTCACTCTTGTAGGAGTGTGAAGGCTAGTAGTTGTGTTGTTACTATCATTGACAGCATAGCAGTGGCCTCGTCACAAGAGCACTGCAGGAAACCTTACACCTATGCAGCATCTGTGTGACACTTTTGCGTGAAAGCACACAATGTCTTCTAACTCTTCTTCGGGAAGCTTGCACTGCTATGCATAAGGCTTGGCACTATCATGGCGGAAACTGCGGCGCGCACAGGATACTGAAGCATCTTCACGTGAACATCGCATCTCTCAAAGGTTATCAGCAGAACCAGGGCTTTAAGTGGGCTGGGTCTCAGCGGTGCTGAGCATTTGCAGTTTTTTAAAGGAGGCCTCGAAACGGGTCTCTTTCGGGTTCTGGTTTGTGTCCTGGCCCGTTTTTCTCCGGACTGCAGTGACAGCAGCATCTATGTGCACGTGCTCACACTGCTCACTTTTCACTAGTGGAGAAGTTACGGCATGACATCATGCCAGGTGAGCATTGAGGGGAAGGGAAATCCTTTAACCCGTTTACCGTGTCGGCAATTCCGCCACGGTGCAGGTGGCCAACGGACGTGCGCAGCACTATTAAGGTAGTGCTCGCGACGGCCGTTGGCCGGCAGGCGCACTTAACAGGTTAAAGAGAGTCATTTGATCTCTGCAACATTGTCATGGTGTCATCAGGGCTTTAAGTTGAAGCTTTTTCAATTATATATAAGCAGGGCACAAGTCCTAAAAAAAGAAAGTGGTGGGACGTTACAAGTTAGGTGGTGTCACTGGAAGTGATGTCATGACAGGGCGTGACGTCACGAAAGGTAGTCCCCTCTCATAACATGGAGTCCTTGACTTTGACCCTTTGTCGCCCCTCCGCACTCCGGGCCTGGCTGGCTGACTTAGTGTATCATATTTTTTCAGATTTATGACTGAGTTTAAGGATGTTGCCAAGTGTTAATGTTTTTAGCTTTGAGAGGTTCTTGGCCAGCGCTCGGCTTATTGGCAGAGAGGGGGGCACAAGGGGTTGGTTTAAAAGCTCTTATCCCTCGGAAGATGTTCAAAGTACGTATTTCCCACCCATTCTTTTGCGTATTAAACAGAAATCTGGATATTTAAAGTGCCTAGAAACGACTGGTGTGTGCTTTACACATGGTTTTGTTATAGAGCCCCGCGATCTCACCAACTGTGGCATGGTCGCATTTGTTGGTGTCTCTCCATCTAACGGGTTGTCCCGGAAGAGCTCCAGAGCCTCATGCATCCAGCTCTTTATCCAGGAAACAACAGTGAGGCAGGGGGGACGGCGTCCACCGGGAAAAACCCGGTAAAATAAGTGGGGGGACGCCGTCCACCCGCGTGGTATCCCGACTCGAGCCCTGTATATAAGCCACAGTTGCTACTTATTTATCTTATGCAACTAACAACCATTGACAATGCCAATAGTCCTGGCTTGTTGTAGGTATGCTGTTACTTGCTGTATCATATATCTGAATGAACTGACAGAAGCAGCAAAATACAAGTCGGGCGGCACACAATGCTAAAAACAGATTTTTAGTTTATGTGTTTTGAAGCCACGCCCTTAATTATATTACCCACACCCCTTCGAGAGATCACACCCCCTCAGTTTTTTCATCCCACTTAAAGCCCTGAGCAGAACACATTTAATAATAATACACACAGTACCACACAGGCCAAACATATGAAGAGCACGACATTCCGACCTCTTTTCTTCCAAACAACAACACAGGAGCATCACTATAGCTCGTCATTCCTCAGCCTCCTCGGTAACCGGCGAGCACTTTCAGACCATCCCGTGCGGTATCTCCTGCTCCTTTTAATCTCTTTGGGGCATATTACCAAGGGCCTTATCGCCGCTTTAGCGGGAATGTTTCCCGCTATTACCTAGCTGTCGCTAACACCAGTTAGCGACAGCTAGTAGGAGATAGCGATCATCTTGGGGCCCACTTTGCATGTGTGCGATATTTATCGCTAATGGCATGCAAAGTGGGTGTGCCAAGATGTTAGCGACTGTAAACAGTCGCTAACATCACTATCTACTATTACCTACAAAGGCGTACTTTTGGAAATATTCGCGGTAAGCGCGAATATCTCCAAAAGCTAACGCCTGCCCAGAGCAGTTCTTAGCCATGTTATCCAATGGTAGGTGGATAACATGGCTAAGAGCATTAGCTCGGTAATGCATGAATATCGCTAACTTTTCAGCGATATTCATGCATTACGGCCGATTTTTATCGCTTTTGAGATAAACCTTGATAATAGCAAGGTTCATCTGCGAAAAAAATCGGCGGAGCTCGGCGATAATAACATTGCCGGTAACCGTGTTAAGCGATACATATCGCTTAAACTTGGTAATTCGTCCCTTTGTTCTATCTGGAAGTACAATTATTCCGAAGCATTCACTCAACTCGCCCGTGGCAGCTCCGCGGGATTGTATGTTCTCCCAGAGCTGCCAAGCATTCTTCTTTGACTTCGAATTGTCCTCTGCAAAGTACCACGCTAGATGGCGCTGTTCTCCAAGACTACTACCGTGGCACTATCAGTTTGTTTTATTTTCTCTGCAGGATTTTTTTTTATTTACTGTAACGGCTGGCAGAAAGAAAGGAAAATGGGAAATAAAATCGATAGTCTTATTTATTTTTTAAAGAAAAATGCCTTGCTGATGGGGTTTTTAATAAATCGATGACTTTGAATTGGCTCAGAAGGTAACAATTGCTTTATAATCAAATATAGCAATCTTTAGAATTCAGTCAATTCGCAGATGTATTTCTAAAGCACTGCACGTGTGGACTGTGGGTGACGTTATTCAGGTTAAAACGTCAGGGAAATGAGTGAGCAGTTCTGTCTGAAGGGCTCGATCAAGATTGTTGAGTTCCCTCTTAGGCACAGGTCGAGAGCGTGGAATATTTTGCACATTTATTGACTCTCCGGCAGCAGATTAATATTCTTGCGCTATACATTGCACAAGGGGCAGAAAGCAAAACAGAGGTATATTTATTAACAAGGATTTTCAAAGTCAATAGGTTTCACCTTTGTGACCTATTGGCTTTGTGAATGTTTTTTGCTGGTGCTGTACCTCATTGGCAATTTATTTTGCTGATGCTGTGGAGAATCTGCAAGTAAAAAAAAAGAATGCATTTTTTTTATTGTTCCAAAATGGCGGACCACTGTCGAAGTGGAAAATTAAAAAAAACGATCTAAAATGTACGTGGAAGTGCATTTAAAAAATGGAGCACCCAGTCAGTAAAGAGCAGCTGCCGAACCATTCAGAAATAATAAATTAAGAAAATTGGGAACAACAGAGGAGTAGGTGGGAAGGTATCTGGGTGAGAAGTCATGAAAGCAACGGTAAATGGATGCAGGTGAAACAGAGGACCCTGAGCAATGGTGGCACCCTTAGGAATAAAGCAATGGACAAGGTGGTGAATGAGGGAGCAGTACAGAGTTTGGTGGGTAAGGGAGGTGTTTGAGAGGGGTAGAAGCACATGAGGTCAAGAGCAAGAAAAAACATGCACTGCCATGGAGTGCTGAAAGAAAAAGAAGAAAGTAGTTTTTGTTATGGCCACAATAAGCTTTCCCCTGCAGACAACTAAAAGCTGTCTGGTAGGAAAGACCTAACAATGGCCCCCTACTGCTCTAATCCCCTATGCTGATGCATAGACAGGCTGCATAGCGGCATGAATAACATTTGCATGGTGCTATGCATATCATGCGTGTGCAGGATATCTAAAGCATTACATTTGTACTGGAAGCATACCCTTGCAGTATAAAACCTTATGCCTAAACAGATTCTGAAACTTTCCACACATTGGGTGTGTGCTGCACAGTGCAATATGTGGAATGTTTAGAGAAATTTCTCCATGTTAGTGCCCTATGGCGGCTCCTCCGCTAACGCGGCTGAGCGTAGCCCCACTGCTTTTTTGCTTTGACACAAAGGCAAAATAAAATGATAATAACTTGTGTTATTATCATTTTATTTTCTCCCACTTCCGCTCGCTTTGTGTTAGGTGGCGGGTGCAGGGAGAAGTGGTAGCACCCTCCTAAAGTGCACAGTGACTGCTTTGCCAGCCCTCTTGGGCCCGCCCTGAACAGTCTTGCGCACTTCGCATGTTCTCTATGTAGACTTTATTACATCCTACATGGAGAGCATGCCCAGGCCGCCAATCAGCTCCTGAGTGGCGAAATACGTGCTCACACCATTTACAGCACTGCTAAGGCAACGTGGTGATTGACTGACTGGTCACCTGGGTGTGCTTCCGGTAAGGCAGAGCGAGGGATGACTACGGAGGCGAGGAAGCGGCGAGAAGGTATATATTTTTTTAATTCCCGCTTCCACTTGTATCCCCATCCCTGCCCCACCCCCCTACCTCCGGCGTCCTGCCCCCCTCACGACCCCGCCCTCTTACCTCCAATCAGTGCTGGCCACCGCTGTTAGCGCCTGGTTCTAGGAGGATTTTTTTTAATGCAAAGCCTGGTCTTCCAATTTTATTAGATTAGAGTTTGCGTCAAAATCTATGGGCTTTTGCGCCGATCCACTGAATTTACGCCCAATGGTGGATAGCGATATTTCAAAGTAGTTTGGCATAAAAGTTTTGGATGAGTTTTAATTAGTGAGCAAGCAAAGTGAGCAAGCCTGACTGACATAATGAGAGGTTAGGGGGCGTCTCCTCTGAAAAAACCTTTGGAAAGAAGAGGGCCAAATGGCATATTTCAAATCTAATTTCAATAAAGAATTTTGTGAATAGCAAGGTTTATAAATACATTCTTAATGTGTGGTCTTGAAATATTCCAAACTATTAAAGAATGCCCCATATCTTATTACATGAAATGTATTAAACCGTTCCCTCTTCAAGATGTCTACCTGGGTGAGTTCAAGTTGTTGGGAGTGTTTACGTCAGGACATTAATGAGAACTCTGGAGCCGAGCACCTCTTAATGCGTCTCAAAGGTGTTCACTCTAAAGGCACATTCAATCCTTGGCCTCTCTGCAGTGCATTTTGAAAATGGTAACATGTCAATTTTGGAAAAGCACATAAAGGAGGTCACTCAGATGTCAAAATATGTACAGCAAGTAATGAAAAGAAGGGGGCGTGGCTTGGACGCCAAATCAAGATGGCGCCTTTCATTTAAGCTCCATTGCGGGCACGAAGTACTTCTTCACCCGTAGCCTTCCTTTTTCTGCATTACTACATATGAATGCGTACACTGCTGGGGGAATGGCGGCGGTAAGCATTCCTGAAGTTTTCGAGCCATATTAATGCTTTTTTTCTTGCCTTTTTCACCACAGAGGTAATTTTTCCCTCAGACCCGCGCGGCCGCCATTTTGAATCGGTGACGCCTGTTTTTACCACTTCTCTCTATTCATCTGCTGCTTAATTCCTGCAACTTGCCTCACAAGCCAAGCATCATACAGGTGACATGTTTTAAGGAACTTTTTAAAGCTTGGCTATTTTTCAAAATGTAACACAGTCATGTTGCCTCTTAGTGAGTCTCTGCCATCATCTCCATAGAGGGACTTTCTCCATACCTGCTGTTCTGGACCCAGTTTAAGGTAATTTGAGTCTCTGACCTCATCTGTATAGACATCCTTTTAGTATATATTTATATTTATATTTTTTCTCTCTTTTTTTATGATGTCTATACTCCCCCGGGCATGCTATTTTAATGTCTTCTTGTGACTTTTTTAGTTTTTGCCTTTTTTCGCATTACTATTGAGGACTACACTGGTCAGCATTTTTACAGCTTTCTGATCATAGGTTTTGGCAGGCTATTATTCATTTAATTGGGCCAGTTTCATCCAGTGCCTCTTATTATTACTCACCTTTCTGACTGTAAAAATTGCTAGTGAAATGCAATCATCAATTAAGCCATCTCCTTAAGGCACCAAACCAAACAGATGAAAGAATGACCCACCTTCCCCTATTTTATCATCCAATAACCCTGTGTGGGACTCTATCTTGGATAAAATACGTGGTTTGCAACCTTTCATGGCTACCACCAATGAAAAATTGCAGAAAATCAAATACCGTTGGATTGTTATGGAAGGCCAGGTGTCAAAATTGGAACAATGTGTGGGAGACTTCCAAGATTTGTCTACTAAAATACCTATGCTAGAACAAGAACTTCAGAAACTAAAGTTACATACCGAAGATCTTGAAAATCGTAACAGACGGAACAACCTACGTCTTTATGGTCTTCCAGAAAATGTTGAAGGTCCTGATGTTTTGGTCTTCCTGAAGAGATTCCTCTCAGATCTTCTGGATCTTCCTGCTACTCCACCACTGAGTATCCAGCGACTCACCGCTTAGGATGTCCTCAACCTCATTCTTCCAAACCACGTGGGATTATAATGCTTTTTTTGGAATTCACTGACTTGATGCGTGTTCTAAAGGCGGCTAAACTCAAGCGTCGCCTTATTTGGTCTGGCCATAATTTGTTCATTTCACAAGATGTTTCAAATGCTACTAATGCTCGCCGTAAGGAATTTATAGCTCTCCTAACTCAGATGCGACAATTGAACATTCAGTATGGCATTTTCCACCCTGCAAGATCACCTATGAAGGAACTTCTCGGTCATTCGAAATTGAAATCATTTTTGCAAAGCATTATCAATCAATCAATCAATCAGGAATTTGTTAAAGCGCGACTACTCACCCGTAAGGGTCTCAAGGCGCTAGGGGTGGGGGGGTTGGGGGGTGCAGGTTCCATTCCATCAAGGAGGGGGTCTGTCGAAGAGCCAGATTTTGAGGTTTCTTGCGAAGATGGGGAACGATGTTGTCTGTCTGAGGTGGAGCGGAAGGGCGTTCCATGCTTTGGCCGCGAGGAAGGAGAAGGAGCGGCCTCCCGATCTGGTCTTTCTGGTGCGGGGGACCACAGCGTAGGAAAGCTGGGCTGATCGTAGGGTCCTTTGGGGTGCGTGGAATTTGAGTCGGCTGTTCAGGTATGCTGGTCCGGTGCCGTGGAGGGCCTTGTGTGCATGGGTGAGCATCTTAAAGGTGATTCTCGCCTCGACGGGGAGCCAGTGGAGTGTGCGCAGGTGCTGGGAGATGTGGCAGTGTTTTGGCAGGTTGAGGACCAGTCTTGCGGCGGCGTTCTGGATGTTCTGTAGCTTGCGGATGAGGTTTTTGTTTATTCCGGCGTAGAGTGCGTTGCCGTAGTCGAGTCTGCTGGTGACCAGGGCGTGAGTGACTGTCTTTCGGTGTTCGAGGGGGATCCATTTGAAGGTCTTACGAAGGAGGCGGAGGGTGTGGAAGCAGGAAGATGAGACAGAGTTGATCTGGCGGTCCATTTTGAGCTCGGAGTCCAGGATGATTCCCAGGTTGCATGCGTGGTCTGTGGGGGTTGGTGGGTTTCCGAGGGCGGTGGGCCACCAGGTGTCACTCCAGGCGTCGGGGTTTGGGCCCATGATGAGTACTTCTGTTTTGTTGGTGTTTAGTTGTAGGCAGCTGTTTTTCATCCATTTGGCGACGGCTTCCATGCCTTCTCGAAAGTTGCGTCTGGAGGTGTTGGGCTCGTTGGATAGGGAGAGGATGAGCTGGGTGTCGTCTGCATATGACACGATGTTGAGTCCGTAGGTTCTGACGATGAGGCAAATGGAGCCATGTAGACGTTGAAGAGCGTCGGGCTGAGGGAGGAGCCCTGGGGGACTCCGCAGGTGATAGGTGTGGGGTCCGAGAGGAAAGGGGGGAGTCTGACCCGCTGCGTCCTGCTGGAGAGGAAGGAGCAGATCCAGTCGAGGGCCTTGTCCTGGATTCCTGCATCGTAGAGTCTGCGTATTAGGGTGCGGTGGGAGACTGTGTCGAACGCCGCTGAAAGGTCGAGGAGAATGAGGGCTACTGTTTCTCCTTTGTCCAGTAAGGTGCGGATGTCGTCTGTTGCGGCGAGGAGGGTGGTTTCCGTACTGTGGTTTTTTCTGAAGCCGGATTGGGAGGAGTCGAGGATGTTGTGTTCTTCAATGAATGTGGCGAGTTGGCTGTTGATGGCTTTCTCGATGACTTTCGCTGGGAACGGGAGCAGGGAGATGGGTCTGTAGTTTTTGAGGTCGGTGGGGTCCGCTGAGGGTTTCTTTAGGAGGGGGTTGACCTCGGCATGTTTCCAGTCGTCGGGGAATGAGGCGGTCGCCAGGGAGCGGTTGATGGTTTGGCGGAGCATGGGTGCGATGGTGTTGGCGGCTCTGTTGAAGATGTGGTGGGGGCAGGGGTCCGTGGGGGCCCCTGAGTGGATTGACTTCATTGTCTTCAGTGTGTCTTCGGTGGTGAGTGCTGTCCAGTCATCAATCGCTGGTTTCCGGGTGTCGGGGGTGGTTGGTGAGGGTTCAGTGTGTTGGTTGTCTTCGTCGAAGTTGTCGTAGATGCTCTTGATTTTTTGGTGGAAAAAGATGCTGAGTTTGTCGCAGAGGTCTTGTGAGGGAGGGATGTCGGTAGACTCGCTGGTGGGTTGGGCGAACTCCTTGATGATGCTGAAGAGTTCTTTGCTGTTGTGTGCGTGGGTGGAGATTCTGTCTTCAATCGCTTTTTTCCTCGTTTCTTTGATGAGTTGATGGTGGGCGTTGGTGGCGGCTCTGAAGTTGTTGTGGGCTTCTGTGGATTTGGTGTTTCTCCAGGCTTTTTCGAGGCGGCGGCATGTGCGCCTGGACTCTCGAAGTTCGGTGGTAAACCATCTGGCTTTCTTGGCACGGGTATTGTTGTTTTTCTTGAGGGGGGCTATGGTGTTGGTGCTGTC
This sequence comes from Lissotriton helveticus, assembly GCF_964261635.1. Taxonomy (NCBI): domain Eukaryota; kingdom Metazoa; phylum Chordata; class Amphibia; order Caudata; family Salamandridae; genus Lissotriton; species Lissotriton helveticus. The sequence continues at coordinate 1,854,120,114 of NC_136065.1, forward strand.
CGAGATCCATCTATGCAGGGTTCGGGCTGCGGTGTTGGGGTCGTCGTTTTCCGCGATGGTTGGGGTGGAGTTGTTGAGTGAGGAGGTGAGCTGGTCATCGGTGATTTTGGTCCAGTTTCTTTGTGGAAGCAGGTGCTGGTGTCTGTGGATGGTGGGTGTTCTGAAGGTGAAGTGGACGCAACGATGGTCGGTCCATGGGAGTTTGGTGGTGTGGCTGAAGGTGATGGAGTTTCCTGTAGTGAAGAGGGGGTCGAGGGTGTGTCCTGCTGAGTGCGTGGGCTCGGTCACGATCTGGCGGAGTCCAATGTTGTGGAGGTTGTCCAGGAGGGATGTGGTGTTGGCGTCCAGTAGATTGTCGAGGTGGAAGTTGAGGTCTCCCAGCAGGGTGTAGTTGGTGGATGCGATGGCCTGCAGGGAGATAATGTCCGTAATGGAGTTGGCGAAGGGTCCGCGGGGTCCAGGTGGTCGGTAGATGAGGGTTCCTTGGAGGGCGGCGGTGGGGCTGGCCAGTATTTTGAAGTGAAGGTGTTCCATCAGTTCTGTGGACTCGTCAGAGAGTGTGCTCAGGTGGAGGCTGGATTTGTGGATGATGGCGATTCCTCCTCCTGGGTGGATGGGGCGGTCCTTCCTGGAGATCTTGTATCCTTGGGGGATGGCGATGGCGATGGCGATGTCCGGTCCCGAGGTGGTGTTGGTCCAGGTTTCGGTAAAGAATGCTACGTCTGGGGTTGTGCTGTCGAGGAGGTCCCAGATTTCTGTGGCGTGTTTGTGGAGGGATCGGACGTTGAGGAGGATGCATTGCAGGGTCTTCGGTTCGGTTGTGTTCTTGTGGGCGGGTTGTGCTGGATCCGTGTTCTTGGCGGTGCTGCAGGTGTGCCGGCAGCGGTGACAGCTGAAGGGTCCATGGGTGTCGGCTGGTGATGCTAGCTTGCAGTTGTTGTTGCAGCCTGGGTTGAGTGCGTGGAGTGCTGCTGGGTCGTAGCGTTGGCGGGGCGGAGGTCCAGGGTTCCTGGTGCTGGTCGCGGACGGGTCGCAGACGAGCGCAGACGTGCTTGCCTTTGACGCACCTTCGGTGCACCAGCGGCGCGCCCGCAGCCCGTGGCTGCCATTAAGTAGGGGTCGGGGAGGGCTGGACAGCTGGGAGTCGGGAGCGGGGAGGGGAGCTGGATTGGGCCGGTCGTGCTGGGGGGGGGAGGGGCCGCGGGGGCAGCAGCGGCGGGGAAAGGTAAAGGGAGGAAAGAAGGGATAAAGAAAAAAGGGAGAATAAGCAGAAATAAGGGATGTATGACGTTATAACGCATACTATTACTCCGCAGACCATTACAACGCGACTTTTACTCCGCATGCCGTTACAACGCATAGCGCCTTGGGGCGCTGGATAGTGGTAAGTATAATTTACTATTCTAACTCCAGTCCCCGTGGACCCTAGGGAAGGTGTTGGATAGTAAATTATACTTATTCCCTATCCTAGAGCGCCCCCCAGCGCAATGCGTTGTAATGGTATGCGGAGTAAAAGTCGCGTTGTAATGGTAGTGCGGAGTAAAAGATGCGTTGTAACGGGTGTATACCAGAAATAAGGCACAAAAGAGCAGAGATGCAGAAAAGAGCAGAAAGGAGAAAGATAGAAAGGGTAAAAAAAAGAGTGAAAACGGGTGAAGGAGCAGAGGGAGAGAAAGGGAAAATGGGCAAAAGTAAGGCACAAAAGAGCAGAGGTGCAGAAAGGTTAAAGATAGAAAGGGAAAAAAAACGAGTGAAAACGAGTGAAGGAGCAGAGGGAGAGAAAGGGAAATGGGCAGAAATAAGGCGCAAAAGAGCAGAGGTGCAGAAAGGTGAAAGATAGAAAGGGGAGAAAAAGGAGTGAAGGAGCAGAAAGAAAGAAAGGAGACAGAGGTCCACTGGACCACCAGGGATGAGGCGCAGGGAAACCTGCGGGTGGAGGAGGGCCTCGATCACCAACACTCAAGAGTGCAGGGGCAGGGGCACCTCACTTAATGGTGGAGCTGCGAGGGTGGGAGAGCAATTTCACTGACAATGAGTCAGTGGTCTTGCTCGCCTGTCCCCGCAGTGGCCGCCATTAAGTAGGGGTCGGGGAGGGCTGGACAGCTGGGAGGCGGGAGCGGGGAGGGGAGCTGGATTGGGCCGGTCGTGCTGGGGGGGGGGGGAGGGGCCGTGGGGGCAGCAGCGGCGGGGAAAAGGTAAAGGGAGGAAAGAAGGGATAAAGAAAAAAGGGAGAATAAGCAGAAATAAGGCACAAAAGAGCAGAGATGCAGAAAAGAGCAGAAAGGAGAAAGATAGAAAGGGTAAAAAAAACGAGTGAAAACGGGTGAAGGAGCAGAGGGAGAGAAAGGGAAAATGGGCAAAAATAAGGCACAAAAGAGCAGAGGTGCAGAAAGGTGAAAGATAGAAAGGGAAAAAAAACGAGTGAAAACGAGTGAAGGAGCAGAGGGAGAGAAAGGGAAATGGGCAGAAATAAGGCGCAAAAGAGCAGAGGTGCAGAAAGGTGAAAGATAGAAAGGGGAGAAAAAGGAGTGAAGGAGCAGAAAGAAAGAAAGGAGACAGAGGTCCACTGGACCACCAGGGATGAGGCGCAGGGAAACCTGCGGGTGGAGGAGGGCCTCGATCACCAACACTCAAGAGTGCAGGGGCAGGGGCACCTCACTTAATGGTGGAGCTGCGAGGGTGGGAGAGCAATTTCACTGACAATGAGTCAGTGGTCTTGCTCGCCTGTCCCCGCAGTGGCCGCCATTAAGTAGGGGTCGGGGAGGGCTGGACAGCTGGGAGGCGGGAGCGGGAGCGGGGAGGGGAGCTGGATTGGGCCGGTCGTGCTGGGGGGGGGGAGGGGCCGCGGGGGCAGCAGCGGCGGGGAAAGGTAAAGGGAGGAAAGAAGGGATAAAGAAAAAAGGGAGAATAAGCAGAAATAAGGGATGTATGACGTTATAACGCATACTATTACTCCGCAGACCATTACAACGCGACTTTTACTCCGCATACCGTTACAACGCATAGCGCCTTGGGGCGCTGGATAGTGGTAAGTATAATTTACTATTCTAACTCCAGTCCCCGTGGACCCTAGGGAAGGTGTTGGATAGTAAATTATACTTATTCCCTATCCTAGAGCGCCCCCCAGCGCAATGCGTTGTAATGGTATGCGGAGTAAAAGTCGCGTTGTAATGGTAGTGCGGAGTAAAAGATGCGTTGTAACGGGTGTATACCAGAAATAAGGCACAAAAGAGCAGAGATGCAGAAAAGAGCAGAAAGGAGAAAGATAGAAAGGGTAAAAAAACGAGTGAAAACGGGTGAAGGAGCAGAGGGAGAGAAAGGGAAAATGGGCAAAAGTAAGGCACAAAAGAGCAGAGGTGCAGAAAGGTTAAAGATAGAAAGGGAAAAAAACGAGTGAAAACGAGTGAAGGAGCAGAGGGAGAGAAAGGGAAATGGGCAGAAATAAGGCGCAAAAGAGCAGAGGTGCAGAAAGGTGAAAGATAGAAAGGGGAGAAAAAGGAGTGAAGGAGCAGAAAGAAAGAAAGGAGACAGAGGTCCACTGGACCACCAGGGATGAGGCGCAGGGAAACCTGCGGGTGGAGGAGGGCCTCGATCACCAACACTCAAGAGTGCAGGGGCAGGGGCACCTCACTTAATGGTGGAGCTGCGAGGGTGGGAGAGCAATTTCACTGACAATGAGTCAGTGGTCTTGCTCGCCTGTCCCCGCAGTGGCCGCCATTAAGTAGGGGTCGGGGAGGGCTGGACAGCTGGGAGGCGGGAGCGGGGAGGGGAGCTGGATTGGGCCGGTCGTGCTGGGGGGGGGGAGGGGCCGCGGGGGCAGCAGCGGCGGGGAAAAGGTAAAGGGAGGAAAGAAGGGATAAAGAAAAAAGGGAGAATAAGCAGAAATAAGGCACAAAAGAGCAGAGATGCAGAAAAGAGCAGAAAGGAGAAAGATAGAAAGGGTAAAAAAAACGAGTGAAAACGGGTGAAGGAGCAGAGGGAGAGAAAGGGAAAATGGGCAAAAATAAGGCACAAAAGAGCAGAGGTGCAGAAAGGTGAAAGATAGAAAGGGAAAAAAAACGAGTGAAAACGAGTGAAGGAGCAGAGGGAGAGAAAGGGAAATGGGCAGAAATAAGGCGCAAAAGAGCAGAGGTGCAGAAAGGTGAAAGATAGAAAGGGGAGAAAAAGGAGTGAAGGAGCAGAAAGAAAGAAAGGAGACAGAGGTCCACTGGACCACCAGGGATGAGGCGCAGGGAAACCTGCGGGTGGAGGAGGGCCTCGATCACCAACACTCAAGAGTGCAGGGGCAGGGGCACCTCACTTAATGGTGGAGCTGCGAGGGTGGGAGAGCAATTTCACTGACAATGAGTCAGTGGTCTTGCTCGCCTGTCCCCGCAGTGGCCGCCATTAAGTAGGGGTCGGGGAGGGCTGGACAGCTGGGAGGCGGGAGCGGGGAGGGGAGCTGGATTGGGCCGGTCGTGCTGGGGGGGGGGGAGGGGCCGCGGGGGCAGCAGCGGCGGGGAAAGGTAAAGGGAGGAAAGAAGGGATAAAGAAAAAAGGGAGAATAAGCAGAAATAAGGCACAAAAGAGCAGAGATGCAGAAAAGAGCAGAAAGGAGAAAGATAGAAAGGGTAAAAAAACGAGTGAAAACGGGTGAAGGAGCAGAGGGAGAGAAAGGGAAAATGGGCAAAAATAAGGCACAAAAGAGCAGAGGTGCAGAAAGGTTAAAGATAGAAAGGGAAAAAAAACGAGTGAAAACGAGTGAAGGAGCAGAGGGAGAGAAAGGGAAATGGGCAGAAATAAGGCGCAAAAGAGCAGAGGTGCAGAAAGGTGAAAGATAGAAAGGGGAGAAAAAGGAGTGAAGGAGCAGAAAGAAAGAAAGGAGACAGAGGTCCACTGGACCACCAGGGATGAGGCGCAGGGAAACCTGCGGGTGGAGGAGGGCCTCGATCACCAACACTCAAGAGTGCAGGGGCAGGGGCACCTCACTTAATGGTGGAGCTGCGAGGGTGGGAGAGCAATTTCACTGACATGGAGTCAGTGGTCTTGCATTACGAGTTGTAACATGGATATTTCTCCCTAATATTTTGTCAATTCTTCTCTTTTTTCTTTACTTTTCTGTTAATCTATTTTTTCATATCCTCTCACAAGAATTCTACTATTTCTATTCATATCATAGTTTTCTTTTACTCTGTCCTGCTTTTCTCCCATTTTTACGTTTTATCCCCATGCCTACTTCTTTTACTACTTTTGTAGTTCTCTCTTACTTCTGTCGCAGTTCTTGCTCTTGGTGCCAGCATGTTCCCAACTTATCTCTCGACCTTTCCATTTCAGATCTGTATTTTTTTCCTTGCTCTGTCTCTTCATTTTCATCTACTTTCTCTTTTTCCTTTCCCCATCTTTCCTTCTATTCAATATTTCTCTTCACAGTTTTCCCTTATCAATATCTCTTTATATGTATGAGTGTTTTTCTTTACTTTTATTTTCTTCCCATTTTTACTATTTCTATCTTCCAATATTTGAAGATTGTTAAATGTTGTTTTTCTTTCCTTTTTATTGATCCAGCAGCTTGTTGTTCCTGTCTCCATGTGTACCCCCATCCTTCAACATGTTTAATGTTGTCTCCTGGAATGTGCATGGTCTGGGTCATCCTGACAATCGTCAAAAGTGACCTAGCCTGACCTCGTCAGTGCCGGTCGCTCAACCCGCCGCGTGGCCCCTCCAGAAAGTCACCCGGTCCCCTGCTGCCGCAGCCGGATCGCATTTGCCGCCTTTTATTCCCCGCTGTGGTTTGTACTGCTGCCCTGATTGTGTCCTCGTAGTTTCCCCCGCTGTGACTGCCGCTGTTTTTCCCGCTGTGCTTCTGTACTGTCCTCATAGTTCTTAGTGGCCTTTTCCCCCGCTGTGTGTTTTGTCCTGCTGCTGTGCCCCTGATTGTATTTGTCGCATTTGTGCTCTGCCCCCTGTTTTCGCCCTCTGCTCTAGCGCTCCTGGCCCCGTGGCCCACTGGTCCACCCCGCTCCCTGTCGCTGCTCCCCCGCGGCCCTGCCCCCTCTCCTTCTGTTTCCCTCTAACCTCTCCCATTCACCACCCCGCTCCCACCTCCCAGCTGCTCCTCCCTCCCACTGGGTACTTAAGTGGTGGCCGTGCGACGGGGAGCTGTGACCTAGCCTGACCTCGTCAGTGCCGGTCGCTCAACCCGCTGTGTGGCCCCTCCAGAAAGTCACCCGGTCCCCTGCTGCCGCTGCCTGATCGCATTTGCCGCCTTTTGTTCCCCACTGTGGTTTGTACTGCTGCCCTGATTGTGTCCTCGTAGTTTCCCCCGCTGTGACTGCCGCCGTTTTTCCCGCTGTGGTTCTGTACTGTCCTCATAGTTCTTAGTGGCCTTTTCCCCCGCTGTGTGCTTTGTCCTGCTGCTGTGCCCCTGATTGTATTTGTCGCATTTGTGCTCTGCCCCCTGTTTTCGCCCTCTGCTCTAGCGCTCCTGGCCCCGTGGCCCGCTGGTCCACCCCGCTCCCTGCCGCTGCTCCCCCGTGGCCCCGCCTCCTCTCCTTCTGTTTCCCTCTACCCTCTCCCATTCGCCACCCCGCTCCCACCTCCCAGCTGCTCCTCCCTCCTCCCGCCCCCCCACTCTCCATTTATGGCAGAGTCCGCATGTGCGCGCAGCGAGCACACGCAGCGGGCGTGCCGAATGTGCACCGAAGGTGCGCCAAAGGCAAGCTCGTCTGCGCCCGTCCGCGCCTGGACCGCCCCCAGCGCCAGAACCCCTGGCCCCCGCAGCTGCCAGCCCACCCGCCGGTCTTACGACAACACCACTCTCAACGCACTGAACACCGGCCGGATCCCCGGTTGCTACCGAGCCACCCCGAGACGCACCCACTGACCCTTCACCTGCCAATCCTGCAAATTCTCCTGCATCCGGACCTGCACCGCACCCGCCAAGCCGAGGACCAGCAGCAACCACCAGAAGTGCATCCTGCTCAACACCCGCTCCGTCCACAGACACGCCGTGGAACTCTGGAACCTGCTCGACACCACATCTCCAGACGTCGCCTTCCTCACGGAAACATGGATGAACGCCTCCTCAGCGCGCGACATCGCCATCGCCATCCCGGACGGATACAAGATCACCCGGAGGGACCGCGTCAACCAGACAGGAGGAGGCCTCACCATCGTCCACAAGAACACCATCCGGATCACAACCATCTCCGACAACACCCTCACAGCCGCCGAACATCTTCACTTCCAGATACACACCGACTCCAAGACCACACTCAGAGGCATCCTCATCTACAGACCCCCAGGACCTCGCACACAATTCAGCAAAGACATCGCAGACTTCATCAGCCCGCACGCCCTCTCCTCCGCTGACTACATCCTCCTAGGGGACCTCAACTTCCACCTGGAGAACAACAATGACAGCAACACCACCACCCTGCTGGACAACCTCGCCAACCTCGGACTCAAGCAACTGGTGAACACCCCCACCCACTACGCCGGACACATGCTTGACCCAGTCTTCTCCTCCAGCAAGTACATCTCTTTCAGCCACTCCACCGGACTCCACTGAACAGACCACAGCTGCGTCCACTTCAGCTTCAGAAGGACCACGACTCACCACCACCCGCAACAGGTTCCCCGCAGGAGCTGAAGCAAAATCACCACCGACCAGCTCACCACATCCCTGAACCAGAACCCTCCCGCCAGCTCAACGGAACCCAACCAAGCAGCCAACAACCTCACACAGTGGATCACCAACTGCGCTGACGACCTCGCACCTCTGAAAAACCATCCCAGCAGGCCCGGCAGCAAGAAAGCCTCCTGGTTCAAAGACGATCTCAAGAACTCCAAGAAGAACTGCCGCACCCTCGAGAAAGCCTGGCGCAAAGACCCGACTACAGACAACATGACCGCCCTCAAGCACACCACCCGCAAACACCACCAGCTGTTCCACACTACCAAGAAGACAGCATTCAAGGAGCGACTAGACAACAACGCACACAACAGCAAGGAACTCTTCAGCATCGTCAAAGAGCTCTCCAACCCCAGCGCCGGAAACAACGACATCACTCCCTCACGAGACCTCTGCGACTCACTCGCCTCGTTCTTCCACAGCAAGATTGCCGACATACACAACAGGTTCGGCGCACAGACCACGCACCCAACCACTGAACCGACGCCCCCACCACCACCCTCTGCACCTGGACCCCGGTCAGCACCGAAGACACCATCCACACGATGAACACCATCCACTCCGGATCACCAACCGACCCATGCCCCCACCACGTCTTCAACAAGGCCGACTCTGTCATCGCACCCCAACTCCGGGACATCATCAACTGCTCCTTCAACACCGCCACCTTCCCGGAGAGCTGGAAGGATGCCGAACTCAGCGCCCTCCTGAAGAAACCATCAGCAGCCCCCACCGACCTCAAGAACTACCGCCCCATCTCGCTCCTCCCTTTTCCTGCCAAAGTCATCGAGAAGACCGTCAACAGACAGCTTGCCGCCTTCCTCGTGACGAACGGATCCCTCGACCACTCGCAGTCCGGCTTCCGAGCCAATCGCAGCACCGAGACCGCCCTCAACGCAGCCACTGACGACATCCGAGCCCTGCTCGACAACGGGGAAACAGCGGCCCTCATCCTCCTGGACCTCTCTGCAGCGTTCGATACTGTCTGCCACCGCACCCCAGTGCAGCGCCTCAGCAACATCGGAATCCAAGAGAAGGCACTAAAGTGGATCATCTCGTTCCTCGCCGGAAGAACCCAGAGAGTTCGCCTCCCTCCGTTCAGATCCGAGGCCACCGAAGTCATCTGCGGCGTACCCTAAGGCTCCTCGCTCAGCCCCACCCTCCTCAACATCTACATGAGCCCACTCGCGGCCTTCGCACGCCAACACAACCTCAACATCATCTCCTACGCCGACGACACCCAGCTGATCCTCTCCCTCACCAACGACCCCGCCACCGCCAGAACCAACCTACACGAAGGGATGAAAGACGTAGCCGAATGGATGATGAACAGCCGCCTGAAACTGAATTCAGACAAGACGGAAGTCCTCATCCTTGGATCATCACCCTCTGTCTGGGACGACTCCTGGTGGCCCCCTGCCTGGGCAGCGCACCCAAACCAACGGACCACGCACGCAACCTGGGCTTCATCCTGGACTCTTCCCTCTCGATGACCAGAAGTCAACGCCGTCTCATCGTCATGTTTCAACATCCTACGCATGCTCCGAAAGATCTTCCGACGGATCCCCACCGAAACCTGGAAGACGGTCACACAGGCACTCGTCACCAGCCGACTGGACTACGGAAACACCCTCTACACCGGAACCACAGCCAAACTACAGAAAAGACTCCAACGCATCCAGAACGCCTCCGCATGACTCATCCTGGACATCCCCCGACACAGCCACATCTCCGGACACCTGAGAGACCTGCACTGGCTCCCCGTCAGCAAGAGAATCACGTTCCGACTCCTCACCCACGCACACAAGGCCCTCCACGACCTGGGCCCCAAGTACCTCAACAGCCGCCAGACCTTCTACACTCCCACCCGCCAGCTACGATCGACCAGCCACGCCCTCGCCGCCGTTCCACGCATCCGAAGAGCGACCACGGTAGGAAGATCCTTCTCCTACCTGGCAGCCAAGACCTGGAACTCCCTCCCCATCCACCTCTGTCTGACCCAAGACCACCTCTCCTTCAGGAAGCAACTCAAGACCTGGCTTTTCGAGCAGTAGCGGACCCCACCACCCCCCAAGCGCCTTGAGACCCTCTGGGTGAGTAGTGCGCTATACAAATTTCTTGATTGATTGATTGAAAAGGTATTGTCTCATTTAAGCAAACTCAATGCACATGTTGCCTTTTTACAGTAAACACACTGTAATGATGTGGCATCACTTAAGCTCAAGCATCAATTGGTTAATCAAGTTATTTTCTCTCCTGCTGTTGATCGTCATGGTGGTGTTGCTATTTTATTTCAAGAGTCATTAAATGCACACATATTATCAACTAAATGTGATACCAATGGGCAATGGGTCTTGGTTGATGCCATTATATGTCAAAAATAAGTAACCTTTTTCAATATTTATGGCCCCTTTAAATCTGACCCAGAATTTTGGCATTGTATTAAACTGAAATCATCCTCTATTCCTAACCCCAATATAATTGTTGATGGTGATTTTGATAATTGGTTAGATCCTTTTTCATGATAGAAAATTTAAATATAAACTTTACACTGATCGGACTCACAAGGCATTTTAATCTTCCATCGCCTCTCGCCCTCTTTATGACATATGGAAAACATGTAATTCTGAAGTTTGTGAATCTACTTTCTTTTCAAATGTTCACCATACGATGTCCCGTATTGATTATATTTTGGTTTTTAAATCATTGCTCCCTTCTATAAATTCCTCTGAAATTGGTCCTACTTTCATTATTGACCATGCCCCTGTATCTTCCTCTTTTTATATGTCCCTCAACACTTGCAAACATGGCCATTGACATTTTAATGATCTCCTACTCTCAGACCAAACCTTTATTTCAGCAGCGACCTCTTTTATTAATACATTTTTTCAATTTAATCACTCCACGGATACCTTGGCTCATAACAACTGGGATGCTTTTACATCCTCTTTTAGAGCCTTTACTATTGCATACTCTGCACTGAAAAAGAAATTACTCAATAATGAATATCACAATACCCTTCACAAGATTAAGACTTTAGAACACAACTATTTTTTCTCTAAATCCTCCTCAAGTCTGCAAGAACAGATTAAAGCCAGGTCTGCCTTGAATAAAATCGCCACTGTTGATGCTTGTAACATTCTCTTTAAAATAAAATCTAAATTCCATGGAGGCCAGAATAAGGCGGGGAAAATGTTAGTCAACTACTTAAAAATCAAATCAGAACGTAAAGCTATTGGTCCTATCCGCCCCGAAAAGAATAACAAAATTCTCTCCTCCGATTCTGATATTGTAAATACCTTTCAAGCCTACGATGACACGATTCCTTCTAAAAAAGACTTTGAGACTTTTTTACAAGATATTCCCTTCTTTATCCAACACTTTCTTACCTCTTGAGAGAGATATCTCCCTTCAGGAGATTACTGATGCTCTCAAATCCCTAAAAAAGGCCAAAGCCCCGGACCAGATGGTTTCTCCATTGAATGACTCTCATCCTTCTCCACCATCTTTGCCCCAAAATTATTGTAACTTTTAAACTCATTTTTTCTAATTCTAAGGGATGTGATTTCTTTCTAGAAGCCCTCATTGTCGTCATTCCCAAACCAGACAAAGACTCTTCCCTTTGTAAAGATTTTTGACCCATTTCATTAATTAATTATGATGGTAAGATCTTTGCAAAGAGCTTAGCTTCCCGTTTAGAAAATTTCATCCCACACCTTATAAAACCAGATCAAGTTAGTTTGGTTTAGACGCAGACTCACATCTGATAATGCTAGAATGTTTTCTAATATCCTTGTCTTTCGGAAAAAAGTACTCCTCTCCTTTAGCTGCCCTTTCCCTTGATGCTGAAAAAGCTTTTGACCACATTAATTGGCAATATATGTTCTATACTCTTCATTGGTTTGGTTTTGGTCAAGGTTTATTTCTTATCTCAAATTATCATATACTAATCCGCGGGCTTGTGTGTTTGTCAATGGCCATTTTTCTCTCTACTTTAAGTTACAAAGAGGCACTAGACAGGGCGGCCCTCTTTCCCCTTTATTTTTTCTCCTTTGTTTAGAACCCTTTCTTGAACGTATCAGACATAATCCTGAAATAACTGGTTTTAAACTCAATTCTCATGAAATTAAGCTCTCTGCATATGCAGATGACATCCTGATTTACATGTTCAATCCCTGCAACTCTCTAGACCCTTTTCTACACGACATTACTTTATATTCCACTGTTTCTGGGTACAAACAAATTGTTTCTAAAACTGAGATCTTACCGCAAAATTCATCTTGTTATCGTTCTATGTTTGATACAACTAACTTTACTTGGTGCCCCCAAAAGATTAAATACTTAGGTGTATGGTTTTCCTTCAGCATAAGTGATACCTTAACTCATAATTTCACTGCCTTAAAGCTTAAGCTTACCAATTTAATGTCTTCCTGGTCCCCGTTATATTTATCCTGGTGGGGCAGGCTAGATACGATTAAAATGATGATTGTTCTTTTTATGCTTTCAATGTTATCTTTTAAAATTCCTAACTACTATTTTTCTCGGATTATCTCTATTTGTACTAAATTTCTGTGGAATACCAAACGTGCTCGTATTGCTTTTTCTATTTTGACTCGACCAAAATCAAAGAGTGGTGTCCGTTTTCCTGATTTTAAATTATATCATACTGCCTTTTTAATTCAACTGTACTTATGCCATGTCTGAGGATTATCGCGATCTCCCTATGCCAACATGGGTTGTTGTTGAACGTTCACTGTCATATGACTTTTCCTTTCAGAATGTTGTTTTCATGACCAACTGTACTTTCATTTCCAAACACCCTATCTTAAAGTATTCTCAATATTTACTACATACTCTTTTTACCCAAGGATTTGTTTTTTATCAATCTTTTTTGGCTTCCTCTTAATGGTATAATAAATATACTACATTTCGCCACAAATCTTTTTGTTTCAAACACTGGAAGGAGAAGGGTATTTTTTTATGTGCATCAATTGATAGTCAATAATTCAATTCTATCCTTCCTTCAATTACAAGAGAAATTTAGCCTTCCTGACTCTTGTATTCATCAACATAATACATTGTTTCCTGTACTTCAAACCTTTTTGCTGAATAATAGCACCAACCATGCCCCTACTTCCATTACTCCTGTTACACCTTTATTTAACGTTATTTTGGATCCCATTCCTAAGGCCTCCTTCATATATACAACTATGTCCTCACCCATTAATATAAGGAATAAATCTTCTATCAAATTATTATGTGAACAAGATTTATCTCAATCACTCTCTGTCTATCAATGGGATTGTATGTGGTAACAGATTTTTAAGACCTCTAAAGCTGCTAATATTACACAATCCCTATATTTCATATATAATAGAGTTGTTATTACTCCACCATCTTTGCATAGAATTTACCATTCTATCTCTCCATTGTGTTGGCCATGTCTTTCAGCTGAAGGATCCTTGATGCATTTTCTTTATTGTTGTCTTAATGTATATACATTTTGGAAAGCTATATGGTCGAAATGTCTACTGATTTTTTTCATGCAATATTCCACTTGCTATTCAAGATATCTTTTTAGGAATGTTATCTACTGACTTTGAACATCTTCCCTCAAAAACTATTTTATTTGACCTTTTTATTGCTCTTGTTTTTAAAGTTATATTAAACTGTTGGAAAGATATTTCTAAACTATCCTTTTCACTCTGGTGGAACTTGATTTGTGATAAACATAGAATTGCTTCTGTTTCTCATTCCTCTATATTTCAAAAAATGTAATCTGATTTACTATGGTAACCTTTTACCACTTTTCTACCCTAACGCTCATCTATCTCATAATACCCTTATTTCATTCTATTTCTCTACCCCCTCTTTCTTCCTTTTTTCTTTCTTTCTTTTTCTTTTCCCCTATATCTTCTCTTTCCTTTTTCCTTTTTAATATAAAAAAAGCATGTTTTCTTCTGTAACACATTCATTTATTATGTTGATTTAATTTTTATTTTTTACAATTTATCTCTTCTTACATATTTTTTTCTATGATAGGATATTCTCTAAATATTATTCAGTATTTTCCTTGTTCCAAACGATTTCATCAATTTTTTATATCTTTGTTTTTTCTTGCATCTCTTTTAACTTATGTAATGTTTTGATATTGTGTCTATATTCTAAATACAATTTATTTAACAAAAAAAAGAAATGAAAAGAAATTCTGTGGTCACAGTTGAGTGGAGTAGATATGTTGTCTGAGCATAGGAGATAAAGAAGCGGAGAATCTGAAAGGAAGTATGTGCAAACAGGAGAGAGGCAAAACAGTGCTGAAGAGCAAAATGAGTAACTGAGAAATATGCAGATGTAAGATTCCAGAAAAATGTGTGGAGAGAAATGGGCACACTTTTTCAACAGAGAGATAATGCAGAGAAAGGTGATGTGAAATGGAGAAATGGGAATGACTGAGGTACTTTGAAGGACATTTTCAATTACACAGACCTTAGTTAAAACTTAATTCACAGTGCTTAGCTCCTTAGAGAATTCCCCATTTTCATTCAACTTAAAGTACTGTACATACCAGTTACCCTTTTCCCCAATTTTACCCCATTCAGAGTCATTATAATTTCTCATCTGTTTTTTGCTTAACATGAATTAAGCTGACAATTAATTATAGTTGTAATCTTTTGCTTTCATAAGTAAAGCTTTCTCAGTTGCAGCAGCAAGACTGTGGAATGTGTTTCCTCATCATTTGACCTATATCAAAATGCACTCTCCCTTTACAAAAGCCTCAAATACCTGGCTTTTCATCCTATAGGGATACCTCTCAGTTCTTTTTGCATTTCTGCTAAACTGTTTCCTGCTTGAATTGTATTACCGAGACTACAGCACCTTGACACCTAGGGGCATTTGAGGCACTCTTTAAATCCTGCTCAAATCAAATCAAAGGCATTAGGAACTGCTGTGTTCAACTACAAAAATCTAATAAAACACTTGCTCTTTTACTAATATTGATAGTACACTTTATCACAAAATGGGAATAAATATCGGGTTGCAAATTAGTTCAAAATGATTTCACTCATCATAAGGATCATTACAGGTCCATAGGGAAAATTAACTTGCCTCTGAAACATATAGGACAAACAGAGCTATTGCTGACCCACCATAATTCACCAAACAAAACAATGAACTCTGACTCTTCTGCAGGACTCATGTTTATAAAACATGCATACAAATGTGCACAGAAGCAGACACGGATGCTTACTTTAAGCTTGATGAGCGATCACGTCACCATCATCCAATGAATATCACACAGTGGACCAAGAAAAACTTCAGGACACATGTATTCAGTTTTGAAGTTTCTGTCCCGTGCAGCGCCTTAATTCTTAATCTACGACAACTACTTACTTTTTCTATAGCAGCATTTTCACCTTACTATGGAAGCCTGTGGACGGGCATCCCAGGATGATTTTGGGTACACTACTTTTCTCTCCCTCGCATGTAATGCCATCACTGATGCGGCAGGTGAAGGGGACGAGACCATTTTGTCTAAAGTAAGAGGGAGAACATGGGCAATCAATCCATGGCTTCACAATAAAGTTATACATTCATTGGCCATGTTCTGTGAACCTCCCCCACCTGCATCGTCGTGATAGACTAGGGGAGTCTGGGAGCCTGTGTACTTCCTGCTTCTGGAGTCGACCAAAGAGGACCGAGAGGCAGCGGCCGGCCTGCCAGTAAGTGTTTTTTTTAAAATTCCCCCTGCCCTACCAACCCCTTTAAGGAGCAGCCACCATTGATAGTGATGAGGCTACCTCTGCATGTACCCCAAGACGATCCTCCAGCAGACCTCACTCATGATGTGAAGTGTTTAACACTTGAACCTTGACTTTACTAAGAGCCGGTGAATCGTGTTTAGACGATCCGTTTAACAAGACTGTATTTTTACAGGTACATGCACTTCATGGACTCCTGGGGGCATATATACAAGTCCCTATCACCACCACAATGTCACTTTTTTTGACGTTGTGGTGGCGATAGGGGCTTCACCTTATTCACAAGGCAGCAATAAGTCACTTAACGTGGCTTAACACCACCTTATGAATCAGGCCTCCTTTCACCTATTAATTAGCGTTAAAGGGGTGGGCAATGGGTGTTGCGATGGGCATTCCGCTGCAACACCCATTGGTTTTGACTCTGCCCCATATTTACAAGGGCAGCCTAACTATGAGGCAGCGCCAAACTGAAGACCAGAGAAGACCTAGTCTTAAACAGGCGCAACGAGGAGAAATGTTTCACTTCTCCTGGTTTTTGCTATTTCTATGTGTACTGCGTTGTGACCCTTCTTGCACATAAACAAACAATAAAATGTTTTCCGTTTTGCAACTTCTATCTGTAATTCATTAAGCAGCACACCTAGAAGTTTCTAAATGCCATATCAGATTGATTATGTAAAGGAAGGGACAACCTCCTGAACGTAAACAATGTTCCCCTACAATGCAGGTACCCTGGCACTATTGAGCAAGGGTGTTTGCCTTGGCGCTAGGCAGCTAAAATTAGCTCCAGCACAGGGGGAAACACAGGGATGCACTGTATCCTTGTAAATACGGTACAGCCCTGCGTTTTGGAAGTGGCGAAGAGCGGCATTAAGCCAAGGTGGCTAACACAGCGCTCCACCACTGCCTAGTAAATATGACCCTGGATTTACAGTTCTTGCAACCTGTCTGTGCGCTTTTCTGAAAGGCCTGCTACTACTGATAGGGCACTACTAACTCAATCATTCACGTCCAGCCGTACTTTTCCACTTTGGCCCACTCTTGCATCTACACTTTGGGTCTCAATGATTAATAGTCCTGTGCTGGCTCAGGCCTCCTTGCCCTTGTGCACTCACAGTCCCCAGTACAGCTGAAAGACATGCTTCTACTACCGTGTCACTAAATGCATGCTTTATTGGCAGAGTAAACTGTGAAACTTGGGCTTATAGGAGATCCACAACGGTAATATATATATATATATATATATATATATATATATATATATATATATATATATATATATATATATATATACACATACACACACATCCATTTACTCATATATACACACATAAATCACGTAATCACACAAACATATATATTTATTTATTTATATAGTCATATCAAGATATATACACTGAAAAAACCTAAGGTTAAATTAATGTTATAGGTAGGTGAAGTTGTCAGTATGAACATTAACGTTTTGAACTAAAAAAAAAACCACAGAAAAGTACCAGTTATAGTTAGCAGCGCTAAATAGAACTTGCGCCCCTGCTATGCACTGCTTATGATATAACATCACAAATGACATAATTGATGACGTCACTGATGACATCACTGATGACATAATCCAATAAGTGTGCTAGTATGTTTTATAGTTTAAATAGTGGCGGGTAGCTGTCACATTACTTTTCTACCTAATTTTGTACAGCTTGGATTCAGCTAATGCGTGTAAGTGTTTATAAAATGCACGCGCTCCTAATGCCCCATAGCTGTGTAGAGGTATTGAACACATTATACATTTTTTTATTCAAGAATAACTCTGCATGCATGTGACAGTTGACTTGTGTTCCATATGCTTCAGACATGTTTTTTGGTTCCATTAAAAAAAGATTCCTTCCTGCAGGAGAAAGATTCTATGTGGTAGATATTAACTTTTGTAAGCTGCCTTAGTTATTAGAGAGAATCTTGTCAGCATGATAATTCATACTTAATATTGAAGAAAGTGTGTACCAGGAACTAATAAATGCACGTTTGCTAGATTTGCTAGAATTGAGGAGCTATCTGTAAAATTTTCACCACAGCGCAAAGGGTGCAGTCAGTATGTAATTTAGCACCTTTAGATTGTGGTTATTGTTCTTAGTAGATTTGTTTATAATACTATATGGTGCATTTCTCATGAGAGTGTCACTGTCTGAAAACAGTGTGATACAGAGTGAACTCTCTCCATAGAAAACAATGGGGATTATTTACAAGAAACGGATCCATCTCTATGTTAGAGCAGAGATGCGTCAGTTTCCTTGCGCCGGGAAAGAAACCCTTTCGCCACTATGGATGCGTCAAATTTAAAATACGGTGCACCATGGCACAAGTTTGGCGCATCTGTCGGCGCAAAAGTCACGCATTGCTGGAGTTGTGTTGCAAGCATGACGGAACTCCGGCAATGCTTGGGGGAGGCCTAAACTCAATACACTGCCTCAATCCTTATGCCTGCTCCAAGCAGGTGTAAGGTTTTGACGCAGTGGTGTCCTAGAAGTGGTGCAGTGAAATCTTGCAGATTTCCCTGAGTCATCTCTATGAGGCTTACTTATGTGAGAACTCCCACGTGCATACATTATACCTGACGCAGGTATAATGACACAATGGTGGCGCAAAAGTGTTGCAAGGGGCTTGTAAATCTGCCTCAATGTGTTTACAGCACCTATTTTTCGGCTCATATCAACTTAATTTCTCAACGTAGTTTCAGTGAATGTCAAAGATTTATACCGATAAAGCTGTCCGTAGCAGGGCATTTGTGTTTGAACTGGCATTCACTATTTTGGCTTTCTGTCAACAATTGTATAGATATTGAACCCTGCAGTCAAAGAGTGTTTCTCGTATATCTGTAGTCAATTGTTATTATGATCTATTCTATTAATATTAAAATATTATTATTAAAAAGTTCTTATAGCGACAGGTAGGTCGCCCCCCTCCGCACAGCACCACCCATGTGTCCCCTGCCTCAGCTGCAACGGCTGAGGAGGTTTGAGGCCCTCCTCCATCCGCAGGCTACCACCTGCACCTCATCCCAGGTGGCCAGTGGTAGGCCGTAGGTCTACTCATCTTCTGCTTTATTGTTTTTATTGTATTGCCTGTATTTTTCAATGTTGCGTCTGTGACTGCTGTTGTCTGTCTTCCCCCACTGCGTACACGTGGTCTGTGCCCATTTCCTACCTCTGTTCCCCTCACTCTCCCCGTGTCTCTCTGCCCGGTTTTCCTTCCGTTCCCCTCGCTGGCCCCCTGCCTCTCTGCCGGTTTTTGCCTTCTGTCTCTTAGCTACCCCTGTATTCTGGGCCCTTTTGCCTTCTGTGACACCCGTTCCCCCCCTGTATTCTGTGCCCTTTTGCCTTCTGTGACACCCATTTTCCCCCTGTATTCTGTGCCCTTGGCCTTCTGTAACGCTCGTAGCCCCTCGATTTTGCGCCCTTGCCCTCTGTTCCCTTAGTCGTCCCTCACCTCCCCCGCTGCTGCGTCCCCTGCGGCCCCGCCGCCCTGACTGCCCATTCTCTGCCCTTGCCTCCCGCCTCCCAGCTGCTCCTCCCCCCACCTCCCCATATATGCCGGCTACTGCGCGGCCGCGCAGCTGGACCGCACCCAGTGCCAGAACCCCTAGCCCCCGCTCCCGCCACGACGACCGCCATCGCTACGATGCCAGCACACTCCACGCTCTCAGACAGACCCACATCTGCTTCAAGGCCACCCTGAAACGCACACACAGTCCCTTCACCTGCCGGAACTGCAGCTACACCAGCGTCAGAGCCAACGAACCACCCGCCAAGAAAGACAGCACCCACCTGGGATGTATACTACTGAACACCCGCTCCACGCGCAAACACGCCGTCACAACATCCCCGGACGTCGCATTCCTGATAGAGACCTGGTTGAACAACTCCTCCGCACCTAACATCACCATAGCCATCCCAGAGGGCTACAAGATCACCCGCAGAGACCGGAGGAGGAATTACCATCGTCCACAAGAACAGCATCTGGGTCTTGACTAGCACCGACAACGCGCTCATCACCGCGGAACACATGCACTTCCAGGTCCACACGGACCCCAACTCCACCCTCAGAGGCACCCTCGTCTACCGACCCCCCGGACCCTGCCCCCAGTTCATCGACTCCATCGCCGAGTTCATCAGCACGCACGACCTGACCTCCACCGACTTCATCCTCCTCGGAGACCAGAACTTTCACCTTGAGAACAACAACTGTCGTGTATTCCTATAGGTTCTGAATCGATCCCCCTATTCCTGACCCTATTCTGGTTAAACTAACTATCAAGTTAACTAACAGTCAGCCCATGAGGCAAGAACAGCCCCCATGATGCAGATACCGTTATCTGACGCAGTCACACTACGGCACAGGAACGTGTTATCTGATTAGGTCATAACGCTTGAGATCTAATTAGACAAGCGACATTCCTCCAGCCCCTGATAAGGCATACGACGTTCTCATAACAAATCAAACCTATGACAACCTGGAAAATCCGTGCGGCCATTGTTTTGATTTCACAGAGAACTTTAGTAAAGAATGTGCTAACGAGCAAGTCGTATGACATCTTTATTGACGTATCTATGTCCATCTTTACGTCAATCTCGGCACCTTTAAGGTATAAATATTGCCGATCTTGCCCTATGCAAACACACGCGTGGTGACAAGACGGAGCAGCCACACTTGCCGAAGCCGAGAGCAGAAGCAGACCCCGCTGGCAGCAGCCCCGCCTTCCTGACGCGCTGAGAGACGCGCTGCTATCTCAAGCCGAGAGACCCAGCACCGGCGCTTTCGGGCAGCCCTCGCAGGCAGCCTGGAATATCGAGAGCAGAGAAAGAGATACCATTCCTCATTCATCCTAAATTCCAGGTACAGAACTGAATAACCCCTCACAGAGAATTCTTTAGTTATACACTTGGCAAAAACAAACTTAACTTAAACTGTAACTTTCTATTCCCGCCCACGCATTAGACTTAGGTCAGGTACACGGGGTAGGCGTATTTAGAAACACCAGTTGAGTACGTTTAGTCAAATGTATATGTGTATGTAAATATATTTTAATCATTTTAAACATCATATGGCTCAGAAACCATATCAATGTTTTTACAGTATTATTTTATACTATTGCTTTTAATGTATGCACTTTACTTAACTATAAGTATTGCAATAATATCGATCCATTTCTCTTGTACGAGAAAAGAGACTGATCAATAAATAACACCTTTTATTGAACACGCCCGTCTCTTCCTTTTCTCTACATTCTGATGAGACTAAGAATGCACGTACTGACTGAGTAAAATAATTGCCTTGTGCTCACACGACTCTCGAGATTGACTCTTGATTAGGGGAGAGCAAAGTTGTCATGTTCTATGGTTGTCAGAAACTAAATCCCTTCTTGTCTAATCAGGGAAGTTAATTCCTCCTTGAACATTCGAGAAAGTTTCTAGCGAACTCTGAGCTACGCTGGCAAACCCAAAAATTAAGTCTAGTATCGACAGTAGTAGACCTAGTTAACGTCTGGTCTAGGCCTTTACTGCTGTAGGTACTATTCCAATGCGCAGAGCCTATTGGGAAAATAGGAGCTACACTACATGGCGCCCAACGCGTTTGGAAAGGGCGATAAAACTAACGTAAGACATTTAGAGTAACTCAGTCGTGCTTTCTCACTCAGACCCCTTTTCCCAAATACTCCAAAGACGTCTGGAGTGGGTGAAAGGTAATATCCTCCAAAACCTCGCAGGAGGGAACTCCTATGTATGGTTCTTGGTATAGTCAACGTTGAAGGATAAAAACAGTCCCAAAATATTGTGCATCTAATCTCTGTTTCCATAAAGAAACCTGATCTGCAAACAAACATAATACCATCCTGTCTGTAAAATGGCAGAGAGTGATGATGAAAGAGAGGCAGTTAGATTAGCAACTGAACTCGCAGATGCTGATGCTACCATGCAAGCAGCAGACCCGAATATAACACTCATTCCGGTCATTAAAAGGAGATCTATAACCTTAAAACTTATAGAAAATGGACTGACACCTAGAGGTGGCACAGTCATATTCGTAATCGAGGCACACGAATATCGGCAGACAGAGGTATACTATTCATGGATACATTTTCCAGCAGCAAATGCTGTAACAAAGTACTTCCACTATTACAAAGTAGAGGAACCTCCTGAAACGTACACTCCTTTCGAGGAGGTGGAAGTACCACTCAAATTCCAAGAGCATTTGCTCTTATTTGATGGCGCCCTAAAACATAACAATCACATTACAAGACTCGGTCCTTTAGGAAGACCAGGAGCAACGTGGCCGGTCTTAGCCGGATACACACCACATCCAGACATCGAAAGAATGCCTGCAGCAGAGCTGTTAATACAGCTAAAACAACTACTAAAAATTCATAGACAATTAGTTCAGTATGTAATGCGGACTTCAACAATTCAGCCAGCGATTAAACTTCCACAGCTGACCCCTCACCAGGGGAACACAAATAAAATTACACCACAGAACATCTAATCCTGCTTAGGTAAAGTTCCAGCTAAACGGGAACAGATACCATTCTGGTTGGCACAGAAAATCACCCAAATAGAGGCGGTGTTTCCTGACACCACCCCATTAGAAAAACACAGGATTCTGACTATATGTCTCCCAATGGGAATCGCACCACACATTGAGGACTGTGACACTTGGGGTACAGTCTTTGCTTCCATCTACACAAAAACGCACGGTGTTCCATCCATTTCGGTAATACCAGATGTGCTAAAACAAATTCAAGATGAATACGGTCCAGAACCTGCTTTAACTCTTGGTATGAAATTACTAAAAGACTTCAAGCAGGTCTCGGCTATATTATTAGCCAACATAAAAGGTGAAGCAGCAAACGTGGCGATCCGCCAGAGGTTAAAAGAGACAGATATAGCAGACCAACCAGCTGAAATTGCCAGAATCATAGAAAAATCCTATGAAGAACTAGGCAGAGATAGTCTAGGTGGAATACCAGTAAAACCGCAACTGACTACAAGTCCAGAAAAAATATTTTTTAATAATAATTCACCAAAAAAGAACTGGGATGGAAACAAACAATCCAATCCTAAAGAAAAGAAATTCCAGTCCCGAGGGAGGTCTCCCAGGCGAAGAGAGAAATCTCCAAACCAAAGACAGAGGTCACCGCAGAGTGACCCCTCTGGGAATAGATGTAACCTTAGAAATAGGGATAATATTAAAAAACCTGATAGATATCAAGACATTGATACACGTCCCTCTCAATCTTTTCCGACTTCCTCGCAGAAATCGGAAAGAAGAGGACGATCAGAAGAGCACGCCAAGTCCAAAGACAAGGAACCTGCTCAACTAAAAAAGAAATTACAATTTCCAAAAAAGAAGGTAGCCAGTATCAAGGTAGTTAAAAATGCCGAGAATACTGAGGACACAACTGAAAAACGGAGAGTGGGCTCAGACGATGCTAGACAGCGCAGCAGAGGTGAGCATAGCTCGCAAAGTCCTTATGAATCATCTGGAGACAGTGGACACGAATGAATACCTTCAAGTGGAAACTGCAGACACCAGAGTTAGCAAGCCCCACAAGATATACGAGATAACATTACGTATAGAGGGAGATAAGACTAGGAAAATAAGGGGACTATTTTGGGATAACCTCTCAAAGGGTTATGACATCCTTCTAGCTGAAAAAGACTGGCCACCAGAGTTTGTCAGGGAGTGCCCTCATGGCGAAGAAGTAATTATGCCTGCCTTCTCGAATCAAATCCCGATTCATAAAAAATACACACTTGCTAGAAAGTGGGCAGTGGCCTTAGCACCTGCTTTATATAAAAATCATGTAGGATGGGATGAGGACTCCCCTCCTCACAAAATCCAGTTAAAATCACAACCTACTGCACAAAGGCAGTACCCAATTAAGCAAGAAGCTAAAAAACAGGTAAATGAAATACTAGATCAGCTAGAATACCAGGGGGTGATTGAAACTTGCACCTCACAAATGAACAATCCTTTGTTTCCGGTCTCCAAACCAGACAATTCATATCGTCTAGTTTTGGATTACCGACACCTTAACACATGTTGCAAAACCTTTGCAGTGCAAAACTCACACAGTGCTGCACTAATGAATAACATAGTGCGCAAAAAATACAAAACAACCTTGGACATCTCCAATGGATTCATTTGTCAAAACATAGCACCAGAGAGCAGATCTTTAACTGCATTCTCAGTAAATGGCACTCAAAAGCAATTCTGTCGGTTAGCCCAGGGGTACAAGAACAGCCCGGGGGTATTCTCAGCGAGAGTAACAGAATTACTACAACTATATGATGATGAAGCATTATCTTATGTCGATGACATTTACTTAACAGATGATGACTTGGAGACTCACTTGAAAAGGGTGAACACCATAATACTTGGGTTCGCTGCAGAGGGTTACAAATTCAACTTTAAAAAGTCCAGAATTGCCCATCTGACGGTCCTATTCTTAGGATATGAGTTATCAAGTGAAGGCAAAAGCTTGGCTGACAATTTCCTAGAGAAATGTGCCGTAATCCAAGCTCCTAAAACACTAAAAAACCTACAGTCAATTCTAGGCTTCCTAAATTTCGGAAGAACATACATTGCAAATTACGCAGAAAGGGTCAAACCCCTTTATGATCTAATTAAACCAGACTTTAAAAGATCCAGTTGGACTCAAACACACACAGAAATTTTGAGATCCTTACAAACAGACATGCTAATTAAAACAAAATTAGAAACACGTGATAACACACGCAATCTTGTGATTCGAGTCATCCCAGGGAGATGCGGATTCACATACCTGACTTCTAATGAAGGAGAAAAGGTACCAATTGCATTCAAATCACACTTGTACACAGAAGCTGAACAGAAATTCAGTAATACAGAAAAAATCATTAGTGCAGTTCAAACCACAATAGCTAGAGAAAAAGACATAGCTGACGGTAGACATATCACAGTCAGAACAGCAGAATCAGCCTTTGAGGCATTAACAACACCGTGTAATTTACCAACAACAACATTGAATCCGGAATGGATACAATAGGTGAATTCAATCACAACGGACAAAGTATACTACTACTTTGATCCAGAACTAGAAGAATTAAAAAATCTAAAATATGAAAAGACGTATCCTCTGCCAATCGACATTCTTCCTCTACGACATTACGCCTGTGTAATCTATACAGACGGACATGCTCAACCCTCCGTTTGGGGAGAACAAGCATACAACCCCACATGTGAGATTACAAAAGAAGTGTGGCGCGGAGGTAAACTAAGACCTCTATTAACAAAATCACACTCAGTAGAAACTAATTCAGAACTACAAACTGAAATAATAGCTTTGAAAATGGCGCTAGATAATGCGGATCGCGAATTCCCGACACTTATAGTGTCAGATTCATATTACTGCGTCAAAGCATATAACAAGGATTTGCAGACATGGATTCAGAACGGTTACAAAGATGACACAGATGCACCAATAAAGCAGAAACTGCTCTGGGAACAAGTAGCTCTTTTGAAAAAAGAACTACCAAAGACTCACGTGACACACTCACTGAGTCATCAGCGTGATGGCGTTCACGTTGTAGGGAATTCATTGGCTGAAGCAGCCGCAGCGGCAGCCACTAAACCGGCTCCCGTAGATCGAAAAAAGCGTACATTAAAATACATTGACGGTGAAACAATGCTGGCGGTGAAAACGTCATCAAAAGGCGACTGCTCAGCGTTACCGATCAACTATCCACTCAATTATACATACATAATCGATGCGAACTCCGTCCCTTTTGCTCGAATCCCTGGAGTGGGGGATAGAGTGATTCCAAACATGGACAGGAGAAACTTGTTAATCGCAGACGCACACATGGGCGAGGGTCACAGACACCTTAAATTAAAAGATTCTCTGGAAGAATTACAATCACGGTACTGGTGGCCAGGCATGAGCCTGCACTACACCATGTTTGTAAAAAACTGCCCAAACTGCAACAGAGATCGCAGTGGGGAGAGAAACAGTTTAATACCTCGTCGTATAAAGGCAGATAATATTACCAGCAAAAAGAATGGCTTGCGATTAACATATACAGGCTAGTTTCCACTTATAATGTAGATCACCAGCACTCGGCTGACGTCCGGACTATTATACAAGATTTGCGAGTCTAAATGGCATATACGCTAAGAGCATGTTACGTTCGACCATTGTTTTCACTCTGGCACACCAGCCTGGGGGGAAACATGGCCAAATGAGCACAGCCCAGCGGGAATCTTCTCACTTCCTTCCTGAGGGTACTGGATGGTGTAAAGAAAAAACCAAGGCAGAAAGCAATCTATAATGGAAAGGATATTAGGTTCGGTAGCTGGGTGGGTCAAACATCTAATAAGTGTCCAGCGTAGTCTAAATAACTTGCCAAGAAATTCTCTGAAGGGATTCAGTCCGTACGAATTATTATTTGGAACTAGGATGTTGATCTCTGACCTTGATAGTCAGACTTCAGTGGTTAAAGAAAAAAGCTTTGATGTCAAAGACCGTTTGGCTATTTTGCAGGACTTAAACAAAACAAGAAAAGACCTGAGCAACATACAGTTGAAACAACAGCCAACGACCACTGAAGAATCACCACCTGTCCCAGCAAGACCTGTCTGGATTCCAAAAGTCGGGGATCTAGTCAGGGAAAAGATCGCGGTAAAGAAGGAATTTGGGCCTTCCTACATAAAAGCAGTTCCTGTCTTGTCTGTCAACGGGACAAGATCAGTTGTACTACCGCCACTTGCTGGTAAAAAGGAGAACCGAGTTGTATCCATCGACCTGGTAAAACCACAACATGTGGCCGATAACAAACAGTAGGCCAAGTGGACTCCCAATAAGTAGCAGAACACCAAGGTTTGCTACCAGCACAGAGGTCCTAACAAAAAGGCTCATCACATTCGAAACGCCTGCAGAAGAACAAGAAGGACTATGCAACAATGCAATAGAACTCAGACCTCTGAAAACCCAAATAAAGACATTTAGCAGAGACACACCAATCTATACTGAAGTACCAAGTGAAAATGCAAAAAACAGAAATCCTGAACCAATTGGAATAATTGACAGAACTGCATCCGGTTACTTCATCAACTTCGATGATTCCTCTGACGGCTTCAGTGAATCAAAGACACAGCCATCATCAAAATCCTTTAAAGACAAAGCGAAGGAACTTTTGAAACATCTGAAAGAAACATATCTGGTTTCTCCATGGATTGAATTTTGGGTGGGTTTTGGTGCATTTATCCTCATACTTTGGCTCATCATGGTATTTACTTTGGGACGCTTCATTGAGGGAAAATATGCTAAAATGGACACAGCAAGTCAGAACATCAACTTGGTCCTCAAACCACACACATCTTCACACGTCGAGAAAAGAGAACTTTCTTCAGCCAACTTCACAGCCAATCCTATACCTGGTGGGGTAGCCTGGGACAACACTGACTATGAAATTTATGGTCCGGTCGAGATCCTGAAATATCCACACCAAATCAAGATCTCCTTGAGTGACTTTGCAAAACCAAACTCATTTGCTGATGATTGGGACTTCGAAAGTATTAACAACATGATGTCTGACTTAGTAATGTCTGCTAAATTTACAAAACATGATTATTTGCAAGGTTCTACAAATTATGATAGTATGTATTGCTATAACCATTATGGTAACCATTTTTTACATAAATCTGCACAACCTAGAAATGTTTTAAGTTATAATCAATGGGAACATTGTGCTACACCTCCAAAAGGGAGCTCTAGAACTGTATATGACAAATATTCATATTTTTCAGGTTTTAACACAAGTAATGCTGAAACATTTTATTTTAAATTGTCAAACAAGACAGGGATGAAAACCATGATAACCAACACAAAATTGATATATTCAGATTCATTCTTTGAAAAAATTAATACATTTGGATTTGATTATTGGGACAAAAATGTTGATTTGAAAAGTGTTTGGGGTACAAAAGATTGGCAAGTACAAGGTTTAGAAGCTTTGTTTAGAGCCTGCATGATCCCAGAACAAATGATATTTTTAAATGACACTGTTCAACAAACCACCTGTCTTGGGTTAGCCAAAATCAATGATTTAATTAAACCGTCTATTCCAAAGCCAACAATGTTTAACAATAGCTCTGATACAGATGAAGAGATAGACGTAAACCATATACTAAACCAAAACAGAACACATCCTGATTGGAAACAATGGTTGATCTGGCCCACAGATACAAATAACTGTCAAGATAGATTCCTGAATAAAACACAGGGTTTCAAAATGACCAGGCCAGACCCTAGATATCCCCAAAGACATCACCCAGGGATAATAACAACCTACAGTGTGGGCAAATTATGCCTTCAATGGCTTCAAACTTCCACACTGCCTGAAATTAAGCAACACCTAACTTTACTTACTGATGGTGCTGACTTGCGTGATTTCATAATGGGACCACGCAAACAGCGTCAAAAGCGTTTCATAGCAGCCTCTGTATATGCAGCATACAATGAGGCCTGGAAGGTTACTCAAATTGAGACAGCAGAAAGAATACGGGAAATTGACCGTATCAATTCGGAAAAATCACTTTCTGTAGTGGACAATGGGTTAATGACTCTGTCCTCCAGAATTTTTTCTTTGGACAGCATTGTGTCGTCAGCAATCGATATATTATCGCAAGACTTACTGTTATTACAACATGGTCAGTCACAATTGCGTTCCATTGTACAGCTTGGCTGGACGTTACAAAATCTGCGTTCAGGCTATGTGCCTTGGCGTTTAATCAACACAACGTCACTATTCCAAATCTTTAACCTTACTGATAGACAAATCGGTATGGCGCAAAAGGGTGCTGATTATACAATCTTGAGCATTGAAAAACTAGAAAGATTACCAATGACAATGTCAGAACGACCTGTCAGTGAATGGATAATACACGGAATCATAAATATTCCAATCTCAACCTTCAGGTTTCAATACTGCCAAAAATATATACAGGCTGGCATGTACGAGAAATTGGGAAAGGGGTACCTTAAAACAACTTGGAACCTGCCCTATTCACATGCATGTGTCAGTAATAAAGGACAGAAAGTGTTTCTTAGTGGCAACAATTGTGCTATGTCACTAAGCGGCACGCTTCTGTGTAACGGTATTAGTTTGCACGGAGCCTGTGAAGGGAATTCATACAACCTTTCATGTCACCAGCAAGGCGCACCTGCAACTGAAATAGAACCATTCTTTCAAAGACTCTATAATGGGAGTTACATTCTTATTGTAGACCGCAGATGTTGTAGTCTTATGCCCGGGACTCCTTATCTAGTCACTACGACGGCGAAGGTCAAGTGCTGTGGACGTTCTTTATTCCCCAGCTCCTTTCCAGACAGGGAGGCAAGGGCATGGCCCAGTTTGAAAATTACTTCTATTCGAATAGATACTTTAAGCAGAATGAAAACAATGCTTCTTCAGACGCCTACAAGGCTCACGTCATCAAAAGAAACGTATGATCTACAAGTCGCAAGGACGACTGCAGAGATACATACATTATTATCAACTAATTCCCCCGTACATTTCGCAGAAATCCTGAGCGAAATCTTAAATATTTCTGATACCAATGGGATCTCAGGGGTATTTAAGACAGTATTTTCGATGGCATTAACACCATTCAAAGCCATACTGGGTATTTTTCCAGATTTCGTCCATTCGATGGGACTAATTGCAGGAATCCTATTCTTAGTCCTTATTTTTCGTTATGGCAACCCATGTCACAGATCAAACTCTCGCGACAATGGAAGATACGATCCTAGCCATTGGATACCGGGACCGGATATCAAAAATCCTGGGACTATCCCGGCTTAGAGACCTGAACATGACCTGGTTTCTATCATTTCGACCAATGTGGCAAAGGTGTGTTTTACCTGTACTAAGGTGTCTGCTATGCGGAGAAGAATGCGTGTTAGACACCTGTCTGACGCTACAATCGGATGCAAATAAACAAAAGAAATCCAACTTGTGATGGGGAGGATGAGTGATCAAATGGATAATGAAGCACTCATTGTTTGTGAAAATACCCCTCACACACCAACAGGCCCCTTGGTGTCATGCTTCATCATCGGGGTCTTCGCACCCCTCTATCGGGATGCGGCGTGCTGCGACCAACGGCTACGCGGGAGCAATACAGGTGTTGGCTATGTGTGGTGTACAGTGTGTGGGTTATGTTTATAAGTGAGTAGGGTGTGCGGTGAAAGTTAAAAAGTACCTGGCGCTAGAGTGAAAAAGAAAAAACATTTTTATTCTGTGCTCTGGCTGGTACTGTTAAAAGAAAGTGCAGGGCGAGGTCAGACCTGTTATATTGATGAACAGGACCTCTAGTGTGCTTTTTGTGTCGACATGTTTCGGAGACAAGCTCCTTCTTCAGGACAGGGGCACAAACTCCCTTCCCTACTCACGTCTTCTTTTACATAAAAAGTGTATTTACATAAAAAGTGAAAATTTTAATCGGCTAAGTGTGCCTACAGCGGTCTGCTAGAGGCACAATGACTTCTGAAGCTTGATTTGTTGGCTTCATGAGCAAATGGGACGTCGGGGTGTTGCATCAATGGCTATAGAATCAGAACGCTCTGGTCATCGTCTTACCCCGCACGCTGCTCTTTTATGTAAAAGAAGACGTGAGTAGGGAAGGGAGTTTGTGCCCCTGTCCTGAAGAAGGAGCTTGTCTCCGAAACATGTCGACACAAAAAGCACACTAGAGGTCCTGTTCATCAATATAACAGGTATGACCTCGCCCTGCACTTTCTTTTAACAGTACCAGCCAGAGCACAGAATAAATTTTTTTTTTCTTTTTCACTCTAGCGCCAGGTACTTTTTAACTTTCACCGCACACCCTACTCACTTATAAACATAACCCACACACTGTACACCACACATAGCCAACACCTGTAGTGCTCCCGCGTAGCCGTTGGTCGCAGCACGCCGCATCCCGATAGAGGGGTGCGAAGACCCCGATGATGAAGCATGACACCAAGGGGCCTGTTGGTGTGTGAGGGGTATTTTCACAAACAATGAGTGCTTCATTATCCATTTGATCACTCATCCTCCCCATCACAAGTTGGATTTCTTTTGTTTATTTGCATATCATTGGAGCACAAATCCAACGATTGGCTCTACCTCCCCCCTGTGTTTTTGCTACAATCGGATGCGCCAGTGGATGCAGATACACTGTTGGTTCCTACCAAGGTTCACGCTTTGTGCTGCCCTCAAAGGCTGCCAATCCTGATGACGGCATTCCTGGAATCTTCACCACTGCGATTGAAGAGTAGTGAAGTTCAAGATGAAAGCAGCATCGAACAGGTACGACCTTCTGTCAGCAATGCGAATCAGAATGTCAATGCAGACAATCATGCGCACGAATGCATGGTTACCCCTATTTCCGACTTAGTGGAACTTTCCCATGAAGCTGTTGACAGTTTTTTCGAAAGCCTGAATGATATGATGTTCTCTCCAGAACAGAAATAGAGACTTTTGAGCAAGCTCGCACACGGCGTTCCCTGAATTCGGCCTTCAACTTTAAAAATAAAGTCACATGAACAATTCTTCCCACCAGTTCACGGACAACAATTTTTTAGCAGCCCCAAATTATTTTTCACAAATTTTTCGGGACACTTATCTTCTGCTTAAAGTAAGAAACTATTCCTAGAGAACTAAGATTCCTATTTTTAGATACTCTATAAACTTTAGTTGCCCGCTGGGATGTTCACAAATATTTTATTATGTGATGAGATGGTCTCGAACTTCCTTTCTGTATAGCTATATTAAGAGCCATTTCATGTGTATTTTTCAAATACCAAATTAGCAATAATGCATACAAATGCGTGTTTACTTTTGCATTTAATTCATAGCTTAAGTGCATACAATATATATGACTGCAATTTTTCAGTATATTTGAAAATTTCAAAATGCATTTATGTATTTTGGGGTGGTAAGGTATACACTATTGTCTATAGTATGTTGTACTATGTTATACTATGCATAGATTAGTAAATATGACCATAGTTAGCGTGGAGTGGGTGTCGTGTATTCCTATAGGTTCTGAATCGATCCCCCTATTCCTGACCCTATTCTGGTTAAACTAACTATCAAGTTAACTAACAGTCAGCCCATGAGGCAAGAACAGCCCCCATGATGCAGATACCGTTATCTGACGCAGTCACACTACGGCACAGGAACGTGTTATCTGATTAGGTCATAACGCTTGAGATCTAATTAGACAAGCGACATTCCTCCAGCCCCTGATAAGGCATACGACGTTCTCATAACAAATCAAACCTATGACAACCTGGAAAATCCGTGCGGCCATTGTTTTGATTTCACAGAGAACTTTAGTAAAGAATGTGCTAACGAGCAAGTCGTATGACATCTTTATTGACGTATCTATGTCCATCTTTACGTCAATCTCGGCACCTTTAAGGTATAAATATTGCCGATCTTGCCCTATGCAAACACACGCGTGGTGACAAGACGGAGCAGCCACACTTGCCGAAGCCGAGAGCAGAAGCAGACCCCGCTGGCAGCAGCCCCGCCTTCCTGACGCGCTGAGAGACGCGCTGCTATCTCAAGCCGAGAGACCCAGCACCGGCGCTTTCGGGCAGCCCTCGCAGGCAGCCTGGAATATCGAGAGCAGAGAAAGAGATACCATTCCTCATTCATCCTAAATTCCAGGTACAGAACTGAATAACCCCTCACAGAGAATTCTTTAGTTATACACTTGGCAAAACAAACTTAACTTAAACTGTAACTTTCTATTCCCGCCCACGCATTAGACTTAGGTCAGGTACACGGGGTAGGCGTATTTAGAAACACCAGTTGAGTACGTTTAGTCAAATGTATATGTGTATGTAAATATATTTTAATCATTTTAAACATCATATGGCTCAGAAACCATATCAATGTTTTTACAGTATTATTTTATACTATTGCTTTTAATGTATGCACTTTACTTAACTATAAGTATTGCAATAATATCGATCCATTTCTCTTGTACGAGAAAAGAGACTGATCAATAAATAACACCTTTTATTGAACACGCCCGTCTCTTCCTTTTCTCTACATTCTGATGAGACTAAGAATGCACGTACTGACTGAGTAAAATAATTGCCTTGTGCTCACACGACTCTCGAGATTGACTCTTGATTAGGGGAGAGCAAAGTTGTCATGTTCTATGGTTGTCAGAAACTAAATCCCTTCTTGTCTAATCAGGGAAGTTAATTCCTCCTTGAACATTCTAGAAAGTTTCTAGCGAACTCTGAGCTACGCTGGCAAACCCAAAAATTAAGTCTAGTATCGACAGTAGTAGACCTAGTTAACGTCTGGTCTAGGCCTTTACTGCTGTAGGTACTATTCCAATGCGCAGAGCCTATTGGGAAAATAGGAGCTACACTACACAACGACAACAACTCCACAACCCTGATCGATAACCTTGCCAACCTCGGACTGAAGCATCTCGTCACAACGCCCACCCACTCTACCGGCCACACGCTCGACCCTGTCTTCTCCTCAAGCTCGCACGTCTCCGTCAGCCACACCACCAAACTCCCCTGGACCGACCACCGCTGCATCCACTTCACCTTTCAGAAACCCACTGCACCCAACAGATCCCCCGACGCTGCTGGAGCAAAATCACAGAGGACCAACTACATGCAAACCTCGCTCTCAGCCCACCCACCGAACCCTCCAACACAGCCTCAGACTCTGGGGGTTTTCTGCAGCAGGGCGGCAACACCCTCGCCCCGCTGCAGAAACCCCCCACAGAGACACTAGCAAGAGGGTCAGCTGGTTCACCCCAGAACTCCTAGGCTCCAAGCAAGCCTGCCGGAAACTAGAGAAGAAGTGGCACAGCGAACAAACTCCGGACAGCCGTGCACCACACAAGGATGCCATCCGCAACCACCACCAACTCATCAGGGCAGCCAAGAGAACCTCATTCAATGACCACCTCGACAACAATGCACACAATAGCAAGGAGCTCTTCAACATCGTGAAGGAACTCTCCAACCCCAGCTCCAACACCAACGACATCCCGCCGTTGCAAGCCATGTGCAACTCCCTCGCCACCTTCTTCCACCGCAAGATAGCAGACATCCAAGACAGCTTCAACACCCAGACAGCCCCAACAGACAGCAACACAACAGACCCTCCGCACACCATCGACCACGACCCCCTGCTAGCCTGGGCCAGCGTGAGCGTCGATGACACCATCAAGACCATTAGCACAATCCACTCTGGCTCTCCGTCAGACCCATTTCCGCACTACGTCTTCAACAAAGCAAGCAGCTCCATTGCAGCCCATCTGCGCAACATCATCAATCTCTCCCTCGAGACCACGACCTTCCCAGAGAGATGGGAACACGCCGAGATCAACGCCCTACTGAAAAAACCCAAGGCAGACCCAAGAGACCTCAAGAACTTCCAACCCATCTCTCTGCTCCCCTTCCCAGCCAAGGTCATCGAGAAAATTGTCAACAGACAGCTAACCCAATACCTCGAAGAAAACAGAATCCTGGACCCTTCCCAGTCAGGGTTCCACAGCAACCACAGCACCGAGACTGCCCTCATCGCCGCCACCGACGACATCAGGATCCTGCTGGACAACAGTGAGACCGCAGCACTCATCCTCCTAGACCTCTCCGCCGCCTTCGATACCGTCTACCACCACACACTACGCGCACGCCTCCATGCCGCAGGGATCCGAGATAAGGCTCTGGAATGGACCACCTCCTTCCTCTCCCGCAGAACCCAGAGCGTCCACCTCACCCATTCCGGTCCAAAGTCTCCGAGAACATCTGCGGCGTACCACAGGGATCCTCCCTCAGCCCGACACTGTTCAACATTTACATGGCCCCGCTCGCACACGTCGCCCGTCAGCACAACCTCAACATAATCTCCTACGCCAACCACACTCAACTGATCCTCTCCCTCACCAAGGACCCCATCACCACCAAAGCCAACCACCACGAAGGAATGAAGGCCGTCGCCGACGGAATGAAGACCACCCGTCTGAAGCTGAATTCAGACAAGATAGTGGTCCTCATCCTCGGCTTCAATCCCTCAGCCTGGGACGACTCCTGGTGGCCGACGGCACTGGGAGCAGCCCCAACACCCACCGACCACGCACGCAACCTGGGAATCATCCTCGACTCAACGCTCTGAATGACCAAGCAAGTCAACGCCGTCTCCTCCTTCTGCTTCAACACCCTCCGCATGCTCCGCAAGATCTACAGATGGATCCCGACAGATACAAGAAAGACAGTCACACAGGCCCTCGTCAGCAGCAGGATCGACTATGGAAATGCTCTCTACGCGGGAGCCCCGACCAAGCTCATCAAATGACTACAACACATCCAAAACGCCATGGCACGACTGATCCTCGACGTACCACGCCACGGCCACATCACCCCCCACATGAGAAACCTGCACTGGCTCCCCGTCAACAAGAGGATATCCTTCAAGCTCATCCACGCACACAAGGCACTCCACAAGACCGGCCCAGCCTACCTCAACAGACGGCTCTCCTTCTACATCCCCAACCGCCAGCTACGCTCCCCCGACCTCTCACTCGCCACTGTCCCGGGATCCTTCTCCCACTGAGCCTACGACAGCCCCAAGACCTGCTGACCAGCAGGATGATGCTCAAGACCTGCTTTTCGATCAGGAGAGCCCCCCCCCAGCGCCTTGAGACCCTCGCGGGTATGTAGTGCTCCTTACAAAATGACTGATTGATTGATTGATTGACAGCCCCCCACAACTGGCTTCTAGGCGCTGATAGAACAAGTGAGGACATATGAGAACATTCCACCACTAAGATAAAAAAAAGAGTTCTCAAATGTTTGTCTCATCTAAGACAGATAGGAAGAGAGTTCCAGAGTTTAGCAATCCAGAAGATAAATTAACAACCCATAGCTCTTGCTCTCCTGATTCTGGAAACGGTCATAAGGAAGAGGTTATCTCAGGTCTCTGTGGGGCACTGTATGGTGTGAAACAATTAGTTATTTGGGTGATAGTCAAACATGGAGGTGCTAATACCTCCAAGCACCCACTACCTTAGGTGCTAAGTACACGGTACTAGTTACTGTGTGTTAGACCTGCATCCTTGGTGTGGTTTCCCCCTATCTTTTTGCCTCTACCTCCTGTATTTTTGATGCTGTGCTTGGAACTTTTTATCGCTAACAAAGGTACTGTGGCTAAAATGTGGCGCAACTGTGTATAAAGTTATCGCTAACATTAAGAACTCTTTTGCAACCATATTCTTGAACTGTGTATGTTGGATTTTTGTCGTTTTGGTCTTGTGCAGTTTAGTTTAAATACCTTTATTTTCCTAAACTGTTGTGGAGTCAGTTTGTGGTGTTTTCACTGTGTTACTGTGAGTGTTGGCACAAATACTTTACACATTGCCTTTGGTTAGCCCTGACTGCTCTTTCCAAGCTACCTAGAAGGTGAGCAGGGGTTATATTAGAGGGTTTCCTCCGTACCCTGACTAGAAGCAAGGGTCCCTATTTGGACAGTGGTACCTACCCCTGCTAACTAGAGACCCCCAGTTCTAACATTGTTGGTCAGCAGTGGGAATTTGAGCTTGTATTTGTACTAGACCCACAGTGATTGGTGTACATCACTAGTGAGTGCAGACCACTACGCCACCGCATACTACTGTTTTTTTTGGTTGGTTCTATTTTTGAGTAACACCTCTAAGCATCATGTATGTGAATGGAAAGGCACCCAGTATGGAGGCAGAATTAGAGTTTCGCATTGAGGATTTGTATTCTTACAAAGTTACACAGCTTCAGGAATTCTGCCACAAGTTTGAGTGCCCCATAAAGAGCGGCTACAGGAAGGATGAGCTGCAGAGAATCTTGAACGCCCATTGGGAGGCACAAGAGGGAAATGATGCAAGTACAGGGAATGGTTTTGAAATCACAGATCTGCCTGTGAGCAGAGTAGGCTCAAGGCCTAGCAGCAACCATTCCAGTAGAGGTTTCACTCAGGAAGAGTTAGAGGAGAACCAAAGAGTGAGACAATATGACTTTGAAGTCATGAAGATGAAAATGAAGCAATTGGAAATGGATAAAGAGAGAGAAAAGGCGGCGGAGGAGAACAAAAGTTCCCGCGCCTTAGAAGAAAAGAATTTGCTTCTGGCTCATGAGTTGAACATGAAAGAACTGGATCTTAAAGCCAGGGAGGTGGATGCCAGTTCAAATGGTGGCAGGGGCAGGGGGTAAAGTATATATTCCCACGGATCTGGTACAGAATTACCATATGAGTGAGGATATTTATGCCTGGTTTACTTCTTATGAGATTGCATTGAGAATGAATGGTGTGCCTGAACAGCATTGGGGGGCGGGCCTGTGGAAACATTTTGAGGCTTCTGGGAGGAGTGCTCTAGAGCCCTTAGAGATGGCAGGTGCCATGACCTACCCCAATTTGAAGGAGGCCATATGTCTCAGGTATGGCCTTACTCCAGAGCAGTATAGACTGCAGTTTAGAAACTCTTGGAAGAAAGAGTCTGAGACTTGGATAGAGTGTGTGAATTTGTACTCACGTGCACTGGAAGGTTGGATGAAGGGCATTAAAGTAACTGATTTTAAGGGGTTGTTGCATTTAATCAGTTGGGAGCACTTGAGTAGTCTTTGTGTTCCAGTGCTGCGCCAGTATCTTTTAGACAGCAAGCTGACAGACCCCATTGAGCTTGCTAAGGAGGCGGACCGCTGGACCAGTACCAGGGTTCACAGAGGAATTGTGGGTACCACAGCCAAAGTTGGGCAGGGTCCCCAGCAGAAGAGTGGGGGGGACAAGGGTAACCAAAAGGAGTTCTCGCCAGGGCCCCAAAATAGTTCCCAGGGAAAGGAATCCCAACCCCCCAAACCTAGACAGCCATGGCCCCCTAGGGGCAGGCGGGACAATAGAGATAACAGAGACAACAGGGCGCCGCCTATCTGCTATCACTGCAACAAGGTGGGCCACATAGCTCCTAAATGTCCCAAAAAGAATCCAGCACCCACTGGTGCTCCAGCCCCAGGGTTAGCAAGTGTAGCTTTGGGCGGGGATTTGATCCACCACTCCTTACCACCCTCAAGGAAATGGGTTGGTTGAAAGGTTCAACCACACCCTGAAAGGTATGATCATGGGCCTAGCGGAGCCCATGAGACGGAAGTGGGACGTCTTTCTTAAATGCCTGTTGTTTGCTTACAGGGAAGTGCCTCAGAAGTCCATAGCGTTCAGTCCCTTTGACCTCCTGTTTGGCCAACCTGTTAGAGGAACTCTCACACTGGTGAAGGAGGGATGGGAGAAATCCCGTGGGAAAACCCCCCAGGATGTGTTCAGCTATGTGCTGGCCATCCGCAACCAGATACAACGCTTCAGGAAGCTCGCTCAGGAGAACCTGGAAGCTAGCCAGTAAGAAATGAAAAGATGGTACGACCAGAATACCACTCTGGTCGAATTTCAACCTGGGCAGAAAGTGTGGGTGATGGCGCCAGTGGAGCCTTGTGCGCTCCAAGACAAGAGGACTGGGCCATATGAGGTGGTGGAACGCAAGAGCGAGGTAACCTACCTGGTTAACTTGAAGACTCCCAGGCAGCCGCTGAGAGTCTTGCATGTGAACTGCCTCAAACCACACTTTGAGAGGTCTGAAGTGACAATGCTCATGGCTACAG
This sequence comes from Lissotriton helveticus, assembly GCF_964261635.1. Lineage (NCBI taxonomy): Eukaryota > Metazoa > Chordata > Amphibia > Caudata > Salamandridae > Lissotriton > Lissotriton helveticus. Next base: position 1,854,158,275 of record NC_136065.1, read on the forward strand.
ATGCAGGAGGGGAGGAGGATAGTGGTCCTCTCCCTGACCTCCTGGCAGCTAAGGAGCAAGACGGGTCAGTGGATGGTGTGGTCCTCTCGCCCACCCTGACCCCAGAACAGCAAAGGGACTGTCGCCAGGTGTTGGGTCAGTTTTCCTCTCTGTCCTCCCTGACCCCAGGTGTCACCAATTGGTGTGTCCATGATGTGGACACTGGAGATAGTCTGCCTGTGAAACAGAAATTTTACAGGGTAGCTGACAAGGTCAGGGCCAGCATCAAGGAAGAGGTTTCCAAGATGTTGGCGCTAGGGGTGATTGAGCCCTCCAGCAGCCCCTGGGCTAGCCCAGTGGTCTTGGTACCAAAAGCTGCTGCGCCCGGTGCCACTCCAGAACTCAGGTTTTGTGTCGACTACCGTGGGCTCAATGAGGTCACGAAGACTGACGCACACCCCATCCCCAGAGCTGATGAGCTTGTGGATCGGTTGGGAGCTGCCCAGTACCTCAGTACATTTGATTTGACTTCTGGGTACTGGCAGATTGCCTTAACTAATGGGGCCAAAGAGAGGTCTGCATTCACAACGCCAGAGGGGCACTTCCAGTTCTGAGTCATGCCCTTTGGGTTGAAGAATGCCACTGGCACCTTCCAGAGACTGGTTAACCAGGTTCTGACCGGGCTGGAGGAATTCAGCACTGCATATCTGGATGACATTGCTGTGTTCAGCTCCACGTGGGAGGACCACTGGCAACACCTCTGTGAAGTGTTGAGGGCTCTGCAAAGGACAGGCCTCACTATCAAGGCCAGCAAGTGCCAGATAGGGCAGGGATCTGTGGTGTATTTGGGACACCAGGTGGGGAGCGGCCAGGTGGCGCCCCTACAGGCAAAGATTGATACCATTCTGGCTTCTGAACCCCCTAAGACCCAGACAGGGGTGAGAGCCTTCCTAGGACTCACCGGGTATTACAGACGGTTTGTCAAGGGGCATGGCACCATCGTTGCCCCCTTGACAGAGCTGACCTCAAAAAGGCAGCCCAAGAAAGTGAATTGGACCGAAGACTGCTTTTGATGCCCTGAAGACTGCCATGTGCACAGCACCGGTGCTCAAGGCGCCGACTTCTCCAGTGAGTTCATAGTGCAGACAGACGCTTCGGAGCATGGTGTGGGAGCAGTACTCTCACAGATCAATGACGAGGGCTGTGAGCAGCTTGTGGCTTTCATTAGTAGGAAGCTTCTCCTCAGGGAACAGAGGTGGAGTGCGATTGAAAGGGAAGCTTTTGCTGTGGTCTGTGCTCTGAAGAAGCTGAGGCCCTACCTGTTTGGGACTCACTTCCGTGTTCAGACCGACCACAGGCCCCTCAGATGGTTGATGCAAATGAGGGGTGAGAACCCACAACTGTTGAGGTGGTCCATCTACCTACAGGGAATGGACTTTATGGTGGGACACCGCCCTGGTACAGAACACACCAACGCTGATGGTCTGTCCAGATTTTTCCACCTTAGTGAAGAGAACTCCCAAGAGGGTGGGTAGTTCTCCCCACTTTCAGCTGGAGGGGACACGTGTTAGACCTGGCATCCTTGGCGTGGTTTCCCCCTATCTTTTTGCCTCTACCTCCTGTATTTTTGATGCTGAGCTGGATTTCGTTTTTGCTGGTTTAGATGACTTGGACACTCTGCCACAGCTGATCAGTGTCAGAGTGTAAGTGCTCCCTGTGTAAATTGTTATTATGATTGGATATACATGATTGGCATATTTGTGTCACCATGAAGTCCCTAGTAAAGTGCACTGGGTGTGCCAGGACTGGTGATGACAAATGCTACTAGTGGGCCTGCAGCACTGATGGTGCCACCCACATGAGTAGCCCTAAAATGGTGTCTCAGGCCTGCTACCGCAGTGCCTGTGTGCAGTCTGTGAACTGCCATGTCCTCCTGGTCAGTGTCCTCACTGACCAGGCCTAACCCTTCTCTTTCTGTGCGCATTGGTCACCCCTATGTAAGAATAACACTTTTAGAAAGCTGCTGTTCTCTTGTCTGACCTTTCTGTGTGCCTTGGCCTGTTTGTGTATTGACTGTCTGGTTTGAGAGTGACAGGGTCTGGGGATTCTCCAGGAGACTGGCTGAGTCAGCCCTAGGCTGAATGACTGCATTTGCAACTTGAGTGGAGGGAGGAGATAGCACCTGGGCCTGAATAGGGCTGTGCCTGCCTTTCACAATGCTGGCTCCACCTCCTGCTGGGTGGCTGACGGCCCTGCCCCTCACTCTGAAAGGAAAGGAGAAGCCAGGAAAACAAAGTGCTCAAGAAACACCCAGAACTGGTTCAGACCAGGCTCAGAGCCCTCCTGCAAAAAAGGGATCAAAGACTTTTAGGGGTTAAGTACAGGACCCCTGACAACAGAACATTAGATCATCCTGGAATCAAGAAGGAACCTCTGCCAAGGAAAAAGCTGAATCTGAAGAAGGAAGACTGTCCTGCTGTTGCTCTGCTGGACTGACCTGCTGTTGCTATGCTGCCAAGGAGAGGGGAAGGACTTTGCTGTTGTGCTGTGTCCCCTGTCTTGAAGGAATATCCAAGGGCCTGAGAAGAGCTGGCTCCCTGTTTTTGAAGTCTCAGGAACAAAAGGACTTCACCCCCAGCTTCTCTGAGCTCTGCTGAGAGAGCTCTGTCCTTCCTGGAGTGCTTAGCCCATATGTGGCGCCTCTGGAAGTTGTACCCGTGGAGGGGAGCTGGAAATCACGCTTTTAAAGATTTTGCTACAGAAAATCTATCGAAAACCCGGCTGAGCGTGAAAATTCCCGCCGCTACGAAGATCGAGCTCGTCGCAGCGCCTGCCGTGCTGCCCAAAGACGCCGCATCCTTCATTAGCGGGAAGATTTCCGCCGCTGCGAACATCGTCGCAGAGCCTGCTGTTGCTGGATGAAACCATCGCATCACGTTGCTGCGAGAATCGTCGCAGAGCCACCGCAATGAGGAGCTGGACCGCACATCGTCGCCCCGGAGATCGTCGCAACACCCGAGAATCGTCGCATTGTGCCTTTGCGGGAGAAAACTTCCTACAGAACCTACGCACCGGAATCCATACAAGTGGCCTTCCTCGCCATACAGACCAGATTCGTCGCAACACGCCCGCTGCTGCAGCGGTGCTGTCGCTAACGCCTCCCCAGGGTCTCAGGAGCAACGCATCGCTTGTTTCTCACCGCTATAGCTTCTGTGCTTGGAACTTTTTATCGATAACAAAGGTACTGTGGCTAAAACGTGACGCAACTGTGGATAAAGTTATCGCTAACATTAAGAACTCTTTTGCAACCATATTCTTGAACTGTGTATGTTGGATTTTTGTTGTTTTTGTCGTTTTGGTCTTGTGTAGTTTAGATTAAATACCTTTATTTTCCTAAACTGTAGTGGAGTCAGTTTGTGGTGTTTTCACTGTGTTACTGTGAGTGTTGGTACAAATACTTTACACATTGCCTTTGGTTAGCCCTGACTGCTCGTGCTAAGCTACCTAGAGCGTGTTCAGGGGTTATCTTAGAGGGTTTCCTCCTTACCCTGACTAGAAGCAAGGGTCCCTATTTGGACAGTGGTACCTACCCCTGCCAACTAGAGACCTTTTTGCCTCTACCTCCTGTATTTTTGATGCTGTGCTTGGAACTTTTTATCGCTAACAAAGGTACTGTGGCTAAAACGTGACGCAACTGTGGATAAAGTTATCGCTAACATTCAGAACTCTTTTGCAACCATATTCTTGAACTGTGTATGTTGGATTTTTGTTGTTTTTGTCGTTTTGGTCTTGTGTAGTTTAGATTAAATACCTTTATTTTCCTAAACTGTTGTGGAGTCAGTTTGTGGTGTTTTCACTGTGTTACTGTGAGTGTTGGTACAAATACTTTACACATTGCCTTTGATTAGCCCTGACTGCTCGTGCCAAGCTACCTAGAGGGTGAGCAGGGGTTATCTTAGAGGGTTTCCTCCTTATCCTGACTAGAAGCAAGGGTCCCTATTTGGACAGTGGTAATGCAAAGGGGCAATCTATTTTTCTGGTAGGCCTTATCAGATGCTGCCTAGCTGTCTTAGAGACAAATGGGTAACTGAGAGGCTCATATGAACGATACAGTGGGTAAAATCTATTTATGCTCTCTGTACAACATACCAATACAGTTGGATCTAGATGGTGTGTGTGCTCCTGAGCATATGTCTTGTTGAGAATGAGTCATCCTGCTAATATCAATCCTTTGTTCATTACAATAGATTCTATTAGGAGACTCTACTCGTGGCATCTCCTTACATTGTGGTTACGCGATTGTTCGTGATAGAAACTTATGGACTGTGAACCTACGAATTGGTGGGTTTTTAAAATTCAATCTGTGCCTACAACTACCCTTTAAAACTTTCTCTTACAGTTCACTTTATCTCTGGACAGGCACTAGGTGAAGGTTAAGACGCTTGCTTAGAGGAATCCAGCTTTGATCTATACACTTTTATGGGGGTGAATATGTGCTTAATCACTATCTTTGACCTTCACTAGAACTTTTCTGCTGGTACTAACTAGACAATCACTGAATATCATCTCTCCTCTTCTCTGACTCCTGGGCACTTAGAATGCTAAGAGATTTTGCTTCTTATACTCTGTTTTTATGGCCCCTAGTTTGGCCACAATACTGTGTCACGACTTAGCAATATTTCTCACCAGCAATTCTGTATAGTTTTTGTAAAATAAGAAGCATAATCTTTGGTTTTTACTTTTCCAGCCTTGAAAAAGTCTATGTTTAGACAAAACACGTGTTGGCAAATTCTATGCTGGGAACATCGAAATAAATAAAAATAAAACCAACTAGCAATACAACTATGAATCGTTTGTGATTAATTGTATTTGTTGTAAAGATATAATTAGTTTATTGAAAACGACATTTGAAAAAGTAATTACATTGCATAACTTGTGTTTGTTACACTTCTCCATTACATTCTGGATTTGCATATTGTTATTTGAGAGTGCTGAACCAAACTCCTTTCTCTAAATCAAATATTTTATTACACCTAACTATAAGGTTACTTTAACCTTTGTTTTCTCTGTGAATTTCTAGGTTTTGTGAGTGTATGTATGGGAGAATGACTTTATAATATATGTTGTGTTCTGATATTATTTTGTAAAATAATGTTTTTTTATTGTAACAAAACAGGATATGTTTCACAGTTTGCAAAATCTTTTAAAAATGTGTGTGAGTATTAAACAGATAAATATTCAATAGAAATGATTTCTTTGCTCAGTTATTGTAACTCTGGTATGAAGACATGTCACCAGCAATCGTATTTTGAGGTGTCTTGCAATGACAGGTCTGCATAGTAGATTGTGTAAAGGGACTGGCCTCTCTGCAGAGACCTCTCTCTGTAACGATGGGTGTGTGCAGTAGGGTATTGAGAGGGACTGGCATCTCCTTTCAGACCTGACTCTCAGATGACAGATATGCATAGTCAGGTGTGGTTAGGGACTGCCCTCTCCTTTTAGACCTCTCTCTCAGATAACAGGTGTGCATATTTGGTTGTGTGGCGGGACTGGCCTCTCTGCTAATTCTTCTCTCTGTAATAATAGGTATGAGTATTAGGGTGTGGGGAGGGACCGGACTCTCCTTTCAGACCTCTCTCTCAGATGACGGGTGTGCGTAGTAAGGTGTGTAGAAGGAGTGACCTATGGCTGAGACCTCTCTCTGTAATGATAAGTGTGCATAGTAGAGTGTGGGGTGAGACTGGGCTCTGCTTTCAGACCTGTCTCTCAAATCATGGGTGTGCGCAGTGGGGTGTGTGAAGGGACTGCCTCTATTTTGAGACCACTCTCTGTAATAATGATGGGTGTGTGTAGGAGGAAGGACTGGCCTCTCCTTTCAGACCTCTTTTTTAGATGATGGGTGTGCGTATAGGGTATGTGGAGGGATTGGTATCTCTGATGAGACCTCTCTCTGTAATGATAGGTGTGAGTAGTAGGGTGTGTGGACAGACTGGCCTCTCCTTCAAGACCTCTCTCTCAGATGATGGGTGTTGATAGTAGAGATTGGAGAGGCACTGTCCTCTCATTTCAGACCTCTCAGTCAGATGACAGGTGTACGTAGTAGGGTGTGGTAAGGAACTAGCCTCTCCTTTTTTACCTTTCTCTGCGATGATAAGTGTGTATAGTAGTGTGTGCGGAGGTACTGGATTCTCTGCTGACACATCTCTCTGTAATGATAGGTGTGCATATTAGGCTGTGTGGATGGACTGCTCTCTCCTTTGAGATCTCTCTCTCTCAGATGACAGGTGTTTCGTAGTAGGGTGTGTGGATGGACAGGCCTCTTCTTTGAGACATTTCTCCCAGATGACGGATGTACAATATAGGGTGCATGAGGAGCGACTGGCTTCTCCTAAGAGACCTCTCTCTCAAATATCAGGTGTGCATAATAGAGTGTGGGGAGAGACTACCATATGCTTTCATACCTCTCTCTTAGATGACAGGTGTGCATAATAGGCTGTGTGAATGGACTGACCTCTCCTTTAGACCTCTCTCTCAGATGACAGGTGTGTCTAGTAGGGTGGGTAGATGGAAAGGCCTCTCCTACAAGACCTTTCTCTCAGATGACAGATGTGCATAGTAGAGTGTATGGGGAGTGACTCACCTCTCCTATGAGACCCCTCTCAGACGATGGGTATACATAATAATGTGTGGGGAGAGACTGGCCTCTCTTTTGAGGCCTCTCTCTCAAATGACAGTTGCGCATAGTAGGGTGTGTGGATGAATTGGCGTATCCTTTCAGAACTCTCTCTCAAATGAGGGGTGGGCTTAGAAGGGTCCATGCATGGACTACCCTCCTCCCTGAAATCTTTCTCTCAAATGGGTATTATGCATAGTAGTGTGTTTGCACAGACTGGCCTCTCCTTTGAGACCTCTCTCTCAGATGATCGGTGTGTGTAGTAGGGTGTATGGTAAGTGACTAGTCTCTCCTTAGACATTTCTCTCTCAGACAACGTGTGCGCTTAATAGGGAGTGGGGAGGGACAGGCCTCTCCTTTTAGACCTATCACTATGATGACGACTGTACATAGTAGGGCAGGTGAAGGGAGTGGTCTGTGCATTCAGACCTCTCTCTCAGATGTTGGCTGTTGGAGTGGGATGTGTTGAAGAAGTGCCCTCTCTTTTTAGGCCTTTCTCTTTCTGATAAAGTGTGTGTACCCTGCATAGTAGGGTGTGTGGAGGGACTGGCCTATCTGCTGAGACCTCTCTGTAATAATAGGTGTGCCTAATAGGGTATGTGGAGGGACTGGCCTCTCCTTTCATACCTGTCTCTCAGATGATGGGTGTGTGTGTAGTAGGGTGTGTGGAGGGACTGGCCTCTCTTCTGAGACCTCTCTCTCTGTAATGATAGGTGTGAGTAGTAGGGTGTGGGACGGGACTGGGCTCTCCTTTCAGACCTTTATCTAGGATGATGGGTGTGCATAGTAGGGTGTTTGAATTAGTCTTAACTCTACTTACAACTCTTTCCAAACCAATGAGCATAAAGTGTAGAGTCTGATCAACATCATCTCAGTAAGATTCCTTCTTACAGTAACAAGTGTTCATAGCAGAGTTTATTCAAACATCGCCTACTCCTTCCTATTTTTCAAGATCCCACAAGAGTCTGGCCAGATAGGAACTTAAAAAAAAGCAGATTTAACCTTCTAATCTTCACAGCACTTATCTGTTACACACTACCTCAAAAACAATGACTACAACATGCAGTCCTGCTAATGGAGTTTATTGAGAACTTATTGACTCCTTTTTCGCGATCCTTCGATAGTCCCACAAGATAGTAACATTTAGTTAAAACAATATACATTTATTTTCTTCGAAGTAGTTATCCTTTAGACACCTCCTATCTAAATCTAGGGGGACAGCATGCCTTCTGCTGCCTCCTTATGTAGCATTTTTACTTCATTCCCACAAAGCCTCCAATTTTTCTAATGTCACAGTAAAGTCTGCCATTTAATTTTTAGCATTCCAAAAGCCAGCCAATCAGATCTCTTGTGAGACTCATGGGAGCCTCTAACTCCCGCAAGAGTATGAAGGATCATGGGAAAAAACGGGTTCTCAACCAATCACAGGGCTCCATTTTTGATTTTGCACTCTCGCAGGAGGATTGTGGTCCTCTCCCGAGCCCAACTGTCAAAATATACAATTAATTTTTACTCTTAAAATCTCAGAAACTAGCAAATGGATTTCCTCTAAAACACAAAAAAAACACAAACTGTGGACCAAGATCTAGCTTCCTGACAAGTTTGGTGTATTTCCATTCAGCAGTTTCTGCCAAAACTTGTCTTAAAGAATTCTATAGAAAATACATGTAAATTTTATGCTTTATGACCCCCCCCCCCCTTTGTGCTCTGCCTACACTGGACTGATGACCCCAAAACTTTGGACTGCAATGTAAAATTAAATGTCCCAAGTGGATGTTGAAAAGTGGCAAAAACATCCAATGCCAGTGTTATCAAAACCTTCAATTTGCGGACTTCCTGCTCCAACAGCGCGGCCCATCTGGGTCACAGCCAGATCGGACCAGCCGCCATAAATCCAACAAACACGGGTTACCCCAGTGAAGATGCCACTTGCAGGAAGTTGAAATATGGTGCAAACCTACTGCCTGTGATCCTCAATAAAGATGGAGTAAGCTCCCCGCGAGTGGCATCTTCACTGGGGTAACTCTCTTGAAAAGGGGATCCGGCTGTGACCCAGATGGGCTGTGCTGTTGGAGCGGGAGGTCTGCGAATTGAAAGTTTTGATAACACTGGCAGTGGATGTTTGTGCCACTTTTCAACACCCATTTGGGACATTTAATTTTACATTACAGTCCATGACCGGCAGCCCCCACTTGGGAAAGATCGCTGTTTTAAACTGCAAATACCAGCATGCTATTGTGCTCACTACCACTGGGGCAGGGCTACTAATATGAGCAGGTGTTGAGCAATGTGGTTGCTGTGCTTGGAATTGTGTTGCCTGTGAACAAGAATGAGAGACATTCGAAATGCGTCAGGCTGAAATAATTTTGAAATATGGAGCAAACCTACTGCCTGTGATCCTCAATAAAGATGGAGTAAGCTCCCCACAAGTGGCATCTTCACTGGGGTAACCCTTGTTTGGTGGATATATATAATATATATATATATATATATGAACCCTAAACAACCGTCACGGCTCCCACCAGACGACATGGCACACCGGCTGCGGACTGAACAAAGAAATTGAGCCGGTAATTGGTATCGCCGCCGGCATGCACATAATACTGCATGCTGGGAAATGCAGTTTACTACCCAAGGCAGAGGCGACTCCATGCCGTGTTTGTCAGGCAACCCACACTACTTTAGAAGGTGGGACGGACAATTGGGAACTGTAAGCAAGAAGAGACATAACTCGACCAGGGGGGCATTTGAAAAAGGAAAAACCCCCGAAACGCGTCATGCCCATGGTCTGATGAGAAAATAAAAGGTGGATGTTTCACAAGCCCCGTGTGCTGCCTGTTTCTTTCTGCTGGAGGAGACGTCTTGGGCAATATATATATATATATATATATATATATATATCCACGCTCCACTTGCACCTGCCTGTCGCACTCAAAGGCTGGTGCTGCTTGTCGGGGGTGCACCCGACACCAATATCCGCTCCAAAGACCCCTCACCGCACTCGTACGGGAATCAGGAAGCAGCACTCGCAGGGTAAATTCACAGTTAGTTTATTTTCAAAAAAACGCGCTTTCGGCACTCGGCCTTCCTCAGTAATGAAACGCGGAACGAGGCAACATTTCATTTTAAAACCATCACGTGTCTAGTCAAATCAACATAAAAATGGGACTCAATGCATGAAATTTGGCCGCCATCTTGTAACGGGTCTGTATCTCTGTTACGATATTATACATAGAGTAAAACAGTGAATCGCCTGAGATAATTTATAAATCTCTAACGATTCATGCAATTATACCGTGGCTCGAGGAAACATATAACTCCCTCACAATATCCATCTGGTGTACAATAACTATACTCTTAACATCAGACCTGCACCAGCGGTGCTGTTATGTTGCCCTGTATGGGCTGATAGCTCTCACAATTACAAACGGGGGGGGGGTTGGGGAGGGGGGAGCAGGGAGGGGGTGAGGGGGGGGAGAGGAGCAGGGGGGGGGGAGGGAGGGAAAAGACGTGATGGTTCACTATATTGACCAACCAATTGTATCATAATTTCATCATTCAAGAATTCATCCTAGAAAAAAATGTGTTAAAAGAACCTATGTATATATACAAATTATACATAGGTGGAAGCAATAAATGGTCAAACATCCTCAAACGGATATTGCATTTCAATCATATTAGATGAACAGCCAAGTCCTCATGCATGTTGAGTCCCATGGGCATTTTACTTTGCAGATCGATTATGTAACGCGACTCGAGTCGCCTGAGTTTCTGTAGTCTTTCACCCCCTCTCACACTAAAGGGGACAGAATCTAGACAAAAATATGTTAACAGATCCCTGTTACGTGCATGCTCTTTTTCGAAGTGTCTAGCTACAGGGTAGCTCACATCTGCATGTTTGGATCGCTCTTTGGTGCTCTAAAATCCTCAATTTCACTGGGTTCGTTGTGCTCCCAACATACCTTCTGCCACAAGGACATGTTAGGCAATACACAACGTATGGCGTAGAGCAAGTGAGGAATTTTTGTATTTTCTTCGGTTGTTTTACTCCTGGCACCATATATTGTACAGTGCGCTTACTCCCTTTACACGCCTTGCAGCGACCACAGGGAAAAAAACCCTTCATGGGTTCTGACTTGGGTTTAGGTTTGAACTCTTCATGGTGACTATGCACTAAATAATCTTTCAATGCTCTTGCCTTCCTAAAGGTCACCAAAGGATAAGAGGGTAAGTCATTCTTTATGACATTATCTGTCAACAGGATGTTCCAATGCTTACGCATAATGCGTTTAAGATCTGCAGCATTGCTGAAGTAAGTCGTTATAAGTCTAAACGTTCCCCCATCAGTTTTGGTTCTTTTGTCTTTTTTATCTTCCAGCAGTACTTTCCTTTCTAAGTTGGAAACCTTACTCAAAGCCTGCCTGAGTACCCCATCTTTGTACCCTCTTACTTTGAACCTTTGAATGCTGCCACTAGCCGCTTTGCGGAACTCCTGTTCAATGGTATTATTCCTCTTGATGCGGAGTAATTCTCCGTATGGTATACTATTAACTAGACTCTTCGGATGGCTGCTGGTCGCAAATAGAGTGGAATTTCCAGCAGTCGCCTTACGAAAGAGTTTAGTTTGCAAACTGCCATTCTCCACAAACACTGTCAAGTCAAGGTAATTGACTTCAGTTTTGCTCACTTCTCCTGAGAACTTCAAATTATTGTGGTTAGTGTTTAGTACTTCCATGTATTCTCTGGCCAATTCGACTGATCCTTCCATGATTATAAAGAGGTCGTCGATATACCTGTACCAACATTTCACAAGATCATTCCAATTTTTGTTGACTGGTGATATATATATTACTTACCTTAACCACTTGTGGTATATGCCTTTACCACACATGCCTTTGTGTTGTAACGGCATGCGTGCTAAAGGCATATGTGATGTAAAAGTATGCATTGTAACGGTAACGCGTTGTAACAGCACTTGTGTTGTTACAACCACGTTGTAATGGCATGCGCTGTGTTGGCATGCAATGTAATGTCATATATTCAGATTTAACAAAAGGTGTTTAACTTAAACCAGGATGCAATGGGTTAAATTTGTAAAGTAAGGTAATCACATTGATGGATGTAAGAAATCACCTCTTTTTGCATGTTCATCCTCATTTTTGTGGACTGATGCTGCTGATTTTGTTTTTAACGCTGCAAACAGTGACACTGCTGTCACTGAAGTCCAAACCCTAGTGGAAGTGCTCTGGACATGGTAGAAATTTCCTAAGTCCTTAATTGGCATTTTTAACTTCCAAGAAAGGGCATAGTACATGGTGCAGGAAATACACCAATGGAATAGAAAAGGTCAAAGTCACCTGTGGACTGCAGGACATGCTGTGCCATCCACTAGGCTGCCAAAGGAAACATGGCTTCAGGTTTCAGGCTATGTAACCTGACTTCTACAACTTTTAAACCTGCAGGCGAATCTGTCAAAATAACCCTTTTTGACAGGAAAGAACCCACATTTTAAATATTAAATCTCACCCTGAAGTAAACCTTGTATCCCGCAATGTAGGGTGCTTTGTGGCTAGTTAGGGCAAAAGGGGAATTTAATGTTGCAGTGTACCTACAGACATTACACCCAAAAGCTATTTTCACTGTGAAGGTCCGTAGCTGTCCTATGGAGTTCAGACTAAAATCATATATCTGCCAACTTTGGATTGAGATAAGTTGCTGAGGCAATTAAACCACAACGTATTATCATTTATTAAAAATCCAATTCATGTTTAATAAATATTTAGGAAAAGTGACTTTACAAAAAAATACATATGAGGGAAACTGGGTTTTTGTTGCAGTACCCACCACTTGGTGCCTCGTTTTTTATGCATCTTTGACTGAGGTTTACTGGGTCCTTGCTAATCAGGTTCCCAGTACCAGTGTTAATTTCCCTTAAACTGTACCACCATTGGCACAACTTCAGCCCCATATAAGTCCCAGTAAATGGTAGCCTTGGTATCTAGGGCATTGGAACTGAGGGGGGTCCACTAGGGCTGCAGCATGTATTATGTCACCCTAGGTACCCCTCACCAAGAGCATGCACATTGCAGGTGCAGGCTGCATGTCTTGGTGCAGACAAACAATTAAGAATCAACATGGCACACAGCCCTTTGTGCAATCCCCCCAGATGCTGCATGAGATATAGGTAAGCCACACCTACTCAAGGCCTTACAGCCCTAAGGCAGGGTGTACTATATCCCATGTGTGGACATATCTCCAAGTCCATTCTTGGAAACTGTAAGCGCACAGGGAAGCCATAAAGAGAACATGGACTGGATAATTGTCACTACGAGTTTCCCAGCTCCATGATGGCTTCACTGTACCAACAGATGTTTGGTACCAAACATCTTGCCTTAGTAAATCCTCACTGATGCCAGTGTTGGATTTATTAATACATGCACACAGAGGACACCTTAGAGGGGTCCCCTGAAAACCTACAAACTACTAGTGGGCTTACCAAATGGTCTTAGCTAGCCTGTCATCATTAGACATGTTCTGGTCTCCTGGGATGACAGTCTTCGCTCTCAGAGGCCAGGAACAAAGCCTGCTCTGTGCAGGGTGTTTCATACCTCCTCCATGCAGGATCTGCCGTCCAGGGTGGGAAGCTTCAAGGACATGCCACCTTTGAAATGCAACTCAGGTCTCTCCAGTTAATGGAGAATGCCAACCTCCCTGTTCAGACTCCCTTTTGAGGGGAGGACAGGAGGAAACATTTGTAAGAATAGAGGGTGTGTTCACAGTCTGCCAGCTTAAGTGCAAACTAACAAGAGCATGACACAAATGTCCATGTGAACCCGGTTATCAAGTATATAACTTGGAACATGATTTCACATGGAACTAATATTTTAGGGACAAAATATGATAGTGCAGGAAATCCAGGATGGATTCAATCTTCTAAATAACAGTAGTATTTTTTACAGAAAATACATTCTATGCAGGCATCCTCGGACTGGGAGCGTGCCGTCTCAAGCATTCAATCCTTCAATATAGCGATCAGCACTCAAAACTGAACTGACTATCCTGCACAGGCTCCCTCCATGGGAGTTCGCCCAACATGACACTTTCCACCTCATATGAATGGGGCCAGCGCGACAGGTTGAAGTCCATGGCTCTGCATTAAGTCAGCATTGGTTGAGACCGGAAACGGGAGACCATCTCACCACCATTCCCCAGGTTGACCCTTGTCCTGATGAGACCCTGTTTTAAAAAATAGATGTAAATGCATTTTGGCTGTTTTATGAAGCAATAACCAATAGATCAGTATATGTTTATTCAAATTGTCACTTTTCCTATTCTTGATGGTTTTTGGTTGATAAGACTTGGGGCTCATACTCACTGCTTACTTGATAATTAATTTTGTGACTCATGTTTTATGAAAGAATAAACTTTCTATTCGGCTGAATCAAATTTAATAATTTTGGAATACTGGCTGGTGTTTCTTTATAATTCAATGAGAACATAATTTCTTTTCTTTAAAAATACTACTGTTATTTAGAACATTAAGCCTATCCAGGATTTCCTTCAATATCATATTTTGTCCATAATAGATAAGTTCCATGTGAACACTTCTTCCGAGTTATACACAGTCAGCCAGCACCGTCCCTCAGGTGGAGAAGGTGATGTGGTACAAACTTTTCCAATTCCTCCATCTTGATATGGAAGGAATTAACCTATAAGGGTCAGGGTTATGCCTCTTCCCACGGGTAGTGGTCATCCTAAAAGTAGATAGCCCATTGGCTACTACCTGTCACTCCCTTGATGCCCTTAAATATAGTGTCTGAATTGCTGTATCAATGAGTGACTGAGTTTGTAACTGGCTGTATGGGTGAGTGAATGGCTGTTGTTTTAGCGGGATCTGTTTAAGTGAGTTGGTGCATGAGTGGCTGTATTGGAGAGTGAGTGTCTGTGTAAATGGCTGTATGGATGAGTGACCAGATATGGGAGTACTTTGGTTGAATGTGTGAATGGGTATTTAAGTGGTTGTATGGGTGTGTGAGTGCTTGTATAGGTGAGTGAGTGGCTGTGTTGAGAGGCAGTATGGGTGAGTGTGAGGGTGTGTGATTGGCTGTATAGGTGAATATGTAGGTGTGTGACTAGCTGTATGGGTGAGCGTGTGACTTTGTGATTGGCTGTATTGATGAGTGACTGGTTGTATGAATAGCTATATATGTGAGTGAGTATTGTGGGAGTGGAGTGGGTATGTGAGTGGCTCTATGGATAAGTGAGTGGTTGTGTGAGTTGTTGTATTGGTATGTGAGTGAGTATGTGAGTGGCTGTATGGGCATGTGAGTGGGTGTGTGAGAGGATGTACAGGAGTGTGTGTGGGTATGTGAGTGGTTCTATGGATGATGTCATCAGTGATGTCATTTGAGAAGTTATTGGGGATGTCATCAGTGATGTTACTGACCATGTCATGAGTGATGTAATATTTGAGATCATAAGCAGTATATTGCAGAGGTGTAAGTCAAAGTAAGCTTAGGTGTCTATAACTGCTGAATTTCTATGGTTTTGTATCAGTGAAATCTGAGCCTAATTATATTTTTAAATCCTGTTTCCTAACTATAACATCCCTGTAACCTTTCTTTATTTCAGTGGATTTGTTGGCACCTATGTTGTTCCTCTTATGTTTAATGGTATTTTTTAAGTGTATTGATGTTTACTTTGCTGGATGATATAATCTGTGATGTCATTTGAGATGTCATCAGTGATGTCATTGACCATGTCAGGAGTGATGTAATAATATGTGAGTTTATAAGCACTACATTGTTGGGGCATAAGTTATCGTTAGCTCAGGTAATTATAACAGCTGAACTGCAATGGTTTTGTGTGTGTAAAAAATGTACCTAACTAGAACATCTCTGTAACCTTTGTTTTTTCAGTGAATTTCGAATTTTTTTAATACTCTGTCTTAACTATAACATCCCTGTACACTCTATTTTTTCTGTGAATTTCTAAACTTTGTTATACTATAGTGTCCCTGCAATCCTTGGGTTTTTTAGTGGATTTCTAAGGTTGTTTTAATTCTATTTCCTAACTATAACGTCCTTGTAAGATTTTTTATAGTGAATTTCTAAAAAAAATGTAATGCTTCTTCCTACCTATAATGTCCCTGTAACCTTCGGTTTTTAAGTGAATTTCACCACTTTTGTTTTATATAAATTGTACTACAATTTGATCCATAAGTTCAATTTAGAACCATACATTATATAACTTTATAAATAAATTTTATTAACACAGTATACAATTTAAACTAAGCAATTAACAAATAAACATAACATAACTTATTTTACAAATACAAACCTTTTTTTAATGTTTTTAGTGATTTAGTGTCACATCTCTCTGGAGACAGTCTCTGCAACAGAGCTCCTTTGTACAATTTATTTTCCTTCAAAAGAAGAGAATATCCATGTTAATATCTCTTCTGCTGAAAATAGAAGAAAATGTAGAGAGTAGGGTGAAAAAGAAGAACACCTACCACTTCCAGAATAATTTCAAAATCCCTATATGCAGCAAGAAACTGCCATGAGATACATTGCAGATGTTTGTACCCAGCACATCATCCGTTTCAAAACATCTGAAAACCTTACATACAAGGACGTACCAGAGGATGATAACAAAAGGCGGAAGGTGATGGATTATCATCACTAGTTGGACTATTTTGCCACTTGACCAAATACTTACCATTCTCACTGTTGCACCAAAAACTGCAAGTCATTGTGTGAAAAGTGATATGCCAGTCCAACTAGATATATCATCTGTTCCCCACTTTATAGATGCTGTCAAGAAGCATAATCCTTAATATTTTTTTTCAGCTGATCCTTCCGTTTTACATTACTATTTAGACACAAGTAGGTATCTGCAAAGCAAATATATAATACATTTAATTTCAGATCACATGCTATTAGATTACACACTGTAAACAACTGAATAGATACATGAGTGGGTATAGCTGTGTGTAACAGGCTCTGTAAGTGTCAGAACTCAAGTTCCTCAGGAGCAGTACCTTCAAGACGTCCACCTTCAGGCAGCCCCGACTCTGAATGAAACAATACAGAGTATCAGGATGGCCAGACGGGGGGAGGGTAAGGAGGGGCACTGCGGGGAGGGAGATCTGAAACGATAGAGGCTGTTGTGGTCCACAGGCTACAATCTTTCTAAGATGTTAATTGTGAAATTGTGAAGGCTTAAAAAAAAGATCAAAACACTTCTGCTACTGTGCTAGGTTTAAATACACCCTAAGCTCTAGAACATTAATAGTATGATTGTTATTCCTTATTAACATCACATATGTATTCCTAACAACATATACTGAGATCTAATCAAGCCTTCACAGAAATAAAACACAAAACTTAATAGTTCTACTTATAAAAACATGTGCCCAAACAGTTGAAAGACTCCTTCTTGACAAATATTTCACAAACATTAACCGGCTATGCAAATGAGAATAAAACCTTTTCTAAGGTTACAAGGTTAGACTTTGCTTTCATAACATTTGTCCTTAGACTTCGTAACACTTGAGTCATTTTCTTTAATTTAGAAGCCACTGCTGGAAGAAGTTCCTCAGATCTTGATATTTCAGAAGGTAGAAAACGAGGGTGATAACCATGATTAGCAAAAAATTGAGACATCTTTGTGGAAGAATGACAGAGATTATTGTAAGCAAATTCTGCTTCCCATAGCAGATCCACCCAAGAATCTTGTCTCTTTGATAAATAACATCGTAGATAGGTTTTGAGGATTTGGTTCACCCGTTCAGTTTGACCATCTGATTCCGGGTGGAAACTGGTAGACAAATAGCTTTGAATGTGGAGAGCGGAACACCATGCCCTCCAAAGACGTGAAGGGAACTGAGTCCCTAGATCTGAAGTGATGGATCTTGGAAGACCATGTAATTTTACAACATGTTGTAACAATAGTGAAACCACTTCAGATGCAGTCGGTAAGCTATGGCAGGGTACAAAGTGAGCCATTTTAGATAATCTGTCAACAATCACCAGAATTGTAGAATAACCTTGATCTTTTGGAAGATCTGTGATAAAATCTAAAGAAATGTCTTCCCATAATCCTTGAGGAGTTGGTAGTGGCAAAAGATATCCAGCTTTTTTCTTATGATCGGATTTAGCTCTTGCACAAACTTTGCAATCTTTTACATAGTCAATTGAGTCTTTTTTCCATTGTGGCCACCAGAAGTTTCGTTGAACGAGTTCTATAGTTTTACTTTGACCAGGATGTCCAGCTAAAGAGTTGTCATGACACCATTGTAAAACTAGTTGACGTACTGACTTTGAAGGTAAGTACAACCTTTTGTCTTGAAAAGGTAGATTGTCTTTAATGGTTCTTACAGGTTTTTGTTTTACCCAAAGAATCAAGTCTTTTAATGGCATTTGTTTTTGTATTTCTTCAAAAAAAATGTAGTGTTTTTGTTGCACCAATGACAAGATTCGGGTCAATCATAGGTACTGCTTGTTGTGATTTAGATTTACCCAAATTTTCTTCCTTTAGGCGAGAAAGAGTATCAGCTTTTGTATTTGCACTCCCAGGACGAAACGTGATTATGAAATTGAACTCAGCAAAAAAAAGTGTCCAACGAAGCTGTCGTGGAGTTAAAGCTTTTGCACATCTTAAGAATTGCAGGTTTCGATGATTTGTGAATACTGTTATCGGAAATTTAGCCCCCAACAAATGATGACGCCATTCCTTGAAGGCAGATCGGATGGCTAGCAAATTCTTTTTCTGCCACGGTGTAATTTGCTTCTGCTGGGAGGAATTTTTTGGAAAGATATGCCACTGGATGAAGTTTGTGGGTATCACAATTCCGTTGAGAAAGGATGGCCCCAATCGCTGTTTCAGAAGCGTCTGCTTCTACAACAAAAGGTTGTCTTGGGTCTGGATGTTGGAGCACAGGAGCTGTTGTAAATGCCTTCTTTAGTTGCTCAAAGGCCACTTCTGCTTCTGAAGTCCAATGAAAAGTTACCTTTTTCTGAAGCAATTTGGTTAAGGGGGTAGCCAAAGTGGAAAAATGGTGAATAAATCGCTGGTAAAAATTAGCAAAACCCAGAAATCGTTGGATGTCCTTCACACATGTAGGAGTTGGCCATTCCTGAATGGCTTGAATCTTTCGATCAGCCATAGTGATGCCTTTTGGAGTTAAGATAAACCCCAAGAATTCCACCTTAGTTGTATGAAATTCACATTTGGTTAATTTTCAAAACAAACCATTGTCTTGTAAAGTGCGCAAAATTGTTTTAACATGATCTTGATGTTCAGACTGTGAGGTAGAGTAGATCAAAATATCATCGATATATACGATGACAAAACGATCCAAAAATTCCTTTAAAACGTCATTTACAAAAAATTGAAAAGCCGCCGGGGCATTACAAAGCCCAAATGGCATGATGCAATATTCAAAAAGTCCGTAGCGAGTTCGAAAGGCAGTTTTCCACTCATCTCCAGCTCTTATTCGAACGAGATGGTACGCTCCTCTTAGGTCAAGTTTAGTGTAAATAGTGGCTGCACGTACTTGGTCCAAGAGTACCGATATTAAGGGTAAGGAATATCGTTTTTTTACAGTGATGTTATTTAAGGCGCGGTAATCTAAGCACGTGCGCAGCTCACCATTGCTCTTAGGGATAAAAAATAGAGGAGAGGCTGCTGGAGACTTAGACGGTAGGATAAAACCATTCTGTAAGTACTTATCCAAATACTCCCTCAAATGTGTATTCTCTTGCTGGGATAAAGCATATATACGACAGCACGGGACTTTGGTTCCCGGAATTAAATCTATTTCACAATCATAGGTGCGATGTGGTGGCAGAATCTCAGCCTGACTTTCACTGAACACATCACGAAAGGGTTCATATATTGAGGGTAGAACGGTATTTTGTTCTGCTGCGGTGGCTATTCTTTGCTCTAATGGTGAAAGATCGCCCGTGTTGGATAAAAACTTTGATCCTGATGTTTGTACTGGTGACTCTTTTTGCAAACAAACGTGGTTGCACCAATCCGAAGTAAAAGCTATGGTTCTTTTAGCCCAATCTATTAACGGATTGTGAAGGGTTAACCATGGCATACCCAGAATTACACCAAATTGTGGCGCATCAATAAGATCGAAGCTAATACTCTCTTTATGACAAAGGTCTTGTAAACAGCAAGTCATATTTATAGATACAGTAGTTCGTGTGATGGGACCAGATGTCAATAATGTTCCATCAACAGCCCGAACATTTTCTGGTCGAGCCTTAACAAGTGTTGGAATAGTTAGTTTATGACATAATGAGGAATCAATGAAATTCCCGGTAGCTCCGGAATCAACCATGACCGTGAGAGTTTCTTGAAAAGTTTCAACTTCAAACAGAACGTTCATGGACAGATGAGGAACTGCACTTTGTAATGTATTGGCCAAAGACTGTTCAGGAGATTGACTTGAATCTCTCGAGAAATACTCCTGTTCGTTTCCCGAGCTCTTTAGTTTCCCTGACTTTTTTCTGAATCTTTTTCGACAAGAGTGCCTCCAAGACCTTTGGGTTTATTTGGACACTCTCGAACAAAATGTCCTTTCTTGCCACAGTGTAAACATTGTCCGGCCCTACGACGTTGGTCCTTTTCTTCTTGTGTTAGAGGTTTTCTAATTCCCCCTATGTCCATAGGTTCTACTGAGTCTTGATGAACAGCTACTGGTCGTTCTTTTGTTCTAGAAAAAACTCGAAACTCAGGTCTTCGTTTGTCCCCTTTTCGATCTGCAATTCTGTGATCTACTCGTAATGTTAAAGCAATTAAATCCTCACAAGTCGTGGGTTGAGGATCGATGGGAGCGATTAAATCTTTCAAGTCGTCTCGTAGCCCTTGATAAAATAGGGCCGCCTTTTTATCTTCTGGCCATTGGGTTTCAGCAGAAAGTCTATTAAATTGAGTTAAATAATGCACTAAATCTTTATTTCCTTGGCGTTATTCCAATAATTCACGAACTGCTGATCCAGTAATGGTTCTTCTGTCAAAAACTTTTTCAAATTCTCTTTTGAAAGCATGCCAATCATATAACAATGGATCATCGGTGTTCACCAAGGGAACTGCCCACATCACCGTATCTCCACTTAAATAAGAAATTAAAAAGGCGATCCTAGATTGAGCATTCGGAAAGGCCGTTGGCCTGACCATAAAATGTAACTGAACTTGGGTTAGGAAGGTCTGGAATTTGTTAGGTTCTCCAGCATATCGTTCTGGAGAGGCTAAAGGCACGGTTTGAGGGACTGTCACAGAGAATGTTGGTGAGGTGGGTAAACCAACTGAAGGTTGAGTACCTGAAGGTGGCGTTGTATCTGAACGTCGCTGTATTTGTAATTGAGCTACTTGATTTGCCAAAGCTGCGGTTTCGGCTCTGGAAGCTGCTATTTCTTTTTGCATTTCACCTAAGATTTTACATATGTTATCTAAAGAGGCCATCTTGGCGGTACTTCTCAGGAGGAACGAAAATCCGTGGGCGGATTATTCTGTCAGAACTCAAGTTCCTCAGGAGCAGTACCCTCAAGACGCCCACCTTCAGGCAGCCCCGACTCTGAATGAAACAATACAGAGTATCAGGATGGCCAGACGGGGGGAGGGTAAGGAGGGGCACTGCGGGGAGGGAGCTCTGAAACGATAGAGGTTGTTGTGGTCCACAGGCTACAATCTTTCTAAGATGTTAATTGTGAAATTGTGAAGGTTTAAAAAAAAAGATCAAAACACTTCTGCTACTGTGCTAGGTTTAAATACACCCTAAGCTCTAGAACATTAATAGTATGATTTTTATTCCTTATTAACATCACATATGTATTCCTAACAACATATACTTCGATCTAATACAAGCCTTCACAGAAATAAAACACAAAACTTAATAGTTCTACTTATAAAAACATGTGCCCAAAGAGTTGAAAGACTCCTTCTTGACAAATATTTCACAAACATTAACCGGCTATGCAAATGAGAATAAAACCTTTTCTAAGGTTACAAGGTTACATCAACTATTCAGGCCTAAAACTAATGCAAGAGAAACTCAGTCTTTTGCAAAAAACGATCGTAGGATTCTCCCTTTAGGCTCCAGAGAAAACTCCAAAACGAGTTAAATGAACTCTGTGATAAAGAATAAAAGTGTACGATCCTTACCTCAGGATGACCAAAACGAAATACCTGATCTTTTTCTTTGACCGGTAAATTGCCAAAGGAGCAGCGGAGAACTTCAGATGAAAGCAGGCTCGAACCGCGATCCCAGGATAATCCGCATCGGCAAAAGGGCGCGGTTCCTTTTTATACGTGGTAGAAGGGAAAGACGGTGGCCGCAACAGAACACCATCCCAATGCGGTACAGAGCGCGAAGGAAGAATGAAAGGTGCACAATGTACAAAATGTGCATGTATGGGTCATGAAAATAGGGCGAAATAGACAGTGCACAAAGAATGCTTAGGAAAGGGTACTGACAAGAATAAAAACAAGGCATCACATTCATTAATAGATCCAGACATGGCACATAAAAATGATGCATAACAAAACATGTGTATATCACAGGTTCTAACAAAAGAGATACTGCTGACAGCATGCACAATGACAGTACGATGAACACTGAGGGGTCATGAGGACTCTGAGGGGTCATGACAGTAAGTGTCTGAGTAATGGTGTCTAAATGGGTATGTAGTGGTTGTATGGATTGGTAACTGGATTTGTTAGTGAGTGTTTGGGTATGTAACTGTGTATGGAAGTGGCTCTATTAGTGGTGGATACATAAGTGCTGTGTGGGTGTGTGATTGGATGTGCAACTGCTTCTGTCACAATCTAACTGGGTGTTCTCAGGGTATTCCACCAAATATATGACATAAGGGATCAAATGTCGAAATCAAATACAGAAAGAGGGAGCCCCGGGCCCAAGCAGCATACACCCTGCTGTCTTCAAATATAACCAAGATATTTGGGACGAAATTCTGGTACCAGTATTTGCAGAAGTTAGGAGCACGCAAATTATTCCCGCGTCCTGGAAGGGGTCGATTATATATCTGATATTTAAAGGAGGTAATAGATCGCTCCTGGCAAACTACTGCCATATAACAATATTGGATTTCGATGCCAAATATTTTGTCGGAACTGTGCTGGAAGAGTTATCATCATGGTCTTCTATATACAACATTTTTCCATATAATCAGACTGGGTTTATAAAATCCACCGGCACAATCACAAATATTTTGGCAATTTCCTTACTTATGGACGCTGCCCTGCTTCTAAATAATTATTATACTTCTACTATATGGATTTTAAATCAGCCTTTGACTGTGTAGACCGAGGGAATTTATGGTGGAAGTTAACAAATTGGAATATACCACAAAATCTTTTAAATATGTTGATAATGATGTTTAGCGACACATGGGTTCAAATCAAAATAGGAGCAGGCATGCATCTTTCTCGGAAGATTCAAACCTCTCGAGTCCTAAAACAAGGCTGTGTTTTGGCACCAATCCTACTTAATCTTTCCTTGGCAGACTTCACGGAATCATTACAATCATGTCATTCTCATTACCCGAAATTAGGAGCAACATCAATATCAAGCTTCTTATATGCTGACGATGTGCTATTGGTAAGCCGTAACCGCTTGGATCTCCAACGACTCCTTGACACAATGATGACTTATTCGGAAGCCAATGGCCTGCAGATCAATTTTGGCAAAACAAAAACCATGTGTCATAACGTTAAGAAAACACAAACGCAGGCCTGGTTTATGTGTAAAGAGTGGCTGAAAAATGTAGACGAATACAAATACCTTGGATAATTATCGACAATAAAGGGAGCTTCTCTGCGCAGAAGTCGGTGATCCAAAAGAAAGGCTTGGTTCTAGCTAAAGTATTTAAAAATCTGAAGAAAAGGGTAGCCGGACCCTCCTTGACACTACTACTGGAAGTTGTAAGTGCAAAACTCCATCCAATGATTTCATATGGAAGCAAGGCTTTAAGAGTTCAGGATGCAAGCACTTTGGATAATGCAGCCTCTTAAGCTTACAGAACTATATTCTCCTTGCCAAGTTACACCTCTCTGACTTAGATAAGGCTAGAATTTTGATTGGTCAAGCAGTCACTAGCTAGATGCAGTGCATACATAATATGCTGGAATAAAATCAGGAAAATCAAATCGAACTCATTGAATCATATTTTGTGGAATAAACTACAGTATCGCCTTACATCACCAGGAAAAGAGTATTTGCAAGAGTCACTTGCTCTTACAGGTCTTGCACAGCTTTGGGATACGCCAATTAATCTACACGCCTTTAAGCGTTTGGTTAAGAAGGCACTTAAAATTCAATCAGCTATAGATGATAAAGCCACATTAACACAAAGGGCACACGGGTGGATGACATTAATTAATTTCAAGTCTATTGCCCTACAAGATTATTTTGCCACGGGTCACCCAGCTTTCATCAAGCAGCAAGTTTTAAGAAACTGACTGGGACTATAACCAGTTAAAAACACATGGCACCTTGGTCACGTGGAAACCTACCTGCCACTTGTCGCCACTGTGGGAGCTTCAAGGAAGACCTGCTTCACTTGGTTTACTCCTGTAACACTGTAATGGCAATGACAACAACTGTTTCTAATCAAAGAGGAATTCCAACAAGAGGACAGGCAATTTTAGCCTGTTTTGACCCAGGGGACCCTCAGTTAAATTGGTGTTTCGTCACATTTCTACTATTAGGGGTAGACTTGTTGACTTTTTAACTTAAATCCCCCTAAGGTAGACAAATGAACTGAAATATTCCCCTTTGAGTGTACTTCCAGCATTAAATTGTGACCTTTACTTGCCTTTCATTACTTGATATATTTTATATTGAAACTAAAGATTTTACAATTGGAATTTAACAGTGTCTTATCATGTTTTACTTTGTAAATGTATACGTCATTATTCAATGGTCATATTTTCTTTGAGGAATAATACAGTGTTTCCTAAGGTTTGTCAGAGGCAGATTTGCTGATTAATGGCAGATAAATGAATTGAAATGTTCTTGTTTAATAGCATTTCCAATTTTAAAGATGTAACTATCTGCCTCCTATTTTTTGTCATATTTTAATAATTTGAGTCGTAAGATTTAATTATTGGAATTATTAATTTTCTTACTATGTAAATATGTATTATCTCGTACAACTTTTATTGCAATGGTTTTAAATAACCTTGCAACTGTCTAAATAAACTTAAACTAACTGGGTGTTTGAGTGGCTGTATGGTTTTGTAAATAGGTATGTTAGTGGCTGTATGGGTGGGTGACTGAGTGTAAAACTAGATGCATGGGTGTGTAAGTGCATGAATAACTGACTGTCTGGGTGCTGCGTACATGAATGGATATAGAGTTGTGTGAGTAGGTGTGACAGTGCCAATAGGGGTGTGTGAATGACTATGCAAGTGGATGCATAGGTGAGTAAATTGGTGTGACTAGTTTTATGGGTGTGTGACTGAGTGTGTCAGTCACTGTCTGGCTATATGAGTGGTGGGTGCATAAGTGCTATTGTGGGAGTGTAACTGGGTGTGTAAGAGCCTGCCTTACTGTGTGAGTGGGTGCAAATTACACACTATTAAATTGCCTACTATAAGCAAGCCCCCACATCTGATTTCTAACACATTCATTCATACTGGATTAATAAAATAACTATATTTTGGGTACAGGAAATCTTTTTCCTTCTTTGTTGCTCACTATATTTTAGTTAATATTCTAATCCAAGCTCCCTTCTGTTTTGTATTTTACTGTAGTGTCAAGAAGCTACACATTTTCCTTCAGCTTATATACACTCACACTTTTTTATTTACTTTTTCACATTACCACCTAATTATCATACCTGAAAAATCTCTTTGATGTGGTCCAACTTTCACTATAATATCTGTTAACATCTGTTTTCACTCCAAATCTCAACTCAGAACTATGGCAATCCTTCTCGACTTTAAGTAGAAAAGCAGCTAAAATGGCTACCCTTCATCATGTGCTCTTACCCCAACTCCTATACTTAGCAAATCACAGACTTCCTTTCATCTTTTATTTTTGTTAACCCAGTCCACTGGTCACTATTTTTAACCTTTCCATGTTTCCTGTTAAGAAACCCAATTTGGTAAAGTTTTCACTGATCTGTAGATCCACCACAGCACTCAGAGTGGCCCTCGTGTGCGGTGGATCCATGGATCCATACAGAAGCCCATAAAAGCCTTCAACAATTTGCTGGTAATGCTTCTTACTTAGTCTAGTTTAGTTTGTAGATTTATACAGCACAGCTTATGCCCATGAGGGTAACCAGGCGCTGTCCATGGGCATGGGGAGATCAAGTGATTTGCCCAGAATCACAGGATGTTGAGCTGATGCTGAGACTCAAACCTGGAACCCCAGCTCCCAAGTCGGCAGCACTGGCCGCTGTGCAACATCCTCCTGCCAAATTTATGTTTCACATAGGAAAATAGTGTAAATTACAAGGCAAACACTCCAATACTAAGCAACTTTTGTACACAAGTTTTCTTTTCAGTTTCACACTGAAGTCTCTTTTGTTGCCCTCCCCCCACACTCTTTTAGCTCTGCTTCAATAGTAATCATGTTTCCACTAGGCTCTGCCTACCAGCAGGTGAACATTTCACAAGACCTTCTCTAAACTGCATACTAGCTTCACATTATATGTAGCAGGTGTGGTTGACATTTAGGAATTCCAATCATATCCCCAAAAAATAACTTTTTTTAAATTTTTCAAAAGCCAATCACAGAGGTAGTTACTATTTTTAGTTAAAGTCACTACCTAATGTTAGTTCCCTGCACATCTCCCTCCACCATACATCCAAATATGTTGTTTTATATTTTACTTGCTGTCCTCCATTTTAACTGCCTTTCATCTTCAAAACTGCCTCATTCTACTGCATCTTTTTTCCTGTGTGCTACTTCTGCTTGTCCCCAAAATAGTCAGAGTCTGGATTGTGGGTCATAGTCCTGTGTTTTGGTCCAGAGAGGGTGCTAGAAAATGTGTCATTAACACGGACCTAGATTTATCTAATGTAGACATTACTTAGGTTGGCCAGAGAGGGTTAAAGTGACATCAATTGCTGCCTTTGGTTGAAAGCATTGCCGATTGCCAACATCCATACCTCACAATTGTACACTGTGATGCCAATGACATAGGCACACTTCCTGGGGTAGGACTGAAAATTCTTTTGAAGGATACCTTTGGTAAATTAATGGCACTTTGTCCCACATACTGCCTTGGGGTTCTCCAACATTTGCCAAAGATAGAAGTGTCAGTAGTCAACTGAATTTTATCCACAGATAGAGAACTCAGGGAAATATGTCTGTTCCTGCATTCCTCCGAGACCACATCATGGGCTCTATATACCACACTGACTTACGCTTTGATATGAATGGACTATATGGAAAATACGTCCATTTCACAGACAGAGGCAGCAGGGTGTTCCTCAACAACTTGAAAGAATGCATGCTGTCCTATGTGTAATTATCATCTGCACATCATGAACACATAGGCTCTTTTCAGAGCCAACCCTTTCCCAAACACTGGTTCATTTTGTTTTCAAATCCTTTTATTTAATTTCTCACTCGGATCACCAACTAAAAGCACACATTCAGTACAGAAAAGGAACACATTTTAGCTTCACAATGGATCCGCAGATCTGTTTGTAACCAAAAACACTTATTCAAAACAGCAACAGATTTAATGTAGTGGGTGTGTGAATGGCTATATGGGTGTGTGAGAAAGTGCACAAGTCTCTATGTGGGTGTATGAGTGGGTACAATCGGTTTTCACCAGAGTCATGAAAATGCAAGGTGTTTGCACAGCGCAAAGTGGAGTCACATATAGAGCTGATAGGAAATGAGTGATGAGGTACGTGCTGCAAGGGAGCAAGTGGCATTGAAAATGTTTACGGAAACAAGCTCTGTGAATCAAGCTATAGGAGCAAGTACTGTGGCAGTTGGATATAGCAATGACTTTTAGAAAAATCTGCAACTGTTTGAGAAGTTGAAAAATGAGAGATCTCTTGTTGGTGGAAGAGTGCTTCTTTGAAAAAATACGTACAGGTGGGTCGTATCCCAAAGGGGTTACAGATTATGATAACCCCAACGTATGAGCTCTTGTGGGAGTGGGCTGTACATAATGTCAGGAGCTCTATGGGAATGGTCCACATTTTAATCAAATACGCAGAAATCAAGAGAGTGGAAGTGATTAAAAAAAATTAAGATCTAAGCATTATCCTGGATAAGGATTTAGAACAAGTGAACATTTCTAAATTTTAAAATGAATTGAAAGGATGTTTGATGAAACATGAGCATAGAATCAAGGAGAGAAAAGCCAACAAATTCTTGTGTGATTGCCTAGATTACCAGAGAGGCCAGATCTATACATTTGTGAAGCATTTTGATACGATAAGGAGACAGAGAATACATTAATAAAACCCAGCAAGATTCTTCTTGTAGTGAGGTTAGCTCCGACACACGGTCTGAAGGGGAACATGAAGACCTCGCCAGGGGTGCAGGAGGAGCAACGCACTTCTTAGTCTCAGATGAACTGCGTTTTTTACAACAGGTTCAGTAAACAGATCACAGAGCAGTAAGAGGGTGAGGAAGACCATGAGGAGAAGGAAACAAAGTGAGGGCAAGGGCAAAGGAGGAACACGAGGAAAAACAACAGTGAGAACAACTCAGTTGAGCCCGAAACAACCAACCAAGTAACAAATCCAATAAGAACTATAGTGTATCTGAGTCAGGTACAGTTATCTGAAGATGTCGCAATTCTAGTACTGGGTCTCTCATACTGTCTAAGAGCAAATTTGGCTACTCTCAGGGTAGAATTTACTTATATAAATATACACAAACTGAAGTTGATAAAATGCACAAAATCAGGGAGATGACAAGTGATTCCCATCGTAGATACACCTCAAACAAGTATGTGTCCCAAACTAGTGGTATCGGATTTGGATGTATTGGAGGATCTATGGGCATTGCAAGAAAAAAGTCAGACCCTCCAGGAATTTCACGATTTCGCGGTTTGCCGCGAAATCGGCACTTTTGTAAAAATGCAGCGATTTTTACAAAAGTGTCCGCGAAATCGGCACTTTTGTAAAAATGCTGCAATTTTTACAAAAGGGCATTTTTTTTTTTTTTTAGTGGACCAGGTTTGATTGGTGAGGGTGCACTGTGGGCACATCTCTTGAGCTGAGGAGACACCCACTGACACCAAAAGGTATGCTTGTGTGGCCTCAAAAGCACAAACATCAGATGTGCTGCCATATCTTCAGCCCTCACTTGCACTTGTCTGCAAGAGGCAGCGGAGAGTGCGACTCGCAGTAACTGCGGGCATTGCAAGCGTGACAGGACTGGGCCAATACCAGTGTTCATAGCCCGCTGCTGATTCATTGGAGCTCTCAAGATTTCCATGTTCAAAGGAGGAGCATTGTATTCATCTAATTAGCAATGAGTTTGACTACAAAAAACATCTTTCTAGATAGAAAGGTTAAATAAACATGATTTCCCCCAAGGGAGTAAACAACAACTCGATTGGAAAGGCTTTTTTGTAGAAGTCAGTGTGAGATTGGAGAATGCCACCCTCGCCAAAGTTTTTAAGGGATCATGCCGGTGAGTATGAGACCTCAAACGAGAGCTCTTCAGACACTATAACAGCCAGGTTCTAGGTACTGTCACAGGGTACGAGGCCTGATAAGCCAGAGCTGGTTCGGAGCATCGACAGCTGAAACAAGACAGATTTGATGATAAACAAGGGCTCTTCAGCCAATATCACTACTAGGCTTCTGGGCCTGTCAGTGTCAGTGAGGTAGAAGGCCTGATAAACCAGAGCTGGTTGTGAGCACAAACACTGGGTACAAAACCGGTTTGGTGATAAGCAAGGGCTCTTTAGAGACCATATCACAGGTTTGAGGCGGATACCTACCAGGACAGATGTGAGGTGATTCATTTGACACAGAACACTGACCTCTGCCTTAAACGGATGAAGTTTAAAGTCATTCATTTTCAGACATCCGCAGGCAATGTCCAAAATGTAGCTCTAAAGCAGTGGAATCTCTATAACACCAAATAAACAGTGCTAGGAACGGCAACAACCATAGTACTTTTGGTCAAACAAGAGCAAAGAAGGATTTCCAAGTTTGCTAGGCACATGCCACTGAATGCAGGCTCTCATAGGTAGATATTTTACACAATGCCAATCTCATGGCTGCTAAAGACAGAGAAAACTCCTGCCACCGTGACCCAGTGGAAAATGTCTTATTCTCACCCCTGCTCCAGAGTATAAATTGGCTTACCACACATAGGATTTTACAACTGACGAAGACAGAAGCAATTGAGAGGTAATCTCAGCAGAGATGGCACTTTCTGTGCAGTGGTAAGAGGGCAGCACCGGGTGATCTGGAGCAGTTCATGTGAATACAAGCTGGCACTAGAAGGAATGTGTGGTGTTTTATAAGACTGTACCCTATGTGACTAAGTCCATTGAGAGGCCTGTGAATGTGACACGCCCCAGTGCACAACACCTACAGTTCTGATCCCTTGTGGGTAGAGCATGGCCGCATGTGTAAGGCTTGCTTGGCAGTTCACAGCAGTGATGTCCATTAACAATAGGTGAAGAAGCTGTGTACCCTTTCCCTGGTCTACATTCATGCAGCCCCTTATTCACTTTGCCACTGGATTCAAGCTAGCCTGGCTGATGAAGGGTGTTACCCAGAAACCAGTCCCAGGATGCTCGTTTCCGGTCCAGGGAAGACATGGCTTGGCAATTCGGGCTGGACTGTTCCCATGAGGCACAGGGTCAAGACTGATTTGCATATAACTGTGTCTGAACTGGGGTCGTGAAGTGAGCTAAAGAATGATGGTGGATTCAACCCAGATCTGTGACTGGGGGTGACTGTCTGAAAAGGTTCAGGGCTCCGTCCATCTCCTTGTGTTTGCTTTCTTCCAAAATGAGGGACATCAATCTTCAGGCCTCTTCCTTCAAATATGTGGGAGTCTTTTCTCTATTATACTTATCTGCATCCAGCCACTAAACCAACGACCCCCACCACCAGCCTCAGCGCATTAGCCCCCATCAGCACTGAAGACACCACCCACGTCATGAACACCATCCACTCTGGCTCCCCTTCCGACCCATGCCCTCATCATATCTTCAACAAAGCCGACACCATCATCGCACCCCACCTCCAGAACTTCATCAACAGCTCCTTCACGTCAGCGACATTCCCTGAAAGCTGGAAACACGCAGAAATCAGCGCCCTTCGGAAGAAAACAACAGCGGACACTAAAGACCTCAAGAACTTTGCCCCATCTCTCTTCTCCCCTTCCCGGGCTAAAGTCATCGAGAAGACCGTCAATAAACATCTGACTGCATTCCTCGAAGCAAACAACTCGCTCAACCCATCCCAGTCCAGATTCCGAGCCAACCACAGCACCGAGACCGCCCTCATCGCAGCCACCGATGACATCAGGACCCTGATGCACAACGGAGAGACAGCCGCTCTCATCCTCCTGGACCTCTCGGCAGCCTTTGATACCGTCTGCCACCGCACTCTAATAACCCGCCTCTACAATACTGGGATCCAAGGAAAGGCCTTGGACTGGATCACATCGTTCCTCTCCGACAGAACCCAGAGAGTCCGCCTCCCTCCCTTCCGCTCCGAGGCCACCAAGATCATCTGCGGCAATACCCCAAGGCTCCTCACTCAGCCCAACCCTCTTCAATATCTACATGAGCCCTCTCGCCACCATCGCACGCAAACACAACATCAACATCATCTCCTACGCCGATGACACCCAACTGATACTCTCCCTCACGAAAGACCCATTCACCGCCAAAACCAACTTCCAGGACGGAATGAAAGATGTTGCAGAATGGATGAAGCAAAGCCATCTGAAGCTCAAATCGGACAAGACGGAGTCTCCCTCACCAAAGACCCATTCACCGCCAAAACCAACTTCCAGGACGGAATGAAAGATGTTGCAGAACGGATGAAGCAAAGCCGTCTGAAGCTCAACTCGGACAAGACGGAGGTCCTCATCCTCAGACAATCCCCATCTGCCTGGGACGACTCCTGGTGGCCCACGACGCTGGGTACCACACCAACACCCACGGACCACTCATGCAACCTGGGATTCATCCTGGACTCCTCCATCACGATGACCAAGCAAGTCAATGCAGTCTCATCCTCTTGTTTCAACTCCCTGCGCATGCTCCGAAAAATCTTCCAGTGGATCCCCACCGAAACCAGAAAGACGGTTACCCAGGCCCTCGACACCAGCCGACTGGACTACGGGAGCGCCCTATACGCAGGAACCACAGCCAAAGTGCAGAAACGCCTTCAGCGCATACAGAATGCCCCGGCATGACTCATCCTCGACATCCCTCGCCACAGCCACATATCCACCCACCTGAGAAACCTACACTGGCTCCCCGTCAGCAAGAGGTTCACGTTCAGGCTGCTCACCCACACACACAAAACACTCCACAACATGGGCCCGAATACCTCAACAATCGCCTCTCGTTCTACACCCCACCCACCAGCTCCAGTCCACCAGCCTCGCCCTCGCCACCGTCCCACGGATTCGCAGAACCACCACCGGAGGAAGATCGTTCTCCTACCTGGCAGCCAAGACATGGAACTCCCTCCCCACACACCTACGACTGACCCAGGACCATCTCACCTTCAGGAAATGCCTCAAGACCTGGATTTTTGAGTAATAGCGGCCCCCCTCCCCCTCCCCTCCCTACAGCACCTTGAGACCCTCACGGGTGAGTAGCGCGCTCTACAAATGTATTGATTGAATGATTGATAATAATATTATTTTTCATCTAGCCATTTCTGAAGGGTTCTGAATAGGTGGGGTGAATTGACTAAGTGTTGATTAAAATGATGAAACCTACAAAGTGAATGTGCTACTTACCTGTCCATGACGATGATGACTGTCATCCCCAAGTCCTTCTTTTCGGACCTAGGCACTTCCACCATTCCCTTAAGAAGTTTGTCTAACTCGGATATAGAATGGTGGGAGAGCAGCAACACTGAGTGCAACCGGGGACGAACTTGAGCTGAGTGAGGTCGCTGTGGGCTAAAACACCTCCCAGGGGCTGAAGTTAATGTCAGATCCTCCAGGATTTCGCGAGAATGAATGATTATGAGTAAAATAAAGCGCTGCAAAAATGCCGCTAAATTTCCATATTTGTGCCGCTAAATTTCCATTTTTGTGCTGCTAAATTTGCTAATCCATGTCGCTATATCCTGGGGGGTTTGAAAAGTGAACTGACACAGGGTCAACAAACATCTATCAACAATATGACCCCAGCTAGGTTCAGAGTAGACATTGGAGGAGTTACTGCCTTTCGTCCAAAGTCCAGATATATTTTTAGACAACAAGGGATAATCTAGATAGCTTCTTGGAGAATGTCATCAAGGATTTGCGTCACATTTATTGGACATCTACGGGTAAGGGAAAACACCAAAATATGAGGGATAAGACACTTTTGTCAACGGTAAAGAAAATCAAGAACTCAGACAGTGTGATAGTGAAACTCTCGGATAAAGGGGGGAACATTGTCTTGTGGGACAGACAATCTTATCGGACAAAGGCATTGACACAACTTAATATTATATTTTTTTTATAAATCTTTTTATTGTTATAAAAACGGAAAACAATAAGAGCGTATCAAGTGCAATGCAGTCCAACACATACAAAAAATCAAATAATTGAAATATCACAATATCGGCAGACGTTGAAACAGGACACTGAGATTCTAACACACGTTTGGCGAATCAGGATTATATAACTAGCGAAGTTAGCCTATATCAATCCATGCAACCCACAGGCCCTGCCACCCACAAAGTCAGGATATCAAAGATCATTGCGCCCCACCGATACTAAGATCGAAAACAGGATAAAGTACGGACATTTGTATGCATAGACAGACCAATCAAAAGAAAAGAAAATAAAAATAAAAAAACGCAACGTGCGCAACACCCCTCCCCCCACCCTGCACCCCTGCATGTAGCTTACGCCAGTCCCCAACTAGCAGTGTGCCTGTCGCCCCATCTAATCTACAAATACTAAAAGAAGTAAGTGGAGGAGGGCCTTCGTACAGGCTCCCGGCCTCTCCCCCCCGCCAGTCCTAAGCCACCCCCTATTATGGATATATTATCATTTCACTATCAGCCGAAAATCGGGGGCTACATTACCCGCCTACACTACCTCCCGGTATCAACATTAGAAAGTGAGTCCCGCACTACCACCTTTTAAACAAACGTCTTGAAACGATAGTCCGTTCTCAGCCCTGACCAGTTCGATCAGTTACACGAATGTTATTATACCGGACAGCCGCCATCTTGAAAAGTTTGAAAGAACAGTAGCGAGCCGGTAACAGCTGGACTTTCTCAGTCTCATTGTCATTGGGTCCCATCAGTGTCGATAAGAACCACGGATGTTGTTTAAAGTCCTTGTGCACTGAGTTCGGAAAGAGGGAAAGGGCCACCTTGTCGAGCCACTCCTGAGTCGTCACATGAGTCATCTGATACATTGCCAGGTGCGATTTGCTCTTAGTCGATAACAACATTGTGGGTACTGACATAATCGGGACCTCCAATGCACTAGACTCCATTAGTGCGGGTGGTGCGGATGTCGTTACTTCCGCAGTGGTATTGAATCGAACAAAAGCTGTGTTACTCTGTCCTAGTCCAAAAGCCACGGCATCCAATTTGTGCTCCAAAGCTTGGGCTTTCCAGTTCAGAGAGAGATGAAGACCCTCGATCGCCGTCATTATAGCCCCAAGCGTAGGTTCAACCCTGGTCAGCACTAGGCGGTCCCCCTCGATAGGGAAACTCCGGTCCGGTCTTGGAGATCCCTTAGATAGGATATATCGTCCCAGGTCATCCGTTCCAATTTTCCCGGGGGATCGGGTCCGATTCGCACGAAGGTCGATATTGAGCGCCATTCCGCGCATTTCATTCACGGTCCACCCCTGGGTCATTGGGATAGACCAGTGGAGTTAGAAGCAAAGACACACGTTCCAACCCCTCTGCATACAATGATATTGCGGAGCTGTCCTCAGGATATGTCCGGAATCATCAGGTCGCAATTTAGACGGTACCAAGCAGCTTATATTCTGGGCTTCAACAACCAATTATTCAGCTCGCATCCGCAGTGTCATTGAGTTGCCCCATTTCGGCGCTAGTCCATACGGATCTCTGAAGTCAAAATCGGACAAAGTATGCTTCCATTCCGGTGGACCGGCTCCTCCCGAACTCTTTAGGCCGATGTTGTTCAACTAGTTACCAGCTGCACTTCCACTCGAGGCCCCGGCTTCAATGCTGATATAGGCCGCAAACTTCGAGGCGACGTTTCTCCGTTATCCAAGCAGGTGGAACCTTCGGGGTCACTCAGTGTAGCGTAGTTTCGTTTCATCTACCCGGGAGAGTTGCATAGGCACAGGATAACCGGCAGGATATTGTAGCAGGATGAGAAGGTCTGCGGAGCCGGGAGTCTAAGCGGCCATCTTGGTCGCCAGCTTGGCTCCTCCCCCAACTTAATAATATTTAATATTAAATGAATAACAATGGATGAATGCACAAGTGTAAAAGAAGAGTTCACCAGCAAGCTTAATTCATGGAGGGATCAGGACTCTTGAGTTGGGACGAATATAGTTTTCTTAAAAAAAGACCATCCGATGACATCTATATTCTATATGATTTCTAAAATCCATAAAGATCTTAATAGGACTATAATTGCCACACAAAATTGCATATTTGAGAACGTATTGACATACATTGATTATTTTTTTAACCCGATTATGGCTACCCCTCTGTCCTACATAGAGTATTCAGATTTATTAAACCACATTCAGGATGTCAAGAGGGAACAAGATATGCTTTTAATGACACTAGATGTGTCAACATTGTTTACTAGCTTTAGACATCATTTTGGCTTAAGGGCAGCAAAGCACTTTTTACGCATGAGGCCAATAGACTATGTAGCACATAATATTATACTGTTAGAAATGATGGAGTGGTGTTTAACTAACAATAGCTTTGTATTTGACAATCAGCTATTCCAACAACAACAAGGCACGGCTATGGGCACCTTCTTTGTCTCCAGCTATGCAAATTTGCATAGGGGCTGATGGGCGGAGCAGGTGCTCAGGGGGCAAAAATAAACCTCTGGTCAGGGAATACCATAGTATGGTTGGGGTTCCTAGACAATTGGTTTGTACTGTATAGGGTACTGTAACAGAAGTAGATCTATTTATGTCCTAGTTAAATGGTAATGCTTGCAACCTAAGATTTACAGTCAAAACAAGTAAGAAATAATTGAATCTTTGGATGTTTCAATTCAGGTGGGTAGTGAGAAGTTGGAAACGACTATTTTCCGAAAACCTATGGTGGGGAATACTATTCTCCACGCCAAATGTTTCCACCCCGCCCCTCTAATAAAGAGCATACATTTTTGTGAATTTTTTTGAGCTAGATGGGGCTGTAATTCCGAAGAGGACTACAATCAGGTTAAAGCAGAAATAAGGAGACGCTTCCTACAAAGAGGTTGTTCACAACAAATATTAGAAGCAGCCTAAAGGAAAACAAGGGCACAGAATAGGGAAAAGGTCATTTCCAACTCATCCAAATCAGTGGTAAAGAAAAAGGCAAATAAAGATGTGCCACCCAAATTCATAACAACTTACAACACTGAGCTTGACATAGTTCATCAGGCCTTTCAAAAGCAATGGCATTTGGTCAGGGAGGATCCTATCATAGGCCTTCTAGTTACTAAACATCCGCAGATTACAGATAGAAAATCTAAATCCCTGAGATATTACCTGGTTAACAGCGACTTTAGCACCGATACCAGCAATAGAATGTGGCTCAGTCCCAAGGATGGTTTTAGAAAGTGCATGAAGTACAAAGTGTGTAAAAATGGACATAACTTGACAAATTGCAAACTTCTTTTTTTAAAAACAACAAGATAAAAGGCAAACATACTTGTAAATCAAGCTTTGTGATGTATACCCTTAAAGGCCTGTGTAAAAAAAGGAACATGGGAAGTATGACTCTACCTGCACACAGACATGTGTTACAACGGATAAGAGCCATCGTTAACAATGATCCAAGCTATCCAGTAGCTCGGCATTTAGAAAAATATGATCAGAGTGACCCCACAGATCTGAGATATAGCTGCATAGCACAAGTCCCAAAGAAGAAGTGAGGAGGAGACAGGGAAAAGGAGCTATGTAAATTAGAAGCATTCTTCATTTTGGAATTGAATAGTAAGGTGCCGTACGGCTTCAGAATTGATGAAGAATTATATACCTGCCTCTATTAAAGGGTAGACTTCTAGTCAGCACTTCATAGAGGGCACTTTTAGTAGTTATCTGGATCTTTAGACTACACTATTTTTAGGGGGATGGGAATGGGTATGGTAAACTAATTCACATTGGTTTTATGAGGTCTCTAGATTTTAACATCATTGTCTTATATCTACTTTGTGTCATCAGAAGTGATTGATTGTAATGCCTTTATTCTTGTACTAAGCACTTTATTTTGATATACCTTTGGAGGTTTAATTATGATGTATTTGTAACCCACTTGGGTACCGTAGCGTTGTTATTAAGTTAATCCTTTTTTATTGATGTATCAAAACTAAGAGGTTGGTGTCCTTTTTTTGCATATTTAATCATACTGTTGAAATACTGGATATACATGTGCATCTGATAATAGTATTTTTGATGAAATGTGGTGTTTTGAGAACCTTGTATTTTAAAATTTGAGTTTGCACTAAGTACTTTAAGAGTTAATTGAAGGTGGACAAGCTGGCCTATGCAAAGGTCCTTGCCAACAACAATGAGATAATAGTTTAAGAAGTTAATACTGTGTCTTAAAAACAGACCTTGATTGTGACTGCTTCTGTTAATCCCCTTTAGTCACTCTAATAATTTTGTAGATGATTGAGGGAAAGAAAATAGCAAGATTACTTTGCTTACTATGATGAAATGTGGTATTGCTACCAATTGTGGAATCTGTGAGTTTGCCTTAATTGTTTGTATTCGGCAGCTGAGGGGATTTGAATTGGAAAAACTATATATTTATGAATTCGTTTTATTATTTGATATACATTTTGCATGTTCATAGTTGGCATTGACCAGCTTGATGCATCCAGCACTTCACATTCCTTCTTTTGTGTTCATTGTATATGTGGTATTTAATGAATTCAGACTATAGCATTTGCGGCAGTGTACAAGGTTACGGGCTGCAACCGAAACAAATAGACATGTCATTTCCTGAACAAGAAAAATAAATTCTTGAATTCCACTGAGGAGTGCCGACCTTGTTCTTGAAGAGGAATATAGTTATTTGGAGATATATATATATATATATATATACGTGTGTGTGTGTGTGTGTGTATATATCTATACTACTATTATAAAGAGAGAACTGGGAACCTTCTAGGCGG
Source organism: Lissotriton helveticus (assembly GCF_964261635.1). Lineage (NCBI taxonomy): Eukaryota > Metazoa > Chordata > Amphibia > Caudata > Salamandridae > Lissotriton > Lissotriton helveticus. The sequence goes on from NC_136065.1 coordinate 1,854,196,434, forward strand.
GTAAACTCGGGAACCACAGTGCCAATCAACACACCCAATACATCATTGGAAACGTCAGGGTAAGCAGATGGACATAGGCTATATACCATAAAAAAATATACCTTAGAAGGGCAAAGTACGTTCTTTCACAAAGTAGTCCCTTGGAAGTAGCGCCATGTCTGAGGTGGGCGTGTGCGTTTTATGCGTGCTGACATCACAATCACGGGTCCGCCATTTTAGTAAAGTAGTAAAGTGGTCGGCGAGGAGCCAACAGCGGACAGGAGCGTGGCCAGAAGAGGGCAGGACAGGAGCGCCGAACCGACAGCCTCCGGAGTCGACATGCCAAGAGCGGACAGGAGCGTGGGCAGAAGCGACGGACATGAGCGTGGCCAGAAGCGGGCAGGACAGGAGCATGGGCAGAAGCGGCGGACAGGAGCGTGGGCCGAAGCGGCGGACAGGAGCGTGGGCAGAAGCGGCGGACAGGAGCGTGGTCAGAAGCGGGCATGACAGGAGCGCCACCGACAGCCTCCGGAGTCCGACATGCCAAGGGCGGACAGGAGCGTGGGCAGAAGCGGCCAGGAGCAAGGAAACAACACCCTGCGCACGTGATGCTGGTGAGTACGCTCTGCTGCTCCCGCTGCTGGCCGCTCTGCTGCGCGTCTCCTGCAGCGGTGCTGCCCCCAGCCCCCTTCTGCCCCGGACAACATCGGGCTGGGCTGCTAGTATATATATATATATATTTTTTTTTTCCACAAAAAAATTGTTCTGCACAGGAGGGCGCTGTCGTGTGCTCTCCTGTTGCTTGGGGCACTTTGTGGAAAAAATTTACGGACGGCAGCCCTTGCCGTAGGGAGAAGCACCATTTTCTGCACTTTGAAAAGGCTGTGGAGTGGAACGATCCTGCGCCATGTAGCACAGCGCTCTCAGCATGAAAGCAATCCCGCGTTCCTGTTGCCATCCTACTAAGGAGTTTAAAAAGGACAAATATGTTTGAATATTAGCGCACTGAACCTACTATAGGATTTTAATGACACTCACCTTGAAAGGACTACATGTCCCAGCATACCAGAGCACTAAATGACTAATGTGCAACGCCTACTAAGCGCCATTATGCTAATTAAAGTTATTTAAATTGGTGAGATCTCAGTGCAATTATGTTAGCCCAGGAAGAAGAGGCGCAATGCCTCGAAACGCGTCGGCTTTGGAAATAATTGCTGGGAACAGGGAAACGAGCAGCAGCGAGGCAGAACAATTAAGGAGGGCGCTGTCGTGTGCTCTCCTGTTGCTTGGGGCACTTTGTGGAAAAAAATTACGGACGGCAGCCCTTGCCGTGGGGAGAAGCACCATTTTCTGCACTTTGAAAAGGCTGTGGAGTGGAACGATCCTGCGCCATGTAGCACAGCGCTCTCAGCATGAAAGCAAGCCCGCTTTCTTGTTGCCATCCTACTAAGGAGTTTAAAAAGGACAAATATGTTTGAATATTAGCGCACTGAACCTACTATGGGATTTTAATGACACTCACCTTGAAAGGACTACATGTCCCAGCATACCAGAGCACTAAATGACTAATGTGCAACGCCTACTAAGCGCCATTATGCTAATTAAAGTTATTTAAATTGGTGAGATCTCAGTGCAATTATGTTAGCCCAGGAAGAAGTGGCGCAATGCCTCGAAACGCGTCGGCTTTGGAAATAATTGCTGGGAACAGGGAAACGAGCAGCAGCGAGGCAGAACAATTAAGGCGGGCGCTGTCGTGTGCTCTCCTGTTGCTTGGGGCCCTTTGTGGAAAAAAATTATGGACGGCAGCCCTTGCCGTGGGGAGAAGCACCATTTTCTGCACTTTGAAAAGGCTGTGGAGTGGAACGATCCTGCGCCATGTAGCACAGCGCTCTCAGCATGAAAGCAAGCCCGCTTTCCGGTTGCCATCCTACTAAGGAGTTTAAAAAGGACAAATATGTTTGAATATTAGCGCACTGAACCTACTATAGGATTTTAATGACACTCACCTTGAAAGGACTACATGTCCCAGCATACCAGAGCACTAAATGACTAATGTGCAACGCCTACTAAGCGCCATTATGCTAATTAAAGTTATTTAAATTGGTGAGATCTCAGTGCAATTATGTTAGCCCAGGAAGAAGAGGCGCAGTGCCTCGAAACGCGTCGGCTTTGGAAATAATTGCTGGGAACAGGGAAACGAGCAGCAGCGAGGCAGAACAATTAAGGAGGGCGCTGTCGTGTGCTCTCCTGTTGCTTGGGGCACTTTGTGGAAAAAAATTACGGACGGCAGCCCTTGCCGTGGGGAGAAGCACCATTTTCTGCACTTTGAAAAGGCTGTGGAGTGGAACGATCCTGCGCCATGTAGCACAGCGCTCTCAGCATGAAAGCAAGCCCGCTTTCCTGTTGCCATCCTACTAAGGAGTTTAAAAAGGACAAATATGTTTGAATATTAGCGCACTGAACCTACTACAGGAGTTTAATGACACTCACCTTGAAAGGACTACATGTCCCAGCATACCAGAGCACTAAATGACTAATGTGCAATACCTACTAAGCGCCATTATGCTAATTAAAGTTATTTAAATTGGTGAGATCTCAGTGCAATTATGTTAGCCCAGGAAGAAGAGGCGCAATGCCTCGAAACGCGTCGGCTTTGGAAATAATTGCTGGGAACAGGGAAACGAGCAGCAGCGAGGCAGAACAATTAAGGAGGGCGCTGTCGTGTGCTCTCCTGTTGCTTGGGGCACTTTGTGGGAAAAAAAAAAATATATATATATATATATACATACATACTTATGCAGTGATCACTGTATATAAATATATACATATATCTATAGCTATAGCTATATATAGTAAGGAAAGAGCTACCTCCCCAAACCAACGAGTAACCAGGAGCAAGCGAGGGGGGAAATGGAAGTTATTGAGAAGAAACAAACAGTGATCAATCTGTCTAATAGAGAACTAATGGCAGAAGAAATCAAGGTATTGGAACTAGGATTAACTTTTTGCCCGACAGTGCAATTTTATTATGCCAAGGTCCGAATAGATCGATACAAGCATATAAGGAAACTGAAATTAATGGAAATACATTTGATGCACCCCAAGAAAGAGCCCATTGAAAAGTCCTTGACTCTGGAAAAAACAGACCTACTAATGGAGAGAGACTTGGATATGCTTAGAACATTGGGAGAATTGGAAGAAGTTTCAGATTACAACATAGAGAAGATAAGTACAACACAGTTCCTAGATGTTGTAGGAATCTCGCAAAAAAAGTGGATCAAGTAATTTAAGAACTAAGTCACGCTACAGTCCACAAACTCCTCATGATACAATTGACAACTTTCTAGAGATTGCACTTTAGGAATTGAAGAAATTACAATCTGAAGGTCCTAATCTAACCAAAAGCAACCTCACACAAAGGCAATGGGAAGCAGTAATGAATTTAAAACAAAATGAGATTGTAATAATTAAGCCCACAGATAATAAGCCAGCAGAAATATTCTGCTGATAAACAAAGATCAATATCAAAAAGACGCACTAAGATAACTATCTATAGGAGAGTGCTACAATGTAATCACAAAATCGAACTATGAAGAAAGAATACTGGACTTCCAGAAACTGTTAAAGAAATGAAAAGCAAGGGGAATTCTTCATATTTCAATTCATACAATGCAGATACCCTAAATTACCCATGTTTTATCACCTTCCAAAGGTCCATAAAAGTACTACGGATCCTCCGGGATGTCCAATTGTTTCTTCCAAAACCAGTCTACTAGAAAATGTATCAATATATACTGTTTTCTCAACCCCATTGTAAAGGACTTGAGTTTGTACGTAAAAAACACCAAAGATTTCTTGGGCATGGTATCTAACATACAGTGAGAATATAATATGCTTTTAATAACACTGGACATAACGAGTCTTTACACAAGCATTTCCCATGATAAAGGTTTGACTGCAATACAATGTTTCCTACGCACAAGAGCCCTAAATTATTAGGAACACAACAAAATTTTATTTGAATTTATTTCCTTTTGTTTAAACAACAACATTTTCCTATTTTCAGGAGAGCTCTACCGGCAGCAAGAGGGAACTGCCATGGGCACGTGCTTCACCCCAGTTATGCAAATCTTTTTGTTGGCTGGTGGAAGAAGCACGTGACCTTGGCAGGTGAAAGTGAAACATGGTTGGACAATGTAATTCTCTGGGCTCGGTACAATGACAACCTTTTCATCATTTGGAAGGGCACCGAACAGGAGGCAATGGATTATATTACTACCCTTGATAACAATGACCTGAATCTGAAGTTCAAAGAGTTTATTAGCAACACACAAGTAGCATATTTGGACCTATTAGTCTATATTAAAGATAATTCCCTAAAAACAACTCTGTACCTCAAACCTATGGCAGGGAATAGTACATTACACACAGGTAGTTACCATTGACACAGTGTTATAAGCAGTGTCCCCTAAACATAAAAGTAATCCAAACTTACTTAAATTCTTCTGCTTGGATCAGATACCAAGAGAAGAGATGGGAGGAGATAGAACCAAAAAACTCAGGATACTTGAGACCAAATACATAGTTGAAATGCAAACAAATAATCCGTATGGATTAACAATGAGGCGGAATTGTGGGTACATATCCAGTGAGAATGCATGTATTGAATGCACATAAGGCGTATAAGCTAAATGATTATGCCCGGTATACAACAGAACCCACCGGACCAGGTTTAGAAGTGTAAGCCCATTCAGGGCTTTATTAAACAAAATGTATTCCATTTTTTGCACAAAAAGATTTAATCGAAAAGCAATTGTAAAAACATGATTGTGTAACAGTATATCATAATGAATTAACAAGATGGAATAAATGATTTTAATTATGACAAAATAGAATTTACCTGATTGGGTTAGGAAAAAAGAAAAATGAAATGTAAGCCCATTCAGGGCATAATTAAACAGAGTTCTATAATTCATTCCATAAATTGCATAAGTTTAATTGATGAAACAACAATTGTGTAAACATGATTGAAGATTGGTGCGATATTATGAATTGGAAACATGGAATTATATATAATTGACACATATGAATTGACAATATGACGTAAGACGACCCACTACAAAATGGCCGACAGAAAAACATACCTTGGTGAACAATTTAGAAACCTTTGTTGATTACCATGATTATGAATTGTTTCCTTATTTTGTTTTTCTTGTTTATTTTAAATAATGTAACAAAATGGCGATACACCAACATTAAGGAAGGAGAGCGTGCCGAAACGCGTCTGTTCGGTGTTTTAACATGCAGGCAATAATATCAAGTATATTTCCTGGTGTGCGCCTTGTTTAAATGTTAAATGTTAAATGTCGTATACTTGTAAAGCGCACAGCTGCCCCAGCAAAGGGGGGTCCCGGCGCTGTATGCCGCTGGGGAACCCGTCCTGGCTTTCCCTGTGGGATGGTCCCTACTGGGAATCCCCAAGGTGGAGCCAGGCATCCCCGGCGTTGATGGGGCCGTTGTGGAGATTAGGCAAGCTAATGCCCAGAGTTGCCGAGTGGGACCCCAGGTTAGAGTAGGCACCGAGGCGAGAATTGTCGAGTCCGCTGACCCTGGTCCACGACCCTGCCGCGTCGGGAATTGAACCCTGGTCCCAGGTTGACTTCTGCTCCCGGGTCTGCCACCTCTAACCAGTGAGCCACACCACTTTATTGGTCAACATGAGGCCATTGTTGTGGAAAAAACAAAAAAATATATATATATACATATATGTCCAACACACAGAGTTACCTCAATGATGGAGCCCACACGAGTGTAAATTCCTGTTCCAATTTAATTGAGGCTGCAGTAACACAGGTACAAAGTAGAATCACGTTTTTTTAATAAAGTCTTTAGCCGACGCGTTTCGGGCTCCTGCCCTTTATCTCAGGCTGACTTTCTACGGCTTAGCAAACACACCGGTATGAGCCATTAATTCAAATAGTACCTTCCTCAGTGGGCGTGGCTGCCCCGCAGCTTCATGGTACTTGTAGTGCTGGCTCATGAAGTAATTCATAAGTAAGTTTGGCATGCACGCTGTAAATGCAAACATTAATGTCCCAAGTGGGTTGTTTCACCCCATAACCGCTGTGAAACTGCCGTCAGTAGTCCCAATTGCAGCACTTGTCCCAAAAGGGCAATCACCGGATCGGTATCGCCAGGATCTGTCAACAACAGCGGGGCTCTCATCGCAGCTAGGCTCACCACTATAAATCCAACACACAGAGTTACCTCAATGATGGAGCCCACACAAGTGTAAATTCCTGTTCCAATTTAATTGAGGCTGCAGCAACACAGGTACAAAGCAGAAAACACGTTTGTTTAATAAAGTCTTTAGCCGACGCTTTTTGGGCTCCTGCCCTTTGTCTCATGCTGACTTTCTGCGGCTTAGCAAACACACCGCTATGAGCCCTTCATTCAAATAGTACCTGCCTCAGTGGGCGTGGCTACCCAGCAGCTTCATGGTACTTGTAGTGCTGGCTCATGAAGTAATTATATATATTTATATGTGTCAAAAGAAAAGGCTTGATTATCACTGCATATAGCGGCGCTCTTTCTTGTGGTGCAGTACTCCTCGGCTGAGCCAAGCCATTGCTTATCATTCAATAAACCCTCCTTTGTCGAAAGGACACGCGGAGTGCACTCCCAAAAGTTTTCCAAAAGGTATTTATTATTCCTTCAAAATCACAAAAACACGGGTTGATCCACAGTCTTGACCCGTATTTTTTATGACTGAATGAGTCAATTTATATATATATATATATATATATATATATATATATATATTTTTTTTATTTATTTTTTTTTCACTGAAAAAACCATAGGTTTCACACCAGTTATAGTTAGGTGGAAATTTTACTCGCATAAAACCATTGAAATTCCCACGTTATAGTATTTGGACTCACTATAACTTGCATGTGCAATGCACTGCTGATGACGTCACATATTACATCACTCATGACATGGTCAGTGATATCACTCATGACATCACTGATGACATCTCAAATTACATCACTGATGACAACATCCTTGTGACAAAGTGGCAGACCTCCTATCAGCATAAAATAACCTTTGACACACACATTCAAAAATAGAAACTAACATTTTCTTAAAAAAGGAGAAACCAATACCAATTACAACAACTTATTAGGTAATTCCAACATCTACATACACATCCACTCATTCACCAACAGTTCTATATAGTCACTCATGCATGTACTTACTCATCATATGTACTCATACACCTATACATCCTGTTACACACTAATACTCATACATATAGTTACTCACACACAAATTCACACATGCAAATAAACTATCAAAAAAACATTTACTTGATTATACTGCTATATACACACCACTACACATACTTCTACAGAAACGGAAACATTTTTACTCTCTTAAACAATCAATTATAAAAACACATACTCACTAACCCACCCATACACACAATCATCCACCTGTACAGTCTTGCACACATGCTGTCTTCAAAATACATACAAATAGTGAGTCACTTATTCATGCATCTGTGCTCTAAGTAATATCCCCCACGGAACCATACAGACACTGATACTGATACTCAAAAAAACAACTAATAACCCATATACACACTCATGTAGCTACTCACCAACCCATGCAGCCACTTATACACAAAGTGAGACACATATACAGATATTTAAATATTTAAACATTACTCGCTAATATATGTATTCACTAAGATACATTTAATAAGTCAGTTAATCAATCAATTTTATACAAAAAACATCCATTTAGACATTTATTTAACCATTTATTCTTCCATCAACCTTTAGATATACATATATAAAAATATTTATTTTTCAGAAAGATACACATTCACTGGATGATGTCATCAGTGATGTCATTTGAGATGTCATCAGTGATGTTATGAGTGATGTCACTGACCATGTCATGAGTGATGTAATATGTGACGTCATCAGCAGTGCATTGCAGACGTGCAAGTTATAGTGAGTCCAACTAACTATAACGTGGGAATTTCAATGGTTTTATGCGAGTAAAATTTCCAGCTAACTATAACTTGTGTGAAACCTATGGTTTTTTCAGTGAATTTCAAAGGTTTTTTAAATGCTAATTCCTAACTATAACTGGTGTGTAACCTATGGTTTTTTCAGTGAATATATATATATATAAAATTTCTATGGCAAAATGAAACCCCTCATTTTGTTCCTTTTCAAATTAAATGTATTAAGTGTTACCACTTTATTCCAATCAAGATGACTTCAGGTGTGCCATACTTTTGTCATAAGTAAGACTGTTAGCATTCTAGTTGTTCTTTAGAACACTCTGGGACATTCTGTCATTGGGCTATAGTTGGGCTACATCTGGCTGATATTTGGGCTACATTTGGGCTCTTTTGTCTCTGGTGGCCATCTTGGGAGACTGCATATCAGAATTTTTTTAATGAAATATAAGAGGATTTGAGAAGTCACTCAAAATGTGCCCTAATTTTTCTTTCTTCAGCACTAATCATAATTTCTATGGCAAAATGAACCCCCTCATTTTGTTCCTTTGCAAATTAAATGTTTTAAGTGTTAACACTTTATTCCAATCAAGATGACTTCAGGTGTGCCATACCTTTGTCATAAGTAAGACTGTTAGCGCTCTAGTTGTTCTTTAGAACACTCTGGGACATTCTGTCATTGGGCTATAGTTGGGCTACATCTGGCTGATATTTGGGCTACATTTGTTTTTTTTTGTCTCTGGTGGCCATCTTTGGGCTACATTGGGCTACATTGGGCTACATTTGGGCTCTAACATATATATAGCCCAATGTAGCCCACTATATATTTTTTCAAAGTTAATTTTCGTAAAAACCACTGGAGCATATATCTTGAGACATAGCAAAAGCACATCGGGGTACCAGTCCCTACAATTTTGCCAAGTTTGGTGGAAATCCATTCAGCCGTTCGGGCTAAAAGTGAGTCCTACCGCCCTATGGAAATTTACATGGGGAAAACACGTTTTGGGACCCCCCTTTTATCTTGGCCCCCGCTTGACGGATCCCCCCGAAACTTTCAGGGAAGGAGCGGAGCGCAGCGAGACAAAGTTAAGGAAAATTACAGGCAGATCCCTCATTCGGCACCTAAGTTATTCCCAATAGAATGTTGCGGATTTCCTATGGAAAACGATCCTAACTATAACTACCTACTGGCGACCGCCAGTAGGTAATATATATATATATATATACTTACACAGTGGTCACCACTGTGTAGCTATAGTTAGGACCTAGTTACCATAGGAAGAACCTGTTTGGGTTTGCTAATAGCTTTGCCACCATTTGTCAAATCTTCACAAAATAGTCCAAAAAAGGGTTTTCATTCACTTCAACTCCTTTCTTGAAAGTTTATGGGTGATTTGTCAGGCAGGGGCTAAGAAAAAAGTGTGGGGGGGGGGCTGGAAAACATAATTTACTCATGCAATTCCCATGGGCATTTTGAACAGCACTACAGTTCAAACGGCTGAACAGAATTACACCAAACTTGGCAGTAAGCTAGACCTTTACCCAGAGAGCCTGCTTTTTAGGTCTCGGCTAGTAACGCGCGAAGCGCGTTCTCGCCAGAGAACTATAGTTGTCGTCTCAGCCCACAACGAGGTGGAATGTGGAGACAAGACCTGGCCGCGCGCATCGCGTTGTCCCATAGGATAACGTTGTGCGCGGCCAGTTCTTCTCTCCACAGCATAGACCGGATCGCGTCGCGCGCCTCTCTGGAATGCAGGGGGAGTCTGCAGAGAGGCGCGCGGCGCTGCTAAAGAGGCTGACGTCGGAGACTGAGTGCGGGAGAGGCGGAGGCAGAGGAGGGCTGGAGCCGGCAGGCTTCATTCAGGAAATGTTTTTAAACCACCGTGCAAAACGGGCGCATCTTATACAAATGTAACCTCAAGTTCGCAAGGCAGACTGAGCAAGAAATGTGTAAACATGGATTTGACAATGAAATTACACTAAAACCAACCCACCGGCGATTATGAAAAAAGAAACCGAAAGTGCAATCGCAAACATTCGCCCCGCGAGCTTAAAGTGCTCTGTCTTTTATTGCTTTTTAAAGTCTTTGATGGGAGTCTAAACGGAGCACTTGCACACAACATCTCTTCAAAGTGATGCGCTTCCTGAAAACAGGACGGCGTCTGGCCTTCCAGACAGACACCGCTGTCCGCGCATGAAGGTTTGCCAGGAAACGCTGTTCTTTGCACGCTGATCACCACCACTGCCATGCACACACAGACACCACCACTGCCATGCACACACGGACACCACCACTGTCATACACACGCGGATACCATCACTGCCATACACCACCACTGCCATGCACATACAGACACCACCACTGCCATGCACACACAGACACCACCACTGCCATACACACACGGACAACACCACTGCCATGCACACACAGACACCACCACTGCCATGCACACACAGACACCACCACTGCCATGCACACACGGACACCACCACTGCCATACACACACGGATACCACCACTGCCATGCACACACAGACACCACCACTGCCATGCACACACAGACACCACCACTGCCATACACACACGGACACCACCACTGCCATGCACACACAGACACCACCACTGCCATGCACACACAGACACCACCACTGACATACACACACAGACACCACCACTGCCATGCACACACACACACCACCACTGCCATGCACACACAGACACCACCACTGCCATGCACACACAGACACCACCACTGCCATGCACACACACACACCACCACTGCCGTGCGCACACGGGCACCACCTCATTATGCAGGAGCTGCGCCTCTCGCCCCGTTATGATGTCTCGGGGGCGTAAAAGAAAAATGTTATTACATCGCAACACCTTGCAAGTTGTGTTTTTTAATTATTTTTTATCCTTTTTACGGTTTGTGGCATATTGAATTTTACATTGTCTGTTATTTTATTAACCTATGTCCTGTCCCGTCCCTCCCCCACTTCAAATAAGGCATACAATCTACAACATATCACTCTGCACTGCTACAAGTTAAACACTTGTGGTCATTGACTATGTCTTTTGACTTCCATTACAAAGGCGTAGCGAACAACGCCGATATTTATTCAGCACAGCAAAACTAGCACTCTATATTACTGGCAACTTTGCTTGGCATAAGCAACAGCTAACCATTCACAAGCAATGTTTATATACCAATTGCAAATAAAAAATAAAGTTAATGCAAAGCATTGTCATTTACAATGCCAGTAACTCAAACTTTAATGCTGCGAGACCTATTGCATTGCAAATGCTTGTTTGATTTGATGTAAATCCAATCAGTTGTTTCAGACAAATTAGTGTTTAAAATGTATGTATATCTCGATGGTTGGGTTTGCAAGACTCTCTTGAGAGTCTTGTAACTTTTAATAATAGAGTGATATGACTGGCCATGAGTACTGTTTTCCAGTCGGCCTTCTTGCACCCCTGATTTCTGCGCTCATTGGCTAGATGCAACAAAAGGAGAAATGTTGTAGCTGTAGTTGTAGAACATGGCAGTTCGATCCCCGAAGGTCATGCACGGTGAGGGGAGCGGTGGCTGCCCGTGGGGGTTGAGCTCAGGGTTTCACATGTTACAACACTCATGACATGTTCTATGACTTCATTAATAACGTAAATTAAGACAAATGAACTGGCGCGAGGGCGTGTTTTGTATTTATTTGAAATAACTATAACTTGTAAATTTCAGGGTTTTTTCAGTTCAAAATGCTATGTTTAAACTGACATTTTCACCTAAATATAACGTTATTTTAGCCTTCATTTTTTCAGTTAAATTCTAAGTTTTTTTCAATACAAGGTAAGATATTATTACCCTACCTAATTATAACGTCACTTTAACCTTTGTTTTTTCCAGTAAATATATGTATACATACACATATATATGCACATACATATATGCTATGGTATATATGTGTGTGTGTGTGTGTGTATGTGTGTGCATGTGCGTGTGAGTATACACATACACATGTATGGTTTGAGACTATTATTGCACAAAATGCAGAAAAACCATGCTTCACAGGGAACCGTGAAATATGGGAAATATTTCTTGGTTGCCTGTAAAACATGGATTTCATCATCATAATGACAGCACCCAAACCACTCTGCAGACCTTTTAACATTGTCAGAGATACTATGATAATGCGACATGGAGGACAAAATTATGCAGCAATATAATTTAAATTCCAGTCAGTACCCCTTAATAGAAGTATTGGGGCATATTACACAGTTACCCATATATTATATATTCTTTAGAGTTATTTCAAAACATGTTTGGGTGAAATAGGAGAGATTTTCCTCATGCTTTACAATAGCATATGATATTTTTGCCCATTGGTTTATTCTTGCAACAAATTGTTTATAAGAAGCAATTATTTTAACCTGTTTTGCCAACAATAATGTTTTTAACAAAACCTTTTCAAAGATGGCAGCCACTGATGCTTAGCTACAAAAAACCTTTGCAAATGCCTTGACTGTATCAAGAATGAAGAGAGAAAGCATTTTTCATGACCTGTAACTATTAACCCTGTTGATATTGATAAAAATGATGCCAATGCTTATAGTGGTACACTGGCATACTCAAATGAAATTACATCATTATTATCAAATTCGCCCATCATGAACTCTCCATCAACCCCCGACTCAGACATACGTGACCAGGCAGGCTCTAAAACCTAGGTCCACGGTAACTGATTGACAGGTCACAGGCAGTATGGCACCCACATAGGAGCAGCAATACTACAATAGTCCAGGGAAATTAGCCCCAATAAAGCACACATGGCCAGAGGGGTGCGTGCATTCCCAAAACACCATAAAGTCAGATGCCACGTGGAGTTAGGAACACACAGCCAGTTAGGACACACCACACACAGTACACGCAAGTGATCACATGCCCCTCATGCCAGATATCTGGACACATTTGCCACTGTCTCACATTGTGTCCACGCAAGGTTGAGGCCCACCTGCATTTGTTATCAGGAACCTTTTATTTAAGACTGCACAGACAAGGCCCACATTCTTTTACCAAACAAGGATCGCTGGATGTACTTTTATGGCACCCAAAACTGTATAAAAATCACTTGGATTGAATGTACTTTGAGACAGTCCCCAGACCTGCTTCTGTATGATGTCCTTATGGTTGAAGTGCTTAATAAAACCAACTGTTCCTGTTTTGCCAAACGCCTCTTTTCTTTTACTTAATTCAAAGAGAATTCACAATTATCCCTATACAGCTTTACCCAGTGTTGTTCCATGGGGGCTATATCCAGGTCAGATTGTCAGGATATCCACTTAAGATAAATCAGTAAACAATTTCTCTCAACTACTACTATTTTATATAGTGATTTTACTGCAAATCATTAATAAAGTTAGGACTTCACTACTCTTAAATGCCCTTTGTGAATGCCAAAAGTCATAAAATTAGGATTTTGTCTCAGATTACTTTTGTGAATCGGACCCTAAGACTTTAAGTGTGAGAATGGGTTGCGGACATGGAGAAGGGCGCCACAGATGGGCTAGCCAGCAGTGGGGGCATTAACACAAACAGAGCAAGTTATGACAATGTCTATGATGGATTGGATAGAGATAGCCTCTTTAATCCAACCCTGGTGGGCTAACGGGAAACATACATGTTCTATATTTACTGTTCTTCAGTTTAGTACCACCTCATATAACGGCCAATTGGATTCATGTCACGCAAGTGACAGACAGTTCAGGCAAACCAAACTAAACATGCTGTGACTTGTAGGCCCATACTTAGATTGACATAAAATTGAAAAGGTAAAAGGACAAGTCACATTGGGGCCAGTGTTGTTTGCCGGCAAGCCATGAAGGAACGAAAGTTAGTCAACCTAGAGACATGAGGAAGTTATCAGCTATAGATTCTACTGCCACTTACTAACCTATATTTGTTTGTTTCTATTAAAGTCGCTGACTTTCGTTGACTGCTGCTGACAGTAGCGAGGCTAACATCTCAAACTTGGCCTGGTCCACACACGGGCCTTGCACGTGAACGTCCAGCCGCCAGCACTAATTGCAGGGAATATTAGAGGAAGTTATTAATGAGAGTGATTCGAAACAGATGGCTCTGTTTAGAGAGGAAAAATGTTAACTCGGAGGAAAGGAAACAATACTGCCGGAATGTTTAAATACACAGTCCTGGGAGAACAGGCTGGCGACGCGACGTACCCTTGCAGCGATGTTGTGATAAAAGGGCCCGCGCTGGACGGAGTGTTCACGCTTGAAAGGCCGCGAGGAAGTGCTCTGTTCTGCTTATCTTAATCTGGGCGCTACGGGGAACTTGTCAGGCGGGCACTGGAACATTCAACAGGAAAGAGGGGTTTTATTCCGACTGCCTGTTTATGGCGCTGCATGACACTGATAATGGGTTTTAGTGGAATGTTAGGATGTCATTACTTGGAAAATGTCAAATAGATAACTGACCCTGTCCCTTCCTAACCCATAATCATAATGAATCATAATCATGGTGCACTCCGAAGTGGTGGGACGCCTGGACCTCGGTGGAGGGTGGTTTCCGTGTTTATGGCTCTGTGCTTGATTAGGGATGCCTAAGAGTTGGCCTATATGGCACTTATTGGATATCTCCTATATAATGTTCATTTTTCGTTTTTGGATGTCAACTCTTTTATATTTTTCTTTGCGAGGGGTGTGAATGTGGGAGCATGCAAAGGAAACCAAATAAATTAATATTCATACAAAAAGACTGGCTTATAAACTACATTTATTGACCAACAGTCCCTTTCGTACGCAAAAAATTATAACGATACAATAAAAAAATTAAAAAATTAGGGACTGTAAATACCCTTTTCGGTGGGCGACGGGGCACAAAGGGGCTACAACCGTGGGGGTTGAGGCCTTTTACTCCTGATGTCCCAGGCCGGCACACTATGGATTCTGACCCACTGGACCAAGTACCTCTTCCACAATTGACTCTCGATAGAAGAAGTGGTCGAGCAGTCCAAGGTTCCCTCGGGGGAGAGGTGTGGATACAGGTTAGTGAACACACTCACGACTCAAAATGCGCGCAGCAGCAGCAATAAATCACTGTCCAGCTGAATACTTGCTTTTGTAAAGAAGTATTTCATTTCCATTGCTAACCACACAAAGGAAGAATACGACATTCATGAACAATTACACAGTCCTGCCCTAAGCACGGGGCTCTAGTGTCTCTCTGGCAATTCTCTGTCCACTCACTCCTCGAGTTAGTGATTGTGGTTATTCCCCTATTCACTATCAACACACAATTAAGAGGCCTGAGGTACTTCTCTTCAATCTCCCTCCAAAAATAAATATAACACACAAAAGCGATTGAAAAGGTGTGTCTATGAGGTTGATACTTTCCCTGGAATCCGCATTTATAGGATAAAAGTGCCCTCACCTACTAATAGTGGCAAACTTCATCATAGGGCTACTATAACTAACCCTGTGTACCCAACAGCAGGGGTAGAGCAAACATTTTTTAGTATGTATGTTCTTTTCTGTTTACCATAGTTCCTTAGGGATCTAGAATCAAAAGGTTACTAAAACCATCCTAGGGTTACCCACTTTATAATCAGTTCAGTTTATTCCAGGTTCCCATGAAAGGATTACAAGAAAGAATGTGGATGATCCCTGGGTATTAACACCCTACCATATCACATCCAAATATATAGTCAACATGCTTTGGCCGGTCATCGGTCGCCAATTAGAGGTCAGTGGTCCTTCGTCTGGGCAAAACCAATCAATCAATCAGGGGTTTGTAAAGTGCGCTACTCACCCGTAAGTATCTCAAGCGCTAGGGGAGGGGGTTGCAACTCCGTTGGGGGTCATCTGAAGAGCCAGGTCTAGAGATCTTTCCTGAACTGGAGCAGTGTTGGGCTTTGCCGGAGGTGGAGGGGTTGGTCGTTCCAGGTCTTGGCTGCATGGTAGGAGAAGCACTTTTCGCCTGTTCTGTTCCTGTAGAAGCATGGGATGATGGCTAGATAGAGGTTGGCTGAATGGAGGTTTCTCTTGGGGACGTGGAAGGAGAGACAGTTGTTGAGGTATTGTGGTCCACTGTTGTTGAGGGCCTTGTATGTGTGCGTGAGCAGCTAGAAAGTTATCCATATTTTGACAGGGGGCCAGTGAAGATCAGGGAGGTGTTGGTTGATATGGTTGTGCCTGGAGATGTCGAAGATTAGTCTGGCTGCGCCAGTCTGGACAGTCTGGAGCTTGCAGAGGAGTTTTTTGTTGATTCAGGCGAAGAGGGTGTTGCTGTAGTCTATTCTGCTGGTGAGGAGGGCATGTGTGACCGTTTTCTTGTTTCGGAGGGGATCCATTTGAATGTTTTGCTAAGAATGGGGAGGGATTTGAAGCAGGCTGAGGAGACGGCATTGATCTGGTGGTTCATAGTGAGCGATGAGTCCAGTATGATGCCGAGGTTACATGCATGGTCTGTTGGGGTAGGTGGGTTTCCTATGGTGGTGGGCCACCAGGTGTCATCCCAAGCTGAGGGGGTGGAGCCGAGGACGAGAACTTCTGTTTTCTCTGAGTTGAGTTTCAGGCAGCTGTTCCTCATCCAGGTTGCAATGGCTTTCATCTGTTCTTGGAAGTTGTGCCTGGTGCTGTTGATTTCCTTGGTATGCGAGATGATGAGCTGGGTGTCATCAGCGTAGGTGATGATGTTGAGCCTGTGGTTTCTGACGATGTTAGCGAGGGGGGGGGCAGGTAGATGTTGAAGAGGGTGGGGCTGAGGGAGGACCCTTGGAGTACTCCGCATCTGGTCTCTGTCGGTTCTGACAGGTAGGGTGGGTGTCTGACTCTCTGTGTTCTGCCTGTGAGGAATGAGCATATCCAGTCTAGGGCCTTTCCGTGGATGCCAGCGTCGTGGACTCTGGTGGCTAGTGTGCAGTGGGAGATGGTGTTCAAGGCTGCTGAGAGGTCTAGTAGGGTGAGGGCAGCCATTTGGCCCTGGTTGAGGAGGGTGTGGATGTCGTCAGTGGCGGCGAGGTGGGCGGTTTCGGTGCTGTGGTTGCTGCAGAATACAGATTTGGAGATGTCTAGGATGCTGTTGGCTTTGATGAAGTATGCTATCTGGGTGTTGATGCATTTTCAATGAGCTTGGCTGCGATTGGAAGCAGCGAGATGGTCCTGACATTCTTGAGGTATGTCGGGTCTGTGGAGGGTTTCTTGAGGAGGGGGTTGACTTCAACATGCTTCGAGACATCAGGGAATGTGGGGGTCTTGAGGGAGCAGTTGATCGTTTGACGTAGCTCAGGTGCGATGGCTGTGGCGGCCCTATGGAAGATGTGGGGTGGGCAGGGGTCTGATGATGCTCCGGAGTGGATGCTCTTCATGGTCTTTAATGTGTCTTCTGTCGTGAGTGGCTTCCAGGTGAGTAGGGTCTGTTGGGTGGTGTCTTAAGAGGGTAGGAGTTGAGGCGGTGCAGAGGTCTTGGTTGTCGAAGTTGTCATAAAGTTTCTTGATCTTAAGGTGAAAGAAGCAGCTGAGTCTGTTGCAGAGGACTTGGGAGGGTGGGACATTGGTTGTTTCGCTGTCGAGTTTGGCAAATTCCTGTATGATGGAGAAAAGTTCCTTGGACTTGTGGGAGTTGGAGAGGATTCTGTCTTGAAGGAAGTTCTTCTTTGTGGCTTTGAGGAGTTGGTGGTGTGCTGTGGTGGCTGTTCTGTAGGCGGTGCGTGTTTCCAGGGTTTTGCTGTTTCTCCAAGTCTTTTCTAGGTGCTGACAGGAGCACTTGGTTTTTTGGAGTGAGGTGGTAAACCAGCTTGCTTTCTTGTTGTGTTACCCTGTAGCCTTCTGGAGGTGGGCGAGTGTGTCGGCGCAGTTGGTGATCCATCGGTACTGGTTGCTTGCCCCGTTGTTGGCATCTATGTGGTTGGGGGTGGAGTGCTGGTGAGGGTGGATGTGAGGTGTTATTCAGTGACTTTTTTCCAGCTTCTGCACATGCTTGTGTGTGGTGGGTTTTCTAAACGAGAAATTGACTCAGTGTTGGTCAGTCCAGAGCAGTTCCATGGTGTGGCTGAAGAAGATGCTGTTTCTCCTGTGAAGACAAATTGAGTGTGTGTCCTGCTGTGTGAGTAGGGGCGGAGACAAGTTGCTTCGGTCCTATATTGGTGAGGTTATCTAGGAGGACAGTAGCTTTGGGGTCATTGTGGTTGTTCAGATGGAAGTTTAGGTCTTCAAGTAGTATGTAGTCTGTAGAGGCGAGGACGTGGGGTGGGATGAGGTCGGCGGTGCTGTTGGTGAACAGAAGGTTTGTGTGTGCTGGCGTCCAGTGGGCTGGGGGCTACTGCTGGGGCTCGGAGGTGGGAGAAGGTGCTGCGGCAGTGTCGGCAGGAGATCGGGCCTTGAGTGTTGTTCGGCGTCGAGAGCTGGCAGTTGTTGCTGCGTCTGGGTTTAAGAGCGTGGAGGGTGCTGGGGTCATACCAGCAGCGGGTTGGTAGACCGGGATCCCTGGCGCTGGTTGCGGTCAGGTCACGGATGGGCTCAGGCAGGCGTACCTTTGGCGCACCAGCGGCCGCCATTAAGTAGGGGTCATGAGGAGGGTGGTAAGCTGGGAGGCAGGAGCAGCTTACCGCCCAGGTGGTAGGCCGCAGGGAAAGCAGTGGCGGGGAGCACGGGAAAAGGAACAAAAAAAAGAGAAAGGGCATAACAGAAAGAGCAAAAAGAGAAAGGGCAAAGCAGAAAGAGCAAAAAGAGAAAGAGCAAAGCATAGAGGGCAAAAAGAGAAAAACAGGAACAGAGGACACAGGATAGAGCGGAATAGCAGAAGAGCAGAGTGCTTTTCCACTAGACCACCAGGGATGAGGTGCAGGCAGGAGCCTGCGGGTGGAGTAGGGCCTCGAACACCTACCTGACAGAGATCTCAAGCTCAAAGGGCAGTCCCTCAATGGTGGAGCTGTGCTGGGGGAGAGCAGTGACACTGACCAGAAAGGTCAGAACTTTACTTACTCGGATTGCCAAAAATGTGGATTTCACTTTAGTGTTCCATTTTGGTTTGCTTAGTCTAGTGGGTTTCACTTTTCAATTAGGAATGACTGCATACTACGCGTTTAGGATAATGTCAAATTAGTAGAATTAAAGCATGTCATACGGGGGCGTGGCTTACGCGCCGACGCGACATGGCGGCTTTCCCGTGAGCTCCGGAGAGCTGTGAACTCCCGAGTGGATTCTGGACGGCTTTCGGTATGTTTGAGGCCGGAATTGTGTCTCCTTATGCGGCGGAACCTCTACGGCGACGTTTCCCTCTAAGGTGAAGCTCCAAACGGTGTTTCTGCAGTCCTGCGAGCCCTGTCTCCTACGCCAATGTCGGGACGCGGGCGGCCGCCATTTTGAGCAGCCGCGACCGCGTCTCTCCTCAGGAAATTACCGTTGCCTCAGGCTGCGCCCGGAACTGGCCCTGCTTCATGCTTCAATTTATTTGCTACCACACAAAAGGTATGGCGCTTTCTAGCTAATGGCTCCTTCCAATATTACAAACTTTATTCTACATATGGCTTTCCACCTGCATGAGTGACGTCCGCCATTTCCTGAATTGTGTTGTAAAGGCATATTGACTTTGTACTTCTTTTAACCGCCGCGATGGGGCTCCTCCATATTAGTTCCTGCCACACAGTTTTTTCATAACGCTTTGCGATTACTATGTTTTCGCAATTTCCTATGGACTTCTTCACCTTTTCCTTTTGCGGAGTCTGACTGCATTACATTTTTACCTTATGCTTGTATGAGGTTTACCCTGAGGTTCTGAAGTAGGGTATCTGAGGCAGTTTACCCTTCATTTCTAAAGTTTTTCTTCATGCTTGGTGACTTTTTTGGAATACCTCTTCGAACTCAATATCCTGTTTTATTCATTTTCTTCTGTGTTCTTGGTGTGCCCCTATCTTGGAATAATGACGCACGCACAGGCCAACTTGAAGTCGTCAAACACAGGAACCACACCCAAGCGCCTTAAGAATGATCCCCCTTCTCCGATTCACACCTCCCAGAATCCTATTCTGGACTCCATCTTAGAGGAAGTTCGCGGTCTACAACCCTTTATGTCTGCTACCAATGAGAAACTCAAGCAGATTGAAGAGAGGTGGGTTGTTATGGAAGGCAAGGTCTTGAATCTGGAACAGCGTGTTAGCGATATTCAGGATGTCTCCACTAAGATACCTCTTCTGGAAAAGGAAATACAGCAGCTCAAACTACACACAGAGGACCTTGAAAATCGTAATCGTAGAAACAACCTACGTATTTACGGAGTTCCGGAGAATCTTGAGGGGTCAGACATGGTGTCTTTCATTCGTCGTCTCCTGCATGAACTGCTAGACCTTCAACCAAATGCTCATCCACTAAACATCCAGCGTGCTCATCGTCTTGGCCGCCCTACATCTAATTCCTCAAAACCTCGGGGTATCATCCTCCTTTTCCTCGAGTTCACTGAATTAATGACTGTTCTAAAAGCTGCCAGGCTCAAACGACGTCTTGTGTGGTCTGGTCACAACATCTATATATCTCAAGATTTGTCAAATGCCACCAATGCTCGACGCAAGGAATTCTTGAACCTCCGACCTCAGATGAGACAGTTAAACATTCAATATGGAATCCTACACCCTTGCCTATGTAAAATAACTCATAATGGTCGTACTCGTACCTTCGATGATCCTCAGAAGCTGCACGAATATCTGCAATTTGCCTCTCCTCCTACAATGGATGTCACCACCTGATGGCCCCTATAGGCATCTTTTGTTTTCGCCTTTCCTGACAACTCTCGGTTATATTGTTGTACTGTTTCTAGCCTCAACATGTTCTCCTTCACTATGTCGTGCCGTCCCTGGCTTTTCTCTTTTTCTCTCCTGACGCTCTTAGGGGTTTCGCCTCTCCTTCGGCGTCTCCTCGCTCCAGATGTTTTGGTGTTTTCGTTCTTCTCAGATCTGGTATTCTTGCCTTGATCTGTCCACTTTTTCCTCGTCCTTCTTCTATCTCTTTTCTTTCTTCCTTCTAGGGTCTCTTTTTTTGTTCTACCAGTATGTATTTTTGTTCATCATCTTTATATTTTCCCTTTCTTTTTTGCTTGTTCTATTCCTTGATTTTTGCTTTCGGTTCCTTGTTAGTTCGTATTTGGCACTTTTTGGCATGTTTTTTCGAATTAATGTACTTTTCTTGAATGTTATATTTCTCTCTAATGTTTGTATTTCTTATTTCTTTTATTTTAGTCAACCCCCTGCAGTGTGTTCACCCCGGATGTTCACCCCCCTCCTCACTTCCCATCATGTGTAACTTTGTCTCATGGAACGTTCGTGGTCTGGGTCACCCTGTCAAGCGTCAAAAGGTATTGTCTCATTTATCTAAACTTAATTCACAGGTTGCCGTCCTTCAAGAGACCCACTGTACGGATTCTGAATCCTCCAAACTCAAGAGACAATGGGTGGGCCAAGTTGTATATTCTCCGGCTGTTAACACCAAGGGAGGTGTTGCAATTTTATTTCACAAAAGTTTATGTGCCCAGATTCTCTCTTCCACAGCTGATACTGAAGGTCGCTGGGTTATGGCTAAGGTCATTATCCAAAACAAAACACTGGTTTTTCTTAACATCTATGGCCCTACTCGCCCTTCTCCTGAATTTTGGAATGAGGTTAAAGTTCTCATTTCCTCTATTGACTGTCCCAATATTGTTATTTCTGGTGATTTTAACCAATGGTTGGACCCCTTCTCTGACAGGCTCTCTTCTACTAAATTTCGTCCTGACAAAACCCATAAATGTTTCCAATCTGCCATATCCCTTATATGATGTGTGGAAAACATGTAATCCTGATACTTTGGAATACACGTTTTATTCCAATGTACATCATACTAGATCTAGGATTGATTATATTTTAGTAAGCAAATCCCTCCTTCCCACTTTGCATAAATCTGAAATTGGTTCTATTTTTATCTCTGACCATGCCCCCGTCTTTGCAACCCTTGACCTTACTCTCACCTCTTCCAAATTTAGCCGTTGGAAGTTCAACACCTTTCTTCTATCAGATACTGTCTATATAAAGGAGGTTCAGAAGTTTATAGCTGAATTTTTTACTTTTAATGATCCTGTGGACACCTCAATTCCTAACGATTGGGATGCCTTCAAGGCTGCTTTGAGAGCTTTTACAATCTCATATGTTTCCAAAAAGAAGAAACTTAATATGTCTAAATACTCAGATCAACTTACCTCCATTAAGAAACTGGAACATTTGTATTTCTCATCTAAAGACTCTGATGCCCTTGATAATCTTATAAAAGCGAAATCCGAACTGAATAAAATAGCCACAACTGAAGCATGTAATACTTTATTGAAGATTAAGTCTAAGTTCCATGGAGGTCAGAATAAGGCTGGCAAAATGTTGGCAAATTATCTAAAAATTAAATCTGAGCGTAAAGCTGTAGGCCCTATCCTGAATGATTCTACAAATTCATTAGTTACCTCTGACGAAGATATTGCAGAGGTCTTTCATACCTATTATCATAATCTATATACCGACGATACTCACCCCACGGATCAGAATTTATCCTCTTTTTTTGACAGTCTCCCTCCACCCCCTACGCTCCCTGATGAATTTGCACTATTAGAAAAGGATATCACCTCTCATGAAATTCTCCTGGCCATCAACTCCCTCAAGAAATCAAAGGCCCCTGGCCCTGATGGTTTGCCAATTGAGTTTTATTCTGACCTCCATACTATTTTTGTGCCTAAATTGTTGCAACTGTTTAACTCTTTTATTGCTGATGCTAGGGCCTCTGGATCTTTCTTAGATGCCCTCATTGTCATAATTCCTAAACCGGATAAGGATCATTCCCAATGTAAAAACTATCGCCCTATTTCCTTGATTAATTATGATTGTAAAATTTTCGCCAAAATCCTTGCATCCCGCCTTGACTCTATCATCCCACTTTTAGTTAAAACGGATCAAGTTGGTTTTGTTAAAAGCCGGCTTGCAGCTGATAATGCCCGTATGTTTGCCAATGTCATTTCTCATAGTAAACACTTTAAAGCCCCTCTAGCTGCCTTATCCCTAGATGCGGAAAAGGCTTTTGACCGCATTAACTGGCACTTTATGTTTCGCACCTTGCATTGGTTTGGTTTTGGTCCCTCTTTTATTTCCTTGGTCAAACTCCTCTACTCAGCTCCTCGTGCCAGCATTTTTGTCAATAATCAATTTTCTAGATTCTTTCCATTGGTAGAGGAACGAGGCAAGGGTGTCCCTTATCCCCGTTACTTTTCATACTCTGCCTTGAACCCTTCCTTGAGCGAATTCGTTCTAACCCTCAGATAACTGGTTTTAAAATGTCCTCTGTTGAAACTAAAGTATCTGCATATGCTGATGATATTTTAGTGTACATGTCTAACCCTGTCACGTCCCTTCCCCCTTTTCTAGATGAAGTCCGCCTTTACTCCTCAATCTCTGGGTATAAACTCAATTTATCTAAAACTGAAGTACTACCATTAAATTCTATCTGTTACCAATACATGTTTGCCTCTACTGACTTTGCGTGGTGTCCCTCCAAAATTAAATACCTGGGCATTTGGTTCTCCCCTTCCCTTACAGATACTCTTAAAGCCACATTCATGTCCCTTACTCAGAAAGTCCAATCTCTTCTTCAAAGTTGGTCCCCTTTATTCTTATCATGGTGGGGGAGACTTGATACCATTAAAATGATGATTACGCCCCATATATTATATACTGTATCAATGCTTCCCATAAAAATTCCAAACATTTATTTTACTCGCTTAAATTCCATTTGTTCCAAATTTTTATGGAACAACAAGCACCCTCGCATTGCCTTACATAAGCTTATACGTCCTAAATCGGAAGGCGGGGTCCGCTTTCCTAATTTTAAAATCTACCACTCAGCCTTCCTCATTAAGCAATCCTTTTCTTTAGCTTTTGATTTTCATGACTCCCCGACTCCTAAATGGGTTACCTTTGAACGATCATTGTTACAAGGTTTTTCATTTCAACATACTGTCTTTATGTCTAACTGTTCGTTTTTATCGAAGCACTCAGTGTTAAAATATTCACAAACTTTATTGCACGATATATTTGCTAAGGATTTATCTCCACTCCAATGTTTTCTGTCCTCTTGTGTCTGGTACAACAAATTTCTCAAATATAAGAGCAGGTCTTTCTACTACAAATACTGGAAAGAAAAGGATATTGTTTTTGTGCATCAGTTCTTTGCCAATAATGCCATTATTTCTTTTCCTGAGTTACAAGTTTTATACGACTTACCCCTGTCTTTTCTCAAGGAATATTTGATTATTACTAATGCTCTCTCTTCATACTTATCAACCTTTCCTTCCTCTGTCACTTTGCCTAACTTCTCTCCTTCTTCCCCTCTTTACCCTCTATTTTCCCTCCAACAACCTAAAGCTGCCCTTGTTTATAGAATATTGTCTTCGAATGTTGTGGAACGGCCTAAATCAGCTACTGAGCTTACTTGGGAATCTGATTTGTCTGTAACTTTATCTGTGGATGAATGGGATGGTATATGGAGCAAATTGTTTAAGACCTCTGTTGCAGCCCGTATTACCCAATCCTTATATTTTATTTACCATAGATCCATTCTCACTCCTCTTAGTATTGCCAAGTTCTCACCTTCTTCTTCTCCTTTATGCTGGTCATGTTCTTCGCTCCCTGGTACCCTTAAGCATCAACTTTATGAGTGTCCCCCTGTTTTAGCTTTTTGGAACTCAGTTTGGGATTATTGCATGCGTATATTTCAATGCTCTGTTCCCTTATCATTCTTGACCGTGTTTTTAGGGTCTGTTTCTGTTGACATTGATATTGCTCCTTCTAGTGTTAGATTATTGGATCTTTTTATTGCGGTTGCATTTAAAGTAATTCTATCTTGCTGGAAGGATAATTCTAAAATATCTGTTCTTACATGGTGGAACTTCGTATGTGATGAACATAGGATTGCTATTGCTTCCTCCTCCTCTGTCTCTTCTAAAGTTAAATCCGATCTTCTTTGGCTCCCCTTCTCCAATTATCTTTCATCATCCCCCTCTCTTTGTTAGCCGAGCCTATCTATATATTGTATCTACCCTTTCTTCTTCTTTCTTCCTTTCTCTTTTTCTCTCTCTCTTCTTTTTTCCTTACTATCCTTCTCTCTTATTGCTCTACCTTTCTTTTTCTTTTACTCTCTTCCAATGAACCGTTTATCTCATAGTTTTTTCCTTGCCTCATTTGTGTATCTTGGTTCTAATGTACTATTGTAATACCTTTGTATTGAATTTTATTTAAACAAAATAAAAACTTCTTAAACTGAAAAAAAAGCACGTCATACAGAGTACTGACAATCCTGACTTTCACTAATTGAAAACTTTATTCAATGTTGAATGCAAAATATCGAACCATTAGTACGACATTTCATAGAAATTTACGGGCTGCTTTTTATCGATGTAGAAGGTATAGCTAACTGCGATTTAAGGAGCTCTCTGGAGTTTTTAAGAGGACGGTCTAATACACTGGTCTGACACCCAGATACAAAAATCACTTTTTTGAAATAGTGATGTATGGTTAACGTTGGTTTGTGGGCTCTACACTTCTTGTCACTGTCACTTAGTCCTTTTATCCACTCATTGGGTGGATGCAGGAGAGCACATGTTGTGCCCCCTGGAATTGCACCCCTGTGCCTACACAGTGTGGCATGCATGCCACACCATGCAGGAATGTGTTGCAGGTGGTGTCACAGTAGTGGGCTGCATGTTAGGCTCTCCTATGAGCATAACAGCCCACAGAACTCAATAGAGAAGAAAGCCGCTTCTTTGTAGTATATGATAAACGTCTGTGTCATGTGATCTGTGCTCATCGTTTACCATGTCAAAATGGCAAGACCAAGTGATTTGCCCACACTCACAAGATTTTGTGCTGACGCTGAGACTCAAGCCCATTTACCAGCTTTTTAAAGACAGCAACTCTGGCTGTTACTCCACATCCTCTCCCCCAAAGCTGTGGAAAAATATGTTGAAGAAAGGGCGGATCAAGATGGCATTTTGCAATTATATCAAGTATGGAATGTCTGTAATGATAATCCAGTTTGTACTATCAAAATAGATGATGAAAGAGTAGAAGTACTGGCAGATTCAGCTGCCAGATATACACTAATTTTATGAAGACTACTTCAGTAAATTTCCTGATCATGTTCTCAAACCACCTGATTTTAAATGCATGGAGAAATCCAATAGATGTTAGGATACATCAATACCCATTTGGAGAACCAAGGGGTGGTGATTCCTTCAATGTTTTATTTTGTGAAAGGTGGAGATTATCTTTTAGGATGCCCCCAGGAGAAATATCTGTCCATACAATTGGGCTCAAATCATCCTCATCAGGTTTGGAACACAGTCTGTGATAAGTGTTGTGAGGGAAATGCCTTTTGGAGAAGAATTCCCTTTAATGTTTAATAATGAGTTGTGTTTGGTTAGGGGTTCATGCACAGGATCATATTGAAAAATGGGGTTACTCCCAAAGCTCATGAGCCCCAAGATGTTCCACGCGCTATGAGAGAGCCAATACACCAAGAATTACAGAAGTTGTGTTTGAAGGGGTCATTGAGAAGATAGGGGCTTCAAAGTGGTTGGCACATGTAAAATTGGCCAACAACGATAATGGAGATGTTCGTCTGTGTATGGATTAGCATAACCTCAAATCTGCCATCTTGGTTGACAGACATCCCTCGCACAACATAAATGAGAGGCTTATGACCAATAAGGGACCAAAGTGTTTTCTATCCTTGATCTATTCTTGGCATATCATCAAAAAGTATTACCTCCTGATTCTAGACCTTTGGCACATTTTGTTATGCCTAAAGGTGCTTACAAGTACAATTGGATGCTGTTTGGATTAACCTGGCCATTCATCATTTAGTTAAGGGAATACCACATGTTTAGTATTTTCAGTACAGCATTCTTCTGTTTGGTAAGAACATGGAGGAACACAATCAGGTTTTGAGGCCAGTTTTGGAAATGTAAGAAAATAGTGAGTTAACAATTAAAGGGGAGAAGTGCAGGATTAGAGTGAGAGATGTGGAGCGTTTGGGTATTTGGATTTATAAGAGCGGGATTGCTCCCAAGATGAACCTAGTTACAAGGATCGGCGAAGATGAAGATCTTGGTTCTAGTTGCATATTATTTACTTTTTATTTCCATGTTTGCTGACAAGACTAAGCACATGTGAATACTCATGTTAAAGAATGGAAAATATGTGTGGTGTGATGAGTGGGAAAAGGGTTTGGCAAACTCAAAAAGGATTTTGCGTCTGCGCCAGTACTCTAACCGCTTGACAGCAAAGACATAACTGTTACTTACACTGATGCCAGTTGTTTGGGGTTAGCAGCAGTTAAAATCATGACGTACAGGATATTACCAGAAAAGGCAGAAAATAATGATTCTTCTATTGAGAGAGAGGCATCAGCATATTGTTGGGTATGAATCATTTCATAAAATACATGTGCGATACTGAATTTATAATCAGAACTGACCATCAAATTTGGTAGATGTTTTTACTTTCAAGGGAAGAAGAAAGGTGTCTGCTAGAATAGCATGATGGGTCATGAGAACATTGGAAATACAACTACAGTATGAAATATGTCCCTGGGAAAAAAAATGTTTTAGCCAATTGTTTGTCTTGGTTCCCGGCAAATGAGGGTGCAGAGGTGGATGAAAGGTATGATGAGCTAAATGCGGCTCGGGTGAACTTGGTCACAGAAGGTCGAATCTCCAATGATTGAGAATCTGCTGCGTAGAATGATATGGTTCTGCAAGAATTGAAAAAGTATCTTCTGGAAGGTTGGGTTTAAAGAGATAAGGGGTAAAAAGGTCCAAATCCCTTACTGGACAGGAAATGAGCATAGATTCTTCTGTTTTTGGTTCTTGCCCTTGACAGAGGGGAAAATCCCTATCCCCCTAATGTGAGCAAAGTTCAACAGGTTTGTCTAGGCAAGATTCGTTTCATCTGTTTTTTTCTGGAAGAAATTCCAATCATGCACTGGTTTGTTATAAGGTGTTTATAATAGTATTGGCACTCTATCCATAAGAGTGAGTGAAAGAAAACAGCCAACACGTGTTTCACCCCTTTACATGGCCATCCGGCCTGGGGCTTCCTCAGGGCAGGTAAAAGCTTTTGAAAATCGGTCAACGTCGTTTAGCACAAGGCCTAAGGATTCTTAAGTCACGGGCATACTGCCGGTCCGGGATGTGGCAGTCACCTTTTGTCAGTCTGACGAAAGCTGACTGCCACATCCCACAAGACTGGTGAGACAGTGTCTGACTGTTGCTGTCTCTCAACCCATACTCTTCTGGCTGGTCTCCATACTCTCTTATCAGGGCTTCTATCATGGAGGAACCCCTCTCCATGCACCTCTCATCTAGAGTCAGTAGAATGTCCCTCCCACGACCAGGAATATGATCCCCTGTGCCAGTTCCCCAATCCACCCCAGGGACACTGCGCACCACTTGAGGAACCTCACAATCTTGAACTCCCTGCTGCATGTCAACCCCCTCCTTGAAGCAGGGCCCCAAATCTGTGTGTGCGTGTACCTCACCCTCAGTACTAGACACTAAATCTTTGCTGCCACCATCTGGGCTGGGCCTAGCCTTACTTGCTTCCCAGTCCAGCTCTCTCATCTCAACCTTATGGTCTAACATCATCCTTTTCTGCTCCATGGCTAACCTAAACTTCTCTAGTTCTGCAGCAGCTCTCCTTGCACATAGACCCTTGGAATAGGCTCCTCTGCCTCAATGCCAAGATCCCCAGACAGCTCACTAGCATGTCTGGCTGCTACCCAGGCCCTCAGCGCCTTTTGTACCTCCTCTTTTCTGGTGAGGCCGCTGATTTGGATTTTGAGGTTTTTGCAGATCGCCTTCATGTACTTCACAGTGTAGGTTTCTAACCTCTCCTTCTCTAAGGCCACTTCCAAGGATGCGATAAATTGAGAGGGGGGTTTACCCAAATAAGTCACTGGGGACCTGGGTGCTATATGATATATGAGAAAAGGGTCCCAGTGAACCGTTTAGACATTAGTCATATTTATTTACAATGACAATAATAAGGACATTAAAGCAAAAACAAACAACACACTGTAAATTAATCACAATGGGCAAGATCTACAATACATGACATACAATAACAGTGCCCCAAGACAGGAGGGAAGGACGGGAAATAGCGTGATGCTGTGAGAAAGAAAGAAATAAGTAAGAGATGATAGTAGTTGTGACAAGGAATTATTTCAAAATCATTAAATATTTGCAAACTAAGTTGGCTTCAGATCCCTGAGCCAAAACATGGAATCCCAGATTTCCAAACATTCATCAAAAATCATGTATTTGACACTGGTATTCTATATCCAAAAAATAGGGGCGGCGTCAACTGAGATGAAAAGAAGTAGCCGTCGACGTTTCGACCCCACGCTACAAATGTAGGCGTACTTAAGGCCTTACATCGGGGTCTTCATCAGGACAAGAAACGTGAAACCAAGGGTACACTATGAATTCTAAAAAATACAAATAAATAATAATATATTAGTACAGTGTTCTCCATAAAATTGGGAGAAATTGAGATAACATCATCCAAACTGCAAGAGAATTAAAATGTTACCATGGTGCGTGGAGAAATTAATTTCACACGGTGGTAAATTACTGGAATGATTTCTTTCTTTTCGCAATCGTCAAATTTCTGAAACAATAAAAATAAAGTTCCAGATCGGCTATATTATGCCACTTAATCGTCATCCATAAAATTGGAAAAGATAACTATAAACAGGGTAAATGAATTACTAGTCGACCATTGCCAATGAATTGCAAAAAGCTGCTTGTATATACCTTAAAGGCTGATAAAAACCTCCAAACAGACCAAGGTAGACCAACCCTCTACCAACACGTGTTGAACTATATTAATATACATATGTCACTCCTGATATAATAGTAGATCAGAAAATCAAACTATCAGCACCATCTCACAGTTGAACATAGTATTTAGAAACAGCTTCTGAAGTCTCATATATATTGTTCCACAAGACCAGAATCCCACGTGTAACCAGTATAGTGTATCTTCCTATAGATAACTCCATAATACACTATATCAGAAGTGAAAAGAGTCTGTTGCACATTCAAACCCTAAAATAGATCATATTATAATAGGAATCCTACCTGGAAAGAGGTAGACCGTACGTGCGTGTAATCTTATAGTAGTTATGGAGCAGTCTATTCCTATGGTACTGCAGTCTATCACGAACACAAGACCTGAGAATCAGAAATGTGGGGAGTTACTAATCTCTTATGAGTCCAATTGTGAGAGGGTACCAATCACCACCGCCGCTCCGCACCCAGTGTAAAAAAAACATACCTAATCAGGGCGGGTTGCCTCGTCATGCTCGGTCATATTCCAAAACGGATAATTTCCTACATCGGGAAAAACATTATTAGCCCAATGTAATATAGCCTCCCCTGGCCCATAGACTATACGGAGCTCTACCATACCTGGTAGAGGTATTCAGTCTCACTCGGGATCTGCTCTCAATCGCGGGAGAAAGGCACTCTGTGGTCGCGCTGAAGGGAAACCACACTACTAATATAAAGAAAGGACTACTACTAAGGAAGTTCCGGGTCATCTCTAAGGGCAACTCTGTTGACAGTCCTAAAACAATCGCCATAGAAAGCGGACTAACCCGGGTCTCAGGGCATAGTAATGGAAACATGGGATAGTGGCTACATTCGATTAGAAACATTCATACTGATTGATCGGATTTTTGAGAATATTAATCCCGCGATTATTGTGAACATAGTCAAGTGACAAAAATGGACTGGTGACATATCATTAATT
This sequence comes from Lissotriton helveticus, assembly GCF_964261635.1. NCBI lineage: Eukaryota > Metazoa > Chordata > Amphibia > Caudata > Salamandridae > Lissotriton > Lissotriton helveticus. The sequence goes on from NC_136065.1 coordinate 1,854,227,331, forward strand.
AGATTTGAAAAGCACAATGTCTTAGCTAATATTGGTACCATATCATTTAGGAACATAAAACACATATTTTTCAGATAGGCTAATCTTTTTTAAAAAAAGGGGGGAAAAAACTCCGCCACGCACCTCTCACACAGGAGGGTGAAGTGGCGTGCATCCACACAATCACTAGATAAATAGATAACTCACTAGATAAATGTATAAGTTCAGTGAGAACATGTGCTGAGTAATTCTAGGAATTTCATCAGTTCACAGATCAATGTGCTACCTTGCCCGATTTGCACCATTACAGACATGTCCAAAGGATGAGCGATTCATAAATGGTACTGGAAGGGAATATAAATGCAACAGTGCTCATTATCCATAATATAAAAATCAGCAGTATACCTATCACATAGTGACAATGGCATTCTTAAATTAGTATCTTCAGATATAGCTGTGATTAATTTACAGTGTGTTGTTTGTTTTTGCTTTAATGTCCTTATTATTGTCATTGTAAATAAATATGACTAATGTCTAAACGGTTCACTGGGACCCTTTTCTCATATATCACTTCCAAGGATGCAACAGATGAGGCAATTGATTCAGGCATGTTGTCCTGGAAAGTTCAAGTTCAAAACCAATGGAAAGGCAAAAATAGACCAAAAAGAAAAAGCATGTGGTATGTAGTGGTCTGCGATATGGTAGAATTGCACACAAATCACTGTAAGTCAAGTGCAAACACAAGACAATTCCATAAGTGAGGTGAATGTCTGGAGGTGCATGAATTATCATATGTGGGAGATGTAATGTTGAGATGAGAGTTGTTGGTGGTACCATTGGGGTTTGGAGAGTGTTGTGAAGCTAGCTTACCAGCGTCACGTTGGGATGATTGCTCCTGAGAGACATATCAGGGCAGAGTATTGGTGGTCTGGGCTTCACCACGAGGTGAGGCGCAGTATTAGGTAGGGTGTACCCTGCGCCTGTAGTTTCTGATAAGTCTGATGATCCATGAAAGAAGATTGCGATTGACATCACTGGTTTGTTGTATGTTTTGGGAAAGTGCTCCATGTATGCCATGGTGGTAGTGGACTATTTTTATAACTGGCCTGTGTTAGAAATGGGTGTCTCTAGTTGACAAGGGCTTGCACCTTTGTCCAAGTAGGGACCCTTCTTCCTAGTCAGGATAAGAGAGTTACACTCCTAAAATAACTCCTGCTCACCCGCCATCTGCAAACCAATGCGCATGCGCGGTCGCCCACGCATGCGCATTGGTTTGCAGATGGTGGCGTGAAAGAGCAGAGGGAGCCCCGGGATGCCGCGGACAAGGTAAGTGTCTTTATTTATTTTTATGTGCCCATTTCTTAAAAATTAGGTTTGTTCAGGAGAGGGGCATGCGGCGCGTAGTGGGGCTACGCGAAGTGCGCAGGTGGGTGTAGTTTCTCGCCCACTTTGCGTAGCTTTGCTTAGCCCCACTACGCCCAGGGTTAGTTGTAACCAAACAAATCCAAACAGTTCTGGCTGACCGCAGCATCGCGGGCCAGCTACGGTGTTGGGAAGACCCGCAGACAGTACCTATTAGAAATGCAGGGCATCGCCGACCTCTCGTTGAGCTTCCGAACGTATGGCGTCTGTAGCTGTCAGTTCCGGAGGTCGGTGTAGGAGTTGTCGTGGCCCTCGAAGTCACAAGGGTTGCAGATCGAGCTCCTCTTTGTTGAAGTCAGGAGCGCTGCCGTCGACAGGTATCTGGTGCCGCGGTTTAAAGTGCAGCGGTGCGGCGTGCGGTGCCCTCAGGTCGCAGTCCGAGCAGCAGCTGGCTGGCGGCATCAGGTGGTGTTGTCAGTGAGATCAGGGTCGTGGTGCGAGATGAAGGCAGTGCTTGTCACGGTACTGGCAGGTCACGGTGCAAGCAGCGTCGTCCTCGTTGCTGAAGCGCTGTCGTCGGCTGACGAATTGGAGTCGATGGCACCGGCGTCGGTAGGACAAGGCTGCGGTTCGGGATGAGGGCGGTACGTCGTGAAACCTTACGAGTGGTGCCCTCAAACCACGGTGCAAGCAGCAGCGTTTGTTCCGGCGTGGAGCAGCGTCGTCGGGGATACCACGACGTCATCGTGAAGCGAGGTGGTACGGAGTGCGGTGCGAGCAGCAGCTTGGTGGCAGCATCAGCGGTGCGGCGGTGCCCTCTGCGGTGACGTAGGGACACGGAGACGGCAGCGTCAACATCATCGAGTTGCTTTTCTCCTGTTGCAGCACAAAACACACAGGGGCATATTACCAAGGGCCTTATCGCCGCTTTAGCGGAAATCTTTCCTGCTAAAGCGGCGATAATTTTATCGCCCTATTCCCTAGCTGTCGCTAACACCAGTTAGCGACAGCTAGTAGGAGATAGCGTTCACCTTGGAACCCACTTTGCATGTCAGCGATAATTATCGCTAATGACATGCAAAGTGGGCGTGCCAAGATGTTAGCGACTGGAAACAGTTGCTAACATCGCTATCTCCTATTACCTACTTTTGGAAATAATCGTGCTAAGCGCGATTATCTCCAAAAGCTAACGCCTGCCCAGAGCAGTTCTTAGCCATGTTATCCAATGGTAGGTGGATAACATGGCTAAGAGCATTTGCTCGGTAATGCATGAATATCGCTGACTTTACAGCGATATTAATGCATTTCGGCCGATTTTTATCGCTTAGGAGATAATCCTTGATAATAGCAAGGCTCCTAAGCGATAAAAATAGGCTAAGCACGGCGACATTATTATAGCCGCTAACTAAGCTTAGCGATATTTTTCGCTAATTCTTGGTAATATGCCCCATAGTTCCCAGTGCTGAGGGCAGAAGAGCTTTAAGTCTTTGCTGTTCCTGAGACTTCTTGAACAGGGGGCATACTCTACCTCAAGCCCTTGGAGAAACTCCCAAAAGTAGATTTCAGAAAGTTCAGTCCAGTCCAGTTCTTTCACTGCCCAAGACAGAAGCAGCCACTGCTAGCCAAGACAGAAAAGTACTCAGCAAAGTGGTAGTTCCTCTTCACAGCTTCTCCAGCTCTTCTTCTTGGCAGTCTTATTGATCCCACAGAGTTCTAAAGTTCTGGGGTTTGGGCCCCAATATTTACACCAGAAAATCATTTGTCTTCTGAAGGCAGAGGGTTCCTGTGCCTAGACCAAACCAGTTCTGGTCAGTCTTGGAGCACTTTGTTTATAAGATTTCTGCTTTTCCTATGACAGTGTAGGCCAGGAACATCAGACGCACTACAGGAGGTAGAGCCAGCATTGTGGAAGGCAGGCACTGCCCTATTCAGGTCCGAGGTGCTCCACTTCCCACCACTCTGCATGTAGATGGGTCTAATCAGCCCTGTGCTGACTCACTCTGTCTCCTGGAGCCACCACAGCCCCTGTCACTCACAAACCAGACATGCAATACACAACCTAGCAGAGGCAGGATGGACGGTTAAGCAAGAAAATACCAACTTTCTAAAAGTGGTATTTTCAAACACAGAATGTTAAACCCAACTTCACTAAAAGATGTATTTTTATCATTCTGAGTTCAGGCATACTAAATTGTTTTTTCTACCATGTTCCCTGGGTCAGTTAGGATTATAAGATGTTATAACCAAACCGCCCATTCTGGACTATGGGAACAGGTAGCCATGCAACAGTGAAAAACGAATTTGGCTGTAATTCAATATCAGGACATGCCTCACACACCGGGGCATGTCCTACCTTTCACATACAATACACCCTACCCACAGGGGTACCTTGGGCCTACCTTAGGGGTGACTAACATATAGAAAAGGAAAGGTTTAGGGACTGGCAAGTGGGTGCACTTGCCAAGTCGACATGGCAGTCCCAGACTGCACACAGACTCTGAAATGGCAGGCCAGAGTTACACTTTACGGGCTGTTTGCATGGGTGGCACAATCCAGTGCTGCAGCCCATCAACAGCATTTGATTTATGGGCCCTGGCACGAGCAGTGCACTTTACTAGGGACTAACACATAAATCAAATAGGCCAATCATGGAAACACCAATCCATAACACATTTTACAGAGACAGCATATGCACCTTAGCACTGATCAGCAGTGGTAAAGTGCCCAGAGTACTAAAACCAGGAAAAAATAGGAGGAAGAAGCAAAATGTTTAGGGATAACCCTGTAAAAAAGGCCATCTCCAACAGCCTGAGATGAAGTTCACTGAGCATGTTACGGCACAGGTATTGATTGAATTATTTATAGATGAATTATTTGAAAGAAAATGTATATATAAAACAATTTTAACAGACAACGCGGTTCAGTTTGTTTCCAAAGTCATGAAGGGATTCTTCTAGTGTGGTATTAAGCATGTTTGTTCATCTGTTTACTATCCACAAAGTACTGGTTTAGTCAAGAGATGGAACAGGACACTGAATTAGGGTTTGCAATTAGCTTTAAGTAGTGAGGCTGAATGGAGAAAAGCAATGAGGAAATTGATCAGGTCGTATCATACCATTCCACCTTGTATGACTGGAAAGCTCGCTTTTAAATTTATGAATTGATAAAGGGTTGAAAGTCCCAGACATTGCTGTGCCACGGTATTGAGAAGAATTGTGTTGTGTTGTAGAATGCTATTGATGTGAATTATGCAATTAGAGACTGGGTTTGATTCATTTAAGGGTGTAGGGTGAGCAAGTGTGATTCCAAGTTTTTTCTACCACCCTTGGTCAATCAATCAATCAGTATTTGTAAAGCGCTGCTAATCACCCGTGAGGGCATCTAGGCGATGGGTCTGTTGGACTGAGTGTAAAAGCCAGGTCTTGAGTCTCTTCCTGAATTCCACCAGCAAGGGGGTTGTCCGGAGGTAGAGAGGAAGGCCGTTCCAGGACTTGGCAGCTAGGTAAGAGAAGCAATTGCCTCCGCTGTGGCTTTGGCGGATGCGCTGTTTATTATTATTATTATTAAGCGTTCTTATATAGCGCTCGATTACCCGTAGGCATCTCGGCGCTTGCCTTGGGAACCCGTCCTGGTTTTTCCCTGTGAGATACCCGTACTGGGCATCCCCAAGGTGAAAGCCAGGCATCCCGCCGCGGGGGGGGCCGTAGTGGAGATTAAGCAAGCTAATGCCCAGAGCTGCAGAGTGTGAACCTGTGACTCGAGTAGGCACCGAAACGAGAATTATCGAGTCCGTGGATATTTGGGCTCAAGACCCTGCCGCGTCGGGAATTGAACCCTGGTCCCGGGTCTGACCTCTGCTTCAGGGTCTGCCGCCTCTAACCAGTGAGCCACACTTCAGCCACTTGAGCCACACTTCAGCCACTTGTCTGTGCAGAGCGAAGATCTCTAGATGGTTGGTGGAAGTTCAGGTGGTGGTTGATGTATGCTGGTCCTAGGTCGTAGAGTGCTTTGTAGGTGTGTGTCAAAATCTTGAATTGGCATCGTTTATGGACAAGGAGCCAATGGAGGTTCCTAAGGTATGGGGTGAGGTGGGTCTGTTTGGGCAGATTTTGGACGAGTCTGGCCATTGAGATCTGGATCATCAGGAGCCTCCTTGTGAGTTCGGTGGTGGTTCCTGCATACTTTGCTGGCTGGTGATTAGGGCTTGAGTGACGGTTTTTCTTGTGCCGATGGGCAGTCATTTGAAGATTCTTCAGAGCACGTGGAGTGTGTAGAAGCAGGTGGAGGAGACTGTATTGATCTGTTGTTTGATGGTGAGTTTGCTGTCCAGGAAGATGCAGAGGTTACGGACATTGTCTGTCGGTGTAGGAGTGGGTTTGAGTTCAGCAGGCCACCAGGTACCATTCCAAGGGGAGGCGTTGTTGCCGAAGATCATCACTTATGTCTTGTCATTATTGAGCTTCAGACAGTTGGCCTTCATCCAATCAGCGACATTCTTCATGCAGTTGTGCCACGTTTTTAGGGATCTGCGGAAAGACAGAAGGCCAGAGTGTAGGCGGAGGGGCAATGGAAGTGCATTCCACAAAGTGGGGCCAGAAGAGAGAAAGAACGCCCTCCCATACGAGACAGTCTGACTCTTGGGATTTGGAATTTCTCTTGAGTAGAGGATCTGAGAGTGCGGGAGGGGACATAGGGAACGGCCAGTTGTTGTACATAGTCGGGGGCCTTAGCATACTTAATGCGAAACATGTATGTGAGGGCCTTGAACTTGATTCGATTCGATTCTCCACTGAAAGCCAGTGGAGATCGAACAATAACCTGGACGTTGAAACAGTTTTGAGAACTCGGCAGAGTAATCTCTCGGCAGAGTTTTGTACTCGCTGCAGTTTACGTGTTATTTCTTTGGTGACACCCAGATAGAGGATATTCCCGTAGTCCAGCCTGGAAGTCACCAGGGCCTGAACCACAGTACGCTGGGTATGAAATGGAAGCATCCACACAATCTTCCTTAACCATTTCAAAATGGTAAAACAGGTAGCAGCAACCTTAGTGGCTTGCTGCCGCATGGAAAGAGAGTCATCTATAATAAAGCCAAGAGTGTGCAACTGAGTGGCAGGCTGAGGTTGTGTACCCATTTCTGGAGGCCAATGTTGGGGGCCCCAGAGACCGCGATCCTTGCCAAGGATCAAAACCTTAGTTTTGTCGCCATTGGCGTTCATCCAAACCATAACTTTACTGAAGCCGGATCTAAGTGCCGAGGGCTCAGATTGTTTGTCGGCTGACAGAGAGAAGAGGATCTGGGTGTCATCAGCGTATGAAAAAAGTGACAACCCAGATTCCTCCACTAGAGCTGCCAGTGGTCTGATGTAAATATTGAACAGCAGAGTGCTGAGAATTGATCCCTGGGGGACCCCAAAGGGCAAGGGATGAGATTTGGATTTGGAGGTAGATGAAAAGACCTGCAAGGTGCGGTCCGAGAGGAACGAGCTCAGCCAGCTCAAGGCGGTCCATGACACCTGAGCATTGGAGAGCCTTTATGAGTACAGTATGAGAGACCGTATCAAAGGCCGCGCTCAGGTCAAGTAGCACTAAGGCCATGGTCTTTCCCTCATCGATGTTATGACGGAGTGCTTCTGTAACTCCTAGCAGAGTAGACTCGGCAGAATAATCGGTCTTCAAGCCGGATAGCGTAGGGGGGAGCAGCCCATTAGTCTCAATAAATTTGGATAAGTGTCCATTAATGTGTCTCTCAAGAATCTTAGAGAGAGCAGGTAAAAGAGAAATAGGGCGAAAATTGGAAAGAAGAGTAGGATCAGCGTTAGTTTTTTTTAACAATGGTACGACCATTGCGTGCTTCCAACTTAAAGGAACGGTGGAGGTCGTTAAAGAAGTGTTAAGCAATTGAAGAACGTGAGAGAGAGAAGGTGGGTAAATTTGTCTCAAAACTGAAATGGGCAGTGTGTCACGGGGGATCCGGATTTAATATGACCAAGATGATGCGTAAGTGTATTAATATCCAAGAGTGGCCATCAGCCTGATTCATCAAGCCGAATTGCGCTCGCAAAGGGCCAGATTCTGAGAATCTGGCCCATTGCGAGCGCAATTTTTGCATTTGGGATTCATCATCCCAAATGCAAAAATCGGTAATTGCTAATTCGCTAAATTGCGAGGAATTACATTTAAGGAATCTCTATTTGAGATTCCTTAAATGCAATTCATCAACCATTTTTAAATTGCTAATTCGCAATTTCGGGCCGCTATTTACCGAGAGGTCAGACCTCTCGGTAAATAGCAAAAACTTAGAAAAATGCTTTTAAAAGCATTTTTCTAAGTTGCATGTTGCACACACACATGTCCTTTGGACATGTGGGTGCGCAACACCAGTTTCAATTTGCATTTAAGGGGTGCTACAGGGTGTCCTTTGGACACCCCTGGCACCCTTTAAATCGCTATCTTATTTGCGAGTAGCAAATTGCTAATTGCAAATAAGGAATACTCCCCATTCATTCCTATGGGCCTTTTGGCCCATAGGAATGAATGGGGAGTTATTCCTTATTTGCGATTAGCAATTTGCTACTCGCAAATAAGGAATGTGTAGGAATCGCTATTTATTTAGCAATTCCTACATGAATACCGTTTTGCGAGTCCTTAATAGCGATTCGCTATGAATCGCTATTAGGGGCTCGCAAAACGGCCCGTTGATGAATAAGGCTGCATGATTCCAGAATGGGCACATTTGTCAAATCGGTGCAATTTTCAGAAAATGTATGTGTGGCAAATGTTGTGGCTGGATCAGTCTTTGGTCTAATATGCAAAAGTTTGGGACTGCCTGAAATCTGTAATTCACACCTAAGTCTGCTAAATCTGACTTACGAAGCCCATTAATGTCTGGATATTGCTAGTGTGTCATGTAGGTGTTGAAGAGGGTAGGGCTGAGGGATGAACCTTGAGGGACACCGCCGATGGTGCTCTTGGGCTCCGGGGTGAAAGGAGGTAGGCGGATTCTCTGAGTTTGTCCCGTGAGAAACGATGTATCCATCTGATGGCATCTCCCTGGATCTGCATGTGGTGCAGTCTCCTGATGAGTGTGTGGTGGGAAACGGTGTCAAACACTGCGGAGAGGTCGAGGAGGATCAGGGCTGCTTCTTCCCTGTCGCGGAGGGTGCGGATGTCATCAGTGGAGGTGATCAGGGTAGTCTAGGTGCGGTGGTGGGAGTGGAAACTTGATTGTTAAGCATCTATGGCCTTTTCAAGGGCCTTGGTTGAGAAAGGGAGCAGCTAGATGGAGCGGAAGTTCTGGAGTTCTCCAGGGTCCACGGGTTTGTTGAAGAGAAGTCTGACTTCTGCGTATTTCCATGGGTCTGTAAAGATGGCTGTGGCGATGGATGCATTGAGGATGGTTGTGAGCTGGCGGCTGATATCTTTGTTTCCGGGGTTGAAAAGGCGATGAAGGCAGGGGTCCATGAGTGCTCCCAAGTGGATGGACTTCATGATGGGTGTGGTGTTCTGTGTGGTAAGCTGTTCCCATGCGATGAGTGGCTGGTTGGGGGAGTCATCCATTGGAGTGAGGAGGCTTTAGAGATGGGGCTCGAAGTTCCTGTAGGCGGTGGATATCTTGTTGTGGAAATGTTTTGCAGAGTGTCAAAGAATTCCTGAGACGGAGGGATTGTGGGGCATATTATCAAGCTGCAGCGATAATTATCACTGGCCGCGTTTAGCGTGAGATTTTTTATTGCTGGATATCGATGGAAATGATCGCCCTGCTAGCACTGAAATAACAACGCCTAGTGCAATAGCGATAATTATTCCAGCGATAGCCTTGCTGATATGACCCTGTGGTCGTATCAGCATAATCCTCCCCAATGTAAAGTATAGGTAAGTCAGTGTTTTTTTCCAAAAACTAACGTCTGCTAAAATGTGTGGGCCTCCTTGTAAATATCAGGATGTGCACTTCAGCGATAATTTACAAGCAGTACTGCCCAGTAACGCCCACTTTGCATCTCATTAGAGATGCAAAGCGAGGCGTCGGGAAAATGGGTGCTAACATGCGCTAATGCATGTTAGCACCGACTTGTAAATAGGGCAATAGTTTTATCTCCACTTTCTTGTCTGTTAAAGACAAAAAAGGCGGAGATAAGACCCTTGTTGATATGCCCCTGTGTTCTCAGTGGCTGTTGGGATGGATAACTCTCTGATGATGCTGAAGAGTTCATTGGTGTGGTTGGCGCTTGCTTTGATGCAGTTTGCTTGGGCATCTTTTTTCTCATCTTTGAGTCATTGGTGGTATTGTTTGAGGGCTTTCTCAAAGGTGGTTCAGTCTGTTGTGTCTCAGCTGGTGCGCCATCTTCTCACTAGTTGTTTGCAGCTGTGTTTCATTGTCATGAGTTCTTGTGTGTACAACTGGCTTGTTTGGCGTATCTTTGGGTCTTGGCAGGTGAGAAGGGTGAATAGATATGCACCCTTACTCGGTGATGGGAATGTTTAGAATCACAAGAAGGTGGAGAAGGTTACGGTTGGCTCAAACAAAGAGCAGAGCGGAAGCACGATATAGGAGAAAGAGCTTTTGCCGGCATTTATGAACAACTCAGGTTGCTTTATGATCGAAAAGAACTCAAGATTCCTAGGAAATCTGATAGTTTTGTACTGCTTTATTTTTTGTACTCCAAGTAGAGTGCATTCCAAAGGTCACTGTGAACAATGGGGCATTGTGCATTGTGAGCAATGGATTGAAACCCTGTGATATGTCAGTGTTGGAACAGAAATGCCTCCTGTATGGCTATGGACAGCGTGTGCCCCTTTCCTATGCTCATATCCTCATTGTATATCTCTGCAGGTTTTTTATTTTTGCCTCATGAACACAACAATCATTGTGTTCCCTGAGGGCTCTAGTATAGATGGATTGAGACCAAAGAGCTTGGCTCTGAGCTCAGGAGGAGCTTTACAATTTACAATTTTACATCTAGCTTGAGTACGGTGTTCTCACCCGGGTTGACAGTATCTGACAGAGATTCAGTCATTCGTTTCTATTGGATGGGACAGAACCTTTTTACCTGTTACCTTCAGAAGAGATTTGCCTACAGGCCTGTCTTGTTAAAAAGTTTGCTTGTCTCACTCAACCAGCTCATCTACTTCATTCTTGTTGGTCTTAGAGAGTGAATTCACTCTCTTGTAAACAGGAGGGAGAGTATGGGGTGTGTTTTACTGAGTGTGCACAAAAATTAATTGATCGATTCCTTTGTGTGGATACAGTTCTGATAGTTGGTGAAAGAGAATGGCATTTCCTTTGCTTCACTTTTACATCCCTTTTCCCCCAGAATTTTCACCATCTTGGTAGCCATTGGTTAGGGATGTGTTTTACCTTCCCTTAGAAGTGTGGCATCCTGTTTTTCATCAAGGCACTCCCAGTTCCACCCGTTGTTCCTCTGCATCTGTGTGACAAAGGTTGTGGCTGGATCAGTCTTTGGTCTATTATGCAAAGGTTTGGGACTGCCTGAAATATGTAATTCACACCTAAGTCTGCTAAATCTGACTTACGTAGCCCATTAATGTCTGGATATTGCTAAGAACTGAGGGCCATATTATCAAGAAAGGGCGATACATTATATCGCCGCTTTTATCGGCAGGAAACTGCCGCTAAAGCGGCGATAATGGGCTTGATAATATGCCCTTGTGAATTCCCATAGAAGCCCACGTTAACACCAGAACCTGGGCTTCTATGGGAATTCACAAGGGCATATTATCAAGCCCATTATCGCCGCTTTGGCAGCAGTTTCCTGCCGATAAAAGCGGCGATAATGTATCGCCCTTTCTTGATAATATGGCCCTGAGTGGTCAAATGGGGAATGAACACTGAACAGATGCTATGCTCAGGGTGCCAGGGTCTCTCGAGAATAGGAGTTCATGGCAGTATAACCGAGAAGGTGTGCCAGAACCCCTGCAATGAGAGCTGTCTGGTGATTAGGATCTATATAATGCACTTGGGTCGTGATCCTGTTGAAAGTGCTGTCCCTGCCGTAGAGGAATAAATTAAATTACTGTTGAATGGTTGCTGGTAGGGTGTTCCCTTAGGAGGATGCTGTTTAGAAGAAAAGACAGCAGCTGTGAAGGAAGGACAACGAATTAAGGCCAATGTCTTCTTTGGCCCCAGCTCTATAGCATACTTTGTGGGGAGCCTCTTCAGTTCATGATTTCCTGTGTGCTCCTTGTAGCCCACAAAGGGACTTTGAGTTGGCTCTAGCCTCGTTTCTAGCCTAGAAGTGGTCAGTTGGGTTTGCCACGCAATGCCAAGTTGAGTTGCGGAGATAATTGAATTTAAGCCCCACTTTGTTGAATTCTTTGTGGGCGCTGACATATTCCTTAAGGTTTTGTGGGTGGCCCCGGCATAGGAAAAGTTGACTTCACTGCTGTGCTTTAGAAGAAGCCCATGGAGTGTGCCACATTGAAAAACCAACCATTTTCAGTGGCCTTAAACAGTGTGGCAGTGTTGTAATATTTTGACTATATTCAGTATATTCAAGGATATGGGCTTTTAAAGGGGTTGGTGTTGCAAAATTCCTGACTGTATCTAATGATTTTAGAAGTACCACTGTTTGTACACTGTTAACGTGGGGTCATTGTTTTGATTGGTAGCACTAGTGAGTGGGTGGGTGTTAATTCAGTTTCTGCTGCGTTCTTAGGGCCTCATTTACAACATGAAGATGCAGCAAAGTCCTGCAAGCCATTTTACTGTGCTGAAATGTGTCATTTCAAAAGCACAGGGATGTGTCATATTTACAACAATATGACGCATCCCTGTGCTTTACCCTGGGCTGGTGCACAATTGGCTGCCATGCGTCAACGCAGGCACCCTTGCACCATGGTGCAAAGGGGCCTGCGTTGCAGGGATGTTTGTTTTTGTGCTGAAGGAAAAATCGAAGAGAAATAAAAGTTTTCTCCTCGTTGTACTTCCTTCTTGGGAGGCATAGGATTCTGATGCGTTCCCAGGTTTTTGAAATGTTGTAAATCTGGGAATGCGGCAGAAACAATGGGTGTTGCGTGGGAACACTCACAGCAACACAAATGGCATGCTCTTTTCACGCAAAGCGATGCATGAAAAGGGGCCACATTTACAAGGGCATGAAAAGCCATGCAGGGTGGCTTTGCATGGCCATGTAAAAATGGGCCAGCACAGTGCACCACCAGTGCGCCAAAAAAGTTATGTACTGACTTGTAAATAAGCCCTTTAGTTTCAGGCCCATAAGACCTCACTAAATAAGCCTTGGGCAGCTCTGCCTCAATATCTCAATATATGCTCTTTTTCTGTTTCGGTTCAATTGTTCGGTGGCCCCAGGACACCGGAGGTAAATGACTTCAATTGAAACAATTATCCAGTAAATCATTGTGGGCAGTGATATTTAGCTCTGTTTGCCTCTCCTTTGGGTAGCGATTGAAAATCATTACCTCTGTTGGGGTGAGCCAGTAACAACCCCTTCTCTATGAGATTAAACATCTGTGTTCACAATTATCCATTTACTAGGTCAAGTTCTATTTCTCATTAAAATGTAAAAATACAGCTTCATGAGAAAGTCAATGGGTGGCAGGAATGCACATATTTAGAAAATGTATTTGCTCGTTTTTCAGTTCTATACATGTAATTTCTGAATAGTTGGGAGAACTATTTATCTTCATATACGGAAAAAGTAGGTAATCAATATATTGTTACACAACATCAGTCTTTTAAAGTGATGGGTAATTTAGAAGCATTTTACACATAGAACGCACAATATATAGAACGTGCACAATGTATAATGAGATCAGTTTAAGATTGTACTGATGCATCTATATGCAATGATGATAACATAAATCAGATTCACATTTGAAATTAAAGAAAAGCTTATTAATTATTGAAAAAATATATTCAGTTGTAACTTACTAAAAAAGGGCTAACTATGTACTCATCATTTCAAAACTATATATGTTCTTCTTTCATCCATTACGCAGAACCCTACACTCGTATATCCAAGCACATATCAACAAAAACTTGATCAAGACCGACTAAGCCGAAACTTGCCATGTCCCTCTCATTTGGAGATATTGAAATAAATTAAATGCAACCATGTAGTGGCTTGCTGATGTTCTTGTTGGACTTAGAACACATTGGTGGAAATTTAGTGGGTAACCAGTAACTGCCCAAGCAGGCCCCGTCCTCAGGCAGTGTGTGTCAGGGGTGTTGGGCACGCGGCGTGGGGGTTGGGCCATAGGTGGCAAACCCAGCTCCATGCACAGACAGACATTTTACTTTATGTTAAAAAAGCTTAGAAATTCACTGAAAAAAACAAAGGTTAAGTTGATGTTATAGTTAGGAATTGAAATAACAGCTTATTTTACATTTAAAGAACCTCTGAAATTCACTAAAAAAAACAAAGTGTAATGGGTCGTTATTGTTAGGTGAAAATGTAATTTAAAACATAACATTTTCTCTAGTCATTCTCTTTACCAGATAAAACTGGAGTTTCTGAGCGCCAGCTATCCTGAGGGAAACTTTGGAGGGTACCAGCTACTAGATTGTTCTATTAGTCTTTCACTCTTATACTGAGGTTGAACATCTGATTCGCTTGCTAGCACCACTACAGACCTCCAAAACAATTTCCTCTGACTTGGCCCTGACATAGTTCTCCATCTTTTGGGTTGTATCACAAACACTCATGCCCCATCTCCCAGAGAGAGAGGGCATGACAGTCCTGCGCTGCACCCTCTCAAGGCTACTGTGGGATCTCATCTCAGCCAATGCACACCGGCCCTCACTTTCATTGTGCCACAGGGTTTTGACTGGCCCTCTTACTTGCACACTTGTTAGACTCCATCTTTTAAGATGGGTCAGGTGAGTAACTGACAACCCGCAGGCCCCTGGCATCAAGTGTCGTCCTCACCGGCCAGCAGCGCAACACAGTCGAGCTGTACCGCTCCAGCCGACAGTCATCTTGGGAACACGGTTCGTCATCCCCCTTTTACTGCCCTGATGCACCCTGAGAGGGTTTGGGGCTGTTGTCGGGGAGGGCCTAGAGTCGGTCACTCTCCTTCGGCCCCATGGACAAGGCAAAGCTGTTGCCAGGGGGATGTAACACTCTCAGATGGAGCAGAGAGTATATTCCACCTTAACACTTTCCGAGCCGACCTGGAGCAGGCCCCGGCTTACGCCCGAGAGGAAATGTGTCCTGCAGGGGCTGGGTGCACCTAAGTGCCGGTACCATAGAGGAGATCCACCCTTCCGGTCGATTGACATTCCTGCCGTGTTGAATCCACAAGGTTGAGTGCAAGGACCCCACCTATTTATCTCTCGATGGTTTACTGCCCTCTTGAACTCTCTCTTCGATGTTCTTTTCTACTTTCCCTTACAGCATTAGTTGACCATCGAATTTGCGCCCATATTTAGCCTTAGATGGAGTTTGCCACCTGCTTTGGGCTGTATTCCCAAGCAACCCAACTCCAAGAAGAATCACTCAATCAATTGATTTCTATAGCGCAGCTAATCACAAAGGAGGGTATCCAGGTGCTTGTGTGGCCAAACGGGCTCAGTCGAACAGCCAGGTATTGAGTGCTTTTTGGAATTCCGAAAGAGAGGCGGAGGTCTGTAGCTGGAGGAGTTGGCCATTCCATAATGTCATTGCAAGGTAGGAGAAAGAGCATCATCTGCTTCTGCTTTGGTGGATGCGGGGTGTCTGGATGAGTGAGAGATATGTGAAGTGCAGCTGTGTTTCGTGAGTTACTTGTTGATGACCTCCTCCAGGACCTTGGCAAGGTAGCGGAACAGGTAGATGGTGCAGTAGTTTTTGAGTTTGAGGGTCGGCAGAAGGGTTCTTGAGTAGTGGTTTGACTGTGGCGTGTTTCCAGTCTTTGGGAAAAGTGGTTGCAGTTAATGAGGTGTTGAACAGGGTGGTGAGTTCATGGCTGATCCTGTGGCTTCCAGGTTAAAGTTGTGGTGTGGGCAAGTGTCCGTGGGAGCTCCTGAGTGAACAGGGTTCATGATGGTGGCTGTGTCCCAGGGGGGGTGAGCTGGTTCTATGTGGTCAGTGCTGGTTGTGGCGAGGGAGTGTAGGTGGAGCAAGTCTGTAGTCTTGGGTTGGGGTCCAAAGTTTTTGTAGATGGTGGTGATCTTGTCATGGAAGAAATTGTCACGGTTGTCAAAGAGTTCTTGTGATGCTCTTCTATGTGGTTATGGGGTTGGTGAACTCCCTGATGACTTTGAAGAGTTCTTTGCTGTGGTTGGAGCTGAAATCAATGTGATTGGATAGGGCATTCTTCTTCTCCCTCAGCAGCCGGTGGTAGAATTTGTGGGAGGTCTTCAAGGTAGTCCTGATGGCGGTATCCTTGCTTGCAAGCCATCTTCTTTCCAGTCTCTTTCAATTATGTTTTGCTGATCTCAGTTCTTCTGTGAACCAGCTGGCCTGTTTGGTGGATCTCCTGTGGCTGTTGGTCTTGATGGGAGCGAGGATGTTGGTGATCCTGGTGTTGAAGTTTTTGACACCCTGGTCCAGGTTTGTGGCATTGTCTGGGTTGAATGTGTTGAAGGTGTCGGTTCATTGGGTCTCTTACACTTTGCTCCAGATGCAGTGGGGCACTGGGCAGCATGGTGGGTGGTGGTACTAGGGTTAGAGATGTTAAAGTGGATGATGGAGTGGTCGGTCCAGGTGATTTTGGTGACATAGCTGTTTTTGACCTGGTTGATGGAGGTGAGGATGGGTTCTGGCATGTGTCCTGCAGTTTGTGTGTGGTCATTGATAAGTTGGGTGAGTCAGATGTTGTTCATATTGTTGAGAAGGTTGACAATGTTGTTTTTGTCTTCAACTGTTTATACAATAACAATGCAACAATGAATTAGCAATAAAAATTCTGTCAATACAATCTGGAGCATTTTGATGACTGAGACTCATAGCAATGCCTCTCCCCATCAGTGCACAAAGGACTACCTATTTTATTTATTTATAGAGAGCAAACATTCATCCGTAAGGATATCACAGCGCAAAGGAGAGCACATCCTAAGTGAGGAGTTTAAGGGGGAGGGTCCCTGGGTAACAGGTCAGGCCTTGGGGAACAAATGCATTTTTAGTTTTTTCCCAAAATACCAGGTAATTGTCAGTGAGCCGAAGTTCTACTGGGAGTTCAATCCTGAGTGTTGCCGCAAGGTGAGAAAAGGAGCGATCCCCTACTCTGGTCCTTCTGATATGTTTAGTGTTTGCCCGTGCCTGAAGACGCGACCTCAGGTTCTGCACGGGTGCATAGAATTCAACTCTATCTTGAAGAATTTTGGGTCCCAGATGATGCAAGACCTTATGAGCCTGACTCAGCAATTTGAATTTAGCCCTTTGTCTCACTGGGCGCCAATAAAGTGTCTTCATGCATTCAGATGCTGAGCTGTACTTGCTCTTGTTGCATATCAATTTGACAGCTACATTCTGGACCAGCTGCAGTCGAGTGGAGAGATAGTCCGCCATGCCCAGAAAGAGATTACTCCGATAATCCAGCCTGCTTATGCGCAAGGCTTGCAAAATGGTTCTACACTCTATGGGGATCCATTGAAAGAGTCTTTTTAGCAGTTTTAGTGTTGCAAAGCTTTTCCCACAGAGTGCACGTACATGATCCTGCATGCTGAGCGCACTGTCAACAAGAATACCCAGATTTTTTGCAACTTGTTTGGGGGCAGGGGCACAGCCCAGTGATGAGGGCCACCAGGTTGCATTCCACACTAGATCTGCTCCTCAAAAAAGTAGAATCTCTGACTTGTCTGCATTTAGTTTCAGACAGTGGTCGGACATCCAGGCTGCCATTTCCGAAAAACAGCTAGTATGTCTGATCCTTGTGTTGTCGTGTCCATCAAGAGCAATCATCAGTTGTGTATCGTCTGCGTAAGAGCAGATACTGATGCCACATTTTTTGCAGATTTTAGCTAGTGAAGACACGTAAACATTAAAGCGGGTAGCGCTTAAGGAAGCTCCCTGTGGTACTCAAAACTATATTGATTTTGGGGTTGAGGAAAATGTAGTAATCACACTAGGGGGCTAGAGGAGGTTTAAGAACCTGCGTGGGCCAACTCCCCACTAATTACTTGTTGTATCACAAAAAAGGCCACTGGTCCGGAATTGGGAGGAGGTTATGCATTTGATTAGGTGTACTCTACCACTCTAGAGGGGGGGTTCCCTTTTCAGGACGATTCCCCTCACACACCAGAGGTGGCATGCTTCATCGTAGGGGTGCCTCCTCGAGTGAAGAACCTGGTCTCCACGCGGGCTACAACCCCCTTGCTGCGAAGGAGGAGCTCAGGGATGTTTTTATTGAGTAAAGACGGGTGTACTAAAACCTCATGAGAGTATGGTGTGTTGGAAAAAATGGTGCAGTGCTATAATGTGAATAGCTAAAATTGGCTACAGGGTTAGCTATGATGCAATTTTATTCATCTACCCAGAGTCAGGATTAAAACAGTGAATGGCTGGTAACACAGGTGCCGTCATTAGAGGCAGCTGTGTAAATGCTAGACCAACATGTTTCGGCCAAAGGACCTAGAATAGTGTCACTGCCTTCTTCAGGGTCAATAGTTCAGCTACTGCAATGGATAAGTAAAATGAACGTGAAAAAACATTGAAAAACATGTGTAGAACATAAAAGTGTAATACTGAACCAGTAGATTTGTCAGCTCAGTATGTTCAACACACAACCTATGGTGGAGTCAAAAGAGCAGCATGTCCAAATAACATACAAATGTGTTTCATAGAAGTAACAAGAGTACAACACACATTAATTTGTCCTCCCATTTAGTAATGTTCTAAGACACATTAACATATTAGACCAAGGTGTGGTAGATTGCGATGCGTGACTCACCACTGTTGGTTGTAAAATTCAATGCATCTGTTGCCAGGTCAACAAGGCTTTCATATGGTGGCGGTGTCTGTTAGACACTGCCATCCATATCAGGATGCAGGCGGGAGGGAGCCTTTCCGTGGTGGCGTTACCGCCACGGAAAGGCATGCGGTCTTCTAGGTTGGGGCCTGTTGCGGGCCTCCAAGATGTTGGGGGTGTGGGGGGGCACGTGTACCCCCCCTACATGTGCATGCACAACATGGCAGGCACCGCGCAGTGCCTGCCACGATGTGCATGCACATGCACAACATGCATTTTTGGCATTGCGGTGGGCGGTGTTAAAAATGCAGGATGCGCTCGCCAGTGTGGCGGGTGCATCCTAATGTCACCCACATGACCCCCGCACATATGGGACTTTTTAGCATTTTTGATCGCCTTGTTATAGAATCTCACTTCCATCTTATATAACTGTCCATCAATATCTAATTTGGATAGTCTCCACTTATACTCTAGTGTTTTGCACTTTCTTTTCCAAATTTCGAGATCTATTAAATACCATTTTTCAGATCTTGTTCTATCTTGGGGTTTATTCCCTAGTTTAGGGGCACAGAGGTCAAGGGGGTTAGAAATTTCTGGTAGGATGTATTCTATGCTTATATGCACATGCGATGGCATCAGGGCATCTTGGTCTTTCAAGGAGAAGTGTGTCTGGGGTAACAAGCCTCCAGGCTCTTTTTGCCACTGTTGATGACATTTGGGAACGGATTAGTTTCACCGGTAGGCTAAGGGTGAAACAGAGCAAGAAATGGTCAGTCCACAATAGAGGTCTTACTTTTAATATATTGGTGGATTCTATATTAGAAAACACAACGTCCAGGGTATTCCCAGCAATATGTGTGGGTTCCCTAATCCACTGTTTTAATTGCAAGATCTGCATGTCACTGTCTAGATGTTTAGCCGCGTAGTCATTAACGTCTTCAAAGTGAACATTAAAATTTCCTATTAATATGTAGTTCTTGTGTTTCAGGAATGAGGGGAACAGCTGAGTGAGAAGCAGTGCGCTGAAATCTGGTTTGTAGCCAGGAGGGTTGTAGATAATTGCGCCCGAGTATAAAATGGGTACTGTTTGATATTTGGAATGCTAGAATTTCGGGCTTCCTCAGCTGAACGACTGGTTTGGGGAGGCAGGCAAAGTAGTCCTTGAAAAGTATGGCTATACCACCTCCTTTCCTGCCCATTCTATACTGTTTCAAAAGTTTGCAGCCAATTACAGGGCAATGGCGATGTCTGGAAAGTTGTTATCGTCTAGCTAGCTCTCCGTAATAAAAACTAGGTTGGGCTTTATTTCTGCTAGTACATCCCAAATTTCGAGGGAGTGTTTTGGTGCTGATCCGGTGTTGAAATAGATACATTTCAAATGGGGGCCGTTCTTGGTGGTTGTGCTCTGTAACCAGTTAATGGATGAGTTGCTGCACCATTTGCAATAAAGACATGAAAATGGACCCATCGTATTTCCTGTGGAGGCTTTTGTGCACTGTGTGTTGATGCTAGGAAGACAGTCTGCTAGGTCTATAAGTTTCTTTCTCGAATAACTGGGTCTGATATCTTGCATTGGGTTTGGAGGGGCAGTGGTTCTGGCCCCTGGTCCCGGTTGGGCACGGATGGGTGCAGGCGGGCACAGACAGGCTTGCTTTTAGCGCGGCGGTGCCGCGCTGCGACCCCGTTTTTATGGTTGCCCGCGTTGAGAATATCCACTAGACCGCTGACCTCTGATACTGCTACTGCTGGTGACTTCCGGTTTCAGCAGAGTTACAGTTCTAACCCTCCCACGGAACCAGAGTGCTGCGTGCAGGTTGGCACTAATGAAATCAATGTCCAATTCAAATTCAAAGCATTTCAAATATGCACAAGGTTTAAAACAAGTATTTAAAACAGGTATTGGTAAAAGTTGTAAGAAAAGATGTAAGAGTAGCTGAAATAGTAAAATACCCTGTAAGTGAGCTGACTCACTTATTCAGGCAATCCTTCGTGCTTATTGCGCTGCGGCCCCGTTTTCATGGCTGCCCGCGTTGAGCATATCCACTAGACCGCTGACCTCTTAAAGTAAATGTAAATGTAGACGTACTTGTAAAGCGCACTGATACTCATGAGTGTCCTGGCGCTGTACTCATACCACTAGGGAACCCTTCCTAATTTTTCCCCGTGAAATGTCCACTCCTGGGCATCCCCAGGGTGCAACCAGGCATCCCTAGCGCTGTAGGGGGCCGTTGTGGAGACTAATCAAGCTATTGCCCAGAGTTGCAGCGTGGGACCCATGCTTAGAGTATGCACCAAGGCGAGAAATCAGGTCCGAGGAATTATGAGCCCAAGATCCGCCGAGACCAGCCATGGCAGGAATTGAACCCTGGCCCCGGGCCAGACCTCTGCATCAGGGTCTGCCGTTCTAACCATTGAGCCACACTTCTCCACTTAAAGTGGGTAGAATGTAGTACACATTTGGTAAGTGACTCTTAAATTACTGCATACGATCATGGAATTTTAATGATATCTCCAAACACTGATACTGAGCCTACTGTGCATTCATATTAATCAGCGTATAACTTATATATAGCCCCATTTTAGCATGTAACCGATGAAATGTTACTCATCAGCAAAATGTTTCAGTGATTTAATGGTTGGGCACTCCATCTAAGAACTTGTTTGAACTAGTGCTTAGGGAACTCCCGTGCCAATCATCAAATCCTCAAATATCATCGGTGCTGTTGGGCACTCCCCCTTTCCCATCTTCCTTACAAATAAGGAGTCATCTGAGTAATGTATCATAAATTCATGGCCAGAGCTTGCTACACAGCACCATTGTAAGAAACTGCTAAAGGCCTCAAGCAGTTGCATGGAACAGCACAAACTCTTGATAAAACTTTGTCAACAAATATTTGTCCCTCAAAAGCAATCCACAACAATGAAAATCCGTAGGGTGTTGAGAGCAGTCTGAAAGCTGATTCAGTGTCACATTTGGCTGGTTCAGAACCTGCACCACACTGTCTCACTGATGCAGATTACTCTAAAGTGTCTTCCAAGCCAGAAGAAGTGGAAGTTGGTGTGGATGTTGATGATATAGAGTTTGATTATCACGATGAGGAATAACTTAAGGAGCTATAGATACCTCCTTTGCAAAAGATTGTGGGAATGTGGATGTTGGTTTGGGGGGGCAGATCAAGTTTATGGTCCAAATGATTTTCAGTTTGGGGACAACACAACATAAAGCACCTTTGCAAACAGAGGAATGGAAGTCGAAAAAAGGTGTGGCACTAATAGAATACCAGAGCATTCTAAAGAGATGGCAAGCATGCAAACTGGTAGGAATAAGTTGCCTGTAGCCACATTTAATATTTCTAACAATTTGAATGTTTATGGTGGTTCAGAAGAATATGTGTTAGCATGTGCTCTTTGTTATATTGCATTATTTAATGTCCGATTTTTTCTCCCGGATAGAAATTCTTTAGGAAACATTTTCCTTCTTCTGACATTTATGTATTCTACAATTGACAAGAGATTACTATTTTGTAGAGTTTTCTTTGCATGTTGCATTTGGGTATCCCTTGCTGTAGGTGATGGCCACTGCTCTTTGTATTTTGTCTCCTCGATTGTCTCCTCAGCTGTGCCTCATGCAGGATTTAGCATTTTCACTTTGCTAGAGCTTATGTTCATCTTTCAGATAGAATGTTAATACCTTGCTCTATTAGTATGGATAAGAAAAGCAAGGGTCACATTCACCCTTTTTTTCGTGGTGTTCTCCCTCAGTGGTTGAGAAGTACCCACAGACCTGACTCTCTTCTGCGGCCTGCCATGTGGCAAAGTGCCAGGAGTTCTCCCTTGGTTGTCTGGGTTCAGAAGCTCTGAACATTCCCCCTTGTCAGAGTTCCGACTGGCCCTAGGATGGAGGGCTCCCCTTGTTTCACTGGTGTAAAAAGGTGAGTTTGGGCTCCGGGTCAGTGCTACTGTATGCCCCGACACCACTTGACTAATGCTCGGCTTGGGCTCTGACAGCCCGAGCCTCAGAGTCCCTGTCCCCTCCAAGTCGGGCAGAATCCTTCTTCATAGTTCATGGTGCAACCAGATGGCTGTCCTTCTAGCCTGGGCATATTGCTGCTCTAAGCCCTGGACATCTGGTCATGCACCAAACATTCCTACAGCACGCTCAGCTGTCCCAATGAGAGCTCTTTTGACTCTTAAAGCTCAGCCAAGGGACCAATACGTCTGTTTCTTTTTCGCTGACAGCCTCTTCTGTCACTCGGTGTCCACTGTTTAAAAGAAAAGGGAGTAACCTTGCCTTGCTTTAGTAGGGACAGGGATCACAAACACAATATTGTGGTAAAAATGATTGTTAACGAAAATGTCGTGCCAAAAATATTGTTTATGATAATATTGTGAGTCTATGATTATAATGGTAAGTACAAAAATATCTTGTCGAAAATATTGTTGACACTAGTAACGTCCATAAATAAGCAAGAATATTAAGTTACCAAAACAGAGTTTAAGGTAGTAAATTTAAAATATTTTAACATATAATTGTAATATAATGTAAATAAAATATTTTCCGATAATATGTAGTACTCTATATAAATGCACTCTTATATAAACACGCAAACGCATATCCATGTGTATATATATATATATATATATATATATATATATATATATATATATATATATATATATATATATATATATATATATATCACTTCGTTTCTTCTTACCACAACTCCTTATGGATGAAGTCACAGCACTGCAACAGGTTAGTTTAAAGATATATTTTTTATTTACACACCATGTGCAAATTAAAGTGCATCAAATAACAGTCTACGCGTTTCGGCTACTCCTAGCCTTCTACTGGACCATAGAGTCCTGTGGTCTAGACCCCATTTTTAAAGTGCTCAGTGCTAAGTACCCTTTTCCCTTTTCTTTGTCATCTAGACCGTCAACCCTGCACAGTTGATTGACAGCATATTTTTACTGCCATTTTGGTAGTTCATATCCTTGTAAAGTACTCTGTTCATAGTCAGATTTTGTCAAAAACTATTTTCCAATCGCTATTTACAAGTTTATAGCTTTACAACCATTCCGTTTTGAGCATTATAGAATATATATATTAGAGAGAGAGAGAGAGAGAGAGAGAGTAACATAATTAATACAAACATTTATTTTACAGTATATTAATGTTTTTATAACTTACATTTTTTTGAAAAATCCATAAAAACTCATTTACAAAAAACATATAAACAGTAAACTAAATTTAAGAATAAAAAAATGTAAAATAGAACAAACACAATTAATGCTATAACTCTATTTAACGAACATTATTAAACCTATTTGAGTCTAAGAATATTATTTACACTATTCCCCGTCTAGTTTATGCAAATGTAAGGAAAGTGTTGGACTTGGAGGGGTAAAATGTACTATTACCACTCCAGTCTGTGCAACAGTAGGGAAAGCTTTGGATTTCTGAGGGGTGAAATATATTATTCCCACCTACTTAATGGAGTCTGCAGTGTTGCTTGGCCTTCACTCTGCTGAGGGTCCTCCACAAAAGACAGACCCTCAAGTCAGACAGTAGAGGTGGGGTGAAAGATCTTTGCTTGAAAAAACAGCAGAAGATGGTCAAGCAGTCCACTCCTAAATCAACCAAGTGTGCCCAACCAATCAGAGTACAGTGCTGGCTAAACAGTACCCAAGCAGGCTATTTGCATGGGGATGTCAACTTTGCATCCTTGCCTGCTCTCTGGGAAGCAAGGCTTAGAGGAAAGGCCCATTTGACAGCTGGAAGGCAGCCAGAGACTCAGACCCCCGGGGTTTAGTCCAGGCCCTGACAGAACCCGGATGAGACCAACCAAATGAAAAGGGTTCATGGGTACCCTGTCCTTGGTGTTTGGACAAAATATTGATTTAAAAATATCGGGAGGTAGAAATATCGGAAAATAAATATCATGATACACAAATATTGTGTTGAAAAATATTGTTCACAAGAATATTTTTTTTTAGGTAAGTAATATTATTTTAAATATTATTGTTTTCATTAATATAGTGGTTAAAAAGACAGTTTTACAATTATTGACTGTATTTTAGGTGATATTTTAATTTTATGTGTTACTTTTGTATATATCAAGACTTTTTAAAAAATATAGTTTGTAATTTTAGGTGAGTAAGGACCTTATTATGAGATTGGCGATCTCACTGCAGGCTACCACGCCAGTGCACAGCTGTAACACTGTCAAACTCATAGTCAGACCATCAGCTGTATTCCCGAGTTAATCCTGTATGGGCGGTCCTGCTGCGGCGGGCCCACAAAAGTGCGTACCTAAAACACATAGATGTTCCCTAGACATGCACTGCCATGAGACCGCCACAGTCCATTCCTGCACGTTAAGAAATTCACAATGCTGTGCATTTCTTTTCGTGCAGTAACAGGGTATGAAAAAATACAAGTCCCCCCTGCTTGCATTCACAGGCCCACAGGGACACTTGAGTTGCCTCACCACATGCTTTCCATGGAAATGATGGCAGTGAGGCAACGTTTAATATGATGGGCAGTGCCTCAGCAGCACCAAGATCATATTGTTGTCCCTGACTGCTGTGCAACTGCCGCAGGATCAAGGATCCATGGCAGTTGCAGAGGGCCTGTGGCGGTTCAACCGCCCAAGTCGCAATAGGGCATGTGGACGCCATTATTTCATTTCTATAGTAATTAATAGTTTTGCAGCAGTTTGTTGGGTTTATAGGGGATAAGGTGGGAGTTAATTAGTTAGTAGTAATTATGAGTTCTTTAATACATTTTATTTAATCATATGATTGATATTCAAAGCCCAATAAAGGGCACAATTATGATTTTTGCTTGTGAGGGGGCAGGCGGCCTGCCATCGCCATGCCCCCGCAATGCCAAGAGTCGCTGCTGCCCGCCTGCCAGATTACAAGTATTTTTGTGGTCTGGCGAGCAGGTGGTGTGGCTGTTCCTGCAGCAGTGCCTCGTTCAAATGCGGGGTGCCTTTGAAAAAGGTACCACAATGGGAACGCCACACAGGTTCCTACACGTCAAGGACTATAAAGTCAATGCTATGCAGGAACTGGGGCGCACGCACACAGGGGGGCACATGTTGTACCCCTCTGCATGCATCCCCAGGCTGAGAAACGCAGAGGCCCCTTTTTTCAGCACTACCAGACTTTTTATGGAGGAAAGACCTCCATAAAAATGCTGGTGGTCCTGAATCTTGTAATATGCACGGCAGTGCCTCAGCGGCATCACTCGCATATAACAATGGCTCAGGGGCTCATGGGCTCATGGCCAGGGAATGGTGGTTCCCTTGCAGAGCCAGCGGTCCAATTACGGTGCAACCACCCAACTTGTAATAGGGCGGTCGGACCACTGGTGTGGCAGTGGCTGAATCGAATATATGATTAAACAACTACTGCCTAAACAACGAATTCCTAAACCACGGAGGGTAAACCACGAGCAATGACTAACCACTCCATTCTTAACAACGAGTTCCTAAACCACGAAGTGCAACTTTGTTCTGTATTGACAGAAAAATGGCTTTAAATGTTTTCAGGTGTCGAAGAGATGCTGTGGTGGTACCCCAGGGGGAAAATGCGTATATTTCTGATAGATCCAATATCCACATTAGGCGGCAACTATTGGTAGTGCCAAGAGTGGGTGTAGAAGAATTAGTCAGGTCGGACATGTGTTTATGAACGGAGATATCTCAGGGTTTGTCAGCTATCTTCACAGCTCTAGTACGTCTGGGAAAGCGTTCGTGATTGAGTATTATGTTTGTTAATGTAGAAAGAAAAAACTTGCAGGGTGAGAATTTTTTTTTTATCTTTTAGTAGCTAATGCGTATAGTTTTTTAGATTGCAGAATATGTCTGCCAAAAGTTGCAAAACTCAAAGATGTCTGCCCCGTTCCCTAGATGGACATGTACATTTGTACCCAAGTCGGGGAACCGGGGAAGGCCGTGAAGGCTTCTGAAAAGTGAAATATTTGAGACCACTAGTCTAGCATTTCCATCCTTTTTATGGAGTTGTGTATGACATCGTTAAATATCTGCTTGTATCTGCGTGTGTTGCAGTTTCATTTGTTATAGGATCATACTGAGATGTGAAATAAACAGTGGTTTCATTTCGAAGGTTATATAATCACTATCAACGACCCATGCCGAAGTATGTACATTTAACAGGTTTGGGGAAACAGGATTGCAAAGATTTTCTAGGCATAGTGGCAGTCCTGAGCGAGTTAGAGAAGTGATGTTATGGACGTTGCACATAACGTGGGAAGAGTGAAAGACAGCTGAACATTGAAAGGCAAATTCTGCTTATGGAATACGGCATGATAAGGTTTGCAATCTCAAATGGAATGATCAGTGATGTTGCTTTATCAGCCTCCCATCCACGGTTGGAGAGCAAGTGGTACCAGGAAGGTGAGGGGATACATTATTTATACATAATACACTTAAATGGCCTACCTGACAACCTTCACCAAAAGCCCATCTGCCAGGAGCGGGACCCATTCCGGAAAGGCTTTTCATTATTATTACAATAGTGTCATCTAGTGGCCACAAAACGAGTTCGTTTTTTTTCGTGGTTTAGGAAAGTAGTTGTTCGTGCAAGTCGTAGTTAAGGATGTCGTGGTTAACAGATTGGTCGTTGTTTGGGATTCGTTGTTCAGGTCAGTCGTTTTTCAAACTTCGTTATTAAGGCTGTTTCCCGGCTGAATTGCCACCATGTGCCACCATGAGTCTGGCGGTCCACAAACTGCCAGACTTGTAATTTGACCCTAAGAGTTTGCCGGTCCAACTGCCCAAGAACTGCATTCATGCCTGCCAGCAGAACATAGCACTGGTGGTCCAAAGACCACTGTATTATGCGAGGGTGGTGAGTACTTTTCCAAATATATTGATGCCTGTGTGTGCCTTTCGACTGCATATGTGTCAGATGCACACATATGCATGATACATGTGGAAAAATACTATCTATCCATTGCCGTGGTCCGTCCCATATGTGGGCAGTCCTAGCAATGGGTATATGGTACTAAAAGGACTCACTTGTAGATCGCCGCAAACAGGGTCATAATTGTCAGGGTGAAGCTCCTACAGTGAAGGTGTGACCTGAAGAAAGGGATCCACATCGGGTTCTCCCTGGAAGAACAAGAAAGGGGTGAGTACCCAACCCAAATCCATCATTACTGCCACCTTGCAGCAGTTGGCCGGATCGCTGCGGTCAGCTTGCGGAAAAGGCAATTTGGAATACGGACGGCGGTGCAGCTCCCTTGTACCGCCTTAGGGCAGCTGATGCAAACACGGAGGTCATCTGTCTGGTGGCGGTCACGGTGGTTCAGCTGTGGTCTTTGCAAAGCCTATCCGCTCAACTTGTAATAAGGCAGTCGGACCGCTGATCTCTCCGCTATCTGTACGCTACCGCCGGTTCGGCGAGCCACGGCACCAACAAACTTGTAATAAGGCCCTAATTATGTGAATTATGTAATAATGATTTAATTTCGTTATATGTTATTTGCAGGCTGTTAGGTTAGTAGAGTTCTAGGGTGGGAAGTTAAGTAATACTTTATTAACAATTAATTAACTGTTAATTATTATTATTAATTAATTTTCATTATATAATTTAAGGAATACATATTTATTTTACTTATATTTTAGTTGTCGGCTGTTAGGTTTGTAGTGGTCTAAGGTCTAGGGTGAGAAGTTAAGTGATAACTAATTAATGAATTAATTATTTCATTTTTAAATATGTGAAATAGGGAATACTGATTACTGTACTGTTATTTTAGTTGTGAGATGCTGGGTTTGTAGGGGTATAAGGTGGGCAGTTATTTAATGACTCATTAATTAAATATTTGCTGTATATTAAGTATTTAATTGAATTTTAAATATTCAAATTATGGAATATCTAATTATTTTAAATATATTTCATTTGCCAGCTGCTGGGTTTGTAGGGGTCTAGGCTGAGAGTTAATTAAGTAATAATTAACAATTAATTATTAATTGGTAATTAAATATGTAATTGCTTTTAAATATGTAAATCATGGACTACTTATTTTTTAAGCTATAATTTAGTTGCGGGCTGCTACGTTTGTAGGGGTATTGGGTGGAAAGTTAATTGATAAATGAAAAACAATTATTTATTAAGTGATAATGTTTGTTTTGTAACATATTTTATTGGGGTTTTGATGAAGCATGTAATAGCATTTACATTTCAATTGCACTTTCAATTCCACTCCCATACTCTAAGTAATTTCCCAAATCTGTTCAATAAGTGGAAGGTCAGTACATTTCTGGGATTAGCATCTCTTACCTATCATACCTCCCAACTCCCATGTACCCACTCCATAGCAAATCTCCATCAGCCAGACATATAAACATAACATATTGATAATGTCTAATTCCCACGCGCCTCCCTGCCCCCCTTCTCAATCCCCTATTTCTACCTGTGTCAGGACGAACTTGTGAGGAGTCCTCCCTCCATCAAGTATGTCCTGTCTCTGTCTCGTTGTACCAAACTTCCCTGTGGGGACCCTCCTGCTGAGGATGTTTCCTTAAATATTACCTCGGGCTCCTATAGCTTGCTCCAATTAAGTGATCATTGTTTTAATAGTAATTATGTAAATTGATGAATGTTTTATTTTTATTTTTAATTTTAATACATTTATGTGTATGTTAACTAATAATTGTTATGATGTTACCTGTATATGTAATGTATTTGAAGTGAAGTACTTTCCCTACTCCTGTTTAGGCAGCAGTTGGAATAGTAAAATTAACCTCTTTGCAATTTGACACTTTCCCTACTGTTGTGCTGTGTGTAGTGGGAATAATAAATCTCACCCCTCCAAAATCCAAAGCTTTCCCTACTGCTTCACAGACTGGAGTGTGAATAGTAAATTGTACCTCTTCCTTACTGTTGTGCTTGCTGGAGTGGGCTAGTATAATTCACCCTTCCAAAGTCCAACAGATTCCAATAGTTTCCTTACTGTTGTGCTGTTTCGAGTTGGAAAATTAAATTTCACCCTTCGGAAATCCAACCGTTACCGACTGTTCAAAAGATTGGTGTCAGAATAGTATATTTTAACCCTCCAAAGTGCAACACCTAGAGGAGAAATAATATATTTAATATGCTTATACTCAAATAGCTTTAATAATGTTAGTTAAATATAAAGAAGTCATTGTTTTCTTTTCTTTTTACATTATTTTCTCTTTTTATTTAAATATGTTTCCATGGATCTATCAATTTGTTACTTTTTTTTATTGTGTGTACACCCATTCATATATTTTATCTTACTCAATTTTTTTAAATCTTTTAAATGTGTTTATTTGTGTATGTATGCTATATATATATATATATATATATATATATATATATATCTGCAATACCTCGCAGATCAACCTCGCATGCATGCAAAATCACGAGCGTGGACCCGATTGTTTGCGCATTATTTTATTTCCTTTTTTAGCAAAGGTCAAGACGTGTTTCGGCCGTCCAAGCGGCCTTGAGGGTAGTCCATTCCTGACGAGCTTGTTTGACACCCTTAGTGGGTTCCATGAAATTCAATTAACGCTATATTGTTTTCCTTTAGTAGGAGTCTGAAAATGAGCGTTGTTATTTTCTCCGCCGAATAGGGTGTCAAACAAGCTCGTCAGGAATGGACTACCCTTCCCAGCATGCTGCAACTTACCGTGAAGCACTTAGCAACGCCCCTGGTGGGCGGGGATAAAAATTAGCATGACGAGCCTTCTGTGAACTTCAACTCAAGCTGCCCATGAAGAAGAGGCTTTCTGCCTCGAAACGCGTCGGCACCCGAGATTAGCCTGAAACTGTAGCTGTTGTTATGCTTTGAATAAACCGGATGGTTGAATAAGCTGCGGTGCGTCCTGAAATGCTTAGGGCAATTTGTTGGTACATACAGAAACGCGGTGGCTCAACCGCGCAGGACAGCACCATCCCAAGACTGTGGTAGAGGCTGCGGCGGGAACGATTCCACGCCTGGAATGCAGCGCAGCGTATTCGGCGGAGAAAAAAACAACGCTCATTTTCAGACTCCTACTAAAGGAAAACAATATAGCTTTAATTGAATTTCATGGAACCCACTAAGGGTGTCAAACAAGCTCGTCAGGAGTGGACTACCCTTCCCAGCATGCTGCAACTTACCGTGAAGCACTTAGCAACGCCCCTGGTGGGCGGGGATAAAAATCAGCATGCCGAGCCTTCTGTGAACTTCAACTCAAGCTGCCCATGAAGAAGAGGCTTTCTGCCTCGAAACGCGTCGGCACCCGAGATTAGCCTGAAACTGTAGCTGTTGTGATGCTTTGAATAAACCGGATGGTTGAATAAGCTGCGGTGCGTCCTGAAATGCTTAGGGCAATTTGTTGGTACATACAGAAACGCGGTGGCTCAACCGCGCAGGACAGCACCATCCCAAGACTGTGGTAGAGGCTGCAGTGGGAACGATTCCACGCCTGGAATGCAGCGCAGCGTATTCGGCGGAGAAAATAACAACGCTCATTTTCAGACTCCTACTAAAGGAAAACAATATAGCTTTAATTGAATTTCATGGAACCCACTAAGGGTGTCAAACAAGCTCGTCAGGAATGGACTACCCTTCCCAGCATGCTGCAACTTACCGTGAAGCACTTAGC
This sequence comes from Lissotriton helveticus, assembly GCF_964261635.1. Taxonomy (NCBI): domain Eukaryota; kingdom Metazoa; phylum Chordata; class Amphibia; order Caudata; family Salamandridae; genus Lissotriton; species Lissotriton helveticus. Next base: position 1,854,258,194 of record NC_136065.1, read on the forward strand.
AACGCCCCTGGTGGGCGGGGATAAAAATCAGCATGCCGAGCCTTCTGGGAACTTCAACTCAAGCTGCCCATGAAGAAGAGGCTTTCTGCCTCGAAACGTGTCGGCACCCGAGATTAGCCTGAAACTGTAGCTGTTGTTATGCTTTGAATAAACCGGATGGTTGAATAACCTGCGGTGCGTCCTGAAATGCTTAGGGCAATTTGTTGGTATATATATATATATATATATATATATATATATATATATATATATATATATATATATATATATATATATTCTAATTTATTAGTACAGATGTATATATAGATATATATTTTCATATAAATAAATGTAAAATATAAAAACATTAATATACTGTAAAATAAATATTTGTATCAATTATGTTACACTATTCATATATATTCCCTACTGTTGCACAACCTAGAGGGTAAATATGTCTCTGAAAGGGAATCTAGATGCCAAGAAAGCGTCGGCCATCTTGGAATGTCACTGCCCTAAAATATGAGGAAATAAACCATCCCTCTGTGATGTACGGCTCATTTACCTTACTTTAACCTAACCCCCCCTTTTCCCTGTCATTAGGACGCGACAGGCCGCATTACATGCCCACCTACTGATATCACCTTGTTGGCTTGTTGGGAATTCAATGATGCATTTTGACTGTTGTTGTATACGAACGTTGATTTTACAACATTATTTTTTATTTAGTTATTCAACTTGATTACTCATGCCCTGTTGTTATTTTAGCATGGGAGCCATGATGCAATAGAACTTACTGTTTTTCATCTGATGCATTTGCCGATTGAAGTATTTCTCACTGTATTATTTGTGAAACAACATGCAACATGGCGACGTGTTATGATTAACAATATACGGATGTTTGTACGTTTTAACTGTTTTGTTTAAGGTATTTCAACACTGTGTGTACAGAGCTTCTAATGTATGTGAGCAAGGCTGTTTACAGCCGAAACGCGTAGCGGAGAAGCAGAATAGCGGAGAAGCAGAATAAATCTTTCCTGAGCAATTATTCTTTTTGTGCCTTGAGAGTGTGTTTGTCCGTGGATACGGAAACCTGTTGTTGAAATTTCTTGCCGGCTGCTCTACCGGCATACGTACCACCTCTCTGGGGTCCTTGGTCAGATTCGAGTGTTTTTGCTGTGGAATTATGTCCTGACCTTCAACGGACCGAGCGCTGCACAGATGACCCCACAGGAGCCACCACTGCGATCAGCCTGATCAACGCGTCCCAGTGGTAAGCGGGCTGTGATAGGTTGTTTTGGGAGTGGAGTGGACAGGCGGGGCTACTGTGCTGCCTCTCTAATTTTCAATTTTGTCCTCGGCATGGGTCACTTTACGTCTCTGGGGGCGGGGGCATCTGTTTTCAACCCCGTTGCTCAACCAAAAGGGGCATATGGCCACATTACACCTGCAAGAGGAACTTGACATTTAGTCGAGTGGGCACAAAATTGACAACCATAGAGACTCAGGCATCTACTTTTGTGTGAGTGACAAAGCACACTAACATGGGGGAGGATACTGAAAGGAGGGCAACGCACAAACGCTGTTTGCTAGGGCACAGGGTATCAGTACCAAGACACCCACACCTATGACACAAGACAGGAGCAATGTGGAAAAGCTCAGAAAGTTGGAGAAAATTTGCAAATCCGTACTGTTAAAATTGTCGGAAGCTTATATTTACAAGATTACATTGATAAAGGTCCGGTTTCTAGAGGCCTCAGGATCTACACCATTCCATCCTACAAAGCACCAAGCCCTAAAATGTTAGAGAAGTGGTAAAAAAATTCTGCATCAAGCTCATGGAGAATGCTGGAAATCCTTGTAAAGTATGTTTGGCTGGATCGAGAGTGTGCAAAGACAATAGTGGTTCTGTCAGGGATAAAACTATTGCTTTAAAGGAAAAAAGAATAAATCAATGGATAATTGCTGTTTATGACGGATGAAATTCCGCCCTCAATCTAAAACATAAGCAATGCTGTTAGTGAAACACAAATGAAAAGGAACACAAAGACACAGATTTATACATGATTTGGCATTTATATAAATTAAGGCATTTACATATATTTGCAGGCAGTAACCAAGGCTGTCAAAACAGGATATGATCTACTGTGATGTGTACTAACGTGTCATGTAGGTGCTCGGTGATAAGAGTGAAGTATATACAATATATACACGGTAAGAAATTGTACACTTAGAACCGACTGTCGAAAACAATCAGTCGCGTTGGAAGCCAGGCGGTATTTGGTGAAGCTCAAGTCATGAAGGATTTGTGGCAATTCGGAACAGACTATTTAAAACAATCAGTCATGTTTAGAGGGCTGAGTCCAATATGTAGTCAGAAGCCAGGCAGGATTCCCGGTTTAGTGCGGCCGTATCATGGCAATCTCAATACGGCCGCACTGAACCGAGACTCCTCCTGGATTCTGACTCTTTTCAACAGTCGTTTCTAGGTGTCGCAGAGATCCATCCCGACTACAGCGCTTGGCCACTTTCCTGAATACCACGGATCACCTAAGACGAGCGTCCCGCTTGGCCACACTCTTCCAATTAAGCTGAGGCTACCCTAACTGGGCTCTCTCTTAATCCCCCCTTCCATGTCCCAATGAAGACCAGTCACAACATCCTAACTAAGCCTAGGTAGAAACGTCGACGATCCCTCATTGTTAAGACCTATCAAGTCACTGGCTCTAAGTGAATTACAACCTGTATATTGGCCAGAGTCATTGGAGTGCTCTAATACTCTGACCATTTTCTGCTTCCCTTGTAAATACTGAACAATTTCTCACCTTGTATATATTTGATATACTTCACTCTTATCACCAAGCACCCAGATGTCACATTAGTACACATCACAGTAGATCATATCCTGTTTTACAGCCTTGGTTACAGCCGACAAATAAATATAAATATTATAATTTATATAAATGCAAATTCACATATAAATCTGTGGCTTAGAAAGCATGAGGAGGATATCAAAGAAAGAAAACAATGGAAATTGCACAGGGATTGTGAAGATTATGAACATGGCCGTATCCTTACATTCTGTAAAAAGTTTGACCACGTATTTAAATCACACATGCCAGGGACCTCACTAGCATCGAGGACGTAAGAAAGCTCCCTGTCAGAAGACGCTACCATCAGCGATAATGAAAACGACAATTCAGCAGCATTCAGCTGCGTATCGTCAGAAATGGATCTGGGAAATAAACCTGTGACTTTTTTAGACGCGTACAGGCTCCTGCGATGGGCCGACAGACACCAAGAGGAACACCGGCAATGAAACCGAAGGGAAGAAGAGGCGAAACCACGAAAGAAGGAAAATAATCCGACAAAGGTTTCAAAAGAGGCAGAGGAAGGGGGCGCATGAGAACACAGGTGGACTTTCTCTAAATAGGAGCTTACCTTTTGCGACTTGTTTCTGTGCCGGTCCTGCTGTGGGGGTGACGCTCCAATCCTGACAGGTGAATCTACGCGGCAGTAGTCCAACGGAACGCCCGGTCTCTCCCTGCCGTCGCAGCTACCCTGTCATCAGCGCGACCGCAGTGGGGGGGAGACCGAGGGGCAGGGAGGAACCACATCTCCCAAGTGCCCTTGCGTTTCCCAGCCGCCTCCGGGGGATCGTGACGCGCCAGGAGGCGCTTTAAAGTGCAGAGCGCGCGGGAGCAGCGCTGGGCTAAGCCCGGGCAAAGGGCGGGCCCTCTACGGCCCTCCTAGGCCAAACAAGGCCGGGCTGGGCATACCCTTTAACTTCTACGCCCGACCCCCGATGTATGTATAAAATCTTCTAATTACGAACTTATACCATCAGGAATGTCTACATCTGCGGCTGATGAACTCCCACCCAGGGTAGGAGTATCTATCCTCGGCCCCTTGGATAGATACTTCTCGAGAGCAATTGCCGACATAGATAGAGATATAGCATTGGCAGAGCGACGTGCGGAACGTCGCCTCTCTATTGAACTATTAAAAAACACAGTCATTGCTCCAATTTCTAAGGAAACAAATATACCACACTTAGAAAACGTCACAATTGAAAACACGGACGCTGATCTGTTTAATACTGAGAGCATCCCTTTAATCTTTCAAGTAGGCTCTTCCCCAAAGCTGGCTAACATGTCGATATCTGTTGTCACCCAGTCAGATCCACCTCCCCCTACCAACCTTTTAATCGATCTTAACACCCCCATAGATCCAAAGGCTCCGGAACATCCTAGTCTAAATCTTTCTGTGGCTCAAATAGGCTCAGGGGTTTAACAACATGTGCAAACAAGACCTCCCCCTCCTATGGAACTTAGATCATTAACTGATAACAATTCTTTAAAAAACAAACGTGGAATTATTCGCTCGCCTCCTAAAAAACGAGGGAAAAGAGGCGGGGGAAAAATAGCGAGCCCTGCTTGTAACTTGCTGCCATCTAAAGTCTCTTCTCACCCCTCCAAAATCCAAAGCTTTCCCTACTGCTTCACAGACTGGAGTGTGAATAGTAAATTGTACCTCTTCCTTACTGTTGTGCTTGCTGGAGTGGGCTAGTATAATTCACCCTTCCAAAGTCCAACAGTTTCCAATAGTTTCCTTACTGTTGTGCTGTTTCGAGTTGGAAAATTTAATTTCACCCTTCGGAAATCCAACCGTTACCTACTGTTCAAAAGATTGGTGTCAGAATAGTATATTTTAACCCTCCAAAGTCCAACACCTAGAGGAGAAATAATATATTTAATATGCTTATACTCAAATAGCTTTAATAATGTTAGTGAAATATAAAGAAGTCATTGTTTTCTTTTCACATTATTTTCTCTTTTTATTTAAATATGTTTCCATGGATCTATCAATTTGTAACTTTTTTTTATTGTGTGTACGCCCATTCATATATTTTATCTTACTCAATTTTTTTAAATCTTTTAAATGTGTTTATTTGTGTATGTATGCTATATATATATATATATATATATCTGCAATACCTCGCAGATCAACCTCGCATGCATGCAAAATCACGAGCTATTCGTATATTTAAACTTTTCAGAAACACACAGTCACTGGATGATGTCATCAGTGATGTCATTTGAGATGTCATCAGTGATGTCATCAGTGATGTCACTGACCATGTCATGAATGATGTAATATGTGACATCATCAGCAGTGGATTGCGGGTGCGCGATATATAGTTAGTGCAACTAACTATATATGGAATTTCAATGGTTTTGTGTGAGTAAAATAAGGTTTTTTAAATGCTAATTCCTAACTATATATGGTCTATAACCTATGGTTTTTTCAGTGAATTTTCAAGGTTTTGTAAATGCTAATTCCTAACTATATATGGTCTATAACCTATGGTTTTTTCAGTGAATTTCAATGGTTTTTTAATAGCAAATATCATAAGCTGTCGAATGTCAAGTACGTGGTAAGTGAAAACATTTTCGTGTTTATGCACACTGATCTGCTTTGAATGGTGCCCCCCCCCCTCATTTCTATTAGGAGTACTCTCTCTTTGCACATAGTGAAGGGTAGTTAACGCAGGCCTTTGCCCCCGTTGTAATACGTCGTGCCTGCTTCTCTCTCCATTTGATTGATTGTTATCCAAGTATTTACTGTTTTAGAATTGGTTCTCTTTGGTTCATTCTCTATTTACAAACAAACACAGAGTCGCAATACTCTGTTTAGTCTTTGCAGATAACGAAAAATCGTGTAAAAAAAAAAGAAAAGGAATCGAGCAAAATCAGTAGGCCACTAATGGGATCTCTTTTTGACCTCGCTAAAATAGAAACATTAGGAACAACCCCTCATGACAAATACAAAACTAGTGAGATGAACTGAACTCCACACAATGGTGGCTGCAAAACAGCTCGGCTCCGCCACCCACCCCGCCCAAAATAACGATAAAGAGCGGCTGCCATGATTGGTTGCGGAATGGCCACGACGGAGCTACGAAATGGTGCTGCTCTCATGCTAACCCCAGCTTCAGTCTGAAACATCCAGAAACACTGTAGACTACCAATTCGATGAGTTCCGGTAGCGCCCCAATGTAACCCGGTAGAGAAGAACTAGCCCTCCCCTCTTTGACTGATGGTTCTTGTTGCCTGTCCCTTCTGTTGTCATTTAACAGAACTATTTAGCCTGCTGAAAGGGGTTGTGTTCCGACCGCTGGTTGGTGGAGACATTTTGACTATATTCTGGACCTGCGTTGTCGCGTAATGCGTCATATGACGCGCCGCGTTAGCGCATCCGGAAGTCATCCGGGGCGCGCAGCGCGTAACGTAAGCATAACAAGTCATGTGACTTGTTAATAAAACTTTTCATTGGTTCATTTTACTTTTCTTATTCTAATGATGAAAGGCTTGGTCATATGACCTAAAAATTACGCTTTTTATTACTTCCGAACATTATTTTTTCTTAAATATATGTTATAATGTTCCAGGCTAATGTACTTTCCCGGAAAATTTACAACTGTCCTGCAAGTAAAATATATTCTTTTTTCGAGAAAAAGAGCGTTTCTTCGTCCCATGACGGAGCCGTTGAGCAAAAGAGGGTCGACCTGCTGTCTTAGTCGCCGATACGCCTGAATATGAGATTCTTATCGATCACTTTATGTTGCAGGAGTAGAAAACACAACAGCCCTTGACCATTTATCTTTACTGCGTTCCTTCGTATTATACCTTTTACCCTTCATGTAATTGGTCTGCTTTATTTCACTTGCCTTTTAATGATTCTAAAACAGTGACTATTATTAAAAACTTTACCAATGTATATACTACTACCATGTTTTCTTTTAAAAACCTTTATTGTGAAAATGTCATTATACAAATACGAGCCTATAACCACGTGGGCCGGCCACGGAGCAAACTGTAATCGTATATGATGAGTAGACATTTACACTGTAGAGGAACGTAACGGGCGGGCCATTAGGTTGCAAGAACTAAGGTGTCTAACAGTTACGGAATCGGTGGACGTACATTTTATAATTAAAATACGACAGGGCCAGTTACAATAAAATTATCTAGATATACATTTGCGGGCAAGTAGCATGGGTGACGTTAATTCGAACTTTCAATAGTACAGTAATCAATAACACATCAGAACTTAATATCAATTGGGATGTCGAAATATTCAATCAATTCTCGTCCCCGCCCGCCATGTGCTTCAAAACTGCATACGTATCTCGTGATTTCAAGGTTCTGCAACCAGTACACAACAAGGAGTTACGAGTCCCATTTATTCCGGCGCCATTTTGGGCGAGGACGGGCAGGTCCAGGATATAGTCAAAATGTCTCTACCAACCATCGACTATGATGATGTTCATATGCTGTATTTATTAGAGTAACACTCATCTGTCCACATGAAATTAATTTGCCACAATCTAAACATGTCATTTTAATCTTTCCAAAGTTCTTCTAAATATTTGGGACCGTTTCCCTTGCCTCTGATGCTGTCAGTGCCACTTCTTTGATGAATGTACTAGCAGGTCAGGGGTTCTCCTCCAAATCTCTCTTTTATGCAGCACTATAATTAATTGGTGCCACCTCTCCATATGACGATGCATGGTATAGTCACCATAACTATATTTTTTTTCGGTTCCTCTGGAGAGTTCATCGTGGCAGATGAAGCGTGTAACGTACCGGGCATTTACCTTTTTTTGCATGTACAGGAAAGGAAAAAAAAATCGAGCGTCCGAGTTCTAAGGTGTCCCAGGGCCATTTTAGTGGACCAGGCCCAAATCCAAAGAACAGGCCACCATTTTGAGAGTCCTGTTGCAGCCGCCTGTCGCTGTAGCATCAAGAGCAGCCGAAACTCAGCTGAATGGCAACTGAAACGGCAAAGGGGCGCCCCACTACAGCAGACGAGCCTCCACCTAGGAAGGCCCGTTCACGCCGCCTCCCCCCCCCCTTCGGGCACCCCACGCCGTTATTCGGAGCAGTATTGTAGGATGGCCACACCAGTGCGGCAACTTGCTAGACATCACCTCGGTGGTAACTGAATCTCAGCGCCTTGTGGTGTCTTCTATTCAGAAAACATTGTTGTGCTGCTTTCGACCTATTCGCCGCAAGTGCGCACGCAACTCAGCTGCATAGCTTGCTAGACACCACCTCGGTGCTAACCGAATCTCAGCGCCTTGTGGTCTCTTCTATTCCAAAAATATTGTTGCGCTGCCTTTGGCCCCATTCGCACATCGGTCCGCTACTGCCGCCATCTCACAGGCCAACGGGGCGCCCCACGCCGACTTTCAGCATTGTAGGATGGCCACACCAGTGCACCTTACTAGACACCAGCTCGGTGCCATCCGGATCTTGGCATCTCAGCGCCTTGTGGTGTCTTCTATTCAGAAAATATTCTTGCGCTACCTTTGCCCCATTCACACATCGGTCCGCTACTGACGCCATCTCACAGGCTAATGGGGCGCCCCACGCCGAGTTTCAGCATTGTAGGATGACCACACCAGTACAGCAACTTGCTAGACATCACCTCGGTGCCATCCGGATCTCGGCGCCCCACTGCAGATGAAGTGCCTCTCAACTATGAAACCACCACGGTGACATCCGGATCTTGGCGCCTTGTGCTGGTTCCGGCCTATTCACACATCGGTCCGCTACTGACGCCATCTCACAGGCTAATGGGGCGCCCCACGCCGAGTTTCAGCATTGTAGGATGACCACACCAGTACAGCAACTTGCTAGACATCACCTCGGTGCCATCCGGATCTTGGCATCTCAACGCCTAGTGGTATCTTCCATACAGAAAATATTGTTGCGCTGCCTTTGGCCCCATTCGCACATCGGTCCGCTACTGACGCCATCTCACAGGCCAACGGGGCGCCCCACGCCGACTTTTACCATTGTAGGATGGCCACACCAGTACCACAACTTGCTAGACACCACCTCGGTGCCATCCGAATCTTGGCATCTCAGCGCCTTGTGGTGTCTTCTAGTCAGAAAATATTGTTGCGCTGCCTTTGGCCCCATTCGCACATCGGTCCGCTACTGACGCCATCTCACAGGCCAACGGGGCGCCCCACGCCGACTTTCAACATTGTAGGATGGCCACACCAGTGCGGCAACTTACTAGACACCACCTCGGTGCCATCCGGATCTTGGCGCGTTGTGCTGCCTTCGGCCTATTCGCACATCGGTCTGCTACTGACGCAAACTCACAGGCCAACGGGGCGCCCCACGCCGACTTTCAGCATTGTAGGATGGCCACACCAGTGCTGCAACTTGCTGGACACCACCTCGGTGCCATCCGGATCTTGGCGCGTTGTGTTGCCTTCGGCCTATTCGCACATCGGTCCGCTACTGACGCCGCCTCACGTGCCAACGTATTTTCTCCGCATTTTATACCCTATGCCGCATAACAGGTCATGTGACTTGTTTATAAAACTTTTCATTGGTTCATTTTACTTTTGGTTTCCTAATGATGGAAGGCTTGATCATATGACCTAAAAACAACACTTTTCATTGGATGAAAACTTTTTTTTTTTCCCAAACGATGAAAGCCCCACCTTGTTTCTGGATGTTTCAGACTGAAGCTGGCGTCAGCATGAGAGCACCACCATCTCGTGGCTCCGTCGTGGTCATTCCGCGAGCAATCATGGCAGCCGCTCCCCACCAGAAGCCTACAGGAGTCGGGGGCCCCCAAAACTTTTGATGAATCCTCAAGGCGGAGGAGACGCTTTCGAGAATGGGGTCCAAGACCTAGCAGACAAGCGTCCGATTTCCAAGGTGTCCCAGGGCCATTTCAGTGGACCAGGCCCAAAAAGGAAACAGCCTGCCGCCATTTTGAGAGTCCTGTGACAGCCGCCTATCGCTGCACCGCAAGAGTGGGCGCAACTCAGCTGAATTGCGGCTTTTGACACAGTGGACCAAAAGCGGACGGAATGGCAACTGAAACGGTAAAGGGGCGCCCCACTACAACAGACGAGACTCCACCTGGAGAGGCCCGTTCACGCCGCCTCCCCCGGGGCGCCCCACGCCGTTATTCGGAGCAGCATTGTAGGATACCAAAACCAGTGCGGCAACTTACTGGACATCACCTTGGTGCCATCGTTCTGCTGCCTTGGAACTATTCGCACAACAGTTTGCTACTGATGACCCACCCCCCGCGACGCCCCACGCCAGAAATCTGGACGTTGTGCTGCGTTGGGACTATTCGCACAGCCGACCGCTACTTCGTTGTGTTTCCCTAAAAATGTTTATATGTTATTACTGTTTTTGTTTTCTTGTATATATTTATACGTTATTAAAGTTTTATAATCTTACTACTTTGTTGGAGTGCTATATATTTTTAATGTGACACATAATTGTAAAAACTTTGATGTACAAAGAGTCATCCCTGGAATCTTCCGCTTCAGGCTCGGTCCCCTCCCCAATCACAATACAGGATGGTTTTCAGATAATAGGAACGCGTCTGCTGTGACGGATCTCATCGAGTGTGGGCCTTGATCTACTATAACTCCTTTGAAGAGGGGTGATTCTTTACAGCTGGGGCCATAAACTACATCTGCAGGGCTAGCTGATACCCTAGGACCGGCCTGGACAATCGGACACAGAGGAAAAGGAGTGTCAGAGGGTGCGGTAGTGAATAGGGCGAAAGGGAGGTGTCGGGCGGGCACAGGGTGTGATTCTCAGGGAAGAGCAGCGCAGATGGGGGGTGGTTTATTACCCATGCATAAGACAGAGAGCGGGGGTGACCACTGCCTGGGGGAGATGCTTGCGAGGGTGGGGAGCCATGCTAAGGATCGACAGCGTGCACAGAGTGGGTCTGGTCAAGGCATCTAAAATGACTGCCGTGCACGACAAAAGTGTGGCATTTGAAAAAAGGCAAGATGGCGCAGACAATGTTTTTCAACACTTCCTGATTTCCTTTGAATCGAACGTTAACAGACGTTGGGGCATATTACCAAAGTTAAGCGATATTTATCCCTAACGATGCTTAGCAACGATTTTTTTACCGCTAAGCATCGTCAGAAATTATCGCAGATAAACCTTGCTATTATCAAGGTTTATCGCAAATACAATAAAAAACGACCGCAATGCATTAATATCGCTGAAAACTCAGCGATATTCATGCATTACCGAGCTAATGCTCTTAGCCATGTTATCCACCTCCCATTGGATAACATGGCTAAGAACTGCTCACGGCAGGTGCTAGCTTTTGGAGATATTCGCGCTTATCGCGAATATTTCCAAAAGTTGATAATAGGAGATAGCGATGTTAGCGACTGTTTCCAGTCGCTAACATCTTGGCATGCCCACTTTGCATGTCATTAGTGATAAATATCACTCACATGCAAAGTGGGGCCCAAGATGGTCGCTATCTCCTACTAGCTGTCGCTAACTGGTGTTAGCAACAGCTAGGTAATACAGATATAATTTTATCTCCGCGAAGCGGAGCGCTGTTACAGATATATATCTTGTTTTTGAACGTTAATTTCTCAAAATCCACTGAAGCACATATATTGAGACCTAGCAAAGGCACATCGAGCTACCAGTCCCTACAATTTTGCCAAGTTTCGTGCAAATCCATTCAGCCGTTCGATTATTATTATTATTATTTTTTTTGCCCCGCGGGGCCCTTTTAAAACCTTCACATCAAACCTAAGAGGTCAAGGAGGATCTACTATGCCCCCTTATGGTCATTTGCCCCTTCGCTTTGGCCTCCTCTTGTCTCTCGATCCTACCGAGAGACAAGATGGCGGCCGCTACGGACTGTTTGCAATGTTTACAGACGCCGGAGAACCAATCAGCTTCGCAAACCTCCGTTACGCGAAGCGGAGCGCTGTTACAGATATATATCTTTTTTTGAACGTTAATTTCTCAAAATCCACTGGAGCACATATATTGAGACCTAGCAAAGGCACATCGGGCTACCAGTCCCTAATATTTTACCAAGTTTCGTGCAAATCCATTCAGCCGTTCGATTATTATTATTATTTTTTTTTTTGCCCCGCGGGGCCCTTTTAAAACCTCCACATCAAACCTAGGGGGTCAGCGAGGATCTACTATGCCCCCTTATGGTCATTTGCCCCTTCGCTTTGGCCTCCTCTTGTCTCTCGATCCTACCGAGAGACAAGATGGCGGCCGCTACGGACTGTTTGGAATGTTCACAGACGCCGGAGAACCAATCAGCTTCGCTTCACAAAGCTCCGTACCGCGAAAAGTCCGCGAACCGGAGCGCTGCCCGGTCCGCTGTTACAGATATATATCTTTTTTTGAACGTTAATTTCTCAAAATCCACCGGAGCACATATATTGAGACCTAGCAAAGGCACATCGGGCTACCAGTCCCTACAATTTTGCCAAGTTTCGTGCAAATCCATTCAGCCGTTCGGGCTAAAAGTGAGGCCAACCGCCCTATGGAAAACTCAATGTTAAAAACACGTTTTGGGACCCCCCTTTTTTCTCGGCCCCCCCTTGACGAACCCCCCCCAAATTTTCAAGGGCTGCTCAGACACAAAATGTGCCATTTTCCTGAAAATTTCAGCCAATTCCGTCCACAAACGCCAAAGTTATTAGACATAGAATTTTCAATAAAAATCCCATAGAGAAAAAATCCTAACTATATATACCTACTGGCGACCGCCAGTAGGTAATTCCAATGTATTAGTACGGATGTATATATAGATATATATTTTCATATAAATAAATGTAAAATATAAAAACATTAATATACTGTAAAATAAATATTTGTATCAATTATGTTACACTATTCATATATATTCCCTACTGTTGCACAACCTAGAGGGTAAATATGTCTCTGAAAGGGAATCTAGATGCCAAGAAAGCGTCGGCCATCTTGGAATGTCACTGCCCTAAAATATGAGGAAATAAACCATCCCTCTGTGATGTACGGCTCATTTACCTTACTTTAACCTAACCCCCCCTTTTCCCTGTCATTAGGACGCGACAGGCCGCATTACATGCCCACCTACTGATATCACCTTGTTGGCTTGTTGGGAATTCAATGATGCATTTTGACTGTTGTTGTATACGAACGTTGATATTACAACATTATTTTTTATTTAGTTATTCAACTTGATTACTCATGCCCTGTTGTTATTTTAGCATGGGAGCCATGATGCAATAGAACTGTTTTTCATCTGATGCATTTGCCGATTGAAGTATTTCTCACTGTATTATTTGTGAAACAACATGCAACATGGCGACGTGTTATGATTAACAATATACGGATGTTTGTACGTTTTAACTGTTTTGTTTAAGGTATTTCAACACTGTGTGTACAGAGCTTCTAATGTGTGTGAGCAAGGCTGTTTACAGCCGAAACGCGTAGCGGAGAAGCAGAATAGCGGAGAAGCAGAATAAATCTTTCCTGAGCAATTATTCTTTTTGTGCCTTGAGAGTGTGTTTGTCCGTGGATACGGAAACCTGTTGTTGAAATTTCTTGCCGGCTGCTCTACCGGCATACGTACCACCTCTCTGGGGTCCTTGGTCAGATTCGAGCGTTTTTGCTGTGGAATTATGTCCTGACCTTCAACGGACCGAGCGCTGCACAGATGACCCCACAGGAGCCACCACTGCGATCAGCCTGATCAACGCGTCCCAGTGGTAAGCGGGCTGTGATAGGTTGTTTTGGGAGTGGAGTGGACAGGCGGGGCTACTGTGCTGCCTCTCTAATTTTCAATTTTGTCCTCGGCATGGGTCACTTTACGTCTCTGGGGGCGGGGGCATCTGTTTTCAACCCCGTTGCTCAACCAAAAGGGGCATATGGCCACATTACACCTGCAAGAGGAACTTGACATTTAGTCGAGTGGGCACAAAATTGACAACCATAGAGACTCAGGCATCTACTTTTGTGTGAGTGACAAAGCACACTAACATGGGGGAGGATACTGAAAGGAGGGCAACGCACAAACGCTGTTTGCTAGGGCACAGGGTATCAGTACCAAGACACCCACACCTATGACACAAGACAGGAGCAATGTGGAAAAGCTCAGAAAGTTGGAGAAAATTTGCAAATCCGTACTGTTAAAATTGTCGGAAGCTTATATTTACAAGATTACATTGATAAAGGTCCGGTTTCTAGAGGCCTCAGGATCTACACCATTCCATCCTACAAAGCACCAAGCCCTAAAATGTTAGAGAAGTGATAAAAAAATTCTGCATCAAGCTCATGGAGAATGCTGGAAATCCTTGTAAAGTATGTTTGGCTGGATCGAGAGTGTACAAAGACAATAGTGGTTCTGTCAGGGATAAAACTATTGCTTTAAAGGAAAAAAGAATAAATCAATGGATAATTGCTGTTTATGACGGATGAAATTCCGCCCTCAATCTAAAACATAAGCAATGCTGTTAGTGAAACACAAATGAAAAGGAACACAAAGACACAGTTTTATACATGATTTGGCATTTATATAAATTAAGGCATTTACATATATTTGCAGGCAGTAACCAAGGCTGTCAAAACAGGATATGATCTACTGTGATGTGTACTAACGTGTCATGTAGGTGCTCGGTGATAAGAGTGAAGTATATACAATATATACACGGTAAGAAATTGTACACTTAGAACCGACTGTCGAAAACAATCAGTCGCGTTGGAAGCCAGGCGGTATTTGGTGAAGCTCAAGTCATGAAGGATCTGTGGCAATTCGGAACAGACTATTTAAAACAATCAGTCATGTTTAGAGGGCTGGGTCCAATATGTAGTCAGAAGCCAGGCAGGATTCCCGGTTTAGTGCGGCCGTATCATGGCAATCTCAATACGGACACACTGAACCGAGACTCCTCCTGGATTCTGACTCTTTTCAACAGTCGTTTCTAGGTGTCGCAGAGATCCATCCCGACTACAGCGCTTGGCCACTTTCCTGAATACCACGGATCACCTAAGACGAGCGTCCCGCTTGGCCACACTCTTCCAATTAAGCTGAGGCTACCCTAACTGGGCTCTCTCTTAATCCCCCCTTCCATGTCCCAATGAAGACCAGTCACAACATCCTAACTAAGCCTAGGTAGAAACGTCGACGATCCCTCATGGTTAAGACCTATCAAGTCACTGGCTCTAAGTGAATTACAACCTGTATATTGGCCAGAGTCATTGGAGTGCTCTAATACTCTGACCATCTTCTGCTTCCCTTGTAAATACTGAACAATTTCTCACCTTGTATATATTTTATATACTTCACTCTTATCACCGAGCACCCAAATGTCACATTAGTACACATCACAGTAGATCATATCCTGTTTTACAGCCTTGGTTACAGCCGACAAATAAATATAAATGTTGTAATTTATATAAATGCAAATTCACATATAAATCTGTGGCTTAGAAAGCATGAGGAGGATATCAAAGAAAGAAAACAATGGAAATTGCACAGGGATTGTGAAGATTATGAACATGGCCGTATCCTTACATTCTGTAAAAAGTTTGACCACGTATTTAAATCACACATGCCAGGGACCTCACTAGCATCGAGGACGTCAGAAAGCTCCCTGTCAGAAGACGCTACCATCAGCGATAATGAAAACGACAATTCAGCAGCATTCAGCTGCGTATCGTCAGAAATGTATCTGGGAAATAAACCTGTGACTTTTTTAGACGCGTACAGGCTCCTGCGATGGGCCGACAGACACCAAGAGGAACACCGGCAATGAAACCGAAGGGAAGAAGAGGCGAAACCACGAAAGAAGGAAAATAATCCGACAAAGGTTTCAAAAGAGGCAGAGGAAGGGGGCGCATGAGAACACAGGTGGACTTTCTCTAAATAGGAGCTTACCTTTTGCGACTTGTTTCTGTGCCGGTCCTGCTGTGGGGGTGACGCTCCAATCCTGACAGGTGAATCTACGCGGCAGTAGTCCAACGGAACGCCCGGTCTCTCCCTGCCGTCGCAGCTACCCTGTCATCAGCGCGACCGCAGTGGGGGGGAGACCGAGGGGCAGGGAGGAACCACATCTCCCAAGTGCCCTTGCGTTTCCCAGCCGCCTCCGGGGGATCGTGACGCGCCAGGAGGCGCTTTAAAGTGCAGAGCGCGCGGGAGCAGCGCTGGGCTAAGCCCGGGCAAAGGGCGGGCCCTCTACGGCCCTCCTAGGCCAAACAAGGCCGGGCTGGGCATACCCTTTAACTTCTACGCCCCGACCCCCGATGTATGTATAAAATCTTCTAATTACGAACTTATACCATCAGGAATGTCTACATCTGCGGCTGATGAACTCCCACCCAGGGTAGGAGTATCTATCCTCGGCCCCTTGGATAGATACTTCTCGAGAGCAATTGCCGACGTAGATAGAGATATAGCATTGGCAGAGCGACGTGTGGAACGTCGCCTCTCTATTGAACTATTAAAAAACACAGTCATTGCTCCAATTTCTAAGGAAACAAATATACCACACTTAGAAAACGTCACAATTGAAAACACGGACGCTGATCTGTTTAATACTGAGAGCATCCCTTTAATCTTTCAAGTAGGCTCTTCCCCAAAGCTGGCTAACATGTCGATATCTGTTGTCACCCAGTCAGATCCACCTCCCCCTACCAACCTTTTAATTGATCTTAACACCCCCATAGATCCAAAGGCTCCGGAACATCCTAGTCTAAATCTTTCTGTGGCTCAAATAGGCTCAGGGGTTTAACAACATGTGCAAACACGACCTCCCCCTCCTATGGAACTTAGATCATTAACTGATAACAATTCTTTAAAAAACAAACGTGGAATTATTCGCTCGCCTCCTAAAAAACGAGGGAAAAGAGGCGGGGGAAAAATAGCGAGCCCTGCTTGTAACTTGCTGCCATCTAAAGTCTCTTTGAGACAGGAATTAGCTGGAATTGTAGAAAGGGACCCAAGCTTAGCCTCGACTAGTCCATCTAATATCATCCCTTCTAATGTGTCTCCATCATTGAAAGACTTTACTGAGGTGATGGAACAGCTTTTGAAAGTCTTGCTGCTACCAATAGTAGAGAGACTCAACAGACTAGGCGCCCAATTAGATACCCTTGTCGAAGGTGCTAAACAAACGATCCAAACAAAAAATGATGTAATAAAATCAACAAACTCGAAGGAGGCAGAAAAAGTGACAACTAAGGTTACAGCAACATCCGCTGTAAAAACAGCTACCATGCAAATACCTCCTGCAAAAATAAAACTAGCGAATAATAAGGTCTCTTCCGTCACCAAGAAGATGCCCCAAGAGTCACAGTCTCTTCGAGTAAATCCACTTGTGGAATCAGCAAGATTGGGCATGAAAAGACCTACTCCCAGCTGAACAAGGACAAAACCAAACCAACCCAGATTCTACGTGAAAGAAATGTGGATCTACCCCTAGACGCCTTCAACTATGTTATTATTCTAACAGGGGTTTCGCCTTTACCATCAGGATCTTTTGAAAATCACACCAGCCTAAACAATAAGGTTATTTATTGGCTATGCAACAACAGACCACTGCCACCTCACCTAAATGGTGATATAATTTCTGTGCGACAAACAAACTGGGTGGGAGTGCGACCAAAGGACATTGAGGGCGACGTCGTGATTGTCACTTTTAGAGATCACAGAGTCATCTCGCACATCAGGGATTGGTTTACAGATACTAGTAGGGGGTCGATTATTCCTAAAAATTTGAGTTACTTCTATCCTGAAGCCTTGATGCCCCGCAAGAATTATTGTTCAACACAGCCCTGTGAAAACTATTCTTCTTCCCAGCAATATAGATATTCACATAACTCCTATCCCTTAAGGCCAAGATATATGGAAAACACCTTTCCTCGTTCCTTCCCACATGCTTTCTCTGGCTATGGCCACTGCCCGCCACCTACAACGCCTCAGTGGAATATTCCTTGTTTTAACCCCTATGCGCCTCTTTCCGGCCTGGATGATATTGAATGACTTTCCACCTTAGATGTATGCTCAATAAATCGCTTTGAGCACCTTCCTAAATATCAAAAGCCGAACACTATGCCTTCAAAAAATCCAACGTCAAACACATCTTTGGGGAGTAAAAATGGCAGGGAGGGTGTAAGGTCTCCTTTTTGTAAAAACAGTTGCCCGAAGAAAGGACTTCTTCTCGAGTCTTTGGACTTACACAAAAATGTATACCTTTCTATAGTTGGATCACAGCCCGGTACAAAAGTTTCTGGTAGCGCATTGGTTTTATCAAGGTTGGATAGCCCCGAGAGAGGGAATGTAACTGGTGCGAGCTCTGATGTAGCACTTTTAAATAGCGTTTCTCTGTGTACCAAGATAGAAGCCAGTGGGTCAGCAAGTCGGGCAGTTCTTTAGGACCCCTTAACCAAACAATCTTGGGCAAATCAGGAGAATAACACAGAGGTATCTTATAATCATCCTATGAATCGTGCCTCACTTCCCCAAATTCAGATACTTAGTTGGAATGTGGCAGGCATTTCCGCTAAAATAGGCTTATCATCTTGGCTTGATTTTGTTAGTTCTTTTTCAGTGTTATGCTTCCAGGAGACGTGGGTACAAACCCCGGTTCATCTTCTGGGCTTTCAGACCTTGCACTCACCGGCGTTATCGAGCAAGCAAGGAAGAAATAGGGGTGGGCTGTGTGTTTATGTTAATATTGCTAGGGGTCTGAGCGTACGGAAACATTCTCTCACGGAGTCTTATCAAATTATCTCCATTCAAACCGGTAAATCTTTGCATGTGTTAATAATACATTTTTATAATCATATGCCATTACATGGTTTGGAGAGGGTGTTAAATGAATTGTTTCACGCGGTTGTTTCTGTTAAAGAGTTGCTTGGGGGGGAATGGGCCATTGCCTTTATGGGCGATTTTAACTGTTACACCTGCCAGTATGCTTCAAGGGGACTTTGTGACTTTATTTCTTCCCCGGAAAATGATGATACTTCAAACCATTTCATGCATTAAAAAACAGGGGAGGCACTAAATAACTTTTTAGCACATTTTAACTTAGCTTTTGCAAATGAGCTATGCTCACCTCCGATACCCTTTAAACCCTCTTTTCACGGAAGAGGCTCAAACTCTACTATTGACTTTGTATTCTTTTCTAAGATGCACGCCTCTTTGATAGCCTCATGGGATACGCTAGATCAGATATATGGTGATCATTACCCCATAGCCTTCTCCATTTCGTTACCATCCCACATTATAAGTCACCATTCTCATCCGGTAAGGTATGACCAACCAATTTCAATAGGGCCGGTAAATGGCTACACTCTTAAATGGGAAAAAATTGACCCTGCTGGCCTTCTTAAGAACTTAATAGAGATGAGGCGGGAAGAGGTGCATATTTGTCTGTCTATGACGGAACGCCCTCAAAAATGTTTACAATCTTTTTCAAAAATACAAGAAACCCTAAAAAAGTTACTTACCCGCCAGTTCAAGCCAGGATGGTTCGATAACAATTGTACACGAGCACTCAAGATATTGAAAAAGGCTTTACATTCTATCCCGAAGACCTTACCTGAGATACGTCAGGCTAGATATCGTTACCGCCATGCTATCAAGAGCAGGATAAAAACTTTGAAGGCGGAGGCTTGTCAGACATTGTTGGCAACCTCCGAAAGTCGCGATTCCTCGGCTTTCTGGAAGTTTGTCAACGCCCCACTCCCGTGGGTTAAAATGCCTGAGAAGAGGTTAGACCTGGCCATTGATGGAGATACTTGGGCTGCCTATTTTCAACAGCTGTATAGCAACCCAAGTCCTCTCAGTACACCTCAATCAGACCTTATTCCTTCCTGTCCTAGTATTACAGTGGGCTCGAGAGAGTGTGTTCCTGACATTGTTTTTTCATGTGATGAGGTCATCCTTGCTATCAAGGAGAGTCGATCGGGCAAGGCACCCGGTCCAGATGCTATACCAGTGGATGTCTTCAAGGCTGAAATAGATTTTTGGGCCCCGTTATTAACTTCCGTTATGAACTGTGCAAACGTTTATGGTTTAATCCCAACCTGGTCAGAGGCCATTGTGGTACCTATATACAAAAAAGGGGATAGGCATGTACCCTCTTGTTATCGTCCTATCTCTTTGCTTGATGCCCTAATGAAGGTTGCGGGACGCATTATCCTAAAACGTATGCATAACTGGACAGAGGAGGCAGATGTCCTCTCTAGATTTCAATACGGGTTTCGAACAGGTAGGGGCACGGTCGAACAGAGTTTAAATTTATATTTTTTAATTTCTAAATATGTTGAGGCTAAAAATGGGAACCTTTTCGTTACATTTATAGATTTAAGTTCAGCGTTCGACTCTGTTGACCATAACCAGTTATGGAGTGTTTTGGAGCACTTAGGACTGAACTTATCTATTCTTAAGTTTATCATTGCTTTGTATAGGGATGCAGGGGCCAGGGTGCGGTATGGACAGAGAGGGAAGTGCTCCTCAAGATTCACCATTGGCAGAGGTGTGAGGCAGGGGTGCATCTTAGCCCCCCTGCTTTTCTCGCTCTACATAAATGCCGTTGGCGATTTCATGCGGAGCTTTGAATGTGATTACCCTAAGGTAGAGGGCCATGCCGTTCCAATCCTGTTGTACGCAGACGATGCGGCTATTTTGTCTCAAACAAGGTTGGGGCTGCAAAGGGCGGTCACTAAATTTACTCACTTTATGAAAGAAAAGGGTTTGAAGGTAAACATTGCTAAGACCTTTTCCTTGGCTTGTAGCAAGGGAATAAAGAAAACCCCATGCCCGATATTCATCGAGGGAAAAAAGATAGACACTGTAGAACAATTTCCATATTTGGGTATTTGCTTTCATAGAAAGGTGTCCTGGCAACCCGCTGTAAAAGCCAGGAAGCTTGCTTTTTCAAGAGCGATTGGCGCACTTCGAGATTTTGCTAGTAAAATTGGTGGGAGACCAGTCAAGCAGCTTATTACCATTTACAAAGCAAAATGCGTATCAACGGCAATCTATGGGGCAGGTCTCTGGGGGACCGATACAATAACATCAATCCAGAAGGATGAAAATAAGTTCCTCAGATACCTCCTAGGCTTGCCGAAGTCAACGTCCACCTATTTGACGCACATAGAGTTGGGGCTACCGTTTATTTCTGACATAATCAAGACTGAGCCCATTCTCTTATGGCATAAGCTTTGGACTACTCCAGAGACGGCCTTAAATCGTGAAGTAATAGCTGATTGCCAAAAATTGGAGGGGGCAAAACACATAAAATGGATGTCTTCCGTTGAAAGGATGTGTTTTGAAATTGGTCGCCCAGAGTTTTTATTGACCCATCGAGTTTGGAGCAAATATCGAGGAAAGCCTTGAGAAGGCTCTTAATGGACCATTTAGAAGCCAAAAGATGGTCTACTCAAAAGGACAATAAAACTGTTTTGGCTTTCCAAAGGATCACTATGGTTCAGGGTCTTCAACTATACCTGGCAACTGATATTAATTGCTTTTCAAGAATGCTCCTCTCCAGATTTAGATTGGGTTTCTTTTTTCGGCTAATTACTTTCCCCTCTTGCAATGATTGGTCCCGAAACCTGCTCCCTTGCCCTTGTGATGATATTGCATCCCAATCTAATATACATTGCATACTTTTCTGTAAATACTATCAAGTACCTACTGAAACCTCTACTGAAGACCTGGGGATTGCGGTCTTGCAAGGATGCTTTTGTTCGCTTACAACAATTGGAGAATAGGGAAGTGATACTTATTGTGCAAAAGTTCTTAAAATTGCTGCTAAGGTTCAGGAACTCGATATGATACATGAATTTTTATAACTATTTATTGTCTTATATTCTTTTTAATATTTCTTTTACTGTTAAAGTTAACTCCTTCGTTTTTTGTGAAGCTATGTTTTCTGGCATTTTATACATTTATATGTGGTTTCTTAATTGCAATTCAATTATTGTAATGTGTGCTTTTATGATATCCTTGTGATTATCAAATAAAGCTTATTGATTTGATTTGAAAACACAGGTGAGAAGCTCCGTAACAGCACTATGATGGACACGGACATGGTGAACAAAACCATTATTATCCTTTCAGAAAGACATTTGAGTGAGGTTGATAAACAAACACTTTGCCTAGGCCTCTCCTTTTGCCCTACCCTTCCCTTTATATATACAGAAACTTGCATAGACCTTTTTTAATTCATACGTAAATTAAAGCTAAAATAAATGGCCTTTTCTCAAAGCAGGATGCTCAACCGATAGACAGGGGGCCCCAGTGAGAACAAGTGAAGGTCACCTCAATATCAGCGACATTGACACACTTGTTATTTTATACCTACTTGAAACAGACACGAACATCGACGTAGGCAGTACTGCTACTGATAGTGTACTCGAGGACCTACACATAATTCATGACGATATGGCCAAAACACAGTTTAGACCTCGTTCAACATTTTTTCCTTCTCTTGCCCATAACCATATTGATACCTTTCTTGAGGTTGTCACCAACAAACTCATTAAATTCCGTCGCAAAAAGTGGTTCAAGGAATAGGCTTCACACAACCTCACGATCCCACAGAGATAAGCACTGAAAGCACTAGCAAATGACAATAATATCATGATACGGCCTGCCAACAAGGGGGGCAACATAGTGATTCTCAGTAGGGACACGTACATCAGGAAGGACGAACGACAACTCACAGATGAGAGGTTCTACACAATGGTTAACAAGGAGACATATTCTCAGGGTGTATGCAGAACCTGGGACAAACTCGAGTATTGGAGAGATAAAGGTATTCTGGAGTGGGAGGAATACTGTTACCTCAAGAAAGACCTTCCCATAATCTCTGTACTATACCTCCTACCCAAGGTCCATATGAATAAGAACAACCCCCCTGGCAGGTCCCTTGTATCATCTAAGGGCAGCACCACTGAAAATATTTTGAAATATGTGGATCATTTTGTTAGAGATTTTGTGAGTAACCTACCTTCTTATGTCAAGGATATCAAATATTTCCTGGGTAAGCTGGAGGGCACACACTAGGAAAGTGATTTTTTGTTAGTAACCCTAGATGTAAACTCACTTTACACTATTATAGACCATGAGCAGGGTATCCAGGCATGTCTACACAATCTCATTTCAAGACACTTAAGATTTAACACCCACACCACCATGATTCTTGAGATGATAAGGTTCTGTGTCACCAATAACATCTTTTTGTTCAACGTGACACTATACAAAACGATGGGCACGTGCTTTACCCCGAGCTTCGCCAACCACTACCTGGGCCAGTAGGAGGAAGAAATCTTCATGGATAATCTTGACTTTCCAGAGGTGCAGCAGACTGTACTTTGGCTTTGCTACATTGATGATATTATCATGGTATGGAAAGGCAGCGAAGAGGAAGCGAACACATTTATTGAGAAACTGAATGTAAACACCCGCAACATTATACTCACCAGTACCGTGAGTAAACACTCTGTTGAACTTCTTGATATCAAAATTGAAATCAAGGATGATACCATCCACACTAAATTGTTCCGCAAGGAGACAGCTGGCAACACCAAACCCCATGCCTTCAGCAGCCACCCTGATCTCCTAAAAGGGAGTATACCATACAGGGAACTGTTGAGAGCTAAGCGTAACTGCAGCTCTAATTCTACTTTTCAGGAGAAAAAGCAAATCATGATTGCCAGGTTTAAGGAAAGAGGGTATCCACAATGGGTTCTCAACAAGGCTATCAAGAAAGTGGAGCAGGTGCCAAGGAAAGATACCCTTGTCACCCAATCAGACAGGGCAACTGAGGATAATGATACTGAGAATAACACCAGGATCATCATTCTTACACACAACAAAAATACTAAGGGCATCAGACAAATCCTAAACAGACATTGGGACATACTGACAAGTGATCCTACCATAGGACACTTGATCGGTGAATGGCCCAGTATTACATATAGGAGGGGACACAGTCTCAGAGACAAACCCGTCCACAGTGACGTCACGCAGCACAGTGCCAACAGGGATCAAGGCCTTTCTGGCTTCTTTCCCTGCGGACACTGTAAAGCATGCAAAAATAGCTACATGAGGAAAGAACTTACCACCAACACAGGGTTCGACAAAAGATTACACAATTCCTCACATGCAGCACCGCATATGTAGTATACATGCTACAGTGTCCTTGCAAACTTACATTGGGAGCACCATCAAACCAGCCAAGAAATGTGTTTTAGAACACATGAGAGTAATCACGAATAATGACCAACAATAACCGGTTGCACGACATTTCCAAGCACACCATTTTTCCAACAGCTTGTTACTTAGCTTCTTTTAAATTGAGCACATACCGAGACCTTACAGGGGTGGTGATAGAACACTCAAAGTGAGGCAATGTGAATCTAGGTATATCATTGAGTGTCAAACTAAAAGCCCGGGTGGCCTCAATCTTGACGAAGAATTAGGAATACATCTGTATGAGACTTGATGTCATTAACATGTGCCCCTTCGTACCTCCCTTTGCTTCTAGGGAATGTGGTACTATGTAGTTTGTTTTTAATCTCTTGTTTACAGAAATTGGTTTTAACATGTAATTTATTTATGTTTCCCTTTTTTTCACAACAGGAAGAAAGGACGGGACCCACTCTACCTTGGTAGTTCACCCTCACGGGCATCCTACCCTTTTCTTCAGAGGCACGTAGCAACGTTATGTCACTTCAATCAAGACTGGACACCAGTGGTTTGTCATTGTTTTCATTCTTTTCTTGTTACTCTCTTACTCCCCTCATGAGTCATGTGCACCTGGTACAGGATTCGGACACTTGCCCACCATTTCATTGTGGAACCTTACATTCATTGAGTCCTCTATACCTGGTACTTGCAGTGTTCCAGTTGGCATGCGCTTATTTGGGCACTGGCCCTTCATCTCACACTTTGTGTAGCAGTCAGTTCACCACATATCTAGCTATACACCACACTGCTGTAACCTTGTCGTTTAGCCAGATATTATTTCTCGGGCACTGGCCTGACACCACCTTGGCCCATGACTAGATTGTTCTTGACCGGGCATCCTGGGTTTCACTCAATTGGGGAGAACGTGTGATTTGGTAATCTTATTTTCTTGAAGTACCATTCAGACGTGTTTTTGTGACATACAACCCTATCAATCAATCAGGGGTTTTATAAAGCGCGCTACTCACCCGTGAAGGTCTCAAGGTGCTGGTGGAGTGGGGGGGGGGGCAGCTCCGGATCAGTTGAAGAGCCAGGTCTAGAAGTCCTTCCTGAAAGTGTGCAGGGTAGTGGAGCACCTGATGTTCACAGGAAGCTCGTTCCAGGTCTTGGCTGTGATGTAGGATAAGGCTCTCCCACCTGCTCTGCATCTGCGGACACGAGGGACCTCTGCCAGGGCAAGGTCAGTGGAGTGGAGCGGAGGTTCCTCTTGGGTATGTAGAAGGAGACTCTCTCGTTGAGGTATTTGGGTCCGATGTTGTTGAGGGATTTGTAGGTATGGATGAGGTTGAAAGTGACCCTCTTCTCAATGGGGAGCCAGTGGAGTAGTGTGGCTCACTGGTTAGAGGCAGCGGGCCTGAGAGCAGAAGTCAGCCTGGGACCAGGGTTCAATTCCCGACGCGGCAGGGTCGTGGACCTTGGTCAGCGGACTCGATAATTCTCGCTTCGGTGCTTACTCTAATCAGGGGTTCCACTCGGCAACTCTGGGCATTAGCTTGCCTAATCTCCACAACGGCCCCACCAATTCCGGGGATGCCTGGCTCCACCTTGGGGACTCCCAGCAAGGGACCATCCCACAAGGAAAGCCAGGATGGGTTCCCCAGAGTTATACAGCGCCGGGACGCCCCGTTGCTGGGGCAGCTGTGCGCTTTACAAGTATACTACATGTACATGTACATGTACATGGAGGTCTCGTAGGTGTTGGGTCAGGTGCTCGTGGCGTGGCGTTCTGAGGACGAGACAGGCTGCGGCGTTCTGGATGGTTTGGGTTTGTGTAGAAAAGTTCTTGATTCTGGTGTTTAGGGCGTTGCCGTAGTACAGTCTGCTGGTGATGTGAGCATGGGTGACGGTCCTTCTGCAATCAGGGTGGTTCCATTTGAAGGTCTTAAAAGGATATGCAGGCAGTTGAAACTGGTGGAAGCGACGACGTTGATCTGGTGGTTTATGGAGAGGGAGTAGTCGAGGATGATGCTGAGGTTTCGTGCGTGGGCTGTAGGTGTGGGTAGCTTCCCGTAGGCAGAGGGCCACCAGGTGTTGTCCCATGCGGAGGTGCAGGGGCCGAGGATGAGGACCGCGGTTTTCTCTGAGTTGAGCGTCAAGCAACTGTCTTTCATCCAAGCTGCGACGTCCTTCATTCCTTCGTGGAAGCAGAGTCCGGTATCTTCGGGGTTCTTCATAAGCGAGATAATGAGCTGGGTGTCGTCGGCGTAGGGTATTATGCTGAGTCCATGCTGTCGGGCGATGACGGCGAGGGGGGCCATGTAGATGTTAAAGAGCGTTGGGCTGAGCAACGATCCTTGGGGTACTCTGCAGTTGATGTCAGCGGGTGTGGAGAGGAAAGGAGGGAGTCTGATCCTCTGGGTTCTACCGCAGAGGAATGATTGGACCCAGTCGAGGGCAGTTCCTTGTATCCCAGCATCTTGAAGTCCGGCTGCGAGCGTGCGATGAGAGATGGTGTTGAAGGCTGCGGAGAGGTATAGGAGGATGAGGGCCTTGGTGTGTCCCTGGTCCAGTAGTGTGCGGATGTCATCCGTGGCGGCGAGGAGGGCGGTCTTAGTGCTGTGGTTGCTGCAGAATCCAGATTGTGAGGCTTCGAGGATGGCGTTCTCTTTGATGAAGGAGATCAGCTGGGTGTTTAGGAGTCTCTCTGTGACTTTGTCCGCGAAGGGGAGGAGAGAGATGGGCCGGTAGTTTTTCAGGTTTGTTGGATCAGCGTTGGCTTCTTGAGGAGGGGTTTAACCTCTGCCCGCTTCCAGTCATCTGGAAAGGTGCCGGATCTGAAGGAGGAGTTGATGGTCCATACTAATTCGGGTGCGATGGCGGCGGTGGCCCTGTGGAATATGTGCGGTGGGCAGGGGTCCGTCGGAGCCCCTGAGTGGGTTTTCTTCATGGTCGTGGTGATGTGTTCAATGGTGGCGGGATTCCAGGTCGTGGCGCTTGGCGTGTCTGCGGTGGCGGAGAGCGGGGTGGTGTCCGGTGTCTGTTCGCAGAAGTTGTCGTAGAGGGCCTGGATCTTCAGATGGAAGTAGGAGCTGAGCTTGTCGCAGAGTTCCTGGAAGGGTGTGACGTCCGTGGCTTTGCTGTGGGGTTTTGTGAACTGTTGAATGACGTTAAACAGTTCCTTGGCATTGGCCGCGTTTGTCTGGTCTTTGTCTCTTACGAAGGTCCGTTTGGTGTCTCTTATGTGCTGGTGGTATTCTTTCAGGGCGCTCCTGTGGTTGTTCTGTGCTTCTGTGGTGTTCTGGTTTTGCCAGGTTTTCTCTAGGCGTCTGCAGGAGTGCCTTGCATCTTGGAGTTCTGTAGTGTACCAGGAGGCCTTCAGAGGGCGTTCTTTGGCGCGGTGGCGGAGGTGTGCGAATATCCTACTCTTGGATATCTATCCTGTACAACACGATTTTTTTGGGGGGGGGGTCTGCGTACTGTGGTTTCCTGTGCATCCCGGACTCTCTATGTGGTCTCTGCATGCCCAGTTCACCTTTTTCCTAGACCTCCTGCATTACAGAGGGATGATTTATTTTGTCATATTTTAGGAAAGAGACACTCCAAGAAGCCTAACGCTTTCTTGGCATCTAGATTCCCTTTCACAGAGACACATTTACCGTACTTTAACCCACCCCCCCTTATCTCTGTCATTACGACATCACAGGTCACATTACATACCCACCTACTGATATCACCTTGTTGGGAATTCAATTATGTATTTTGACTGTTATTGTATATGAACCAAACGTTGATACTGCAACATTACTTTTGTTTTAGTTATTAAACTTGATTACTCATGTCCTGTTGTTACTGTAGCATGGGAGCCATGATGCAATGAAACTTACTGTTTTTCATCTGATACATTTGCAGATTGATGTATTTATCACTGTATTATTTGTGACACTGCAACATGGCGCCGTGTTACGATTAACAAGATACATTGGTTTGTAAGTTTTCACTGTTTTATTTAAGGTATTTCAACACTGTGTGTACAGAACTTCTTATGTGGAGCAAGGCTGATTACAGACGAAACGCGTAGCAGAGAAGCAGAATAAATCTTTCCGGAGCAATTATCCTTTTTGTGCGTTGAACGTGTGTTTATCAGTGGATACAGGAACTTGTTGTTGAAATTTCTTGCCGGCTGCTCTATTGGCCTAAGTGCCACCTCTCTGGGGTCCTTGGTCAGATTGGAGCTTTTTTGCAGGGGATATATATATATACATATCTATATTCACTGAAAAAAACATAGGTTATACACCATATATAGTTAGGAATTAGCATTTACAAAACCTTGAAAATTCACTGAAAAAACCATAGGTTATAGACCATATATAGTTAGGAATTAGCATTTACAAAACCTTATTTTACTCACACAAAACCATTGAAATTCCATATATAGTTAGTTGCACTAACTATATATCGCGCACCCGCAATCCACTGCTGATGATGTCACATATTACATCATTCATGACATAGTCAGTGACATCACTGATTACATCACTGATGACATCTCAAATGACATCACTGATGACATCACTGATGACATCTCATTTGACATCATTCTTGTGCTAATACGATAAACCTCTTCAGACTCTAATATAACCTTAGATACACTCAGTGTATACAGACACTCACACACTGTCACTCATCCATGGAGTTACTCACACACCTAGTCAGTCATGCAAAGAAACAATCTCACCTCCATTTCCTCAACTATACAGTTATACACACCTTACTTATTCAAACATATACTAACACATATTTACTCTCTTATACAATCCCTGATACAAGTTCACAATGATCCATACAGCCACTCACACATTCACTAGCTCTCATGCACAGTTATTTATATATGCCAACTCTCACATGTACTTTGTTTTACATATGTACTTACTTTGACATGTAGCACTGAGATATCCATTCACTCACCAATACACTCATGCACACAGTCAACGGCCCATACAGGTGTTTCCACATGCACTCTTGAACTCATACACCTAGTGAATCAACTGCTCACACATCTATGCACAGAGTCACACACCTCCCAGCAACCCCCACACAAACTCAATCTCCCATACAAATACTTGGGCAACCAATCAATAACACATATAGCCTCTCGTATAGCTAATGATCAACACATGCAGCAGTTTACATCACAACAGACATACTGATGCACACATTCAGACAGTTTAGTCACTAACCCATGCATTTAGTACGACACATTTATTCACTCACTCATACAGTCAGTCACGCACCTACTAAATCCTTCATCCAGACACTTATACATCCACTCATTCTTCAATATATCAAACATATTTAAACTTTACAGAAACACACAGTCACTGGATGATGTTATCAGTGATGTCATTTGAGATGTCAAATGAGATGTCATCAGTGATGTCATTTGAGATGTCATCAGTGATGTCATCAGTGATGTCACTGACCATGTCATGAATGATGTAATATGTGACATCATCAGCAGTGGATTGCGGGTGCGCGATATATAGTTAGTGCAACTAACTATATATGGAATTTCAATGGTTTTGTGTGAGTAAAATAAGGTTTTGTAAATGCTAATTCCTAACTATATATGGTCTATAACCTATGGTTTTTTCAGTGAATTGTCAAGGTTTTGTAAATGCTAATTCCTAACTATATATGGTGTATAACCTATGGTTTTTTCAGTGAATTTCAATGGTTTTCTAATAGCAAATATCAAAAGCTTTAAAATGTATTCTTCTTTAAATCGAAATATATATTTTATATGTTTTTAATACAATTTTTTAATGTATTTTTTTTAATATTTTTTTTGTTTCGCTTCCGGTCCGCGAACCGGGTAGCTTCCCGTTAGCTCAATTTCTTGCCGCGACCTGGTCCGCGAACCGGTAAACGTTCCGTTTGCGCAACTGCCACGTTCGAAAACAACATCGTGACGCATCGCGTAATCGCGAAGTATCGCGTTGTTGCGTAATGCGTCATATGACGCGCCACTTCAGCGCACCCGGAAGCGCTCCGGTCCGCGAAGCGAAGCGCGAAGCGCAGCTTCCCAGTAGCGATCCGGGGCGCGGCGCGGAGCGCGTACCGTAAGCATAACAGGTCATGTGATTTGTCATGTGACTTGTTAATAACACTTTTCATTGGTTCATTTCACTTTTGGTTTCCTAATGTTGTTAGGCTAGGTCATGTGACCTAAAAATAACACTTTTCATTGGTTTAGAACTATTTTTTTTTCCCAAATGATGAAAACCCCTCCTTGTTTTTACCTCATTCTTACTTTCTACTTCCAGAGAGCAAGACCTATTTTTCACAATGGCTTCTGTAATAGCTGCAGCTGGTGCTTCTCAGCAACCACCACCACCACCACCACCACCAAAAGGACCACCTCCAACACTGGACTTTGGTAGAGAGGAAGATAATGAGGACGAAGAGGAGGAGGAGGAGGAAGAGCAAGTAAGGCAGTTCCTGCCAGAAACACCAAGGCAGAGCCATCTTGCTGCGAAATCCCCCAAATGTCATCCCCAGCACCTCCAGTGGACAAAGCTCATTCGCCGGACCAGACAATATTCAAGCTCCTTTTGAACACAACAAAATAGTTTGTATATATTGTGGAGGAACTATTTGTTATAGAGAGAAGAGTATTACTTTGATTAACCGAGCTGGAGAAAATCATAAATGCATCAAGATGAGAAAACAATGAATCCTTTTTATTTTTTTTTGCTCCTGTTGAGACATGTTCAAACCCTGCTTTTTTGTTATTTCCTCTAAAAAAACACTAAAAAAACACAAAATAGTTTTCAAAAATAAAAAAAAATAAAAAAATTGTTCAGAAAATTAATAAAAAAAATAAAAAGAATAAAAAAACAGTTCTTTTCAGAACTACCTTCCATTTATAACAAAATTGCCCAAATTTTTATACCCTGTCTTTCTTTTTTCCTCATAGTACGCTCCTCGGACCGCTTCCCGGTGCGCGTACCGGGCGCTCCCCACGCAAAAACAAAGAAAAACAAATTTTTTTTTTTTGCCCCGTGGGGCCCTTTTAAAGCCTCCACATCAAACCTAGGGGGTCAGGGAGGATCTACTATGCCCCCTTATGGTCATTTCCCCCTTTGTTTTGGCCTCCTCTTGTCTCTCGATCCTACCGAGAGACAAGATGGCGGCCACTCCGGACTGTTTAGAATGTTGACAGACACCGGAGAGCCAATCAGCTTCGCTTCGCGAAGTTCCGTTACGCGTCAAGTACGCTAACCGGGGCGCTACCCGGAGCGCGCTTACAGATATATATCTTTTTTTGAACGTTAATTTCTCAAAATCCACTGGAGCACATATCTTGAGACCTAGCAAAGGCACATCAGGCTAACAGTCCCTACAATTTTGCCAAGTTTCGTGCAAATCCATTCAGCCATTCGGGCTAAAAGTGAGGCCAACCGCCCTATGGAAATTAACATGGGAAAAACGCGTTTTGGGACCCCCCTTTTTTCTCGGCCCCCCCTTGACGAAACCCCCCCAAATTTTAAGTGGCTGCTCAGAAACAAAATGTTCAATTTTCCTGAAAATTTCAGCCAATTCCGTCCACAAACGCCAAACTTATTAGACATAGAATTTTCAAAAATCCCATAGAGAAAAAATCCTAACTATATATACCTACTGGCGACCGCCAGTAGGTAATATCTATGTATCTACATATCTATATATATATATATTCACTGAAAAAACCATAGGTTTCAGGCCTTATATAGTTAGGAATTAGCATTTAAAAAAACCTTTGAAATTCACTGAAAAAACCATAGGTTTCAGGAGTTATATAGTTAGGAATTAGTTTTTAAAAAACCTTTGAAATTCGCTCAAAAAACTATAAGTTTTAGTGGTGTTATAGTTAGCTGGACATTTTACTCATACAAAACCAATGAAATTGCTCCTATATAGTTAGTTGTACTAACTATATTTCGCGCACCCGCAATCCACTACTGATGATGTCACATATTAGATCAGTCATGACATGGTCAGTGACATCACTGATGACATCTCAAATGACATCACTGATGACATCATCCAGTGAATGTGGTTTGCTTCGTTATTTAAATATGCATTATATGAAATGAAATGAAATTAAATGAAATTGGGTTTATAAAGCGCATGGCTGCCCTGAAGCGTCCCAGCGCTGGTAAACTAATAACAGAAAACTCAAGAAGGGAAAGGTTTTAAGAAGTATTAGGGAAGAGAAAGGTTTTAAGTGCTTTTCTAAATTTCAGGTAGGAGGATTCCATCCGGAGATCCCTGGGAAGTGCGTTCCACTTTTTTGCCGCATTCAACGAGAACCGGCGGCCTCCGGTGCGGGCTTTCCTCACTCTTGGTGTGAAGGCCAGATTTTCTCCGTCGGACCGAAGGGCCCGAGCCGATTTGTAGGGGCGAATCAAACCTCTCAAGGCCGGTGGGCCTTTACCCTGCAGTGTTTTATGAGCGATGCAGAGTGACTTAAAGGTAATTCGCTCCTGAATTGGGAGCCAGTGAAGGGCTTTTAACAATGGTTTGGCTGAAGCCCGTCTAGGCGCCCCCATAAGCAACCTTGCTGCAGCGTTCTGTACTCGCTGCAGGATGTTAATAGAAGCCTGAGGCGCAGCCAGGAGGAGAGCGTTGCCATAATCCAGTCTGGACAAAATTAGGCCCTGGATTAGTAGCGTTCTCGATTGAAAAGGCAAGAGGGGTAGGACTTTCCGAACTGCCCGTAGCAAGCCAAAACAACCTCCTGCAACTTTCTGCGCATGGGTCTTGAATGTTAATTGGGGTTCAAACCAAACCCCTAGGCTTTTAATTTTCTCCTTGGGTGGGGGTAATTCACCCATGCAAGGAGGCCAAAGCTCAGAGGGCAGGGATGTAAATTGGTGACCCAGGACCATGATCTCAGTCTTAGCTCCATTAAGTTTGAGCTTTGAGTCGGTCATCCAGGAGGAAATTGCAGTTAGGCATCTCGGGAGGTCATCTGGGCCTCCCCCTTGTTGCGACAGCGAGACGACAAGTTGTGTGTCGTCTGCGTAGCTGATGGATTTGATCCCGAAGGGGGCTACTACCTCCTCTAACGGGGCCATATAAACATTAAACAATGTGGGGCTCAGGAAGGAGCCTTGAGGGACCCCACACTGAAGGGGAGTGGATTTGGACATAGATCCATTTTCCCATATCCTAAATGATCGTTTGTCCAGGAAAGATTCCAGCCATCTGAGGGCTGACCCTGTGATGCCTAATTTGGCAAGACGTTGGACCAAGGTTACGTGGTCAACGGTGTCGAATGCAGCGCTTAGATCCAGGAGGATCAGGGCCGCTGATCCCCCTGAATCTAAGATGCATCTTGCCTCTTCCGTCACCACTATGAGGGCGGTGTCAGTGCCCTGACCTGGGCGATAACCCGTTTGGGAATCGCTCAATAGGCCATTGGTCTCCAAGAACTCTGAGAGCTGCCTATTCACCACCTTTTCGGCCACTTTGCCCAATCCCGGTAGCAAGGAGATTGGGCGAAAATTGGCCAAATCGGAGGTGTCTAGTCCCGGTTTCTTTAGAAGAGTTTTGATTTTGGCCTGTTTCCAGCTCAGGGGAACTGTGCCCGTGGTAAATGAGGTGTTTAACAACTCTGTGGCCATAGGGGCGATGGTGCTCATAATTTGTTTAAGGATATGCATCGGGGCTGGGTCAGAAGGAGAGCCACTTTTTATATTAGATAGTGTTGCAAAAGTCTTCCATGGTAATACAGCTGAACGCCTCGAGTTGGGGGCTAGTAGAACCGGGGGGAGGGGCTTCAGTAGATAGTGTAGCAGGCAATTGAGGGAGGCTATCGTGGATTTTCTGTATTTTTCCGTCAAAGAACTCTGCTAGCTGGTCGCATCTTAATTCGGGGTCATTATGTGCGGTTGATGGGGCTGGGATTTTAAGAAGCTGATTGACGATTTTGAACGTTTCCCTGGAGGAGTTAGCTGACTGTCTAATTTTCTCCTCAAAGAAGTCTGCCTTGGATTTCTGCCGTGCGGCTTTATAGAGTCTCAGGGCAGCCTGGTAGGAGGTTTTGCTGTTGAGTGCCCAATCTTTCCTCCACATACGCTCCGATTTTTTACAAGCTTTTCTGAGATCTCTTAATTCGGTCGTGAACCAGGGGGATTTAAAAGTACTGCTCTTTTTTGTAATCAATTTAAGGGGCAGAACCGTGTCCAGGGAATTAGTAAGCCAATTGTGGAAGTTTATATCTGCTTGCAGGACATCGGATTCTGCAGAGGGAATCGATTGTTCAAGGGCAGTTTTCAGGCTTTCCACCGATAGCCTCGGCCAGGCTCTTTGAAGTATACGGGGACAAGAGGCCCTGATCTTTTTGGGACGGATTTCCCAGGAGAAAGGCACTACAAAATGGTCCGACCATGGTAGGGGCAGAGGGGGTTTGACTACAAGCTGGGAGTTTTTTTAAAAGATAGGGTCCAACAAGTGGCCTTTGTTATGGGTAGCTTCCTTGTTTACAAGATCAAGTTCAAAGGTTTTGAGGTTTGAAATTAGATCGGCAGCTAGTTTATCATTGAGATCGTCAAAATGCAGGTTCAGGTCTCCAAGAACCAGAAAGTTGGAGGCCCGTGCTGCTGCTGCTAAGGTAGCTTCTAGTAGGGAGTCTGAAAAATGCTTTAGACTTCCTGGCGGGCGATAGATGAGGAATCCTGAGAGGGAATAAGTAGGTGTAAGCTGGATACTAAAACATGCACTTTCTGAGTCTAGAATTCCGCCTTCCTCAAGTCTACAGGTCAGGGAATCTTTGTAAATTATAGCGAGACCCCCGCCCTTCCCTTTGTCTCTATTCTGATGCTGGATGTTAAAGCCGCTTGGAAGTGCAGAGATAATGTCAAAATCTGTATTAGAAGATAGCCATGTCTCCGTAAGGAAGAGCAAGTCGAGGTTACATTCTTCAATCAGCAGATTAATCTCTACCGCATGCTTTGGCAGAGATCTGCAGTTGAGTAACGCCATCTTCAATACTCGACCAGCCTTCTTGCTGTTTGTCTCCCCCGGTATG
This sequence comes from Lissotriton helveticus, assembly GCF_964261635.1. Taxonomy (NCBI): domain Eukaryota; kingdom Metazoa; phylum Chordata; class Amphibia; order Caudata; family Salamandridae; genus Lissotriton; species Lissotriton helveticus. The sequence continues at coordinate 1,854,293,271 of NC_136065.1, forward strand.
GGGTCAGGGCAGACTTGGCAACGACAGAATGGGGGGTTAGTCCAGACCCGCTGATGGCATCCCAGGTCCCCATAATGCCGCAGCGCCAAGAGTTCCTCCCTCGAGAGTCTCATGGGTCCCGGAGGAGCCACGGGCATAGTGGCAGGCCCTAGGCCCGGTCTGGCCCGGACGGGCCCAGACGGGCTTGCCTCTGGCGCGCCCGCTGCGCCCGCCCGCTGCGCGGACGGAAATTAGACTTCATTTTAAAGCGCCCGGGCCGTAATTCGCCCGACTGCTAGAGCGCTAACCGTGCTTTTCCCCAAAGATGGCGGCCAAAATCGTCGCCCTCCGGGAAGCCTATCTGAGTCCGAGTGTGGCCCTGAGTCGGCCCTCGGTATGCCTGACACGGGTACAATTGAGCGCCCCAACTGTCCCAGGCAAAGTAAGTGCAACAGTGCAATTAAACACCACAACAACAATTTTTAAAAACAGGTATTTGTGCAAAATAAGCAATTAAAAATAAAGATCAGTTGCCTACCTCCCGGCTTTCCACCTCAGGAGTGCTCTGTTATTACTGGGTAAAGTATAGCGATGCTCCTCGCTCTGTCAATTGCTTTTAAAGCGCCCGGGCCGTAATTCGCCCGACCGCTAGAGCGCTAACCGTGCTTTTCCCCAAAGATGGCGGCCAAAATCGTCGCCCTCCGGGAAGCCTTTCTGAGTCCGAGTGTGGCCCTGAGTCGGCCCTCGGTATGCCTGACGCGGGTACAATTGAGCGCCCCAACTGTCCCAGGCAAAGTAAGTGCAACAGTGCAATTAAACACCACAACAACAATTTTTAAAAACAGGTATTTGTGCAAAATAAGCAATTAAAAATAAAGATCAGTTGCCTACCTCCCGGCTTTCCGCCTCAGGAGTGCTCTGTTATTACTGGGTAAAGTATAGCGATGCTCCTCGCTCTGTCAATTGCTTTTAAAGCGCCCGGGCCGTAATTCGCCCGACCGCTAGAGCGCTAACCGTCCTTTTCCCCAAAGATGGCGGCCAAAATCGTCGCCCTCCGGGAAGCCTATCTGAGTCCGAGTGTGGCCCTGAGTCGGCCCTCAGTATGCCTGACGCGGGTACAATTGAGCGCCCCAACTGTCCCAGGCAAAGTAAGTGCAACAGTGCAATTAAACACCACAACAACAATTTTTTAAAACAGGTATTTGTGCAAAATAAGCAATTAAAAATAAAGATCAGTTGCCTAACTCCCGGCTTTCCGCCTCAGGAGTGCTCTGTTATTACTGGGTAAAGTATAGCGATGTTCCTCGCTCTGTCAATTGCTTTTAAAGCGCCCGGGCCGTAATTCGCCCGACCGCTGGAGCGCTAACCGTGCTTTTCCCCAAAGATGGCGGCCAAAATCGTCGCCCTCCGGGAAGCCTATCTGAGTCCGAGATGGGCCCTGAGTCGGCCCTCGGTATGCCTGACGCGGGTACAATTGAGCGCCCCAACTGTCCCAGGCAAAGTAAGTGCAACAGTGCAATTAAACACCACAACAACAATTTTTAAAAACAGGTATTTGTGCAAAATAAGCAATTAAAAATAAAGATCAGTTGCCTAACTCCCGGCTTTCCACCTCAGGAGTGCACTGTTATTACTGGGTAAAGTATAGCGATGCTCCTCGCTCTGTCAATTGCTTTTAAAGCGCCCGGGCCGTATATATATAGCAATTTACATTGAAGAATGAGTGGATATATATAAATAAATATTTGGATGGAGGATTTAGTAGCAGTGTAATTGACTGTTTACTTGACCAATTTATAATGTCTCACTAAATATAGTGGATAGTGACTAAACTGTGTGAATATCTGTATCACGTTGTCAGTTGTTGTGTAAACTGATTCTACAGTTGGTTACTAGCTATGTGAAAGTCTATATTAGTTATTGATTAGTTAACTGAGTATTTTTATGGGAGTGTGAAAGTGTGTGTGGTTCGGTGGGGGGTGTGTGACTGTCCAAAGATGTGTGAATAGTTGATTCAGTAGATATATGAAGTTAAAACTACATGTTCTAACAGTTTGGGTGAGGGAATCTCTTTATGGGTGTAGTGATGAGCAAATATATTTCTCAAAGGTACAGGTCCAACAAACTAGAAAAATAAAAGGCAGTGTATGTGTCAGTTGTTGTATATAAATAAGTATACATAAGACACAATGATTGTGTGAGTGACTGTATGGATAACTGTATACTTGTAATAATGATTTTATAATTCACTAAGTATGACTTACTATCTAAATTAATAGAAGAAGTGGTGTTTGTATAAGTGTTTTGCTAAGTAAATATGTAAGTATGATCCATTGTTTGCATAAGTGAGTAGGATGACTTCATATGTGAATAGGATGCATGCTGTTGTTTAATGTCGATATAGATGTATAAGTATTTTTGATAGTGTTCTATTGTTCATTGACAGCATGTATGAGTGAATCCATAGATAAGTGATTAGATGTGTGTATACATCTATGAATCACTGAGTGGATTTTTAGATACTTGTATTGCTGTGACAATGGATTTAAATATGATACTCTGTATTTTACAAAACAGTGATGAAAAATTGTAATAGTGTATGAAAAGGTGTATGTGATTGTCACGTGGATGATGTCATCAGTGATGTCATCAGTGATGTCATTTGAGATGTCATCAGTGATGTCACTGACCATGTCATGAATGATCTAATATGTGACATCATCAGCAGTGGATTGCGGGTGCGCGAAATATAGTTAGTACAACTAACTATATAGGAGCAATTTCATTGGTTTTGTATGAGTAAAATGTCCAGCTAACTATAACACCACTAAAACTTATAGTTTTTTTAGTGAATTTCAAAGGTTTTTTAAAAACGAATTCCTAACTATATAACTCCTGAAACCTATGGTTTTTTCAGTGAATTTCAAAGGTTTTTTTCAAATGCTAATTCCTAACTATATAAGGCCTGAAACCTATGGTTTTTTCAGTGAATTTCAAAGGTTTTTTAAATGCTGATTCCTAACTAAATAAGGCCTGAAACCTATGGTTTTTTCAGTGAATTTCAAAGGTTTTTTAAATGCTAATTCCTAACTATAACTGGTGTGTAACCTATGTTTTTTTCAGTGAATATATATATATATATATAAAATTTCTATGGCAAAATGAACCCCCTCATTTTGTTCCTTTTCAAATTAAATGTATTAAGTGTTACCACTTTATTCCAATCAAGATGACTTCAGGTGTGCCATACTTTTGTCATAAGTAAGAATGTTAGCGTTCTAGTTGTTCTTTAGAACACTCTGGGACATTCTGTCATTGGGCTATAGTTGGGCTACATCTGGCTGATATTTGGGCTACATTTGGGCTCTTTTGTCTCTGGTGGCCATCTTGGGAGACTGCATATCAGAATTTTTTTAATGAAATATAAGAGGATTTGAGAAGTCACTCAAAATGTGCCCTAATTTTTCTTTCTTCAGCACTAATCATAATTTCTATGGCAAAATGAACCCCCTCATTTTGTTCCTTTGCAAATTAAATGTTTTAAGTGTTAACACTTTATTCCAATCAAGATGACTTCAGGTGTGCCATACTTTTGTCATAAGTAAGACTGTTAGCGCTCTAGTTGTTCTTTAGAACACTCTGGGACATTCTGTCATTGGGCTATAGTTGGGCTACATCTGGCTGATATTTGGGCTACATTTGTTTTTTTTTGTCTCTGGTGGCCATCTTTGGGCTACATTGGGCTAAATTGGGCTACATTGGGCTACATTTGGGCTCTAACATATATATAGCCCAATGTAGCCCAATATATATTTTTTCAAAGTTAATTTTCGTAAAAACCACTGGAGCACATATCTTGAGACATAGCAAAGGCACATCGGGCTACCAGTCCCTACAATTTTGCCAAGTTTGGTGGAAAGCCATTCAGCCGTTCGGGCTAAAAGTGAGTCCAACCGCCCTAGGGAAATTAACATGGGGAAAACACGTTTTGGGACCCCCTTTTATCTCGGCCCCCGCTTGACGAATCCCCCCCAAACTTTCAGGGAAGGAGCGGAGCGCCGCGAGGCAAAGTTAAGGAAAATTTCAGGAAGATTCCTCAACCGTCGCCAAAGTTATTCCCAATAGAATGTTGCGATTTCCCTATGGAAAACAATCCTAACTATATATACCTACTGGCTATCGCCAGTAGGTAATATATCTATATATATATTGCAGCACAAATCAACTCCATCAAGTTGAAAAAATGCCACGCACGCTGGTATCCAACTTCAATGATGGTTTATTGCAAACCCCCCTTCACCCCAGACAGATGCGTTTCGCTACACAAGCTTCGTCAGTGTCAGTTTGTGTACAAAAAATAGTCGCCATTTAAACCCCACCAATCATTGCTTTCTTCATCAACATGAAAGAAGGTTTCAATGGTAAAGGCAGTGGCCATCTTGTAGTGTATATAATTACAAACATTTCATTGGTTTAAATGGCTGTTAATAAAGTGCTAAGTGCTCATTTAAAAAAAAATAGTTTTAGAACAACAAACAGTTCATTTTTTGAAGTACGGGAGAAGCACGAGGCATGGGGAGCAGCTAATGATAGATGGAATGACAAGATTTTACTATGGACCAGATATATAGACGATTTGTTTATAGTGTGGCGCGGCGATCAAACCTCGGCTGAGGAGTATATCGCCATTTTGAACAACAATGACCTAAACTTGAGATTCACCAGTACAATCAGTTCAACTAGTGTATGTTATTTGGACTTGGAGGTATTCATACAAGAGAATACTCGCCCCATTTGCGAGCAAAATCTCTTTTGTAGTTCAGTGTTTTTATGTTTTTAACTACAATTCCCAGAAGTCTCTAGATGGGTTTGTGATGTCGATGGGGCTCTTTTTAAACAGCTGTTAAATGCCTTGTAGAGGTGGGTACTGTGTTCCCAAAACAACCGCTACTGTACATTCCGAAATCTCTCATGTCCCCGAAGCGTTTCACCTCATTTCAAACTTCTTCCAATTCTGGTCATGGAAAACATGGAACAGTGCCTGTCTTCCTCCGTTAATTCCAGGTTGCCTTTCGTGCAAATGACCTTTAGCTGGGTAGGTTTTCTGAGGTGGTCCGAGGTACCTCCAATACCTTGGGTAACTTCGCTTTTCACCAGAAATCCCTCGCACACTTAGAAACGGGTCCTTTCACACGCTCCTGGTATGTGTGCTGAAGTATCAATTCGAGCGGCAGCTCCTTCTCCTAGCAACCAAAAGGACACAGCGGGGATAACATGAGAGATCGGTTTAATTCAAACAAATCCATAGGCATAATGCATTTCAACATTCAAGTCTTCGTCAGATGCCATAATAATGGAAATGGGTTCCTACCCTCATTAAAAACTCTCTGGCTCCTCCCTTTTAAATGGGGTGCAGCTGGCCCCATTTGCGAGCAAAATCTCTTTTGTAGTTCAGTGTTTTTATGTTTTTAACTACAATTCCCAGAAGTCTCTGGATGGGTTTGTGATGTCGATGGGGCTCTTTTTAAACAGCTGTTAAATGCCTTGTAGAGGTGGGTACTGTGTTCCCAAAACAACCGCTACTGTACATTCCGAAATCCCTCATGTCCCCGAACCGTTTCACCTCATTTCAAACTTCTTCCAATTCTGGTCATGGAAAACATGGAACAGTGCCTGTCTTCCTCCGTTAATTCCAGGTTGCCTTTCGTGCAAATGACCTTTAGCTGGGTAGGTTTTCTGAGGTGGTCCGAGGTACCTCCAATACCTTGGGTAACTTCGCTTTTCACCAGAAATCCCTCGCACACTTAGAAACGGGTCCTTTCACACGCTCCTGGTATGCGTGCTGAAATATCAATTCGAGCGGCAGCTCCTTCTCCAAGCAACCAAAAGGACACAGCGGGGATAACATGAGAGATTGGTTTATTTCAAACAAATCCATAGGCATAATGCATTTCGACATTCGCGTCTTCGTCAGATGCCATAATAACGGAAATGGGTTCCTACCCTCATTAAAAACTCTCTGGCTCCTCCCTTTTAAATGGGGTGCAGCTGGCCCCATTTGTGAGCAAAATCTCTTTTGTAGTTCAGTGTTTTTATGTTTTTAACTACAATTCCCAGAAGTCTCTAGATGGGTTTGTGATGTCGATGGGGCTCTTTTTAAACAGCTGTTAAATGCCTTGTAGAGGTGGGTACTGTGTACCCAAAACAACCGCTACTGTACATTCCGAAATCTCGAATGTCCCCGAAGCGTTTCACCTCATTTCAAACTTCTTCCAATTCTGGTCACGGAAAACATGGAACAGTGCCTGTCTTCCTCCGTTAATTCCGGTTTGCCTTTCGTGCAAATATATATATATCCAGAGAGCTCCGATTTCCTGACGCAATTTCTTCGCAGGTAAAGAAGCGGATACGGACCACAGAATCAGTGCAGGTTAGTTTATTTTCGTGCAGTAGGTTGCCATGACGCATATATATATATATATATATATATATACATATATATATATATATATATATATATGGACGCTCGTTATTCTCCCTTGGCAAAGAAAAGGCAGCACTCCCGGGATATTTCAGTATAGTGAGGTTTATTGACAAGACAGACGTGTTTCGGGAAAGCTCCCTTCCTCAGTGTCTAAACATTAACGCGCTGCGCGGCACCATTTTTTGTCACAGAAACCTACTTCAATATTTTTGTTTGGACTCTGTACCGGAGAATCCTAGAGGCGGATATAAAGTGCAGAGACTTCGCAGACTGGAATCCCGGTACATAGTAGACTTACAATCCAAGGTCCCTGGAGGTTTAAACAGTGGGGAGGAGATGGCGGTACATCTGGGCATGTGACTGATAGATATTGTAAACATGCTTATACTGAGGCTATCATTTTGTACATATGGGTTTTATTTGGTCTAGAATATTTCTGACATGGAATCGAATTTTTTGATATTCATATATGCTTTTGCTATTTCTATTGAAAAATGGAGGGTTTTTGATTATATGTATTGGGTACTGAGATGAACTGTTTAGAGTGGACATATGTGCCACCTATGGACTATTAATGTTGTATTGAATTTGTTTGAACTTAAACTATACAGGTAATTCAAAACTTAGAGGGGAGACGCAACCCTGGTGGGTTGCCCTTGCCGATCCACGGCAAGATTGATAAAAACACGATAAAATTATCAATGTATATGAGGAACATGTCCGGCCACGTTAGAATTACACTGGTAATGGAAAGTGTATTTGCTTAACGTTGTGTAATATGATGTAAGCATTATACTTCAAACATGGCGTCTGCCATATGGCAAGACACATTACCCCTTGTTTGTTTTGATGAAATGCCTGTTTCAAAAATGGTGCCGCGCAGCGCGTTAAGGTTTAGACACCGAGGAAGGGAGATTTTCCGAAACGCGTCTGTCTTGTCAATAAACCTCGCTATACTGAAATATCCCAGGAGTGCTGCCTTTTCTTTGCCAAGGATTTGGGGAGAATAATGAGCGTCCATTGATATCGCGGTACACCACCGCGCCGCAGCACCCGCCAACAGAGTGCCTTGCTACATGGTATGTTTGGAGCTGGAATATATATATATATATATAGAGAGATATTACCTACTGGCGGTCGCCAGTAGGTAGTTATAGTTAGGACCTATCACCCATAGGAAAATCATAACATTCTTTTCCCAATAACTTTGGCACCGGTTGATGAATCTTCGTGAAATTTTTACAACTCGTGGGGCGCATCGGTCCGCTCGTATCTCGAAAGTTTTGGGGTGATTCAGCAAGCAGGGATCGAGAAAAAAGGGGATCCCAAAAAGTGTTTTCTCCATGTTAATTCCCATAGGAAACTTTAGACACGGCTACAGCCCGAACTGCTGAACGGAATTACACCACATTTTGCAGAAAGGTAGCCCTTGTTTCAGAAAGAAACCTTTTTTTTAAATGGTGTAAATCCGTTCAGTAGTTCCTGAGAATTTAAAGAAAAAGAGGTGAAAAAATGAATTTCCCATAGGAAGTTTTAGACACGGCTACAGCTGGAACGGCTGTACAGAATTACACCAAATTTGGTAGAAAGGTAGTGCTTGGGTCAGAAAGAACTCTTTTTCTTAAATGGTGTAAATCCGTTCATTCGTTGCTGAGAAAAAATAAATAAAAAAACATTGATATATATAGAGGCACGGAGGATCCACGCACCCTGACGATCACGAGCTGCATGCTAATTGGCTGTCAACACTTTAAACCAGGAAGTGTTTTCAGCCATCTTGTGCCTCTGTAGAACCGAGGCACAAGAAAAAAGAAAAACAAATGCGCAAAACACAAAAAGCGGGCAGGGTAGAAACACCCTGACCCCCTAGGCCTGCTCAGGGGATCCCACAAGGACCCCCAGGGCCCAAAAAAGCATTTTTAAAAAAGAAAATCTGCAAAATCCACTCCTCCGTGGATTTTGCCGCGAAGAAAGAAAACGAAGCACGGGCTGCCGCTTCGTAATTATTTAGCCCCCAGGTGGGCCAGATCCCGGGGGCAATGTTTATATTCTAATGGGGGGCCCAAATTGGTCCCCGGGGACCGCCACCCCCCGGGGCTTTTCAAAAATATTTGTGGGGGATCACGGCCCCCCCGCAGCCCTGGGGACCGCCACCCCCTGGGGCTTCTGTAGTAAATGGTTGCGGTGCACAAGGACCCCCCCAAGCCCCTGGGACCACCCCCTCCGCCGGGGCTTCTCTAAAATATTTGCGGGGGCACATAGCCCTACCGCAGCCCTGGGGACCACCACACCCTGGGGCTTGTTTATCAAAAAAGAAACTACCTGTGTGGGGGGCTCGAACCCCCACACACACCCCGGGACCGCCACCTCCCATGGGGCATTAACTATGTAAATTTGGGGGTCCGTTTGGACCCCTGAGGCCCGGGGACCACCACCACCTCCCTGGGGCTTTAACAATGTTGGGAGGGGGGCCACACCGCCCCCCTCCTGGAGCCCTGTGATGTCCCTGGGGACTGCCACCCCCCAGGGCCGGCTCCTGCAGTGTTCCGGGGTGCCCATCCCCAGGACACTGCTGTTTGCTGTGGCATGGCGGGAGCCGCGCGGCTCCTGCCCTGTCATAGCAAACTCTGATCTGGTTTTTGGAAGAGAGAGCAGGGAAACCTGCTCTCTCTTCCAAAAACCAAAGCAGATTGTTTTTCCACATGGGGAGCTGCATCTTAGCAGCTCCCAATGTGGAAATGCTATGCCAGCTCCAGCAGGAGGCAGGGAGCCGGCGGGACCGTGGGGGAATTGGGGAACCCCCCACGGTCCCAAACAAAGTGGGCAGGCCCCGGGGGATGGGGGTCCCCCGGGCCAGAAGTGGCAAGTGACAGGGGCCACGCAACCCCCATCTAATTATTTTAAAAAAATAAAAAACACTGGTCATGCCCAAGGGGATGTGGTCCCCGGGGCCGAATATGGCCTTGGGAGGGGGCCACGCGGCCCCCTTCCATTTAAAACAATAAAAACAAAATAGGGGTCAGGCCCTGGGAGATGGGGTCCCCAGGGTCAATAAAAAAGGAAAGGAAGGGGGACCACACAGCCCCCCTTTTTAAAAAAATGAATAACAAAAGACCGGTATCGCACCGGAGGCCCTGCCCCCTCCCTGCAGCACTCTGCAAACTCACCCCTGGGGTGTTGTATGATGGTGAACTAATTCCCCTTGAATACTGGGGGTCCCTGGTGGCCAACTAGCCCACCAGGAACTGCCAGTATGCGCCATGGATCTGCGTTGCAGAGAGGTTTTCAGAGGCCACGCCCCTTTTTACACCTTTCTGTATCGCAGCTCTGTGGCGCTTACTGGAGGTACCTGGTGGGCTAGTTGGACCCCAGAGACCCTTAGAATTCAAGGGACTTAATCCCCCAACTTAAAATGCGCCACGGGGCACCTTTGCACAGTGGTGAAGGGAGGGGGTGGGGCCTGAGGTGACATGTTTGCAAACACGCCCTGTGGCGCGTTTTAAGTTGGAGAATTAATTCCTCTTCAATCCTGAGGGTCTCTGGGGGCCAACTAGGCCACCAGGTACCTCCAGTAAGCACCACAGAGCTGCAGAGTGGTGTAAAAAGGAACGTGGCCTCTGAACACCTCTCTGCAACACAGCTCCCTGGCGCATACTGTAGGTACCTGGTGGGCTAGTTGACCACTGGGGACCCTCAGGATTGAATAGGAATTAATTCCCCAACTTAAAACGCGCCACAGGGCGTGTTAGCTCACATGTCACCTCAGGCCCCGCCCCTTTCCTTCACCACTGTGCAAATGCGCCCCCTGGCAGGTTGTAAGTTGGGGAATTAATTTCCCTTGAATACTGAGGGTCGCTGTGGGCCAACTAGCCTACCAGGTACCTCCAGTATCCACCAGGGAGCTGCATTGCAGAGAGGTGTTCAGAGGCCACGCCCTTTGTACACCACTCTGCAACGCAGCTCTGTGGCGCTTACTGGAGGTAAGTGGTGGGCTAGTTGCCCCCAGGGACCCTCAGGACTCAAGGAGACTTAATCCTCCAATTTACAATGCACCAGGGGGTGCGTTTGCGCAGTGGTGCAGGGAGGGGGCGTGGCCTGTTGTCACAAGTGTGAAAACGTGCCCTGTGTCATGTTTTAAGTTAGGGAATTAAGTCCCCTTGAATCCTGAGGGTCCCCGGGGGCCAATTAACCCACCAGGTATGTTCAATAAGTGGCACAGAGTTGCATTGCAGAGAGGTGTAAAATGGGGCATGGCCTCAGGCCACCTCTCTGCAACACAGCTCTGTGGTGCTTACTGGAGGTACATGATGGGCTAGTTGGACCCACAGACTCACAGGATTCAAGGCGATTTAATCCCCCAACTTAAAAAGTGACAGAGGGTGCCTTTGCGCAGTGGCAAATGTAGGGGGCGGAGCCAGAGGTGTCGTGTGCAAATACACCCTGTGGCAAGTTTTAAGTTGGGGAATTAAGTCCCCTTTAATCCTGAGAGTTCTTGGGTCCAACTAGCCCACCATGTACCTCCAGTAAGCACCACAGAGCTGCGTTGCAACGAGGTGATGCGAGGCCATGGCCCATTTTACACATCTCTGCAATGCAAACTCTGTGGCAGTTACTGGACATACCTGGTGGGTTAGTTGGCCCCCAGGGACCCTCAGGATTTAAGCGGACTTTATCCCCCAACTTAAAACGACCACAGGGCATGTTTGGACACATGTCACCTCAGGCCCTCCTCCTCCCTTCACCAGTGTACAAACGCGCCCTGTGGTGCGTTTTAAGAGGTAATTATAATCCCCCTGCCCTATTATGTACTAGGGTCTTACAGAGGAGTTCATGCTAATCACAGGAGTACCCCAACACATAGTGCTCCCTAGTGTATGTAGGTGTTTCACTGTATTCCAAGTGTCTTTTAGCATAGCACTGGCTCTAGGCCTGGTTAGTTAGAGTCAGTTACCAAATTACCTGTTTTTCTTCGTTTCCCAAAATTGCTGAAAAAATCTAGATATAATTCAATATCTGATCTAGTTTATCGCATACAATTTTTTTTCAAATTACATACAATTCCTAGATATCATTCATATCTAAAAATTGACAATTGCCAGGCTTCCGGCTTAATGTTCTCTTAGGGGACCCTGCAGTTATGGAAGGAGGTGAGCTTTGAACGATTAAGGGATTTTTTCAGTCTATCAAACTTGATCACTTGCGAGTCGCTGCCCCAGCAGCTGGGTAATAAGTTTTTAGCCCTTTCTTTTAGCTTTAATCAAATATCCAGTTTTTGTAAAATAAATTATGCTATGCCCAATAATTCGGCTTCTAGAATCTTAAGCCAACTATATGCTCAACGCTTAGCTGGAGTCAGCATTTGTTATTTTGTACAGGTGGGAGAACAGAAAGAGATTGGTAACCTTTTCTCTAAACTATTAAAAGAAACCGGGTGCAGTGTCAGCAAAAAATGAATGGCAGACCTTATGTGAAGTAGGGCATAGAGCATTGCAAGCTGTCAACAATAAAATCATGCCTTTTTTGTCAAGATGCCTAACCTAATCTATGCCGAAAAGACTGCCCAAGATGCTCCCGGCATCATCAGAGTATTGATTTGGGTCTGGGGACCTAGAGATAGGGTCTTGGAACCATATTTTTTTTAATTGTTATCTACAAGAATTTTGGTTCAATGTATTTTAAATGATAAATCAATCATTAGCACTATCGGTTCATATTACCCATTCTCTTAAATTGGTCTCATTTGGGTATTTAATAGAGGTTATATCTTCTCCATAGCTAAAGCAGTGGCTAGGTCGTTAATTCTTCAGAATTGGAAGTCCAATAAGATACCTTTGATTCATCATTGGCTAGGACATATATCTGGGAAGAAGCATACGCTAAACGTATAAGGTCCTTTTGTAGATTTGCAGCGGCCTGGTTAGGGTTTTTCAACAATTTACACTAGGATCATTTGGTGGCACTTCCACCTCTAATGTTCCTAATCTTTTCTACCATGCATGTCTTATCTCTTTTAGATTGGAACTATTCTTTTGCATTAATATGAACTTTATTTTTACTTGACTCAAGTGTGATTTAAGCTTAAGATGGTGCTATAGATGTAATGTATAATGGCTGCTGTTCTTTCCTTATTTCTGTGATACTTACACTGTATCTCTTGTTGTAATCTTAGCACTGTATCTCTATTGCACTAGCACTTTATCCATGTATTGATTACTCTATAGGACAGATGTGTTTAATGAAATTGTTTCTTTGCATCAATTGTAATGCTTGAATCCACTCAATAAAAATAAAATACATTTTTTTAAACTCCTTAGGGCCCGATTCACAGAATGAACTTAAGACTCAATCCTAAACTTACTACTATTTTGGTATTCACAGAATGCACTTACTACTTTTGACATTCACAGAAAGAACTTACTACTTTTGGTATTCATAGAAGTTAGGATTTTGTCTTAAGTTTATCTTAAGACAAACTTAAGACTGACTTAAGACAGACTTAAGACAAAATCCTAACTTCTGTGAATACCAAAAGTAGTAAGTTCTTTCTGTGAATGCCAAAAGTAGTAAGTGGATTCTGTGAATGCAAAATAGTAGTAAGTTTAGGATTGAGTCTTAAGTTCATTCTGTGAATCGGGCCCTTGGTGCCCTGGCTGAGCTTCAAGAGTCAAAAGAGCACTCACTGGGACAAATTAGCTCTCAGGGCAGCCGGGCGTGCTGTAGGAATGCATGGCGCACAACCAGATGTCCGGGCTCGAAGGTAAGCCATTTGGTTGTGCAGTGCGTTATGAAAGAGGATTCTGCTTGCCTTGGAGGGGCAGGGACTCTGAAGCCTTGGCTCTCATAGCCCAAGCTGAGTATCAGGCAAGGGCCTGTGGGGGTCCTCACAGAGGCCAGACTCACCTTTTCACACCGGCAAAGTAGGGGGAGCCCTGCACCCAGGGCCAGCCAGAGCTCTGACACTGGGCCTGGTCAGAGCCTCTGAGCTCCAGCAACCAGGGGATACCTCCTGGTGACTGAGGAACCTGTCCCTGGCACGTTGGAACATAGGGGACCCAGAAGGGAGTCAAGGGCTTCTACTTGCTGGCTGACTGGAGCTTTGACCCGGGGGCCCAGTCAGAGTTTCTAAATGCAGGTATGCATTGGAGACCTCCCCTGGTCTGCCGGCACGAGGGAGAGCACCACTATGGGTGAATATGACCCCAGCACTTCTTAACCATTCAAATAGAACAGGGTAATAACATCCTGTCTGACACAGGAAAGAATTTCTAGCAAAATAAAACAAATACTGCAAAAACCTGCAGGAGGCCCAGCTCAGGAGACAATCGAGGATAGAAAAGAACCATGCCTGACAGCTGCAGCAAGCCACAGTCAATTGCACATCACATGCAAAATACAAAAAAAACTCTACAAAATAGTAACCTCTTGACTATTATGAAATACATAAATATCAGAAGGAAGAAAAATGTTTGCTAAAGAATTTCTATCTGGAAGAAAAGAATTGACATTAAACAGTACAATATAACAAAGAACACGTGCTAAAATACATGCGTCTGAACCACCTTAAACATTCAACTTATTAACCAAACAGAAAAACTAAGGGCCTTAATACAGTTTAGCTGTCCTTCTGCAGCACCACCAACCCTGCGCTTGCAGGAGGGCCCCCAAGCCCATGGTGTGCCCGCCTGCCAGATTATGAGTTCAACCCAGGTCGGGTGGGCAGTGCTGTGGTGGCTGTGTTAGGCTCAAAAGAGAGCCTTAACATCAGACCGTCACTGTGCCAGTGCCCGCACATTCTTGCATGGTGTGGCATGCTCCATGTTGTGCATGTCACTTCGTGCAGGAACGGGGGTGCAATTCTAGGGAGGGCACAACATGTGCCCCCGGCATGCACAGAAGTGGCAGGGAGGACTGTTATGATCCCATAGTTGCATCTCCACCACCCTGAAATGAATATGCACAGCGGTGCCGCAATGGCACCACCAGCATATTCCTACCCCTTACCACTGTGCCACCACTGTGGTATCCTGGCTCCCAGTGGTCCAACTGCCACACTCGTAATACTGAGGGCGAACCTGCAGTGGTGGCCGTGGTCAGACCGTGAGTACAGCAGTCATAGGACTACTGTACTCATAAAAAGGCCCTAAATGTGGCTTCCAGCAACGTATTCCTACCTGTTAGCATGTTTGCCATCTCTATAGGACTCTCTGGTCTTCTATTACTGCTTCACCCTGTTTACGACTTCCATTCCTCAGTTTGCAAAGTTGCTTTTTGTTGTCCTCTACCTGAAAACCATTCTGACCGTGAACTTAACCCCCTCACCCCAACATTCATCTTCCCATAATATTTTGCAAATGAGGTATCTCTATCTCCTCACGTTATCGCTCATCCTCATAATGAAACTCTATACCATCAGCATCCTCACCAACTTCCACTTCTTCGGCACTGGAAGACACTTAAGTGAAATTTGCATCAGCAGACGTGGCAATAGGTCTAGTGAGCCCGTGTGGTGCAGGTTCTGAACATGACAAATGTGACATTAATTCCGCTTTTAGACTTATTTCAACACCCAAATGATTTTTCATTGTTGGGTATTGCTTTTGAGGGGCAGCTCCTTATTTGTAGGAAAGGTGGGAATGTGCACAACGGCACTGTTGACTTTTGAGGAGTTGATGATTGACATGGATGTTCCCTCAGTGCCAATTCGATCAGTTTTAGGTAGCAGTGGGGATGATACCACAATCATAGTTGGAGTGCCCAACCTGATATCACTGAAACAAGTTGCTAATGAGTAACATTTCCTGCTAAAATGGAGCTATATATAAGTTATAGTCTGATTAATATGAATGCACAGTATGCTCAGTATCAGCATTTGGAGATATAATTAGCATTCCACGAGCTCATGCAGTGATGTAAGGGTCACTTACTAAATGTTTACTACATGCTATCCCCTTCAAGAGGTGGGGTCCTGCTGTGCACTGCTGGAAAGAGGGTTATGATTCAAAATTCCAACCATGACAATGAGCCTCAGTCATCAAAAAGCAGCAGATTATACTGACAGAAGTTTTAGTTTATTCATTGTTGCATTTGTTACTGTATATACAGTTGAAGACGTCTATTTTTATGATCTATCGCTGATGTACATAGCATAATAGATGATTTGAAGGTTGCTATAGGCCGGGTTTCTCCAACAGGCAGGTAGCTAACGAGCTACTGATAGCTCTCTAGCTACCTGTAAGTTACTCTCCTATGTGCAACTGAAACTTCTAAATTAAACGCTTTTGCTTGATTGAATTAATATATTTATACCAACATCAAGAGTTTGTACGGAGTACAAAAATGGGTATTTTCAGAATTCATAAGCTGATGTTTAAAGAAAAGGGTGGAATTTCCAAAATATATTTAAAGCTGATATTGGAATGATAAAACACAGCTATTGTGTATTGCCTGTGCTCAATGTGAGGCAGTGTTTGCTGGTGGGTGACACTGGCACTTATTTCTGGGGACCGGCGCTTGTAATTTCTTTGCGTCACATATTTACCAAGTACAACACAGAGAAAACACATTGATAGGAAAGGAGGAGGAAGAGAAAGTAGTCAAAACTGCCAGAAATTGAGAAAACAGGAACCTGCAAGAGTGAGAAGAAGGGTCAGGAAGCATCTGGTAGTGGATTACATTTTACACAGCTTTGGTATGATGACTTTTAGTTGCACCAGCCTCTTGCTTCTGAGCAGAGCTTTGGGCAACAGCATTCTTTTATCCACAAATTAAGCACTGTTTTACCCATGTAAAAGCATTTTACATTGAAAAGCCTTGGTTTTACATTGCTGCTGGCAACCCTGCTGAACAAGCATTTCCAATGCAATCGATCTTGCCTTTGATACCTTGTATGTGTTTAGCTATGCAGCACATTAGCCTGGGTGCTGAAACAGCAACTGTTCTTTAACATGGAGGGAAAGTAAGCACCAAACTGCGTGACACGCCAGGTATGGGAACACATGGAGTGAAATATTGCCTTTGACTGGGAAATGGTATCGTTCAAAGCTTTGTTTTTAATATAAAATCAGGGCCTTCGGTGGTCATAGCACTGAAAATACAAGATTTGAAAAAAATATTACTCTCTACAGGTGCTCATGGAAGCCAATTTCTATGGACTGGAATCTAGAGAATGATAAAGTGAATCTGGTATTTTACTGACCTCTGCTGGTCGTTTTCTATCAAGAAAGTTAAATAGAGGCAGTTGCCAGAAAAATTTAACAAAGAAAGTCCCTCAGCAAAAAGCAATTCTGGTATTTTACTGACCTCTACTGGTCGTTTTCTATCAAGACAGTTAAATAGAGACAGTTGAACAGAAAAAAAAGTCGCTAAGTGGAACCAAACAAGAGATCCTTGAGTTTTGGTTGTACACACTCAACACATTATGCACAAAGGGTGAAATCAGTAGATCCCCTTATTTTACCTACCTTTTCAGAAGCAAGCTTGAAGTACGGACAGACTAAGCTACTGAAAATGTTGAAGAATGATATGCTTTAAACTAGATAAATACAGACTAGAAATAATTAGTTCAGTTTATTGATAAGGGGGGTCCCTATTACTCCAGGATACACCTTTGCTCTTTACAATGAAAGCCAGACGGCACCCACTGTATCTAAATTCCACCTTTGTTCGGTTGCACAAGAGAAATTTGCATCTGTAGAAATAACAGCTGTACAAAAAAAACATCATAAGAGAGAGACACATCTCAAGGGAAATACATGTCATTATTGTGGCAGTGATGGTCACTTTGGAAGCTACCATAAGGCAAGGATTTCTAAATCGAGATCCTTACTCTGGGTTCTTTAGCAGCAGAATAGTTTAAGGGATTCAATGTAAAATGTAGTCAAAGCAATACAGTCTTGGGAATGAGTGAGATGATTACAAACCGATATGTTCCTTGTGCATATACAGCAAGCAATGGTGCATGGGAGTGTTGGAAAACACTACAGAAGTAATACCTTGGCATATTCTACTGCAAGGATGACCATAACCAACAATAAAGTGGTAGCCGTATGTTGATGAACTAAATCTAATCCAGAAATTTCCTCAACAACATAGCTAACAGTAGGGCAGCCCAAGAAGTGATAGCCTCTTTCCAAGATGCAGCAGCTGCATAACTGCCCTTGTTTCAACAGAGATACCAGTGGCCATTGATGCCAAAAGAAAGAAATATGCCATGAATTACAAGTATAGGTACTAAAACGACATGACATTAAGATCGTCTTCGAAAGTACTGTCTGGAGGACAAAACTAGGCAACTTTTCAAAATCAAAATTTAATGAGAAGACTCATTAGCCACAGCTATCCAGATCAGTCTAAGGCCCTCTTGTTCAAATGACTGGAGAAAAGCCACAAGAACTGCAATCTTCTAGCATTAGTGTCAATATCCACTACTCCTTCAATCCAGATCCAACAGGAGTAATATGAGGTTCCACATGCCTCTGAATCCACTGCCAATTCTTTCATGTAGGTTAGAATTAGACCCAGGGAAACGGGAACGGGACAAGACAGAGAAACAGAACCACTAGTTATGGTTATATGGTATGGTTGTGCAATTGGGCTTGATCTGCAATGTAGGGGCACTGATAGCTAAAGACAATGAAAGACTTTTAATATGGCTGTAGTGTTGACATTGGCAGCTGACTTCTGCTATTTAGGGCCTGATTACAAGTTTGGCGGTCTGAATGCCACAGCCGCCAGTAGACCACAGCACTGGCTGTCTTACCATGGTGCCGGCGGTGTGGCTGCAGATATCTTGCGGCAGTGGTGATTATTTTTCCATATGTATCAATGCCTCTGAACATATGGACGACATATGTGTCTAATACACACATATGCATGTAAAAAAATACCATCTACCCATTGCCGAGTTTGGTAGTGCCAGAGTATGTGGGCTGTCCCGGCAATGGGTATGCAGCACAAAAAAACTCACCTGTATATCACTGCAAACAGGGTCATAATCCTCCTGGTGAAGATTATGCTGTGAAGGGGAACCTGAAGAAAGGGATCCACGTCGAACTCTGATCAGAAGAACAGGAAAGGGATGAGTGCGCATGCCAAATCCTTTGTTGCTGCAAACTTGATGCTGGCGGTCCCACGGCATAGGCGGCTCATCCAAAAGCAAACTGGTAATACGGATGCCGGTTAAACTCCTCTGTACCACCCTATGGCAGTTGCTTTTGCATGAATGCGACCCCTGCAGTTTGAAGTGCTGCCGGTGTCGGTGGTTCAGCTGCGGTGTTTGTAATAGCAATCCGTCCATCTTGTAATACAGCGGTCAGACCGCAGGTACGGAGGTTCACGGACCACCAAACTCGTAATAAGACACTAAATATGATAAACATGTAGATACACTCTTTCCAGTCACAACTCTGGTATGAAATGTAATATTTCTCCTGGGCTGCAATATAATTAAAACTGATTTAGTAACTGCGAACAATAGACTGAACGATTATGTATTGCTTGCCATGAAAGCTGCCTTTAATATAGGAGAATATGATTGATTGCCAAATGATTGATAGCTGTAACATATATTGTGTAACTGTGGTGTTGACATTGGTAGCTTACTTTTGATATTACATCTTATATACCTATTGCATCTCACTATTTCACACTTTCCACTCTAGGATGAATTTTTATATTTCTCTAGAGCTGTGACATAATAAAAACTGATATGGTACCTGTAAAGAATAGTCTAAACTATTCTAGAAAACTAGAATGCTGAGAGCTCCATTGAAGATAATGAAGTGCTATGGGCTTCTAATGGCTGGTAGAAGCCCGGAGCTTGAACATTCAAATATTCTACTTTCACAGCTGTTGCTATGAACAAAGGCCTCACAGAGCCAGAGGGGATTTCAACCTCCTTGGGCTCCATGAGGCTTTGGTTTTACTAATTAGAACATTCCGCCCTCCAGGGGCAGAATGTTCAAATAGCCTTATAGCCATAAAGGACTGCTGAAACAAACCTGCCTTTGGCCTGTTCATGGCAAGGTACCCCGCCATGAACAGGTTGCGAAAAGGCAGTGAAAGGGGCCCCAAACAGGGGCCCAGGGAATTTTAGCCCCTGGGGTGTGTGCCTGGCATGTTAACGACTCAGCTTGCTCTGTTGTGTGTGGACAGTGTGACATTCATGACAAGGTGACCCACAGTGCACCAGCATGCAAGTGCCACTGCCACGGCGGCAGCATATGCTTCAGGCTCTCTATGAGCCAAAGCATGCTGCCGCCGTTGCATCGCCGACACAACACCACCAGCGGTGTTCTTGTAATACAGCAGTCGGGATACCGCCTGCTTGGCAGTGTACTTCTGACCACCGCAATGGCGGTCTAGCAGTAGGACCACCAAACTCAGAATCAGGCCCATTGTCTTAATCACTGGTATCTGTATAGATTGAGCAATGTCATAGCCATATATTTCCCTTAAACACCTGATTCTATACTTTCTGGAACAATATTTTCCTGTCCATTAGTCATTTTCATAGGAATTATCATGTGAGTAGTTGAAAACTGCATGCTTTTCACTAACAAGTGGGAAATTACTTTTTCCACTCAATGAGGCAACTCCCTCCATTGCCAATTAATCTAATTTTTCACCAGCCATACTTTTTCTAATTATGATACCTCTGCTTAATTCTTAGGAACCCTCTGCTTACTTCAACAGTGTTTCACAAACTGTCCAGCTCTACCACAATACTTCCATACATTTTGTTTATGTCTTATTTACTATTCATCACTAGAGAAGGCTCAGGAACTTCAGAATTTCTATTCACCTTTATTCTAGGATGTTTTATTAATCTCTAAATGAAGTTCAATCATCCAAATTTATTTACAATGCAGGAATTCTTCACACTTCGTAGGGTAATTAATGACCAATGCTAGTACATTTTCATTCACTTCTTAAACAGTGGTAAAACAAGGTAGATCTCTTTTCTTCAAGTCAACCGATCTCCAACACAAGATAATTAATTAAAGGACATGATTTTCTAGAAAAAAAACTTCCTCGTTCAGTTGCAATTACATAACAATGGATTGTTATCTTGTACTAACAATACTCCAAATGGCATCATTCACAAATCAATGAGTTAGAACAAAGACTTCTATAGTTTGATCATCTGGAAAGTTAATTGGTTTGCATTGTAAATGCAACTGATGCTGATTAAGGAACAATGTGAATTTCTTGGGGTCTCCATCAAATCTCTCAGGTGGTGTGAAAGGTATCATGGATAAAATTCGAAGGCAAATTTGACTGAAAGACTTTTTTGTTGCGTCTTAAAAAAATAATCTATTTCTTGTTTCATTCGTATTAATGTTATTCTAAGACCTTATTGAATTGATCTTTTATTGTAGCTTAGGGGCAGATGTATCAAGGTTATTTTTTGTCGCAACAATGCGAATCGCAAAATAGCATTGTTTGCGACAAAAAAAACGGGAAATGGGATGTAAGAAAGTAATCGCTTCGCAAATTAAGAATTCGCAATTATTGCGATTTCTTAATTTGCAAGAAGTGGTTTTCTGAGAATTATGTGCGATTCCTAATTTAGCATTTTTCCAGTTTTACAAAAATCGCTAACAAGAAATCGCAGCATAAGAAATCGCAACAGGATGTAT
Organism: Lissotriton helveticus; assembly: GCF_964261635.1. Lineage (NCBI taxonomy): Eukaryota > Metazoa > Chordata > Amphibia > Caudata > Salamandridae > Lissotriton > Lissotriton helveticus. Next base: position 1,854,314,373 of record NC_136065.1, read on the forward strand.
GAAAAATTTGCAATGTGCGAATTCCTGAAAATCGCAATTTAAGAAATCGCAATTAACACCAACTACATGCAGGTGGTAACTTAAAAAAAATAAAAAAAGGCACCCAGAATGCACTGAATTGTATTCCAAAATGGCTGGACTATACCTGATAGCCAGGAGGCTGCGCATTCAAGCTCTTGCACAGAGTAGACAGAGACAGGAGAGAATCTTCAGATTATGCATCAGGCTGTTCCAGCAGACTGAAGAGGACATATATGAGAAATACAGACTTTATCCACACACCATTTTGGACCTCATTAATGAATTGAAACCTTTTTTTGGAGCATCCAACAGGCAGGACACAATCATTTCCCACCCATGTGCAGGTATTGTGCTCACTGCACCTTTTGGCTTCAGGGTCTTTTCAAAGCATCATTGCAGAGGTTGGTGGGGTGTCACAAAGTGCCCTATCATGCTTTTTTCATGTGTTCTTGGATGCAATGCTGAGCAGGCTTCACCATCACATCTACTTCTGAAACACCCAACAAGCCATACAGGAAACCAAGTTGGAATTCTATCTAATTGCACGCTTCCCACATGTGATTGGATGCATAGATGGAACTCATATTGCCATCACTCCACCATCATCCACAGAATATGTATTTCGTAATAGGAAAAGCTACCACTCTCTCAACATCCAGTATGTGTGCAATGCCAAATATATCATCAATGACATAGTGCCAAAGTACCCAGGCAGCACACATGACTCCTTTATCTTCAGACATAGCGGAATTCATAGACGTCTGAGAGGGATACCTGCTAGGTAAATCACACTCATGCAAACATCCATCCACCCATCATTTGACAATGGAACATACAGTTACTTTTATTTTTTCATCCATACAGGTGATAGTGCCTATTCAGTGCGTGACTTCATCCTAACGCCATACTTGAACCCTGCAAATGCAAGTGAAAGACGGTACAACAAGGCACTCCGGTCAACACGTGGGGTAATTGAACGCACATTTGGCATATTAAAAAGCCGTTTCAGATGCATACACAAAAGTGGAGGTGCTTTGCAATACAGTCCAGAAAACTGTTGTAAAATTGTAACTAGCTGTGCAATGCTGCATAAGATTGCCATGCGCAAAGGTACAGACATTGAAGTGAGTGAGTCTGACACATCTGATGATGATGACATACCTCCACCTAGAAGGGCTGCAGCAGGAGTAGGAGCTGCGGCTGGCCGTCAAAGACGGTGTGAGATTACACGGAATTACTTTTAGGTAAGAGAAGAAAAACTACAAAATTACTTATTTTTGCAAGTGTTGTTTTTATTCACAACACACAAACCATAGTGCAGTTTAAAAAATTAAATTTTTGGATGAAAGTAAATGAAAATTAACACAAATGTAACATGAAGCCATGTTCCACAATGCAGTAATGCACAATGTATTGCACTTTAAACTGTCACTTCTTACGGTGGCGGCTTGAAGCAGGATGTTCCTGTGTTTGTATGATTTCTTGATCATGTGCTGTGCCTGCACGCCTTCCACTTCTGCGCTGGGTCAAGTGAGTAGTTGGTGTGGGGTTCCTACTCCTCCTACTGGAGGTGTCCTCACTGTCAGCTGAAGCAAGGAGAGCGCTTGCGCCAGAGTTGGAGGTTTGCAAAATTTCAACTGCAGAGGTCACTCGGTCCAAGCTGTTTGCCATGTTATGGGTGCATTCGCTGATTTCACGCTGCATGTTAGTGCTGCGCCTGGTGAAGTTGCTTGTGACAGTACATAGCCGGTTGATTGCTTTTGTATAGCCTTGCACCCTCATATGTGCATGCTGTGCAGCCTTGTTGCGAGCTTTCTCCGTACGTTCAAGGGTCAGACACAGTTTATCAATTGATGCAGGCATGCTTACTTGATTTTGGTTCAATCTTAAAAGCTGTCTATTTATTGATCTGAGGTCCTTATGTTGCAGGCGCTGCACGTGAAGCATATCCTGCTCAAGACCAGCAAAAACTGTGCCTGCTTCCATTTGCCCACTGCTGCTCCTACATGTATCAAACCTGTATGACCGTGTCCTCCTTTGACTTTGGGGTTGGTCTTGTGAGTCACGAGGGCACACTGTGTCTGGCTCACTGTGTACTGTACCTCCATCACCATTGTCATCTTCTTCCAATGGTGGCAGAGGAGCTACAGGCCTGCGCTTTCTGCGCACAATTTGAGTAAGGGCAGTGGCATCGGTGCCTCCTCCTTCAGTATCAGATGTGACATGGGTAGGTGATTCATCTCCCTCACTTTGTACCCTGGATTCCCTTGAGTGTTCTGTGGATGTAGAGTGAGCTATATGAGTTTGTATTTGTATGTGCATTTTCTAACAAATAAAGTTTTCTTTTTGGAAAAAAAACTCTCACTATAGTACATTTCTACCTTCATAATTAATTACAAACTTATCATGTGTTTCTATGATGAAAATATGAAAAAGTCAGGATTGCACTACAAATCCCATGATGCATTGTTTGCAACTTGTTTCACAGTCTCACTGGACTACTACATTCCTCACACTTACAACATGCACAGAACACACACACATGCATTACACACATTTGAAAAAATTCTTTGCATGCATCTTACCTTGTGCAGTTGGTGTAGGGTCAGAGCTATCAATGTTAGCCACTCCATTCACACTCTCTGGAAGCAGGGTTGTTTCAATTAGTTCCTCATGGGGTGTTGGTTGGTCTGCTGTTGATGTACCACCACCGGTTTTATTAGCCTCCTTGATCCTTTCAGCAACTTTCTCTTTGGATCTTTGACGCATGTCATACCATCGTTTTTTTATTTCATCAATGGTTCGATTTGTAACCCCAACAGCATTTACTTTTTCCTGGATCTCCAACCAAATTTTTCTCTTCCTTGATTCAGGAACTTTTAAAGCCTTTTTTCCAAAAAGCACCTCATGGCTACACACCATTTCTTCTATGAGGATTTCTTGTTCCTTTTCTGTAATTTTTTGCTTCCTTTTCCTCTTGTCTCCAGACATTTCCTCCTGTGTGTTCTGTGACTCCATTGCACTCCAAACAGGTCTGCTCTGCCTCCAAACAGTGTTCCAACTGCCACTGGGTGTGGCTCAGGCAAGCAGGTGCAGGCAATCACTCCAACTTCCTGTGTGTGATGTCATCAGCCTGTTCCAGCATTGCAGATTCACGTTTTTAGCGATTTCTTAATTTGCGAATTTCTCAAATTAAGAAATCGCAAAATATTCTCAGAATTATTCGCGATTTTTAAGAAATTGCTAATAAATCGCAAAAATGTACATACATTCCATTTTGCAATTCGTTAATTGCGATTCGCTAAAAATCGCAATTAAGGACTCGCAAAACAGAAAGATGATACATCTGCCCCTTAGTTACTAAAATTTGAGACAGCATGGTATTGGAATTGGTCAATCTGGTTAGAATGATAACTTGAGTTAGTCAATTCATCAAGATGTACTAACTTTGCAATCAAGATCCAACAAGCGTTACATGAACTACCATATCTCTCTGAACTCACAGCCAACCTTATATTAGCATGTAGATTGGCAGTTGACCCAGGGAAAAGGAAATGGGGTAGGAGAGAGAATCAGAGGCACTGGATATCACAACACTGCATGGTTGCACAGCTGGGCTTGATCTGCACTGCACTGATTTTAAAGACTAAAGAAGACTTTAGGTATGACTGTGGTGTTGACACTGGCAGCTAAATTTTGGTATCAGACATGATCTGCCTGCTGATGCTCTCTATAGTTCCCAATCTGTACTCTGGCATGAAACTCTTATAAGATTATGATAACACAACTTAGTTAAACTAAGACTGTGATTTCAGATGGGAAAGGGTGGATGATCTGGATGTCAGGGGGATCAAACTGAGGTTGATAGTTGGCTGAACTTGGTGCATTACAGGCGTTTATCAGGCAGCATTTTTTGCAGCACCACCAACCAGGGGAGATAAGAAGGGATCCTGTTAGGCTTTCAGTAGGAAAATGTGTTCATGGCCACTTGGGGAACACAAGTTTAAACACATTTGTTCCTTCTGTGGACCCACAGTTTAAATGTGTAAAAAGAGAAAAAAGAAAGGGAAGGATGGGGCAAAACCTGCCAGCTAAATCACCTCTTCCTACGCCGGTAATATTAGACAGGTTCTTGCATTGGCTCAATGTGTATCCCAACAACAATGCTGCCCAATCTCTGGGACAGATTTACTTAGAGTTCACGAAACACAGTCTAGTAGGGCTGTAGTTGCAGAATGTGCAGATCTGCGATGACTAGCCGTCTTGCATGGTCCAAAACTGATCATAGGACTGATAGCGGTCTCCTTTTTAGGGATTTGTCCTTACTCACATATGCAAGCATATCTGTCTGTACTCCCTGACACAGTGGCGCCTGTGCTGTTCATCCATCAGAAAGGTGAGTGTCACGTTACCAGTTCTCAGATGTCATGACCACGGTACCATGGGCAGCAGGCATTTGCCCCAACAACTACTCATCACGTATTTTCAAAATATACGTGCCCACCTTGGCTATGGGAGGTGGGCTTACCCAGGAGGCAGTTAAGAAAACAGGGTGATGATCTTCTCCTCGTTATATTCTCTATGTGCGCCTGGAGCTAATGTAAGAAATTAACTCACACTTGTGTCTCATAATGCTAGTCTCTCTTCCCTTTCTTAGTAGCAATGTCATCCAAGGTTGTGCGGGCTTTCGGTCATTCCTTTGTTTGGTGAGAGATGTAAACATTGCATCAGCTCCATGGGCCACAAAATGCTCTTCAGATGGTGCGGCGTTAAGAGGCTTGAAGTTGTCAGAGCTCCGTGATTTGGTGGAGGGTGCAAAAGGTCACAAATAATGGCAGTCTCCAGTTCTAATCATATAGGTAGTAAAAGAAAGTCGCCAAAAACTGAGGGAATCTATTTTGAGTAAGCTTGCCTGGTTGGGGAGTGGAGGAAATTGGGTTATTAGTTGTGCAGGATGTGATGTCTGCGCAAGTAATAGGTCCACAATTTCCTCTTACTGGGAACTACGCACCCTATTGTATTGCTTGACTCTCTCAGGGTAGCAATGCAGAGCAGTCCTATGCCTACTAAGGGAGGTGGTGTGGGGTACTAATCACCATCGGCTGGACTTCAATTATAACACTCAATAAATGATTGTCCAGTCAGTGCTTTTTCTTTAAGATTAGAAAAGTAAATTTATCACACACACATTGGAACAACAGAGCAAATGCTAAAAATACAGTATTTTGGGTTTAAATGCAACAATTAATAATAACTACAGGTAAATGTAATTATTAATGTCAATAAAGCATATCAACCTTCATCAGTAATCACTGTCAGCATTATTAATTCAATAAAACATTTTAAAATGAACATGACATTTGTTTGTGTGTTTTTTGTACACATTCAGGCCACAAAAATGCATCATAAAAACAGTCCTTAGAGGATGCCATTTTCAAACCACAATAAAATGCAGCCATAGAACCAACGCCTAGAGGGCACAACACTGCCAGATGTCAAGATAACACTCAAACCTTGTCAATGCTTTGAAAAGCATATGAAAATTCCAGGGTGATGGTAAATTCTAAGACCCCCAAATGTAGAGTTGGTTGTAAAACCTAAGAGAATGGGGTCTGCTGCCCTCATGCAGCCCCCTCAGCACATTTCTAGAGCGGTTGATGGTGCCCCTGTCTTTCTGGGGCCACCACATAAGCAAGAAAAATATGTAAACAAGTACACCTGAAGAGTATTATGGAGCGCTTCAGCCTGCAGCAGTGAATATTTTATGAGCAGCTCTCCTACTGTGGTAGGGGAGCTGCTTTCCTTTATGGTGTGCGGCTTCACACGTCTCCTTTAATGCTTTTTTACTTATTTTTGGAGGAGCCCGGTCCCACCTGGCCACCCTGCATGGTGGCTTTGTTTGGGTCATCTCAGGTACCCCACCGTCGGCTGGTCCTGCTGGTACCCCTCCTGGCCAGCATTCTCCATTATTGGTGCGGGAGTCGGCAGCTCTCCTCCCGTCTGCTCCTGCGGGCAGGGTGTCTCTGACCCACTCCCACCAGACACGGGCACGGGGAGCGGGATACAGGCCCACATGGGGTCTTTTAGGAATGAGCCTGGGAGGGTGGCCCGTGCACGCACCCTCCCTGGGTAAAATAAATAAATAATCCTTGCACTGGCCCATGGGGGCCCTGGCCCAAACTGTGAGATAATTCTTCCACCTTGTAAATGAGCCCAGCTCGCTCTATCCTCTAGAGATCAAATGTCACCATTCTTACAACAGCCATAATGCAGGCCCTCTTGGGCTGATTTGAATGATCCTGAGATCATTTTACTCCTGGTGGCGAGCTCTAGCCACCCAGTTCAAGCAGACCTCCTGGCCTACAAAAATGGTGTATCTTGTGGGGGGCTGGTTCCACTGGCTCCATGCATCAACTTTCTTCCTGACAATTGTTTCTGGGCACAGAAGTCCAAGTCTTTCCACTAACTGGTCCTCAGGGGACATAAGGGGGCTGGCCTTGCTGTCCCTTGGAGAGGCCAAGTAGTTCTGGGGTTAACTGGGAGAAAGTACTCTGTCCTTTTGGGCATATGAGAGTTCCTTCTTTCACTTGTCCAAGGCGGTCGCAGTCCCAGGGTCCACTATCAAAAGCACCACCATTCCTTTCCATCTCTTGTGCAAGCGTTTTTAAAAGGGGGTGGAAGGTTCTAGAAGCCAGGCACCCCTGGCCAATCCTAGGGTACCATGTCACCTCTCCACCTCTGTACCAACCCTCCTGCACAGCATGCTGGAACAGTTCAAGGTAGCGTCATCCAGGAGCCACTAGTCACATCCGCCCTTGGAGTCTCAGTTCTGCCCCTTCCTGACATCACTGCCAGGTCCTTTCCCACTAAATCTTTAATGAGGTGGCCCCTCTTGTGTTGGCTCCAGTTTTCTGGACTTCCTCCTTTGTTCAGTGGGCCTGGGCTGTCTCCAGCCCTGGTACAGGGTGACGGGGAATTAACAGATGCAGATTTTCAATCCAACTCCTTCCTGCTCAGGAGCTGAGGGAAGCACTGTTATTCTTTTTGTGTGGGGAGGTATTTGCTCCTGCTGCTGGAGAGAAATGGTGTTAACATGGCCCAGCAGAGTGACAAAAGGTTTGGGCTCGATCCTGAGCTGAGTCAGAGCAATATGACAATACTGGAAGACCCATAAAATATACATGTATGATCTTGGGACCTGCAAATATGAACTGGGCGCACCTTTTCAACCCCCAGTTTAATCCCTCACAGAACTTTGTGGGCCTAAGGGAAGAATAACAGCACTCTAAGACAGATTCCCCAAATATATATAATCGAGTTTCACTGCAGACAAAACAGCAAATCACACTGACTTTACCTATAAGTGCCCATTAATATTATAAGGCCTATCCCGGGTCAAGATCTAACCCTGGAGAGTCCCCCTGCACAAGGCTACCTGTGCGTAGGTCCTGGGTTGTGCACAATGGTAGTCCCACACAAGCAACCTGCACATGTGCACAAGTGTCTACACATGTGTTCAGGTATAACCAGCAAAGTGCCCTTTTCCCTAGCTGTGTCTCAGCGGCCTTATCTTAAAAGGCAGATGCTTGTGGTGAAAATGCGCAGTCCACTTGCCATATGATATCTGAGGGTGAGACACGTCCGGTGAGACTGACCCACAGTAAAAAGTCCACAACAGGGTGATCCAAAAGCAAAAAAATCTGCTGTATCAAATGGGCGCAACCCATTTTACAACAGGGTGGACATTGCCTGGGGCCTTTAAGGTATGATCCTGGGGAGAGTATGTGGTTGATGCATTAAAGCATTCTCAATTACAATTTCTGTAAGGAACCTTAATTCGGAAATGGCCAAGTTATGTGGAGGAGCAGGTCATTTGAGGCACATTTCCCATAAATTGCTGAGAGTTGAAAACATGTTTCATAAGGATGGAGTACATTTATCAGGCATGGGTGCAGATATATTTATGGATACAATTTTGGCTTTCATCCCTGATAGTTGCATGGGGAGAGAGAAGAACCTATTCTATTCTAATTGTTTTTTGTAGAGTGCATGGCTACCTTACCTGGCTTCCTAGCACTTACACACCAACTTGGACTAAGACAGTACAAGCGACCTATCTAAAACAAATATTTTTTCAATAGTTTCCTGAACTTTACTTCTGACTGTTCCAGTTTCTGGGATAAAGGTGGGCCATTCTACAGTTTCAGCACACAATGAGAAAAGGGACAGCCAATAGCTTTCTCTTTTGATCACAGGGTCTTTCAGAAGTTCATGGGAGAGTGACCGAAGAGCTTGTGTGGGAGCATAAGGGGAGATCAAATTTGAAATGATCGGAGGACTTTTGCCAAGAATTAACTTATGGGTTACACAAAGAGCTTTGAATTGAATCCTCTTTTGTATGGGCAGCCAAAGTAAGGGTGCCAACGCCGGGCTTGTTGACTGATAGTTTGCCTATGTGGTGAGGTACATATTTTTAAGGTTAACATACCGCTGCAACAGTTCTTTCAGGACAGCAATGAGGTGGTCAGACAGGCTTCATTCTGCAAGGGTGTTTCACACTGGGTTGGGGTGTAGGCTAACAATTTCAGTCTGTAATGTAGAGCATGGGGTTATAACTCTCTATTACTTGGCATGGGGTTGCCTCTGGATACCTGGTGGTGGAGAGGAGTGGGTTCTCAGCAGGTGTCTTGTTGATGGGGGTGGGGCTCAGGGCACTGCTCCTCATGTATGCAGCTGGTTTCACCTGTGTGGTCCGGGTGGAAGGAGATCAGAAATGAACCCGAGTGCTGTGGAGTCATAACCTGCAATAATTAGATTGTATAAGAAAATGTAGATGTTGGACCTGTCAGTCTTGGGGTGGTCTTCCCCAACATTTTTGCCCTTTGCCTCCCATTTTTACCTCACCTTTTGTTGGACTTAGGACTCTGGGCGCCTCACCACTGCTAAACAGTGCTGAGGTGCAGGTGCTCTCCCCTAAAACTTTGTGAGACTGGCATGTCTGCCACAAGCCACTGCTACAGCAGTAAGGCTTAATCCTCCATAGGCTAACATTGGGAACCTCCCCTTATGGGATAACTTCTGACAGGGACCTAATAAGTCTGTCATGTTTGGTCTTGTTGGACTCGGGGCGGGGAACCCTTTCTAATGCTATGTAGGGTTTGGGCACTAATACGCTAGGGATCCCACTTTTATAAAGGGGACCTTTTCCTGCCTACACTTAGATTAGGCTCTGCAGACTCCCCCCTCCCCTCTGTATACTGATAGCCTGCCTGGGTTGGAAGGTGGGAGTGGTGATTCACACCTTCTTCCCTGGGATGAGCTGTGATGGGCTGTCCACTGTAGCCTTAACGGCCTGTCTCTCGTCACTTTGACAGCTAGGTCAGGGAAGGCAGGGAACATACCAGAACTCCCTGGACTCTTCCAGAAGCCCCTGCCCCCAGACCCTTCCAGAGACTTCCACCACTTTCTAGCCCTTAGACTAAAAAGATATATAAGGGAGGGTCCTGGCCTCACATTCTTGTTACACTGCTGGACCTGGAAGAATCCCTGCTGGAGTGAGGACTGCTGCGCAAGAGGATTGCCACTGGAAAGGAGGCTGACTGCTCCAAGGAACTGCTGCCCCACAACCTGCTGAGCTGCCCTACTGTCTGCTGATCCTGCCCTGCATGGGAGACTGCAACATCACCACCAGAGTGTCTCCACAACATCCCAAAGGAACTACTTTTCTTTGAACAGCATTTTAAAGAGTCTTCAACCTTTTAAAGATTGCCTTTTTGGGACTGCACCCTTTTTAAGCTAAAGGAAACTACCTGTCCTTGGACCACAGCGTTTTAAAGACTGCCCTTTGGAACAGCAACAACACTCTCAAGATTTGCCCTGCAACGCTGTGCCTGCCCTCAGCACTGCTTGCCCCGTGATCCTCCCAGGGCTCTGTGATTGCCTATGCTTCTGGCGCAAGCCCACTGAAACTGGCCCTGAGGTCACCGCCACTGGGACCGGAGCGCGCTGTGTAGCGCTGAGAAGCGAAGCGCTGTGTGGCAGGAGGCTCCGTCGTTGCCCAGGACTTGGAGGCACTGTTAAGCGCTGTGCTAAAGGAGCACTGTGTGGCTGTGACCCCCACCCGTGCAGCGCCTGCTGAGCCCAAGGCCCCAGGGGGAGAGGAGCCTCGCACCTGCGTCCGCAACCACCACCCCAGGTAACGCCTCAGTGCAACCAGGCTGCTGCGAAGGGGCGGGGTGCGGGTTGGCGGGGTACCTGGAGTGTGAGCTTTGTGCTTGGCTGGGAACCGTCCTTCACTGACCGGCCTACGGGGGCATAATTACTTGGTAATTGACACTGGGGCATTTTTTAGCATTACCAGCAGCGCCTGGGCAGCCACACTTTCTACGCTGGGAGCATCATTTCTATGAGAGGTACACTTATTACGCTACAAGGGAACTTTGGCCTAAGAACCTTCCCACAGTGAATTTTGACCATAAGAACCTACCTCAAGGGAACTTTTGCCATCCAAGGACACTGTGAGAAAGACATTACCAGCAGGAGCCCTTGGCACACATGGGCTTTTGGTGATTTGATCAGGCCTGGGAACTGGATTCATTCTTATTGATTATTGATCTTGCTGCGAAACTGGAATCCTTTTTATTATTGATCAGGCCTGGGAACTGGATTAATTCTTATTGATTATTGATCTTGCTTGGAAACAGGAATCCTTTTTATTATTGATCTTGCCTGGAGCTGGATTTACCTGCTTTTGGTTCTCGCATAATTTTTAGATAAAGAAATTCTTACTCTTATACAAAACTGGTGTGGCGTTCCTTTTGTGAGTGTTTTTACTGCTCATCGCCGTTGTGTGTTGCACAAATACTTTACACATTGCCTCTGAAGTTACGCCTTTGCTGCTCTGCGCCAAGCTACCAGGTCGGAAGCGGTGGTCCCTACTTGGACTAGGGTGCATACCCCTGCCAACTAGAGACCCCGGTTCTAACATTGGTGATCGAGCGGTGGGATAGGACTTGTGCTTGTGTAACACCACGCAGCGACGCAGTGTACACCGCAACCCTACACCTGACTCTACTGAATTTTTGTCTACCCTCTCCAATTGGCATTTTTGAATTTTTTTAAATTCTCCCTGACTGGCTGCTCTTTTTAAAAGTCCTTTTGCCTAAGTCTCATTTGGTTTTCTCTACAAACGTCTGAGGCCCCACCTAGCAACATGGAATTCGAGCTGGCCAATCTGGAAGTTTACACAGTGGCGCAACTCAAAGAGTTCTGCGAGGAGAAAGGGGTGCCCTTCAAGCGAAGCGCCAAGAAGGCAGAGCTTCAGAAAGCTTTGAGAGCATGGGTAACAGCCCACTCAGAAGGAGATGGGGACGAGCAAGGACCAGAGCATGACGCCACAGGAAACCTTGACCTACTGCACTTGGCGGGAAAGGGTAATTTGTTACCAGGTACAAGGGTACCTTCCAGGGCAGGCAGTAGTGTGTCAGTGAAGAGCCTGTCCGTAGAGGACCTGGAGGACAGGAGGGAGGAGAGACAGCTCAAGTTGGAGCTTGTCAAGCTGGAGAAAGAGCGGGAAAGAGAAAGGTGGGCCATGGAGCCAGATCGCGAGAACAAGCGACTGGCTATGCGAGAAAAAGAACTTGCCCATGAGCTCAGCCTGAAGGAACTGGAAATCCGGGCCCTAGAAGTAGGGGCCAACAGCAACAAGAATGGTGGCAGCGTACCTATGGAAGCTTCACGTGAGTCCAGGGTCTTTATGCCTAAAGATGTGATGGCCAGTTTTAAGGTGGGGGATAATATTGATAAGTGGTTAGCCGCCTATGAGGTATCTTTAAGAGCCCATGGGGTCCCAAAGAGTTATTGGGGGGGTGGTTTGTATAAGTACCTACCTCCAGATGTTAGGGACACCCTCCTTTACCTAGAGAAGGAAGACCAGACTAACTATTCTGTCATGAAAGCTGCATTGCTTAAGAGGTTCGGTCTTACCCCTGAGAGGTATAGGCAGAGGTTTAGGAATATCCACAAACTTCCCACACAGAACTGGGTAGACTTCCTGGACTACGCTAGTAAAGCTTTAGATGGTTGGGTGCGGGGCAGCAATGTGCATGACTATGAAGGGTTGTATGACTTGTTTTTAAGAGAGCACCTTCTAGAGAAATGTTTTCCAGAGCTGCGCCAACACCTGGTTGACCGCAAGTTGACCAATCCTAGGAAGCTTGCGGAGGAGGCGGACACCTGGGTCAGTACCAGGGTGTCCAACAAGGGTTCTGGGGGGGACACCCAAAGGGGTGGTCAGGGTTCCTACCAGAAGAAAGAGGGGGGAGATAAAAAGAAAGAGTTTCCCAAAGGCCCCCAAAATAATTCACAAGGGAAAGGGTCTGGGTCCCAGCCCCAATCTGGCCACCAGAAGCCCACTTATCCTGACAAAGGTCAGCAGCCCAGAATTGTCCGGTGCTATGAGTGTGGTGAACTTGGACACTACAAGGGGGATCCCAAGTGTCGCAAGAGAGCACCACAGCCCACTGGAGGTAAAAACCCCGGGGTGGCTAGTGTAGCGCTTGGGGAGGAGCTGTCCCTAGATGATGGGAGTGAGGGGGCAGGGCTTGTCCTAGTGTCTCTGGGAGACAGTGAGATGGTTCCCAAGGTCCATGTGCCCTCAAATACTACCAAGTATAGGCAGTGGGTCACCCTCAATGGTCAGGGGGTGGAGGCCCTGAGGGACACAGGTGCCAGCATGACTATGGTAAGGAGTCAGCTGGTGCCCCCAGAGCAAATAATTCCCGATGCATTCCATCCGGTTGTGATGGCTGACAACCGGGGGGTCACTATCCCATAGCACAGGTTCCATTTGAGTGGGGAGGGGTTTCAGGCCTTTTAAGAGTTGCTGTGAGCCCTGCCCTGCCAGTGGACTGTCTGTTAGGGAATGACCTAGAGCATACTGCCTGGAAGGAGGTAGAGCTCAAAGCGCATGTGGAGATGCTGGGGTTGCCGGAGTGGATTTGTGCTACCACACGGTCTATGGCTGCCCGGAAAGGGAGTCAACCAGGACTGGAGCCTGGAAAAATGGCCCAGTCAGCTGCTAAGAAGGGAGGAGCCCGAGGGCGTGGGAAGGCCGCCCCAGGGCAGTCACCCCGTGAGATGGATGGGGCACCTGAGGAGGTTGCACCGGAGTCCACGGAGGGGGACGTTGCTCCCTTGGGGGACTTACCTACCCCTGCAGAGTGGCAGGTGGAAGGAGGGCCCACCAGGGAGGAGTTTTGCCGGGCACAGAAGGAGTGTCCTACCCATGAGGGCATGAGGCGACAGGCCGAAGCCCAAGCAGCAGGCAATGCCTCCGCAAAGTATCATATTTACTGGGAGGATGGGCTCCTTTACAGTGAGCCCAAGGCTCCTGTGCATGGGTCATCAAGGGCCTTAGTGGTCCCCCAGTGCTACAGGGCCTTTCTTTTGGAACTGGCTCATGAGATCCCATTGGCAGGACACTTGGGCCAAGACAAGACCTTTGCTAGGCTTGTCCCACATTTTTATTGGCCGCAGATGAGGATCTCCTCAGATACATTCTGCAGGACCTGTCTGACCTGCCAAGCTAGTGGGAAAACAGGGGCTAAGCTGAAGGCTCCCCTGGAACCACTACCTGTCGTTAGCACCCCCTTTGAGAGGGTGGGCATCGACATTGTTGGGCCGATCGATCCACCGACTTCTTCTGGTCACAGCTTTATCCTGGTTCTGGTGGACCACGCCACCCGGTACCCAGAGGCTATTCCTCTGAGAACCATCACTGCACCTGCAGTGGCACGGGCCCTGATGGGGATTTTTACCAGAGTGGGTTTTCCCAAAGAGGTGGTGTCCGACAGGGGTACCAATTTTATGTCTGCATACATGCAAGCCATGTGGAAGGAGTGTGGGGTTTCTTATAGGTTCTCCACCCCTTACCACCCACAAACCAATGGTCTCGTGGAGAGATTTAACAAGACCCTAAAGGGCATGATCAAGAGTCTGCCTGAGGGCCTGAGGAAAAAGTGGGACATCCTCTTGCCCTGTTTGCTGTTTTCCTACAGGGAGGTACCGCAGAAGGGGGTGGGTTTCAGCCCCTTCGAGCTTTTGTACGGTCACCCTGTTAGGGGGCCTCTCAGTTTAGTGAAGGATGGGTGGGAGAAGACTCCAAGGAGGCTTCCCCAGGATGTAGTGAGCTACATGCTGGCCTTCCGTAGCCAAATGGCTAAGTTGTGGAAACAAGCTTCTGACAACTTAGAGGCCAGCCAGGCGGTAATGAAGGAATGGTACGACCAGAATTCTCACCCTGTGGAGCTAAAACCTGGACAGAAGGTGTGGGTCATGGAGCCTGGAGAGCTTAGTGCCCTCCAGGATCGCTGGACAGGCCCTTATGAGATATTGGAGAAGAAGGGCAAGGCCACTTACCTAGTGGACCTTAAAACCCCCAGGCAGCCCCACAGGGTGCTACACGCCAACCGCCTCAAACCCCACCATGAGAGGTCCGAGCTTACCTTACTGATGGTAACTGATGGGGCCGAGGAAGAGGAAAGTGAAACTCACCCGGACCTCTTTGCTTCCAAAGAGAAGGATGGATCGGTGGAGGGAGTGGTCCTCTCCCCATACTTGACTCCTGAGCAACAGAGGGACTGCCGCCAGGTCCTGGGGCAGTTCTCCTCAGTGTTCTCCCTTATCCCTGGGATTACCCACCTGTGTACCCATGATGTGGACACAGGAGACAGCCCCCTGTCAAGTCCAAGTCTTACAGGTTGTCAGATAAGGTGAAGGCCAGCATCCAGAGTGAGGTCACTAAGATGCTGGAGTTGGGGGTGATAGAGCCCTCCAACAGCCCTTGGTCCAGTCCGGTGGTTCTGGTACCAAAAGCTGCCCCACCAGGCACCACACCAGAACTTAGGTTCTGTGTGGATTACAGGGGACTGAACTCTGTGACCAAGACTGATGCTCATCCTATCCCTAGGGCGGATGAGCTCATTGACCAACTAGGGGCTGCCCGATACCTGAGTACCTTTGACCTCACGTCGGGGTACTGGCAGATCGCCCTAACAGATGGAGCTAAAGAGAGGTCCGCCTTTTCCACCCCAGAGGGCCACTACCAGTTTAGAGTGATGCCCTTTGGACTGAAAAATGCTCCTGCCACCTTCCAGCGGCTGGTGAACCGGGTCCTCTCCGGTTTAGAGGCCTTCTCTGCTGCCTACCTGGACGACATAGCTGTCTTCAGTAGCAGCTGGGAAGACCATTTGGGTCCCCTCCAGGAAGTGCTTCAGGCTCTGCAGCAGGCAGGCCTGACTATCAAAGCTAGCAAATGCCAGATAGGGCAGGGGTCGGTAGTCTACCTAGGACACTTGGTAGGCGGGGGCAAGGTGCAGCCCCTACAGGCCAAGATAGAAACCATCCTGGCCTGGGAGCCTCCCAAAACACAGACTGAGGTCAGGGCATTCCTGGGCCTCACAGGTTACTACCGCAGATTTGTCAAGGGCTATGGCACCATTGTGGCCCCCTTGACTGAGCTAACCTCTAAGAAATACCCTAGGAAAGTGATCTGGACAGAGGCTTGCCAAAAAGCCTTTGACTCTCTAAAGCAGGCCATGTGCACCGCTCCTGTGCTCAGGGCCCCTGACTTCTCCAAAGAGTTAATTGTCCAAACGGACGCCTCAGAGCATGGCATAGGGGCGGTACTTTCGCAACTCAATGAGGAGGGAAGGGACCAACCAGTAGCCTTCATCTCCAGGAGGCTGCTCCCCGAGAACAGCGGTGGAGTGTGATAGAGAGAGAAGCCTTTGCGGTGGTCTGGGCTGTGAAGAAGCTGAGGCCATACTTGTTTGGCTCCCACTTCCTGATTCAGACTGACCACCGGCCCCTCAGGTGGCTCATGCAAATGAGGGGCGAGAATCCCAAATTGTTGAGGTGGTCCATTTCTCTACAGGGGATGGACTTCAGGGTGGAACACAGACCCGGAGTAGACCACGCCAATGCTGACGGTCTCTCTAGGTTTTTCCGCCTTAGTGATGAGAACTCCCTAGAGGTTGGGTAGTTCTCCCCCCTTTCAGCTGGGGGGGACACGTGTTGGACCTGTCAGCCTTGGGGTGGTCTTCCCCAACCTTTTTGCCCTTTGCCTCCCATTTTTACCTCACCTTTTGTTGGACTTAGGACTCTGGGCGCCTCACCACTGCTAAACAGTGCTGAGGTGCAGGTGCTCTCCCCTAAAACTTAATGAGACTGGCATGTCTGCCACAAGCCACTGCTACAGCAGTAAGGCTTAATCCTCCATAGGCTAACATTGGGAACCTCCCCTTATGGGATAACTTCTGACAGGGACCAAATAAGTCTATCATGTTTGGTCTTGTTGGACTCGGGGCGGGGAACCCTTTCTAATGATATATAGGGTTTGGGCACCACTACGCTAGGGATCCCACTTTTATAAAGGGGACCTTTTCCTGCCTACACTTAGATTAGGCTCTGCAGACTCCCCCCTCCCCTCTGCATACTGATAGCCTGCCTGGGTTGGGAGGTGGGCGTGGTGATTCACACCTTCTTTCCTGGGATGAGCTGTGATGGGCTGTCCACTGTAGCCTTAACGGCCGGTCTCTCGTCACTTTGACAGCTAGGTCAGGGAAGGCAGGGATCATACCAGAACTCCCTGGACTCTTCCAGAAGCCCCTGCCCCCAGACCCTTCCAGAGACTTCCACCACTTTCTAGCCCTTAGACTAAAAAGATATATGAGGGAGGGTCCTGGCCTCACATTCTTGTTACACTGCTGGACCTGGAAGAATCCCTGCTGGAGTGAGGACTGCTGCGCAAGAGGATTGCCACTGGGAAGGAGGCTGACTGCTCCAAGGAACTGCTGCCCCACAACCTGCTGAGCTGCCCTACTGTCTGCTGATCCTGCCCTGCATGGGAGACTGCAACATCACCACCAGAGTGTCTCCACAACATCCCAAAGGAACTACTTTTCTTTGAACAGCATTTTAAAGAGTCTTCAACCTTTTAAAGATTGCCTTTTTGGGACTGCACCCTTTTTAAGCTAAAGGAAACTACCTGTCCTTCGACCACAGCGTTTTAAAGACTGCCCTTTGGAACAGCAACAACACTCTCAAGATTTGCCCTGCAACGCTGTGCCTGCCCTCAGCACTGCTTGCCCCGTGATCCTCCAAGGGCCCTGTGATTGCCTCTGCTTCTGGCGCAAGCCCACTGAAACTGGCCCTGAGGTCACCGCCACTGGGACCGGAGCGTGCTGTGTAGCGCTGAGAAGCGAAGCGCTGTGTGGCAGGAGGCTCCGTCGTTGCCCAGGACTTGGAGGCACTGTTAAGCGCTGTGCTAAAGGAGCGCTGTGTGGCTGTGACCCCCACCCGTGCAGTGCCTGCTGAGCCCAAGGCCCCAGGGGGAGAGGAGCCTCGCACCTGCGTCCGCAACCACCACCCCAGGTAACGCCTCAGTGCAACCAGGCTGCTGCGAAGGGGCGGGGTGCGGGTTGGCGGGGTACCTGGAGTGTGAGCTTTGTGCTTGGCTGGGAACCGTCCTTCACTGACCGGCCTACGGGGGCATAATTACTTGGTAATTGACACTGGGGCATTTTTTAGCATTACCAGCAGCGCCTGGGCAGCCACACTTCCTACGCTGGGAGCATCATTTCTATGAGAGGTACACTTATTACGCTACAAGGGAACTTTGGCCTAAGAACCTTCCCACAGTGAATTTTGACCATAAGAACCTACCTCAAGGGAACTTTTACCATCCAAGGACACTGTGACAAAGACATTACCAGCAGGAGCCCTTGGCACACATGGGCTTTTGGTGATTTGATCAGGCCTGGGAACTGGATTCATTCTTATTGATTATTGATCTTGCTGGGAAACTGGAATCCTTTTTATTATTGATCAGGCCTGGGAACTGGATTAATTCTTATTGATTATTGATCTTGCTTGGAAACAAGAATCCTTTTTATTATTGATCTTGCCTGGAGCTGGATTTACCTGCTTTTGGTTCTCGCATAATTTTTAGATAAAGAAATTCTTACTCTTATACAAAACTGGTGTGGTGTTCCTTTTGTGAGTGTTTTTACTGCTCATCGCTGTTGTGTGTTGCACAAATACTTTACACATTGCCTCTGAAGTTACGCCTTTGCTGCTCTGCGCCAAGCTACCAGGTCGGAAGCGGTGGTCCCTACTTGGACTAGGGTGCATACCCCTGCCAACTAGAGACCCCCGTTCTAACAGTAGACAATTCATGTGGACTAGGAGGTTGCAACTGTTAGGGAGTAAAATCTTATTTTCTATAATCTATGATAAATACTATATTGTTTGCTTACAGTAATGGCTAGAATTAACAAGGATAATATGTGTGTTATTGATGTTTTATTGTGTAAATAAACATGACTTTTGTGGCCCCAAAAAACAAAGAGAACAGCTTCTAATCATGCCTTGTCATTGATTCGGTTGAGTTGGAGGGGGTGGGATCCATACTTGTGGTGCTCCATGGCCTATGAAATTGATGTAAGAGCAGTGGGTAATAGTAGTCATGTATTCTATTTGTTATAAAACAGCCATCACCCCTAAGAGACTGCAGAACACCGAGATAGCCTCCATTTGACAAGAGAAGATTTGTGACTAGAAGCCAATGATCTTGTGTGCCTTCTCCCATCTCAGTATCTTCTTTCCCTCTCTTTGCCAACACTATTGAGCACGATCTTGGATGTGTTCAGTACTGTAGATGGCTTTGGAGTCTGGTGGGTTCCACATTGTTCCCCAGCAACATGTGGCTCTACAGGTATGAAAGGTAATTTGAATCTGACACATATAAGTCATTAAAAAAAAATCAAAAGATGAAGGGCCCAATTTAGATTTTGCATGTGGATGGTGTAATCTCCGTTGACCTGGCAGAGGACTTTGAGTCCACCAGACGGAGACTACTCTGCCTGCCAAGCTTATAAGTGACCATTATTTATTTTACTTTGGCAGGAACCGCCATCACGGCGGTTTTGGTCAATGCATTTTCCTGTTTGGTCCAGGGCTTGATCAGTGGGATGGAGCTCTGTACCAAACAGGTTCCTTTTTTGAATATTCAAAAAGAAAATCTTGAAATAACATTTTCTTTTTGAAAATAATACATACAATACTCTCATTGTATTGTATTGTATTGTATTGTATTTATTTCTTATACCGCGCAACTGCCACCCTACGGGCAGTAAACTACTTCCGTCTTCCCCTCATTGAATTGGAGGGAATTTATTTTCAGCCATCTAGAGACCTTACTCATGCAATTCTGGAAGGTCTCCATGTTTACTGCCTGCTTTCCTTCTAAGGAGAACACCAATTGGGTATCGTCGGCATAGTTTATTAAATCGATCCCATATGATTTTATCATAGGGATCAAGGGCTGCAGATATAAATTAAAAAGAATCGGGCTAATCGAAGAACCTTGCGGTACTCCATGACAGACCAAAGACTTTGGAGAAGTAAAGGGGGCTAGGGTCACGGCCTGCTGTCTACCCATCAGGTAGGATTGTAGCCACTTTAAAGCTTTGCCTTTATACTTTCACGGCCAATTTCTCCAGCCTGCTTAACAGAACTGTATGGCTAACCGTGTCGAATGCGGCCGACATATCCAACAGCACAAGTACTGAGGAGTTGCCACTGTCGGCTCATTGCCATGGGAGTCCACGCCCATGGCAAGGGGAACATTTAACAGTTTTCACTGACCCTTATTGCTATAGTTTTTCTGGCGGTGAGGAGCATTGAAAGCTGACCTGTCATTCACCCATCTAAGGGGCCGATTATGATGGCGGACAGAGTAGGAGGGACCGTCGCAGGGGCTGCGGCGGTCCCTCCGTGCAGATTAGGATGTGACCGCCAGGGTGGCGGTCACATCCTCAATCTTTAGCATTGCGGCTGGTGCAGCTTCAAGCTGCACCCACCGCAATGTTAAAAATACATGCACGGCATTTGCGTGCACAAAGCAGCAGGCACCGCGCGGTGCCTGCCGCTTTGTCCACGCAAATGCAGGGGGGTATCATAGGTACCCCCCATGTGCACCCCCCACTCCCCCTTCACACAGGGGGCCCGCAACGGGCCACCGAAGTGAAGCTCCGTATGCTTTTCCACGGTGGAAAAGCCGCCGTGGAAAAGCATACTTTGTACTCCATCCTAATATGGATGGCGGTGTCTGATAGACACCGCCAGCCATGTTAATGCTTTTCCGCCGCGGTCGAAAGGCGACCGCGGCGGAAAAGCGGAGGACAGATTGTAAGACGCACCAGCCATCCTAATTTTGCGGTGGGTCTTTCAAGCCTCCGCGGCGGATTTCCCGCATCCTCCGGGCCGGCGGTGGCTTCCGCCGGCCCGGTGGATGTGGGAAATCCGCCATCGTAATAGGCCCCTAAATTAGGTGGGCAGAATGACAGGTTAGCCTCCGATGGCCCTTACTCTGCAGGGTTGTTGGAGTCGATAACCACGGCAGAGACGGATTAGTGTTTTCTGTGATTACCCCTAATGTCTGCCCGCATTCCAGTTCAGCATTCTTGGTGATAAGGACACTCTGTCGCCGTTGTAATGGAGTATCCTTACCACCAAGAATAAAATCGGCCCCATAATCAGTAAAACAGAACTAGGGTTAGACTAAAACTACGGATTTTTCATTTGGCACCTAAAGTTTTGTACAATTTGGCCAAGCATTATTTGACCTAATTTTACGCCTGCCATTATTTTTCACATTGATCCAACGTCTTTTTCTTTTCCTCAGACAAATGTTAAATTGTAACCTCTATTAATATTGAGTTTTATTTGGGTTTATTAAGCATTAAACATATATCAAAAGTGAGGGCGTTGCATTTCACTTGATGAATGCACACTTAACAGTTAGAGGGGATGTGATAAAGTATTGGGTTGAACTTGTGTGTTAATGTACAAATGCTTACACTATTGTGCTTTTCTAACAGAATTTCCCACACTTCATACCTATATTATGTCACTATTGATGACCTGTGAATGTGATCACTGCAGTGATGTTGGCCAGTGGGCTCATCTAGTGCCCTGCTTCACTACTGAGAGACTGATGGGGTATGGCCTAAGGTCACAGAATCACTGCAATGCTAAGAGTTGGGGCAGATCCCAAGGGTTGCACTCACTGCTATAGGCCCTCAGCTATTGGTACTAACATTCCAACAGAGGTGTCATGGAGCTGGCTGAAAGGAAATAGAACGTGCTGTCTCTTGTCCACCAGAGAACCTAATAGAAGCTGTTCCTCCATGTTGAAGCCCTATGCACGCAAAGCCACCAACACTGCCTCACAGACTTGCGAAAAAAGAGCAGCAGCTTCTGCTGGCTGGTTCCATCCATCCACCTGCCTCTCCCATGATGAAGTGCAGGCTGACCCCTGAGCAACTACCTTCTGCTCATCCCATGTGCACCAACACACTCACCTTTCATATCGGAAGGCAAGGAAGTCCTTCGGTCCCCATTGCCTCTGCCCGGGCCCATATGTTCTACCACAGCCACTGCCTCGTCCCCATGCCCACACCTGATCCCACATCCCCTGCCTCTGCAAATGGATGATCCAAAGCTTCCAATCTTTGGATCATTGCACATGTTCCTGCTGACATTGCTGGTGCCCTGGGGAGTTGTGCCAGCTACTGATTTCGTAGCTATAGCCTAAGCACCAGGTTCACATCTGCTCCCATAGCCTCATCTTCTGCCATGGAGAGGCACGGGGAATATCAAAGTGTAAAGATGGGTGATGTAGACTAGGCTACGAGAGTAGAGGCCAATGGGGGCACTGGATGGCTGTCCAAGGCTTCTGGTGACTCTCTCACAGTACAGAACGGGTGGCACTCAGTGCCAAGGGTGTAATAAAAGCTGATGAGTCTAACTGGGGTGAAACTGATTCTGGGTTGCTAGTGTTCTAGGTCAGGGAGGACCTGGCCTGGCACCCCTGGGCTTTTCCCACTAGAGCAGGGTCAAGACTGATCTGTATATGTCTCAGTCCAAACTGAGGGTCTTATTTATGAAAAGTGTTGCATCGCTGGGCAAAAGCAGCGGCACAATACTTTTCATAGCGCCATCCTTGCGACACCATGGATGCGAAGTATTTACACTACGGTGCTCTATGTTGCACGGATTGACCAGATGCAACAGGTATCCAGACGTATGTGGTGGCGCAATAATAACACATTGCTGGAGTGTGTCAGTAAACTGATGCAACTCCAGCAATGGTATCATCACACATGGGCGAGTCCCATGTAAAAGGCCCTGCGTCACTCCTTACGCCTGCTTGAAGCAGGCGTACGGATTGTGACACAGTCAAGTCGTAGGAATGGTGCAGGGAAATCTGTGCAGGGGAAAAACTGAAAAATCAAAATGCAAAGCACTTGAGCGTCAATGGCAAAAAGACTTCGCCCCTGACACAAAAAAGATCTACCATGAAGCCAGGAATCTATATCACTCTGCCTGCGCAAAAGCACGAGCCTCATTCGTTTCTAAGACTATCACTGAAGCAACAAATAAGCCGAAAACTTTGTTTAATATAGTCAAAGAACTAGCAGGTGCAAAAACCACAGCCCCGGCTCCCCCATTGAACACTCAACAATGCCAAGATCTAGCTTGTTTCTTTACTGATAAAATTGAAAAAATCATCAGGGAAATTAACATCAACAAAAATGAACCACCCGCTTTTCCCGACCTGGAACATACTCCCGCCTGTGAAAACACCCTGGAAGCCTGGCCCCCCATCTCGGTTGATACACTGAAAACCATTCTCAAGAGCATCAAGTCCGGCTCCCCCAGGGATCCGATTCCGATTAAAATAATTAAACAACTGGACGATTGCTCCTTGGAAATCATCGTAGATACGCTTAACTCCTCGTTTGAACTTTCTACAGTTCCGACCCTCTGGAAACATGCCATGATAACGCCACTGCTAAAAAAGCCCACAGCAAATCCGGAAAATCCAGCCAACTACAGACCCATATCCTTGCTCCCTGCCTTCTCTAAATGCTTGGAGAGACACATCCACTCGGCCCTATCCATCTTTGCCGAAGAAAACTCACTTTTACACCCCTCACAATCGGGTTTTCGGGCTGGTTTCTCGACAGAAACCACCCTTCTAGGAGTTACTGAGCACATCCGGAACCTCCTCGATAAAGGTCAGACGGTCGCGCTCGTACTTGTAGATCTGAGCGCGGCCTTCGACACCATATCCCACGAAACCCTCATCAAGGCGTTACATAGAAATGGTGTCCACGTAAAAGCGCTTGACTGGATCCGATCCTTCCTGGCGGAACGGACCTTCCAAATTACATCCTCACTGGCCTGCTCCGACACCGCCAAGGCCCCCCACGGCGTGCCACAGGGATCTATACTGAGTCCCCTGTTCTTTAATGTTTACCTTCGACCCCTAGCTGACTTAGCCGAAAAATCTGGACTTACCCTCATGACCTATGCCGACGATTCCCAAATTATTTTCTCCCTATCCGAATCCTGTCCGACATCCCCTTCTCTCCTCAAATCAAGGCTGCAAAATATCCTTAACTGGATGACAAGAAACCAATTAAAGCTCAATGGAGACAAGACAGAGATTCTTCTCCTAGGAAAACGTCAAGATCTTTGGAATCCTTCACACTGGCCAAACCAGATGGGCAATTTTCCTACCCCAGTGACTCAAGTTCGTAATCTAGGAGTAATTTTGGATAGCTCCCTCTCATGAGCCAGCAGGCCAACAAAGTTGTTGGCCTTTGCCTTACCATCATCAAATGGCTGAGGAAAATTATTTGGATGTTGCCCTCTTCCACTCAAAAGACCGTAGTCAATGCCCTCATTACATCTCGGCTTGACTACGGCAACATTCTGTACCTTGGCTCAAATAAGGCGGTAGTCAGTCGACTACAACTTGTCCAGAACGCTGCAGTTCGACTACTGCACAGAATCCCAAAAAATTCTGGAGTCTCGAGCAACCATCGCAAACTCCACTGGCTCAGGATTGAAAGCAGAATCCATTTCAAAGCCCTGAACTACATGTTCAGAATCAAGGCAGGTACTGCTCCCAAATACCTCCTAGCTCTGGCTCACCCCTATACTCCCAAGCGTAATCTTCGCTCGCAATCTGCTGCCAACTTTTGCGTACCAAGATTTAAACTGGCAAAAATGGGAGGCAGATCCTTCGCCCACCTTGGACCATCCCTCTGGAACACACTCCCTCCCTTCATTCGAAAGGAGGAAAATCATGTCAAGTTTAGAAAGCACGTTAAGACCTGGCTATTCGAACAATAACTTGAATAGCCAGTAATTTCTCTTGACATCCTTATGCTGTGTCTCGGCGCCGGGAAACCCTTTCTGGGTAGCTGTAGCGCCTTACAAATGGAAAAAATAAATAAATAAATAAATCTCAGAGATTTCACTGCGCCACTTCTGCGAGGCTTTATTTACGTGGGAACGCCCACCCTGCATACATTATACCAGATGCAGGTATAATGTAGCGCAGGTCTTTACAAAGTGAGGCAGCTGCCTAAATGTGCCACTTTGTAAATAGGGCGCAGTGAGGCGCATTGTTTACGCCGCTGCAGAGTCACAAATAAGTGACGCAACAGCAGCGTAAGTCCTCATATATTAGGGCATGGGTTGGCATGGTGTGCAAAATAACAATGGACTGGGAAGCGCCCCAAGTAATTACCAGTGGCTGAGATTAATTCAAGTATCCCATTCATTACTTTTTTGTATACTTAGATAACAGCTGCTGCGGCATCAGTCTTAACACCTGTAGTTTGGGGCTGTGATCTCGTCATTGGCCTAGCTGTCTGTGCTGGCCTCACAGTGTCACACATGCTTCCATAGCCACCAACTGGGGAGACATGGGGATAGTGAAAGTGGAGTGGGTGAGGCAACACGAGTGAATAGCAGAGGCCATTTGTGACAGAGCATGGTTGCACAAGGCACTCAGCGGCTCTGTGATGTTCATACAGGATAGGTGGCACTCTCAGGCTGCTACATATATGTCTGAGGTGCGCCTATTGTTTGGGGCGCGGTAGTGGTGTCTTTATCCTAACCACCTACATTGGCATCTCTGTGAGTGCCTCTCCTAGTAGCTCTACAGAGCCCTCAGTCTTTGGACCTCATTAAAAGTTGCACTGTAATGCCAATGAGGCTAGTAAAGACGAGTTTTTTTTGCCCTTTTACCAGGGTCTCAGAGGCGTGTCTACCACTGAAACATGCACACGTGTCTATAAAGAAAACCTTTAACAGACTCCTTGACCCATTCCACAAACCTGATCCTCCCACGCCATTCCCATCAGAAATAAAACCTGCAGAGAGCTAAACATTTATTCTGGACACAAGGCTCTCTACATCTCCTTCAACACTTTCTAAGCCTATGAAGAGACCAGCCCCCTGCAAGTGGCTGTCAGTGTGATTATAGCTAAGTGCTGACTGACTTGCCTTTGATGCACTTAGCAGTTATCCTAACATTATCGGAAGCAAGATAACATTGCTTTAAGGGTTACATATCCACTCACTTATCCGGGACACTTTAATCTCTTATCAGCCAGCTTTAAAGTGAAAGGTGATGGATAACTTATTTTGCTCCGTCTTAAAGTGCAGCCCTTAACGCCTTTCTTCATTGTAGTAAATCGATTGTAGATAGGAAGGAGAGAGAAAACAAATCAACGCACTTCCTGATATGACGAACAATGGCGGGCGCAAAGCCCCACGGACTTTTTCCATGTTGGTTTGTGCGCGTGCTGTGTACCTTTTCGGTAACAAACGTTCTCGAAACTGCCTCAGCAAGTGTCAGTTCGGAAGACATGCAATGCGATTATGCGACCAGCTACAATCCAAAACAAGCATTTGCCATGCCAGAGGTCTCACATTCTTTAAAGGTGGAGCGATTGGGGTTGTCAATGGCAATGTGTTTTACCTATGTGCTTTGGTTTGGAGTGCAGTGGATGTCTGAACAGAGACGCAGCTGCAAGAGAGAATGGGAAATTACCACTGGGAATAGAGACACAGCTGCAACACTGCCTAGAAGACTTAGGGGCAGATTTACAAGCCTATTGCGACACTTTTATGCCGCCGTTGCGTCGCGACGGCGGCGTAAACCATGCACCACGTTGCGACTTATTTACAACGTGACGCATCTAGGCAGATGCGTCACGTTGTAAAGCCCTGCGCCACATGAAACCTGCGTCAGCTTTCATGTGGGCGTTCTGTCACAGGGTGGGCGTTCCCTCGCAGGAAAGCCCCGTAAAACTGAAGCAGTGAAATCTACAAGATTTCACTGAGTCAGTTTTACGATGCTGCTGCGTCAAATCCTTAATAGTAGTGAGGCATCATGTTGATTAAGGGCAGCCCCTGTGCATTGCAAGAGTTGCGTCGCTCTTGCGAAGCGACTCCAGCAATGCGCCGCCCGTGCGCCTCAAGATGCGTAAAGCATCTGCCCCTCCTTGCGCCATGGTGCGCCGCATTGTAAATGCGATGCATCTATGGTGGCGCAAGGGGGGGATTGCATCACGCATCTGCCCCTCCTTGTACCATGGTGCGCCGCATTGTAAATGCGATGCATCTATGGTGGCGCAGGGGGGGGGGGATTACGTGACGCATCTGTTCTGGCGCAACCCTGCTGATTTGCAGAGATGCGCCAGAAGACGTAAATATGCCCCTTAGAATGAAGGAGTTACTGACAGGGCCGGAGAAGCAGCTGCAGCACTGTTTAGAGGACTTAGAATGAGGAACTACAACTGGGCCAAAGAAGCAGTGCAGTCTATAGGACTAAGATTTAGGAATTACCTCTGTGACCAGAGAAGCAGCTGCAGCACTGTTTAGAGAACTAAGAACGAGGAATTATCACTGGGAACAAAGAAGCAACTGCAGCACTGTTTAGAGGACTAAGAATGAGGAATTACCACTGGGACCAGAGAAGCAGCTGCAGCACTGTCCCGAGGACTGAGAATGAGGAATTACCACTGGGAATAGAGACACAGCTGTAGCACTGGCTAGAGGATTTAGAATGAGGAATTACCACTTGGAACAGAGACACAGCTGCAGCACTGGCTAGAGGATTTAGTATGATGAATTACCACTGGGAACAGAAACACAGCTGCAGCATTGCCTAGAGGATTGAGAATGAGGAATTACAACTGGGATTAGAGACACTGCTGCAGCATTGGCTGGAGGATTTAGAATGGAGGAGTAACTGACGGGACCAGAGAAGCAGCTCGCTGCACAGTCTAGGGTTCTTAGAATGAGGAATTACCAAATGTACCAGTTTGAAGTAAAAAGGTTAGATATTTGGTACACATATTTGTAAAACACTATAGCGTGAGTGTAGCCTTTGGACAACTTTTAGCAAAGTGAAAACTTGTCGCTGACGCACACCTTTTGTCTGAAGCAGGCGCCAGGATGGAAGCCAGAGATGGCCTAAGAAAGAAGAATACTTGCCTTCTTTGTTTTGCAACGGACCTGCATGAATATACGAGGCATTACATTAGCATGCCAGTAAAGATTGTTATCGCAGTTACGAGCTGTATTTGTGTTTTTGTAAGGCACGAAGCCATAAAGTTAATTACATAGTGCGACATTACATAACCTTTTCCACAATTATTTGTAGTCTGTAATACCTACAACCACAGACAACAAAACAAGATTTTAAAAAGGCACACATCCTCCCAAAGAAACGTAATTTTGGGGATAAATAACTTTTTCAACATGAAGTGCGCGTTCCATGAAGCATGTGGCGTACCTAACATTTTTAAATTTGGAGGTATAGAGTCAGTAAGGCTGATTTTTTTTTTAATTTAGCAGTCCAATGCAAAGCAATGAAATGCCATTGTATTCTGCTAACAATCCCCAAACTGTGGTTTGTAAGAAAAAAAAGATAATTCCGTCTGTGGTTTGTAAGAAAAAAAAGATAATTCCTTCTGGCAGCTGTAATAACACCTCTGCATCGAATTTCTTCTTCCTTCTTCGGGATGAACAGTCCAAAAGCAAAACATGTGTAGCCTATGCATGCAGCATAAATCAGGGCAAAAATACTATGGGGCAGATTTACAAGCCCCTTGAGCCTCATTTACGCCGCCATTGCGTCACTTTTTTGATGCAGCGGCGGCGCAAATCCTGCGCCATGGTGCAGGGTACTAACAACGTGACGCATCTGGGAGCTGCGTCACATTGTAAAGCCCTGCGCCAGAAGGATGCGTTCCTGCACAGGGGGGGCGTTCTGGCACAGGAACGTCTCCTAAAAGTGGCTGAGTGAAATCTACAAGATTTCACTCAGTCATTTTTAGGCCCATGCTGCGTCAAAACCCTGCGCCTGCCTGAAGCAGGCGTAAGGATTGACGCAGCTTTAACTAGATAGGGCCCTCAGAGCATTGCTGGAACTGCGTCGTGCTTGCGACGCAACTCCAGCAATGCGCCACTTTTACGGCACAGATGCGTCACGCATCTGTGCCATATTTGCCCCATGGTGCGCCGCATTAAATGCGGCGCATCCATGATGGCGGAGCTGGGGCGCATAATAACTGGCCCATCCCTGCTGATATGCAGGGATGCGCCAGTTATTGTAAATATGCCCCTATGTACTTTGTAAAAAAGAAAACGTGTGTGAATTTGAGAAGTGATTTCTAAGGTTGTGTGTGTCTGTGTGTTTTTGTTTGAAGCATTCTACACTCTCATTTAGTGGGCGTTGATAATAGAATTGTGAGACTTACGATATGGGCCCAAAATCCTGGCTCTTTTTCAGCGGTTGTAAACCGTGTGCCGCACTGAGTGTAATATGTTCATTTCGATTTGATGCAAAAAAAAGCATTGTTTTCAATATTGAAGCGTCTACGCGATTGACATCTTAAACTTTGGTGCGATAGAGCCAGTCTAGGGAGAGAACAGTGGCTCAGCTTCCTAATCCAATCAGTTCACTTTGAGTTCTTTTTTTCTGCAAAGAGATCCTACATTTGTTTTTTGTTTAAAATAAAGTTGTACATTTTGCCTTCAGACCTCAACTCCACTTCACCTCTGTACTGTTTTTGTTTTGCTGATGCTCCCAAACGTGTTAAATTTGAAAACTATGCATGCCACATGAAGAATAATACGTGAAGAATTCCTTCTATTTTTCACTGTCGAAAACGTGTGTCTTTAATTTGTGAAGTGGTTTTTGCTTTTCACATACAAGTGTGTGGGTGCTTATTGTTGCCAACATGCAGAATTAAATTGAAAAAGGTACACAGTGTCCCAAGGTGACCGCACTAATGAAGTTGAAGTGCTGCACCTGGAAAGCAAGTTCGACGCTAATCAAATCGAGCAAACCTTGTTCAGTTGTGGGAAGTGCTTAAAACACACAGTCAACCAAAAAAACCCAGATGAAAACAAAAGAAAGGGGCGCATCCTCCCAATGCGACCGCAATGATGGATTAAAATGAAGTGTGGCTACCGTGAAGTTTGTGCAGAGAATAGTGTGAAGTGCTTGTTCTCAATTTCAAACGCAATAAACAGTTGGATTGCCCAAGGAGGCATTTAGAAAGAAAACCAACAATTCACGACCTAGGATGTGGTGTAACATGTAGAGCGGCCGACTTTGGAACTGGTAAACTTGGTTCGAGTCTAGTGTTAGTTCTCCTGTGCCTACTAAAAAAACAAACCAATGCAAAATGGAGCAAGCATTGGCATAGCCAATAGGTCTCGCCTTTGGGACCTTATAAGTATTTAGTTATACAGCCCAATATCTTTACTGCAACAACATTAACTGTTGCATGGCTAAACACTTATAAGGTTCCAAAGGCAAGACCTATTGCCTATGCCAATGCTTGTCTTTGTATTCTGTGAAATTTAGCTGTGGTTTATGAAAAAAGCTACAAGTCCCAGATTGCAAATTAAAAGAACTGGACTGATGAGTTAGTTATGCCTTTACCTAGAAAATATTGCATGGCTGTCAGAAAGACACTCGATCATGTCAGACTCGTAGACAATAACTGTATTGTATTGTATTGTATGTTGCTCTTATATAGCGCAAACTGCCACCCTACGGGTATCCCGGCGCTTTTAGAATACCTAATCAGATGGAAACGGCAGATAGCAGGACTGAGTATGGGGCATAGGAGTCTCAGATTTGAGCAAATAGCCAGGTCTTCAGACTCTTTCTGAAACATATCAGAGAGTCGGCTTGCCTGATGTTCTGGGGCAGCTCATTCCACAGCCGGGATGCTACTGTGCAAAAAGCCCTGCCTCCCATCCTGGATTTCTTGAATCTGGTAGTTGTTGCCAGGCTCACACTGGAGGAGCGAAGGAGCCTATTGGGCTTATACCATGTAAATCTTTCCTGCATTGATAGGGGGCGCATACTGCGCAGTGCTCTGTATACAATACACATTGATTTAAATGTAACACTGTCCCTTATCGGCAGTCAATGGAGATCTCTCAAAGCCATTGTGGTGGAGGAACTGCGTGTTCTGTTGAGTGCCAGCTTAGCACCTAAAGACTGGACTCTTTGCAGCCCCTGCAAGATGTATGAAGGGGCACCTAAATATAGGGAGTTACAGTAATCCAGTCTACACAAGATTATGCTCCTTACCACCAGGGGTCTAGCCTCATTGGGTAGGAGAGGGAGAATCTGTCTAAGTGCTTTTAGCAGGGCCAAGCATACGCTGATTGTTTTGTTAGTTTGCGATACCATTTGAAGATTTTCATCAAACAGTACTCCCAAATTACGCACTGTTTTAACTGGGACACAAAGATCGGTCCCCGGGGAAAACCTGAGCTCACACGGTAATTGCTGATTCAATTTAGCCGTCGAGCAGTAGACTACCTCCGTTTTCCCCTCGTTAAATTGCAGAGAGTTTGTATTGAGCCAGCCGGAGACCCAACGCATGCATTCCTGAAAGGTGTCCATAGACACCGCATGTTTCCCTTCAAGGGAAAACACCAATTGGGTCTCGTCGGCATAATTGATCAAGTCGATCCCATAGGATTTTATGATAGGGATCAGGGGCCGCAGGTGTTTATTAAAAAGGATAGGGCTGATCGACGAACCCTGTGGCACTCCGTGATGAACCAGGGACTTGGGGGAAGCATACGGAGTCATGGTCACTACCTGTTGTCTATCTGACAGATACGATTGTAGCCATTTCAGAGCTTTGCCTTTCACAGCCAGTTTCTCCAGTCTGCATTACAGGACTGCGTGGCTTACCGTGTCGAATGCGGCCGACATATCCAATAGCACTAGCACTGATGAATTACCATTGTCGGCTTGCATTCGCAGTGTATCCAGCATGGTTGCCAGCGTAGTTTCTGTCCCATGGCCTGGGCGGAACCCAAATTGATCCCTGTCCAGTAAGCGGTTATCGTCAAGATAACTCGACAAAGACTTGCTAACAGCCTTTTCCAGAATTTTTATAGGGTAGGGCAGGAAAGATATAGGCCTAAAGTGGGCTGGATTTGTTGGATCCAGCGAGGGTTTCTTGAGTAGTGGAGTTACCACTGCCTGCTTCCATACCTCCGGCACTACTCCTTCCTCCAGGGACTGGTAGCAGATCAATCGCATCCAGGGAAATATCTCTGATCCATACTCCTTCCAGATCTTATGAGGAAGGGGTTCTAACGGGGAACCAGAGGACACACTAAGAGCGAGGCTATTAAAAAGCTCTTCTGTGAGAGGTTGAAAACTCTCAATGGATGATA
Organism: Lissotriton helveticus; assembly: GCF_964261635.1. Taxonomy (NCBI): domain Eukaryota; kingdom Metazoa; phylum Chordata; class Amphibia; order Caudata; family Salamandridae; genus Lissotriton; species Lissotriton helveticus. The sequence continues at coordinate 1,854,346,047 of NC_136065.1, forward strand.
CCGCCCGTGGTTCCTCCTCTGCAGTCTGGAGTAGTGCGTCCTGACTGCTGACCTTACCCTGGACAAGCCCCCCCAACAATTTTGGCAATCCTTTCTTCAAAGAAGATGGCGATTTCATCGCAAAGTTTTTGTGTTGCGACCACCCTATTGCTAGTACAGGCCAGGTTGGAAAGGTCTCTTATGATATTAAAGAGAGTTTTTGTGCTGTTCGGTGATTGAAGTATGGAGGTGGCATAAAAAAGAGCTTTTGATTTGGCAATGGCCCCTTTATATTTAGCCTGCACTAGCTTCAACAGTCTCTTATCAGACTCTAGATAGAATCTTCGCCACTTCCTTTCTGCTTGTCTGCACTGATTACGTAATAATTTCAGCTCCTCACTAAACCAGGGGGCTGAAGGTTTCCTTCTGTTCTTTATCTTTTTCAAGGGGACAAGTCTATCAAGGGTATCAGTGATATAATTACAATAGGTTTGATAATTCTGGCCCACCGAATCACCTGGCTCAAAAAGTGTCTGGTTGGTGAAGATTGGGTCTGTTTTATCTTTTGGTAATTTAGACCAGTCCCTTCCCTTTCGGTAGGTTGCTGGGCAGGTATTTTTATTCACATAGGTAGATATAGTAATCTCAAAGTGAATCAGGGAATGGTCAGTCTAACATTGGGGTAGTATGCCAATCACCTCTATCTCAGTCTGGTTTGCGGACAAAAGGTCCAGCACATGTCCTCCTGAGTGGGTTGATTCTAGTATCAGCTGATCAAGGCCGCAGTTCTCACATATGTGTTTTGGTCCTTCAGGTGACTCCCTAGGGTCCCATTGTCCCATAGGTTAAAATCTCCTAGAAGCAGCAGTCTGGAGTGAGTCAGGGCAAGGGCGGCGATAGTGTCAAACAATACCTGGTACTGAGTATCTAGACCTGGAGGCCTGTAACAGATCATACCTGTTAGTGTCCTTCCTTTAGTTTCTAGCAGGGTAAAGCCCAGCAGTTCTATCCCTACGACCTCATCAATCTGTAGGGGGCAAAGTTCCACCTCTCCTTGAATACAACCCCAACCCCCCCCCCCTCTTCCCAGGGCCTCGGGTTTATGAAACATCTTATAACCTCCAGGGCAGACAAAACCCAGCTAAACAGAGGAATCAGGACTGGTCCAGGTCTCTGTTATAAAGAGAACATCCAGGTCCATGTCTTCCAACAAGCCCGACAACTCCTGATGGTATTTAACCAGGGATCTACTGTTGACCAGGCCACACATTAAGATAGCGGAGGTCTGTGACGGATCTTTTTGAGGCCCACCCCTAACCTTCTTCCCTATACTCAATAGGACCTCCTTAGAGTAGTTTATTCTGGCAGTTATCAGACCGGCAGCATTCTTGGCGCTAGGCGCGGCCGGCGCTAGTGCTAATGTTATGAAAAAAGATTGCCGGCACACTTTCAACTGCAGCTTTTGAGGCAAACAACCATCCCTTCACAGTATGTAAAGCCTGGATTCGCCACCGGGTAGTTTTCTTTGCCATAGTAGGCACAGCCCACATTTCACCTGTGCCTGAAACAGTGTAGTATAACGCCTTAACCGCAGCGGTTTTTCTGCCGCGGTGCGGGCGTCCTAAAGGGTGGGTGGGCTCCGTCGGCCATTGGCCCACGGCAGCACTAGCCAGGTAGTGCTCCCGTCGGCCAATGGCCGACGGCAGCATGAACGGATTAATGGGCCTGCCTGCCCGTCTGTAACTAAACTCTGCATGCTCCTTTCACACCTGAAGAAAGTCTGCGGCCTGTGCATAGGGGCTTTGGCAGGGCATTTCTTGGAATGTGCCTGGAAGTCTTGAGTGACGTAAGAGGTGTACTATGAACTTCCTGGACCTGTGTATGCTTCCCGGCCCATCAAAAAATAAACAAACAAGAAACACTACACGTGTGCAGATGCGGTCGGTAGTGGGAGTACCTGCCGGGCGGTGACGTCAGGAGGGGGAGGGGCAGGGTGGGGAGTAGTAAACTATGGATTACGAAGGTTTACAGGTAAGTAAACATATAAATAAATAAAATGAATTTTGTTGCGTGCACTGAATCCCCAAATGCGATGCAGTGCGCTCAACGAAATTCGTTTTATTTATTTATATGTTTACTTACCTGTAAACCTCCATAATCCATAGTTTACCACCCCCCCACTCTGCCCCTCCCCACGTCACCGCCCAGCAGGTACCACCACTACTGACAGCCGCTGCACGTGTGTCTACCTCATGTCTCTAAGAACCGACATGGACTGGTTTAGAGAGGGGCCTGAAGAGCAAGATGAAAGGGACGTATCAGGGATTGACTTAAAGCCAGACAGGCATTGTGCTGAGCCAGGTAAAAGCTTGTTTGAATTTATAAGTGCATATTACTCTGTATTGCAAGGAGGCCATGGAGGCAAAAAACCAACGATAAATAAACAGAAAGGACGTGGTGGGTGTGTATGCAAGCATGGAGGGTGGGGGGCATGTAGGAAATGGGGGCAGAAACACGAACAAGTGTTGGTTGAGAGACAATAAATTAAAAATGCATATTACTTGCAGCGTGTGGCGCAGAGACCTGAGCCTTTAAAAACAGGATCGCATACAAAACGACTCAAAATACTCGGAACTGAGGTGTTTGCGTGGCGCAGGTAGGTGGTGGGAGAGAAAAAGAGGAATTATACATAACTAAACGTGGGTTAGTGCGTATGCAAGCGTAGAGGGTGGAAGACTTATGGGGGCAGAACAGCGTACATCTTTTGTCCCAAAGGACGGGCATGGACTGGTTGGAGAAGGGGCTGGAAAAGCGAGATAAAAGGGTGGGGAAGCGAGATGAAGCAGCAATGGGGCATGTGAGGGATTGAGTTAAAGCCGGGCACTCCGCTGAGCCAGGGAAACTGTTGTTTCAGTTATAAATGCAGATTACTCGATGCGTATGGGACCCAGACCGGAGGTGTCTGCATGCTACAGGGAGGTCGAGGGAGACAAAAAAGCAACAATAAATACATTAAAAGGACAGAGTTGGATGTGTGTGGATGTGAGGAGGGTGGGGGGCTCATGGGGACAGGGGAAGAGTGAAAGGGGAGAGTAGATCACATGGCTTTCCTTGTGCTGTCATACAAAAATACACGCAGATGTAAATGCCTGAGCAGGTAATATATCTTGCACATAGTAAACACGCACAAACGGGTGCACACACTGCAGTTTATTTTAGAAGTAGAGCATGTTATGTCTCCAGGTGTCGAGCGCGTTGTGCAGTCCAGGTGCAGAAGTACAGACTTGGTTCATTTAAGGTCACAAGACGGTTTTGGACCTTAGTGGTAGAGACCGTTGTAAATTAGTTGTTCCGGCAGTCAGCAAGCCCAGGCTCTCACAAGCTGCAGCCAGAGACTTCCACCCTGCCTGGAGCTACAGATAGCTGGGACAACTCATAGAAAGGACATGTTTTCATCCAGGTGTCAGAAGACATCCGGTCTCGAGCCAATCTGCTTTCTATTCCAATGAATTACAGTAGCAGATTACTGCAAAAGGCAGGGCTATGTAGAGACAGCTGGTAGAAACATGCCGGGATTAAGACCCTGTGTAGAGACAGCTAAATAGAGAGGGGTAGCAGAAGACTTCTCTGCAAAATGAGACGTTTTTCTGAGAATGGGGTTAATATAGACAGGAGTCAATAAATACGCTTTCCTAGATACGAATGATAACACGTATGGGGTGCCTTTGGAGAGTGGGGTAAACTTAAACTTTTCTTGAAACATTGGGGCTACCTTTAGAAAGGGGAAAAGAGATTCTTCTCTGTAGGCAAGGTTAAGACTGTCGATAGAGATAGTACAGTAGTAGCGTCCCGCGAGTGGTGCGTGCGCGGCCAAGTGGCGGCAAAAGTGAAAGCAAACAAGCTGCAGCTGTTTTGAAGCACTTGTGCCTGTGCTGGCCTCCACCTTGCGGGAGCGAGCATCGGTGGCGCGAGAGACATATGTTTGAAATTAGCACGGGCGCCACTGCTCACTCCAGCATGGTGGATGCCAACACAAGCACGAGTGTGGGGAAAAGGAGCAGTCCAATTGCTAAAGGCCCTCCTAGAGCAGCGCATGCGCGCTACCTAGGCGAGACCTAAAAAAGAGTGCAACCAAACAGATAGAAATAGAAAAAGGGGCAATGATCTCAATGAGCACTTCTAAACTTTTTCCTGTTCTCCTAATATCATGTCATACAATTCGTAATGCTAGAGTCAGCCACTTTTGCAATGTAAAAATACGGAAACTCAGCTCCTCTGGGACTGCCGATCCGGACCGCTTCACCTATGAATATCTCAGGCTGCCACAAAGCACATGCACACAATGTCGCCGAGTCTTCCTTCACTCTGGGTGCACGATCACTGGGCACTCCACACACAGGTCTCAGGCTGCACGAAGATCATGCGCACAGCGTCGCTGAGACTCACTTTAGTCCGGTGCACACGATAACAAGGCAAATACTCACGAAGGTTTCCCGGTGAAAACGCACCAACACACAGCGTCCAAGAGACTCACTTGGATTCCAGTGCACACGGTCACTGGACAATCCTCACAAAGGGGTTCAAGCTGCACAAAGCACATGCACATCACGTTACTGATCCTTGCTTGGTGTCCAGGTGCCCTGGATCAGAGGCCAATCCTCCTGAAGGTCTCAGGCTGCACAAAGCACACGCACACAGTGTCACTGAGACTCACTTGGACTCCAGGCGCCTACGATCACCGGGCAGTTCTTACGAGGGTCTCAGGCTCCAACAAGCATTCACACACACTGCAGCTGAGACTCTCCTGGAAACTTTTGTGTTTCCAGACAGGGAGCCAGCTCACCTCAGGCCCTTGGGGATAAGTTACTTCAGGACACAACACACAGCAAAGTCCTTCAAGCAGGGGGACACAGCACACAGCAAAGTCCCTTTAGCTCATCCTTGGTTGAACCAGCAAACTGCAGGCCAGCCCCAGATCACCCAGCAATGGTCAGTCCTATCCTTCAGGCTATTCAGTTGTTTCTTCCTTGGCAAAGGTCCTCTTGACCACGAAGTAGCTCCAGTCTTGTTCACACTTGATCAAACCATTCTCCAAAGTTCAGGGGCTTCAGCTCGCATAGTTATACCCCTCAATGACTTTGAAGTTTTTGTGTTTCAGGGGGCACTGACCCCGGTTCAAATCAGTTCGGGGTGCCTCCCTGCCCGTGACACCTTTCTTCTCTTAATTTGGGGGGGTCTGCATTAACATTCACTCAGCAGGAGATGGGACAATTGTTTTATACCAGCAACCCAAGCCTCTTCACCTCTAGGGGCTTGTCCTCCCCCTACACTCCAGATGCAGGTCATCCTGTTACTGTCTCACCTCCTCCCCTGGATCAAGACAGAATGGGTTCTGCGTCTGGTGCCCTAGCACCTGATGCAGAACCCATTCCCTCCTCGGATCAGGGCCCCACTCTTGGCCGAGTTCCCCTCTCTCCCTCCGGCCATTTCACTCGAAATCATGAAATCTCTGAAGTCAGGGGCTCCCTCCGATCCATACCCAGCCTCTACCCTAGCCTCAATAGCTGTGACCATCAACCCAGTGGTAAATCAGATCTTAAACATGTCTCTGCTGCAGGGGCTGGTCTCTGCCAGTTGGAAGAAGGCGCTTGTACTCCCCCTCCTTAAAAAGCCAACTCTAGACCTGCAGATAGCCTTAAACTACAGACCTATTTCTCTTTTACCTTTTTTTCCAAAGCTCTGGAAAGGTACATCAACTTGGTCACCACCACTTTTGTTGAAACCAACCACATACTGCATCAGAGCCAATCCGGCTTCAGGCCTAACTTTAGTACAGAAACAGTGCTTCTGGAAATTTCAGAAACGATCAAAGGCGATCTTGACAGAGGCGGCAAAGCCGTTCTGATTTTGCTGGACATATTGGTGGCTTTTGATACCCTCCCCACGACCGTCTCCTGTTGAGGCTACAGGAGTCTGGTTTCGGTGGGACGGTACTAAAGTGGTTCACATAATTTCTGGCGGATCGCCAACAAACAGTTTGGGCTCCACCTTTTGTGGCCCTCATTTCCCCCTTAAAGGTGAGAGTCCCACAGGGCTCCATTCTCAGCCCCACGCTGTTTAATATTTACTTGTCTCCCTTAGCATACCTGGCCAAGACTTACGGAGCAAAAATAGTGTCATATGCGGAAGACACACTTTTGCTCTTTACCTGCGACAGGGACCAAGATTTCAATGGTAAACTGATCAATTCCTGTTTATCGGAGGTGTGTGCCTGGCTCCTACAGAAGCAATTGAAATGTAAATCCGAAAAATCTGAAATCATTTTCTTTGGTCTGCCCCCTAACAATCTGTGGCACAGCTGGTGGCCACAGGAGATGCATCCCCCCGCTAAATTCGGTCAGAGTAGTTTAAAACTTAGGGGTGAAAATGGATGACACCCTCAATATGAAAGCTCAGATCCAAGCGGTAACGGTCGTTTCGGCCTCCTAAGAATGCTGAAGTAGTTTCTACCTTTTCTTTCGGTCCCACATAGAAAAACAGTGGTCCAGGCCCTGATCTCTTGGACTGCCAGATTACTTACTTACACGCCTTCAGGTGGTCCAAAACGCCGCAGCCAGGGCGATACTTCTACTTGTCCCGAGAACACAGATGTCGCTACACCTTAAATCTCTCCATTGGCTCCTGATCCGCAAGAGGATCTTTTTCAAAGCCATTGTCCTGGCCTTCAAGGCACTTCATGGTATTGGAGCCCCTTATTTAAGGAAAAGAGTCAATTTCTATCCTCCTTGGCGCTCCCTACGATCCGCATCTTTGTCGCTGGCATGGATCCCTGTGTTTCGCCGATCTCGAATAGGAGGCTGACCCTATCAGGTTCAAGTCACCAAACTGTGGAACGGTATGCTGCCAAACTTAAGACAGATGCAAGATCTCTTCCCTTTCAGGAAGTCTTTGAAAACCTGGCTGTTTCAGCAGTAGCCTTTGCGCTGCCACTCTTCAGTTCAGCTGCCACACTAAACTAGCGCCGGGACACTCTCTCGAGTAGCTGCGAACTCTACAAATGCCCTGATAGCATAACATACCATAACAGGGCGCTAGCCCGCATGCCCCCCCCCTACTACTCTCGGACCTAACGGTTTTACTTCGCCTCTCTTCCCTCTCTAGGGCGTTTAATGGCCCTTGGCTCTTGGGACAGCTCCCGGGAATCAATGCGCTCACACCTTAATATGGGTTGACACAATCCTGGTAAATGATTACTGAGCTTGGGCTCCCTAGGGGTAAGGTTGAGAACCCCCTTCAAATCATTTGCCATGCTCACCAACACCCAGTCATCTAATGCACGCTTGTACTCATCCACACTTGGCACTGGCTGTATGCTGCCACCATTCAAAGTGGACTCTGCCTGCTTAACCTTAATGTCCAGTTCCGTCATGCTTAACTCATGAGCTAAGAGAATCTTTTTCTTTTCCAAGGCAAGAGCATTCCTACTCTCCTCTGCTCGCTTTTCACTTTCAATGAGCAGCTTCTTCTCCTCTGCCTGAGTTTTTTAGTTTCAACACCTCCAACTCATGGTCTCTGACCCTTTGGTTTTCCTCCAACTCCTCTGGTGAAAAACTCCTCCCTGAATGGCCACTACCAGCACCTGCTGCTGGTCCCTCCACTGGCAAATCCTGTGGACCAAATCCATTCCCTGGGTCATCCTCATCCACCTCAACATCACCCGCCTCCTGAGTCCCTTTGGCTTTTCACCAGGCCCTCAAGGCCACTTGCAGCTCCTCCTTCTTGGCGCTACAGTTAATGGGGCATCCCAAAGCCCTGCAGAATTGCCTCAATTGATCAACCTTGCAGGTAAGCAATGCCTCAATGTTGAACTCTAATTCTGCAACCTCACTGGCCCCTTGACTCCTCTGAGACATGATGTGTGGGTTAAAGATTGCTCAAAACAAAACGAACTAGAACCAACAAATCAAGAACACAATATGTGGTTGTGTTGTGGTCTGCGCTATTTATGATATACACCAATCACTGTGAGTCAATTTGCAAATACAAATTCAAATCCCACACTGCTGACCACCAAATGTTAGACCCGGGATCTCTTGTTGGCTGAGGTAGGTACCTTAGGCTAAGTAGGGACCTGCGTTCCAACGTCAGGGAAAGGAAGGTCGCCTTCTTAGATAGCCCCACTCACCCCCTCGGTAGCTTGGCACAAGCAGCCAGGCTTATCTTCAAGGCAAATGTGTAAAGTATTCGCAACCACGCTCACAATAATCCAATGATGACATCATAAATAGACTCCACACAAGTTTTATAAAATGCATACAAACTTTATGTAAAAAGGTAGATGATAAGACCACACAATATAAAACCAACATATGAGGTTGTGTAATATTTCTCCTGGCCGGTAGTTAGATCAGCCAGCCCTTGTAAGTTCTGGCGATGTCAATGAGCACTTTTAAACATTCTCCTGTACTCCTATTATCATGTCATACAGTTCATAATGCTGGATTTAGGCACTTTTGCAATGTAAAAATACTGTAATGCGTAACGTAGCATTCAGACAGTCTTCAATGAAAAGAATGCAATGTGTAACGCAACAAACAGGCACTTTGCAAGATAAAATAATGCAATGCGTAAGACAACCACCAGATACGTCGTTCTGCAAAAATAAGGCAATGCGTATACACTAATCAGGTAATTTGTTAGGCAGGAATAATGCAATGCACAATACGCTAATCAGGTAGTTCGGTATGCAGAAACAAGGCAATGCGTCATACGACAATCAGGTAGTTCGTTATGCAGATAAAATGCCATGTGTTATACACTAATAAGGTAGTTCGTTATGCAATGCGTAATACTCTAATCAGATACTCCGTTATGCAGAAATGATGCAATGTGTAATATGTGTTCTGCAGAAATGGAATAATACGTAGTTCACTCAGGCCCGAACACCAGGCCTTAGGCTGCCTCTCCACCTCTCCTTCTGACTTGCAGTCAGCCTCTCACAGTTGCCTCAACACAGGACGATGTTATCCCAAAGAGCAGCTTCACACTCCGGCCCTGTACCGCCACTCCTTTGGCAATACGGGCCCCGACACGAGCCGAAGCAGAGGCTCACGCTGCCAACACAAGAGAGAGGCCAAGAGCGTCTCCCTCCGAGCCCGCGCCCCGCCCCAGGAGTCGACACACCTTACCTGGGGGGCGCAAATTCACTCTCCTCTCTTCGTCCAGTGGCTAGGCCTACAATGCAGCTTTGTGAAATGGCAACGGTGGCTCGGGTTATGAAAATCTCAGGCTGCCATAAAGCACACGCACACAGCTTCGATGAGTCTTCCTTCACTCCGGGTGCACGATCACTGGGCACTCCACACGCAGGTCTCAGGCCTCACGAAGATCAGGCGCACAGCATTGCTGAGACTCACTTTACTCCGGTGCACATGATAACAAGGCAAATCCTCACAAAGGTCTCCCGGTGCACAATGCACCTCTACACAGCAGCGATAAGACTCACTTGGATTCCGGTGCACACGATAACAAGGCAAATCCTCAAGAAGGTCTCACTTTGCACAACGCACATGCACACCGCGTCAATGAGACTCACTTGGACTCCAGGCACCTCCGATCACAGGGCAGTTCTTACGAGGGTCTCAGGCTGCAACAAGCACGCACACACAGTGCTGCTAAGACTCTGCTGGAAACATTTGTGTTCCTTCGTTTCCAAACAGGGAGCCAGCTCGCCTCAGGCCCTTGGGGATACGTTACTTCAGGACACAGAACACAGCAAAGTCCTTCAAGCAAGGGGACACAGCACACAGCAAAGTCCCTTTAGCCTTTCCTTGGTTGAAAAAGCAAACTGCAGGCCAGCCCCAGATGAATGAATGAATGAAATTGAATGAATGAATGAATGAAATTAGACTTGTAGAGCGTGAAACTTAGCCGAAGGGCGTAAAAGGCGCTAGATGCAAACATCAAGAGACGGAGACGAAGAGAGGAAGAACATGCTTAAACAGAGGATCGACAAAAAAGCCAGGTCTTTAAGGCCTTGTGAAATAGTGGTAAAGAAACCAGAGTAGAAATTTCTACTGGGAGAGAATTCCACAATTTGGGCGCAGCAGTAAAGAAGGCTCTGCCGCCCCATTTAACCTTCTTAAATCTGGGAACAGTGAGCAAATTTTTGCCTGAAGACCCAAAGGATCTCGTGGGAGCATTATGCTGGACAGTCGACTTGATGCCCTCAGAGCCAGAGTCATAAAAGGCTTCGTCAGTAGGTATGGGCGGATTTTGCGGATTGGCAATCCGCAAACTTGCGTATTTACGGATTCGCAATCCGCAAAATTCGCGAACTCCCGCGAATTATTTTTTTAGTGTTCGCAAGGGTTTCTGCCAGTTCGCGAGGTTTGTCTACCAGTTCGCAACGGCCGCGACTATGTTGTTTCTACGTCTGGTTCATCATCACAGGTTTGCGAAGTTACCCTAGCGGTCGTACATGGGCGCGGCCATCTTGCTTGCGTGACGTAATTCCGTTTCCGGGCGCTATGTGTAATCTCGCAAAGTGTGTGGCTTGCTGGTACGCGGCCATCTTGTTTCTCATTCATTGCTATGGTTCTGGGCATGCTTTCTGTATCCTCTCTGAATCTCTGCCATCCTTTGCTTGTTTGAAGTTTTTTTGATCTATTTTACTTATTATCTATCCCTCTATTTTTATAGCTCTATATTTTTGTGTTTTCTGCTACTTTTTGTTAATTTTAAACTACTTTTTTAAACTCTTTTCTTTTCTTCTTCCCTATTCTATTTCTTCTTTATTATTTAGCTTCCTTTCTGCCCAGACCATGGTAAAGGGAGTCGGGAAGCAGCCCGCGAAGGGGAAGGGTCCCGCACCCTGTGCCCGGGTCCCGTGCGGGCGTTTGAGGGGGGAGAATGTCGCGCCCCGGGAGATCTTCAGCGCGGAGGAGGTGGCCGCACTAGTTTTTTATGTTCAGCGCCGCCTCCCCAGGACCATCATGGCAGGCGGCAAGATCGCTAGCGGTTACGGGATCCGGGAGCGCCGGAAGCGGTGGGAGAAGGTGTGCCGGTCCATGTACCAACAATCTCGGGTCCGGCGCACCTACAACCAAGTCACCCACCGTTGGACGGATATCCTGGACCGGGAACGCGATCTGCTGGACCTGCTCGGGCTTGGTGAGTAGTAGTAGCTATTTCTTTACTACTCTGTTTTCTCCTGCTCTGTGTGTTATTATCTTGCAAATTTTTGTTTTTTACCAAGAGCAATAATGCTGCTGATTACCTTGTAGGTAAATTATATTTCAAAATCTTCTGTGCATTTCAGGTGCACTGCTCTCCTTCTCAGTAGCGCTGCTACTATGCTTATTTGTTTTCGATTTTGTGTTCATTTCATTGACCTGTGAAATTATGCATGAGTGTAGTTTAAAGAACTGTGTAATGCTAGACACTAAGGGTCAGATATTTAATTACCGGCGCATCCCTGCAAAGTAGCAGGGATGCGCCAGTAATTGTGCGCCACGCCACCACCACCCATGGTGCACCGTATTTACAATGCGGCGCACCATGTGCCCAAAACGTCACCAAAGCTTTACACTTCTGTGCCGTAAAGGCGGCACATTGCTGGAGTTGCGTCGCAACGATGGTGGAGCTCCAGCACTGCTCTGGGGTGCTCTATCTCCCCAATGCTGTGTCAAGCCGTACGTCTGCTTCAAGCAGGCGCAGGGTTTGAGTCACGCATCATTGTCCTCAAAGTGACCGATTAAAATCTTGTAGATGTCACTCAGCCACTTTTAGGATGCGTTCCTGCGCAGGAACGCCCTCCCTTGCCCCGGAACGCCCCCTAATGGCGCAGGGCTTTACAACGTGATGCATCTCCCATATGCGTCACGTTGTTAATATACGCCGCACCATGGCGCCTCTTTTGTCCTGCCGCTGTGTCACAAAAGTCACGCAACAATGGAGCAAAAGAGCCGCAAGGGGCTTCTAAATCAGCCCCTACAGACTCAAGTCCAGTCCTTCCTTTGTACACATGGCGATAAGAAGAAATAGTGGTGGAGGATTGATAGTTTGAGTATTTTAATGACTGGTTAATGTAGTAGGAAACTTTTTAGTGTTGTCGCTGATCTGCAATCACGATGGACTTTGTCTGTCACTTTGCGTGCTGCTGACTGCTGCCTGCCAGTCCTAGGCGAACCTTTTTAGTAGTTTGTTTAGTGAGTTACATAAGAACTTTCCAAGTCGACGGTCCTCAAATCAAGCAATACTAATAACGTAGTAGACCACATGGGATCGGTCAATATATCCCGTGGAATAGTTGTCTATTTGCTATTTCGCCAAAATATTTTGTTATTGTTCTTTTGATATGTTTGATTTGGTTGACAACAATCAACCATGTTTTCGTGTCTTTCTTTCTTTCATGTTGTACATCAGCTCCCCCCAGGGGCAAGAGGACAGACGAGGAGGTGGTTGCTGCTGCTGCTGTAGAAGGCCAGGATCGGCCAGGCGAGGGCTCCTTTGCTGGCCCCAGTAAGTTTTCATTTTAATATAGAGTACCTATTTTTTCCTAGCGTTCCTCATTCGATTTTTTCTAAATCGTCTTTGATCTTCTTGTAGACTGTATCTAAATTCTTATCCTGCCTCGACTATGACTCCCTGTGGTATTACTAGATTATTCTTATTAGTCTGTCTATGTAGGTAACTAAGATTGCACATTTGGCAATTCCATTGGACTCCCATTCTAGTCAGCAATAGCTCTATGCACTAAGCCTTCCCTGGAAAAAGGAACATTTTTACTTTAGATTAGACAGTCACAAATTATTACATTGTTTTCTGTTTTTTTTCACATTTCTTTATTCCTAGACCAAATATTATATAGTAGTGAGTGGTTGATTCTAACAATCTTAAATGTACTTTGTAGGTGGAACATCAGGTGGCGGGGCCAGCGCGGAGGTGGTGGTACTGGATGAGGACACTTCTGGGGAGGAGGCGGTGCAAGTGCCGGACGACACCAATGTGCCTGTGAGGGTTCACACGGTGGTGGCGGGCAGAGGTAAGCTATATATTCCTTACTTATTGAGATTGAAGACTGCAGAGTGTGCTTTCTGCACGGGTGTATTATAAATCAACCAGGTAGTAGCCTCCTCTAAATGTACTTCGACTTAGCTGTGAAGTTTTTGGCGAGAAGAATCCCAATCAGATCTGAGATGAACTTGATGGATGGGATGAACGAAAAGCGAAAGAAGGGTGTAAGTAAGTGTGGAAGGACGAGAAATTTAATGATGACTGGCAAAGAAGAATGATATGTGTTTGCTTAGTCCCCGAGGTGGCTGGGAAGGAAAGAATATGGTATGGTGCATGGCTGGGTGAATGATGAAGCAAGGATGGGTAGAAGGAGAACAGCCTTGGTGGGTGAAACAGAAACTGTATGTGTGCATATACTTTGAATGGATGGATGCCTGGATCATGGTACTATCTGACTCTTAGATAGCATATGTGTATCTAGAGAGAGTAGATGGTCACTGGATGAACTAAGTGTTACTTTAAAGAGCATGTAACACCGCACCCGCACGTCCGTTCCAGTGTAGGAAAGGCAAGGAAAAGAAGTTGTAATTTTGTCCAAATACTACCATGAATAGTAGCAGTAGTTTGTATTGCAACTGCAAGCACCGCATATATCCGGTTATTACGGTGGACACTCCCTACCTCTCTTAATAATTTTAGTTTAGTAGTAGTACGTCATTCATGTGTGGGTGTATCACTGTTCACTCAATAAAAAGCAAAGCACCTAAAGTCATCCCATATGTAATCAAATACAACCCATGTGAAGTGATAGCTAATCAGATTATTTAGTTTCTTCTTTTTCCTTCTCTAGTACTCATTTGCATTGTAGGGTGAAAGTTAAATTAATTAAGCAGTAGCCCTTTTAACAGAGTATTCTCAGTGCCACCTGTAATAGAAGAATATGAGCTTCACCACCTGCATGTACTGTACCGGTACAGTAACGCAAGTCTGTCTCACTCATCATGGTGTGCGTCTGTTTTTCTCGGGTGCAAGTTCACTGCGCTGGCATTATGCCGGCTTGCAGAAGATAACGTACCAATTTTCCTAAACAAGAGAGAAGAAGAAGAATAAGACTGGTGTACTGTCATAGTCGACTGTAATGGAAGTCCATAGTGCTCGTAGAATTTGTTCCTTAAACTCCCACTAATGTTAGAGCAAGGATGAAGAAGTGGGAGGTTAGATAGATACTGGCCTCAATAGTTATGTTCTGTGCTTTCAAGTTGCTAGTTGTACTGTGACACAACTTTCTGCTCAATCATTTTGTGTTAATCTTAAGAGCATTGGTTACAGACTATGTATTTCTTTCTTTATATAGTTGCTCCTTCCAAATCCAACAAACCATCAAGGAAGGAGCAGGCTCGAATGGCCCGGCAACGGAGGCTGGATGCCACTGTCGCGGAATATCGGCCGCTGCTGGCCCTGGAGGAGGAGGACACGCAGTCTACTAGTACATCTACTGCGACAGCTGCATCCTCCTCCGGGCCCACACGGGCAGCCAGCCAGCGCAGTGCTCCAGCGGTACGGAGCCGGGCTACCAAAACCAACCGGCACCGCCGAGCAGCAAAGACATCAGCTGCCCCCCACAAGAGTTGCAAGGCACGCCAGCGCCGCTTATGCCTCAGAGTGTCCTACCTGGAGCAGGAGGTCTTAACTTATAAGAACTTGGTGGAGGGCCTCCGCTCCGACCATGCCACCCTCCGCAAGGAGTATGATGCCCTGGCCGCTACAGTGAACAGCATCCTGCCGTAGTGTCCCTTGCCCCTTTTTTAGAAACTTTTGGGGGGTGGGAATTGGGAGTTGGGTTCTTTTTGGGACTTTTGAAGGACAATCGTTGGGGTTAGGGAGGGTCTTGCGGGAGAATATTTTGTTAGGGCTACAGAAATATACTTTTTGAAACTTTATCTGAGCATACCTGTTTTTTACTGCTTTTGAGTCTGGTGGGTGGGGGTTTAACAGTAAGTTTGTTTTCCTGAAACTTAAGTCTGTGTCATTTTCTTCCTTTAAATGTCAATGGCTAAATGTTTTCAACACTAAGTGCCTCTCACAGAGTAAGTGATCCCCCCTTTCCCACCATGGATTTTCTTCAAATCACTTGCAACCAAAATTACACATTCCCACGAGTGCTCTAAGACCCCAGAACTCAGTTGCAAAAATCAAGAACACCCCGAAACACATGCAATCCTGCTGCTAGGGCTAACCCTAACAAACCCTAAGTTACAAAAAGTGCCAAAAACTTTTTCCTCATGGATGTTGTCCAAACCAGTTTTATCCGGTATTAGACCTTCCCAGCAATGACCCCAGAGCCATCAACCCAGGCGAAAACAAGTAGAAGACCCCCAAACAGCCAAAAAGCAAAAGTACAAAAATGTGGACTTTGTCACTTTCCTGAAAATTTGCAAAATCACTCAGTGCGCGCTCTGCAGCTAGGCCCTAACTCCCCTCTGCCTCCATGGATTTCCTTCAAACCTCTTGCTATCAAAACTATCCATACCCAGCGTTGCTCCCAGACCCCAAAACCCACCCACAAACACCAGGAAGCCCCCCAAACAGGCCCCCGAAAACGCTACATTGAGCGAAATGTCAGAAAATGCAAAAACTTTTTCCTCATGGATGTTGTCCAAACCAGTTTTATCCGGTATTAGACCTTCCCAGCAATGGCCCCAGAGCCGTCAACCCAGGCGAAAACAAGTAGAAGACCCCCAAACAGCCAAAAAGCAAAAGTACAAAAATGTGGACTTTGTCACTTTCCTGAAAATTTCCAAAATCACTCAGTGCGCGTTCTGCAGCTAGGCCCTAACTCCCCTCTGCCTCCATGGATTCCCTTCAAACCTCTTGCAATGAAAAGTATCCATACCCAGCGTTGCTCCCAGACCCCGAAACCCACCCACAAACACCAGGAAGCCCCCCAAACAGGTCCCCGAAAACGCTACATGGAGCGAAATGTCAGAAAATGCAAAAACTTTTTCCTCATGGATGTTGCCCAAACCAGTTTTATCCGGTATTAGACCTTCCCAGCAATGGCCCCAGAGCCGTCAACCCAGGCGAAAACAAATAGAAGACCCCCAAACAGCCAAAAAGCAAAAATACAGGTGATTAAAGTTTTAATTATATTAACTGTGCAAAACAAAGAAAGACAGAAACACAGGAATAAAAGTGAATAAGTACGAAAAAGAAAGTTCTTGATTCATTGGCTCATTTTCAGGGCTCGGTGTCAGGGAAGAAGAGTTCGTCCTCATACTCTGCGAATTCAGGCAGGAGTAGGTCAGTGTCACCTAACACAGAAGAAATTTCCTCATCTAAGTTGCTGTCCTGCTCGTCTTCTTCCGTCGTGTGATCTGGTACTTTGTAATCTGGTGGTATGAGGTGCTCATTCATCTTGATCATTGTTAACCTCTCCACATTTTTGGGCGAGAGGCGGGTCCGTTTGCAAGTTACAATGCCACCAGCAGCACTGAAAACACGTTCAGAAGACACGCTTGCGAGTGGGCAAGACAAGTAATTTATAGCCAGGTTGGTGATCTCTGGCCACAATTCTTTTTTCCCATGCCAGTATGCCAATGGGTCAGCATTAACATAGACCTCTGTTGAGTCATTCAGATAGTCCTGCACCATCGACTCAAGGTTCTCCACGGTTCCTCCACTTTGCTTACTTTTTGCTCGGACCTTTTGAGAACCAAACCCAAGCTCAGCTAGCCAATCCTCTTCACTATCATCACCCGATATTTCTGTTGTGTCTGGTGCAGATCATCCGGTGTCTTTAACTGCTGAGAAGTCACTTCTGCCACAGCCACAGGTGCAGAAGTGGAGTCTTTTGACTGGGGATGGCCTGCTGATGCTGATGTACTGCCTTTTCCTTCAATTTTCTGCCGTTCTCTTTCAAACCTCATGGCTGACAAGGCTAGCCAATGTTTGTACTTTGTAACATCTTCATCACCAAAAGGAAATAATGCACTGCCTGCCAGCGCCTTTTTGTAGCGTGGATGCAGAATAGTAGCACAAATGTAATGCTGTTCTGAGTGGATCTTTTGAAGACGTTCATCGCCAAGTAGGCGCTCTAATAATTTCTCCGCCAAAACAAAAGCTTCTTGCTTTTCTTCATCTTTTTGAAACTTAGAAGACACCGCCTTCAGTTTGTGCTCCAGCATGCGCAACAATTGGATAGCTTTTCCCAAATTACAGTCCTCCCTGCTGACTGCACGCGTGAAGACCTCAAAAGGACGAAGCATGTCTGTCAGGCTTTTAACTAGCTCCCATTGCTCCGCATGTAACCTCAGGTCCTTCACAGCTGTACCCAGTGTAAGGAAATACTGATCGAGTACCGTAAACTGCTCATACAGACGCTCAAGCATGTAGAAGGTTGAGTTCCAACGTGTTGGCACCTCCTGGATGAGTGCTTTCACTGGCATTCGACGTTCATGTAGCAGGCGCCTCAGATGCTTCCGGGCCTTAAAAGAATGGCTGAAATGGTTGCACATTTTTCGGCAGGTGACCACTAACTCGCATGCTGGACTGTCTTTATCCAAGAATTTTTTTACCACCAGGTTTATACAGTGCGCTAAACACGGCACTCTGAAATAGTTACCCAGATCCATGGCCTTAACTACATTGGCGCCATTATCCGTGGAAACATAACCAATCTCGCGTTTTTTTGGGGACAGCCAGTGAAAGACCTTTGTGTTAAACTCATTCAAAATGTTTTCTGCTGTATGACGTTTCTCCAAGCCAAACATGGCTAGTGTTGCATGTTCCCGAGCAGCTTTAAAAACTTGGTCCAGGTCAACACCTGCGTTTAGCTTTGCTTTAACCCCTGAAAAAGAGACCCAGTGTGCAGTGATGCACATGTAATCAGTGCCTGCGCCACTGGTCCACATGTCTGTTGTCAGATGTATAGTGTGAACAGCACTCTTCTGCAAAGCTGCCTAAATCACCTCCAGCACATCTTGATGTAGTGCTGGAACCGCAACTCTGGCAAAATAGTACCGGCTAGGAACCTTCCATTTAGGACAGAGCGCTGCCACTAATTCTAGAAAACCAACACCTTCTACAAAAGAAAAAGGGAGAAGATCCAGCTCTAGCATTTTAGCCAGCTTAGTGTTATACAGACGCCCCGTTGGGTGGTTGCGTTCATATGGCGCGTCTGAAAACAACATGGTTTTAATGTTGCCCTGGACCATTTTACGGGATGATGATGATGACTTCTTCGACCCAGTTATGCTTGCTGATGAACTTTTTCGCCTTGGTGTCTCACTCTGTCCCACACTCTTAGTGTGGCTCACAGGGGGTGTGCTGACAGGGGTACTGGGTGTAAATGAAGTGTGTGACGCTTCTTCCTCCTCGTCATCATCAGATGGAACATCAACGTTTGCTCGACTTGCAATTCGGGCTTCCTTGATCTCCTGTAGGTGCGCAAACCATTGGACAGTGTGCTGTCTCTCAAGATGACCTCTCTGGCCTCCAGTCCCATAGTTGGTACCAAGCTTACCACGACTAACTGCAAGCTTACAAATGCTACAAATGGCTCGGTTTTCCTTTTTTGGGCAAATACTAAAGAAGTCCCAAACTGCGGACTTGAAATGTCTGGGGGGGCCGGAGGAGGCGATACTGCTGGTGGTCATGCTGCTAATGCCAGATGAAGTGGAGGATGCGTATTGATGAACTTTACTACGTTGTGCACTTTGCCCACCACTAATTGAGGTCGAGGTGGATGGAGGTCCCTTCTGGCGAGGAAGAAATATGGAAGCGGTAGGTGGTGGTGTACTAGTTAACTTCAATGATTGTGGTGTTCCCATTGCCTCCTCGTCGACTTCATCATCACGCTCAGCAGCTTGTCGGGCTAGGGTCAAAATTTCTGTTTGCTGCATGCCCGCTGGGGCTTCAGTGACGTTAGTGATGACTGCGTCGTCGTCGTGAGAGTCTTCAGCAGCTGGAGTATACGCCACTTCTTGTTGAGCGTCATCACACTCCATAACTATGAGAGTTTCGACGACCTTCCTTTTACGCTTAGCTACCTTTGTCAGATCATGGTGTGCCTCAGCCTCACTCTCAGACGGCAGTGGTGCTGGTTCCAAGTAAGATCCATATCATCAGAAGGAGGAGGGCTTGAAGAAGATGTAGACACCACCACCCTTGATCTTTTCCTTGCTCGGGATGTGGAAGACAATGAATGATCATCAGGAGGAGTGGCTTCCTCGAATGATACCTCGGCTTGATTGTCGATTTCCAGATGTGCCCCTACTTCTGGAGGAACAACTACTGTGGGCACTTGTTGTGCCCCTCCATGCACCTCTGCTTGCTCCTCTCCTTGCGCCGCCTCTCCTTCCACATGTACTTGGGCTTGTACTTGCACATGTGGTTGTTGTTGCGGCTGTGGTTGTTCAACACTCGTCAGATGAGTTACAACAACCTGTGTTGATTGAGGGACATTGCTGCTACTTTCTTGCGATGAGCCAACATCACTGGTCGATGGTGATTGAACAAGTAGACTGGCTGCCTCTGCAGCACTCAAGGGCTTGGACTTAAGTTGGCGTGGGGGTGGCGGCACTGAGCCCAATGGAGCGGGGGTGCTGCTCCCAGCTTGGACCCCAGCAGATCCCGCTGCTGCTGCAGGCGTACTTTTTTTTTTATTCCCAAAAAATGTGGCGGGCGGCACACCAGTTTGCTTGGTAACTTGCTTCTTCTGCTCCTTTCTGGCATCTTTCTTGCTAGAGGAGCTACGGGGAACTTTTTTTGGGGCCATCTTCTTCACATGTCACTCAGAACAGCAGGCCGCAGTTGCACAAGCTGCAGAGTTGTCTGTGGCCACACGTGACGTTGTGCTGCACACACCGCAGCAGGACTTCTTCCTGGCACTGGTGGTTCTCTTGTGCACCTAAAAGCAATGGAAGACAGAGGAACATCAGTTATACACCCCAAAGAATCGACAAAAACCACAAAATTCAGCACAATCCCAGCCCACCCATGCCCTCAATGATGTTTAAATTCAAGAAGACACCCCACAGAAAGACTAGGCCCATGCACCACTCACTACCCCTGGGCATAATGGATGAAAGCTATGCAAAATGGGTGCACCCCAAGCACATGTTGCCTGTACAAGCACTCAAAATGGCCACCACCACCCACATGGCCAGTCCACATCAACAGTACACCCCAAAAAAAACAAAAAACAAACAAAAATCACCACAATCCAATGCCATCCAGGATGTTTACATTAAAGAGACCCCACAGACAGCCTCAGTCCATGCACCACTCACTACCCCTGGGCAAAAGGTCACAACAGCAGCCCCCAAAAAATCGACAAAAACCACAAAATTCAGCACAATCCCGGCCCACCCATGCCCTCAATGATGTTTAAATTCAAGAAGACGCCCCACAGAAAGACTAGGCCCATGCACCACTCACTACCCCTGCGCATAATGGATGAAAGTTATGCAAAATGGGTGCACCCCAAGCACATGTTGCCTGTACCAGCACTCAAGATGGCCACCACCCACATGGCCAGTCCACCCCAAAAAAAACGAAAAACACACAAAAATCACCACAATCCAATGCCATCCAGGATGTTTACATTAAAGAGAGTGAGAGCCCACAGGCAGACTCAGTCCATGCACCACTCACTACCCCTGGGCAAAAGGCCCCACCAGCAGCCCCATAAAATCGACAAAAACCACAAAATTCAGCACAATCCCAGCCCACCCATGGCCTCAATGATGTTTAAATTCAAGAAGACACCCCACAGAAAGACTAGGCCCATGCACCACTCACTACCCCTGGGCATAATGGATGACAGCTAGGCAAAATGGGTGAAGGCCTCAGACACTGCCTCTCTTCAAAATGGCCCCTTGCACCCCAAGCACATGTGGAGGGCCTGCCTGTACCAGCACTCAAAATGGCCACCACCCACATGGCCAGTCCCCATCAACAGTAGACCCCAAAAAAAACGAAAAACACACAAAAATCACCACAATCCAATGCCATCCAGGATGTTTACATTAAAGAGACCCCACAGGCAGACTCAGTCCATGCACAACTCACTACCCCTGGGCAAAAGGTCACAACAGCAGCCCCCAAAAAATCGACAAAAAACACAAAATTCAGCACAATCCCAGCCCATCCATGGCCTCAATGATGTTTAAATTCAACAAAACAGTTGTATCATGCACCCATAACTAACCCTGGTCCTACTGGATACTGTGGCTACCCACAATATATTTTATTTAATGTTCTGAAAAAGTTCCAAAATTGTAGTTGCAGCAACTGTAATGCCCCAAACAAACTTACTTGTGAAAGTTGATTTCTAATCCAAAAGTGATCCAAAGAAAGTCAAAAAGGCCTTAAATCCAAATATCCAGCAGCATCCACAAAGAGTAATCCTTCCAGGTCAAGGTCCAAATGAAAGTGACCAGCACATGAAGAAAGCACTGGGAGGAGCCTGCTGGACAGGAACAGGAAGTTGGAGACTGTGGGGCACTTCCTTCCAAAATGGACTCCTTGCTAAAAAAAGTGCAGGCAAATGTCAACCTGAGGAGTGATTCTGATAAAAATCATCATTTTCTGAAGGTTTATGCTGTTTGCTGGTGGATTTCTTGTGCAGAATTGCAAAATCTGTATTTCGCGAGTGCGAGATTGTTGCTGCCGTCGCACCTACGTGTTCGCAATTGCGAACTCTCGCGATGCGTGCTGTGCAAGGTGGCAAGGCGCGATGACGTAATCGCGGTCGACAAACTCCCGCGGGATCCCGCAGCAAGATCCAAAATGGCGCAGCACTCGCAAAATATCGAGAAAAACAACTCTGCAAACGCTGAATGGCGGTAAATGAACGCCGCTCGCCGCAAAATTGTATCACCAAGAAAAAAAATCCGCCACGTGCGAATTTACGGATTTTCGGCAAATTTGCTAGAGTTCGCGGATTGCAAATTTGTCGAAAATCCGCAAATTCCGCGAGCAGAACGGATTTTACGCCCATGCCTATTCGTCAGTCAAACATAAGATTTTGAACATGATCCTACGGTCCATCGGGAGCCAGTTCAGAAGCTTAATCGAGGTTGTGACTGAATGATGTCTAGGAAGGTTCAATACCAGCCTGGCCGCTGCATTCTGCATCATCAAGGGTCAGTCCTATCATTTAGTCTATTCAGTTGTTTCTTCCTTGACCACGAAGTAGCTCCAGTCTTGTTCGCACATGATCAAGCCATTCTCCAAATTTCAGGGGCTTTAGCTCGCATAGTTATACTCCTCAATAGTTTTGAGGCTGTTGTGTTTCAGGGGGCACTGGCCCCTGTTCAAACTAGTTCTGGGTGCCTCCCTGCCAGTGACACCTTTCTTCTTTGATTAGTGGGGGTCTGGATTCTCAATCACTCAGCAGGAGTTGGAGCAATTGTTTTATTGCAGCAACCCAGGCCTCTTTACCTGTAGGGGCTTCTCCTCCCCCTACACTCCAGATGCAGGTCAGCCTATTGCTATCTCACCTCCTCCCCTGGAGCAAGACATTCCCCAGATCCTATCCCTTTCAAATCCAGACAGTCAATCTACAGCCAGGCAGAGACACACTGAAATGTTAGAGCACAAAAACTCAGCCACCCCTAAAAGAGTGGCTTCCGAAAGATGTGTTATTACATTACATTGTGAGTTCAGGCATACTAAACTTCACCTTTCCATCTTAAGCCTTCGGGAAGATAGGCTGGAAAACATATTACACATCCTTCCCATTCTATCCTATGGGCAAGATGGCCTTTCAACAGTGAAAAATGAAATAGAGATTATTTCACTGTAAGGACATGACACACACCTTAGTACATGTCCTACCTTCCACATGCACACGACCTACCCAGGGGGTACCCTGGACCTACCATAGGGGTGTCTGATGTGCATAGAAAGGGAAGGGTAAAGGTCTGGCAAGAGAGTGCACTTGACAGAACTGGGCAGTTTAACAAACTGCGCGCAGGCCCTGCAATGGCAGACCTGAGTTCCCTTTTTAAGGCTACGTGTATGGGTGGCGCAAAAAATGCTGCAGGCCCACTAGAAGCCGTTGCATTACCAGCCCTGGCAAACATAGTGCCCTTTACTAGGGACTTTTACTGGTAAGGCAAACATACCAATCATGGGCAACCAATTACCATTACACTCCATAAATAATAAATAATAATTAATGAGTTTCTAGAGCGCCTGGGTATACTAGCTAGTATGTCCCCACGCTGCAACTAGTCACCCATCATGATCAGGTATCATAAGATGCACCAGACAACACAAAGGCACTATATGTGGAAGAACAAGGTTTTTAATTTGTTTTCGGAAAGTCCTCTCCGATGGTTCAGACCTGAGTGACTGATGAAGGTCGTTCCAGTGTTTATCAGCCAGCCATCTGAAAAATCTTCCCCCCATTCTCGCTCTTTAATTTGCTGGTAGTTTTACCCTTCCTGTCCCCACAGATCTCATAGCCCTGGTAGGGATATAAGGGGTCAATAGATTGTGCAGGTAGCTAGGACCCTTTCCATGCAGGATGCAGTGGCTAATGCATAGTGTTTTGAACACAATTCTTTTCTTTACCGGGAGCCAGTGTAGGGTTGCGAGGGCGTTCTTGGATGGAGCATCCCATTTGCCGCAAGATATAGCGCATTCCCGTAGTCCTGGCGAGATGTTACCAGTGCATGGACCAGAGTTTTTCTGCCGGCTGCGGGGAGCACATCTAGCATCTTCCGAAGGCCCTTCATTATTCCGAAACCATTTCTGGCAACAATCCTGGTGTGATGGTCAAAGGAGAGTTTTGGGTCCAGCCACATACCCAAGTTCTTAACCTGGTCCTTAGGGGAGGGGGTGGAACCCAGGGACTGAGGCCACCACATTGAGAACCATATGGACGGAGCCCTGCCAACTATCAGAACCTTCATGTTGTTTCCATTCAATTTAGGCAATTGCTTGGCATCCAGACATCTAGCTCCTGTAAGCAAGTGTAAAAGTTGATGGCTGCCTTATCATGGGATTGCGATAGGGAAACCTCTAGTTGCGTGTCATTCACTAATGTCGTATTTCACAATTACCACTAGTTGCGTGTCATACACTAATGTCGCATTTCGCAATTAGGTCAGCTAAGGGGGCCATATATAAATTAAAAATGGTGGGACTAAGGATAGACCCCTGGGGCACTCCTTGAGTCAGCCTAATGCGTTTCAAGTAGAACGGACTCTGAGACACTTGAAAACTCCGATCTTGTAAGAAGGACCTCATCCAGGTTTTAGGTTTTTAAGGTCTTTATTTCGATATCAAAATCATAAAAGACAATATTTAAAACACATTTCATTATAATAACATTTTCCTTTTAGAAATAGCAACACCGTTATCATAAAAAGTTATTAAACATACAGAAATACAAAGACAAACCTGAACATAGCATAATAAAAAATGTAAACAAACAAAAATATACAGGAAACATACCTCATACTATATACAGTTTTTTTCCTGAATTTAGTTAGAAGAAGTATGGTTAAGCCTTTATGAGAGGATTAAAAGGCCCTGATGAAGGTTTTGTCTGCTTCTTGCCCTGATGGCCCAAGCCCACCCTAGGAATTTGGCAGTACTCACCACAATCGTCTCTGAGGTATTGGTTTTTAAAACCCGAATAGCCTCCGAAGACCTTCTAAAAGGGAGGTGCTGAAACAGGGGTTTTAACCATTTTGTTCGAGGCACAGAGTAGATCGGGCAGGCAAACAGAAAATGACCCTCAGTTTCTTTATGACTTGTGCACCAACTACAAAATTCAGTTACTCCATTAACCCATTTTTTTGTAAAGGAATTCAATGGCAGTGATCCTACCCGAAACTGATGGTAAAGTTTCTTGTCCAGCGGTTTGGTGATGATGTCCCAGTAGGTCTCACGGGAGGGATCCAACTTAATGGTCAGAAACCTTCCCGTAAGACCAACAGAGCTGGAGGCCGTTATTAACAATAAACGGACCGAGGCCCAGTACAATGCCTTGAATTCCTGTTTGGATGGAAAAACGTTGGTACTTGGAGATGTCCACAGATGTTCTAGTCCCATTTCAATCAGAATGGTTTTTACAGTTTTAAACCAAGGGATTCTCCCAGATCCCCCGATTGACCTAACTTCGGCCAATTCCTTAGCAAAAAGGGTAAGGTCGGGGGATGTCCATATACGCCTCCAGAGGGCCACCAGTCTAAATCTTGCCATCTCATTGATTGGGTTGCATCCCATATCCAAACATAGGGGTATAGAAGGTGATGATTGGGGTAGCCCAATCAAGCTCCTTAAGAACTTGCACTGGGTTCTGAATAGGCTGGAGAGATCAGTGTATCCCCAGAGATCAGCACCATATAAAATTGCGGTGTTGATCTTAGTGTCGTAGATTTTTAACGCTGGGCTAACCCGTTTAGTAATTGATCTCCTTTGCTCACCCAGAAGGCAACCATGAGTCGGGCAAGTTTAAGCTGTTGGGCACCAACCTGATCTTTCCATCCCAAGCGGCGGTCCAAAGTGACCCCCAAGTACGTCATGGTTTCAACTTGTTCCAAGTTGACTCCACTCAAACATACGGAGCTCCGGACGAGATGCCTCCTATTAAGAACCATGAACTTGGTTTTACCAACGTTTACCTTAAGGTTGTTAATGGCACAGAACTCCTCAAAGCGGTCCAGCGCCCGCTGGAGACCACTCCGAGTTTTTGAGAGGAGTAGGGTGTCGTCGGCAAAGATAAGCATTGGAAACCTAGTCCCTGCCAACAAAGGGGCGTCAGTGGGGGTGTCTGCAAAGAATTTTACCACTTGATCAATGAATAGCAAGAAGAGTGTTGGGGCCAGGACACAACCCTGACGAACACCACGGGTCACGGGGAAGGATTTTGACACTTGTCCCGGGCTTCCCCACCTCACCCTTGCGTAATTGTCCTCGTGCATTTTAACTATCAGATCAAGTAGTTCCCTAGGTAGACCCAAGTCCCTCAGGACGCACCACAGTTTATCCCTCGGCACAAGATCGAAAGCAGACTTCAGATCAATAAATGCGGCAAAGATGATACCACCGCCGAGCAGGACCACCTTCCAGTAGATTAGACAAAATCTGAACACCTGATCGATGGTGCTCGTTCCAGATCTGAAGCCTGCTTGCATGGGAGATAAAATATCCTCTAGTTCAATCCAGCCTTGAACTCTACTCAAAACCATGCGTGCAATAATTTTTTGGAGGGAGTCGATAAGGCTAATCGGGCGGTAATTGCCCGGATTAGACCTATCGCCTTTTTTGTGGATTGGGAGTATCTCCGCACCCTTCCACGACCTAGGGATTCTTGCCCCTTTAGTTATTGCATTAGCGATCTTTGTTATGTAGGGCACCCAGAGAGCGGGGTTGGCTTTAAACAGATCAACAGGGATTAAGTCCATCTCTGGTGCTTTTCCCCGCTGGGTCAGACCAAGTGCTAGCTCTACCTCAGTTTCCGAGAAGATAAGTTTCTCCCCTCGAATGGATGGAAGAGGTACCTCGTCCAATTTAAAGGGAGGTTCAGATGTTTCAGCACTAAATTGAGCCGAATAATGGGTCACCCAAACTTCAGGGGATACATGGTTTGTAGGGGTGCGTGAGTCAGCGTCCTTGCCCCATTTCACTAAATTCCAGAACTTGAGCTGGTTATTTGAGGTGGAGGCATCCAGAAGATCGGACCAATACATATCCTCCCACTTCCGTTTGGCTTCCCACTGAGCTTTCTTATATTGCACCCTGGCTGCCTTAACCGCACACATGTTCCGGGACTTAACCACTTTAACAAGATGTCTATGGGCCTCCCTGCACTTTTTGTTATACCATTTCTGACGTGTTGCATTCTGTTTAACAATACCCTTCTGACCTGGTAAAGAAAGAAGGAGTTTGAGCTCATTAAAACAGCGCTCATGAAGGTCAATAACAATGTTTATAGAACCACCCCCCTGCAATTCCTCGCGCGTGATTTCATTAGACATATTAGAAACCACGATCTCAACGCTCTCCTGGAAGGTCTCATCCCCCGCTAGCCTGGACCATTTTAACCTCCTACGATCATTGGTCAGAAGAACCTCCCCTGTCCGGGAGGTATCAGGTTCTTTTAGTCTCTTCATACCTGGCAACCTTAATTTAAGTGCCAGGGGGGTTATGGTCGCTTTCTGCGCGGGGTACCACTTCCATATCTACCAGCAGTGGCCAGTATTCCAGCTTTAACAAAAAGTAATCAATCCGGCTTTTCCTTAATCCGTTGTCAAAGGTGTAATTTGCACCCAAATCCGATCTTGACCGACCATTTATTGCCCTTAGCCCCCAGGTAAGACACAGAGCCATCCAGTTCAACGCGTCCTCAGTAGCTTTAACAGTTTTATTTAACATCAAGTCTGGGATGTTCCAAGCTGCATCTTCTGCAGAGCCCCAGCTGTCTCCGGCTACATATAGCGGCTCAAAGAAGCAATTTAGATCACCTGCCAGGAGGATAAAGTCTTCTCTGGCCTGTCCTACGAGAAGGTGGTCCAATACGTCCAACACAACAGGGCAGCGACCCCCTGGGAGCCCTCGTGCATATACATTAATAACAATCAGGTCCCGATGGCCATCTTTGCTCAATTTGATTACCAGGAGGTCCGGGTTGTCTACAAGTATCTCAGATGGGTGGTATCCAGATGACTGCTTCACCCAAGTCAGCAGACCCGCTGAGGCTCGCCCTTTACCACCCCTTATAGCTGGTTTGAAAAAATTTACATAACCTACTCTATGAACTGGGTCAGGTGCCCAAGTTTCCTGTAGCAGGATGATATCAAATTTGTCCACAAACTCCAACCAATCTTCTGAATTCATGCTTCCCCTGACCCCTGCAACATTCCAGGACACTATGGTAAATGTTTCCGATAAGGGAACTACTATGGGGATCGTTAGTACTGGTGCAGCGGGGGACGGTAGTATACATCCCCTTAGCCCAGCTGTGTTACAGGAAACCGCCTTGGGCGAACCCACTAGATCTCTGAATGGTGTTACCTCTGATAAGCCTGCATCTTCAACCCTGTTCTCAATGAGGCCAATTACTGCTTTTGGAACAGATTGTGAACCTTCCAAGGGTGTAACACTAACAACATATGTTTCAAGTGGAATAGAGACGGTGAGCCTAGTTGCAGGACTTGGAACAGGACGTGCTCCTTCAATGGGAGCAACATTATCTACACAGACTTCTTGAGGGGTAGAAACAGAGATCACAGGGATAGGGATGGATTCAGGATTATAAGCTGAAACATTAGCCCTCCAAAGTCAATCGACCTCATCCAAACAGCCAAACCTATTCGAAGTGGGAACCCCTTCCCACCAGCCATTTTGACCCTGCCAACCTTCCCTTCGTCCACCCCGCATAGTATTATGGACTGTAGACCAGTTCCCTCCTAAGTTTGTGTATGGACGTGGGGGGTAAAAGAAGGTAAGTGGCTTGACAATAATACCAGAGTTATCGCCACGTGCATCCCATGAGCATAGATGGTGAGCTGTACTTGGATCTGCAAAAGAAATAACAATGCAATCACCCGAGATAGACTTAGATGAAGGGCCTACCCAAGGTACCCTGCGAACCATTAAGATGTTACTTCTAAGGTGGTTCGGTAGTTGTCTATTTGCATTAAGCCAATAAATAACCTTGTTCTTTAGTGACCAATGATTCTCTTGGGATTGTGGCTCCAAAACAGGCACGCCTGCCAACACTACAACATTAGGCCTGGCGTCTGGTGGTAAGTCAATATAGCCCCCACGAAAGTTATGTCTATTTCCATTTCTAGATCCCTGGGAGTATGTACGTGGGTTCACACTCTTATTTGGTTGTTGGACAATAACCTGA
Organism: Lissotriton helveticus; assembly: GCF_964261635.1. Taxonomy (NCBI): domain Eukaryota; kingdom Metazoa; phylum Chordata; class Amphibia; order Caudata; family Salamandridae; genus Lissotriton; species Lissotriton helveticus. The sequence continues at coordinate 1,854,374,917 of NC_136065.1, forward strand.
GAACCCATTTTTGTAGGTGCTTTATCTTGTGGAGGGCAGGGGATTGGGACAATAGATTGGGGGTTAATGACTAAAGGGTTACAATCCTTGGTGCGAGGTTTGGGTATAGGTTTAGGATTAGGAGGGGGCAGGGCCGATGTAAGTACAGCTGGAGCCTGTGGGATGCTCTCAGCACCCTGTAGGGTATTTGCCTCCATCTGCTTTAGGCTAAGACTAGCTAGAGTGACAATAGTCTTATCCATTTCTAATAGATTATTTTCAATGCGTGAGAGTCGAAGTTCCAGGGGGGATAAAAGCCTCTTCAATGTGTCCCAAACAATTTTGAGAAAATCTTCATCACCCCCCTGTAACATACCAGACTCACCTAGCAGTACCTCAGGGGCTCCCTCAACAAGATTTGGGAGTGATTCCCCCGTTTTTGTATCTAAATCTATACTATCTATACTGATACCAATGTCCACACCAGTAAGGCAGGTATTGGCCGGCGGAACATTAGTACCTGCTCTATTTGAAGCAGGAGACGACGGTTATTGAAGAAATGTGCCCTCGCAATTTTGGCCTTTTTCCGGGCATAAGCTGATCTGGCAAGACGTTTTCTTATATGTGCAGCGTCTCTTTTATTAGCACTAGCTGGCTGCTTTAGCATGTCAATTTGTTTGGGGATACCTAAGTTTAAGCCTTGGGTTTTTGACAACAAAATCTGGGTGGGCTTAGGAGATATCGACAAAGGAATAGATGGTAACTCCAGTGGAGGGGTTGGTGAGAGATGATGGATATCCGCCTTTACTATAAAAGGCCGGGGGCCTGACAGGCGTTCAGGAGTTTTGGCCGAGGCAATGTTGCCTAAAGATGATTTTTTGGAAAATACTAAATCCTGAGATTGTCTTCGCGCTGCCTCTAACTCCAATGATACTCTATGTTGCATTTTAGAGATTTCATTATCAATGGCCATATTAGTCTTGACAATGAAATCATCGAGTGTCCCATTAGGTTTTAGCCCTCCCTTAGCAGTTTTGCTACGGGTCCCCCGTGAGCACATGATCAATATAAATAATAAAATACAATTAAGACCTGAACATGTGGTAATGAATTTGACAGGGGGGGGTCCCAGACCAGTCCTTTCAGTCCTCGAACGGCCTCAAACGGCCCGCTCTTAGCCCGGTCTTCGCCCCGAGCTGCGTCCCGCGCTGCGGGAGATTAGACCAGAGATATAGGGACCGTAAAGGGCGGGGTGCGGGACAACAGGGAGAGCGGACCGGAAGGTGTCACTCGGTCACGCAGGGACTCCTGGGATATGGAGTCCCCGCAACGCTCGCAGCCCCGCTGTCTGCCTCAGCCCAGTGCCTGGACTACTTCCTCCCAGGCAAACGTGCAGCCCCACTCACACCTGGTGATGCGGCACCCGCGGAGCAGGTGCGGCGAGGTTCAGGGTACAAGGTCCGGTGCTAAAAACAGGCAAGTCCTCCTCCAGCCAGAAAGCTCCTCACGATAAAGGCTTATGTAGAAGCGGTCCCACGATAAGCAAGGCAGCAGGGGTTTAAAAAGCCTCCAGAGGGCGGGGGGCGGGACAACAGGGAGAGCGGACCGGAAGGTGTCACTCGGTCACGCAGGGACTCCTGGGATATGGAGTCCCCGCAACGCTCGCAGCCCCGCTGTCTGCCTCAGCCCAGTGCCTGGACTACTTCCTCCCAGGCAAACGTGCAGCCCCACTGACACCTGGCGATGCGGCACCCGCGGAGCGGGTGCGGCGAGGTTCAGGGTACAAGGTCCGGTGCTAAAAACAGGCAAGTCCTCCTCCAGCCAGAAAGCTCCTCACGATAAAGGCTTATGTAGAAGCGGTCCCACGATAAGCAAGGCAGTAGGGGTTTAAAAAGCCTCCAGAGGGCGGGGGGCGGGACAACAGGGAGAGCGGACCGGAAGGTGTCACTCGGTCACGCAGGGACTCCTGGGATATGGAGTCCCCGCAACGCTCGCAGCCCCGCTGTCTGCCTCAGCCCAGTGCCTGGACTACTTCCTCCCAGGCAAACGTGCAGCCCCACTCACACCTGGTGATGCGGCACCCACGGAGCAGGTGCGCTGAGGTTCAGGGTACAAGGTCCGGTGCTAAAAACAGGCAAGTCCTCCTCCAGCCAGAAAGCTCCTCACGATAAAGGCTTATGTAGAAGCGGTCCCACGATAAGCAAGGCAGCAGGGGTTTAAAAAGCCTCCAGAGGGCGGGGGGCGGGACAACAGGGAGAGCGGACCGGAAGGTGTCACTCGGTCACGCAGGGACTCCTGGGATATGGAGTCCCCGCAACACTCGCAGCCCCGCTGTCTGCCTCAGCCCAGTGCCTGGACTACTTCCTCCCAGGCAAACGTGCAGCCCCACTGACACCTGGCGATGCGGCACCCGCGGAGCGGGTGCGGCGAGGTTCAGGGTACAAGGTCCGGTGCTAAAAACAGGCAAGTCCTCCTCCAGCCAGAAAGCTCCTCACGATAAAGGCTTATGTAGAAGCGGTCCCACGATAAGCAAGGCAGTAGGGGTTTAAAAAGCCTCCAGAGGGCGGGGGGCGGGACAACAGGGAGAGCGGACCGGAAGGTGTCACTCGGTCACGAAGGGACTCCTGGGATATGGAGTCCCCACAACGCTCGCAGCCCCGCTGTCTGCCTCAGCCCAGTGCCTGGACTACTTCCTCCCAGGCAAACGTGCAGCCCCACTCACACCTGGCGATGCGGCACCCGCGCAGCGGGTGCGGCGAGGGTCAGGGTACAAGGTCCGGTGCTAAAAACAGGCAAGTCCTCCTCCAGCCAGAAAGCTCCTCACGATAAAGGCTTATGTAGAAGCGGTCCCACGATAAGCAAGGCAGTAGGGGTTTAAAAAGCCTCCAGAGGGCGGGGGGCGGGACAACAGGGAGAGCGGACCGGAAGGTGTCACTCGGTCACGCAGGGACTCCTGGGATATGGAGTCCCCGCAACGCTCGCAGCCCCGCTGTCTGCCTCAGCCCAGTGCCTGGACTACTTCCTCCCAGGCAAACGTGCAGCCCCACTCACACCTGGCGATGCGGCACCCACGGAGCGGGTGCGGCGAGGTTCAGGGTACAAGGTCCGGTGCTAAAAACAGGCAAGTCCTCCTCCAGCCAGAAAGCTCCTCACGATAAAGGCTTATGTAGAAGCGGTCCCCTCATCCATTCCAAGGCCCGTTCGTCCAGCCCTCCTCTTTTGAGGCGTCATACAAGGAACACTTACACTTTGACACTGTTTAGCAGTGGCAAAGTGTCCAAAACATCTAAGTTGCCAACACCATGTCAGAAAAAAGGTCTAGGGGGAAAGCAAAACGTTAAAGGACTTTAGCCAAAAAGGGCCAAGTCCTACAAGCACCAAATGTGCTCTTGGAGCAGAATTTTCTCCCTCATTTACTCTCAGCATTCTGTGCTATTTGCTTAGCGCGCCCAAAATGGACGTGAGTAGGCATTTTGCACCAAGATATAGCGCTAAATGCAGTAGAACATGAATAGCGAGTGTGAGCAGCTGCTCGTGCTCACTAAATATGCTCTTGAAGTAGACTTCTTTCCACCCAAATTACTTATAACTACGCAAGCACAATTAATCACGCAAGTATAGGTATTTCCGCAGCAAAGATAAACGCGGATATACCAAAGCTACTCCAATTACTCCAGAGTAACTGAAATTACGCCAGGGCCTAGTAAAAAGTACATTTGAAAAAGAGGCATCATTCTCCTGCGTGTATTTCTACACTATGTATAAGAGCTGTGGATTTCTTTGCTTTCTATACGAGCCTGTGGGATTAGTGACATGACATTCCCAATAGTATGCCTGAAAACCTGCGCTTTGTGCAACTTTCCAGGAGGACTATTCAGAAAGTTTGTGAATACCAAAAAATGTGATCTCAACCTCTGACTGTACTTTAACATTTGTGTTAGTTGCTAGGCCCTTTTACAGGTGTTTTGTTAATACTTCGGAGACACAGCAAGCTTTTATTAAATTTACTGCTAAATAAAAAGCAATAACACAGAACCCAGATATTAGGCAAGTGAATCTTAAGATGACAACAGAAGACAAGTATCGTACTTTACTGCTGTAATATTCATATAATAACCACGCCAATGACAGGAAAATTCAAACAAGCGTTGGCAAAATCAACAGATCAAGACTGTGTTGTGTTATTGCCCATACTGAACAGTAATAGCAAAAAATCCACTGCACAAAAAAGCACAGGTGCACATGCGTCACCATGCATGTGCACATATGCATCCTGATGGTACTGTGGTCCCAGCTTGAAAATGGATGTGGGTTTTAGACAATAGACAGCTAAAACTTTCAGTAGGCAAGATATAAAAGCATCCTAAAGCCCTGATTATTTTCAAAGATGCAGTCGGCCTATCCACAATTAGATCAGAAGGGAGATTATTCACTAAGATTGAGTCAATAGTCTAAGGGCCGGATTTAAGGTTTGGTGGAGGAAGTACAGTCTGTCAGGGTGGAGGAGTACATTACCTCTATGATCTGAGGGACAACCATCCGTTAAATTTAGAGATGATTGCTGGCCCAGGGGGTAGCTCTGTACTGTAACCGCAGTTCCTTTCAATGTATAAAACGTTTGGTGGATGGAAGTAAACTCCCGAAGTGAGATTTTGTACATTCTTTTTCCTCTACTTCACTGCTAGATTTCTTGTGGCTGTGATGGGTAGCTAAAAAAGACATTACACCGTCCACCCTAAATAGAACGGGCAGTGCAATGTACTTCTTCTGATGTCCCCTACTCTGTCAGGCTGTTGGAGGAAATTTTCCATCATGGAGCCAATGGGGGCTCTGTCGATTAAAAATGTAAAGTCAGTATGTCTATAAAAGAGGCAGGTGGACCTAGGGTTTGGCAGACAGGGAATTCCATTGCATTGCAATACCGTACCTTGTACTCCAAACTCTAAATAGACCCTAAGATTCAGTCAATCAATCAATCATAACATTTGTATAGCGCACTACTCACCCGGAAGGGTCTCAAGGCGCTTGGGGGAAGGGGTCCGCTACTGCTCAAACAGCCAGGTCTTGAGTTGTCTCCTGAAGGCGAGGTGGTCCTGGGTCAGCCGAATGTGGATGGGGAGGGAGTTCCATGTCTAGGCCGCCAGGTAGGAGAAGGATCTGCCTCCGGCGGTGGCTCTTTGGATGCGTGGTACGGCGGCGAGGGCGAGGCTAGTGGACCGTAGCTGGCGGGTGGGCGTGTAGAAGGTCAGGCGGTCGTTGAGGTACTTGGGGCCGAGGTCGTGGAGAGACTTGTGTGCGTGGGTGATGAGCCTGAACGTGATCCTCTTGTTGACGGGGAGCCAGTGCAGGTCCCTCAGGTGGCCGGAGATGTGGCTGCGTCGGGGGATGTCCAGGATGAGTCGGGCGGAGACGTTCTGGATGCATTGGAGTTTCTTCTGTAGCTTGGCTGTGGTACCGGCGTAGTGGGTGTTTCCGTAGTCCAGTCGGCTGGTGACAAGGGCCTGGGTGACCATCTTCCTGGTTTCGGTCGGGATCCATCGGAAGATTTTGCAAAGCATGCGAAGGGTGTGAAAGCAAGATGAGGAGACGGCGTTGACTTGTCTGGTCATCGAGAGGGAGGAGTCCAGGATGAAGCCCAGGTTGCGTGCATGGTCTGTTGTCTTGGGAGCGGTGCCCAGGGCTGGGGGCCACCAGGAGTCGGCCCAGGCGGCGGGCAATGGTCCCAGGATGAGGACCTCCGTCTTGTCTGAGTTCAGTTTCAGGGGGCTGTTCTACATCCACTCTGCAACGTCTTTCATCCCTTCGTGTAGGCTGGTTCTGGCGGTGTCGGGGTCTCTGGTGAGGGAGAGGATCAGCTGGGTGTCGTCGGCGTAGGAGATGATGTTGAGGTTGTGTTGGCGTGCGATGGCAGCAAGAGGTCTCATGTAGACGTTGAAGACGGTGGAGCTGAGTGAAGAGCCTTGCGGGATGCCGCAGATGACTTCGGTGGCCTCGGATCGAAATGGGGGAGGCGGACTCTCTGTGTTCTTCCGGCGAGGAACGAGATGACCCACTCCAGTGCCTTCTCTTGGATGCCGGTGTTGCTGAGGCGTTGGACTAGTGTGTGGTGGCAGACAGTGTCGAACGCTGCAGAGAGGTCCAGGAGGATGAGTGCCGCTGTTTCCCCGTTGTCGAGCAGGGTTCGGATGTCGTCGGTGGCTGCGATGAGGGTGGTCTCGGTGCTGTGGTTGGCTCTGAAACCGGACTGCGAGGGGTCGAGGGATCCGTTCTTCTCGAGGAAGGCGGCAAGCTGTCTGTTGACGATCTTCTCGATGACTTTGGCAGGGAAAGGGAGGAGCGAGATGGGGCGGAAGTTTTTGAGGTCGGTGGGGTCCGCTGTTGGTTTCTTCAGTAGGGCGCTGAGCTCGGCATGCTTCCAGCTCTCCGGGAAGGTGGCGGTGTTGAAGGAGGTGTTGATGACGTCTCGGAGTTGGGGTGCGATGATGGAGTTGGCCTTGTTGAAGACGTGGTGGGGGCAGGGGTTGGTTGGAGTTCCGGAGTGGATGGTGTTCATCGTGCGTACTGTGTCTTCGGTGGTCACCGTGGTCCAGGTGCGGAGGGTGGCGGTGGGGTGCACTGGTTCGATGGTTGGGTGTGTGGATGGTGTGTCAAAACTGTTGTGGATGTCGGCGATCTTGCGGTGGAAGAACGATGCGAGAGAGTCGCAGAGATCTTGTGAAGGGGTGATGTCGTTGTTGCCGGTGCTGGGGTTGGAGAACTCCTTGACGATGCTGAAGAGTTCCTTGCTGTTGTGGGCGTTGTTGTCCAGTCGCTCCTTCAGTGATTTCTTCTTGGTGGTGCGGATGAGCTGGTGGTGCTTGCGGGTGGCGCGTTTGAGGGCGGTCATGTTGTCAGTGGTCTGGTCGAGGAGCCAGGCTTTCTCGAGGGTGCGGCAGGTCTTCTTGGATTCCTTGAGTTCGTCGGTGAACCAGGGGGCCCTCTTGCTTCTGGGTCTACTGGGAGGGTTCTTCAGTGGTGCGAGGTCATCGGTGCAGGTGGTCAGCCACTGCGTGAAGTTGCGGGCTGCTTCGTTGGGGTCCGTTGTGCTGGCAGGTGGGTTCTGGCTGAGGGAGGTGGTGAGCTGGTCGGCGGTGATCTTGCTCCAGCTCCTGTGAGGAACCTGTTGCGGGTGGTGGTGGGTTGTGGTTTTTCTGAAGCTGAAGTGGACGCAGCTGTGGTCGCTCCAGTGGAGTCCGATGGAGTGGCTGACGGTGATGTGCTTGCTGGATGAGAAGACGGGGTCAAGCTTGTGGCCGGCGTAGTGGGTGGGAGTGTTCACCAGTTGCTTGAGTCCGAGGTTGGCGAGGTTGTCCAGCAGGGCGGCGGTGTTGCGGTCCTTGTTGTTCTCCAGGTGGAAGTTGAGGTCCCCTAGGAGGATGTAGTCGGCGGAGGGGAGGGCGTGCGGGCTGATGAAGTCCGTGATGTCTTCGCTGCATTGTGTGCATGGTCCCGGGGGTCTGTAGATGAGGGTGCCTCTGAGGGTCGTCTTTGGGTCGGTGTGAATCTGGAAGTGGAGGCGCTCGGCGGCGGCGAAGGTGTCGTTGGAGTCGGTCGTGATGCGGATGGTGTTCTTGTGGATGATTGCGATGCCTCCTCCGGTCTGGTTGACGCGGTCCTTCCTGATGATCTTGTACCCGTCCGGGATGGCGATGGCGATGTCAGGGGCTGAGGAGGCATTCATCCAGGTTTCCGTGAGGAAGGCGATGTCTGGTGATGTTGTGTCGAGGAGGTTCCAGAGTTCCACGGCGTGTCTGTGGACGGAGCGGGTGTTGAGTAGGATGCACTTCAGGTGGTTGCTGCTGGTGCTTGGCTTGGCGGACGCGGTGCCGGTTCGGAGGCAGGTGAACTTGCAGGTTCTGCAGGTGAAGGGTCCGTGAGTGCGTTTCGGGGTGGCCCGGCAGCAGGTGGGGTTCCGGCCGGCATTGAGTGCGTTGAGGGCAGCGGCGTCGTAGGTCTGTCGGGTCGTCTTGCGTCGGTGGGGGCCAGGGGTCCTGGCACTGGGCGCGGGCCAGGCGCGGACGGGCGCAGACGGGCTTGCCTTTGGCGCGCCTTCAGCGCACAATCGGCGCGCCCGCTGCGCGTACGCGCGGTTGTCATTTAAGGCTAAGTGGGAGGGAGGAGCAGCTGGGAGGCGGGAGCGGGGAGGACACGAAACAAAAGGGGGCGTGGCCGCGTGAACGGCGGCGGGAAGCGGGGAGCGGGGCGGGCAAGGCACAGGGGGACAACAGCAAAGTTAATACAAAAGGCAATCAAAATACAACCAAACCACAATATACCACGAAAATACGGCGGAACTGCTGGGGCAGGGAATAGCGAGGCAGGCAGCTAGGGCGGCAAGGCAGACGGCACAACGAGGCTGCAAGCAGCAGCGAGGGGCGAGGGGCACACACACAGCTGGTGGCCGTGCGGCGTGGGGGTATCCTGAGAACAGGTCACACTCACCTGCGTCGCGCGGTCGCCATTTAAGGACAAGTGGGAGGGAGGAGCAGCTGGGAGGCGGGAGCGGGGAGGACACAAAACAAAAGGGGGCGTGGCTGCGTGAACGGCGGCGGGGAGCAGGGCGGGCAAGGCACAGGGGGACAACAGCAAAGTTAACACAAAAGGCAATAAAAATACAACAAAACCACAATATACCACGAAAATACGGCGGAACTGCTGGGGCAGGGAACAGCGAGGCAGGCAGCTAGGGCGGCAAGGCAGACGGCACAACGAGGCTGCAAGCAGCAGCGAGGGGCGAGGGGCACACACACAGCTGGTGGCCGTGCGGCGCGGGGGTGTCCTGAGAACAGGTCAACTGACTAAAGCATGACATAACATGACGATAAAGATTCCCAATGTCGTTAGCAAGTACTGCAAGGTATTTATCTAAAGTCTAAAAAACAGACAATACTGCTGTGGTAGCATACCACTAAGAGTGGAACACAGGCCCATGCAGCCCCTGTGGAGTAGGTGGACCCCAGCACTTCAGGAGTCCCCAATTCAGCCCAAGGCTGATGAATATCTATGAGATTTGGGAGACTCAGATGTCCCACAATACATTCTGCACAGGGCATCATTTGCATTATGCCACTGCATAGCATATTAGATCAAGTAGTAAAAGCTTTAATTCTGTTGTCACTGGAGACAGGCATCCATCTTCCTGCTAGTGAAGTTAGCAGTACCTTAATTGGCTAAAGGTAAAGGATTGTTCATGCTTTACCTAATCAAGTTCCTCCACTAGTAACTCATTTGCGTGGTATCATTTTTACAAGGAGGAAGGGCATGTGTGATGGGTCTGGGAAAGAGAGTACTGGACAGTAGCACCCAGTTGAACATATCTGAGTCAATCTAAGCTATGGTATTATCTCTTTTTTTAGGAAGACCAGCTTTGTTATCTTGGAAAACCATCAGCAGCTTGAGTAAAGGCCTCAGATACAAAGGTTTAATCCCACACTGCCAACTCCCTCTTTCTATTCCAACGACCAGGTGCTGTAATGACGGGCACACGGAGAAAACATCACAGTTTCATTTATGCACCTGCTAACAATGCATCTGTACATTTTTTCCACAAGTACACAATAATTTCACTAAAAGTAAATATTCCACATCAGCCCCATGATAAACACATTCTTCTGCACACATCACACCATTGGGGTCTAGAGAAGAAGCGTGCATCATCAGCTATCCCACAGATCGAGGAAACTGTCCAGGAAGCCATACCAGTGTGGTATGCCTGGGAGAACGTCATCACCCAGGCCCCTCCGGCTTCCTGGTGACCTTCTCGGGAAAGTGAAAGGCCACTAAACAGACGTCAGGCCATATTATGCAAACTGTGGCAGATTTGGCATTGTGGTAAACTGGGCTACTGCTTGGTAGTGAGGTATCACCTGTTAAAGAATAGGCTAAGGTGACTAGACGAGGTTTCCGCAAGCAGGAAAACCTCATGGGGGGGAACCCCCAAGAGTCACTGCCAGTTAGCTTCTGTAGGAGACCCCATTTGAACTGATACTTACCCCTGTCAATTGTGGTTCCACCTAGGGTCCCCACTATTTCCTGAAATCGGGTGCTCCCATTTAGTCCACCAGGATTTTTTGTTCTTGACTACCCACTCTTTGGACCATTACTGTGAGTGAATCTCACTACCTGAGTCTTACTCATGATAACTTCACAGTAATTGGACTGAGTGTGTTTACTGCCAGAGAATGACTTATGGTAAAGCTGCTGCAGCACAGCAAGGTAAGGGACACTAGGTTGGTAACAAGAGGACACCTGTGCACAACTGTGCAGGAACATGTGCCGGCTGCATGTGTGAGAGCACCATTGTGCTCAGTGTAATAATTGTGCACAGATAGCCTGGTGCAGAAGGGACCATGCAAGGATTGGTGCTGACCTCCGGAAGGCCTTATATCATTAATGGGCATTCATAGATAGGTTAGTAGAGTTTACTGGAAAGTCTGTAGTGCTTTCACTGTAATATACATAAAGGCGAAATCTGCACTAAAGTGCAGTTTTGCTCCACTTAGGCCTACACAGTCCAGCAAAGTATCAAACTCGGGTAAAACATGCATACCATGTTTGAGTTTGCAGTTCTAACACACTAAATCAACATCTTATGGGGCTTCCAAAATTGCCATAATTCTCTGCGTCAGGTCATGGTCCAATGGAGAGCAGCACATAATGCCAAACCAGGGCATATTTACTGTATACCTTCTGCTCGTGATGCTCCAAGGAGGATGTTGTGGGGGCTGCAAAAAGTACATTGGCCTCAAGAAAAGTTTATTTTAAAAAGCCACTGTATCTCTCTTAGGGCCTTGAAGGGATGACACCAGAAGAAGCTCACTTCCATTTCAAACACTGAGCTTAAGCATTGTGCTATTCAGCTTGAGAGCATGAGTATCCCTTGTGTTTGGTTCTATGGCTGCATTATTCAGCCTGTAAATTGTAAAGGAACCACTCAAGTACGTTACTTAATACTGAAATGCTTTATTGTTACAGCTCAGAAGCCTGACCAGAGCAATTAAATTTAAGCGCGCAGAATACCAAGGCTGTGTATTCCTGACTCCACCCCAAGCCACTTTAGTGCACTGCCAGGCACTCCCTCTCCCCCTTTATCTCACTCTTGCAGGTTCCTGCTTTCTTCCTTTGTGTTGGGTTGTCCACCTTCCTCTTCTTCCGTTTGTGTGTTTTCCCTCTATTGCTCTTAGAAAATGTCTGATGAGGGGAAATAAGTGCTGGTCCCCAAAAATGTATTCTGGTGGCCCCCAGTGGCAACTACCAGCTCAAATTCAGCACCACATGTACATAATAATGTGGTGAACCCTTGACAAATACAATAGGCCTGCCTTATTTAAAATTATCCCCATTATATTGTGATGTTAAGTCTAGTATAGTTGGGGTGGGGCATTGTGATTATGGTGTTCATGACCCAATGGGGGGTGAAATGTGATATAAGGGTGTCATCAAAGGTATTTCCATCTACCTGATGTACATAACTGTAATTTAATGCATAGTAATTAGTAGTGCTAGTATAATAAAAGTATTTTTTCGTTGAATAAGATAAAACACTGACTTGATAAACAGTTATTAAGTGTTCTCGTTGTGTGCCGACGAACTAGGGGCCATATTATCAAGGAAGCTGCGGTAGTTTATCGCTGCTTTACCGGCAGGAAACTACCGATAAAGCGCCGATAATGGGCTTGATAATATGCGATTCGAATTTCAATCGAAGCCCAGGTTAGATGTATGAACATTATCAAGCCCATTATCGCCGCTTTATCGGCAGTTTCCTGCCGGTAAAGCGGCGATAAACTACCGCAGCTTCCTTGATAATATGGCCCTAGGATTGCTAGCTAACACCTCTCATGAGTTAGACCTTGACTGCTCTGCTTCACTATCCTGAGATAGTTGAGTGCTTCAATGGCGTACTTGGCTCCCAGTAATAGGACACATGGAGACCTATTACTTCTGAAGCGCTCACTTCTTTCCCAACTAAATAACCTAATTCCTTACAAATACTGTCTTTGCTGGTGGCATTTACAGTAAAATACAGGACCAGGTGCATAGCAGAGTTGAAACCCGAAAGCAGGAAAACGGAGGACAGTGCAAAGATCCGCTGGGTTTACCAGCTAGATATGGGGCACCGCGTCCTGCAGGGGAGTCTCTCTGAGGATATATACGGCTTCCTCATACCCCGGACACGGGTTGACCCTAGTAATGGAATAAACAAAGCACTATAAATTTAAATAAACTCCCAGAAGTGAGTTATTTTAAATGTTTCCAATCGCGAGGATCAATGAAAACGAGAAGAAATGAATGACTGTTTGACGAAGCGGAATTTCCCAGGAATCTTCCTAAATGGTTTCACTCTCTGAGCTCAGAGGTGTCGGAGCCTTGGGCTCAATCTGTTTTAAATCACTCATGGATTATAGGGTGTAAACAAAGGCAGGCGATGGGTTTACAAAGCCTTCTCAAGTTAAGCTCTCAAAGTTACGCCATTGTTTACAAGCAGGCTGTTGACATTAGCAGGTTACAGATGTAAAATATATTCTGAACTATTTCTTTGGTCACTCACTGAACTTGTTTTCTGCTCCTAGGTTGCAGAGGCCTTCTCTTGGGGCCTGTCTGCCTCAGAGTCCAGCTCCCTAACATGGCACTTCCTGTAAGTGCTCGGGCGCACCAAAGGGTCGGTGCAGACTCATTGCTATTAAGAGGTACCAACTCTTGGAGCCTCTTTCTGAACTGGAATGCATTTATTCAGCGTAGACTGGTTTGAACGTTTTATAACATAACAAAAAACCGAATAGGCTATTGCAAAAAGTATTATTAGGTTGTTCGACGGGGATAATTACCGTGATGTGTGTGAAATAGACGCATATGGTAATTCACTACATGGTGGTGTTTACAAATTCTACCTAAATCTAGTGACACATAAGTGACATAATGTATTTACCGGTGTTCTTCGTCATAACAAATTGTTCTGAATATATAGTTGCTCAGGAAGCAACTGACTCAGTATAGCTATTATGACTATTGCTCTCTTTAAAGGTGTTATAAAATGTGCCGTATCAATATTTGTATTTGCCTCCTTTTAATTCTGTGACTTCAGCAGCACAAAGAACGGATGTTAACTAATCAGAGTCTAGTTTTTTCCCTATATTTTATTTAGACATATTTAGAAACCTAATACAAAGCTCCTCCCAATGGAAGGAGACACCCTGTTGCACCGCTCTGTGGTTCAGACTGAAAAGTCTAACTGTTTAATCATCAACGTTACTTCTCATCTTGGGGTTCCAAAAAATATTTAATTGTTCATCAAAGTTTCCATAACATGTAGGTTACTGATTGTACATCCAACATTAGCATCATCAGATATAATTCCTTCCCCAATGCATTTCGGGCTAATATGTAAGCCCTTCCTCAGGGGACAACTCTACAAAAAAAGGAACAAATCAACATGTCACTGTGTGTGCTCAAACCATTCAGGTGCACACATTATCACATATCACTGTGTTTGTGACCGGTATTTAAAAATAATCAAAAAAAGGTGCCCGAATGTTCTGGTGAAAGCCAACACTCATGCGTGTGTTGTTTGTTTAAAAGTATAATCTTCAGTCGGAAAAAAGATGGTATTTTGATGAAGATCCATCAAGCCAATAAACGTGAAAAAGAGTCAAGGTAGAAGCCACCTTATACCCCGATCACCGAACCGTGAACTTAAAAGTGATCTAGGCCGTTAAACATGCATTAACGTGAGCAGTATACTCACGGACTGTTTCAACAAGCTTTGACGCTGTCTCTGTAACAGAACAGCGCGTGTTAACCAAGGAACGTTAACTTCGTTTCTACATCTGATAACGTGGTCTCATGCGAGAGTACTTACTCGGTGCTGCGTTTCAAAGCGCGCATAGCCGTCAATGTGTCGGGAACCCCGGCGGTGTTCTCACTGGGTGCAGTTTTTACCGGCTCATGCATTAGAGTGAAAAGTGAAAACGGACTAATAAAGACCAGTGCAAACAAAAAACGCGGCGGCCATATTGGGTGAGGCATTCATATGGCCGCCGCGTTTTTTGTTTGCACTGGTCTTTATTAGTCCGATTATTATACTGATGATGCTAATGTTGGATGTACAATCAGTAACCTACATGTTATGGAAACTTTGATGAACAATTAAATATTTTTTGGAACCCCAAGATGAGAAGTAACGTTGATGATTAAACAGTTAGACTTTTCAGTCTGAACCACAGAGCGGTGCAACAGGGTGTCTCCTTCCATTGGGAGGAGCTTTGTATTAGTTTTCAGTTTCGCTGGGAGGTACAGACAGCGCCCAACCCTGCTCGCACGCTATAAAGTTTACTATTGACTATAATCACTGAATCACCGCTGTGCAAGTCCTGCATCTTTTAGTTATATTTAGAAACCTCTCAATATATTTGTTAGTGGTTTAAAAACAGTTGTCATATTTTGTCAATATCATCTAACGATGGGATGCGTGTCCTTTCGAAAGCTTATCCGGTGTACTTTCTTCACAATGTACTTAATGTCTGAAAACCTGGAGCTGGATTAGATAACCGTGTCTATGTTCTATGTTTGGACATATGTGCAGACTCTTTGCATGTATGGTGCGCAGGCACTGGGACATGTGCCCCATTGCACATTCAGTGCACTCTCTGTAGTACAAGCTCCAAGTTAGCACGCTTGCTGCATAGAGTGCGGAGGTGGAACAGAGAAGTATTTGAAGCGTTCTATGTTTCACTGAAGGTGGAAATCTGGTCTGCCTTTGTAGGTAATCGAAATAGCACCACTAAACAACTTGGAATATCTGTCCTGAGTTCGAATGCAAGCTTACTTCCATCAGAAAATACATTTTATTTCTTCTTTAATTCTTTTGTTCAAGCAATTGTTATATATTCGTTTTTTATAACGTTAACATTCTATCTCCACTTTTTTCTCCATGAAACTTTTCATATGATAAATATATAAAAATAATTTAATGTTCTTGGATAGAGCAGTATTTATTATAAGTCATACGTCTATGCCTTTCAAGGCTCTTAATGGACTTTTCTTCAGCGATATAAAGCAATGCTTCTCATAAACCAGATTTCAAATTCAAACAACACACATATTCACACCAGCTTCTAATTACTATTTCCTTGTCCAGTCATTTTACCTTCCTTCTGTTCTAATTCATATGCACCACTTACCGCATCTCCCACTTACAGTATTATACAAAGTGCCATTAACACAGTCCTATATCATATCATCCCATCTCGTCTTTCCTGTTACTTGCCAAACCTCACTTCCTTCAGTCTTCACTGCAGTCTGAACAACCTCCATTATCTGCTCACCTACAAGAAAAATGTCAAATTGTGTCTGTCATTTAAGTCTCACTGTAGTTTAAATCACGTTTTTACCAAGGTCTGAATTTCAAATCTGCACATTTTTTAACTAAAGCTCAGTTAATAGATTTCATTAAAATGATGTGGTGAACAGTGAGTGTAACTGTGGCCTTAGAGTGACTTAGAGTACAATTTATTACAGTGAGGAATAGGAGTTGGAAATCAGATGGCGAAAGAAAGGGTTATCTTGCCTTGGCCGTGAGTTAGAGACATGATGAGACAGTGGGAGAAATGAGTGTGGCTTGTAAATCAATAGTGACTGGAGTCTCGATGTGGCAAAGAATCCAGCCCACTCTGGCCATTCCCCACGCCGATCTCATGCTTCAGAGCAGCGTGGGGATTGAATGGGGAATCTGTGATGCTCTCCCAAGGACTGCTGGCACCAGGAACTGGAAGCAATGGAGCGTGAGGCGCCCGTCAGCAACAGGTAAGTCTTTTTTTTTATCAAACCCCCTGCCACTCGCCTCCTATACCCCAACACCTACACCTGCGCACCACTCTTTATCTGGATTGGCCACACAGGGTGATGATGAGAGGAATCAGGACCTGAGCACGAGATAGTGACCATGAGGACAATAGAAAGAACCCGCGACTAGTTGCGAGTAGGACTAGGGTGGGAAAGAATCTGGGTCTGACTGAGGAGTGACGTAAGAGGAGTCAGGGCCTGGCAGTGCCTGAGATGAGGTGCAATATGACTATGGACCTATAGGTGTGCCCTACAAGAACAGAACAAAAACAGAACTAGTGTGTGCTTCTGACATGAACAGAACCTGGACTTGGTTGAACTACAGGGACATAGCCAGAGAGTAAACTATACAGTACAGAGAATTCTTGTAACTAAAACAAGAAAAGTCATATTGTAATATAGAGAGCTCGGATGCTCCTCTTGACTGAACCTGTGGTTTTCATTTAAGCTGCACTAGTCAGCTTCTCCCCTACCAATCATGCTTAAAGAGGAATGGCAGAGATGTGCATGCTTTTCCATTTTCCCAATTACACTACACATTATGTGCCAGAGCTATCTTCTCATATACAGGTCTTCTTGAGACCAAAGGCCACATCTCTCAATGAAACTGGGGTCAAGGTAGTCGGCCTGACCTCAGCATCCTCTGTCACTGTCCTCACGGAAATCTGGATTCCTAAGGAAAAGAGAAGGGGGTGAAGCTTGTAGCCCTCAACGTCCCTTCCCTAGAATGCCCACATCAGCATAGGCCTTCAGATAGCTTTTCAGATCAGGGAAAGCAGAAAATACTGGAGGAGTAAAATTGTATGTATATGGCATTTCTATAGCGTAAATGTAGCCAAAAGGCAGAAGAATACTGTACATGGTCAAAGGCAAGCTTAAAGTTATCGAGTAATTGTTACTCCCCCCTCCATCAAGGAAGCTTCTGATACAAGGCTTGGTCCTCTCGCGTCTGGACTACAGTAACGCCGTCTATCTAGGAGCCCCCGAATCTGGCAAAACTCCAGCGCACTCAAAACGCTGCTGCCCGGCTACTAATGAACCTCCCCAATAGAACCTCTGCTAGACCAGCTCTCAAGGCTCTACACTGGCTCCCAATGCGACAGAGGATAGAATTTAAGGCCATGTGCATCGCCCACAAACTTCTCAATGGTCGAGGCCCCTCGATCCTGAGCGACATGGTCACTCCCTACAAAGCCCCTAGACTCCTGCGCTCAGACAATGAGCGTTTGGCCAACGTTCCTAAATTCAAGAAGGCCCGCACCGGCGGTCGACGCTTCACAGTGAAAGCTTCCTCAGGCTGGAACTCGCTCCCACGGAGCTTGCGGCTGGAACCCTGCCACCTTCTTTTCCGCAAAAAATTAAAAACCCTCCTGTTCCCCAAATAGACCCTCCTTCCCCCTCCTGGTCATTACAAGTCCTTACAGCGCGGGGATGCCTACGGGTCACCAGGCGCTCTATAAATCACTAAAATAAAAATAAAATAAAAATTGTAGAGGAAGCTGAGTTGTGGACATGTAGGGCATGATTACGATGTTGGGCAGATCGATCACAGTGAAGCTGGACACCTCACAATTAATACCGGCCCCAACCACTCCGTATCGGGCATCCTGATTTATCGCCCACCTGGCAGAATGTATGATTTTACTTCTACTTTAATGGAAGCCATTACTCACTTAGCACTTAGGAAGTCTAGACTTCTAGTGCTAGGCGATCTCAATGCTCATTTTGAAGATCCACTAGACAATGATGCCTCTGAGATTCTAACGGAGCTTCTTTCGGTTCAACTTGAAATGAAAAATCAGGAACCGTCTCATCAATTAGGTCACCTACTGGACCCTATCTTTGGTAACTGGCAGGGAGTTCACACCTTAGCGCCTATACCTATACCTTGGTCGGATCACTACATTATCCCGATCACGATTCAATTGGACAGAACTGAGCATTTCCAACATCAATCTCTGCGGTATAAGCGCAGAAAATGGAAGAGCTTTTCTATAGAATCTTTCATTAAAATTACCCAGGAGGAGGGCCCTCCTAAAGGGGAAGATTGTGAAGCAGCTAACAACAATCTAAATAATATAGTAATCAAGGCCCTCGATATTACTGCCCCCAGTCGTATCATGACCAATGCCAGGAGACTAAAAAAAGCTGCTCCCTGGTTTAGCCAAGAACTGCAAACCATGAAAACAACCTGTAAAAAACTTGAGAGAGCTTGGCGCCAGAATTTCTGTGCAGAAACTAAAATGAAGTATAAAAACTCTCAAAGAGTGTATTACAAATCTGTACGTTTGGCGAAGGCAGAGCACTATCATTCCCGTATTATGGAGGCAGGCAACTCCTCCAAGGAATTATTTCAGATTTATAAAGAAATATCTGTAGTAGATACTAACTCCTCCATTCAAAAAGATTCTGTGGAATCATGTAATGAAGTTGCACAGTACTTCTTAGGTAAAATCAACAAAATCTATACAAGCTTCGCCAATCATGTTGAGTCAGCTTCTGACTTCACAGAAAATGACAGTCTTATTAAGACTCTAAAGTGCCTCAATTCTTTTGAAGTTCCCCCGTACGAAGTCCTGTCTAAACTGTGTAATAAAATCAAGTCGGGCTCTCCCCGTGACCCGGCGCCTCCGAAAATTTTAGCTGAAGCCTTCCCTGCTCTAGAACCTCACTTTAGACATCTACTTCAGATCTCATTCTCCACAGCTTGCCTGCCGGCGAACTGGAAACAGGCAGTTGTACTACCAATTAAGAAAAAGCCGAATGTCAGCCAAGACATTATGGACAACCTCCGGCCAATTTCCCTGCTACCTTACTTAGCGAAACTAGCCGAGAAAATTGCCAACATCCAACTAATGGAACATCTTGAAAAACACGATGTTTTCCATAAATCCCACTCGGGCTTCAGATCCAACTTCTCAACGGAAACGGCTCTCCTTAGGGCCACTGAAACCCTACGCAAGGGAGCAGACGAGGGCAAGACCATGGCCCTCATCATGCTCGACCTCAGCGCCGCGTTTGACACTGTGGCACACTCCATCCTGCTACAGTGTCTAAACAAAGCCGGAGTAACCAACAGGGCACTGGGATGGCTGAAAGCCTTTCTGATCGATAGGAGCTTCCAAGTCCAAAGAGGGACTTTCCTCTCAGACAGTGTGCGGCTTGAACAGGGGGTGCCTCAGGGCTCAGCCCTGAGTCCCACCCTGTTTAATCTATACATGGCTCCCCTGGCAGAGGTGGTGCAATCGTTCGGCGTGGAGCTTGTCTCTTACGCCGACGATACGCAACTTTTAATATCTGTGACGCAAGCCCCATCCACGGAAGCCGCTAACTTTAATAACTGTATGAGCAGGCTGGCATCTTGGATGACAGAGCACTGTCTAAAATTGAACGGAACCAAAACAGAGGTCATCATTATTGGAGGCAATGAGTCCAACTGGACTAAAGAATGGTGGCCCACCTGTTTGGGTCCTTTGCCCCCTCCCAGTCGGGAGGCAAAGAATTTAGGAGTCTGGGTTGATAATAAGCTAGCCTTTGATAGCCATATAAAGAGAACGGTAGGTAAGTGCTTCGGAGTGATGAAGACTCTCAACCGTACCCTTGACTTGCTGCCTCTCAACTCCAGACGGACTATGACGCAGGCACTAATAACTTCCCGGATTGATTACGGGAATGCTTTACTTTTAGGCACTTCAGAGAAAAATATAAAGAAATTACAGGTCCTACAAAATTCGGCAGCACGCCTAGTATTAAGACTGCCCCGCAGAGCACCGTCACGACCCTCTCTGGCAGCTCTCCATTGGCTGCCTATCAAGAAGAGGATCATTTTCAAAGCTATGCTATGGTGTCACAAGATCCTCCATAACAAGGCACCTGCCTATATGTCAGATCTGGCTTTGCCATATGAACCCAACAGAACCCTTAGATCCAAAGGTACAGGTCTGCTTAGACTTGCCTGTCCCAAAAAGGCCAGAATGGGAGGCAGATCCTTCCGTACAGTGGCAGCGAAGCACTGGAACCTGCTGCCCATGGACACCAGGCTAGAGATGAATGAGACCGCTTTTAGGAAGAAATTGAAAACTTGCCTTTTTAATCTATGATAGGTTCTCTTTTTTTTTTTTTCACATTCTCACTCTCTCCACAGCGCGTGGACACGCCGGGAGGCGTCACCAGGCGCTTTACAAGCTCCTTTAAACTTAAATTGCAGTCTCTGAACCGACCGATCTACAGTTGATGGTCCCGACACCAGAATTACAAAGAAACCCCACACGGTGCGGTGGAATACTCCCATTTCTCTGGTGTAGCTTTTGCTGCAGCTGTAAACCGGCTGTAGCACAAGCTCCCATAGAGAACTGGGAGACTGTGTAAGACCCTGCACCTTGTGGCAAGCACCTTATGGTGCCTGCCACACGGTGCAGGGATTTACAGGGGGGCATATAGCCCAACCCGAGGGCCAGGGGGCAAGGGGGCCCTGCTAAGTGCCCCGGATGGCACTTTCTGATAGCAAATCCATGTTGGAAAGGCCAACATGGATTTGCTCTCGGAAAATGCCATCATAATCCCGAAGGAGGAAACGCCTTCCTCTCAGGAATATGCAGCCCTTCCGACTGGCAGATGGGCTCCTCAAGCCCATCGGAAGTCAGTCGGATTGACCATGTGATTTGAATTCCGTCCTGAATTCCATCTGCCTACATTGTAATTAGGCAGTTGGAAGTCAAATCAAATGTTGGTTAGAAAGCCTCCAACCAGCAGAAGGAGGCGTTTTGACTGAAATCCTAATTAGCCCTGTAATGCATTGTTTGTAATATAGTGTTTTTTAAAATGGTGAGTTTCAAATTTTTCATAAATTGGAGCAGCTTTGGTGCAGACCTGATGGATATAGGAATGTTGATGGAAAAGGGTTTGTGTGAAGTTTTGTTTCTTTTTTCCTCTTCTTAGTCTGGTAGTGTCCTGACTGTGGGTGTTCCGAGAACTAACAGAGATGGTGAGCGTGTGAGCAAGCTAAGTGGGAATGCAAGTTGTGATAGCATTGTAAATGATGCAGCTTTTTTTAAGATGGTGAGGGCTGGCAGGGGGAGCCAATGGAGCGCCATCAATGTGGGGGTAATGTGATCATATTTCTTCTGGTTCTGGATGAGATGTGCTGTAGCATGTAGAATGCCCAATAGGGAGCCAGTGTGGAGTCTTGAAAGACCTAGAGTAGTGCATTATCACCAACCAAATGCAAGAGTAAAAGAACTTGAACATCAGTTCTGAAGACGCTTTCTGGAAGAAAACTTTTGCCTTTCTTTAGAAGAGTTAGCAGGTACCTGGCCTTTTTTAGGGTTTTTGGCAAAGTGTTCCCCGAGGGAGTGGATGATGTCCTTGGTGAATGCAATTGGATTTGCCATTCGGTGAGAGTTGGGGTTTGAAACCATTGAGCCAGGTGTGTACTGTATCCTTTTTAGTGTTCTTGGCAAATAATAGAAACCCTGCTTGGTTGGGTTGAGCTTCAGGTAAGCGCTAAATATGCAGGTTTGGATAATGTGCTAGTAGTGTCTGAGGTGATGGATGTCTGAAATAGAGGAGTCTTTCAAGTATAGTTATGGATCATCAGCAAATTAATGAGATTTAATGTCATCTGTGATTTATGCCCTATAGGAGAGAGTATGGAATCCTGGGCAACTCCACGGGCTATGGATCTATTGCGATCTTTTTCAACCTGTAGGTAGCCATGTAAACAAACTGATATCAATTGGAAAGCTAGGAGGAGAACCAGTGAAGGACATTACCAGTGAGTCACATTCACCAGTCAAGGGTACGTATGAGGGTGGAATGGTCGACTGTCTAAGGCAGCTGAGAGGTCCAGCAATATCAGACAGCAGTGGCTATCTTTATCCATAGTCAAGAGGGTATTGTCTAAGATGTGTAAGGTGGCAGTCTCCGAGTTGCAGCATGATCTGAAGCCAGGCTGGAAGTTGTGCAGTGGATGGTTAGCATTGATAACAAATGTAATTGATTCTTTTATTGACTGCATTTATAATCATCTGAGTGGTAGATGAGTGATTGGCTAGTAGTTGATGAGGTCATCAGCATCTAGTGTAGGTTTCTTTAGGAATGGGAGGATCTGGACAGGCTTAATAAGCTTCTGGGAAGTAGCCCTGAGCCAGGGAAGCATTAACAATGATAAGTAAGTAGAGGCAAGAGACCATCTCCAGAAAGAGCTTTGATGAAGGATGATGATAAGACATCAATTTCATAAGGAGGGGCTTTGAAATATTTTAATATGTTAGCCAGATATGTGAGAGGTAGGGCTTTGATGACTGCCTATTATGGGGTCCATGGAATGGGTGTGTGTGAGAGATATATTTTATCACTGAAGAATTGGTTCATGGCATTGCACTTCTCTGTGGAGTAGGTGAGTCTGTCCAGGGGTTGATGCAGTACTTGATTGTCTTGAACAGTGTACTGCTTCTGTTGGTAGCATCATTGATGATGATGGTGTAGTACTTAGCGTTGGTTGATATGATGATCTGTCTGTGTGTTGCGTTGAAGGTATTCAGTATCAAGAAGTCCTCTGTAGTTCTGTTTTCTACCATTGTCTTTCCTGTCTGTGAATGGATCATTTATTGTCAACAAGATCTTTAGAATACCAATGTACTGAAGGCTTTGGCATGCACTTGCATGTTGTAAGTGGGGTGTTGATTATTCTCATAGCTTTCAAAGAAATTGTTGACGTTGTTTAGAAGGGTGTTGGTCTTGAATGTGGAGTTGGTCGGGTGAGAGAGGAGTTCCAGAATATGGTTATCTATGAGAGGTCAGAAGATTTGGCCTTTCCTTTTGTGTTGACCTTGGTATGTTGGTAGCACCTTGAGCAGGGAAATGGGGTTGGCAGAGGGGTCAATCCAGTCAAAGAGTATGGATGATTTGCATTTGATTGATGGTGATGTTGAGACGGCAAGATCAAGGATGCAGCCTATGGAGTGTGTTGGTTGTGTGACATGTGGTATCATGTCTAGTGTATCAATGAGGTTGAAGAGGGTGTCTCTTGTGGTTTTGTTTAGCTTGCATTGTCTGGGACGTTAGAGTAACCAAAGAGGGTGGTGTGGGCATGTCGCATGGACGAGGTGGTGAAGGTATCTGAAAATTCCTCCATGAAATCCTCGTTCTGCCCCGGAGTTCTGTAGATGCTGTGAAATTTGTTGATCTGAACTGCAACGAGAGGGAAAAGGCATGTCAGTAGCTCCATGAAGTTGCCTGTTACTTGCTTATCTCTTGTGTAGGGCCAGAAGAACGTATGGATAACATGGAGGCCTCCTCCATTATGTGTGCAGTCCATAAAATAGATGCTGTGGCCTGTAGTAAGAAGAATGTGTAGAACGGGCCAAGATGTGTGATGAACCATGTTTCTGTGATGAAGAGGGTATCAAGCTTGTAAAAGAAGATGAGGTCTATGATGCATGAATGAGCATGAATTGAAATGTGTGTTGTGTAGTTTGAGGGTGTGTGGTACTTAGTAGAATGTGTATGAGGTTGAGTCTATGTATTGTGTGAAAGCTATGTGTCTGGAATGACTACATCTGGGTGTGATCGTGTGGATTTACCTTCAAGAATTTTGTTATCATTTCTACCTTACAGGAAGGCCCTGATCACCACCTTCCGTGATTTATTCTTGCTCCACTCTTGTGCCTCATCTTTTTCTGTGCCCTCCTGTCCTTTTTGCTGCTTCCGGACTGACCTACCAGATGCCTATGGTAGCCTATAATAATAATAATAATCCACATTTGTATAGCGCACAATCACCCATTAGGGTCTCTAGGCGCTGGGGGCCGTCGGGAAGATTAAGCAAGCTATTGCCCAGAGTCACATGGTGCTGGGCTAACCTGCCACCGGAGCCGGGGATCGAACCCTGATCCCCAGATTCCAGCGTCAGTCGCCCTGGCCGCGGCGCCACACCTCTCCCTCTCCTATCCACAATTCACTATTGCTCTGTCTGGTGAAACAGAAGTTTTTGGGGGAAGGCTATCCAATTACACACGCCCCCTTCCTTTCCCTGTAACCGACTGTTCTCTATCCTGCGGTCTCCTTTCTATATCCCTTACCTTCCTTTATCACTATGAAACAGACATGGTATTGCATAATGTGCCCTATAACAGAGCACGTTTATTATAAAGTGCATGGTTTTCCAAAATTCTCTTGCCGCTATATAGAGTGTATTGTTAATCAACTCCAATGCTTCTCATTTTATTGACCTTGGGAACATGAACGGTTGGCTAGACCTACTGGATTCAGACTTTTGTCCATGAAACCAAACATGTACCCTCTCCAGTGCCTGAATTAGTCCACTGAGCCTTCCAACCGGCCTATAAGAGAGCAGATTAACATAGCTAATCAGGTATCAGATGACAGTAAAATGACTCATGGTCTGGTCATATGTGATAAATCAGTGAATGACAGTGAGTTTGTCGTTATTAAACTCAAACAAGGATGTGCATATTTCAATGGATGTGTCTCAAAATGATTCATGGTTTTGTACCTTTTGAATATCAGTTGCTACAACACATGCCGTTTACAATGCACGCCTTTTAAATTGATGTTTACAACGCTCTGCTGTTCATAATGCATTGTCACAGAGTGATATTTTACAATACATCATGCGTTACTTGTGACAATTTACAATTGTATATAAAAAAGAACAAAACAAAAATTATTGCTTGCATTGTAAAGACCCACATTGTAAAACGCTCAAAAAGAACCCTGGACGTCCGCCGTGGTAAACACCTCATATAAACGTTACATACCGTGCCTTTCTTTCCATCAGATCATTGCATCACAGCTACACGCTGCTTGTCTGCTTTACTGTCGTTTAATATTAAAGCAGCGGGTCCCGCCCAGAGTGCATGTGGGGTCAGCGACCCTTTCTCCACACACCACCTTCCGTGTTAGCCGCCTGCACCCAGGCACCAAAGTATAATGAGACGTCACTGGTGCACACTTAAATGAACACTGCCGAGATGTGCTGTCAGTCAAGGCGCCACGCTGATTGACACGTGACAAGGCGCTGTAATTATGTGACTCCGCGCCTGTAGAGTTCATGGTGATTTTAATTAACTTGTCAGGGCTGCTTGGTGCACAGGCACCAGGGAACATTTTCAGAAATGCAAGACTGCGCTTTTATAAAGGTGACATTTTACGCCTCGCCTACAGCCCTGGCTCTGCAGTTCTTTCATCTTCAAAATGTTCCACAAAGCAGACTTTGCTACTCTCGCCACTAAATTCATGACAACCGGGATCGACTTACAGTAAGACAGGCACCTGCTGGATCTCTTACTAACAGCGGCAGTCAAAATAGTACTTACCAACTGGAAAGACACCTCCAAGGCAACTTTCAAGGGCTGGCTTGTAATGTTCTTATTTGCTTCCCCCACAGAGGACACGTTGCCAGGTGATGTGGATAATGCTTTTATTGCAGTATAACAAGATGCGCTATACAAAGAGCGCCGAGCGTCTAACTGGCACAAGCTCCGGTCGCTTCTCCGCCCCTGGCTCTGCGCGCGCTTTCGCCTTCGCCCTGCGCGCATGCGCTAGTGTTCCGCTCCTGCTCCGGCGCGCCGCGTCATCACGTCGGGCGTCGGAGACTAGAGCGCAACACTACATATCTCCTTCTTTTCCAATAACATAACAATTTTAAAGTCCAAACATTAATAGTCACTCATGTCATAGTCTTTAAATCGAAGGGGCATGGTGACCGCCCTCCCGCCACGGGTTCGTCTTACCGGTGTGAGGTCTTCTCTGTTATCTTCACCGGGAAGACATCTTACTCTCTGGTGTGTGTCCACTTCCTTCTCTCCAGCCGGGGTCGCGCTCATCATTGTTTCATCTGCCCGTGTCTGCTCATTCTCTTCCTTGTTCCCTTGAGTAGGTCTTTCCTTCAGTCTCTCATTCCCTATCACAGTGTCTTCATCATAGTAGGCTTGCTCCTGGCCTTCATCCTCTTCGTCCTTGGCAACTGGCCACCGCATGATCCTGTTGACTTTTGCCATGCGGTCTTGGGACCACACTCTCCCATCACTGAGCAAGGCCGCTCTTCCATGTACTTCTTGCACCTGTAGGGGTTTGCTGTACTTGCTTTCGCCTTTTCTTTGGAGAGTCGCTAGCTTGACTCTAACCCACTCCCCTTTTTCCAGAGCTGTGTCCATTGTGTTGTGCCTTTTGTTGTAATGCGCAGCATACACCTTTTGAGCCTTCTCCAGGTTGTGCTGAACTACCGCCGGTGACCATTTGCTCGTCACTGTTTTTTCTCTCCATACCACATTGTCTCTCGTGAAGGGGAGCCTGCCTCTCAGGATTTGGAAGGGGCTGTATCCTAGCGCTGTAGGGGTGATCCTGTAAGCCCACAACATGCTCTGACCTTCCATTTCCCAGTCTTTCCCTTGCATTATGGCTGCCTGTATGGATCCCATCAGTACACGGTTAAACCGTTCCACCTGACCATTGCAAGCGGGATGATACACTGCCGTGTGTTTCGACTTTATCCCGTTCCTCTCCATGTACTTGCTCCATTTGTCCGATGTGAACTGCGGTCCATTGTCGCTTAATATTGTTTTCGGTATTCCTTCCCTCAAGAACAATGAGGTGAGAAATATCAGCACCGTGTCCGTGTCCGTGTCCATGGTTTCATGCACATCAATCTCTGGCCATTTAGAGTATTTGTCTATGACCACACATATGTATTTGGCTATACCCTTGTTGTCGAGCACAGGCCCTAAAATGTCTACTGCTATGTCTTCCCAGGGATTCTGGGGCCGTTCGAATTTTCCCAATGCTGGCCTCAGGGGTCTTAGTAGTTTATCAGCTCCTTGGCACTGGCCACATTCCCTCACTTGCCTTTCAATCTGGCTGTCCATTCTCGGCCACCAATACATTTGTTTCGCTCTCAACTTTGTTTTGACAATGCCAAGGTGACCCTCGTGGAGTTGATTTAGAAGCAGGGGGATTAGAGTCATAGGAGGAATTACCTTGTCTCCCCGGTACATGAAAATGCCCGAGTCACTCATCGACAGCTCCTCCCGTATCTCATAGTACTTCCTCAGGTCCTCTTTGAGGTGTCTTTTCTCTGGCCATCCAGAGATCAAGTATTGTTTTACTTCCTCCATTTCTCCATCTTTCTCATAGGCCAGGGCCCACTCCTGCCTGCTGATGGCCTTCTCCGCGTCCTCCATCACTTCCACCATCTCGTCAGAGTCAGGTGAGACTGCAGGTGCATCCTCCATGGCCGAGGCTCGGCTCAGATAATCCGCTACCTTATTACGTGTCCCTGGCAGGTACTCCACATCATAGGTGTAGTCAAGGAGCTTGAGCGTCATCTTCGCGATGCGTGGGGTGGCTGTGTCGTGGCCGCTTGAGGTTAGAACCTTGACCAGAGGCTTATGGTCCGTTTGCAGTTTGAAGCGGGTGCCCCAGACGAATTGTCTAAATTTTCCCATGGCCCAAGAGACCGCCAGCATTTCTTTCTCGATGACGCTGTATTTCTGCTCCGTGGGTGACAGCGCTCTGGATGCAAAACTGAGTGTTTCCACCGTGCCATCCGCTCTTTCCTGTGCCAGCACTGCTCCCAGTCCTCTTTCGCTAGCGTCCGTAGTCAGGATGGTGTTGCTCTTGGGGTCATAGCCATGTAGCGGCACGGCACTACTGAGGTCAAGCTTCAACCTTTCAAATTCACTCTGTGCCTCTTCATCCCATGTGAACTGTGACTTGTCTCGGATAAGCTGGCGGAGTTTGTAAGTCTTGGTGGCAAAGTGTCTTACGAATTTACTATAGTACTCCGCCATCCCGAGGAATGACCTCACTTCTTCCTTGTTGACCGGAGCTCTTGCATCACAAATAGCTTTCACATTTTGCCTTTTAGGGGATATTCCATGATTCCCTATTTCATGCCCTAAATATGTGACTGATGACATGCCAAGCCTGCACTTACTCCACTCAGCCGTGAGACCTCTTTCTTGAAGCACTGTGAGTACTTTTGTCAGTTTCTCATCATGATCTTCTCGACTGGTTCCCATGATCAGGATGTCGTCCTGAAAGTACTGGACACCTGGTAAGTCCTTGAATAGGCGGTGCATCAATTTCTGGAACACCGCAGCCGCTGAGGCCAGCCCGAACGGCATGCGGCGGAATTGATAACACCCAAAGGGTGTGATGAACGAGGTTAGTTTCCTGCTTGACTGGTGTAAGTCGATCTGATGATACGCCGACGTAAGGTCTATTGTAGAGAACCAGGATACCCCCTTTGTTCTAGCCAACATTTCCTCTATCCTTGGTAGGGGGAACTTTTCCACAATTAAGCATTTGTTGAGCTCGCGGAGGTCCACACATAAGCGTACCTTGCCATTGGGCTTCCTGGCCACGATCAAGGGGGCCAACCATTCTGAGCTGTCTATTGGTTCTATTATCCCTTGTTCTTCCAATCTTTGGAGTTCCAGCTGGACTGCCTCCTTCACAGCAATGGGGATGTTTCTGACTTTGTGGGACACTGGTCGGGCATCTTCCTTGAGCAGTATTTTGTGCACAAACTTGTCCAGCTTACCCACCGTGCCTCCAAACACTTTGGGGAAGGCCTGCTTTAGTTTGTCTTGCTGTGGCCATGGGTCGTCTTCTGTCAGCAGAATTTGCTCTTTGCCACTCGGATCTAGCTTGATGCCCAAATCGCCTTGGTCTCTCCAGCCTAGCACTGAGGGACCCCTCTCTGCCACATACAACTTGCAGTTCGCTGATCTGCCTCTGAATTCAAACTTCAAGGTGCGGAAGCCAACCATGGGGATTGCGTTCTCGGTGTACGAAATGGGACGTATGTCCGGTGGATCTAGTCGGGGACCCAGCATGGGCACAAAGTCTTCCTCCCATACCGACCATTGGACAATGGAGTACAGGGACCCTGAGTCAATTGCAATGTGGACTTTCACTCCCCCTATCAACATGTCCGTGCGTGGTTTGTCTGAGCGTCCGCCTGCTACCTCCAACACCTGCTCCTCGATGCATAAAACCATGTCGTCATCTTCCAGGTCTTCTTCAGCCGGGGCCTCCAACGAGGACTGCCCTATGTACTTCATCACAGTTCTTTTCCCTTTCTTGCGGCACACTTTCTCAAAATGGCCGACTATGCCGCAGAAGGAGCATCTGGCGCGAAACGCAGGATATCTTTTGTCTTGCGCTGAATGATCTGCACTCCCGCACCTGTAGCATGAAAATTTGCTGTCCGAGTGTTGTCTTCCAGGAGTAGCTTGTTTTCCTGTCCACCTAGAATCGTGCCTTCTTTCTCCTGTGGCTCCTTTGTACCTCGTGGATGAGGGCGCCTCGTCGATCTTGTTTACCATCTGTCTCTGCGCGCATTCCTTTTTTGCTGAGTCTGCACATCGCTTCGAAAGTTCAGCCTTCTGTACCATGGCGATAACGTCTTTGAGCGACGTCTCTCCCTGTGCCCACAACATGTCCTGGTCCGACCTGTTCGTGGTGTGCATGACTATTTGGTCTTTGATATATTCATCCTGTAGTTGCCCATATTTGCACGTGATGGCTAGTCGTCTCAAAGCTGCCACATAATCATCTATCGACTCTCCTTGCTCCTGTTTCCTTTGTTGGAAGTTGTACCGGTCGACAGACACGCATACTGCCGGGCGAAAATGGTTGTCTAGGTCTTCCAAGGCATTCTTGAAGGCGTCATCGACTGCAGCTGGCCTCTCTGCTGGCACTATGTTCGTATACACACGTACACCTTCCGGACCCAGGTTATGCAGCAGTAACCTTTTCTTTCTAGCGTTGGGGAATGTCTCACCATTTTCATCTTCCAAGGCCTCCACATAGTTCTTGAAATACTCCCTCCAGTCCTCCCACTTCATCAGGGGTTCCCCTGGTCTGGGTAGGAAAGGGACGGGCGCTGTGCGAGATGTCATCTGGTTGCTCATTCTGGGCGCTGTTTCTGGCCCTCCGTCCCGGTTCCCTGGGCTGCCCGGAGCGCTGGGGTTATCTTCTCTACCTGAGTTGTCCCCTTGGCTATTGGGACTGCCTGGTGCGCTGATTGGTTTGTCTCGAATGGTGCCTGGGAGGTGTACTTCTCCTTCCTCCCTATCATTGTCTCTTTTTTCTGCCAGGGTCTCAGCTATGTACACCACTGCGTTATGCTGGCTTTGTCCTGCCCTGGGGTGGCTGGGCTTCTACTTATGCCGAATACTGGTGTGTCACGCTGCTGCCACACTCTGTTGTAAATAGCGCTAAATCTCTGGGCGTGCTCACTGGCATGCGGCCCTTTTCACGGTCTCTGACCTGTTTTGTTCCTCGTGCCCCTGGTGCAGCCTCTCCGGTGTTGCTGTGTGGGGGTGGTGGGGTGGTGGGGTGATCCCAGTCCTCGTCGCCACTGTAATGTTCTTATTTGCTTCCCCCACAGAGGACACGTTGCCAGGTGATGTGGATAATGCTTTTATTGCAGTATAACAAGATGCGCAATACAAAGAGCGCCGAGCGTCTAACTGGCACAAGCTCCGGTCGCTTCTCCGCCCCTGGCTCTGCGCGCGCTTTCGCCTTCGCCCTGCGCGCATGCGCTAGTGTTCCGCTCCTGCTCCGGCGCGCCGCGTCATCACGTCGGGCGTCGGAGACTAGAGCGCAACACTACATGGCTTAGCTGGGTGACATACCTTCGAGGCGCTGACAACACTGCCCTCCGTGACTCACCATGGAGAAATCCCAACAGGGGGATGTGGGCGTCCTTGGACAAGCTCTTAGACCCATACGACCCGCCATGAATAAACACTAACAAATCTAACAAGTGGCTCTACACCACATCTCCACACCTCCACAGGGTCAAAGACTCTGCTGCGCAGGAACTAAACTTCTGTATGCTAGCTCAGTTCTTTCCTACCTTAGCTCTTTTCCTTTCCTCATTAATTCAATAGTGGATAAGAGGGGCAGTCATACCCATATACGGTACAACTGTTACAACTACAACATAGCCAATGTGGCTGCATCCTGTACGATTATGCGCTGATGTTTATATGTTTTATGCTCTATGTTTTGGGAAAAAGAACAATAAAGATAATTGAAATTAAAAAAAATTTCCACAGGTGCGTCAATCTAAACAGAAGAGTAGACAAGACGTGTTCCTGTCCATGGCACGTAAAGTACATTGCCTCTTGGCACTGCAGCCGTGGCTCAGTATTATGGAGCCTAGGAGAACCCTGTGCCCAGTTGGTTGTACACAGATATCTACAGCAAACACAAGACCCAGGCTGTGTGATTTGCGGGTTTAGCGAATTATGGAAAGCGCACTGAATTGTCTCCAGCTGCTCCCAGTTTGTGATGGATAATGTAGCGGAGGCTCTGGGAGATAAAATGATTTGTTGAAGTTTACACAATTTGGTAAAGGGAGAAGCCATGATCCAAATATGGGTTTACTGGTCCTGAAGTCTGCAACCTAATTACTGCAATATATGCAGGGCCACTGGAATTATGCGGCAGGGAAGCACCAAACTTCGAGGCAAGAAAAGGCAAACTATGCGGCGTAATACTGCGCATATTTTGATAATATTGCTTAATTCTTTTGTAATTTTTACACATGGTAATACTGTCTGGCCATACATTTCACCTCACCTAAATACAGAACTAAATAACTGAAAGATGACCAGTTAACCTTTGCAAATGGCCTTTTACTATGTGTGAACACGTTGCCACGTTTTTAGTAACTTTTGATCCATTTGAGCTAGAAAATTCTTTTTTTGGTTAAAATCTTTAGATTATGCAGCAGATGATGGACTATATGGAAATGTGGCAAATCCATAATTATCCGAAAAAAGTTGCAACCCCAGAATCACATGATTCCAGTGACCCGGGATATATGTACCACACCTTCAGACGTACAGTGTCATAGTTCAATTACCTTGTGGAGTAGGAAGTTATAGATAAATCTATAGTTGTTTGAGGACCAGGTGATAGAAAGTGGCACAAAATGTGGAAGCTCAAAAGTTATGTTCAAACAGTTCCTTATAGAAGGAGTTAAGAAAACGCAGGAATCTACGGTGAATATTTTTTGTGAGATTTATTTAGTACAGCAGCTCAGACCAACAGCCATCCACCAGGATGTGGACCATTCCTCTCCAACTACAGTGACGCTCCAGATCCCACAACCCATAGAATTTCCAATCCCAGCGCATAGGACAAAACACATTTTACCCATTAACAACAATATCAAACATAAAAATAATTATAAATAATAAATTAAAAAACATAAGCACCTAAAACACATAGCAACAATAAATAAAAGCTCCAAACACTATCCCCCTTACAACATTTCAGAATGCAATATATTCTCGATCATACTCACAAGTATGTCTTACTCGACACCAGTGTCTGCTACTATATGATAAGAGAAGGGGGTGGTGATGAACAGAGTGTCTGAATTAAGCAGCGTGCGTGAGAATTCACATTTTTGGATTATTTTCTATTTTTGTGAATGATTTACTGACTGTCGGGTGCATTTAAAGACGAGCGCACCATTTTAAAGAGTTGCAGTACATGGGTGTTGCGACGAAGATTGGCATACCGTTTGTATGATTTTTGTGTTTTTAATAGTTAAGCTATCTGGAAGTACTTAACTTACTTGTCGTGGCGTCATTTAAAATCGGGAACGGTCTGTGCACGAACGCACGGCTCGTTCTGTTTCCGTGTTTACAGTGAGCGGAGAGCTGGATTTGTGACATAACCACGCGACGTAGCATGACACGCTTGGATACCGGAGTACAATCTGTTGCTAGGAAGTGTGCTCTATTACCGAGTGTACCGCTTTGGCCGCCATAAGTGTGGCAGGGTATGCTCAGACGTGAGTCCCTTGCTCACTTTGCCACTGGATTCAAGCAAGCCGGGCTGAAGATGGCTGGAATGCCAGAAACCGGTCCTTGGAAGCTTGTTTCCGGTCCAGGGAAGGCATGGCTTGGCAGTTCGGGCTGGACTGTTCCCATGAGGCACAGGGTCAGACTGATTTGCATATAGCCATGTCTGAACTGGGGTGGCAGAGTGGGCTAAAGAACGGTGCTGGATCAAACCCAGATCTTTTGACTGGGTGTGAGTGTTTGATTGGCTCAGATGCTACGTCCATCACCACCCCCTTTTGTACCACCACCCCCTTTTGTACCGCTATTGCCGAGTGAGAGCGTCGCGCTCTGTTGTTCAGGAAGTGCGCTCTGTTGCTGAGTGAAGACGGAGTCGGCAACTACAGCGCCTCATAGCGTGTCATTCCAATATTTGGTGGTTGAGTGTGATACTGTTGGAAGTATTTTATGAAGAACGAGGCAAGTTTAAATGGAGTGAATTGTGAAGTATCATGCATAAAGAAGTAAGGAAGGAACCACCATTTTGGATTCTGTTAAGTTTAATTTTTGCATTTTGTTTCCATTTTGCTTGAAGTAGACACATTTTCAGCTGTGCATCTTTGATTTAGCTTATTGTTTTCCGTAATTATTTTTAATTATTATTTTAGATTGTTGTTTTAGCTTGTTCAGTTATTTTTATCAGAATGTCATCATCAACAAGTGGGATGAACCAGCCGCCTCAATTTTCAAGTGCTCATTGCACCATCAGGATTCAAGCAAGCCGGGCCGACGACGCCTGAAATGGCAGAAACCGGTCCCCGGAAGCTTGTTTCCTTCCCAGTACAAGAATTGGCTTGGTAGTTTGGTTTGCCCTGTTCCCATCATGCACTGGGACAGGAACAGACTAATTTGCATATAGCCAAGTTCTGAGCTGGGATGGTGCATTGAGCTAAAAAACAGTGATGGATCAAGCCCTGATCTTTGGACTGGGTAAGAGTGGTCTGCTTAATTCAGGCACTCTGTTCATCACCACCCCCTTTTCTGAATCATTTTGTCCACCATAAGCATGGAAGGGTATACTCAGATGTGAGTCCCTTGCTCATTGCACCATCAGGATTCAAGCAAGCCGGGCCGACGACGCCTGAAATGGCAGAAACCGGTCCCCGGAAGCTTGTTTCCTTCCCAGTACAAGAATTGGCTTGGTAGTTTGGTTTGCCCTGTTCCCATCATGCACTGGGACAGGAACAGACTAATTTGCATATAGCCAAGTTCTGAGCTGGGATGGTGCAGTGAGCTAAAAAACGGTGATGGATCAAGCCCTGATCTTTGGACTGGGTAAGAGTGGTCTGCTTAATTCAGGCACTCTGTTCATCACCACCCCCTTTTCTGAATCATTTTGTCCACCATAAGCGTGGAAGGGTATACTCAGATGTGAGTCCCTTGCTCATTGCACCATCAGGATTCAAGCAAGCCGGGCCGACGACACCTGAAATGGCAGAAACCGGTCCCCGGAAGCTTGTTTCCTTCCCAGTACAAGAATTGGCTTGGTAGTTTGGTTTGCCCTGTTCCCATCATGCACTGGGACAGGAACAGACTAATTTGCATATAGCCAAGTTCTGAGCTGGGATGGTGCAGTGAGCTAAAAAACGGTGATGGATCAAGCCCTGATCTTTGGACTGGGTAAGAGTGGTCTGCTTAATTCAGGCACTCTGTTCATCACCACCCCCTTTTCTGAATCATTTTGTCCACCATAAGCGTGGAAGGGTATACTCAGATGTGAGTCCCTTGCTCATTGCACCATCAGGATTCAAGCAAGCCGGGCCGACGACACCTGAAATGGCAGAAACCGGTCCCCGGAAGCTTGTTTCCTTCCCAGTACAAGAATTGGCTTGGTAGTTTGGTTTGCCCTGTTCCCATCATGCACTGGGACAGGAACAGACTAATTTGCATATAGCCAAGTTCTGAGCTGGGATGGTGCAGTGAGCTAAAAAACGGTGATGGATCAAGCCCTGATCTTTGGACTGGGTAAGAGTGGTCTGCTTAATTCAGGCACTCTGTTCATCACCACCCCCTTTTCTGAATCACTATATGATAAGAAGCAGGATTATTTAACCGCATGCGTGCGGGCGGAATTCCGCCCGTACGCTGGGATTTACTCATTCCCATGTTTCATGACGAGCTGGGCTCGTCATGAGCGTGCGAGGAGGCTACCTCATGACGAGCCCAGCTCGTCATGAGCGTCGAAGGGGTTAAAGTCTGCAAGCCAGCCACTTCCTCATAGAAAGTGTCCTGAGTAACAAGACTTCCAAAAAATCCTGTGTCTTCTCCAGACATTTTGTAGAAAGGAACACCAAAGAAAACATTATCCTTATTCACACTTTCACCATAACATTGTCTGCCTTCTACAATGCTCAAATCTATGTGCATATCAGTACTCTTCTCCTTTCTTCTTGCTCCTGTACAGAACAAAACCCTTCTCTAATTTTTAATTTCTCCTCCCACAACTCTTACAAACTTACTAAACTCTTCAGTAATTCTAACTGGTTTTTTTTAAAACATATTTTTATTAACTTTTCTTCGGCATCCTACAATCATACAGTACAGTGGGATCAGCATTGCAATGGCCCATTCTCAGAATGCAAAACAACATTACCCAATATCCCGTAGTTCCGCCTAACTCCCCCCTCCTCCCCCTCTCCCCCTTGTCAGTGTGCTTCCTCTACTCCCCCTGCAAAATGGCATAAACCCCTTGCGCTCCAGCACTCAACTCCTTCCAAAAGGTATACTCGGTTACGTCCAATTAGGGGTCCAGTGATCCCAGCTAAATGATCCGATGCGCTTCATATCTCCATACCAGGCTCTGTTCTTCCCCAACCCACCTTGCGGCAGCCAGCACAAACAGTGAATGTCTAGGCTCTAGGTGTCCCCCTCCCCTCTGTGTTCTCCGGGTCTCCCCATCCCAGTCGCTACTTCCTGACTAGTTGGCGCTTCCCCCCATCCCCGTCCTCTGCTTCCGCTGTTGACTGGAGTTCTACCACCAACGCGCCCCACGCCCTGGCCGCTTCTAGCGCTTTGTCATTGTGTGTGCGCCTAGCTAATTGTAATCTGAGCGTTCCTTCACTGCTCGCCCACTGTTGAAAGCTCCCTTGCCATCTCAGAAAACTGGGTCCTGCTCTAGACTTCCAGCGCATAGTGAGCTCACTCTTTGCCATAATCAGTCCCAGATCTAAACATTTACTTGTGAATTTCGTGGCGGGTGTGTGCGGGAACCAAAGTAAAAGGCAAACTCCCATCCCCACTTCAATCTGACGTTCTGTAACCCTGTTTAGACAAGCGACAACATCGGCCCAATATGTACCCAACCCTGCGCAGGACCAAAACATATGACCAAAATCAGCACCTTCCGCGTTACATCGGGGACACATCGAATGAGTTCCCCCGAATACTTGCAGAATTTTGACCGGCGTCAAGTAAGCCCTGTGGAGCGTGAAATACTGAACCAGTTGAAACCGGGCATTGCGCGTGCCCTTTCAGGCCCTCCGCACTAGTTGCGACCAGGTCGTCTCAGGTATCGTCCGGCCGAGATCCTCTTCCCAATGCCCCTTCAATCTATTTAGGGGCGGTAGTCCCCCCCAATGCCAATCTCCTGTATAAGCAGGTGATAGCCTTAAAGGTGCCAGAAGCCATAGTGACATATTGACAGCCCATTGACGTGGAAGGTTCCACCAGGCCCAGCTTCCACTGTTTCTGGATTCCCGACACTAAAGCGGCATGCAGTAGGAATTCTCCCCTAGGCAGATCGAAGGCGCTCTGCAGCTCTTGGAATGACAACAAGGCACCATCTCTATATAAGTCTCCTATCACGTGGACTCCACACTCTTCCCAGCCCGCTAGTGCCGACCAGTCCCCGCCATGTGGGATGGCGGTACACATGCCCAAAGGGATCTCCGGCGCATACGGGATGGAGGTTCCCGCTCGTTTCTGGCTACGTAGCCAGCATTGCCGGAGAGTACGCTCTTCTAGAGTAAGTTGGTCCAACCTGAGTTTCTGCTGGAGCACTATAAAGGAGAGGACATGGCGCGGGATAACTCTGCCCTGTGGTCCGTCGGGGCCCCTAAACTCCCACGCTACCGGCTGCGTGAGCCACTGCAGCTGTGCTGCCAGGTAGTACCATTCAAAATCTGGCACTGCCAGCCCCCCTTCCTCCCGCAATTGTGTCAGGGTGTTCAATGCCACTCGCCGTCTGCCAGAGCCCCAAATAAACCCTATCACCATTGATCACAGTGTCCTGAAAAAGGAAGTCGGTATCCACACCGGTAGTGTTCGAAAGAAATATAGCAGCCGTGGGGGAACCACCATCTTTAGCAACGCTATTCGTCCAGCGATTGACAGCGGAAGGGTGCGCCAAAACCCCATGTTGCCTCTGATTCCCCTCAGTGCTCCACCTATATTGCCCTCATAGAGGTGCAAGTGGGTATGATAGATACGGACGCCCAGATATGGCAGACACTCCGGTTCCCAGCGCAGATCCTCCAGCATCAAAGGCTGGGTGCAATCTGGAGCCAGTGGGAATAGACAGGTCTTGGACCAGTTAACCTGCAGCCCTGATAGCTCTCCAAATTCCCGGAGGAGGGTTCGGGCCCCTCGTACCGACGCCTCCACGTCTGCCAAGTATAGTAAGAGGTCATCGGCGTACAAGGAGATGTAATGCATGTCACCACGCCACGACACCCCCTCATAGTGTCTTCCCTGCCGGGCCCGCGCAGCTAACGGTTCGATCGCCAGCGCGAATAGAAGTGGAGACAGAGAACAGCCCGGTTGGGTACCTCTCTCCACCGGGCACGCCGCTGATACAGAGCGGCCCGTACGAACCCTGGCTGTAGCAGAATCGTACAGCAGCTGCGTCCAACGGATGAAATTATCCCCCAGCCGAAACTACAAAGTACCCGAAACAAATACGACCACTCTACACTATCGAAAGCTTTTTCGATGTCTACGGAGAGTACCGCCGCCACCGGCGGGTCCTCTCCCTCCACCCCCATGATCCGCACCAGTCGTCGTATACACGTTGCCGTGTTTCTCGTGGGGATGAAGCCCGACTGGTCCGGGTGCACCAATGTGCGCATGTGATCCGAGAGCCGCGTAGCCAAGATCCTACTCAGCACCTTATAATCCACCGTAAGCATTGATAGCGGACGATAAGCTGTCCTTGCGGTGGGCAACCCGCCCTTCTTCAATAACGGCACTATGATCGCCTCTCTGGCCGATGGTGGCAGCCTGCCCAGTTCCCAAGCCTCTCCGTACATCAGGTGTAGCTGTGGCGCAAGAAGGTCAATATATGTGGCATAAAATTCCACCGACAGGCTGTCCGCCCCCGGCGTCTTTTTCCTGGCCATATGTTTGATCGCCGCTCTAATCTCCCCCAGGGAGATAGCAGCACCCAACGCGTCACTCTGTTCCGGGGCTAATCGCGGCAACTGTGCCTCCTCTAAAAAAGTATCCAGACCATCAGGTGGCACCTTCAGCCTGCTCTGATAGAGGGTCGTGTAATAATCTAGGAATTGGTCATTGATCTCCTTCTGCGAGTAGACCAGGCCCCCTGAGGATGTAGCCAGCGACACTATGGGGTTGACCCTGGTGTTTGGGTTGGCCAGCCATGCCAGCAGAGTTCCCACCCTGTCCCTCTCCGCATGCGCCCGAACCATGTATTCTTTGTAATCGAAGCATCGGAGTCTCTCAACCTGTGTGGCCACCCGCTCTCTAGCCGCCAGCACCTCCTCCTGATTGCCCGCAGCGACATGACTATCCCTCTCCGCCCGATGCAGGCCGGTCTCCTCGCGCTCTATATCGCATAACAAGGTCCGACGGGCCCCCACTGTGGACGAGAGACACACGCCCCGTATCACAACCTTGAAGGCGTCCCATTCATGCGCCCTAGATGACGCCGTTACCGAGTTCTCTTGAAAGTAGTGTTCGATGCCCTCCCTGACCTCGGCACTAAACACTGGGTCTTCTAGCGCCATCGGGTTCAGTCGCCATGTAGGGACCGCCTGCCGCTGTCTTGACCAGAGGACCGTTATCAAACAGGGGTTATGATCCGAGATGGTTCTCGCCAGGTACTCGCTGTGACGTGTGAGTTCCTGGGTCCCAAGAGTGCAGAGGACGGCATCAAGGCGCACATGAAGGTCGTGAGGTGTGAAATAGAACGAATAATCCCTATCTGTAGGATGGTGTGTCCGCCATGCGTCTACGAGACCCCACTCCTCCTGCCAGCTCCGTCGCGCCGTAGCCACTCTGTGCACCACCGATTGTGCCAAAGGTGGGTGGGAGCGATCCATCTCTACGTCTACCACCGAATTGAAATCTCCTCCCATAAACACTATGCCCACCAATAAGGACGCCAACCTCCCCGAGAGTCTCGAGAAGAACGCGACCTGATC
Source organism: Lissotriton helveticus (assembly GCF_964261635.1). Taxonomy (NCBI): domain Eukaryota; kingdom Metazoa; phylum Chordata; class Amphibia; order Caudata; family Salamandridae; genus Lissotriton; species Lissotriton helveticus. The sequence goes on from NC_136065.1 coordinate 1,854,414,047, forward strand.
AGAATTTGAAGCATAAATAGTGCAAAACGTAACATCTCGGCCATCTAGACGTCCTAACACTGCCACAAACCTTCCCTCTGAGTCCACTATCGTGGTCATGGGATGAAATGGGACCCCAGCACGCACCCAGACCAGAGTCCCCCTAGCCTAAGCAGAATAAGTGGTATAAAAGAGTTGCCCCCTCCATCTCCGTTGCAGCGTCTGTCCTTCTGCCTGAGTAATATGTGTTTCCTGTAAAATGGCCACCTGGACTCCCCTGCGGACCAAATATGCATGCACTTTATATCGCTTCCTCAGTTGAGTCCTCGCACATTCCAAGTAATACATTTTAATTCAAGTCTACTCGCCATATGGAATCAGACAATTGGACCCAACCCCGCACCACCGAACGAGCACACTGACAGACCCCCTCAACTTGAAACAACCCCAACAAACCCACAACCCACCCTCCCCCAGAACAGGCGCCAAACAAGTGTTACCCATCCAAACCCAACCCCCGCTAAAGGGGAAACTCTGATAACAACCAGGGACTCACAAACTATGTGAGGTAGAGGAGGTGACCCTTCGCCAGTCGAGCCGGACAGCCATCAACCCATCACACCTTGTTGGCCGATCTCAGAGAAGTTAACCCCTTCACCCCAGCAGCACCCCCCCATGTGCTCCCCCCCTCCTCCTCCGTCCTCCAGTTCCTGGCAATCTCCCTGTGGCGCGGGAGCAGGTGTTCCTTCCTTCGTCCAACAAATGCGCCCCAGTGCCTCCCACCGGTACAATGCCACACACCAAACATGCCCCCTTACTGTACATCACGCAGCATCTAGGAGGGTCAATTATCCAGCAATCCATCAGCAGTCTGTGGGGTAACCTGAGGTGGATCTCCTGGGTCCCCTTCAGAGCCCTCATCAGAGCCCCTAGATCCCACCACATCTGACCCCTGCTGGGAGCCTGACTCCAACATCAGGGTCTCCGTCGCCACTCCAGAAATAGCAGACACCGCCTGCAGGGCGGCCTGTCTCTCCAGCTCTGTCTGCGACGCGGATAGGGATTGTCTATTCAGTGTACGATTCCGGGTGCGCCTGCGCGGCTTCGGACAGGTCTCAGCTGTCGCATCCCAGGTGCCAGCGCCGTCCGCGCCCGCTCTGTATCGTTCCAGCCACTGCCAGGCATCCTCCGGTGTGTCACAAAAGGTCGCCGTCCAGTCCACCATCACTTTCAGGCACGCCGGAAACAGCAGGGAATACTGCACTCCCTCTGAACCTCCTGTGAATAGTCGGGGAAAAGAGAGACCGAAGCGTTGTCCACCTTATACGGGCCAGCCGCCCTGGCCTGTCGCAGAATAATATCCCGGTCCCTGAAGTGCAGTAGGCGCGCAACCACAGGTCGAGGGGGGCGACTCGGCGCCGGAGGTTTGGCCGGTACTCTGTGAGCTCTCTCCAGTGTGTAAAAGTGTGTCAGGCCCTCATGGACCACCACATCCCGCAGCGATTTTTCCAGGTATGCGACCATAATACTCTCCTCGATTTTCTCCGGCAATCCTACCACCCTAATGTTATTGCGCCTGTTGCGCCCTTCCGCATCCTCAGTCCTCCTTTCCAGTTGGTGTACTCCACGCAAGAGGTCATCCATCGTAGCATCCGTCGCCTTTTGAGCCGGCTCCAGCTTTTTCAATACCAACTCTGTGTTCTTAACCCGATCCGCAAGCTTGTCGTGGTCCGCCCTCCGCAACCCCAGGCCCGTCGACACCTGCGCAATGTCTTGACGCCGCGCCTCCCTTGTGTCCAATATGGCCTTAAGGATCTGCTCCATCTGTTGCAGCCCTGCGCTCTGGCCCCCGGTTGAGCCCTGCCCCGGCTCCGGAGTCTCCAGCCGGTCTTCAACTTGATCGGCTGGCGCCGTTTCCTGTGTCTTGCGTGGCTTCCCCATGCTTCCGCCCTGGGCCTCGTCGTCCGCTCCGACCTCAGATGCCCAACTCCTCCAGGCGCCAGTGATTGATATGAGGGCCGCCGGCCTCACCACTCTCCAACCAGGTCCGCTTCAGGCGCCTGACGGCCACTGTTCCGCCGCTGTAAAGAAGTAAGCCGGTGTGCCACTCCGCAGCGCCTCGGTACATACAGGGCAATCCCGCTGAGAGCGTCTATACCCAAGGTTAGGCCGCTGTAGTCCTAGACCTTCTCCTTCAGTGGTCAATAGGGTGTTAAGATGCAACACGGCACTCTGCCGCCTTGGGCCCCCAGCACTGAGCTCCTCACCCCGGCACCACCATTGGCATTCCCTCAGACCCTACCGCTCTGCAGCCCGTCTCTGCCAGTTCCCTGGGCTACCTCTTGCAAGGATCAGGATCACCCTCGGCTCTGCCGCTGCCGGTCCCCCGATGGGGTGCCCCCGCCAGAATCCTGCTCGCTGCGCGGGAGCACCAACCTCCAAGAGCCGCGATGCCAGTCCGCTAGACGGGTACCACCCGCCGCGTGGGGCTCTTCCCACCGACTCAATCACCGCCGCCACCCAGTCCAAACCGGGCTCCAAACAAAATGGCCGGCCCCTCCGGCGGAGTCCCGATTCCTGCCTTTCTCGCCGCCGCCGGGACCTTCCTCTCGCAGTCGGAGAGTGCACAGGCGCTCGTTAGCTCCAGGGCGCCACACGGGGTCACGAGCGCCGCCGGTGGTGACCTAGTTCCAGGATAAGAGCCGAGATCGGCCCGGAGCTCCGGGCTCAGGCGTCCATACTCGGAGGCGCTCAAGCCAGGCCCCTTCAGTAATTCTAACTGTTACACACTATCTAAGTAACTCCTTTCTTACAGCTACAGCATTTTGACGTGAACTCAATCACCAACATTGAACTGGTAATTGGTAGGTTTACTCTTCCTGTGATTCACCTCCTTCTTTTTCTTCAGATAGTTACTCAGGTCCCTTAACTTCTCTAGTACAATTCTTGAGTCGCCAAGGAGCAAGCTTAAAATCAGTTTTTCTTCTTCTGAGTAGTTTAAAAGGGAAACACCCAGTTAAATAATTTGGCTTAGTCCTTCAAGTCAAGCATGTGCCTTGAAGAGCCTTACTCCATGATAATCCATCTTTACTGCATGTTGAATGGATTCTCTCTCTAACAATTAAATCTTTCCACTTGGCCATTGGATTGTGTGTGATAATTTGCTGACAGCTTATGTCTTAACCCACATGTAGAAAGGTTATTCTCAAACTCCTTCCTTACAAATTGAGGTTACTTGTTTGGAGCCACTTTTCCGGGTAAGCCCTCCCTACAGAACACATCCTCAACAAATTCAACCAATACTTCAATAGTAACATTGTCAGGCTTTGTGACCTCTGGACTCTTGGTAATTCTTTGTAAAATAATCCACGAGACCCAAACCAAAAGCTTTACTTTGGATAATAAGGTCCAGAATATCAATATCCACCTTTCTCCAAGAACTTGGAGCTCATACCACAGGTAAGCATTCCGTAATACTTGGCTTTGATGATTTGTCACTATCTGCACACATCACAATCACACATCCAAGAATCATTTCATTTGTCAAAACCAGGCCATCAACAGAATGTTGTCAGTCTTCTCTTAGTTCAGGACATTCCCATATGCCCTTCAGGGCCCATGTTGAAAATGCTTATCCTCAATCCCACAGGAGGAACCACTTTATCTCCTCTCATGAAAATCTCATCTGACATCATTAATGCCTCTGCAAAAAATAACCCAAATCACCACTGAGCTGCTTCTCCTGAGGCCAACAATTAACCAAATATTCTAAAAATAAAATTATTTCAGCATCCTCCCTCCTCCTTACTCACAGTTCCCTAGATATTGTAGATATGGGGGTGTCTCTAGGCACTCCAATAGTTGAGATCCTCTATGGTATATGCCGCTTCAAACTCCTTCTCTTTTTCAGGAACAAAGCATAATTCCAGAGGCAACCGTGACATGCGATCTGCATACACGTTAACACTCTCTGGAACATACGCCACTGTAAACTGGTAAGACTGAAGTTTAACAGTCAGATGAGTTAACCTTAAGGTTCAAGATCTTCCACCTCTAGATGGACGAACACAGACAATTGGCATAATCTGTTCTGAGAACAAATCACATGCCCCACAAAAGTTGTCTCCAATGAGCAGCAGCCCATGCACATGGAATAATTCTTTCACAGAATAATTCCTCTCTGACAATCTCAACATTCTTGAGGCATATACTGCCCATTCTTTTGTTCTATTATGCTGAACCAATACTGCTACAATACCACAAGCACTTGCATCACCAAACATTCCTTACCTAGCTCAAACAACCATAAAGGTTGGGTCTCTGACTAACTAATTTTTAAGTACTGTAAATGCTCCACACCCTACACAAACTTGCTTCTTCCTAATAAACAACACAATGGTTCAACCTTGTTAGCATGACTGTCAACAAACTTGACATAAAACTCTTTTAGGCCAAAAAAGGATGTTAATTGTTCCTTAGTTTGAGGAATCAGAACTTTCAAAATCACCTGAACATATTTTTATTTAAACTTTACTCCAATTTTAGTAACCTGATGTCCCAAATATTCTACTTCACCACACCTGAATTTACATTGGGACTTGATTAAAGTTAACCCTTTCTTTTCCAATTGAAACTAGACCTTCCATAAACTTTCCATTGTCATCATTTATATCTATACCAAATACTAGAACGTCATCCTGGAAAGCCCCTGTGTCAACTAGACCTTACAAGGTTTTCTTCGTTGAACATTGGAAGACTGTTGTGGTGCTTGCTCGTCTGAAAGGCGTTCCACAGAATTGAAACGTCTAGATGGACGTCAGTCATTACAAATCCTGTTAGGTCCTTACATTCTTCTTCAAATTCAACTTGTTGGTAAGCACTTGTGGGATCTAGTGTGGAAAGCATTGTGGCTCCTGCTAGAGTAGACACTAACTCATATAGATTTGGCAAAGGATGCCTGTCAACCTATATTTCACAATTCAGCCTCTGCAAATCCATGCACAGTCTCAGTTACCCCCAAATTATTCATGAGCAAGTCACTGGAAACCCCAAGGGGAAGATTCTATGGGTTCACTTATGTTTTTAACACATATCTTGCAGGATCTCCTTGAGGTCCCCCTGAAAGCTAAGGAAACATCAGGGACTTCTTTGTGTCAAAACTTTGTGTCAAATTAAAACAGCATTGTCCTTTTATATAATTTTGTGTCTAAATCCCTCAAATCTTCCTAACATCTTAAAGTATCTTGGAAAATCTGTGTTTCTACGTTGGATACATATTGATCATTTGTATTGTCACTCCGTGCAGAAAAAACAGTTGGTATAGAATTCATATCTAAATGAGTGCTTAATTCCAGCTAGAGAGGACACTACAAAATAGGACCTCCTCTCTCAGCAACTTAATTTTTTCCCTTTGATTTCCCTGCCTGTCAGCTCAGACATTCCCAGCAAATCAATTTTGTGAGCATTTAAGCACCTGATTGTACATCAGGAGAAAACAAAACTCTCTCTCCCCATGTCTTCATCAACAAGGATTTATCTAATATACTAAACCAAGTACATACATCCACTATTATTTCCACATCATCACAATCCACCTAAACAACACACTTTGGAAAACCATTAGGTTTACCATCTCTCACACATAATACAACATAAAATAGTCCACATCATCTCCAATTCCTGTTTTACAATTAACTTTCTTTCCTACATTAGCTTTGCGTACTCTCCTTTTTGCTTGTAGCAATTGCATATTTTATCTATGGTAGGACACCCTTTAAAGATCCCTCATGGCAAAAACTTCAACATCTGAAACACGAGTGAACATTTTTTCTCAAATCTCCTGTTTTCATTTTCTTTTTTCCCTTTGTTATTTACATGACCTCCGACAGTTCTGATTTCAGAAACTGCTTCCATTTTTCTACAGCTGTTCGCCTCACTAATGTCTCTGATCATCTGAGCAAACTTTTCTGATTGCTCAATTCTTTTAGAAATATTCATTGTAGCATTCAATGCAATTTCAATGCCCAACCAAAATCTCTATTGGACTTTCTTACTTTTGGTTCTCATCATAACCTTATCCATTAGCACTTGGTCGTACGCTATGGTTTCAAACTCAGATGATACTGCTAAAGTTCTTAGTCCAGAGACACAGTCTTCAATGGTTTTGTCCTGCTTCTGTACTCTTGTTTAAAAATTATTTCTCCATAACCATATTTAGTTTATTGCCATATCTTTAATTTAGTTGTCTTACTGCATATTCAAACACAACGATATTTCTCGGATTTTCGAAAGGTGGTTACTTTTTTAACTCCTTAAATACAACATCATATTGACAGTATTTTGGTTAAGAGTATTTTCTTTGTGGAGGACATAGCTTCCATTCCCAAACGTATATGTAAGCTTCAAAGACATGGTACTATACTGTCCATGACTAAAGAATCAAAGAAGGCCTTGGAAATAAAACTACTCTGAAGAAAGTTAGAGAGTCTAGTAAATAATTATAACAATACATTAGAAGTATTTCATAAAACATTAAGTGGATAGTAATAGAATTGACCAAATAAAGCCATTCCTCGATCTTTGAAATGCCACCTCAAAAATAAAAATATCTGAGGTGTTCTATCTCATGGCACTGCGAGTTCTGTGAAAATGAAAGAATCCTTAAGATAAATTACTGCTGCTGCTTTACTAGGAGTGTAGCATTGCACACAATTGAGTGCTTTTATGAAATGAGTAGACATCAAATATGCTTACCTTGTAGAACACTTATTCAGTGTGTGTGACGTTTCACAAAGTAGATGCCTCATATGAATTTACCCATATCACCAGTATGAAGAAAATGCAGGAATTGACGTTGAGTACTTTTAGAGAGATTTATTTAGTAAAGCAGGGGAAGACGAACAACAATCCACCAGATTGTGGAACAGCCCTCTCCAATGATTATATTTAGAACCACAGTGGCAATCTATATCCAATAACAGTCTCAATACCAGCACGCAGAATAAAACAAGAAGTAGAAAATCTTGCACAGGCAAGAGATGGCAAGAAATAAGGAGGGGTTGTATTAAATAAATGAAAGTGTACAGAAGTAGATAGAAGAAAGAGGAAGGGAAAAAGTTATATGTCAATATATGGCTATCTGTTGGATGCCACTAAGATCCCTTCCTGGCTCAATACTTGCTCTTGGCCAGTTTTTAGGGCGAGCCTAGATAGCGCTTGCACTGTCTCTTCAAGACAGGTTGTATGTACTTTGTGAGGTTACAGCTCTCCTATTGGTTTTAATTTATTAATTTGAGTGTCCTTTAAATATCCTTGTTTCCAAGTGGTTAATCTTTCCTATTCGTCCCTCCTTTTCCTCAGTTGTTCATTCCCACTGAGCAGAGCCCCATTACTTGTGGACTTCCACTTGTCCCATTGTAACTTCTGTTTAGGGAATACTTCAACTGGTTGGTCTCATTGAGAGTTTCTGTGTCTGCGTGGTTGTTACCATGTTTATCAGCCATGCAAACAGTTCCCAGTTCAGGACCAGGTGGAAGCAGATTTTGGGGCAGCTTAGTGTACCTCCAATGTGCCGTTTTCAGGGTGCAAGTTTCTTTCTGGTCATTATGACCGCGTAAAGCCATCCTAATTTTCTTGCACATTGCTTGTGATTTGAGTCCTCCAGCTGCCTCACCTCAGACATTTTAAATGGATGTGCATGGTTAATTGTGGCGCTTATAGTTTTCATGATCACCTAGATTGCTACACGGTTTAAAGCTGATTGTTGTGTCTTTTCTGGGGTGTAAGTTCATTTGGTTGTGCAAGACCTGTATCACCACCTCAGGAGCCCAGCATATTCTCCTCTGAGTCAAGTTCCTCATCTGTAGCAGCCAACAGCTCTTCTTTAGTCGGCATTAGAAATTCTGCACATTACTACCTCAGGGTACCTCTAATCTTATTCTACAATAGTAGTTCGGCGTATCATTGGGGGATTCATTGGAGTTGGAAACATTCCATGTGACCCCAACTTCACAGTTTCTCCTAATTAAAGAAATAATTATTCCGGCATAATTTACGGAACAATGAGACTTTGTTTTCTAGTAAACACAATTTGCTTAGTAATTTAGAGTATAGCCCTCATATGCTAGAGTCTGCATCAGGGTGATTGGATACTTTTTAGGTCGACACTACACTCCCTACATTACAAAACACAACACTACATGCCAGTCCATAACACACCATACCACTCAACTCCACCCTACACCACTCTGCGTCACGCCATTCCATAACACTACACTCTACTCCACATTATAACACTTTACTCCACACCCACTTACAACAATAACTTTTAGTCATACTGAATAGCAGCCACACTGGTGTACAACATGGCTAACACATATTGGCAAGGATATAGGTGAGACCTATTGGCTATGCCAATGGCTGTTTTAGTTGGTGAGGGCCGATTTTATTTATCCTAGTACGAGACAAGTCTGGTGCAACTGTCCTTTCGGTGAGCTTTGCATGCATAACTGTTGTGTCAACACAAAGCTCAAAGTGAGTGTTGCAACATGCAATATGCCTTGACCCGCTATAACAACAAGTGAGTAAGTATCTGTAGCCATAACTTGGTGTAGTTCGTCATCTGAGCAATACTGAGTTATACTGCTCGGACAGAAAAGCAGCTCAAAAGCAGGACAACATTGTAAACTATTGCTAATATTAGAGATACATTGTTGAGAGCGTATTGCCGCCCATGTGCCCACATACATCCAAAACCAATTTCAAGGCATGTGATCACAGCTAAAAGCAAGCATGCAACACCCTTCCAGCTAATGTTTGTATTGTAAGAGGAACTACGGAGCACCAAGCTGTACGTCCTGAAAACAGGCCCAGTAGCTCCTTATTCTCTATTAGCACTACTATAACTTTGTAGTTTTTACTCCATTGAATGTATATCGTGGGTAAGTATAACCTTGGATTCTTTAGAGCACAGGTAGGTTTTCCAGTACTTAACAGACCTTTTCTTTGTAGTGAGTATTTTTGTATGTGAATAAACAAAATGAGTGTATATATATGTGTATATATATATATATATATATATACATATACATATATATATATATATATATATATATATATATATATATATATATATATATATATATATATATATATATATATATATAAGTAGATTTACAAAACATATATACACACATATTGATGAGAAAAGATGACTTTAAACGTATTTTTTAATTAATTCATGTAAGTGTTATAATTTGAGACCTATATTTAATTAATACATGAATAAAAACAGTGTATGTTATTTAATAAATTATATGCTAGGTAACTAATATCTGTTATAATTGTGTATAAATTATAGTTATATTTTTTAATATGTACATGAGGTATATGCTATTCACAATGTTCATTTTTTATATGAAGTTAGGGTTTCAAGGGTGGTAAGGGAATTTTTAGGGTTCAGGCATGAGTAGTTTTAGGTGTGTTTTTAGCGTTAATGGATGGGTAGTTTTTAGGGCTCATGGATTGGTAGTGTAAGGCTTTTTTAGAGGTTTGGGTATGGTGAGGTGTACTAAGTGTTTTTTAGGTTTCATGGAGAGATTAAGTTAAGGGATACCAAGGTGTTTTAGCGTTTAAGGCAGAGTAGTGTTTGGGGTAGTGAGGAGGTGTTAGGGTTCAGGGGGGACCCCTGACAAAGAATGAAATGTTACACATGTTATTTTTCAGTTAGTCATATTACTTATGGTACTTATCAATTTGGTAGATGGTCATCTTTACATATAGGAAAGAAATACGAAAATTATTTAGAAAATGGATTCACTAGCAGTTTGAGGAGTGCAGAGGCTACATCACGCATTCAGCACCTGGACTTCTTTTGGAGGAGGGAGGCCCTCAGTGCACTACATAAGGTGCCTTTACTCCCAGCAGTGTGGGAGGCATGAGGGCATGCCAGGCAAAGACCGGGTCAAGAGCAGGCCTGCCAGTGCCCGTCAGAGCCTGACAAAGAGTAGGCTTGGCCACTCCTTTTTGTATTCTGTAACCTGGATTTCCCCATCTGTAGGACATGGGTAAAAGGAAATTGTCAGCTCTTTGCAGAAAGGATCATCCCCCTACTCCCTCTATTGCTACTTTCCTTACTGACGCTGTGGGGGCAATCAATAATGAGACAGACTCAGTGGATGAAAGACTGGATACTGCCAGGAAATTGATATCAGGGTCTTTCTCCCCTCAGTTACTAGTAGCTTTGACCCCTGCCACCGGTTCATGAATGTGTCCCAAATCTAAAAGGGCAAATTTGTGTGTCTCAGATTTAGGGACTGATTTAGATCTTGATGGAAGGGTTACTCTATCACAAAGGTGACGGATATCCCGTCTGCCGAAATATAAATAGAAATAGGATATATATTTCGGTGGATATAACAGGATTTATATTTTGGTGGACGGGATATCTGTCACCATTGTGATGGAGTAAACCGTCCGCCAAGATCTAAACAGGCCCTCAGTTCAGTCACCACTGAAACTTTAGATATCATTGAATGGTCCTGCCATCTGATACAGTGGTCCCTCCACCAACAAACAGGAAACCTGCTTTAGAAAAGCCAATATGTTGCGCCTATGCAAGAGTTATTGGTTTTGCCAATGTGGTTTAGCCATGTTGTACACCAGCGTGAACGCTGTTCAGCATAGCTAAAAGTTAGTGGCATAGAGGAGAGTGGTGTGGAGTGGAGTGGCATAGACTGAAGTAGAGTGGAGAGGCGCAGGGTTCAAGGAATGGCATAGAGTGGAATGGAGAACTGTGGAATGGCATAGAATGGAGAGGTGTGTCATGGAGTGGTTTATAGAACAGAATTGTAGAGTGGAGTGGAGTTTCACAGAATGGAGTGTTGTGGAGCAGAGTTGAGTAGATTGCTACAGAGTGGAGTAGAGTGGAGAGGTGTGTCGTGGAGTGGTGTTGAGAGGAGTGGCACAGAGTGGAAGGGTAAAATGTTCAGTAGACTGGAGTGACAGAGAGTGTAATAGAGTGGGTTAGCATAGAGTGGCGCAGAGTAGAGTGGTGTAGAATGGAGTATAGTGAAGTAGTGTGTGTACAGTTGATTGGAGTACAGTGAAGTGGTGTAGAGTGGAGTAAAGTGGAGTGGGGAACCATCGGTGCATAGAGTGTTGTACAGTGGAGTGGCATGGAGTGGAGTATTGTGTTGTATAGTGCAGTGGCACATAATGGAATCAAATGTTGTAGAGTGCAGTAGAGTGGCTTAGAGTGGAGTGGCACAGAGTGGAGTAGAGTAATGTAATATAAGGTCAATGTGTAGATTGCTGCTTACCACCCGTGAGGGTAGCCAGGCGCTGAGTGTCATAGAGTGGAGTGTCGTAGCGTGCGATTTTGAAGAGTAGTGCCATAGAGTAAAGTGGAGTGGAGTGTCATAGGGTAGAGTAGAGTGCCGTAGAGCAGAGAGGTGTAAAGTGGAGTAGAGGAGGGTGATGTAAAATGGAGTAGAGTGGCATATAGTGGGGTAGAGAGAATTAGATTGCCATAAGTGGAGTAGTGGAGAGTGGCATAGAGTAGAGTGTCAGAGTGTGTTGTTGTAGAGTAGAGAGTCATGGAGTGTCGTAAAGTAGAGAGTCATAGAGTGGAGGATCGTAGAGTGTCAGGGAGTGGAGTAGAGTAGATTGGCGTAGAGTGGGGAGGATGGTGTGTAGAGTAGGGTAGAATGGCATTGAGTGGTTTCGAGTGTCGTGGAGTGGAGTAGAGTGGAGTAGAGTGAAGTGGAGTGAAGTTAAGTGGAGTAGAGTGGCATAGAGTGGAGAAGAGTGGTGAAGAGTAGTGTGGCAAAGAGTGGAGTGACATAGACTGGAGTGCCATACCATGGAGTTCCACACAGTGGGACGTTGTAGAGTGGAGAGGCGTAGAGTGAATGGGCTTAGAGTGTGATTGAGTGGATGGGCGTGGAGTGTAATAGAGTGTCATGGTATATAGTGGAGTAGAGTGGCCTTGTGTGGGGGTAGAGTAGGATGGTGTAGAGTGCTCTAGAGTGGCACAAAGTGGTGTGTCATACAGTGGAGTTTCGTGCATTGGAATGTCATAGAATGGAGGGCCATAGAGTGTTATGCCGTAGAGTAGAGTACAGTGTCATAGAGTGTAGTAGAGTGTTGTAGAGTGGAGTGTCACAAAGTGGAGTTGAGTGGAGTCTAGTGTCACAGAGTGGAGTATTGTAGAGTGGAGTGGTGTAGACTGGAGTGGTGTGGAGTGGTGAAGAGTGGAGTGGCATAGAGTGGAGTAAATTGTTGTAGAGTGAAGTAAAGTATTGTAGAGTGGAGTAGAGTAGAGTCACAAAGTGGAGTCGAGTGGCATTGAGTAGAGTGGCATTGAGTGGAGTGGCATAGAGGTGCGTGGCATAGAATGGAGTAGAGTGCTGGGGCATAGAGTACAGGGTGATAGATTAGAGTGGCATAGAGTGGAGGAAAGTGTTGTAGAGTAAAGGGGCGTAAAGCGGCATAGAGTATTTTAGAGTGGATTAGGGTGTCATAGAGTAGAGTTGCCTAGAGTAAAGTAGAGCAGAGTACCGTAGAGTGCTATAGAGTGAGTGGTATACAGTGGCATAGAGTGGAGTGTCCTAGAGTGAAGTAGAGTAGAGTGGAGTGGGGCAGAGCAGAGTAGAATGGAGGGGTGAAGCGTAGAGAGGAGTAAAGTGTTGCAGAATGTAATAGAGTGGAGTGAGAGAGAGTGTCCTAGAGTGGTGGAGAGTGCAGTAGAGTGGCATAGTGTAGAGTGGCATAGAGTGGCGTGGTGTGTCGTTGAGTGGAGTAGAGTGGAATGGAGTGGAGTACAAGAGAGTGGCATATAGTGGAGTGGCATAGAATGTAGGGGTGTTTCATGTGGCTTGGAATGTTGTAGAGTGGAGAGTCATAAAGTGGAGCTTTGTAGAGTGTCATGGAATGGAGTAGAGTAGATTGGCATAGCGTGGAGCAGACTTAGCATGGGCGGATCTAGCGGATCTCGCGTACGCGAATTTGCGTATTTACGGATTCGCAATCCGCGAGAATACGCGAACTCTCGCGGATTTGCGGATTTTCCCGTTTTTTGTGTTGGCGAGCGTTCACACGGATTTTGGGACAATTTCGCAATTGCGAACTTACTTTTCGGCTCGCAACGGCCGCGACTATGTTGTTTCTACGTCTGGTTTATCATCACAGGTTCACAGCACCCTCTGTTTCACCACTGCCACCCTCTGGGACACCCATGCCACCCTCTGGTACATCCTCACTGCCACCCATTAGGTTTGTTTATCACTGTAGTTTATGGGGGTTGAAAAAAGCAAGCACACCTCCCCTACTTCAACTGCCATGAATTAATTTGGGGTTGATTAATGTGTCAGTTATTTTGAAAGTTCCAGTCTGGCTGGCACCTGCTTCCTTCCTTATCTGTAATTTGCTTTCTGTTGCAGTGCAATTTTTTTTCCCAGGACCTTTATGGTCTACTTGTAGCTATTCTATGAGCCTACTGTTTGGGTCATAGCAGGGTCATAGAATAGTTGCAAACTCTGGAGGGGCCCCTCAGGAAGCACTAGAGTGAATGTTACTAATGTTAAGTTTGAACTTTTGCACCTGCTCATTGCTTTCAGTTTAGCAAAAATCGTTTTTTCTGCAATTTCGCGCGTTTTTTGGGGCGCGAATCCGTGCGAGATCGATTTCGGAAGCCGCGAATGCTTGCGAATACACTAAGTTTTTCTTTGCGACGTGTATGTTCGGGTGATTTTGTGCGTGTTCGCGAGGCGCTTGTAGCTATACGTTTGCCAAGTTACCCTAGCGGTCGTACACGGGCGCGGCCATCTTGTTTGCGTGACGTAATTCCGTTTCCGGCCGCTATGTGTAATCTTGCAAACTGTGCTGCTCGCTAGTACAATTTTGCGCGTGCTCGCGAGGAAAATCTCGCGCAAACTTACCCACGCGGTCGGGAACGGGCGCGGCCATCTTGTTTCTCATTCATTGCTATGGTTCTGGGCATGCTTTCTGTATCCTCTCTGAATCTCTGCCATCCTTTGCTTGTTTGAAGTTTATTTGATCTATTTTACTTATTAATCTATCCCTCTATTTTTCTAGCTCTATATTTTTGTGTTTTCTGCTGCTTTTAGTTACTTTTAAACTACTTTTTTAAACTCTTTTCTTTTCTTCTTCACTATTCAATTTCTTCTTTATCATTTAACTTTATTTCTGCCCAGACCATGGTAAAGGGAGCCGGGAAGCACCCTGAGAAGGGGAAGGGTCCCGCACCCCGTGACCGGCTCCCGTGCGGGCGTTTGAGGGGGGAGCAAGTGGTGCCACGGGAGATCTTTAGCGCGGAGGAGGTGGCCGCACTCATCTTCCACGTCCAGCGCCGCCTCCCCAAGACGATCCTGGGAGGCGGCAAGATCGCAACCGGCTATGGCATCCGGGAGCGCCGGAAGCGGTGGGAGAAGGTGTGCCGGGCCATGTTTAAGCTCTCTGGGGTCCGGCGCACATATAACCAGGCCACCCACCGCTGGACAGATGTCATGGACCGGGAGCGGGACTTGCTGGACGCGCTCGGCGTAGAGGTCCCCGGGCTTGGTGAGTAGTAGTAGCTATTCATCACTACTCTGTTTTATCCGGCTCTGTCATTTGCAAATCTTTGTTCTTTACCAAGAGCAATAATGCTGCCGATTACATTGTAGGTAAATTATATTTCAAAATCTTCTATGCATTTCAGGTGCACTGCTCTCCTTCTCAGTAGCCTTGCTTGCTACTATGCTTATTTGTTTTGTATTTTGTGTTCATTTCATTGGCCTGAGAAATTATGTATGAGTGTAGTGTAAAGATAAGAACTGCGTAATGCTAGACACTAAGGGTCATATTTTCAATTACCGGCGCATCCCTGCAAAGTAGCAGGGGTGCGGCAGTAATTGTGTGCCATGCCACCACCACCCATTGGCCCAAAATGTCACAGAAGCCTTACGCATCTGTGCCGTAAAGGCGGCGCATTGCTGGAGTTGCGTGCCAACGATGGCGCAGCTCCAGCAATGCTCTGGGGTACCCTATCTCCCCAATGCTGCATCAAGCCGTACGTCGGCTTCAAGCGCGCAGGGTTTGAGTCATGCATCATTGTCCTAAAAGTGACTGATTGACATCTTGTAGATTTCCCTCAGCCACTTTTAGGATTCGTTCCTGCGCAGGTACGCCCTCCCTTGCGCCGGAACGCCCCCTGATGGCGCAGGGCTTTACAACGTGATGCATATATACGCCGCACCAACACCATGGCGAGTCTTTTGTTCTGCCGCTGCGTCACAAAAGTCATGCGACAATGGAGGAAAATGAGCTGCAAGGGACTTCTAAATCAGCCCCAACAGACTGAAGTCCAGTCCTTCCTTTAGACACATGGCTATAAGAAGAAATAGTGGCGGTGGTCGGTGGATTGATAGTTTGAGTATTCACTGATCTGCAAGCAGAATGGACTTTGTCTGTCACTTCGCGTGCTGCGGACTGCTGCCTGCCAGGCCTAGGCAAACCTCTTTAGTAGTCTGTTTATTGAGTTACATAGGAACTTTCTAAGTCAACGGTCCGCAAATCAGGCAATACGAATAACGTAGTATACCACATGAGATAGATCCCGTGGAATAGTTGTCTATCTATTTGCTATTTCTCCAAAATATTTTGTTATTGTTCTTTTGAAATGTTTGATTTGGTTGACAAATCTCATCCATGTTTTCTGGTCTTTCTTTCTTTCATGTTGTACATCAGCTCCCCCCAAGGGCAAGAGGACACAGGAGGAGGGTGCTGTTCAGGAGGATGCAGGCCAGGATCGGGCAGGCGAGGGCTCCTTTGCTGGCCCCAGTAAGTTTAAATTTTAATAAAGAGTACCTATTTTTTCCTAGCGTTCCTCATTCGATTTTTTATAAATCGTCTTTGATCTTCTTGTAGACTGGATATAAATTCTTATCCTGCCTCGAATATGACTCCATGTGGTATTACTAGATTATTCTTATTAGTCTGTCTGTGTAGCTAACTAAGATTGGACATTTGGCAATTCCATTGTACTCCCATTCTATTCAGCAATAGCTCTATGCACTGTCTCCTTACTGACTAGATAGTGTGGCAGAGTCATTTAGCTCCCGAAGTCACCGATGATTGATCCCCAATGATCTTTAGATTATCCTACGCAGGACAAGAGTACGGAGTCACAGTCAAGAAGTGTCAGAGGCACTCATGCTCGCAAAAATTCCAAAACCTTTAGCTCATCCACTCTAGTCTGGAGGACCAAAAACCACAGAGTCTATTTAAGTTTAATAGCTTTATTAAAGGTAAACACATTTATTAAAATCAACTTTGTCATAAAACTATTTAACTGAAAACGGAAAAGTGCTTAGTGCTGACGATTAATTGGACATATTTCTTGTGGTCAAGCTGAGCTCTCACCTGGTTTGAACTTGATCCTGGACTCGTGTTCTTAGAAGTCAAGCTTCTGTCTGTTAGGAGAAAAAGTGGTGCGTGTTAAAAATAAAAAGCAAGCATTCATCAGTTGTGCATAAAAGTGCAGCAAGACAACAGCCTTCCCTGGAAAAAGGGACATTTTTACTTTAGAGTAGACAGTCACAAATTATTACATTGTATTCTGTTTTTTTAACATTTCTTTATTACTCCTAGACCAAATATTATATAGTAGTGAGTGGTGTATTCTAACATTCTTAAATGTACTTTGTAGGTGGAACATCTGGTGGCGGGGCCAGCGCGGAGGTGGCGGTGTTGGGCGAGGACTCGGAGGACTCTGGGGAGGAAGCGGTGCAAGAGCCGGCGGACGGTCCTGTGGGGGTTCCCACGGTGGTGGCGGGAACAGGTAAGCTATATATTCCTTACTTATTGAGATTGAAGACTGCATAGTGTGCTTTCTGCACAGGTGTATTACAAATCAACCAGGTAGTAGCCTCCTCGAAATGTACTCCGTGAAGTTTTTGGTGAGAAGAATCCCAATAAGATCTTAGATGAACGTGATGGATGGGATGAACGAAAAGCGAAAGAAGGGTGTAAGTAAGTGGGACGCGAAATTTTATGATGGCTGGCAAAGAAGAACGATATGTGTTTGCTTGGCCCCCGAGGTGGCTGGGAAGGAAAGAATATGGTATGGTGCATGGCTGGGTCAATGATGAAGCAAGGATGGGTGGAAGGACAGCAGCCTGGGTGGGTGAAACAGAAACTGTATGTGTGCGTATACTTTGAATGAATGGATGCCTGGAGCATGGTATTCTCTGACTCTTAGATAGCACATGTGTATCTAGAGAGAGTAGATGGTCGCTGGATGAACTAAGTGTTACCTTGAAGAGCATGTACCACCGCACCCGCACGTCCGTTCCAGTGTAGGGAAGGCAAGGAAAAGAAATTGTAAATGTGTCCAATACTACCATGAATAGTAGCAGTACTTTGTATTGCAACTGCAAGCACAGCATTTATCCGGTTATTACGGTGGACACTCCGTACCTCTCTTAATAACTTTAGTTTAGTTGTAGTACGTCATTCATGTGTGGGTGTATCACTGTTCACTCAATATTAAGCAAAGCACCTAAAGTCATCCCATATGTCATCAAATACGTCCCATGTGAAGTGATAGATAATCAAATTATTTAACTTCTTAATTTTCCTTTTCTAGTACTCATTTGCACTGTAGGGTGAAAGGTAAATTAATTAAGCAGTAGCCCTTGTAACAGAGTATTCTCAGTGCCACCCGTAATAGAAAAGTAATAGCTTCACCACCTGCATGTACTGGACCGGTACAGTAACGCCAGTGTGTCTCACTCATCATGGTGTGCAACTGTTTTTCTCGGGTGCAAGTTCACTGTGCTGCCATTCTGCCGGCTTGCATAAGATAACGTACCAATTTTCCTAAACAAGAGAGAAGAAGAAGAATAAGACTGGGGTACTGTCATAGTCGACTGTAATGGAAGTCCATAGTGGTCGTAGAATTTGTTCATTAAACTACCACTAATGTTAGAGCAAGGATGCAGAAGTGGGAGGTTACATAGATACTGTCCTCAATAGTTATGTACTGTGCTTTCAATTTGCTACTTGTACTGTGACCCAACTTTCGGCTCATTCACTTTGTGTTATTAATGCTAAGGAGCATTGGTTACAGACTATGTCTTTCTTTCTTCATATAGTTGCTCTTTCCAAATCAACATCACGGAGGGAGCAGGCTCGAATGGCCCGGCAACGGAGGCTGGATGCCACTGTCGCCGAATATCGGCGGCTGGTGGCCCTGGAGGAGGAGGAGGACACGCAGTCGACCGGTGCAACCACCACAACATCCTCGACTGGGACAGCTGCATCCTCCTCCGTGACCCCACGGGCCACCAGCAGTGCTCCAGCGGTACGGAGCCGGGCTAAGAAAGCCAACCGCCACCGCCAAGCAGCAGAAAGACCAGCTGCCCCCCACAGGAGCTGCAAGGCACGCCAGCGCCGCCTAGGAGTCCGAATGTCCTACCTGGAGCAGGAGGTCCTTACGTACAAGAACTTGGTGGAGGGCCTCCGCTTCGACCTTGCCACCCTCCGCAAGGAGTATGATGCCCTGGCCGCAAAATTCACCAGCACCCTCCAGTAGTGGAGTGTCCCTTGCCCTTTTTTTAGAGACTTTTGGGGGGTGGGATTTGGGAGTTGGGTTCTTTTTGGGACTTTTCAAAGACAATCGTTGGGGTTAGGGAGGGTCTTGAGGGAGATTATTTTGTTAGGGCTACATAAATATACTTTTTTTAACTTTATCTGACCATACCTGTTTTTTACTGCTTTTCAGTCTGGTGGGTGGGGGACGGGGGTGTAACAGTAAGTTTGTTTTCCTGAACAGTCGTAGGACTTTAGTAGTACTACCGTCAATCTCTCGTCTAGTCCTAATACTCCATTATACTACCTCCCACCAAACGCTTATCTTACCTGTAATTTGTGTTAGAAATTAGGGCTAGGCCCAGGGCTGCCTCCACGTGAAATGGGGATTAACGTTGGCAATCCTGGGCGGGTGAAATTTCCTCATTGCGGTGGTACTAGTGGTGTGACACAGTGGCAGTTGCATGCCTATGGAAAAAAAGAAAACGTTTCCTGGTTTGTCCTTACTGTAGCATTACAACAGTTATGGTACGATCGAGAATATAGCAGGTGACAGTACACTAGAACAGTGCCATAATGTAGCCTAACAAATGGTAAAGTATTTGCTTGCAAGTATAACTAGTACTTGCGTTGAATTTATTTGACATTGGCTCCTACTACTAGAAGAAATAGTACTGAAGCTGAGTAAGTCTAGAAGATATCCTCGTATTCCTTCGCCAGCCTGTTGCTATGACCTTATCCTCCCCAGCAAGTGTGTGGAATTATTGATGTCATTTTAGTCAGACATCAAGCAAAACAACACAGCCCGGGGGAAGAGGGTTAGGGTTTGGAAAATGGATGGGAATGGGGGTTTCTTTTTGGGTAGGTTTTGTGGAGAGAAGAAAAAAAATGCACAGCCTGGACAAACAATAATTGAAGATAAAGAAATCTTTTGGTACAAACTAAAGCTAAGTACATGCAGTCACACTCATAGAAGAAAACAATGGATACTGTATCTGTATTCTGTATGTTGTTGGAGTTGTCCTTTTGAATTTGGTAAGTAAGTTGCATGCAGCAAACAATTCCTCTTATTAGCGGCACTCCTCCATTCCAGCTGACGCTTCGTCCATCAATGTTGGTGACCACTGACAGAAGACACCCTGCCCACTGCCTGCCTGGCGGATGTTGACTGAAACCCGGCCTGTAATTATTGAACGGAAAACAGGAAGTGCTATTACAATACCACTGATAAATAAATAAAAGGTATGTACGCTGTGTGGTGCAAAAAGTCACACTTTGATTTCCCTAATAGACAGTACAATATTTTTGAAATTGCGTGCTCTGTCTGAGTCACCTTTTTAAGGATAAATAAGTATGGCCAAAATATTATAGCGGATCTTTCCCCTCAAGGTAGGTGTACTGTAAACTGTGTTTTAGAACACAATTTGACCTTCCCAGCAATGCTCCCACCAAGACCCTTACTAAAGCCAGTCGCAAAAATGTAGAAGACCCCCAATCAGATCTCCAAAAACGATGCCTAGCAGAAAAATGGTGACAAAACGTACTTTGAAAGTAACAGTAGGCCCAAATACACCCTTACCGACCGTGGATTGTATTCAAACCACTTGCAAGTTGCAAGCAAGCAAAAGTATCCATAGCCAGCATCGCTCCAACAGTGCTCTAAAACCCCAGAACTGCGTTGCAATAGAACACCCCGAAACACATGCAATCCTGCTGCTAGGGCTAACCCTAACGAACCCTAAAATACAAAAAGAGCCAAAAGGTGTTTCCTTATGGATTTTGTCCAAAACACTTCTATCCGTTATTAGACCTTCCCAGGAGGAATGCCCCAGCCAAGACCCGCCAACCCACCCGCAAAAAAGCACGCGACAACCCCCCCAAACAGCGAAAAAGATAAATCTCATACTTACTATATCTCTCGGCCTTCGGTCCAAACGCGCTGTGCAGCTAGGTCATCATCATAACTCCTGTTTTCCACCACGGATTTCCTGAAAAGCAAATGCAATCAAGATTAGACTGGCAGCAGTGCTTCGACAGAGACCCCGGCCGCAACCCACCCACGAACAGCAGGAAGCCCCCCAAAACGCTACATTGAGCAAGATGTCAGAAGAAATAGCAAAAAAAAACGCTTTTCCTTAAGGTTTTTGTCCAAAACACTTCTATCCGGTATTAGACCTTCCCAGGAATGCCCCAGCCAAGACCCGCCAACCCACCCGCAAAAAAGCACGCGACAACTCCCCCAAACAGCGAAAAAGATAAATCTCATACTTACTATATCTCTCGGCCTTCGGTCCAAACGCGCTGTGCAGCTAGGTCATCATCATAACTCCTGTTTTCCACCACGGATTTCCTGAAAAGCAAATGCAATCAAGATTAGACTGTCGCAGCAGTGCTTCGACAGAGACCCCGGCCGCAACCCACCCACGAACAGCAGGAAACCCCCCAAAACGCTACATTGAGCAAGATGTCAGAAGAAATAGCAAAAAAAACGCTTTTCCTTAAGGTTTTTGTCCAAAACACTTCTATCCGGTATTAGACCTTCCCAGGAATGCCCCAGCCAAGACCCGCCAACCCACCCGCAAAAAAGCACGCGACAACCCCCCTAAACAGCGAAAAAGATAAATCTCATACTTACTATATCTCTCGGCCTTCGGTCCAAACGCGCTGTGCAGCTAGGTCATCATCATAACTCCTGTTTTCCACCACGGATTTCCTGAAAAGCAAATGCAATCAAGATGAGACTGTCGCAGCAGTGCTCCCAGACCCCAAAACTCACCCACAAACACCCGGAACCCCGCCAAAGAGCACCTCAAAGGCAAGCAAGTCAGCAAAAACGGCAAGAAATTTCCACCTCATATTTGGTCCAAAACACTTTTATCCATTATTAGAGCTTGACAGCAATGGGCCCAAAGCCGTCAACTCACCCGCAAAGAAGTAGAACACCCCCACAAGTGCTGAGTCTTTCTTCATTGGGCGTAATCCAGCACTCTGCTTTGAGGGAAATCGCAGTCTGGAGGAGGAGGATAGAGGAGCATGTTCTTCTGAACTTGTGAACCTGAGGAATGTAGACTGCGGCACCTTCAAATCAATAAGCAAACAAGTGAAGACAGTTCTGCTGATGGGCTTGTTTTTGTGGTTAGGTGATTAAAGTTTGAATTAAATTAACTGTGCAAAACAAAGAAAGACAGACACACAGGAATAAAAGTGAATAAGGACGAAAAAGAAAGTTATTGA
Source organism: Lissotriton helveticus (assembly GCF_964261635.1). Classification (NCBI taxonomy): domain Eukaryota; kingdom Metazoa; phylum Chordata; class Amphibia; order Caudata; family Salamandridae; genus Lissotriton; species Lissotriton helveticus. The sequence continues at coordinate 1,854,435,851 of NC_136065.1, forward strand.
TTCATTGTCTCATTTTCAGGGCTCGCTGTCAGGGAATAAGAATAAGAGTTCGTCATCATACTCTGCGAATTCAGGCAGGATGAGGTCAGCGTCACCGAACAGAGAACAAATTCCCTCATCTACGTTGCTGTCCTCCTCGTCTTCATGCGGCGTGCTTTCTCGTACTTTGTAATCTGGTGGTATGAGGTGCTGATTCATCTTGATCATTGTTAGCCTCTCCACATTTTTGGGCGAGAGGCGGCTCCGTTTGGGAGTTACAATGCCACCAGCAGCACTGAAAACACGTTCAGAAGACACACTTGCGAGTGGGCAAGACAAGTAGTTTATAGCCAGGTTGGAGAGCTGTGGCCACAATTGTTTTTGCCATGCCAATACTGCAATGGCTCATCATTAAGAAAGACCTCTGTTGAGTCATTCAGATAGTCCTGCACCATCGACTCAAGGTCATCAGCGGTTCCTCCACTTTGCTTACTTTTTGCTGTGCCTGTGACTTTTTTTCGAGAACCATACCCAAGCAAACTTAGCCAATCCTCTACAGCAGCCACTGTTACTGTTGTGTGTGGTGCAGATGATCCAGTTGCCGGTGTCTTTAACGGCTGAGAGGTCTCTTGTGCCCCAGCCACAGGTGCAGAAGTGGATTCTTGTGACTGGGGATGGCCTGCTGATGCTGATGCTGATGTACTGCCTTCTCCTTCAATAACCTGCCGTTCTTTTTCAAACCTCTTGGCTGACCAGGCTAGCCAATGTTTGTACTTTTGAACATCTTCATCAGTAAAAGGAAAGAATGCTTCGCCTGCCAGCGCCTTTTTGTAGCGTGGATCCAGAATAGTAGGACAAATGTAATGCTGTTCTGACTTGATCTTTTGAAGACGTTCATCACCACGTAGGCGCTCTAATAATTTCTCAGACAAAATAAAAGGGTCTTTTTTTTTTACATCTTTTTCAAACTCAGAAGACACCGCCATCAGTTGGTGCTCCAGCATGCACAACAATGGGATAGCTTTTCCCAAATTACAGTCCTCCTGGCTGACTGCACGCGTGAAGAACTCAAAAGGACGAAGCATGTCTGTCAGGCTTTTAACTATGTCCCATTGCGCCGCAGCCATCCGCAGGTCCTCCTTCTGAGATGTACCCTCTGTTAAGATATAGTGATCGAGTACCGTATACTGCTCATACAGACGCTCAAGCATGTAGAAGGTTGAGTTCCAACGTGTTGCCACCTCCTGGATGAGTGCTTTCACTGGCATTCGACGTTCAAGTAGCAGCCTCCTCAGATGCTTCCGGGCCTTAAAAGAATGGCTGAAATGGTTCCACATTTTGCGGCAGGTGGCCATTACCGCGAACGCCGCACTGTCTCTATCACTCAAGAATTTTTGAACTACCAGGTTGATACAGTGCGCCAAACACGGCACTCTGAAATAGCCACCCAGCGACATGGCCTTAACTACATTGGCGCCATTATCCGTGGAAACATAACCAATCTGGCGTTTTTTTGGGGATAGCATTTTCGAGACCTTTTTGTTAAACTCGTCCAAAATGTTTTCGGATGTGTGACTTTTCTCCAAGCCAAACATGGCTAGTGTTGCATGTTTCCGAGCAGCTTTGAAAACTTGGTCCGGGTCAACACCTGCGTTTAGCTTTGCTTTAACACCTGAAAAAGAGACCCAGTGTGCAGTGATGCACATGTAATCAGCGCCTGCGCCACTGGTCCACATGTCTGTTGTCAGATGTATTGTGTGAACAGCACTCTTCTGCAAAGCTGCCCCAATCGCCTCCAGCACATCTTCATGTAGTGCTGGAACCGCAACTCTGGCAAAATAGAACCGGCTAGGAACCTTCCATTTAGGGCAGAGCGTTGCCACTAATTCCAGAAAACCTACCGCTTCTACAAAAGAAAAAGGGAGAAGGTCCACAGCTAGCATTTTAGGCACCTTAGTGTTATACAGACGCGTCAGTGGGTGGTTGCGTTCATATGGCACGTCTGAAGAAAACATGGTTCTAATGTTGCCCTGGACCAAGCATTTACGGGCTGATAATGACTTCGTTGACCCAATTTTGCTCGCTGGTGAACTTTTGTGCGTTGGTGTCTCACTCGCTCCAACACTCTTAGTGTGCCTCACATTGGGTGTGCTGCTGACAGGGGTACTGGGTGTAAGGGAAGTGTTTGACACGTCTTCTTCCTCCTCGTCATCATCAGATGCAACATCAACGTTTTCTTGAATTCGGGCTTCCTTGATCGCATATAGGTGCGCAAACCATTGGACAGTGTGCTGTCTCCTAAGATGACCTCTCTGGCCTCCGGTACCATAGTTGGTACCTGACTTACCACGACTAACTGCAAGCTTACAAAGGGTACAAATGGCAAACTTTGGATTTTTTTGACAAACAGTAAAGAAGTCCGAAACTGGGGACTTGAAGTGTCTGTGGGGCCTGGAGGAGGCGGCGATACTGGTGGTGGTGGTCATGAAGCTAATGCCAGTTGAAGTGGAGGATCTGGATTGCCCAACTTTTGTACGTTGTGCACTTTCACCGCCACTAATTAAGGTCGAGGTGGATGGAGGTCCCTTCTTGCCAGAAAGAAATATGGAAGCGGGACGAGTTGGTGTACTACTTAACTCCAATGATTGTGGTGTTTCCACTGCCTCCTCATCGACAACATCATCATCATCACGCTCAGCAGCTCTTCGGGCTAGGGTCAAAATGTCTGTTTGCTGCATGCCCGCTGGGGCTGCAGTGACCTTTACGATGACTGGGTCGTCGTTGTCAGAGTCTTCATCAGCAGCAGTATCCGCCACTTCTTGTTGAGCCTCATCACACTCCATAACTCTGAGACTTTGGACGAGCTTCCTTTTACGCTTAACTACCTTTGTCAGATCATGGTGTGCCTCACTGTCAGACGGCAGTGGTGCTGGTTCCCAAGTTTGATCCATATCATCAGAAGGAGGTGTGCTTGAAGAAGATGTAGACACCACCCTTGATCTCTTCCTTGCTAGGGGTGTGGAAGACAATGAATGATCATCAGGAGGAGTGGCTTCCTCAAATGATACCTCGCCTTGATTGTCGATTTCCTGATGTGCCCCTACTTCGGGAGGAACAACTATTGTGGGCACTTGTGACCCTCCATGCACCTCTGCTTGCGCATCTCCTTGCGCTGCCTCTCCTTCCACATGTACTTGGGCTTGTACTTGCACATGTGATTGTTGTTGCGGCTGTGGTTGTTCAACACTCGTCAGATGAGCTACAACAACCTGTGTTGATTGAGGGACATTGCTGCTGCTTTCTTGCGATGAGCCAACATCACTGGTCGATGGTGATTGAACAAGTAGATTGGCTGCCTCTGCAGCACTCAAGGGCTTGGACTTAAGTTGGCGTGGTGGTGGTGGTGGCACTGAGCCCAATGGAGCGGGGGTGCTGCTGCCAGCTTGGTCCCCAGCAGATCCCGCTGCTGCTGCAGGCATACTTTTTTTTTTACTCCCAAAAAAAGGGGTGGGCGGCACACCAGTCTCCTTGGTAACTTGCTTCTTCTGCTCCTTACTGGCACCTTTCTTGCTAGAGGAGCTACGGGTAACTTTTTTGGGGGCCATCTTCTTCAGAGCAGGTCATAACAGCAGGCAGCAGTTGCACGAGTTGCAGAGTTGTCTGTGTCCAGACGTGACGTCGCGTGACGTTATGCTGCACACACACACCGCTGCCGGACTTCTTCCTGGCACTGGTGGTTCTCTTGAGTCTTGTGCACCTAAAAGCAATGGAAGACAGAGGAACATCAGTTCAGTTATACACCCCAAAAAATCGACAAAACACAGAAAAATCAGCACAATCCCATGCCATCCATGATGTTTACATTGAAGACACCCCACAGAAAGACTAGGGCCATGCAAGTATGCAACACTCACTACCCCTGGGCATAATGGATGAAAAGTAGGCAAAATAAGTGCAGGCCTCAGACACTGCCTCTCTTCAAAATGACCCCTTACACCCCAAGTCAGTCCACATCAACAGTACACCCCAAAAAAACAGAAAAACAGCCAAAAATCACCACAATACAATGCCATCCAGGATGTTTACATTAAAGAGAGTGAGACCACACTACATGCACACTCAGTCCATGCACCACTACCCCTGGGCAAAAGGCCCCACCAGCAGCCCCCAAAAAACGACAAAAACCAATAAAATCAGCACAATCCCAGCCCATCCATGGCCTCAATGGTGTTTAAATTCAAGAAGACACCCCTCAGAAACACTAGGCCCATGCAACACTCACTACCCCTGGGCATAATGGATGAAAAGTAGGCAAAATAAGTGCAGGCCTCAGACACTGCCTCTCTTCAAAATGGCCCCTTACACCCCAAGCACATGTTGCCTGTACCAGCCAGCACTCAAGATGGCCACCACCACCACCCACATGGCCAGTCCACATCAACAGTACACCCCCAAAAAACAGAAAACCAGCCAGAAATCACCACAATCCCATGCCATCCATGATGTTTACATTGAAGACACCCCACAGAAAGACTAGGGCCATGCAAGTATGCAACACTCACTACCCCTGGGCATAATGGATGAAAAGTAGGCAAAATAAGTGCAGGCCTCAGACACTGCCTCTCTTCAAAATGGCCCCTTACACCCCAAGCACATGTTGCCTGTACCAGCCAGCACTCAAGATGGCCACCACCACCACCCACATGGCCAGTCCACATCAACAGTACACCCCCAAAAAACAGAAAACCAGCCAGAAATCACCACAATCCAATGCCATCCATGATGTTTACATTAAAGGGAGTGAGACCACACCACAGGCACACTCAGTCCATGCACCACCACCCCTGGGCAAAAGGCCACACCAGCAGCCCCAAAAAAACGACAAAAAACAATAAAATCAGCACAATCCCAGCCCATCCATGGCCTCAATGATGTTTAAATTCAAGAAGACACCCCACAGAAAGACTAGGCCCATGCAACACTCACTACTCCTGGGCATAATGGATGAAAAGTAGGCAAAATAAGTGCAGGCCTCAGACACTGCCTCTCTTCAAAATGGCCCCTTACACCCCAAGCACATGTTGCCTGTACCAGCCAGCACTCAAGATGGCCACCACCACCACCCACATGGCCAGTCCACATCAACAGTACACCCCCAAAAAACAGAAAACCAGCCAGAAATCACCACAATCCAATGCCATCCATGATGTTTACATTAAAGGGAGTGAGACCACACCACAGGCACACTCAGTCCATGCACCACCACCCCTGGGCAAAAGGCCACACCAGCAGCCCCAAAAAAACGACAAAAAACAATAAAATCAGCACAATCCCAGCCCATCCATGGCCTCAATGATGTTTAAATTCAAGAAGACACCCCACAGAAAGACTAGGCCCATGCAACACTCACTACCCCTGGGCATAATGGATGAAAAGTAGGCAAAATAAGTGCAGGCCTCAGACACTGCCTCTCTTCAAAATGGCCCCTTACACCCCAAGCACATGTTGCCTGTACCAGCCAGCACTCAAGATGGCCACCACCACCTCCCACATGGCCAGTCCACATCAACAGTACACCCCCAAAAAACAGAAAGCCAGCCAGAAATCACCACAATCCAATGCCATCCATGATGTTTACATTAAAGGGAGTGAGACCACACCACAGGCACACTCAGTCCATGCACCACCACCCCTGGGCAAAAGGCCACACCAGCAGCCCCAAAAAAACGACAAAAAACAATAAAATCAGCACAATCCCAGCCCATCCATGGCCTCAATGATGTTTAAATTCAAGAAGACACCCCACAGAAAGACTAGGCCCATGCAACACTCACTACCCCTGGGCATAATGGATGAAAAGTAGGCAAAATAAGTGCAGGCCTCAGACACTGCCTCTCTTCAAAATGGCCCCTTACACCCCAAGCACATGTTGCCTGTACCAGCCAGCACTCAAGATGGCCACCACCACCACCCACATGGCCAGTCCACATCAACAGTACACCCCCAAAAAACAGAAAACCAGCCAGAAATCACCACAATCCCATGCCATCCATGATGTGTACATTGAAGACACCCCACAGAAAGACTAGGGCCATGCAAGTATGCAACACTCACTACCCCTGGGCATAATGGATGAAAGCTAGGAAAATGGGTGCAGGCCTCAGACACTGCCTCTCTTCAAAATGGCCCCTTACACCCCAAGCACATGTTGCCTGTACCAGCCAGCACTCAAGATGGCCACCACCACCACCCACATGGCCAGTCCACATCAACAGTACACCCCCAAAAAACAGAAAACCAGCCAGAAATCACCACAATCCAATGCCATCCATGATGTTTACATTAAAGGGAGTGAGACCACACCACAGGCACACTCAGTCCATGCACCACCAACCCTGGGCAAAAGGCCACACCAGCAGCCCCAAAAAAACGACAAAAAACAATAAAATCAGCGCAATCCCAGCCCATCCATGGCCTCAATGATGTTTAAATTCAAGAAGACACCCCACAGAAAGACTAGGCCCATGCAACACTCACCACCCCTGGGCAAAGGGCCACACCAGCAGGCCCAAAAAAATGACAAAAATCAGCACAATCCCAGCCCATCCATGGCCTCAATGGTGTTTAAATTCAACAAAACAGTTGTATCATGCACCCCTAACCAACCCTGGTCCTACTGGATACTGTGGCTACCCACAATATAATTTATTTAATGCTCTGAAAAAGTTCCAAAATTGTACTTGCAGCAACTGTAATACCCCAAACAAACTTACTTGTGAAAGTTGATTTCTAATCCAAAAGTGATCCAAAGACAGTCAAAAAGGCCTCAAATCCAAATATCCAGCAGTACCCACAAAAAGTAATCCTTCCAGCTCCAGATCCAAATGAAAGTGACCAGGAGATGGACAAAGCACTGGGAGGAGCCTGCTGGACAGGAACAGGAAGTTGGAGACTGTGAGGCACTTCCTTCCCCCCCCCCCCCAAAAATGGACTCCTTGCAAAAAAAAAGGCCATGCAAATGTCAACCTGAGGAGTGATTCTGATAAAAACCATAATTTTCTGAAGGTTTATCCTGTTTGCTGGTGATTTTCTTGTGCAGAATTGCAAAATCTCTATTTCGCGAGTGCGAGATTGTTCCTTTCCGCCGCAACTACGTGTTCGCAATTGCGAACTCTCGCGAGGTGTGCTGTGCAAGGTGGCAAGCCGCGATTACGTATTCGCGGGCGCCAAACTCCCGCGGGATCACGCAGCAAGATCTAAAATGGCGCGGCACTAGAAAAATATGATCGAGAAAAACAACTCGGCAAGCGCTTAATGACGGAAAGTGAACGCCGTGCACCACGCTGCGCGCCGCAACCAAGCAAAAAATCCGCCGCGAGCGGATTCACGGATTTTCGACAAATTCACGAGAGTTCGCGGATTGCGAACTTGCCGAAAATCCGAAAAATCCGCGAGCGGAGCGGATTTTACGCCCATGCTTAGAGCAGACTATGGTGGTAAAAGTGTGGTAAAAGTGGAGTTTGACAGCATAGAGTAGAGCGGGGTGGAATGGCATAGAGTGGAGTAGTGTAAAGTAGAGATGCATAGAGTGGAGTGTTGTACAGGGAGTATCATAGAGTGGAATGACATAGAGTGGAGGGGCGTAGAGGAGAGTGTCGTAGAATGGAGTAAAGAGTCATAAGCTGGACTGGTGTAGTGTGGAGTGATACACAGTGGAGTAAAGTGGAAAGGATTGTTATAGAGTGGAGTGGCATATAATATCATCGAGCGAAGTGTCAGGGTGAGAAAGCCGTGCCGCAGCACATCGCTTGCACCACTGGGGAATACTACGATTCCCATCATCCTCCAGGACTCTCTGACGTGCTCATAAGGGCAACCCAGACCCGCGGCGTGGTAGCCGCCAACAACTGTACCTGCCAAGGTTGAGAAAGCAGTGCCGCAGCACATCGCCTGCACTGCTGGTCAATACTATCATTCTCATCTTCGTCCAGGAATCTCTGACGCACTTATTAGTGCAACCTTAACCCGCGCCTAGGCGGGCCCATCCACGCCCATCGGAGACTGGGCTGGCCCCCCTCTAACGTTGCTGGTCCCACAGATGATGTCGGACAAACACCATGGGCAACAAGAAGAGGCAGCCGCCAGAATCAAGTGGGGAACTAATTTCCACTTTGGATTCCTGTCTCGTAAAAGCATGTAATGCTCTAATAAAGGAAATAAAGATAACAGAGCAGAGGCTTTCACTGGGAGGGATTGACAAGGGAGCCTCGGCCAGTCCTTTCTCTCATATATCTCTCATATATCAGATCTTACTACACCTCTAGAAGGCTCCGTATAACGCTTATCAGTCGCCAAGCACATCTTTGACACCTTGGCCTAAAGGTCCAATGGGAAAAAGGAAAAGAGGTGGGCTGAGAGATCCATCTTCTATGCAAGCCAAAATATTCAAGAAAGCTCCGGTGACGAGCACTCTGACCAACCCCCAAACCCAATCCCACATGCAGGAATCACCCCCTCTCAATGTGGGCGATCTTTTTGAAAACCTGAAAAGCCTTTTCCAAACTATGGTACAGCCCCTTCTAACACGCTTTAAAAACATTGAACAGAGGGTAATCAAACAATCTGAAAGGGATGGGCATTAAAATTTAAGGGCCGCCCTCAGGTTAACCCTGAAATCCATGTGTGCCCCAATTATATCTTTAAATGTGTGCAACCTATGGAACCCCCCTGGAGAAAAGAACAATTAGACTGGGGTTGGAGTAGGGTATGGAAGGATAGGTTCGCATTCAACTCGTGCAGTACCAGCCATGGTCACGTGACAACCAGATAGGGTGTCAAACAAGTTAGTTCTCACTCAAATCAAGTTCACCCACACAAAGACACAAACCAGGCCAACAACAAGGGGGAGGAGTGATGCAGGAAACATCCTGATGGGAAACAGAGAAAGTAAACCACAATATTTAAGCCTCACACCAGAATTGTGCCCGTACCTAATTGTACTGGTTAACATTCCGGAATTAAGACCATCCCTGTCCGAGACAACAGGACAACTAATGTCAAAAGCATGGCACTGGTTGACTAAATATTCGACAGCAGGGCCGTATATTCAGGGGCACCTTCTTATGGCTAGGAGAACCAAGTGGGTGAGTACTGAACCTACAAAGATACAGGAACATTGCATAGTAGTTAATATGGATAACATTGGATTAGTTGGGGAGCTATTAAGGTAATTGCCCACAGCACCAACAACAAGGTCCACGATCTTTGCCCTACAATTAGGGTATTTTTATAAGCCACAAGACATCGCGAGGTACCAACAGGGCAGCTAAACTTCTAAGTGCCTCTACCCTAGTAATTCCTGCACAAACCCACTATCATATACTGACCTCCATGACATAAGAGGGATTTCCGATTTGCTCCATTGATCAGCTTAGAGGACTATGATTGACTCAATGGAAAAAGGGTGCAGAATCCCAATAGGAGGATAGACCCTCCAATCATTTAGCAGAGGAGGGAGGAGAGTAAAACTCCACAGGGGACCACTAAGCTGAGGTTCATATCATGGAATATTGCAGGGTATAGTGCTAAGACAATTAATGCTGAATGGTTAAGTGAGATGAGTACATACAATATCCTCAGTTTTCAGGAAACATGGGAGGAGGGGCCTATCTCCCGGGATGATATCGTTCGTTCCAAACCCCGCCATTACCTTCTAGAATGGGTATAGCACAAGCAGGCTTACTAACATTATTAGCCAACACTGTAAGGGTGAAAATGATAAAACATTTTACAAGTCTTCTGTTTTCCATTATGTGGTTTGTCAGGGACAGTAGGACTGGGATCTGGTGGTTATAAATTTCTACATTATTCAATTTGGCAATTTAGACCTTGTCGCAAAAGAAGTTGAAGGGGAGATTAATGTACTAAGTACCTCCCACTGTGAGCCACTGAAAATACCATGGTTGGGAGATTTTAATATTAAGAGATGCCCGATAGTTGATAAGCCTATTTGTGGTGTAACATATCCGGAGGGGGGTCCCAGTATTCATTTCAATCACACTGCATATGGGAACGTCCTAAATAGAATCCTAATTACTTGGAACTTTATGATAGGTAATGATTACTTCATTACCTATCATAAAGTTCCAAGTAGGATACTGGATGTTTGGATAGAACATTTGAAAGGGCAGGTAAAGGATCCACAATAGATTACATTATTATCTCGGATAACCTGAGAACTCATATAAGAATGTTAAGGTCTTATCTGTAGATCTAAATGATCATGCCCCCTTAATCTGTGAACTAGCTTGGAGGGGTGATATTTCGGGTTTACCCAGGAAAATCCCCAAACCAAACCTTACCAGGAAAAATGGCTATATTTTAAAGTGGGACAGAGTAGATGCGTCAAAACTGGTTGCCTCAGTTTTGAAATCTAACTTATGTGAGCTAATGATCTGTTTGGATGACCAGGCTACCCCAAGACGGGTGACAGGTGCATTTCAAGATATACTGAGTGGCATTAACCCGCATCTGACCTTACCCCATCAGCAAAAAAGTGCCCATAGTTGTGCTGGTTAGATACTGCCTGCACTAAGGCCCTATCACACCAGCACATAGCCTTGAGAAAGGTCCCTAGAAACACTCAGCTGGTACGGTCCTTGAGGGCAAGGTATAAAGTAGCAAGACAGGAAAGATTGAAAAACCTGAGAGAGGAAGCTTGGGAAAACCTACTCTAAACCCCGGAAAGAAACGATAACATTGGATTCTGGAAAACAGTAAATACTCCTTTTTTGAAGATCCAGAGAATCCGTCCCTAGAGGTACATATTGAGGAAGAGGGATGGGTTAATTATTTCCAAAAAACCTTTCAGATCAATGATGGTTCAGCAACCAAGTAGATTACCATCCATTGGTTTGAGGTAACAGAAGTAGATCTAGCCTTGCTACAGTCAAAAGCCTTGAACGCCTCGGGTCCTGATGGGGTACCTGTTGATATTTTTTTAACTAATACCTCATTATGGGGCCCCGTATTAACAAATGCTTTAAACTCAATATTTAAAGCCAGGCCTTCAGATTATTAGAAGCACTCAGTAACCATCCCAATCTTTAAGAAGGGGGATAGTTCCAATCCTAAGAATTATAGGCCTATTTCCTTAATTGACCGCATGGCTAAATTTATGGATCGCCTTTTAAAAAATAGACTGGAAGACTGGTTAGGAGAAAAGAACATACTCTCCAAGGTACAATACAGCTTTAGGAAAGGTAAAGGCACTATAGACCAGTGCCTGAATTTAATGTTGCTAAATACACTTTAACAAAACAAGGCCTTTTATGGACCTCTCAGCTGCTTTTGACTGTGTGGTCCATAGCAAGTTGTGAGTTATTATGGAGAGGATGGGTTTTGAGTCCCTGATTATCACTTTTATTAGACAGCTATATGGGGGAGCTACAGCCAGCGTGCTGTATGGGAAATAAAGGGAGTGCACAAAAAACTTTAATGTTGAAAGGGGTGTAAGGCAGGGCTGTGTCCTTACCCCCTTTCTATGTGCCCTCTACATGAATAACCTCAAAGCTGTATTAGTGGAGAGGGAAAAGGATGTTCCTTATGTGGAGGTGCCCCCCCCCCTCCGCCATTACTCCTCTATGCTGACGACGATGTGCTTATGGTTAGAACCCCAGTGGCCTTACAGAAACTCATAGAGGAGTACATAAGTTTCATGAATAGCCTGGACTTACATGTTAATGAGTCTAAAACGTTTGTCCTCACCACTGGGGCTGGCCTGAAAAACCCTAAACATATTTTATAGGGGCAAGTAGAATGGAAACAGTTGATAATTTTAATTATTTGGGAGTCCTCTTTGATCGCAAATTAAATTGGAAGAATATGGTTACAAACAGAGCCAACCTTATGGAAAGAAGCATTGCTGCTATTTTTAGATTTTCAAAAATACTAGTCTCCAAACGAATTCCGGAAATGCTGAAGTCTATTTAGCAAAGGCAAAAGCTATTGCCACATAGGCTGCTGCACTGGGTGGGTATTTTGAATATAGAAGAGTTACAACACGGGGAGGATGCTTTCTGTAAAAGATTATTATCCGCCCCAGCGCCTGTTCGAACTCTAGCTGCCACACTGAATTAGGCTTACCTTTTATTAGAAACATGATTAAACTGGCCCCTTTATTAATGTGGCATTCGATATGCAAAAGGGATAGTGTAATACTTAGCCAACCAGTTGTAAGAGATATTTTAATAATGGACCATGCATCTAGAATGCCATTGTTGGGATACATAGACACTTCTTTGACATCACTGGGTTTACACGAATTGTATGACTCCCCATCTCTCTGTTACACCTTCCCAAGGACTAAAGTTAAAGAACTCTTTTGAAATAAAATGGAAAGGGATAGAGCGGCTACCAATTGGGACAAAAGCACAGTTATTTTATATAAATCATTACCTTCTGAAAATCATAATTATTTGGAAAAGGTATATAATCTACAACAACGGTTTATATTGACACAATTTCGCTTAAACCGTATCCCACTTATGATAGGTTTTACGGCATATATTTACTCATTAAATCTGCTACTGCCTATGTGATAGTAGGTTCTAACATGCACTTTTATTTTTTTGTTCTCTATATAGTCAAGAAAAGAAAAAATATGTTATCCCACTTTTGCGCAAATATGGCCTCAGACATCATGTTCAAGCGTTATATTATATTCAATCAATCAATCAATCACAAACATTTATATAGCGCACTACTCACCCGGAGGGTCAGAAGTCAGGCGACCCCTATATCTGTTTTAACCTTGCATCCTTCCAGATGGGTAGTTATGAAACGTCAGCGTTCCTTTTAATTATGACTATTTAGTATTAGGTCCTCCGCTCACATTATTATACCTGTTAGATGCAGAATGCAAAATTTCCTAGCTATCCTAAATGAAAGTTTCAATTCTATTAAGAACTCGGATACGAGAATTATTCTTTACTTTCTCCACTTTATTAACAAGCAGCTATTTTAAAGAACTGGTAAAAACTCACATTCCCATGTACCATAGGGAATGGAATAGAGTTTTGAACAATAGAGTATGTAGTCCATGTACAGAGTGTCCGTGGGAATCCACCAATCACAGGGCTTCCGACACCACATAGTCCTCTGTCAGCCTCTACTCCCCCTCTTTTGATGCTCTTGATAAGCCAACCTGAACGCCCCAGGAATCCTGCTTGTTGTAGTCCCCTGCGTGAAGTAAGAAAAAATAATAAGGCAACCGCCATGGCTAAGGTTTAGCTCTGTAGGGGGAAAAACAAAGGCACATTCCAACAAACCACAACTGGAACAAAACCTAGTATGATACACTTTACTTACCCTGATAGGAGGGTGGGTAGTTACACATAGGTGTACCCTGAGTGGGATAATCCTCGCCTCCGAGTCCTTAATAGAATTGAAACTTTCCATTACGATAGCTAGGACCGAAGGCGAGGATTATGCTTGTTTAAAGCTTACTCACCACCAAGTGAGCCATATCAATCACCGCTTTGAAGTAAAACCGCTTGAAGGTAGAGTCTGAAGACCAATCTGCAGCATTCAGAATGTCTTCCAGACGAGCTCCCAGGGTAAATGCTTTAGAGGCCATTGCCCCCCTAGCCGAATGGGCACCAAAAACCCAAAGGTAGATGCCCACTTCTTGCATCACCCAACGGACCCAGCGGGCTATTGTTGGCGAGGAAACAGCTTTGTGAGGCTTCTTAAGGGCGATAAGCAGCTGCCGCTCACCCGGAGGACGGAATTCCTCTGACATTTCCTCATACGTCTTAAGGCAAGATACCATGCAGAGCTGGGAAGGCAGATTAGGAAATAGTTTTCATGCCCGTTTTTGTCCGCCTATGGATTGTGAACGCGTAACCCCCGAAGGGGAAACAATTATCCTAGACACGTCCATTGCCCGGACGTCTGACACTCACCTGCAGGAGACTAGGCACAGGAGCATGGCTAACTTCGCTGAAAGCTGCTTGTGGGAAAGGAATCTATTCAGCTGCCAGGACAGGAACAAGTTCAGGACTTTATTTACATCCCAAAGTACAGTGTATCTCGGTTCCAGTGGTAAGGAAAGGCGAATGCTTTGCAATAACCTACAAACCAGAGGATGCTCCCCCACTGGTGAGCTGTCCACCATGGAATGTCCTGCCGAGATCGCAGAACGGAAGGTATTGATCGAGCGATAAGTTAAACCTTCTGCCAGGCCAGCCCAAAAATTTTGAACAGCAGTCACATCGGTTGCCACAGCATTGAAACCCTGTCGCAAACACCAACAGTACCACCTTCTCCAAGTGGATCGGTACCGCTCAGTTGTACTGTCTGCCCAAGCCTTGGACATGAATTTCTCAGCTGCTCCTGAAAGGCCTGGGACCGCCCAACGTCCCCGGTAATCCTCCATGCCATCAGGGCCAGGGGGCCCTGCAGAATGAGCGGGTGAGGATTATTGTCCGGATTGAGCAGGAGGGCTAGAAAGCGGGGGAGTGGGATTGGAGAATCCCAAGAAAGTTCCAGCAGAACTGGAAACCATACTTGTGTCCTCCATATTGGTGTGACCAGCACCAAGGTCGCCCCTTGTCGCCAAACTTGAGCTGAGACTCTTGTTACCATGAAAAACGTGGGAAAGGCATACCCTGTTTCATTCCGCCAATCCTGCAGAAACACATCCGTCTTCTCTGCCAAGGGATCTGGTCTCCAGCTGAAGAAGTGGGGAAGTTGGTGATCCAGGCGGGAGGCGAACAGATCCACTGAGAAGGGGCCCCAGAAATTCTGGAGATCCGAGAAAACCCCTGGGTGAAGCTTCCAAAGGCTTGCATCGTGAAGATGGCGAGAGTGGAAGTCTGCCACCTGATTGCCATGTCCGGGAAGATACTCTGCTGTGACAGAGATCTGATGGGCCAGGCAGTATTGCCAAAGGTGCGCCGCTAGGCCCGAGAGGGCTTTCGATCTTGTGCCGCCAAGATTATTTATGTAGCGTACCGCCGATACGTTGTCCATTTTGAGGAGGAAACAGGATCGTATTGAGTCCCTGGTCCAGCACTGGATCACAAAAGAGCCCGCTAAGAGCTACAGACAGTTGATGTGATATTGTTGTTTTCAAGGAGACCACATACCGCCCGTGGTGAATTCTCCACACCTCGCGCCCCAACTGGATCTGCTGACGTCGGATTCGATAACGATATCCAGCGTGGATCCAAAGATCGCTCTCCGTTCCAAGACTCCATCTAGGGCCTGGTAGTGCAAGGGGCTCGGAAAGATGGCTTGGATTGATGCTGAGAGCAGGCTGACAATGCAAGCCAGCTGCCTGAGAGAGGTTTGTGACTGAGTCAGGGTTATCAGAATCTTGTAACAAATTTTCGTCAACTTGCGGGAGGGAAGGCTGAGGGAGGATGCTACCGAATCGATCATGAAACCCAAAAAGATGACCTTCTGTGCAGGCACCAAGGTGGACTTGATTTTGTTATTCACAAAGCACAAACCCTACAGGAGGTTCACTGCTGATTGGAGCTGCGCCGCCAAAGTTCTGGGGCTCTGTGCCATCAGAAGACTATCATCGAGGTAGACAATGAGGTGAACCCCCGACACCCGAAGGCGTTCCATGACTGGCCGGAGGACCTTGGTGAAGCACCAAAGGGCCGACGACAGGCCGAACGGGAGAGTGGTAAACTCGAAGGTCTTTACCTTCCAAGAAAAACTGAAGGAAATGCCTGTGAGGCGGAAAAATGGGAATTGCCAAGTAGGCGAGGTTGAGTTTCGCCATCCAGTTATTGGGGCGAAGAATATCACGGAGAAGATGGATCCCTTCCATCTTTAAATGGTGATATACAAGCCACTTGTTGAACTCCCGAAGATTGATTACGGGCCGTTGGCCCCCATCTGGTTTGTCCACCAGGAAGATGTTGCTGATACACCCTCTGGGATGAGGGGAAGTTTCCGCAATAGCCCCTTTTTCTAAGAGGTAGCTCACCTCGAGATCTACCAATGCGGCATCAGCCGACGAAAAACAGGGTGGTCCTTGGTCAGACTGGCTGCATCAGATCCCCCTGGAACTTGATGTGGAACCCTTGTACCGTCTGCAACACCCAGGCATACCCCGTGACGGAAGAACAAGCCTGGAAAAAATGTGCCAGATGGCCCCCCACGCTTAGTTGGGAAGAAGGGAGAACACTCACCAGAAGAGTTGGAAGCTCCCCCCCCTCTGCCGCCTCGTCCTTTTGCCGCGCCGACCTCATGTTGGGTAGAAGTTCCCAAATCTCACCTGGTCTTGGTAACAGCCTTGGTTGGAGCCTTGGTTGGAGCCGCCCTGGGCAACCGGGCCCGCTTCCGAGTCTGCGAGATCCCAAAGTTTGGGGTCTATCTTAATGAGGCGGGACCTCCGCTCGGTAGACAGGACGCAGTTGGCGTTTCCGAAGAAAACCACCACCCTCTGCGCCCAAGAGGAGAGGTGATCAGGGGAAATAAGGAAACCTGGGGATTTTGCCTCGACAGCCATGTCTAAAATGTTTGTGATAGGGCCCAAAGCATCCAACAGTTTGTCTTGGCAAGCCCGCCAAGACCTGTCTATACCCTTTTTAGGGTCCTTCACAAACTTTTGTAAGAAGGTGGCCATGAGGGGATCCATATCTGGGGTGGCTGCCACCTTCCTCTCCAGTGAGGGGCGAGGGCACTCCGCCCGGAGGCAGTTACGAGCTCCCGGCTCCAATGGTTGCCGAATACGGCTGGCCACATTTTGGGCTACCTTCTCAGAAGGGGCCCAGTCCCATGTCCGAGGGTGTAGGATGTCATCGGGGTCCAATATATCGGTGCATAGGCCTTGGTCACCAGAGTCCGGATTCGGGCGAGTAGGGCTGCAGGGGCGAGAGGGACAGGCGTTATCATCTGCGTCCCCTTGATCATCCGCTCCGCCCTGATCTGCAACCCCCCTGGGTAGCAGATGTTGCTGCAGCAGGGGTTGTGGGAGCCTGAGAACTAGCCAGGAATGCCTGCTTAAGGCGACTGAACGCATCAGTGTCAACGCCCGAGTCTCTGAACTGTTTAGAAGGTGGGGGCTGAGCATCAGTCATGGCATTCCCTGGTGTAGGGTTTGGCACAAATTGCACAGTTTTTGCCAGTAGCTCACAAGCCTTATCAATCTTACGTGTCAGGTGATCCTCTAATGGGCCATTGCCTCAGCGACCGCAGTGTGGATGGAATTGTCCACTGCGTCGCAGAAGGAATAATCCCAAGGTAGGGAGTTATGGGGCTCCTTCCACCACTGATCATCCTGTTAAGTCTCCTTGTAGGAATTCATGACACCAGGCAGAAAAAAACCCTCAAAAGGTAAGTGGGTAATTCGGGAGACCTGTAGGTCAGTTATGGGGGGGCTGGGTGTCAGCCTACACTTTGAGCAAGCAGAGCCTGCGTTTAAATAGGGTTACAGCCCAGGACCCAACAGCCCAGGTGCAAGGAAAATATTAATGGGCCGTCTGCCTAACAGTCGGCCCTTGGAATTCTAAAATTCCAACATAACAGACTCCCTAGGAGCGTAGAATACAACGGCCTATTACTGGCCCCCTTGCTTGCAATAACAATTGCCTAATGGCAGACTACAGACCCTAGGTATATGGGTGTTAGAAGGGGCGTGCACAAAGAACTAATTCCTGCCTAATGGGAGAGTACAGACCCAAGCGGGCGTGAGAGGCAGATTGAGGCTCCACCGCAGCGCTGCTAGTCGGCTGAGGAATGCGCAGAATGCGTGAAATGCCGTTAGAGCGTGCACCGCGGGACGAGGGCACACAAGCTCCCCCTAATGGCCGGAGGAGCGGACCGCCAGCCAGCACCAGTAGCGGCTGTTAGGGAGTTGACGCTCCCACAGCAGTAAACAAACTGGACCGAGTAGCGGCGTGCTTGTTAAACCAACAACTTGTCAGGAACGAAGCCAACAGTGGAGAACCTTCAGACGAACAAGCAGCAGTGAAAGGGGAGAACCGCTAGCGCATTCATGTAAACGCCTGTCACCGCTTAAGGAAACCGCACGTAGCGGGAAAAAACAAAAGTAGTGTATATCCTGCACATGTAACATGACAATTTAAGGCAATACAACAAGATATAAATGTCAATGCACACCGTCATAAAAGCAACATGAACAATCTAGCTATCCTTGAGATATAATAGGACAATAAGCAGTCTCAAAACCAAGTAAAACGGAAAAACATTCTCTGAGAGAGAAAAGGGAAGGCACTTATCTGGCTGCAGGCAGCGAAGAAAGAGGAGATGTAGAGGCTGACAGAGGACATACTCTGTTGTACCAAACTCTATTCCATTCCTTATGGTTCATGGGAATGTTAGTTTTTTACCAGTTCTTTAAAATGGCGCTTGTTAATAAAGTGGAGAAAGTAAAGCATAATCCTCGCCTCCGGTCCTGACATAGAATTTAATTTATCACAAGTATTTTGTTGGTATTGGCTGGGACACATATATAAAATGTGTTTTTTGTATAATTTATTTGTGTTTTTTCTAAAAGTTCTACTGAATGGTTTTAATGCCGAATTGTATTTTTATAGTTGACTTTATTGCATTTACCACTTCATGAATTGTCTATACAACTTATGTTTAAGACACTGGAAATATACCTCTTGATACACATTAATCTCAGTGGTGGATGGATATGGATTGTACTTAAACCACTTTTAGCATATTTTATAAGACATTTATACTTTTATGCATTTTAATTGATGTACAAATAAAGTTGCTTGACTGAGTAGAGTAGAGTGGGGCATAGTGTCATAGAGTGGAGTATTGTAGAATGGCGTAGCCTAAAGTGGAGTAAGGTGTCATAGTATCTAAAATTACTGAATCATACATCAACTCTATCTTTACCACATTCATTGAAGATAATGAACTTCGGGATCCCTCGCAGAATGGCTTCCAGTTATGCCATTGGACCGAATCTGCCCTACTGGCAGTCACCAAACATCTTCGGAGCTCCCTGGATGAAGTATTTACTTCAGCTCTGATTCTTCTTGATCTAGGCACTGCATTTGACACTTTGTCTCATCAGATCCTTCTGCAGTGTGTACAAGATATTGGTATCAGAGGAGCAGCCTTGAATTGACACTTATCCTTCCTAGCTGAGAGATCCTTCCAAGTGATTGCCCCCCCCCCCCACTTCAGCTCTCAGACACACTTGGTGCACCAAGGGGTGCTACAGGGATCCGCTCTGAGCCCCACCTCATTGAATATCTATATTCAACCTCTAGCAGCGATGGTGAAGGGTAGGGGCCTAACTGTGGCCTCCTATGCTGATGACAGCTTGTGGTCACGTTATCCAATAACTCTGAACAAGATGTTGCCAAGTTTCAAAACAATCTGATGGCCATTGCAGATTGGATGACAACCAACTGCCTAGAACTGAATGCTAATCAATCAGAGATCCTTCTCTTAGGTAGTAACACCCACCTATAGAGCGAACACTGGTGGCCTGCCGCTCTAGGGTCCCCTCTCTTGCCCAAACACACCATAACAAATCTGGGTGTCTGGGTTGACTCTGCCCTGACCTACAAGGTTCAGACAAAGTCAGCAGCCAGTGTTAGTTTCGGACTCCTACGTGGACTTAAGCCACTTCTTGGATCCAAGCCAATCTCCTCACTCCTTACATACCGAACCGCCTGCTGCGCTCCTCTGACCAACACCTTGCATGTGTTCCTTGTGTCAGAAGAGCACCGGCCGGAGGCCGTTCTTTCGTGCCCTCGCTCCCAGACTGTGGAATGCCATGCCTGCCAACATCAGAAGTATTCAAGATCATGGATCTTTTCGGAAGGCTATAAAGACCTATCTCTTTCCAAATTCACTTCTTCATCATATATGCAGCCTTCTGTTCTCTGTTGGTTTTGGGATCAGCACTGGGACGCCCCATTGCTGGGGCAGCCATGCGCTCTACAAATCTTGAAACAAAATATCATAAAATAGAGTGGAGTACTGTTTCATAGAGTAAAGTAGAGACGAATGGCATAGTGGAGTGGCACAGAGAGGAGTAGAGTGGTCTAAAGTGAAGTGAGGTAGAGTTTTGTAGAGGGTGCACAGACAGAATATCGAGTTTAAAATGTAGACATATACAAATATCGAGTTTTAAATATCATGATACAGAAATATCGACAGGAAGAACGTCAAGAATATCGACTTGCAGGTAGGAAATATCGTTTTGGGAAATATCGAAGTTGTTAAAATCGTTTGTGAAAATATAGTTTAAAATATCAATGCTTTAATTAGTGTTATGGATTTTAACATGTATTTTAAAAGTATGTGATCTATTTTTAGTATAAGAATTGCTTTTGTTTTTTAAATATATGTTTTACATTTTTAGTAGTTATTAATTTTATCTTTTGTGTTTTTAAGTTCTGTAGTGAGTTGTGGGTTTATAGGGGAATAGGGTGGGAGCAATTTAATTATGATAAATGAATTATCATTTTTTATGTATTAGTATTTATTTAATTTCGATTTTATAGTGTTAACTGTGGGAATTAATTTATTAACAATTATTAATTAATGTAATTAATTGGCTATTAAATATTAATAATTAATTAATTGGCAATTATGTTAATTGTTAAAAAAAATTAGGGGCAGGTTCTATGTTTATCAGGAAATAGTGGTTCCTGCGGATGTCAGGCGGGGGCCAGCAGCCTGAGCAGCCGAGCGGAGTGGAGTGCGGAGCGGTGAGCTTCCTACCAAGTGCTACTACCGTGCTACCATTGTAAAAGACCCCCAAAATCACTGAGCCAGGCGGGGGGCCCCTGGTGAGCAGAGCAGAGAGCCGAGAGCAGAGAGTGTGAGAGGCCACCGTTAGGAGCGGCTGCGAAATGCGAGCCCGGGAGAAAACCGCAGAGGCCAGGTCGGGCTTGTGGTACCCCCGTGAGCCATGCGCGCTCCAACTTAAGGCCTAAGTCCCAAGGAATTTGGCCACTGAAACTCTGGTGCTGAATTTGGATCTCCGCATTTGGACTTCACAGGCTTACTTAAGGAGCGTTCGATGGACTAGAGGCTGCCGAACTTCTTCTAGCTCTTCAAGTCAGCACACTTCACCCCCCCAAGGAAGAAGAGAGCTACCCGGCTGGCTGCTTACTTTCCCCTCATCCCCCCTCGTGTGCCCCCTGGACTTTTAAAGACCTCAGAGCCAGCAGCCCCTGCAAGGGCATGTCTGAGACTCACTGGTGAGAGTCTAGACAAGGGTGATGTGAGGAGTGAGAAACTGAGCAACCGCCCCACAATAAGGCTAAGTTTGGATGGGGACGCCTGCTATCAGGCTTCCCGGTGTGAGTTAAGCGTGAATGCAGTGAGAAAACGGAGGGTGGCTGCAGGGGGGCGATTTAAGGCGTATCACTATTTGGCATAGCACTGTGGGGCAATGAGCACAGCCCAAGCAGCACCCACAGAGGAGAATGCACAGGGGCAGACTGAAAAGCAAAGGGAGTAACTTCACCAATTCGGTAATTCCCAAACACCCTCTCCTTGCAGGAAGCGACCCTTGACCCTTCTTGCAGGTCAGGCCGCTCCCCACGCCACACAGCACCTCCAATGTGTCCGTGCCTCTCCCCCACTGCAGCCGTAAGTTTGCCGCTCCTCCGCTCTACTAGTGCCTGTTGTGTAATTCATTATAGTTGCCCAATTTTTACTTATGTATCCCTTTTGTTATTTGTGTTTTATTATCTGTTTTGCCACTGGTTCTGACCCCTTTTGCCCCCAGCACCCCGCTCTGCCCTCCGTTCCCACCGCTGCTTCCCTGCGACCCTGCCCCCTCGCTTGCCCATACGTCGCCCCCTCCCGCCTCCCAGCTGCTCCTCCCTCCCACCTCCCCTTATATGGAGGCCGTTGCCGGCCGCGCCGAAGGCACGCCTAAGGCAAGCCTGTCTGCGCCCGTCCGCGCCTGGACCGCGCCCAGCACCAGAAGCACTGGCCCCCGCGAATGCCATGACGCATGACTACGCTATGATGCCTGAACCCTCCAAGCACTCAACCCCGGATGAGAACACACCTGCTACCGGGCCACCCCGAAGCACACCCAGGACCCTTCAGCTGCCAGACCCGCAGCTTCATCAGCATCCACCCCACCAAACCACCGCCCAGGAAAGAACCAAACTACCTCAGATGCATCCTCCTTAACACCAGCTCCGCCTGCAAACACGCTGTTGAACTCTGGGACCTACTCGACCGCCCCAGACGTCCCCTTCCTGACAGAGAGCTGGCTGAACCCCACCTCAGCACCTGACATTGCCATAGCCATCCCGGAAGGCTACAAGGTCACCCGCAGGGACCACTCCAACGGTGTAGGTGGAGGATTCACCATCATCCACAGGAACACCCTCAGAGTCTCGACCAACACCGACGACACCCTCAGCACCACCGAACACCTGCACTTCCAGATCCACACCGACCCCAACACCACCCTCAGAGGAACCCTTATCTACGGGCCCCCCAGACCCTGACCACAGTTCAGCAACTCCATCGACGACTTCGTCAGAACACGCACCCTCGCCTCCATGGACTACATCCTCCTTGGGCACCTGAACTTCAACCTCGAGAACAACACCAATACCAATTCCAGCACCCTGATTGACAACCTCGCCAACCTCGGACTCAGACAGCTCGTGACAACACCCACCCACGCCGCCGGCCACACGCTCGACCCCATCTTCACCGCAAGACCTCACATCACCTTCAACCACATCACTGAACCCCACTGGACCGACCACCACTGCATCCACTTCACCTTCAGGAAGCCCACCACGCACCACCACACCCAACTGATGCCTCAACGCAGCTGGAGCAAATTCACCAAAGACCAGCTAACCACCACCCTCGCCCAGAACCTACCCGCCGACTCCACCGACCCGAACACCGCTGCCCGCAACCTCAGACAATGGATCAATAACTGCGCCAATACCCTCGCCCCACTAGAGACACCCTCCAACAGTCACACCAGCAAGAAAGCCACCTGGTTCACCGAAGACCTCCAGGCCTTCAAACGAACATGCCCAAAACTGGAGAAGAACTGGATCCGCGAACGAACACCAGACAGCTACGCAGCCCACAAGAACGCCACTCACAGACACCATCAACTCATCAGCACCGCCAAGAAGGTCTCATTCAAAGACCGCCTAGATAACAACGCAGACAACAGCAAAGAGCTCTTCAACATCGTGAAAGAACTCTCCAACCCTAGCTCCAACACCAACAACATCCCGCCTTCGCAATACCTGTGTGACTCTCTGGCCACCTTCTTCCACCGCAAGATCGCAGACATCCACGACAGCTTCAACACTATGACCACCCCAGCAACCACCGCCCCCATGACCACCACCTACACCAACCCCCTGCTCTCCTGGACCAGCATCAACGACGAGGACACCAGCGAGAGCATGAAAACAATCCACTCCGGATCTACGTTAGAGCCATGCCCTCACCACATCTTCAACAAAGCCTGCACAGCCATCGCAACCCATCTCCGGAAAGTAAGCAACATCTCCTTCGAGACAGCAACCTTCCTCGAAAGCTGGAAGCATGCCGGGATCAACGCCTTACTAAAGAAACCCAAGGCGGACCCTAAAGACCTCAAGAACTTCCTACCCATCTCCCTGCTCCCGTTCCCGGCGAAGGTCACCGAGAAAATCGTCAACAAGCAACTGACCCGCTACCTCGAGGAGAACAACATCCTGGACTGGTCCCAGTCCGGGTCCCACAGCAACCACAGCACCAAAACCACCCTCATTGCCGCCACCGATGACATCAGGTCCCTGCTTGACAAAGGAGAAACAATGGCCCTCATCCTCCTGGACCTGTCAGCCGCATTCGACACGGTCTACCACCGCACACTATGAACACGCCTACACGAGAGAAGGCCCTGGACTGGACCACATCCTTCCTCTTCGGCAGAACTCAGAGCGTCCGCCTCCCCACTTCCACCCCAGTGCCACCAAGATCATCTGCGGCATACCCCAGGGCTCTTCCCTCAGCCTGACACTGTTCAACATCTACATGGCGCACCTCTCCCACGTAGCACGACAGCACGACCTCAACATCATCTCCTATGCCGACGACACCCAGCTGATCCTCTCCCTCACCAAAGACCCCCAGACCACCAAAAGCAACCTCCACGAAGGCATGAAGGCTGTCGCCAAATGGATGAGGAACCGCCGACTGAAGCTGATCTCAGACAAGACGGAGGTCCTCATCCTCGGCTCCACCCCTTCAGCCTGGGGCGACTCCTGGTGGCCAACAACACTAGGAATAGCCCCGACACCCACCGACCACGCACGCAACCTAGGGATCATCCTAGACTCCACCCTCTCCATGACTAAACAGGTCAACACCGTCTCCTCATCCTGCTTCAACACCCTCCGAATGCTCCGCAAGATCTTCAAGTGGATCCCCACCGAAACCAGAAGAACAGTCACCGAGGCCCTCGTCACCAGCAGGTTGAACTACGGAAACGCCCTCTATGCAGGAACGTCGGCCAAGCTCCCGGGATGACTTCAACGCATCCAGAACGCCTCGGCACATCTCATCCTCATCATCCCCTGCCCCAGCCACCTCACACCCCACCTGAGAGACCTGCACTGGCTCCTCATCAACAAGAGGATAGCCTTCAAGCTCCTCATCCACGCACACAAAGCCCTCCACACCACCGGCCCAGCATACCTCAACGGACGCCTCAGCTTCTACACCCCCCGCCAGCTCCGCTCTGCCGGCCTCGCCACAGTCCCCCGCATCCGGACAATGACCGCCGGTGGCAGATCCTTCTCCCACCTCGCTGCCAAGACCTGGAACACCTTCCCCACCAACCTACGGCAGACCCAAGACCTACTGGCCTTCAGAAGACTCCTCAAGACCTGGCTCTTCGTTCAGTAGCAGCACCCCCCCTCCCAAGCACCTTGAGACCCTCACGGGTATGTTGTGCAATTTATAAGTGTCCTGATTGATTGATTATGCTCAAGGGGAACCCAAGGATGGATCCTGATGAAAACGCCCACAAATATCATACAACAAGGGTCACAAGAAGTACAGCTCAGAACTTAAGACAGGAGTCTAACCCACCGAGCCCCCCCTCCCTTCAGCCCCCGAACAAGGGCTTATTGCTCATTATTTTCAGGCACCTGGCAGCCCGCACCCCTGGGCATGTCCCCCAGAAGGGCCAATGAAACCACAGCGAGCAACCCCCAAATAATGGGGCCTGGCCAGGCGCACATCGAGCTACCCCACATTCCCCTCTTGGGGGAGGGAGCTGCCTGTGGCCCGACGAAGGGACCCAGGACCAGGACCGGGCGCAGGAAGCATGGGTACAGAAAGGACCATATCAGCCCCTTTCTGGTGGGTGTAAAGTGGGGGATGTAGGGGAGAACAGTAAACTACACAATGAAAGGATCAGTGATACTGACCTCGGAAGGCACATAACAGTCGTAGGTACCGTTAGGAAGCATACCGACGTGACAGAAAGCCTCTTACCAATCAAAGCCTTGATTCATTGGCATCAGGAGGAGGACGTGTCCAAGGTTATTGAGGGCAAAGATCTGGCACGAACCAGCCTGTGTACCAGCCCGCAAGCTATCTCGTGATCAACTACAAAGGCCTCAATGATTGGACGCCGACAACTCGATTCACCAGAGACAGGAGACCTCACCGATTCCTTTCTGCAAAAACTAGAGCAAACAATAGAAAGGACTTTGAACCTCACCCCCAACCTCATAGTGAGAGGGGACGTGGTAAAAAATCAGGCAAAAGATCAAGCAGGGTTGTCCGCAGCAACAGGCCAGAAAGATCAAGATGAGCAAGACGATACCCCCATTTGATAACCATCAGAGAAGCACAAAAGTCAATAGCTAAGGCTCTGATAGGGCAATCAACTAAAATGGAGATCCAAGGTGACCTTCAATCAATAGCCTAATGTCTAGTGAACCAGGGCCGCAAGGTGGAAGAATTGGAGGCAACAATCAACTACAATCAATCAATGATAGGTCGTACAAGCTCATGTGCTGATCTAATAGATAAGTGGGCTGAGATGTCGGAAATACTGGGGGACATTTGAAACCATTGAATCACTGGCAAGGGGAAATCACACACTGGTGACCAATGGAGAACCCAGCCGAGCAGGGAACTCGGAATCAAAAGCCAGAGAAAATGAGCACAATAGCCTAGAGACCCTGGCACCCCCGATAAAGAGCGACATAGGTGAAACTCCGAAAAGCCCAGACACAAAGGAAGCAGAAGAGCAGAAAGTGACCATGGAGGGGGAAGTATGAGTCAGATCAGAAGTCCCCCTAACAAGGAGGGTGAAGAAACAGCTGTAGAAACAGCTGAAGAGATCAAAAATTAAAAGAAGATCAATCCTGCCGGCAATGCTCGACAGTCACAGACCCGGGGAGAAAAGCAACTCACTGCCACTTTACCCGATTTTTAACTTTAAACAGAAGATTAAGAGCCAGGGTATGCCAGCAAATAAAGAAAAGGCTGAAGAAAGAGAAAGAGATGGTCTGACTCAACAGAGCAGGGACCATGTGGACCAGGCGGACCAGATGGGCCTACAACAACCAGCCGGGTCAACAGGGTGAGCTTGGGTAAAGGGAATGCCTCCACATAAATAATGCTCTATGACCTTCTGGAACTGGAGGGTCATAAAGGCCCAAAGGAGCACACTACATCTACCCTGATGGAGCAGAAGCAGAAAGAAAGCTGGATGGGAAACAACAACAGGGCTGAAGGTGAACAATACTGGCGTATCTTTAACAACCCCCCCCCCCCAAAGTCTGAGATCATGCAGCCAGAGCATTGGGGGGGCCACGCAAACAAAATACCCCCAGGAAACACACACAATATATGAGGTAGTGCTCACCCCTAGGGACCACATGGAAGGCCCCCATGACATCCTAAACCGAACTAATACCCTCCGACTCTTTGGCTATGTCACATCCCTATTTCAGATCACCACGGAAAACATAGAGTGGGTAAAGTTCAAAAGGTCACAAGGAGACAGCCATGGTTATGCAACCCTCCGGGGCTTTAGCGATGATTCTCTTCAACAGACAGTTCTTGGAGAAGCCCAACAACTACCAAGCTGGGGCATAGAAGTAACAGAACGGACTCAACCTAAATATCCCTCCATCCTCATACCTCAAAAAGAGGGGATGGGGGCCGTATCAATCTTGAAATGCACTAACCATAACAGAAAACGAGGGGAAAATACCAATGAACGCCCTAGTACACCAATAAATATTTCCATCTTTCAAAGAGATAATCTGCGAAGAGTGCCAATGGGGCAATCTAAGCAGGCTACGAGAGGGGAGAACTGGTAACAGTACCCCTAGCCAGAATCAATTCTCCGCCAGAGCAGGAAGAGAAATGTCGGTGTGGGAAGATCAACATCAAGGTCATAACTCTGACCTCCATCAAGAAGTAACTCTCATATCAAGGAAAATCGCATGGTTAAACAAAAAAGCAGGGAACAAGGAAGTACAGGACTACCTTGTAAAAGGGGATATCATATGCTGCCAAGAAACCTGGTCAATGACATCAACTCCCATAGCAGGCTTCCGTGAACATCGGATAAATGCAACAACTAAAAACATGGGTGCCCCTCCGGGGGTCTATCAATTTTCATAAGCCATGCACGTAAACTAATCTACAGACATAAGAGTAAACTCTCCAGACCTGCAAGTAATGGTAATTGCTGGGTTAAGGGAGGGCCGCCAGCTGTTTAATTTGCTGCTCATAAATTGCTACATCAATCCGGCACTGACTGCAGCCAGTATGGAATTACTCACCACCACGCTGGAGAAAATATTATAATGTAATCATTGCAGTTGATTTTAATTTGAGAGGCTAGGAAAGGGCCCCTGGCAAGTAAAACGAAGGACACAAGGTGGGCCCATTGCTCTCTCTTTTTAAATTTTTTAAACTTTCCTCAACTCACTTCATGAAGAAACTATGATCACCCTTGTGGTGCCCCAAACTATCATTTAGGAACATATCTACTATTGACTATATTTTAATCAATAAAAAATCGGCCGATAAGCCGAAAGACTTTACGGTCGGCGACAGAGGGGAAAGCGATCTCAGGCCTCTATGTGCAATATTTAACCAAGGAATGGCATCAGCAGACCTCCAGAAAGTGATGGGAGAATCCACAGGGGATGAATGTTTCAGAGCCCTTAAAAGAATAAAAAGGACAACCAAACTTAAAGGAAAAATCCAGGGGCCTCATTTATGAAAAGTGACGCATCGCTGCGTGAAAACAGCGATGCGTCACTTTTCACTGCGCCCTCCTTCCGACACCAATGATGCGTCATATTTACAGTATGACGCATCATGGCGCAAGGAGTTTTTCTGACGTATCTGTATGTCGCAAAAGGGACGCATTGCTGGAGTGTGTCACAAAAGTGACGCAACTCCAGAAATGTGTCTTGTGTCAGTCTTATGCCTGCTGTGAGGCAGGCGTAAGAAATTGACACATTTGTGTCCTAGAAGTGGCGCAGTGAAATCTTATAGATTTCACTGCGTCACTTCTATAATCCTTTCTTTCGTCAGAACGCCCCCCCCCCCTGCATACATTATACCTGGCGTAGGTATAATGTAGCGCAGGGGTTTACAAAGTGACGCATCTACCTAGATGCTTCACTTTGTAAATATGGGGCAACAAGGCACATTTTTTACGCTGCGGGTGCGTCACAAAAAAGTGACACACCGGCGGCGTATAAGTGACGTACGGCCTCATAAATGAGGCCCCCGGAGTGAGCACTACTGTGGCAAGCTCGTGGACTGCGGGAGATCCATTCAGAGGCTACAGGTCTCTGGGAAGCTCTGACAGATGACCTTTGGTGGAAGCTGGGCAAAAATCACTGTGAAAAAATACTTTCCCACAAGGACTCTGTTACATTCTGCTCTTGTCCCTCCTCAGTGTTAGTGTCTGCTTGTCTATGTCATGTCTCTGTGATGTCATCCATGATTCTACCTGTTGCTGTTCAAGGGATTTATCAGTTACCTGGAGGTTGAGCAGGAGGTTATCTGCTCCCGGTGGGGTTTCTTACCAGATTACATTTCTACTTGAATGCTGTACCTGACCATCTAATCCAAAGAATAAATATACTACTTGAACATTACAACGAGGAGTTCTCATGTTTATTTTACTGAATGCAACACTGGCGATGAGGTACAAAAGGACCCATTTAAAAGAAAAAGGACTTCACTGAATTTAAAAAGGTCATCATTGCAACCAAAGACAAGAAGAGAAACGTTTAAAATTACTTTCCTGCGTCTGGCTGCCCCACCGGTGTCTGGTTCCAACGGACAGTCTCAACCCAGAGCATTGGATTAACCTTTGCTAAAGTAATACTACTACTAAATCATCTGGAACTGGCACTAGAGCAAACTTAAAGGACTCTCTGTTTTCATCTAGTGAGTCAGCGTTTTACATGAGTAATGTTGCTGCGGCTGACTGTCCTCGTGTGCCTGTGCTACTTCTGCAACCTCCTGTTTAAATTAATTAATTAATTAATTAATTAATTGTGGGTTTATATAGCGCTAGGAATCGACTCCCGGAGGAGTATCTCCACGCTTCGACCGCTGGGGAACCCGTCCTGGCTCACCCTGAGAGATGGTCTCTGATGGGTATCTCTAAGGTGCGACCAAGCATCCCCGGCGGTCTGGGGGGGCCGTTGTGAAGATGAGGCAAGCTGATGCCCAGAGTTGCCGAGTGTGGTTTCTGACTAGAGTAGGCACCGAGGCGAGAATTATCGAGTCCGCTGACCCTGGTCCACGACCCTGCCGCGTCGGGAATCGAACCCTGGTCCCGGGCCGTTCTCTGCTTACAGATCTGCCGCCTCTAACCAGTGAGCCACACTTCTCCATAAGAAAGTGTGCCTGCGCTATTTCTGGAATCTGCTGTTTAAAATATTGTCAACTCACTTTGTGACTTCAGTTTATTGCCTGCGCAACTTGTGCGACCTGGTGTTTAAAGTCTTGGTTACTTTGAAGTGCTCTACTTACTGGGAGAAATTTGGCGTTTTGGTTATTGGATTTCATGTTCACTTTGTCTCACAAGTTGTACTCTATGCCCAGTAAAATTGGCATTTATATTTCACTTCCATTTGCCGTTTCTGCTGACCTGCTTTTCCACAGTTGGATGAAGCTCCTTGTTTTAATTACTACGTCATCTTTTAAATTTTGCACTTTGTGAGAAGTAACATGTGATAATGTTAGCGGTGAGTGTATCTTTCAAAATTGTCACCACATTTCTTAAACGTTCATGCACGCGCTCAAGGCTTCGTACCTCACAGCCTTGAGGAAGGTGTAATACAGTTCTTCGAGGGATCTTCCTGGCACAATCTAAAATATCTTCTGTGACGTCCATGTCACAAGCTGCTGGTTGACACTGCACTGCTTCAGCATGCCTGGAGCCACTTGGCGTGCGTCTCCGGTACGTGCCGCCATATTGTGCTTGGAAGTAGCACACAAGGATGTAGTGTTATATGGTATTCTGCGGAGCAGTTCGTGACTGCCAACTACGTGAAAGCAATCGAAATTTCATGGCATTTCTATAAGTAAAGGTGATTTGGCAATAACATTATCAGCTCTGCTCTTTGGAGAAGATGATGTGACCGATGGAGTTTTATTTATCGGCAGGTATGTCTTTCCTCTTTTGAAACAAATGGAAGACACTGAATTTTGGGCAATGGTATCCCCGCAGTGAACATTCAGTTTGCATGTTTTAAAAGATTTATTGGTACGGTGGTTATCCTTCGTCCACACTCTACTCAGGAAAGGAGCTGTCTCCGAAGTTTTGACAACGGTGACTACATTTATTATTTTAATTTATTATGTTTATAATATTGTCAACTAATGCACGATCTGTGCTGTTGGTCTGATTATTTACAGTTTATTGTTATTTATTTCCTGTTTTGTGATCCATTAACTGATTGGGATTTTAGTTCGTACAACTTTCAACTGTGAAGGCAAAGGTCAACTGTGAAGGCAACGGTGACTACTTTTATTATTTTGATTTGTTATGTTTAAGATGTTGTGAACAATTTTGCATATTTCCTAAGTTATGCTATGTGTTGTTTGCACTGTAATTTACCCTTGAGTGCATTATTCGAGTACTTTGCGTGAAGGATTTTCCTACTTTATTATTATTGTTTTAATTTACAGTGTGTGTGTGTGTGTCATGACGTTTCTTTTAAGTACTGTAATGTGCTAATATCGATTTATATGCTCAATGCTTATAATTCTGGTTCTCGGTCATATATGTATGCTGTTCCATGTTCTTTTCTGTGTTGCTTTGCAAATGATGCGTTTGAAATAATTGATTCTATTATTGCCTTCTTTACTGGAGCCACTTTTGTGCTCAACCTTCATTGAGGTGCTCATTTACTTTCATTTTGGTGATGATTTGTAGGCATTATGCTTATTGGGGTCATTTATGTGCTGAACTATCTTGAGGTGCTCCAATTTGTTTTCAGATGTTCCGTTCTCATTTTGTGGATTTGTCATCTTATGGACTTTACCACATTTACTTATGCTTACATTCTTTTGTTAGCTTACCGTGCTTGTGCCCTTTGGTGTTACCTCTTCTTTTCACCATGTTGAAGAGGGTGTTTATTTCTTGTGCGTTTATGTTCTTTCTTTCTTCTGCCTTTCTGCTTCTGCCATCTTCTGTTTTATCTTCTTCATCTTTTCAGTTAAAGGGAGGAGGGTGTTACATTCTGCTCTTGTCTCTCCTTAGTGTTAGTGTCTGCTTGTCTATGTCATGTCTCTGTGATGTCATCCATGATTCTACCTGTTGCTGTTCAAGGGATTTATCAGTTACCTGGAGGCTGAGCAGGAGGTTATCTGCTCCCGGTGGGGTTTCTTACCAGATTACATTTCTACTTGAATGCTGTACCTGAGCATCTAATCCAAAGAATAAATATACTACTTGAACATTACAACGAGGAGTTCTCATCTTTATTGTACTGAATGCAACAGACTCCTCCTCAAAGAAGCTAAAGATACCAAAGAGCCTGAGTCAATTTAAAGGTGCTCTTATGAAGGCAGTCAGAGAAAAGAAGAAAAGAAGAACATTGTCAGAGGGGGCCTCCATAGCGGAATTGAGATCCACCTACAGGAGGAAAGTAGGCAAGCAAAAAAGAAAAGAATGGAACAAAAATGGCTAACAGTATTCACCCTGTTAAAGGAAAAGAACAACGCCAAATTATGGAGGTATATCAACCACCTGAGATCCCAGTCTACGAGTAAGGAGAATAACATTGCAAGCAATGGGTGGGAAGTGTAGGTAAGGGGCTTTTACAACAGAGGAATACCAGCTGCCGAGTGTGCTCTTCCAAAGAACACCTTGGAAATAGGCACTCATATAGACACTCCCCCATGGATATATATGAAGCAGGACCAATGACGATTGAGGGTAATGGTTTCACAAAAGCAGTAATAACAAGGGAGATCAGGAAAATGAGGAACTATTGGGCGCCAGGCCCTCACAGCATTCCAGCCCTGGCATTTAAACCAGTCCAACCCTTCTTCGCCTCAATCATCACCCCTTTATTCAATTAGCTTAATCAACTGCAATAATACTGGAATCATGGAAAGGATTAGTCCGTTTTCCCATTCTGAAGAAAGGCGATCACTTCAACCCTGCGAACTATAGGCTTGTGGCCATGCTCGATGTAGAAGCCAAAGCCTATGCCAAACTATTTTTGAGAGAATTAGAGGTTTGGGCTAATAACAATGAGATACTTCCATTCTACCAGACCGGCTTCAGGGCAAATAGCTCAACAACACGAGCTGCGAAAGACAGGCACCTGCCGCTATTTTATAGACTACTGCACAGCTTTTGATAGAGCTGATAGGGGTGAAATCTGGGGAAAACTGTCAGCCTGGGGGATTCCATCAAAGCTCCTGAAAACCATCATATCCCTTCATGAGGAGACCTGCGTACAAGTCAAGATAAGCCATACAGCATTATCAGAAAGAGTCAAAACTAACAACGATCTGAAGCAGGGTTGTATCTTGGCCCCCCTATCACTTAACCTCTATACAGCAGACTTGGGGTAGCTCTGAAAGGCAAGTCTAGTTCCACCAAAACTGGCCATGGTGAGATTGGCAATTCTTCAGTACGCAGACAATACTGTAGTGATGGATCACACAAGGGCGGGCCTCCAAAGAGCATTAAAAGAGCTGGGGAAGTATAAGAAGGAAAATCACTTAATAGTCAACCATAGTAAAACAAAGATAATGATATTCAGCAGATATCCCCACAAAAAACAAGCAGTCTGGAATTTGGGAGATCACCAAATAGGGACCACCACAGTCTATAATTATCTTGGGGTTTGGCTACATGAGAAGGCAACACCGGCAACTCTTATAAAACACTATATTGCCAAAACCAACATTGTAATTTTAACAATGAGACGCTTAAGCCAACATTGTCCAGCCCAACAGAAGACCCAGTGCTATGGGTCCTTAAGGCAAAATTAATCCTGGCCATTAACTACGGCCATTTGGCATTTCCGGGAGCCTTAGACAAACTTTTAGCAGCAGCTCAGGTTAAAACCCACAGGTTTGTGTTGCAAGTACCCAGGCACGCAAGGAACACCAGGTTACGGTTGGAACTAGGGCTCTGCAGACCTGAACTGGCCCTCCAGTGGGACCTAATTAAGTATTATATTACAGTCCTTAGAGCCCCGTAAAACTCTCTCAAACATAATTTGGTAACAATATTCAGAGAAGAGAACTCCCCCTGGCATATCAAGCTGCACAAAGCAACAGGGACCCTAAACATTGAATCCAATAGTCTGTCTCTACCAGGCATCCCGCATAAAGCCTGGTCAAATATCATCAAATGGGAAGTCCGCTCTATTTTGTATGACAAGGATTTAGCCTCACTTCGCCATGACACGTTCAAGACGGCATTGGATGAATCTTACACCGTGGGGAAAACTCAACAATACCTACGGGAAGCACTAGGGGCCCAAGCTCGCAGGAAAATCCTTTTTATGAGGCCAACGGCCCTTAGTACTGCGGACTTTAATCCAGCATGGGCGCGAGCGGACGGAGCCGTTTCTTGTTGTCTATGCAACTACCAGAGGGAATCTTGGCTCCGCCTATTATGTTGCTGCCCCAAATTGACCTGCGAATGACAAAGGCTGCTCTGCCCCATTCTAAGAGACCTCGGCATCAGAATGTGCAAGGAGGCATCAGATTTTTTATCTAAGTTTTTGGGTTTATAGTGGTTAAGGGTGGGAAGTAAATTATTTTAAATTAATGAATAAGTTGTTAATTGATATTCATTTATTAATGTCAAATTAGTTATGGAATTTGTGTAATGATTTTTAGGTGTGGGCTGTGGTGTTTATTGGGGTAGAGGTGGAAAGTAATTTATGTTTAATTAAGTAATAATTAGTTGAGTATTAATATTAATTTATCAATTGATAAATATTTATGGTAAGGGTTTGTTATTTTGTGTGTGTGTGTTTTGGTTTTACAGGGGTAACGTTTGGGGAGTAAATTCATTTTTGTTTTACATTTCTTTATATCAATAATATTTGTTTAATTGGTAATTAATTATGTTAATTATGGAGGTACATTTAAAAACATATGGGTTGTCAATTGTGTGGTGTTATAAGGTAGGAAATAAAAAATACACATTTATGTAATAATTAATCTTTTTGTTTATAAACAATGTTTATTAAAAAATAGTTATTTTTTAAATTATTTTTTATTTTTTTAATTCGTCATTCTAGGTATTTGTTAATTTTTTTAACATTCTAATTTGTTTCTATATTTTGTAATATTTAAAACTTCTATTTATGTTTTATTTTATTGTTTTTTAAAATCTTTTGTGTTGTTTTGAACTGACTCCAGTGGAAATAATAATTTTTACCCCTCAGCTATCCAACACTTTCCCTACTGTTGCACTCAATGGAGTGGAAATAGTAATTTTTACTCCTCCGCTATCCAACGCTTTCCCTACTGTTGCACTCACTGGTGTGGGAATAGTAATTTTTGTCCTTCCGCTATCCGACACTTTCTCTACTGTTGCACCCACTGGAGTGGGAATAGTAATTTTCACCTCTCCGCTATCTAACACTTTCCCTACTTTTGCACTCACTGGAGTGGGAATAGTAATTTGTACCCCTCCGCTATCCAACACTTTCCCTACTATTGCACTCACTGGAGTGGGAATAGTAATTTTTAACCCTCCGCTATCCAACATTTTCCCTACTGTTGCACCCATTCTCCGACCATGCAGTTGTTAGCAGAGTTTTTGCTGGACTCCGCAAGCCAATTGGAGTGTGGAGTGACAAAGCTCCGCAAACTCCGCCAGTGGAGCGGAGTTTCCTGCCCACCCCTAGTGGAGTGATGTAGCATGGAGTGTTGTAGAGTGCTGTAGAGTGCAGTGGAGTGGAATGGAGTGGAGTGGCATAGAGTTGTACATAGTAGCATAGAGGAGCACAGAGTGGCATAGAGTGTTGTAGCATGGAGTGACGCAGAGTGGCACAGAGTGGAGTGTCATAGAGTCAAATGTCATACCGTGGAATGTCGTACAGTGGAATGTCAGAGTGGAGTGGCACAGAGAAGAGTAGAGTGGCCTAGAGTGAAGTGGCGTAGAGTGTCATAGAGTGGAGTGGCTTAGAGCGGCATAGAGTGGAGTACAGTGTTGTAGAGTGGAGTGGCGCTGAGTGTCGTAGAGTAGAGTGTCATAAAATGGAGTGGTATAGAATAGAATAGAGTGTCAGAGTGTTATGGTGTAGGAAAGAGTGGAATGTCATAGAGGGGAGTTTCATAGAGTGTAGTACTGTAGAAAGGACTAGAGTGGCGTAGAGTGGAGTGGCACAGAGTGGAGTAGAATGCCGTATAGTATCATTGAGTGGAGTAGAGCAGTGTGTAGTAGAGTGGCATGGCGTAAAGTGGAGTGGGATAGAGTGATGTAGAGTGGGGCAGAGCGGCATAGAGTGTTATGTAGAGTAGAGTGGTGAGGAGTGGAGTGGAGTAGAGTGGTATAGAGTGGAGTAGAGTGGCGTGGCATAGAGTGAAGTGGAGTATGCAAGGTGTGATATTATTGCACTGCCATTACAGACAACATATTTTCAATGAAAAAATGACCACTACATTTGTGCAGACATACAGTGTTACTGGTAAAACTATACAGTGCACAAAATGATAATGTATGTCAATGGCATTACCTAGTGTTTTGATCTATTTTGATCGTATTAAAATATTTGATTCCAGCACACTTCCGAATTATAAAAAAGTGCTTCATTTGTGCTTTCCTAATTCTGATATATTCTGAAATATTT
The DNA here is from genome assembly GCF_964261635.1 of Lissotriton helveticus. Taxonomy (NCBI): domain Eukaryota; kingdom Metazoa; phylum Chordata; class Amphibia; order Caudata; family Salamandridae; genus Lissotriton; species Lissotriton helveticus. Next base: position 1,854,472,177 of record NC_136065.1, read on the forward strand.
GCACAGTTAATTAACAAACATTTAGATTCTGACTAACACAAAGGCGTTCAGTGAAGAGCAGGGTTACATACTCCCCAGCTTCACGCCTCTAACTCTGGTGAGGTTTTTAAGCCTTTCGGCCTTATTGATACAAACTCAACCTCTCATGGGTAGAGCTAGTGATCAGGATGATACACTAGGGCCCAGTAAAAGAAAATATGTTTGACTCCAGGCAGATTCACGTTCCAAGGGCCCTAAGGTGTTGACGTTGAAGCCAAAGGTATCATCCACCTGCTGCTTTGAGTTAATGGTTTTCCCTTTTGGACTCTATCAGCCCCACCAAGCTGATGAGACCCATAGTAGAAAATCTGCCAGTCAAAGTGGTGAGACTGATCATTTACCTCAACAACCTGATTCTCTTGGCCCAAGACCCTCAGACAGTGACTCTCAACCTGTCCTAGACAAGTCAACTCCTACAAGACCTTGGGTTTGTCATAAATCAACAGAAGTCTTGTCTGGTTCCCTCCCAAAAGATGGCATTTTTGGGCTTTTGATTTTGTCCCAATTGATTCTACTTACCCAGAAAATTTGGAATATCAAGAAAGAGTTAAGGAATGTGTTATGCAGCCCGACAATATCATTGATATCTGTGACTCAAATTGTGGGTCCCTTGGCTTCCTCCATCCAAGCTATATTTCATGAACCCCTCCTCCACATGGCTCTGCATAGACTCAAAATGCAACATCTGCAGAAGGACCCACCAGGTTCACCTCTTGTAGGACTCCAAGAGGGAGATGACTTGGTGGCTCGAACACATGGATGTCTCGAATGGCAAGGGGATCTTCGGCAGCTCCCCGGACATTATTTTGGAATTGGATGCCAGCAAATGGGGTTTGGTAGCCAGAGGAGGACCTCTTTCTAAGGGAGGGGTCGATGATTGGAGACAGAACTTCAGTTCCACATCAGCTGTCTGGAGCTGCTGGCAGGCTACTTTGCAATCAAGAGCCTTTGCCTCATACAGACAGACGGTTGCATACTGCTGAGAATGAACAACGTCTCACCAGTTCGATATGTGAACAAGTTGGGAAGTACAAAATATCAGATGTTGGCTGAGATTGCCAAAGATATTTGGCACTTCTGCCTTCTAAATCAGATTTATGCTATAGTGGAGTATCTCCCCAGGAGGGAACAATTCAATGGTGAACTGGCACTTGTGTTATCTCCACGACTTCAGCGCTTGGAGACTTCACCCGACTTTGACGTCGATTAGGATGGCGTCCGTCCTCCACCCCCGAGGTGGAGGGACCGTCCGCAGGGGCAGCGGCGTTCCCTCCATCGGAATTAGGATGTGACCGCCACCCTGGCGGTCACATCCCGTATAGTTAACATTGCGGCGGAATGTTAAATATGCATGCTTTGCATTTGCATGCACAAAGTGGCAGGCACCGCACGGTGCCTGCTGCTTTGTGCATGCAAATGCAGGGGGGTACCATAGGTACCCCCCATGTGCACCCCCACACCCGACACCCTGGGGGCCCGCAAGGACCCCCCAGAAGCAAATCTCCACATGCTTCTCCATGGCGAAAAATCCGCCGTGGAAAAGCATGTTTGCACACACATCGTAATTTGGCTGGCGGTGTCTTGCAGACACCGCCACCAAATTGCGGTCAACACCCCGCGGATCAGCGGCAGACGGACCTGCCGTCCGTCGCTGATCCCACCGCCATCATGATCTGGCGGGGGGTGTTTTCAGGGTCCGCGGTGGTGAATCCGCATCCTCCAGGCCGGCGGTGGCTTCCACCGGCCCGGAGGATGCGGATTCACCGGAATCATATTCGACCCCTTTGTTCTGTGGACCTGTTTGCCTCTTGTCTCGATTTATTTATTTCTCAGTTTTTCAGATGGGAACTGGATCCAGAGGCGTCAGCGAAAGATGTCTTCCTCCAGGACTGGTCCCTCCATCTGGGGTATGCATTTCCTTCATTCAGCATGAATCCCAGAGTCCTGTCTCAAGTGTGTTGTCAGAAGGCAGAGTTCATTTGTGTGAATCCACTCTGGAGAGCACAGCTGTGGTTCCTTATGGCTCTGGAATTGTCTTGCGAAAGACCTTTATTGATTTCGTTTCGCAGGAACCTGTTGCTGGACCCAGTGGGATTTCCATATCTGTTGATCCTTTCAGAAGAACAGCTCAGGCTGGTTGCCTGGAAAGTTTCCAGAGTAGATGGCAGGTGCCAGGCATTTCTCAACAGGTTTCCACCTATATCAACAAGGCTTGGGCTGCAAGTGCCCGCAAACTCTATGCTTCGGCTTGGCGATGATGGGTTCATTGGTGTGACGAATGGCATTATGAACTTGCTGGGATGATCGTCAGCCTGGTGATTAACTTCCTTTTTCCATTGGCAGCTGCAGGCCTGGCTTAAAGATCCTTTAATACCTATAGATCTGCCATTTCCGAAGGACATCTCTCGATTGATGGCAAACCTGTCACCGAGCAACCAACAGTGTGTAAACTTATAAGAGGTATTCGCAAGTGTAATCCTCTTCAAGCCAGATATTCCTCACTATTGAATGTTGATGTTGTCCTAAATGTTTTATCCAGTTGGCAACAAAATAAGTACCTTTCTTGCAAGCAACTGTCAGCCAAATTGACAATGTTGCTGCATCTGATTGTAATACAGTGTCCGTTGTTCGAGCTCTGGATCTCCTGGCCAGGGGTTCCTCCCCGGACAGGATTTCCTTTACCATCTCAATGAAGACAAAATGTAATAACAGGGTGGTGTCTTATCCAGTGTTTCCCAATAATGCCAAGTTGTGTGTAGTGCAATGCCTTAAAGGTTATGAAGTTGCCACCAGTGAATTTCGAGTGACCCCATTGGACAGGAGCTTATTGCCTTGCAAAATCTTTCCGACCCGTAGCAGCTGCTACTTTAGGAAGACGGATGCCTTGGCTGTTATCTGAAGCTGGCATTGGCATTTTCACTTTTGGTATGCACTCAGCCCAAGGATTTAGATACCCGACTATGGCCTCTAAATCCTTTGCCTTAGGCTCGCTCCTAGAGTTTAAAGCAAAGGACTGGTCATCTGAACCAAACTTTAAGAATTTTTACTATAAACCGATTGTGGATGTGGCATCAGTGGTGATAGCACTGCTTTAAATAAGCATAATCGGTTCCTCCGGTACTCACATAGAATTAAAAAAATTCTAGTTTATGCAATAAGAATTTTCAATTCTATTAAGGACACAGAGGAGAGGTCTATCCCACCCTGATTGGATTCTGTTCTACTTGTATACTGAAGGTATAAATACATTATTTATTTTGTTTTTTGTATATTAAATTCCCACCCTGTATGTGATATATCTCCGCTTACATTAGTTGTTAGTATGGATTTTATGGTTTCTATTTTCTGATCTCACAGGAAATTATCAGAAAGGCACAGGAAGTGGACTGATTTTATATAAGGATACTCGTGCAGGCATGCCGGTCGGTGTAAATGCTGACTCATCCTTCGTCAACAGTGCGACATCCCTGGAAGATGCAGTTGTTTTGATCTCTCCATGTGAGAGGGTTGGAGGAATACTACTCCTGGCCTGTTATCGTTGGGGTCCAACATTTTGTTCTTATCCTTACAATTTCAGCTCTATTTGCAACGAAAGATGGAGGTTTTGGTTCTTAAAGGACTATGTTGATGGAGATTTAAGCATGTGTTTACTTATGGACTAGAGGTTCATGGGACATGTCGTTTTTTCCTTTATATTGTAGTGATTGGCTGCTGTTTATTTAATGCAGTAAAGAGAGAGAAGCCTAATCCTCGCTTCTGTGTCCTTAATAGAATTTAACATTCTTATTTCATATGCTACAAAATTCTTTACTTACTTTGGTCTCAGTCACACTTAAATGCAGGATTTCTTGGTCTTGACTCATTATAAGCTTTTTTGATTTAAAGGCAAACCAAAAGATTCCTGTTGATTAACTTTTAAAAAACAAATTTTGATCCACACAACAGGCACGCTATATCACTGGTGAGGGATGCAATGGAAGCTTTTATGAACCACCACAAACATGATTTTGCCATAGTTTGGGTGGGGGATTTTAACACTCTTCTTTGCAGACTCATCCCACCTGTATCTTGTGGTCAGAATAATCATCACAAAGTTGTGCACACACATTTTACTCACACACCCAAGTGGTAAAGCAGTGAACTTTTCTGTGGTCAAGTACAATTTGCAGTTTTCCCTTGGCATTATCTCCAATTTCCTGAGCGTTAAGCCAACAGTAACAGATATGGGTAACTATAGAATTATCGATTAAATCTGATTTTCTTTTTGATTTTATTGGTTGTATTTCTGATTATGTTGTGCTCGATAATACTTTTAGTGATCATTACCTCCTCACCATATTATTTTTCTGGAATGCCCTTCAGAGCCACCTCTAGTTCAATCAACCATCAATCTTGGATTTGTTAAGCGCAGCTATTTTGCAGAGAGGGTCTCAAGGCGCTGGGGGGGGGGGGGTGTCAGCTTCCCAATGATCAATGCGATGCATCAAAGAGCCAGGTCTTGAGGCCCTTTGTGAACTTGGAGAGTGTTGGTGTCTGTCCGAGGTGGAGTGGGAGGGTGTTCCATGCTGTGGCCTTGAGAAAGGAGAACAAACGGCCTCCAGTTCTGGTCTTCATGATGGGAGGAACTGTAGCAAGGGAGAGCTGAGCTGAGCGGAGGGATCTTTGGGGTGTGTGGAATGAGAGGCGGTAGTTCAGGTACACAGGTCCGGTGTTGTGCAGGGCTTTGTGGGTGTGGATGAGAAGCTTGAAGGCGATTCTCTTATCGATGGGGAGCCAATGTAGTGTCCACAGGTGTTGGGAGATGTGGCAGTGGCGAGGTAGGTTGAGGACTAGTCTGGTGGATGCATTGTGGACGTTCAGGAGTTTGCGGGTATGGTTCTTGTTGAAGTTAACTTCCCTTAGTGCCTGACAAACATAGCAGTGTTTTGGTCAAATGGGAGTCAAATCTTCTAGAGACTTTAGTCTCAGAGAAGTATGTGGAATTTTTGTTGCATCTTGATCCTGATGTAGAGGATGAGGAAGTTTTAAGTTGCTTAGGAACTCTTTGTGGGACAATTAAGGGACTTTTGAGTAACCCCCCCCCCCACCTAGAACGCCCTAGGAAATTTGCTATATGGTTTGACTATCATTGCTCAAATGCACATTACAAACTTATGTTTGCCTTAAAGACATTCCTAGAAATTCCACTGATGTGCGCCATTGCAGACTAATGTATTAGAGAGCTCTCACTTATAGAAAGAAAGTGTTTAGAGAGAAAGCGTGGGACACTCGTTTAGCCGCAAAAGCACTGAAAGATATGCATGCTTTTTGGCAAGTTATGACCTCCTTTTGTTTTTTTAGCAACACAATCGATACTGACTCTGATACTTTCATTTCCAATGAGGTAAGGGTGACTCATATCCCTCAGGTGTATTTCTTAACTTTTTAAAGTATTGAGTCAGCTGATAAGGGATTTTCAAGTGGGTAATTCTGTAGCCCAAGCTTTTGAGCTGGCTGAAGCTGAGGCCGCTATCACCATGCCCCGGCGGCAAGGCTCTAGGCCTAGATGGTGTGCCAGCTGATGTCTTAAGGGACAATATCCCACTTCGGGCAACTTCGGTGCCTAATATTGTTAGAAGTGTGGGAAGGTGCATTCCAACACGCTCATGGTCGCACTTGATTTTAGTTCCCATATTTAGGAAGGGAAACAAGGGCGATCCTGTTTTTTCAACACAATCTCCATTGTTGACTCTACTGCCAAAATTGCTGGTACAAGATTCTAGTCGATCTCTAGTTTGGAGTCTGTGCAGGGCTGGGTACAGTGGAGCAGTGTCTCAACCTATATCTTTTGATTAACAAATGAACCAGAAGTAAAGGGGTGTACATCAGGATTCTGTGCTCGCCTTTTCCGTTTCACCCTCCCTAGAGAAAAAAAACAACAAAGATGTGGGTGGGAGAAATCGTATGACTTTCTAGGCAAAACTGAAAGCCATACAACACACAAGGAAGATGACAGACTGTTAAAAGCAAAACGACAATCATAAACATTACCTCCGCCATCTTGTCTGGTGGAAGTTCCTATGTGCACATAAGCTGCAGTCATTCTGACCGACCGCAGCCATTTTGTATTCTGTTGGTCACCTTTATTTCACCCTGCCCTTACTAGCATTCCTCTGACCAACCTGGTATGTGAGCTGTGGGCTATAAACTATTGCCACGATAAACATCGACACCACTTGCTGCCACAAACTCGTTTTTCCTCTCATCTCTGTTTACAGGCAAACCCATGGACACTCTTACACAAACAGGTTCCAAATAACAAACAGACTCTTGCAAACATGGTTTATTGCACTGCACACAGCAAGACTTCCTTTTGCCAACAATGGGACCTGTTTTTATCAACAGAACAGACTCCTAGATCTGACCGGTCTCACATGTTTTGGACCCTGAAGCAAGGTCCAGCTGCAAGATTAGATTGTCTGTTTTGACCTGGGTGGGAGGAAAATGAATGTTGGGCTTGTGTAACCAGGTTGATGAAACAATGTTGGGCTTGTGTAACCATGTTGATGAAACAATGTTGCTTGTGTAACCATGATAATGAAACAAATGCATTGTGTCAAACCTGTATAAAAGGAAGAGCTAACGGAGTTGCCAGCGGAACACCTCCCTGAAACATCCCGGTGTCTGCAGTTGACATGGTCTCCTCTTAAGAGTAATAAACCTTTTTCTTGCCTTCCAGTGTCCAGCGCCTGCCTCGTTATTTTGATAGCGAATTCAAAGGGAATTAAAGGTGACCCTGAGCCGGGCAGCATTGGGGGTCTTAGGAGACTCGCTGCTTTTCACAAATTGGCGACCCAACGTTGGGGCCCCTCAGAGACACGTGGGTCCGGTAGAGAGGTCCTAACGATGTGGGTCCGGTAGAGAAGTCCTAACGACGGAGTGAACGACTAAATGATTGGAGTGCACCTGCCTGAAAGAGACCCTCGTCTGGCTGCCGATCGACTGAACTTCACAGGTTCCGAACTGACCTCTCTCGAGTGACCTGCGGTCTTGACTGGGACCTTACAGGAACGCCGCATTGATTGTTGGAGTAAGAGGACAAGCAGGCGCTGGAAGGGGAAGATGAAGAACTGTCCATAAGGTCCGGGTAAGTTCGTGAAAAAAACGACTTAAATTGATTGATTGATTGATAGAAATACTAGTATTACTTTTTTTAGTTATTTGAGACATTACCTGCTTGCAAACAACGTAGAATAGGAATATTCTCTCTTTTCAGACAGCTAAGGACAGGTGGTGCAGACTTTTTGTCTAAAATTCATTGAGATATTCATTTTGACCGCTAAATACGTCATGCCTGTTTTCTCTAGATTGTTTGATTGTTTTGGACCGGACCGTTTGTTAGAGGTCAGTCATCCGCACCGCCGAAGGCCCCCCTAACAAGGACATGTACGTAAAATATGGATTAGCCACCGTAGCTTATAGCATGGCATAAGTACACTAGGAAGGCCCGGGTAAATTAGTGGCCACTGACGGGATCTTTCGATCCCGCTCAAATAGAAACGTTAGAATTAGCTCTCCACAAAAAGAAAGCTAGACAAGCCATGTTTGACAGTTTTGGTTTATGGCGAAAAGAGGCAGCTCAACGAAAGAAAAGAGACGAAGCTAGACAAGATAAAGAAACGCGAAAATCTGCTTACCAAGCCTGTAAAAAGTTAGAAGAAGAACTATAAGAAAAGGAAATCAATAAAAAGGAATAGGAATCAAAAATATCAGGTCAATGCCCTGTTAGAACGCCCTCAACTCTTTACCCCGAGTTACCAGCAAAACAGAGGGCAGACGATGATTTATTGTTAGGTCCCCCAATGATATACATGCCACCCCCTTATGCACCTACTCCTCCCGTAGTACAACGCCAGGACCCCCAAAGTATAACTGATGATGGCACGATCGCCTCAGTCTCCACCATCTCTGCTCCCACCGAGTCACCCACACCAAATGCCTCATCAAAGGATGCAGTAGTAGAGGTAGGAACAGGGTCCCGCGATTAAGTAAAAATGAGTGAGCAGGCATTGATAAAATAGTTAAAACCCTCATAGATAGGAAAGAAACAGAAGAATATGTAACTGACATATGCGACTCCTATGCTGAAAACCACAAACGATACTTTATTGTACGTCTCTGTTACCACACCCTTACTGCATATGAAGAGAAATACCAAGACGTAGGGCCCGAGCGACTAGTGGCACTCTATAGGAAGGTAGACATCGGAGAGGAAGGCAACAACGATGTTGCAGAACTATTTTCATCCACACTAGAAGTATTGCGTCACCTCGAAGAACAAGGACAGAAAGATAGGGACAGGACAACTAAGATAGCAGGACCCCCGGTGGAAAAAACAGATAGCATGATGCCAATAAAAGAAGCTGCCCCTTTATGGGTACCTCCTAGAGGACAAGGGACTAATGACGATATAAACCATCAAGACGCTAGAGGAAAGGTGGTCTACAATTGAGTGTATCAGCCATGGGACAGACAGGACATCTTGACATTCCGTAAATCTTTGCCGGATTTATGAAAGAACCCCACCGCCTTTTACACCGAGCTAGGTACCGCTCTGGGATCAACAATGATGACACTTGCCGACATAGACTTGTTCTTCGGGTTATGTTTGCCAGCAGATGTGTGGAAACAGGTTAGGAAAGTAGACCATACCGAACTGTTTGGTCATACCTGGGAACAATTCGACACACTAGATAAACAGCGGAAACCTGGTCAAAAACCAGTTAAAGCATTATCAGACCTCCCTGACAAAATAGTGCAGAAAGTGAAAACGCTGATCCCAGAGAAAAAGATAGACTGGTCCATAGTAACCGCATGCTGCCAGAAACCACAAGAGGATGTCTCAGAGTACTTCTCCAGATTTTAAACTGTGTTCTCGGATTACAGTGAACAAGACATGTCCACCGCAACCGGACTCCACTTATTTGTGCAGAACTAGGGCAAAGGACTACTGCCAGATGTATCCCAGAAACTACAGGCCAGCGAAAGTAGTTGGGCAGCATCTAAACCAACGGCCATTCTCCAAATGGCCCAGTACTACGAGCATCATAGAAACGAAAATGACAAGGCTACAGAAAGGAAAAGGAAGGACTTGAAGGAAAGGGTAATGATAGCACATCTCCAGGGGGCGAATACAGGAAGGGGGCAATATAGGGGCGGAAACCAGCAGAATCCCCCTAGAGTACAGCCACCTAGGAACAATCCATCGACATCATATGTAGGATGCCAAGACCTAGGACAGGATCAATGTGCATTTTGCAAAGAATATGGACACTGGAAATCCCAATGCCCGGCTTTGTTAGGAGCTGGTAGTGGCAGAGGGGTGAGGGAAATAGCAAGTGGACAGAGAGGAAGAGGATGTGGGAGCGGGTATGCGAGTGAAGCAAGCGAGGAAAGGCCAGGAAGAGTGAACACATTGGACCATCCCAGACAGAATCAGTACCAACAGACAGATTACGACAACACGTACGACTTGGCATAGGACAGCCAAGGGCAAGGGAGGGATCCAGTCGAGCTCTATGTTGATCAGCAAGGCCCTTATGTTACCGCTGAGGTCCTGGGCACAAAGTTGTCATTTTTGGTAGACACGGGAGCAACACGTAGTGCGCTATCCAAACGACTGATTCCAAGGTCACCCTTGTCAGGCTCACATGTGACCTCAATAGGATTTGACGGTACGCCCTCCACCAACCCTTTGTCTCGACCAATCCCTTTTAATCTTGACAGCAATGGCATCAAAACGACATTCCTCCTCTCATCTAACACCCCAGACGCCACTATGAGTCTCGACCTTTTGAAACACTTCCATGCGACTATCAGATTCTCACCAGACGGAGTGCGTGTCATCCTGTATGACAACCCTCAAAGCCATAGAGAGAAACCTTTTCAGCACATGTTTTCCATCTCTGAGACTGACGCATCCCTAACAGACACTTTGCCATCACACTTATGGGCTAGGGCTGATTCAGACGTAGGACGAATGATGATTGACCCAGTACACGTAACAATACGACAGGACGCAACCCTACCGAAGGTACCGCAGTACAAAATATCGCCAGAGGGTAGGAAAGCACTGACAGAGATCATACAGTCTTTGGTAGAGGCAGGGGTGGTAGAGGAAGTAGTGAGCAACATTTATAACAGTCCCCTACTACCGATTGTAAAGAGACAGGGAAAGTGTCACGGGAATGCCCACCACTTCATCATTGACCTGCGGGAGGTAAACAAAATTGTAGTGCCACAATACCCAGTAGTTTCCGACATCACGACAATTTTGACTTTAATCCCCTCCACTGCCACCACCTTCACTGTGATCGACCTCAAGAACGCTTTCTTTTCCATACCTATACACGAGGACAGCCGCTATATTTTTGGATTGACCCTAAATTCCTGTTCGTATAGATTTTGTAGAGCACCTCAGGGGCACACTGAGAGCCCAAGCATCTATAGCCAGGTGCTTAAAAGACAGTTGGACGCCATACAATTGCCAGATGGAGTGGTACTAATACAATATGTAGACGACATCCTTCTAGCAGCAGATACCATACCAATAGCCGTCACAGCCACCATTAAACTACTCCATTTCCTTGTTGAGAATGGTCACAAGGTCCCCCGAAATAAATTGCAGTTCTGTAAAACACAAGTGACCTATTTGGTTCACCTTTTACCAAAAGAAGGGAGAAAACTCACGCCTGACAGGATCCAGATAATTCTAGACACCCCTGTCCCCAAAAAGCAGAAGCAAGTCCGCTCTTTGATAGGCCTCACCTTGTTTTGCAGACAGTGGTTACCGAACTTTAGCCTCATTGTCAAACCCCTTCTCTCCCTCCTAGGTAAAGACATCCCCTCACCTTTCCCCTGGACCCCCGAATGCCAGATAGCCTTTAAAGAACTACGCAATGCCCTTTGCTAAGCGCCAGTCCTAGGAACCCCAGATTACTCCAAACCATTCTTCCTCTACACACACAAAAGGGAGAGATGTGCATTGTCTGTCCTAACACAATCAATTGGTCACAAACAACGCCCTTGTGCATATTTTTCTACCACCCTCGATTCAGTAGCCAGAGCGCTGCCAGCGTGCCTGCGCGCTGTGGCAACTGCAGCAGTATCAATATGCCAGAGCGAAGAAATAATGCTCTCCAATCCAGTCACTGTTTTAGTACCCCATGCAGTCGACACACTAATGAACCAGACCAAAACTCAACACTTGACTAGCGCCCGACTGACAGGATATGAGTTGACCCTGCTAGCACTGCACATTACCCTAAAGCGATGCACCACCCTCAATCCAGCCACACTGTTACCCCTACCCGAAAAGGATCCTAACGTGCCTCCACTACACGACTATGTGACACTAACCGATGAAAGAGTAGAGTAGACAACACAGACACCACCTTTCTAGACCCAGATGGAGAACTATGGGTGGATGGTCCGTGCATCAAACTCCCCGACGGCACCACCGCAGCTGCATATGCTGTCACCACAGCCCGAACCATTCTAGAAATAGCCCGTATTGCCCAATGTTCTGCCCAGGCAGCAGAACTCATTGCCCTCACACAAGCATGTATTTTAGCAGCTGGCACGACAGTTAACATGTACACCGGCAGCCAATACACCTTCGGGGTGGTTCACCATTTTGGTATCTTATGGAAAGAAAGAGGGTTCCTGATTTCACACGGTACACCCATTCTGCATGGAGATTTAGTCTCCGCCTTGACGCAAGCAGTCCTCCCCAAAAAGTTAACAGTGATAAAAGGCCAAGCACAAAGGAAAGTGACTGATCTCATTGGACAGGGAAATGCACTAGCAGACGTTACTGCTCGAGCCACGGCAGGAGACAGAACTACGACATGAATGTATGTGACCAGGTCACGAGCTGAACAATGGACTGACGCTAGGACCACTGTAAGGGACATACAGACTACAGGCACACAAGACGAATTGACCGAGTGGGAAAAGGTGGGACTAAAAGACGAGGAAGATTGCTGGAGAACTAAAGACAGAAATAAATGGCTGTTACCCAATGCCTACCTCATCCCCATATTGACCATGGCACATTTACCAGCACACATAAGCTCCACCCCCATGATTGAACTAATCACCAGAGTATGGCACTATGTCAAGATAACAGAATCTGCAAAGCGCCTAGTACAACAATGTATAGTCTGCCTACAACACAACCCAGGGAAGGGGACAGTCGTACCATGGGGAGGGTTTGGTGTCCCTGACCACCCCTTTGAAGTCCTTCAAATGGATTTATTTATTTATTTTATTTATTTATTTGAATTTATATATTAGCGCCCAGCTACCCCAAAGGGTTTCCCGGCGCTATGTGGAACAGTAGAGGGTAGAGGGGCCTATTGGCTGAACAGCAAAGTTTTGAGAGATCTACTGAATAGGAGAAGGTTAGATTGCATGTGTAGCGAAACAGGCAGGGAATTCCATAAGATGGGGCCCAGGTGGGAGAATGAGTGTCCTCCCATTCAAGCCAATCTAACTTTAGGGGTTTGAAATTTCTCTTGGGTGGAGGACCGGAGGGTGCAGGATGGAACGTAAGGACTTGCAAGGAGTTGTAAGTAGCGTGGACACTTTGCATACTTAATACGAAACATGTAAGTCAGTGCCTTGAACTGGATCCGTTTCTCCATGGGAAGCCAGTGGAGGTCGGCCAGCAGCCCGGACGTCGAGGTAGTTCTAGGTGCGCTGCAAAGCAGTCTAGCAGCCGAGTTTTGTACACGTTGCAATTTGCGTGTTACCGGTTTATTGGCTCCCAGATAAAGAATATTCCCGTAATCCAGCCTAGATGTTACAAGGGCTTGGATTACGGTACGCTGGGCGTCAGGAAGGAGCATCCACACAATCTTCCTCAGCCATTTTAAGATGGTGAAGCAAGTGGCCGCAACCTTGGTCGCTTGTTGCCGCATAGAGAGGGTGTCATCGATAATGAAACCGAGGTTGCGTACTTGGGTAGAAGGTTGGGGGAGCGTGCCCAAGTACATCCAAGTAGAGAGATGCCATGGTCTAAAATATGTACTGGTGGTTGTGTGCGCTTTTAGCAAATGGGTGGAGGCATATCCCACCTGCGACAATACAGCCATAGCCACTGCAAAAGTATTGTTGAAGGAATTCTTCCCCTGATACGGCCTTTGCAGAATTTTATGGAGCAAAAACGGCCCACACTTCATGGCCGAAGTGATACAGAACATACTGAAAGGGTTGGGGGTAAAACAAAAGTTCCATGCCGTCTTCCACCCCCAATCAGTGGGCCTGCTAGAGAGACACAATGCAACATTGAAACTAAAGCTAGCCAAAATAGTTGCCACGACCGGGTTGAAATGGCACGATGCCTTTCCATTGGCATTGCTACCAATGCTCTCCACCCCAACCAAACACAGACTGACCTCGTATGAAGAGGTCTTCGGCAGGCCTATGAGGATTTGGGCGACACCAAGACCAACCTCCATTAACGATGTCCCGAACATATTAATGTTAGATTATTTGCATAAATTGACAAACGAGCTAACAATTATCCACCAACAGGTGCAGCAACCTTGCCTGACATATCCAGGGGCCCACAACACGTGACAAAGCTTGGAGACTTCATCCTAGCTTGCAACTTCCAAAGAATGAAGAATCTGGAGCCCAGGTGGACGGGCCCCTGGCAAGTCCTGATCACCACTCAAACTGCCCTCCGAGTGGAAGGAAAACGAAACTGGCTGCACGCCTATCACTGCAAGAAAGTCCCTCCAACGCTGGCAACCTGTGAAGAGGTGGAGGTGCAAGAGGAAGTACTCGCAAAGGACTGACCAGTTCTGAGTTGCTACCCACAAGAAGACACCCTCCAACTGTCTGAGTTTCCCGACCCACGGTGCCATCCAAGGAAGGGTACAACCTAAGATCGACGAAAGGGGGGAGCTCCAACAACCAGGCCACTAACTGACTCAGAGTCTCAGATCGGTAGCACAGCCAAACAATGCTACCAGGAAAAGCGCCAGACAAAAGTCTGTGGTCCTAACAGTTGGTGAGCTCCTCGAAGATGATGGAAGAAACAGAACACCTGCAAAGCCACCGCAAAGACACCAAGACTGTTGAACTGCACAGTACAAAGACAATTGCACTTGTAGCCACATTTCTCACCTGCCTCCTGCTAATGGTCACACTCTGGATCATTAAAGAGAATGCACCTGCCTACAGAACATTGTCACCAACCATGCAACCAATCACCAAGAAAGAACACTACCTGGTATCACTGTCGCCACATCTCCGAGAATGACGCAAAGAATTCTGTTATAATTCTTTCATACTGATGCTGCACTAGCACAATCTTGCCACCAATGCCACTAACTGTTGGGTCTGTGGGCTGCTACCACATGCCACTGAACATTCCATCCCTTTCATCCCTTCACCCTTTTCTGTTCACGGATCTTGCCTTGCCTGGATGATGCTCCTACAAGAAAGTTACAAAGACAATGCCACTTCCGATGGGACAATCGCTCAGTTCTACAATGAGTTCTGGCTAAACAAAACAAGAACAGCCGCTCCCTTTTGCCCTCACACCTCCAATGTGACATTCCCAATGAATGTCCCCTCCAAAGAACGAGTGGAAATACAAGTGTTCAATAATCATGTCAGAGCCACATTTTCCAACCTGAAGAAAAGAACTGCTGCAACACTGACTGTGGCCCTATCTGTGGTGAACGTCTCTGGCCTTGTATGCATTGAAGGCCGTGGGACTAAGAATGTGGGTCACAGCACTTGTAACATTGTAAGGACTTTGAACACTGCCAACCCTCCAGCATTTGTTGCATCACCCAACATGTACTTTGTCTGTGGAACCAAAGCCTACACCTGGCTCCCAAGAAACTGGGGGGGGGGGGCACATGCTACATCGCCTTTGTTTTGCCACCAACCTACACAGCCCCTGCAGAGCATCATCGAGAAAAGCGTTCTAAAGACACTGATCAAGCAGACTCTGCCACATCACAGTTCCTCGACGCAGCAAAAGGGCTCATCCCGCTATGGGGTCCGATGGCAAACAGCCGAGCCATCAGACATCTTTCTCAAGCGGTAGAAACCGCCCTGAACGTCACAGCTGGCATCCTCACCAACAACGAAGCCGAGCTTCAAGCGGTCCGTCTGGTGGCCCTACAAAACCGCATGGTCCTGGACGTGGTACTAGTGGACTATGAAGGAGCATGTTGCTTCATCGGTGCCAGTTGCTGCATATACATCCCTGATAATTCACCTTCTGTCTATGAAGCAATCGAACATCTCCACAGACTGTCTTCAGAAATTCATCAAGGATCAGAGACTTGGACAATTGGAAGTTGGCTTTGGGGCATCTTGAAGGACTGGGGTTAGAAAATATCAATGATTCTCTTGGTCCCAGTATTGGCAATATGTGGTTGTTGTTTGGGTGTACACTGTATACCACCTTTGTGTTCTCTTTGCCTAAGTACCTTGCGCCCTAAGACTATGGACACTCAGCTAACAAAAATGAGAGTAACGTATGAACAAGAGATACAGGACATTATGGAGATCGAAATAGACTGACAAGCTGGCTAGTTATGTTCAAAGGGGCAACTGTTAAAAGCAAACGACAATCATAAACATTACCTGCGCCATCTTGTCTGGTGGAAGTTCCTACGTGCACATAAGCTGCAGTCATTCTGACCGACTGCAGCCATTTTGCATTCTGTTGGTCACCTTTGTTTCACCCTGCCCTTACTAGCATCCCCCTGACCAACCTGGTATGTGAGCTGGGGGCTATAAACTATTGCCACGACAAACATCAACACCACTTGCTGCCACAAACTCGTTTTTCCTCTCATCTCTATTTACAGGCAAACCCATGGACACTCTTACACAAACAGGTTCCAAATACCAAACAGACTCTTGCAAACATGGTTTATTGCACTGCACACAGCAAGACTTGTTTTGCCAACAATGGGACCTGTTTTTATCAACAGAACAGACTCTTAGATCTGGCTGGTCTCACATGTTTTAGACCCCGAAGCAAGGTCCAGCTGCAAGATTAGATTGTCTGTTTTGACCTGGGTGGGAGGAGAATTAATGTTGGGCTTGTGTAACCATGTTGATGAAACAATGTTGGGCTTGTGTAACATGTTGATGAAACAATGTTGGGCCTGTGTAACCATGATAATGAAACAAATGCATTGTGTCAGACCTGTATAAAAGGAAGAGCTAAAGGAGGTGCCAGCAGAACACCTCCCTGAGACATCCCGGTGTCTGCAGTTGACGTGGTCTCCTCTTAAGAGCAATAAACCTTTTTCTTGCCTTCCAGTGCCCAGCGCCTGCCTCGTTATTTTGATTGTGAATCCAAGTGAATTAAAGGTGACCCTGCGCCGGGCAGCATTGGGGGTCTTAGGAGACTCGCTGTTTTTCACAAGATGGCACCGGCATACATGCAAGCAACTGAAATACTCCTGTTGCCTGAGTAGCACTGGGAATGGAGTTTAGTACTAAAAAGTGACTATGCATTGTAGAGCACAGATCATGGCCCCAACTTTCACTCTCCGGTTCTCCATAATTTCCAATGTACCCTACGACCACAATTTACGTGTACGTGTTCATATCTGCCTTATCTCTTCAGTTGCACTTTCAGTTTGTTCCCTTTAAGAGTTATACACTCCCTTTCTTAAATGTCCTTCAGACACTCCCTTGAATTCCTAAAAGGAACCATTGTCATTCCTGATTGGGCAGTTAAAGCGTCAGTATTCACAAGTCCCCAAGGAGAACCTTTTGTTTAACTCCATATTTAATTATTTCACCACTGTGGACAGTTATGGAGTCATTCATAGTGCTGAAACATCTTTGGATAACTTTGGTCCATGTTTTCCAATAAGAAAGCATCAATATATATTTATATTTTGTGAACAGAAAACTGATCACAATCAGCATAGCAATTGTGAATAGTAAATTGTGAGATGTAAGTTAAGGCTGTATTGTGTGTTGAATAATTGTGATTTTTCATTATTATGTCTTACTTTTGTACTTATGATAGTTCTAGTGTGGTATTAATGTATTATTCATGGTAGGTCTTGCCTCAGACAGCTTTTAGCTGTTTACTGTCAAAAACCTATTGTGAAGAATACCAATACTTGCAGTGGACTTTGCGCCAGCGTGTGGGAGCCAGCCATGTTTATATTTTCGTGGGTGCCCCATTCCCATCCAGAGCATCCAGGCCCTTTAAGTCAAGTCAAGTCAAGTCAATAATCTTTATTCGAATATGCATTATCCATAAAAGTACAAACATAAACATAATCACGTACATAGTCCATCATTATTAATAATAAAATCAATGTTTAAAATATTCATATAAAATATTACTAGATTATCCATATCTTTGATATCGACATTAAAGTGACAATGTGCAAAGTGCAATATTTCCCGTTGAGGCAGCTAGGAATTAACAGGTCGTTAAGTCTCAGATAAATTGTGATTAGCAGCATCGAATGAACTGCAAATGTGCATAGTGCAAGATATAAATGCAAATAATACAAAAACCAATAAGTACATACGGTACAGCCTAATCCAACAATCATCAATTCATAGAAGAACGTGAGCGGATGGCCATTTTCAAAAAGGTACACACTCGATATATTATATCATCATCTTTAGGCTGATGAATAGTTTTGTATGCCACCTTAAAATCCGTTACACCCGTGGCTCTAAAAAACGGTATCAGTAGCTGCATACTGTATTTTTGATAAAAAGAACAAAAGAACAGAAAATGTAACATAGACTGTTTCCCTAGGTTGCCACATGGGCAGGCCAAATTCTCAATATTAGATTGATAACCTATAGGGAAACACAACAGATACTTTATTGATCCTGATCTGAGACGAAAAAGAAGACTACGCTCCCAACGTGTAATGTCTTTTAAAAGGTAACTGATAGGTAAACATGAAGGGGGTCCGCCCTCGCCTATCATTAAAATATATTGTTTGACGAATACTTTGGCTCATTCCTGAGCATATCTTATATCCCCATAGTGTTTATATAGAATTTTGCAGATGGTCTTTCCGTCAATTCTATCTAATTGATCGGGATTGTTGAAGATATGGTCAAGATTAACCTCAATCAAATTCGCCCGTACTTGGGCCAACCAGGGGATATCACTGCCCTTATCGCATTTTAGGCAATCAGCCAAGATTTCCCTAGTCAAAGTGGATGCTGGGGTTTTCCAAACCTTTAGCCAGAACAGGATGGGGCGAGACCTAATATAGTCCTCCAAGTAAGACATTCTTAGCTTGTTATGGCATACAAAGGTGGACGATGAAATTGGTAGACCCAGGAGCCTCCTACAAAATCTATTTTCCTCGACCTGAACACTTTTCAGGTTTATATGGCCCCAAATGTCAGCCCCATAAGTCATGATTGGTACGCATTGTGTCCTATAGATTTTAAGTAGTGACAGTCCCACCTCAATTATTTTTGGTTTGATGAGATTTAATACTGAGTTTATAGCTCTTAAAAATTTGGTCCGCCCATAATATTGGACCTCTCTGCCGCGTTCAACACGGTACCCCGTCAGCTCCTACTGTCACGCCTGGCAGGCATCGGCGTCACTGGCTTGGCTCTTGATTGGCTTAGCTCCTTCCTTTCATCTCGGACTCAGCTGGTCTGGCTACCCCCTTTTTCATCTTCAGCCAAGCCTCTTTCGACGGGGGACCCTCAGAGGTCAACGCTGAGTCCGTTGTTATTTAATGTGTATCTGACCCCTTTGATCACGCTGGCTGAACAACTAGGGGCCAAAATAATAGCTTATGCGGACGACACACAGTTGTTGTTTACTTGGCCCGGCGCTGACCTGGACACGGATATGATTCGGTCCAGTTTGTCCTCAGTTTTCAATTGGCTGGCATCCGCCCAGCTGAAATGTAATGAGGATAAAACAGAAATTCTTCTCTATGGTCAGTTTCCTCCTCGGTTCAGAGAATCATTATGGCCGGCCGGCTTTCCATTGCTCTGTTCTGTGAACATCCCAGCTAAGAATCTGGAGTTTGGTTTTGGGAAGATCTTTTATTTGAGGCCCATATCATGAAACTGTCCGGTGGGTGTTTCGGCACCCTCAAAGCACTGCGGACGTTTTTTCCCTATCTTCCAAATGTAGCGAGAGAGACAGTGGCTAGAGCATTGATTCTCTCACGTCTTGACTATGCCATTGCTCTGCTGTGTAGCTCCCCGGCCTATCTGGTTGGGCGTCTCCAGATAATTCAAAACGCGACAATGAGGCTTTTATGCAACATCTCCAGGCAAACGAGCATCCGGGGCCACCTGCGGAACGTGCATTGGCTCCCTGTGATGCAGAGTATCATCTTTAAAACACTTACCTTTGCTCACAAAGCCATTTATGGCCAAGGCCCCACTTATTTAATGAAACGCTTCACCCGTTATCTCCCCAACCGGTATTTGCGCTCTGCCTCCTAGCATCTACTGATGGTTCCACAATTTCGGCGCTCTCGGCTGGGGGGCCTGTCAATAGCGGTCAAAGCTGCGATTGCTTGGAATGATCTTCCTTTGACTTTTCGGTCCAATCCGAATTTTGCTCTCTTTAAGAAAGCTTTGAAAACTTATCTGTTCAAACTTGCATTCTAGGCTGCTCTTTTTTCCCTGTTATGGCCCTATGCATTTCTTTCTTCTTTCCGCGCCAGGATACTCTGGTAGTAATTGAGCGCGTTATATAACTGCATATAACATTTATAACATAACATAAGCCAAATGTGGTGTCCAGGACCCATTGTCCGAGAATTGTAAGCCCAAATAAGGAAAAGTGCGGGTGCATATCAAAGAGTCATGGCCCAAAGTAATACTATGAATAGAACGTTTCTTAGGGCCACAACACATTATAAAAGATTTTTTTTAATTTGTGCAAAGATCCAAACTGTTCATAAAATCTGCAAATCCCCTAACTAAAATTCTCAAAGCGTTTGGTGTCCGACCCATTAAAACAGCATCATCTGCATATAGTAAGGCGGGCAGTTTATTACCATTAATTATGGGGACATCGGAGGTTTGGTTAGACAAAACATTATGGAGTTCATTAATATATAAAATAAATAAAAGTGGGGCAAAAACGCACCCTTGTCTAACACCTCTACCGACCACTATGTCTCCTGACACTGCTCCATCCATACTTATCCTTACCCGAGTCTTTAAGTCTCTATGCAGATATGCTAGTAAGTACACCAAATCTTTATCTAGTCCATAATCTAAGAGACGTTGCCGAAGCCTCGATCTATTAACAAAATCAAAAGCGGACGAGAGGTCCATAAATGCGAGGTAGAGAGGACAGTGTCAGGCGATGGTATACTTCCCTATTATTAAATTAAGATTCAAACACTGTTCCACAGTACCAAGGTAGCTGCGAAAACCCAGCTGACATTTATTTAATATATTTTCATCCTCTGCCCAGGTCCTGATCCTGTTAAATAAAACTCTCCCCAATATTTTAAGAGTATTGTCAATTAGGGAGATCAGCCTATAGCAGCTTGCATCAGATCTATCTCCTTCTTTAAAAATGGGGATAATTACAGAAGTTGACCATGTACTTGGGATTTCTGTTGTGATTAAGTTGTTAAAAACATTTAGTAACAAAGGAGCCCAGAACTCTAGCTTAAATTTTATAAGGTCGATAGGAAGCCCGTCCGGGCCTGGGGCTTTGTTTCCCGCACTCTGGAGTATTGCCTCCTCGACCTCGCTCAAAGACATTTGGATTTGAGTGGGCATAACATTTTCCAAAATGTCTTCACATTGGGGTGGGGAAGCATATATTTTTTGAAAAAGGAATGACCCACACTTCACTAGTAATATTACAGCTTAGGGGGGTGGATATATTCCCAAAAGCTCTCGGGGACTTAGTAGCAGACCAAAAATTATTTGTGTTATTAAGTTTAGCAGCGCAGGCCAGATTGTTCCAATATTCCTTTAAGACCGTGTCACACCTAAATTTTATCACACTTTTATAATTATGCCTTAGAGTTCGAATAAGGGTAGGGTCTCTAGGGGAAACTGATAAAGCTGCTCTAAGGTCCCTGTTAGCCCTAGAGCAGGTATTGTCAAACCACCTAGGATCAGATTTGTGTACGGCTGCCGGTCTAGAAATCAGTTCTTTAATGCCTGCGCATAATAGAATAAAAGCGGAAACTGCCTCTGGGTTGGGGTCTGCCAGGGTAAGACAAATCTCACAGAGAGAAGGATACGTTTTTACCATCTTCAGGAAAGTCTCCCTGCAATCCATACCCTTGGATTTAACTCTTAAGCTGTCAGTTGAGAGTTCTAAGTTTCCCGCTCCCAGTTCTCTTCTAATGTTAGGACGCGGGGCTACCCTTAATGAGACCACAATGGGATTGTGGTCTCCAAAGGCAGATGCCCTGACCTCTGCCCCTAGTAAGTGATCTTGTAGTGAGGGAGATATAAAGACATAATCTATTGTTGAGGCTCGTCCTAAACCTCTATAGGTGGGAAGTGGGTTATCAATAGTATTTATGGCTGCAATATCCATCATGTGGAGAAGTGTGGCTCAATGGTTAGAGCGGCAGACCCTGATGCAGAGGTGTAGCCCGGGACCAGGGTTCAATTCCCCGCCTCGGCGGGTCTTGGGCTCAAAATTCCACGGACCTGATAACTCTCGCCTCGGTGCCTATTCCAATCATGGAGTCCCACTCTGCAACTCTGGGCAATAGCTTGCTTAATCTCCACAACGCTAAGGATGCCTGGCCTCCACCTTGGGGGTGCCCAGGAGTGGACACCTCACAGGGTAAGCCAGGATGGGTTCCACAGCGGTATTAGTAGAAGCGCCTTGAGACCCTTGCGGGTGAGTAGTGCGCTATACAAGTATCAATTTACATTTTACATCACATTTAAAAGACTGCAATTCGATAGGTGATCTAATAGCTCATAACCTCTCTTACATGGATTGTGTGGGGTAGACTGGGGGGAACTCCCAGTATTTCCTTCTCCTATCTTTGCGTTGAAGTCACCCCCCAGGCATATCCCTGCCAGTTTGTACTTTCCCAGTGAATTATCCAGGTCCTGAATAAACTTAAAAAGGTAGCCAAAATTAGCATTAGGCATGGTTAAAAAATCATTATTATATAAATTAATTAAACAAATGGAAGCACCCCGTGTATAAATCAGAACTTGAAAGTTAACATTCCCAGAGGGAATTGATTTAACTCTACCACCTGAGGCAATACTGACCCATATTGATAAACCACCCGATGGTCGGCCATATTTAGAATTAGGGGGAATAATGTTAATACACTCATACCCTCCAAGGTATAGCTCTTTAGTTGCCCAGGTTTCTTGAAACATAAGAATGTCAAATTTATATATCATATTTGCCCAGTCTTCTATGTTTAATTTTGAGGCCAAGCCTGCCACATTCCAGCTCAGCACCTTCAATGTTGAATCAGAGCAATCAATTAGTCAGGTCTGTTTCACCCTGGGGCTGTTGATAGGAATCTCCTCCACTACCATGTGGGTCAATCCGGTAGAATGAATTTTCAATAAGAGTCAATCAAGGGTATCTAAGTCAGAGATAGCCGAAAATCGGTTTACCCACTGATGGGAAGGGCTAAAAAGTGGATGCTGTGTGGGTGGTGGTTTATAGAAAAACCCTAGGGGTAAAGCACAAATGTTTTTTGGAATAATTCTGTTGGTCTCTTTAACTGCAAGTATGGATCCGACAGTCCTAGGCCACGAAAAATTGATAACAATGCAATCCCCCCTAATAGTTTTCACCGCAGGTCCCACCCAACCCACCCTACGTACCATTAAGATTTTGTGCATATCAGACCTCCTGTACCCTTTATGTTTAGCCATCCAGTCCACACATTTATTACGCAGTTGTTCCCAAGACTCTGATATGTTTTTCTCTAGTGGGGGTACCCCTGCGAGAGTTAACACGTATGGGCAGGATGCAGGAGGTAAGTTTAAGACATCCTTATTTGGTTCGGCTTGCCACTTGGAGCCGATGTCAACAGTACTCGTGCTGACTATGGGTCCACCTTGAAAATCATCAGTGTTTATATTTTGGGTGATACAGGGTCGCATTGTTTTATTAGAATCAGAGGGAGCTGGCAATGATTTTACAGTTTGGGTGCTTGTCGTACCAGTTGCACATTATGAGGGGGATTTTCCGAAATGCTAGCCTGTCGATTTGCCTTATTGCGTTCCCTACAAGGTGGTGTGGCCTTGCTAGTTAGGGATTCCAGGCGATCTAGTCGCTTCCATAACTTATCAAAACTTTTATCTACAAGCCCTTTAACACGATCGTACAATGTGTCAACAATGATGTCTATAGCAGTGTCCCCAAGTGTTAAGGTAGAAAAAGCAGTTTGCGTAAACTTCGTCTGGGTGGAATTACTTTGGGTGACCACATAAACTGAGTCAATCGGATCACTACTTGTGATTGGGTCTACAGGGATCGTAGCGCCCCTGATCCACGTGTTTAACGTTGTACGTTGTGAGTTCAAACGTGGGGGCTGTCTTCGTTTGGGTTTGGGGCAGGCTGCTTTCAGCACCTTCCTCTTCTTTCTTGCCCCACATACTTCTGGGTTAGGGAATAAGTCCGGATTGGCTGTAGTCAGAGATACAATTGGGCTGCATCCAGTTTCGAGATCATCAATTATTCCTATAGAGCCATGACCTTCTGTGTCCTGCATATTCTCTCTTGTAAGGTTTTGTGGTGAGTGTTCAATCACTCTATATCTCGCTGTCTGTGCCTCACTTATATCTATGGTATCTATATGATCTGCACATTGAGGTTTTAAGGGGCCCAAAGACAGTCTTCTCTCGGTTAGCTCAATCTCGCTGCTAAGCAGGTTCATTGCTTTTTCCAGCATAGTGTCCATGGATGTAATTTTGCGCGCTGGGGTGGTGGCGCTACGTTTGCCCATAATGTCACAGCCCACCTAATTTCAGATAAATGCCAAAAAAGTAAAGCATGCCACTCACTGCAGAAAGGTTCGATTGAAGGTTAAGCTCGGATTGTCAGGGGGCTGGCCCAGCTCAGCCCCGACCGATCCCGGACGGCCACAGACGTCCCGCCCTTTGTTCGGGCTTAGCCCGGCACTCACCCGCGCGCATCCCGCGACATGGGAACCGGTAGGTGATTAAATAAAGATGGAAGAGTAAAGGGGAGGGGATGCTGGTGCGCTCGCGGCCCCGCTGATTCCTGGGGCTGCGAGTCCTTCTGCGTTGCCTGCCCCCAACGCTGCTCAAAGGCTCCACAGGACGCTGCGTCTCCCGGGAAGCGGGAGGCGCGAGGAGTAGATATGGCCGGTGCTGAAGGGAGGGGCTGCTGGTGTGCTCGCGGCCCCACTGATTCCTGGGGCTGCGAGTCCTTCCGCGTTGCCTGCCCCCACTGCTGCTCAAAGGCTCCACAGGACGCTGCGTCTCCCGCGAAGCGGGATGCGTGAGGAGTAGATATGGCAGGTGCTGAAGGGAGGGGCTGCTGGTGCGCTCGCGACCCCGCTGATTCCTGGGGCTGCAAGTCCTTCCGCGTTGCCTGCCCCCACCGCTGCTCAAAGGCTCCACAGGACGCTGCGTCTTTAAATCATTGGGTCAGCCTTTCTACTTCTACTGTGTAAGACTCACATTTCTTTTCAGTAAGCCCATCAACTATTCCACATCAGACTCACTTTTAAGCCGCTTTACCATCCATGCTGGTCAGAAACTGGCATTGGCCTTCTTGCCCCTCAGTTGTTCAAAATGAGAAACTTTGGAGGTTGAATGTGGTGTAGTTCTATAGAACCGTAAGATGTTATGCACAGATTTCACCACATTATGATTCACTCTTTTGGCCCACCTGATGTACTTGCCCACCACCCGGTTCATCCTTCCACAAGACTATACATTTGTGGGTTGTATAGCAACATTTCTAGGTGTTTGACCCCACCTTAATCAAGCAAAACCTGCAGTTCCTTACTAGTAAAATGTGTGCCATTATCCAAAATAAGGAACCCAGGCAATACCTCCCATGGAAAGATTTCTCTAAGAAATTCAAAATTGGTGCCCACACTAAGGGGGTCATTACAATGGCAGGCGGATCGCCACCACCCAAATGGCAGTGGCGATCCACCCGCCATAATACACCACCCGCATGCCATTTACCCCCTGTCAAATTATGAAGGCGGGGGGGTACCACGGCGGACTGAAAGTCCATCCGCTGCTTTTCTGCCGGTCCATTTGTCGCCCGGCGGAAAGAGGACCCAATATGGTGGCGGTGTCTTGCTGATATTGGTATGGCAGCGAAATAGGCCTTTTCATGGCAGCGATGCCGCCATGGAAAGGCATGCGGTCTTTGCAATTGCTTGGTGTTGGAGGGGTGGGGGGTGCACATGACATTTGCATGAACAAGCTGGCAGGCAACGCTCGGTGCCTGCCACGTTGTGCATGCAAATGCACAACATACATATTGGGCATTGCGGCGGGTGCTGCTGACAGCACCGGCCGCCACAATGCATAATATGCTGAATGTGATTGCCAGTGCGGCGGTCGCATCCTAATCTGCAGGGCAGGACCGTCGCACCCCTGGCGGGCGGTCCCGATTACCATTACGGTGGTGGGCGGACTATGTCCGCCCGCCATCATTTTAAGCCCCTAAGTTCTTTAACCATCTTGAGCTAAGGCCACTTACATACAAAATTCAGCAAAATAAAGATATATCTGACAACCCCAGGCAAGGAGTCTTACGGACCCATGATATCAATACCAAGCTGCACCACCTGATCACCCTTTACAGCTCCATCCATTCTCTTTCAGAACAGACCTTCCATTCTGGAATTTCTAGTCTAGCCACTAAGCAATCTGAAAAGTCATCGTCCAACAGTTCAGACAACTTTACGTCACAGTCATCATCCCCTTCACAAGAAAACCGAGAAAGTAAATCAGCTCTGCTGTTCCTACCACCTGGAATGGGGGCCACATCAAATTGGTACTGCAACAATTTAGTGGAAAGTCTTAAAATCCTGGGTGTGCAAAACTGCCACAATATAAACTAATGGCTTATGGTCTGTTTGTAACCTAAACTGTCATCCTCACACATACGACTGGAATTTCTCAATAGTCCACCACCAGCAGGCCAAAAGTTCTTTCTCAATGGCAGGGTATTGCAGTTCTGCCTCCCACAGAGCTCTGGATGCGAAGGCTACGATGTGTTCACTCTTGCCATCCTTCTGTGTGAGAGCAGCTCCCAGTCCTACCTGCCTAGCATGTACTGTGATGCAACAAGGCAAACTTAGGTTGAAAGGCTTAAGAGCCTTCCTTTTACTCAGCAAAGATGTAATTTTCTGAAAGGCCATAGCGCAATTAATACACCAAACTAATTTGGAACCTTTCTTGAGCAAATTGCTAATGGGCCTCACCCTGGTCGCAAAATCGGGGATAAAAAGAGAATAAAACTTGCACAGCCCAAGGAAGACTTTGACCTCCACCTAGTCGGATTTAGGCAGCATTCAACTACAAGGACTTGTTATTTAGCATTTGGCTTCAAAATCACACTCAACAGCCCTTGGCCTTGGTCTTATACCGTCCTTTGAAACAATACATCCCAAATACTCCACTTCACTGCTTAGAAATTTGCACTTCTCCTTCTTCAAAACAGCTCCATGCTCCTTATAAATTCCTAGTACTCTTTGAAGAATAGCATTATGGGCTACACATTCTCTACAAACACTAAAACATCATCCTAGAACAGCTGGACCCCCTCTACTTCCTTCAGCAAGTTGTGCTTGCCCCTCTGAAAGGCAAAGGCCGCAGAGACCAGTCCAAATGGTATCAGACGATACCAGAAGGTACCAATTGGTGAAATAAAAGCAACATGGTGTCTTGAATTAGGACGGAGTTCCACCTGATGACACGGGGAAGCCAAACCAGGTTTGTAGGATACAGTGGCTCCCGCAGTGCATGCAAACAAATCACTAATCTTTGGTAAGGAATGTGAATCCACCCACATTTCCTTGTTAAGAGATCTAAGGTCAACACATATCCGCTAATGCTCATACATCTTGAGCACCACTATTAAGGGGGAGAGCCAGAGTGAGGATTCGGCTGGCTCGATAACTCTCTTCTCACACAAATTTCTGAGCTCCTTTTCAAGATCTTCTCCGACACTGAAGTATACCCCTCTTAGCTTGTTCTTTACAGACAATGCCCCTATCTTCTTCCAGATATTGTGTTTGAACTCCTGAATTCAGCCAAGATAAACAATGAACACAGCAGGAAATGTCCAACTCCACTCATGAGTCACATCATTGCATTCAACCTGTTCTTTAGCACCTCGCTTCAAAATCATATCGAACAGCCCTTGATGAAAACAGCCTAGAATGTTGAAGGCCCTTTACAGCCACATATATTTTCCCTTTGATCCCCTCCCTTTGAATTCCAAAATATCCCCGATATACCCTAAGAGCTTAATTTTGCACAATTCATATGAAACAGGGGAACTAGGAGCTTCAAGATCTTGCACCCCACTCGAATATCAGCCTGGGAATCAATGCACAAGGAAGAATCATCCATCCTGGGTTCCTCCTACCAGGAGTGTGTCTCTTGACAACTGGGAACCCTGGGTTTAGGGTAGCGCAGTGGTGTTTGGGTAGTGTCGGGGGTCGTGCTGGGGGTAGTGTTTTAGGGTTTAGGGTAGTGCAGCAGTGTTTGTGTAGTGTAGGGGGTCGTGCTGGGGGTAGATTTAGGGTTTAGGGTCTTGCAGTGGTGTTTGTGTAGTGTAGGGGGTCATGGTGGGGGTAGATTTTGAGTTTAGGGTGGTACAGTGGTGTTTGTGTAGTGTAGGGGGTCGTGCTGGGGTAGTGTTTTAGGGTTTAGGGGAGTGCAGTGGTGTTTGGGTAGTGTAGGGGGTCGTGCTGGGGGTAGATTTAGGGTTTAGGGTAGTGCAGTGGTGTTTGTGTAGTGTTTGTGGGTTTGTGCTGGGGGTAGTGTTTTAAGGTTTAGGGAAGTGCAGTGGTAATTGTGTAGTGTAGGGGGTTGTGTTTTTGGGTTAAGGGTAGTGCAGTGGTGTTTGTGTAATATAGGGGGTAGTGTTTTAGAGTTTAGTGTAGCGCAGTGGTGTTTGGGTAGTTTAGGGGGTCGTGCTGGGGGTAAATTTAGGATAGTGCAGTGGTGTTTGGGTAGTATAGGGGGTCATGCTGGGAGTAGTGTTTTAGGGTTTAGGGTAGTGCAGTGGTGTTTGTGTAGTGTAGGGGCTCGTGCTGGGGATAGTGCTTTAGGGTTTAGGGTAGTGCAGTGTGATAGTTTGAGTAGTGGAGGGTGTAGTGCTCACCAGGGAGTTAACTGGAAGTCTACTGCTGGTATTGAAAGTGATTGTTCAGTTTGCATGTCAGAATTTTCAAATTAAATAGAAGAGGATTTGAGATCTCTCTTAGAACATGCCCTAATTTTTCTTTCTACAACACTAACCATAATTTCTAGGACAAAACAAACCCCCTCATTTTATTCCTTTTTAAATTAAATGTTTTAAGTGTTACCAGTTTATTCCAATCAAGATTGCTTCAGGTGTGCCATAATTTTGTCATAAGTAAGACTGTTAGCGCTCTAGTTGTTCTTTAGAACACTCTGGGAAGAAGTAGTAGAACACAAAGCAATCAACTGACAGGCTGCTCCTGTTGAAATGTAACAGGAAGATATTGGAGATCTCACTTAAAACATGTCCTAATTTTTTGTTCTACAGCACTAACCATAATTTCCATGACAAAATAAACCCCCTTATTTTATTCCGTTTTAAATTAAATGTTTTAAGTGTTACCAGTGTATTCCAATCAAGATGGCTTCAGGTGTGAAATACTTTTGTCATTAGTAAGGCTGTTAGCACTCTAGTTGTTCTTTAGAACACTCTGGGAAGCTGCAGTAGAACACAAAGCAATCTACAGACAGGCTGCTCCTGTTGAAATATAACAGGAAGATATTTGAGATCTCACTTAAAACATGTCCTAATTGTTCTTTCTACCGCCCTAACCATAATTTCTATGACAAAATAAACCCCCTTATTGTGTTCCTTTATAAATTAAATTTCTTAAGTGTTACCAGTTTATTCCAATCAAGATGGCTTCAGGTGTGCCATAATTTTGTCAATAGTAAGGCTGTTAGTGCTCTAGTTGTTCTTTAGAACACTCTGGGACGCTGCAGTAGAACACAAAGGAATCAACTGACAGTCTCTGCCCTTGTTGGATGTACATGTTTTACTGAGAATGTCAGACTTCATTATCACATGAATGAGAAAGATAATGTGAATTTACAGAAAATATGCTCTCATTTTAGCTTCTAGAGCACCTTCCAAACCTCTATGGGACAAGCATGAGAAAATAGTTGCCTCTCAAACATGATTCATGATATCCCAGCAGACGGCTTTTTCACATGGTAAAATCACCTTAGAACACACCACAATTCCTGAAATGAGTATGGTACCATAAACAAATGATTTATAATGTAACTAAAGTCTTAAAACCTTCTATTAACTGCAATGCTTTTTAAAGAGGTACTATCATGTATATTGGTCCCAAGATGGCTGCAAACACTTCTTGGATGAAGTGCTGACAGCCAATCAGATCTCACAATGAGATGTGTCGTTAGGCTCCGCCCAGATATAAATATGTACTTTTTTCCTTTAATATCTAAAAAACTACTGAACAGATTGACACCATTTAAGCAAAAGGCACAAGTCTGAAACGAGGACTACCGCTTTGCCAAATTTGGTGTAATTCCGTTCAGCAGTTCGGGCTGTAGCTGCGGCTAAAGGTCCCTACGGAAAATTGCATGGGGAAAACACGTTTTGAGACCTCCCTTTTTTCTCGGCCCCCGCTTCACAAATTAGCCCGAGACTTTCAGGATAGTAGCGGAGCGGACCTGGCCATTAGTTTTAAAAATTTCGCAAAGATTCGTCAACCGGCGCCAAAGTTATTCCAAATAGAATGTTGTCTCTGCCTGTGCCAGTTTTTCGATCTGAAAATCTGGTCACCCTAGGCAAGCTGCAAGCCGGATCTGAAGCAGGGCTTTCAATATGACTTTGGCATCACTTTTCTGGACTGCTATACTTGTAGACCAGGACTGGCACTTCGCTGGAGCACCTCCTGCACTGTTAATAGGCATAACCTTAAAGGTACAGCAGAACTGTTATACCATTATAGGAACACTACAGCGCTTCTCAAAAGTAACTTAAAAAGTACACCCTGCGACACCCACACATATAAACAACATTGAAATATGGAAGGTAGGAGAAATCAGGGTGTACAGGTGAACTTTAAAAAAAAAATAACACTTCTTGATTTTAACATTCTTAATATGGATAATTGGAAGTGCTACAGAGATCTGTGTGTACCATTGTTAGACCCGTATGCTTCTGAGAGTCCCCTCACCACAATGATTTCTTTTGTTCCCCCGTACCTCCCAAAATTCGTCGTTTTTCTTTGTCTGCCAGGACTTTTTATGTGCTGTTTCATGGGGCTAGATGTTTCTTGACGCCCAGTTGCTCACAAGGTTTTTGGCACCTATTTACAAGGTGCCTGGCGGAACCTGTGGCATTACAAACTGGGGTTGTCAACCTGTATGAGTGGCCCTAAAATGGTGGACACCCTTTTCCCTCATGTGAGTGACTCCCATTGGAGCCTCCCTGAACTCTGGCCTTTTGAGGTTTTGGCGCCCTTTGTTTGACGCACATTCCTGATAGGAATCCCTTTGTTTTCCTCAGATACACAAAATGGCTGCTCTAGAGCCACAGTACGGTGGCTGCTAGTGACCTAGATATACCTCAAAAGTGCCAAGGCATTGTCACATCCAGAGAAGGTTCTAGAACCTTCTGGCTCGTGCCAGCACCCCAGGGCACTGGCTATAAAAGGCCCAGTCCCTGGCGGCCATTTTAGAAAGGAAGAAAAGAAGAAGGAGATTCCAGACTTGACACCAGATTGACACCTGCCCTGTTGACCCCCTGAGGTGGCTGGTAGCGTAGGCAGTAGAGTAGCAAAGGTTGCTGGCGTTGTTTCCGACTGGCGTTCCAGTCAGCTGCGTGAGTGGTGACCTTGCGCCTACAGCGCCTGCCCAGCAAGTGCCTCATTGCCCCAAAGACTGTGGCCATACTTGTAGTGCCTCCCCGCCCCCTTGGTGGTGATATCGTGATTGATACTGCGTGTCTCGAGGCGAGAGCAAGTTCGCCGCGACCGCGATCTTCAGAAGTGCCCATTTCGTGACAGGCGCCTCCAGGGGGGAGCTCGGACGTCTCCGAGCCCCACCGCCGTAGAGCGCTTTCTGTGCGGACTGAAGGTGAGGTGGTGCGCCGGGGCGGGGAAAGGTCGGCCTTCATTGGGCGAGACTAGCGTCTCTGCCCCTTCCCCAGTGAGCCGGAAGCTGCAGTTGTGGGCGGGATCCACCCCGTATGAGGAAGTCAGAGGGAGGACCGTGGAGCCCCTGAAAACCCTGTCACTGGCGTGAGAAGTGCTGTTTTCCTGACTGAATCGCTTTCCGATTGCAGCCGATGCGAGGTGGGCCCGTTTCTTCAGGTGGGGTGCAGCGTTGTGAAGGAACTGTGAACCGGCATTCATTTGACTGAGCGCGAAGGTTGTGTGACCCCTCCGGCAGCCCGTTCATTAGTCTAAAGACTTTGAACTGGTGCCGCCTGTGTGCTAGCGGTGTCAAAGCCTGTAGGCGCGCATAGACTCCACCGACAAGCAGAGATCTCATCCCGGTGGCAGCGGAGTGCAAATGCTGTATTCACTGTGTTTCCTTGCCTTCTAGATACACGCACATTACTCCCTGAGTGAACCCTAAAGAGTCTAAAGCTTATTTTGTGCCTAGGGAAGCCCGTACTCGTTATCCTTGAAACCAACGTGAACTGTAAGAGTTATCTTTCCAAGCTGAAACGTATTGCAAGTGTAATCTTCCTAAAGCATTTAATTGGTGGCAGCGATACCAGAATGAACATGTGGTTATTGAGTTAAATGAACCAGTATTTATTCTGCTATATAAAAGTGATATTTATTCCTGATATTTATTCTATTTATCTTGCTATTTATTCCTGAAGATCTATTTACAGTATTTATTTCAGCAACTGAATCCCAGAGGTTTGTGACTAAAGAAATGCGAATGTGCTTTCCCAACTGAACCCTATTTACAACAGAGAACTTTTACATAAAGGAATCGTATTTTTCTACAGCAGTGGTGTGGTGTCCTTCTTTTTGGTGTGACTGCGCAGGGAGTTATTATTGGGTCAGAGCCGGCTTAACACTAAAGCCTTCACTTGCCTTGTCACTTGAGCCAAGCTACCCCCTTTGTGCTGGGCTTGCCCATCGCAGGTCCAACATAAAATTGGTGGCAGCGGGTGGGATTATGAGCCGTGCTTGTTTTGTACCCCATAATAATTCAGTATGCACCACAGGTACACACCCGGAGTTTTCTCCCAGCGGTCCTCTAATCCAACATTTTGCTTTTTCTAAATTCTTTTCTGGAGGTGGGTGGAGGTGACCCTCAGAGTTTCCTATCCTTGTAACCTACTTCGGGGTGGTTGTCCACACTTTTCACTGACAAGATGGAATTCGAAATGTCAGAGCTGGAGACCTATACTGTGGCACAGCTCAAGGATTTCTGTCAGGAAAGGGGAGTGTTCGTTAGGCGAGGGGCCAAAAGAGAGGAGCTCCGTACTAGTCTGCAAGCCTGGGTGGAAGCGCACACGGAGGGAACAGTGGAGGAGGAGGAGTCAGATAGAGGTACTGTCATTGAGGGGACTGCGGAATGTCCCCCGGGGGTGGGGGAAATGTCAATCAGCCCCAAGGTAGCCTCACGGGAGGGCAGCAGCGTGTCATCGAGAGGGTTGTCAGAGACCGAGTTAGCCGACAAGAGAGAGGAAAGACAGTTAAGGTGGGAGTTGGCCAAGCTGGAGATGGAAAGGAGGAGGATGGAACACGAGTTCAAGCTACGAGAACTCGACCTCAAGGCCCATAACATCACTCCGGAGGGTGTCGAGTCAAAGGCATTTGCCAGGGAGCCCAGGCCCCATTTACCAAAGGACGTGGTCGCCAGTTATACCGCTGGAGACGACATAGCCAAGTGGCTGGCAGCCTATGAGGTCTCCTTAAGAGCCCATGGGATCCATGAGAAGCATTGGGGTGGTGGAATGTACCGGTACATGCCTCCGACAGGTAGGAATGCCCTATTGGCCCTAGACCGGGAGGAGCAGGTAGATTACCCTGCCATGAAGGTGGCGCTCATCAGGAAGTTTGGGTTGATCCCAGAGAAATACCGGCAAAGGTTTAGGGGCCATCACAAACTGAGCTCACAGAATTGGGTTGACTTCCTGGATTATGCCAAGAAAGCCCTGGATGGGTGGGTCCAAGGTAGCGAGGTGGAGGAATATCGAGGGTTGTACGACCTAATACTCAAGGAACATCTACTCGAGAAATGTCTTCCCGAGCTGAGGCAACACCTGGTAGACAGCAAACTTACTTGCCCCCGTAAGCTTGCTGAGGAGGCGGACATTTGGGCAAGTACCCGAGTGTCCACGAAGGGGACGGGAGGAGATTCTCAGAAGTCCGGACAGGGCGCTCCCCAGAAGAAAGAGGGGGGAGATAACAAGAAACAGGAGTTCTCCAAAGGCCCCAAAAATAACTTTAAGGGGAAAAGTTTATTTTCTAATTCTAAGGCTAACCCGCAGAAGAACCCTAATCCTGGCCAGAGTCAGCAGCCAAGGGTTATCCATTGCTTTGAGTGCGGTGGTGTTGGACATTATAAGGGAGACGTGAAATGCCCAAAGAGACCACCCCCTCCCACTGGAGGAAAGGTCCCGGGAGTCGCTAGTGTAGCGCTCGGGGAGGAGATACCCTTAGTTAAAGGAAGGGAGTGGGTGGGTGTCACCTTAGTGTCCCTGGGTGATCGGGAGATGGTTCCAAAGATCCAGGTGCCCTCAAATACTACCAAGTATGGGCAATGGGTCACCATCAATGGCCATAGAGGGGAAGCTCTGAGAGATACAGGAGCCAGTATGACTATGGTAAGGAGTCATCTGGTGTCCTCAGAGCAGGTGATTTCAGGCGTACTTCATCCAGCCGCAATGGCTGACGGCAGAATGGGCCACTATCCTGTGGCCGAGGTTCCCTTTGAGTGGGGAGGGGTTGCAGGTTCACTTCGAGTTGCTGTAAGCCCCGCCGTGCCAGTCGATTGTCTGCTGGGTAATGACATGGAGCACAATGCTTGGAAGGAGGTGGAATACCGGACTCATTCTGAGATGCTGGGTACACCTGATTGGGCCTGTGTGAGTACCAGGTCTGCGGCTGCTCGGGAGGAGAAGTCGCGTGGGTTGGAGCCTGGAACAATGGCCCACCCAGCTGCTGATGAGGGAGCATCTCGAGGACAGGAAGAGCCTGCCTCGATGTCCGTGCCCCGTGAGACGGAAAGGCCACCTGCGGAGGTGGACCCGGAGTCCGCGGAGGAGGACATGGTTCCGTTGGAGGATTTGCCTGTCCCCGCTGAGTGGCGAGGGGAGGGAGGACCATCCAGGGAGGAACTGAGCAAGGGACAGAGGGAATGTCCTACCCTCGAGGTTCTGAGGCAACAGGCTGAAGCCCAGGCAGCAGGTAACGAGTCTGGGAACTATCGTGTTTACTGGGAGGATGGTCTCCTCTACAGTGAGCCCAGGGCGCCAGTGCACGGTTTGTCACGGGCCCTGGTAGTCCCACAGTGTTACCGAGCCTTCCTATTAGAGTTGGCTCACAAGATTCCCTTGGCAGGACACTTGGGTCAGGACAAGACCTTTGCCCGGCTTGCCCCCCACTTTTATTGGCCTCGAATGAGGGTGGCGTCCGACACATACTGTCGGTCGTGCGTGTCATGCCAAGCCAGTGGGAAAACAGGGATGAAGCTGAAGGCTCCCCTGGAACCACTTCCCGTCGTTGGCACCCCCTTTGAAAGGGTGGGCATCGACATTGCTGGGCCCCTACATCCACTGACATCATCCGGTCACAGGTTTATCCTGGTACTGGTGGATCACGCCACAAGGTATCCAGAGGCAGTTCCTCTGAGAACCATTACTGCACCAGTAGTGGCAAAGGCCCTGATGGGGATCTTTACCCGAGTGGGATTCCCCAAAAAGTTGTGTCTGACAGGGGGACCAACTTCATGTCAGCATATATGCGGGCAATGTGGAAGGAGTGTGGAGTGACCTATCGGTTCACCACTCCTTATCACCCACAGACCAATGGTCTCGTGGAAAGGTTCAACCAAACCTTGAAGGGTATGATCAGAAGTCTACCCGAAAGCCTGCGGAGGAAATGGGACGTCCTCCTACCCTGTTTGCTCTTTTCCTACAGGGAAGTGCCACAGAAGGGAGTGGGCTTCAGCCCCTTTGAGCTTTTGTACGGGCACCCGGTACGCGGACCTCTCAGCCTGGTGAGGGACTCCTGGGAAAAGTCTCCCCGGAAAGTTCCCCCGGATGTGGTGAGCTACATGCTGGCCTTCCGGAGCCAAATGGCTAAGTTGTGGAAGCAAGCTTCTGACAACTTGGAAGCCAGTCAGGCAGTCATGAAAGCGTGGTATGACCACAATGCTCACCCAGTGGAGTTGGAGCCTGGCCAGAAGGTGTGGGTGATGGAGCCTGGAGAGCTGAGTGCCCTCCAGGACCGTTGGACAGGCCCCTATGAGGTGTTGGAGAAGATAGGCAAGACTACCTATCTGGTGGACGTAAAGACCCCTCGGCATCCGCACCGGGTATTACATGCCAATCGCCTCAAGCCCCACTACGAGAGGCCCGAAGTCATGCTGGTTATGGTGACTGACGGATCGGAGGAAGAGGACACTGAGCCTCTCCCCGACCTCTTGGCGTCTCAAGAAAAGGATGGGTCAGTGGAGGGAGTGAAACTCTCGCCATCCCTGACTCCTGAGCAGCAGGGGGAATGTTGCCAGGTCTTGGGGTCATTCGCTCCTCTGTTCTCCCTTGTCCCGGGTAAGACCCACCTGTGTACCCATGACGTGGACACAGGGGACAGCCCACCTGTGAAGTCAAAGTCTTACCGGCTGTCTGACAAGGTGAAGGCCAGCATCCGAAGCGAAGTAGCTAAGATGCTGGAGCTAGGAGTCATCGAACCTTCAAGTAGCCCTTGGTCTAGCCCGGTGGTTTTGGTTCCCAAAGCTGCCCCACCTGGCGCCACACCAGAATTGCGATTCTGTGTGGACTACCGAGGACTAAATTCGGTAACCAAGACGGATGCTCATCCGATCCCTCGGGCGGATGAACTGATTGACCGGTTGGGAGCTGCCCAATATCCCAGTACCATTGACCTCACTGCAGGGTACTGGCAGATTCCCATGACTGATGGAGTCAAGGAAAGGTCAGCCTTCTCCACGCCTGATGGACACTACCAGTTCTGCGTCATGCCCTTCGGGCTCAAGAACGCTCCTGCCACTTTTCAGCGGCTGGTGAACACGATCCTCACCGGGATGGAGTCATTCTCAGCTGCTTACTTGGATGACATAGCTGTCTTCAGTAGCAGTTGGGAGGATCACTTGCAGCACTTGCAAGCCGTTCTCCAGGCCCTGGAACGGGCTGGCTTGACGATCAAGGCCAGCAAATGTCAGATTGGACAGGGGTCGTTAGTGTACTTAGGCCACTTGGTGGGCAGGGGAACGGTGCAGCCCCTTCAGGCGAAGATTGAGGCAATCATGGCCTGGAACCCCCCCAAAACCCAGACTGAGGTCCGAGCCTTCCTGGGCCTAACAGGTTACTACAGATGGTTCGTGAAGGGGTATGGCACTATCGTGGCACCCCTTACAGAACTCACGGGCAAGAAGCAACCCAGGAGAGTCATCTGTACGGAGGCTTGTCAGCGAGCCTTCGACACTCTGAAACAAGCATTGTGTAAAGCTACAGTCCTGAAGACTCCAGATTTCATGAAGGAATTCATTGTCCAGACAGATGCATCCGACATTGGCATTGGGGCGGTGCTATCGCAACTCAATGAAGAGGGTCTGGATCAATCCGTGGCCTTTCTGTCACAGAGACTGCTTCCCCGGGAACAGAGGTGGAGTACCATCGAGCGGGAAGCCTTTGCGGGGGTCTGGGCACTGAAGAAGCTGCGACCATACTAGTTTGGTTCACACTTCCTTGTTCAGACAGACCACCGACCCCTTCGTTGGCTCATGCAAATGAAGGGGGAAAACCCCAAACTGTTGAGGTGGTCTATCTCCCTACAGGGAATGGACTTCCGGGTGGAACACCGGCCCGGATTTGACCACGCCAATGCAGACGGTCCACCCCAGGGCACTGGCTATAAAAGGCCCAGTCCCTGGCGGCCATTTTAGAAAAGAAGAAAAGAAGAAGGAGATTCCAGACTTGACACCAGATTGACACCTGCCCTGTTGACCCCCTGAGGTGGCTGGTAGCGTAGGCAGTAGAGTAGCAAAGGTTGCTGGCGTTGTTTCCGACTGGCGTTCCAGTCAGCTGCGTGAGTGGTGACCTTGCGCCTACAGCGCCTGCCCAGCAAGTGCCTCATTGCCCCAAAGACTGTGGCCATACTTGTAGTGCCTCCCTGCCCCCTTGGTGGTGATATCGTGACTGATACTGCGTGTCGCGAGGCGAGAGCAAGTTCGCCGCGACCGCGATCTTCAGAAGTGCCCCCTTCGCGACAGGCGCCTCCAGGGGGGAGCTCGGACGTCTCCGAGCCCCACCACCGTAGAGCGCTTCCTGTGCGGGCTGAAGGTGAGGTGGTGCGCTGGGGTGGGGAAAGGCCGGCCTTCATTGGGCGAGACTAGCGTCTCTGCCCCTTCCCCAGTGAGCCAGAAGCTGTAGCTGTGGGCGGGATCCACCCCGTATGAGGAAGTCGGAGGGAGGACCGTGGAGCCCCTGAAAACCCTGTCGCTGGCGTGAGAAGTGCTGTGCCCTGACTGAATCGCTTTCCGATTGCAGCCGATGCGAGGTGGGCCCGTTTCTTCAGATGGGGTGCAGCGTTGTGAAGGAACTGTGAACCGGCATTCATTTGACTGAGCGCGAAGGTTGTGTGACCCCTCCGGCAGCCCGTTCGTCAGTCTAAAGACTTTGAACTGGTGCCGCCTGTGTGCTAGCGGTGTCAAAGCCTGTAGACGCGCATAGACTCCACCGGCAAGCAGAGATCTCATCCCGGTGGCAGCGGAGTGCAAATGCTGTATTCACTGTGTTTCCTTGCCTTCGAGATACACGCACATTACTCCCTGAGTGAACCCTTAAGAGTCTAAAGCTTATTTTGTGCCTAGGGAAGCCCGTACTCGTTATCCTTGAAACCAACGTGAACTGTAAGAGTTATCTTTCCAAGCTGAAACGTATTGCAAGTGTAATCTTCCTAAAGCATTTAATTGGTGGCAGCGATACCAGAATGAACATGTGGTTATTGAGTTAAATGAACCAGTATTTATTCTGCTATATAAAAGTGATATTTATTCCTGATATTTATTCTATTTATCTTGCTATTTATTCCTGAAGATCCATTTACAGTATTTATTTCAGCAACTGAATCCCAGAGGTTTATGACTAAAGAAATGCGAATGTGCTTTCCCAACTGAACCCTATTTACAACAGAGAACTTTTACATAAAGGAATCGTATTTTTCTACAGCAGTGGTGTGGTGTCCTTCTTTTTGGTGTGACTGCGCAGGGAGTTATTATTGGGTCAGAGCCGGCTTAACACTAAAGCCTTCACTTGCCTTGTCACTTGAGCCAAGCTACCCCCCTTTGTGCTGGGCTTGCCCATCGCAGGTCCAACAACCATAAAGTTAGGGAATTGCACGTTTTATACGTAGACAATAGTATAAACTATAGGGGAATAAGCAATAAACAACAGTGGTAGGGGTTATATGTTTCTGGATTACACCTCTCGGTATGTTGTTTATCTCCTCACAGTTTATGTATTCCGTGCTGTCGGAACTTCCTTTACACGGATAGGATCAATTAGATCTAGCATTTTCTCCTTGACTACGTATCAAGGTAAGGAGTTTTCATTTGGGACTGGGACTGATAGACGTCCTGACGAAGACCAATGTGAACTAATGATTAGGGGCACACTGAGGTCGAAACATGTTGACTCCAGCAGTTTAGGAGGGGTGTTATAGGTTCCTAATAGCCCTTCCTTAACACCACCATCCGTCATTGATTCTTAATCCTGACCTTGGAACCAACAAATAAAGGGATATTAGGTATCCATGAGTCAGTTTTAAAATACCTTTTGTGACTGCACTTTGTCTTATCACTCAATCAATCAAAGCATTTATATAGCGCACTACTCACCCGGAGGGTCTCAAGGCGCTAGGGGAGGGGGGGTCCGCTACTGCTCGAACAGCCAGGTCTTGAGCTGCTTCCTGAAGGCAAGGTGGTCCTGGGTCAGGCGGAGGTAGGTCGGGAGGGAGTTCCAAGTCTTGGCGGCCAGGTAGGAGAAGGACCTTCCTCCTGTGGTGGTTCTTCGGATGCGGGGGACGGCGGCGAGGGCGTGGCTGGTCGATCGAAGCTGGCGAGTGGGAGCGTAGAAGTTGAGGCGGCTGTTGAGGTATCCTGGGCCTTGGTTGTGTAGGGCTTTGTGTGCGTGGTGAGGAGACGGAAGGTGATTCTCTTGTTGACCGGGAGCCAGTGCAGATCTCTCAGGTGTCCGGAGATGTGGCTGCGGCGGGGGATGTCTAGGATGAGTCGTGCTGAGGCGTTCTGAATCCGCTGGAGTCTCTTCTGGAGTTTGGCGGTGGTTCCGGCGTAGAGGGAGTTGCCATAGTCCAGACGGCTGGTGACGAGGGCCTGGGTGACCGTCTTCCTGGTCTCGGTGGGGATCCACCGGAAGATCTTACGTAGCATGCGTAGGATGTTGAAGGACGACGAGGAGACGGCGTTGACTTGTCTGGTCATGGAGAGGGAGGAGTCCAGGATGAAGCCCAGGATGAAGCCCAGGTTGCGTGCGTGGTCCGTTGGTTTGGGTGCGCTGCCCAGGGCGGGGTGCCATCAGGAGTCGTCCCAGGCGGAGGGTGAAGATCCCAGGATGAGGACTTCCGTCTTGTCCGAGTTCAGTTTCAGGCGGCTGTTCATCATCCACTTGGCTACGTCTGTCATCCCTTCGTGTAGGTTGGCTCTGGCGGTGGCGGGGTCGTTGGTGAGGGAGAGGATCAGCTGGGTGTCGTCGGCGTAGATGATGTTGAGGTTGTGTTGGCGTGCGATGGCTGCGAGGGGGCTCATGTAGACGTTGAAGAGGGTTGGGCTGAGCGAGGAGCCTTGAGGAACGCCGCAGATGACTTCGGTGGCTCCTGATCTGAACGGGGGGAGGCGGACTCTCTGTGTCCTTCCGGTGAGGAACGAGATGAACCATTCCAGAGCCTTCTCCTGGATTCCGACAGTGCTGAGGCGCTGCACTAGGGTACGGTGGCAGACAGTGTCGAAGGCCGCGGAGAGGTCTAGGAGGATGAGGGCCGCTGTTTCTCCGTTGTCGAGCAGGGCTCGGATGTCATCGGTGGCTGCGATCAGGGCGGTCTCGGTGCTGTGGTTGGCCCGGAAGCCAGACTGCGAGAGGTCGAGGGATCCGTTTGTCTCGAGGAAGGCGGCCAGCTGCTTGTTGACGGTCTTCTCGATGACTTTTGCAGGAAACGGGAGCAGCGAGATGGGGCGGTAGTTCTTGAGGTCGGTGGGGTTGGCTGATGGCTTCTTTAGTAGAACGCTGAGTTTGGCGTGCTTCCAGCTCTCCGGGAAGGTAGCGGTGTCGAAGGAGGTGTTGATGATGTCCCGCAGGTGGGGTGTGATGAATGCACCGGCCTTGTTGAAGACGTGGTGAGGGCAGGGGTCGGTCGGAGATCCGGAGTGGATGGAGTTCATCGTTCGGACGGTGTCTTCGGTGCTGATCGGGGTCCAGGCGCGGAGGGTGGTGGTGGGGGGCGGTGGTTCAGTCGTGGCGTGCGTCGGTTGAGTGCTGAAGCTGTTGTGTATGTCCGCGATCTTGTTGTGGAAGTAGGAGGCGAGGGAGTTGCAGAGGTCTTGTGAAGGGGTGATGTCGTTGTTTCCGGCATTGGGGTTGGAGAGCTCTTTAACGATGTTGAAGAGTTCCTTGCTGTTGTGTGCGTTGTTGTCCAGTCGTTCCTTGAATGCAGTTTTCTTGGTGGCGTGGATCAGTTGGTGTTTTCGGGTGGCGAGCTTGAGGGCAGTCATGTTGTTCGGTGTTGGGTCTCTGCGCCAGGCTTTTTCGAGGGCTCGGCAGTTCTTCTTGGAGCTCTTGAGTTCGTCGGTGAACCATGGGGCTTTCTTGCTGCCGGGTCTGCTAGGCGGGGTCTTCAGAGGGGCGAGGTCGTCTGCGCAGTTGCTAATCCACTTCGCGAGGTTGGCGGCCACCTGGCTTGGGTTCACTGTACCCAGTCTTGTACTGACACGTCTTGGTTAGTACACTGTCTTGTCACGTTTAGTGTTTGTGATTTCTTTACTTTATATGTTCCCCATCCCTATGCTCCGCCCTGTACGTGCCTACGCCAGGGCTTTGTAGCATACCCTATGATGAAGCATGTCACACACATCTGTGTGTGAGTGGGGCAGTTTTTTCGTATGAGTTTGTTACTGTTTGTGAAATTCACGATTTGTGTTTTTGTCCTCTTCACCCCTCTATGTGTGTAGTATAGTGACTTAAGGGGTTGGGGTGGTAGAGTAGCTGTTTGACCCTCTCCCCTCTATTGTGTGAGTAAATGTACCATAAAATTCACAGGTTCATTTGAGGGCATGATCTACTTACCATTTTATCCTTTTGAACTCTGAAATTTGCACTGCTGTGTTGGTCAATAATAGCATGTTTTACAGCTCTGAGAAACAGCATGAATGGTGAAAAGCAATTTATTGAAAAAAAAATATCTTTATTATATACCTGCCCTAATTCTGAACGATTGCCATTCCCAGGATGGATGTAACTATCTTGATTTCAATGTTTGCCTCCTAAATAATTATTGACATGGATCTAGTCTCCAGGCACTTCCCAATCATAGGCAAAATGCCAGGAGCACTGTCAAAAAGCGCATTGAGGCCCTAGCAGTGGGCTCTAAACTAGACATAGCCACACGTTTCCTTTATCCTGCCCGTTCTGTTCCTTTTTGCTGCTCTCAGTTCATATTTCACCTTTTTCTTCTTGGCACTGACATCACCCACATTTCTCCACATTTCTCCACTAGGCGTCCTTAATATTGCATAAAGTACTATGCAAATCACCAACATAACAAAACATACCAAGTGAAAAAGCATAAACAGAAATTTACAAGAGACTTTACTTTTCAAACAAGTCAAGAAATATGCTTTAGCGATTGTAGCACAAAAAGAAAACTCGTGCAAGATTATAATATTTGAGTTTCGACTATAAATTGTGTAAAAAGTCTTCTGCTTTAGTAGGCATTTCGAACAAGAGATTCAAAACGGTGCACTACAGTGCACAACCTAATTACGTGATAACCAAAATGTATTTAAAACCAATCTGAGGCTAAACGTGCCCCTGGTTGTTAAACGCTGTTGAGAGCCAAAGTCATATTTATAAAATTCCACTGTCTTTGGATCAATATACGAGTCTAATATTTTGGGTAGAATTCTTGGCGCTAACAAGTAGGCATTTCCGAGTGACATGGCTTACCCACAATGTCTGCGATTATTCTGGGATGAAATAGTTGCATAGTGGAAGAGAAGTGAATGTGGGTTGGGAAATGTGATGGGGTATGTGAATGTTCTTATGATATTCATCTTTTCAACTGAACATTAAATATGGTATTTTCTATTTGTCTGACTCTCTATAGCATTAACTTGGTTTCAGAGTAACCCTCCTTGTCCTTTTTATTTTCAAAGTAGGACAATGCTGGCCCCCGAGGGAAGTAGGGTCAACAAACCAGTCTTCCCCCGGGGTATTTGCGCATGAGAAGGAAGGACAAGGTGGTGGGGTTGTGCTAGGGGTGCGGTTTAGGGCGAGGGGTTATAAGGTACAGGGGAGGAGGTTTCATCCTCTTCCTACACCCAGCGCCATTGTGAAGGGTCTTTAGTTATTGGATAGCGTAGCAGATTAGGGTTGTGGTGAGGCATAGGTAGGCCCAATCGGTCGATTGGTGCGGGGTAGGTCAGGGTTACACAGCTGTGTTGTTAGCACTCCACGACCTGTTAAGTGGGCCCCCACACTGTTGCACACTACTCACCGGTTCGAGGCCTGGCATGTCGGCACCTGATGCGGAGGCGGTCCGGGCTGCATTGCAGGTGTTGGGCCGGGTGGGCATTGCAGACCTCCTGTGGCCTGGAGTCCTCGACCAGGCATGGGTAGGGATGGCCCGCAACTCGAGGACCGCGTCAGTGGGGGTCGTTGCATCGGTGGTGGCGTGCCTGGATGAGCCACCACCGCCTAAGAAAGGTACATCGGGTAGGGGGAGGTGGTTGGTAAAAACGGAGCCAGGGAAGCAAAGGGGCAGGCGCAGGAGCCGGCCTGCGTGCCTGATTGAGGATGTGGCCACGCCCAGTATGGCTCCGGGAGGGGAAGGGAGAGGAGGGGGGAAAGCTTGCTTGTGTGGCAGCACGATGTTTTGGAGGTATCGTCCGTGTGTGTCCCTGGGCAGGGGAGGGGCCAGGCTTTGCAGGGGCAGGCCCGGCTAGCTGCTGGACCTGGATTTGGCACAGAGCATGCCGCGGGGGGAGAGGAGGGAGATGACTTGGGGAACCTGTGGGAGAGGACTTTGCCCTGCAATTGTCAGGGAGTGAAGGCCAGGAGGGGGAAGAGGGACGCAGGGATGATGCTCCCATTCATCTGACCTGGGGGGGAGGAGCTCCCACACCTCGAGTGGGGGTGG
This sequence comes from Lissotriton helveticus, assembly GCF_964261635.1. Classification (NCBI taxonomy): domain Eukaryota; kingdom Metazoa; phylum Chordata; class Amphibia; order Caudata; family Salamandridae; genus Lissotriton; species Lissotriton helveticus. The sequence goes on from NC_136065.1 coordinate 1,854,516,051, forward strand.
GGGTGCATGCAGAGGGCCATGCCCTACTCTGTTCCCAAAGGAAGTGCAGGGGTCAGTGTGACTGTGTCAGCTTGGGCAGGGGAGCTGGACATGGCTGGACAGGGTTCCAAGCCCTGATTGCCCAGGTGGAGAGGCATGTCCCTGGAAGACAAGATTAGGGACCAGCACAGGCTGATACAGGAGGCCGAGCAGAAGAGGCAGGATTTATGTGCAGTCGGGAGGGAGGGAGTTGGGGGGACGGAGATGTGGAGGCGCCTCCTACCCCCACATCTGAGGAGGAGGCCTGGGCCTAGAGGCAGGTGCCAAAGGGCAGACAGGCAAGTGGGTGTGGGTGGAGGAGGTGAGGTACCCCAGGACAGGATTAAGGACGGCCGCGACGGCGCAGAGACCCGATGGTGCTGGGGCCTCCTCAAATTGGAGCAGCCTCGGGGGGAGGTTGCAAACCAGTGGTAGAGGCTGGTAGGCAAGTGGATGGGCCGGTGAGGCGCAAAATGGCTCTGAGACGCCGGCCGGAAGCAGTAGGGGGGTCCGAGGCAGCCTACCCTCCAACAAGGGATCAGGCATCACCAGCAGCGGGTAGTGGTGTGCCTGAAATGAAAGGGAAAGGTTTGAAAAGAGCAGTCTGTGAGGTGTTGTGGGCAAGCTGAGGCGGAAGCGGAAGTGCAACTGGATTATGATGCGGACAGCGATGAGTTGGAAGAAGGGGAAGTGCGTGAGCATGAAGACTGGACGCAGGCGACGGCGGGCCCATCGGGGACAGCAACAGGGAAGTTTGGTGTCTTACAGGTGCCACCGGCAGGCACCAGCAAGAGCAAGACGGCAAGCCAGAAGAAAGTTGGCACCAGAGGCATGGACCGGGAGGCACATGCATCCTTGTCAGGTGAGAGTGATTGGTGGGCCGCTTGGGACAATGGCCCCAAAGGGGGAAGGAAGAAAGCCTGCTCTTTGGTGGGTGTGGGCGAGGGGTCTGTGAGAGACACTGGAGAACATGCCAGTGCAGCGGCCGTGCCTGTGGTGGGGGATAGGGAGCTCTGGGGCGAACCAGTTGGTGGTGGCAAGTGTCCAGACAGACAAGACAGAGGGGCAGAAGGGGAAGGATGACAAGAGCGATGACAAACATCACAAGAAGTTGCCGTACATGGGTTTGGCCATGCCGTTGGGTGTCTCACTTGTCGGAAAAGACTAGGAGCAGGATTTGGAAGCACAAATACGTGGACGTATTTAAGCTACTACATAGAGAGATTCAGGCCAAGGAGGGTTCGAAGGAGGAGGAATGGGAACTGACGAGGAGGCCTCGGGTGCCAGTTAACATGGAAAACTGGACTTCCGCTTTTCTAATTTATGCAAGCATATATTGCAAGAAGCTCTGGACAGGGCAATAGCATTACTGAAATACATGGATATCATCCGAAAAGCATAGATGCATTTCGGTGGTTATGCATGGCTAAGTTATGACAAGGAATCTAGGGCTAGAATTAGCATCAATCCTGACAAGCCGTGGGGGGAGGTGGACCAGGAGTTGTGGATGCAGTGGATGTCATCCACGCAGTCATCCGCATCCACACACACGGCCAGTGGCCTGCCGGTGACGTATCGGTCCTTTCCGGTGCGTCCCGCCCAGGCAGGGGCAAGAGGGCATAGTGGTCACACAGGGAATGCAGGTCCACCACCCAAGCCAGGAGGGAGTACCGCGGGAGCTTGTTGGAATTTCAACAAAGGCTTCTGCACCAAATACCCCTGCAGGTTCCAGCACGAATGTTCGAATTGTCGGAGACGTCACCGGCTCACGCAGTGTTTTACGTTGCCCACGCCATCCGAGCAATGGCGGGCAACAAACGGCAGAGGACAGTCTGGGGCGAAGGGCTCCTACCCTAGTTAGAATCGAGGCCATGGGCCCATGGCTCACATTGTACCCAGATAGAGAGGCGGAGTTGCGGATTCGATGCGGTTTTACGGAAGGTTTTCAGGTGGGTTATCAAGGCCCCCGGGAACGGAGGTTGGTGGAGAATTTGAGGTCAGCCAAGGAGTTGCCAATAGTAGTTGCAGGTAAGTTGGGGAAAGAAGTGGCAGAAGATAGGATAGCAGGACAGTTTGACAATTGGCCCATGGAAGATCTGATTATATCACCCCTTGAGGTGGTCCCTAAGAAGGAGCCGGGGGAGTACAGGTTGATTCACCATCTATCTTGGCCCGAGGGGAGGTCCGTTAACGACTTCATTGTCGATGAGGATTCAAGGGTGCTGTATGCTTCGTTGGACGATGGCATCCGCCTTGTGTGGACGTGCGGGCAGGGGGCGAAATTGGAAAAACGTGATATAAAATCGGCCTTTTGCCTCCTACCCATACACCCAGTGGATTTCTCGTTGCTGGGGATGCAGTTCGGAGGGGCCATTTTTGTAGACAAAGTCTTGCCCGTGGGGTGCGCAATTTCTTGTGCGCTGTTTGAAGATTTCAGCCCATTTCTACAGTGCCCATTTACAAGTAGTAGTAGTCACTAGGAAATGTGGCATTACCTGGCTGGCTTTCTATTAGTTGGGAAGAGCCAGTCCGGTGTGTGTGGGAGGACGCTTAGGCAGTTTCAGGAGTTGGCGCAAGAGTTTGGGGTCCGCTTGGTGCCGGAAAACACAGCTGGGCCCAGCTGCAGGTTGACTTTCTTGGGCATTGAGTTGGACTCTGTCCTGTGGGTGGCCAGGTTGTCCGATGGGAAGGTGACAGACATGCAAGGATTCCTGCCACAGGTGATTGAGGAGAAAAAGATTGACTTGCGGAGGGTGCAGCAACTTGTGGGATTTCTAAATTTTGTTTGTCGGGTTGTGAGAGTGGGGAGAACATTCTGCCGCCGCCTGGCATGGCCATATCCGTGGCAGTGCTTCCACACCACAGAGTCAGGATATCCATGGAGTCAGGGCAGACCTGAGGGTGTGGCAGAGGTTTCTGTCGGACTTTAATGGTGTGTCCTTGGATTTTGTGGATGACAAAACAATCTGGCAGGTGCAACTTTTCTCTGATGCTGCCGGGGCTTCCGGTTTCGGGGTCTTTTGGGATGGGAGGTGGTGCGCGGCGCAATGGCCAGTGCACTGGTTGTGGCAAGGGCGGAGCAAAGCATTCTTGGAATTTTTTCCCTTGTTAGTGGCATTGGCCATTTGGGGCAATGAATTCCGGAACAGGTCAGTACTGTTCCATGTAGACAACATGACAGTGGTGAATCTAGTGCACAAGAAAAAGGCGTGGGATTTGAGGGTCTTGTGTATGTTGCACAGATTTATGCTGCAATGCCTGCGTCTGAATGTACTCTTCCGCGCTAAGCATGTTCCAGGTGAAAGCAATGACATTGCTGTTGCATTGTCTTGTTCGCTGTGGCAGTGTTTCAGACGTTTGGCTCCGGGGGCGGATGCATGCAAGACCGAGCTGCCGGAGGACATCTTGGCCTGGGGGGAGTGAGAGTAGTAGGCCTAGTTGACAAATCCATAGCAGACTCTACGAGGTGCAGCTACAGGCCGGCAAGGGCTGAATTCTGCGCATTTCTGGGATGGACCAGTGAGACGGGACACATGTGGCGGTAGGAAAGTGAACAGGGAGTTATAAATTTTGTTCTGAGTTGCATTGATAAAGGTTTGTCTCCAACTACGATTGCGGGAAAACTGGCAGGGATTTCTTTTTACAGCAAATTGTACATGGGTTTTGATCCTGCCAAGGATGAGTTGCTCAGTAAGATGTTAAGGGATTGGGGACGGGAGCGGGGTGAGGGTACCTAGGGAGGCGATTACCTTTGAGTTATTACAGAGTTTGTTGGCAGAGTTGCCAGCTGTTGTTATGATGGTTACGAGGTCTCTGTGTTGCATTTATGCATGGTGTGGATATTTTTGGGGTCTTTAGGGTTTCAGAGTTGGCAGGCACGAGAGGGAGGGCTGGGAGATTGTACGAGGAGGTTCAACTTGATGGGGCTCGTCTGGGCATTTGGTTGGGTCATTCTAAGAGGGACAAGGCTGGGAAAGGCAAAATTGGAGTGGTTGAGCGAAAGTGGCTGTTTGGGGGCGTGTCCGGTGCAGGAAAGGCGAGGTTTCCTATGGCGGGCCCGGGGCGCATCAGATGAAACTTTTTGTCATGCATCTCGGGAGCGTTTGACGGCTTTTCAGTTGTTGGCAGTGTTGCGGATGGCGTTGAAGTGTTTGGGTAAGGACCCGCTAGGTATGGTACGCTTTACTTTCGCATTGGCACCGCGACGGCGGCAGTGTGCCTGGGGTGGTCTTGAATTGAATTGAATTGAAAATTCCATTTATATAGCGCATAACCACCCGGAGGCCTCGCAGCGCTTTCGACTGATTTCTGTGTGCGACTGCAGGGTAGGATTAGTGCGCTTTCGAAAACAGATGGGTTTTCAATTCTCTCCTAAATGACGTCAGGTTATTATTTTGTCTGAGGGATAAAGGCAAGGAGTTCCATGCCTTCGCCGCTGAGTAAGTGAAAGAGCGGCCACCCCAACGGGCTCTCTTGATTTTTGCTTTAGTTGCCAGGTGCAGTGAGGCTGAACGTAAGGTTCTGAGCGGCACGTGAGGCGGTATTAAAGGGTACAGTACTGCCGGGCCACTTTGATGAAAAGATTTGTGCAGAATGCACTTGGCCTTGAATAATGTTCTGGAAGCCACTGGGAGCCAGTGAAGCTCCTTTAGGGCAGTTCTCGCCGACTGCCAGCGGGGGATATTAAACAATAAACGTGCGGCACAGTTTTGAGTGACTTGAAGTTTTTTTGTCACTGTTGCCGGGGCCCCTAGATATAAAACATTTCCGTAATCCAGGCGGGAGAGTATCAGGGCCTGGACCATGACCCTCCTCGTCTGGAAAGGGAGTAGAGGGAGCACTTTCCGGAGCATTTTCATTAGCCCCACACATACAGAGGCAGTTTTAATGGCTTGGAACGAGAAGTCCAGCGCTCTGTCCAGCCAGACTCCCAGACTCTTTATCTGCTCTTTGGGAGGAGGGGGAGCACCGAGACACAGGGGCCAATCAGCCACCAAGGAGGTGGGAGAGGAATTACCAAGTAACATAATCTCGGTCTTCTCTCCATTGAGCTTGAGGTGGGAGAGTTGCATCCACCCAGCTACAGCCTCTAGACATGGACCCAAAGTGTTGGACGAACCCCCCTCGTGGTCCAGAGAGACCACGAGTTGGGTGTCGTCTGCGTAGGTGACAATCCGCACACCAAAAGGGAGAACTATCTTCTCCAGAGGCTGCATATAGACATTAAATAGCGTGGGGCTCAGGGAGGAGCCCTGAGGAACCCCACAGCTGAGCGGATGCTTTGGTGATGCCACCTCGCCTTCAAATACCTGAAAAAAGCGTTCCTCTAAAAAAGAGGTCAGCCACAACAGGGCTGCGCCCGACACCCCCATGCCACTCAAACGGTGTAATAATGTGGCATGGTTCACAGTGTCGAATGCGGCACTGAGGTCCAGGAGTATAATAGCTGTTTTTCCGCCTCGGTCCATTATGGCTCTGGCTGCCTCTGTAACCGCTAAAAGAGCGGTTTCAGTGCCGTGCTGTGGACGAAACCCTGTTTGGGGAGACCTGAAGCAATTTGTTGGACTCCAAATAGTCCCCTAATACTTTGTTAATATGTCTCTCCAACAGCTTACTCATCCACGGAAGCAGCGAGATAGGGCGGAAGTTGGATAGATTGTTAGAATCCAAGTTCGTTTTTTTTAGCAAGGCCCTTACCATTGCACACTTCCATGTGGATGGTACAGAGTTGGAGGTAATGGAAGTGTTGAGAACCTCCAGCAAAAAGGGGCGAATGGTATCCATTGCTTTTACTAAGGTCTGGGGTGGAGCAGGGTCATTTGGGGATCCTGAGGTGACCTTCTGGACCAAGGAATCTAAAGTGTTCGGGTCCAGGAGGGGAAAGGTGACCAGGGAGCAGGATGGATGCGGGTCTGAGTCTGAGGTGGACGGTAAAAAGGTGCCCTCACCATTTGTTGCTAGTTGGGAGTAGATAGCCTGAATCTTCTGCGAAAAGAAAGTAGCAAGATCCTCACAGCGGGTCTGAGCACCCTCTGAAGGAGGCCTCTCAGAAGGAGGAGATATCAGAGATTTAGCGATTTTAAAAATTTGCCTAGGGGAGTTAGCTGCCGTATTAATTTTAGTTTCATAAAACTCGGCTTGGGCAAGTTTTATCCTACTCTTATAGTGCCTTATAGCTAATCTGTACTCTGATTCTTTAGATTGGGAGCGGTCTTTCCGCCATGCTCTCTCCGCTTTCCGGCACGTTTGTTTCAGAGTCCTAAGGGCAGGAGAGTACCAGGGAGCAACTTTTGGCCTTCTGATTGTTTGCAGGGAGCGCTTTGGAAGGACTAGATCCAGTGAATTGGAGATCCAGTTGTGAAAATTAAGAACTGCTAGGTCAGGGTTCTCAGTTTTTCGGGGCAGTTGTTCAGAAAGGGCCTGTTCCCAAGTATGAATTGAAAGCGAACTCCATTTCCTACCCCAATGCCTATCATAAATTTGAGAGGTAGTGGGAGTATTGATAGACCATATGAAGGGAATTAGACAATGATCGGACCATGGCAATGGTACCGGTGTTTCCACAGAAAGCTTGTCCAAATTACTAAAAACATGATCCAGAAGGTGACCCCTATTATGTGTCGCCTGAAACCCCTTTTGGGTCAGACCAATAGCTTGAAGATTTGAACGAAGGTTATTGGCAGCAACATTAAGGGGGTCATCTAAATACAGGTTTAAATCACCTAGCAAAGTGAAGTTGGCCGAAGTAAGCACAGAGTTGGCGGCTAAGTCTGTTATGTTGGCAATGAAATCGCCAGGAGCGCCTGGTGGTCGATAGGCCAAAATCCCAGAAAAGGTGGTGGTCGAAGACAGATACAATGAGAAATATAAACTTTCACATGATGACGAAGTGGAGGGAGTAACACGACAGCTATAGGTATCCTTGTAAATAATAACTAGTCCTCCACCCCTGCCTGACTGACGATCAAGATGCTTAATGGTGTAGCCTTGAGGAATGGCCCACACTACTGTGGGATTATTTTGGGACTGAAGCCAGGTCTCTGTTAGGAAAAGGGCCTCTGGGTTATACTCCTCGATCAAAAGCGCCAGCTCAGTATGATGCTTTGGGAGTGAGCGACAGTTGAGGAGGAGCATTTTCAGGGTATGCAGGGACTGTTGTTCAACTATACTGGAAGATGAAAAACCCCAATTGCAAACTTTGCAGCGTGTATTGATGGGATAGGGAGGAACGATAATAGAACAAGAATGGTTACAAATAGGTCGCAAGGCGTGCAGCGTAGGAGCACTGTATAAAATGCGCCGCCCTACCATACTGCCTGGCCACGAAGCCCGAAGCGTCTGAACGCAGACTGGCGCAGACTGGCTTCTCTTTGGCGCCTCTTCGGCGCGTCTAAGGCGCTCCCGCTGCGCGTCACCGCTGCGCTGGGGATAAAGGCTTATGAAGGTTAGGAGGTGTGGGGAGACTAGACCGTCGCCCTTGCAAAAATGGCTGCCTCACGAGGAACGATCAGGCAACACTAGCGCTTTCCTCCCTCCACGCAAACAGCACAAGATAGCTGCGGTGGACCAGGGAGTGGCGCGACAGTCACAATAATACAAAATAGTAATGTCAGACAATATAAGTTATAAAAGATATCAGTTTTTAAAAGTTTTTGAAATGTTCCCAAACAAGTACACTTTGTAATAAGTGCATCACTAATGCTCCCATTAGCGCGGTAGAGTTCTTAGTCAATCTCTCGACCGCCTTGAAAGTCAACCCTTTTATAATCAGGGAGGTGCGGGGAGACTAGACCGTCGCCCTTGCAAAAATGGCTGCCTCACGAGGAACGATCAGGCAACACTAGCGCTTTCCTCCCTCCACGCAAACAGCACAAGATCGCTGCGGTGGACCGGGGAGTGGCGCGACAGTCACAATAATACAAAATAGTAATGTCAGACAATATAAGTTTTAAAAGATATCAGTTTTTAAAAGTTTTTGAAATGTTCCCAAACAAGTACACTTTGTCATAAGTGCATCACTAATGCTCCCATTAGCGCGGTAGAGTTCTTAGTCAATCTCCCGACCGCCTTGAAAGTCAACCCTTTTATAATCAGGGAGGTGCGGGGAGACTAGACCGTCGCCCTTGCAAAAATGGCTGCCTCATGAGGAACGATCAGGCAACACTAGCGCTTTCCTCCCTCCACGCAAACATCACAAGATCGCTGCGGTGGACCGGGGAGTGGCGCGACAGTCACAATAATACAAAATAGTAATGTCAGACAATATAAGTTTTAAAAGATAACAGTTTTTAAAAGTTTTTGAAATGTTCCCAAACAAGTACACTTTGTCATAAGTGCATCACTAATGCTCCCATTAGCGCGGTAGAGTTCTTAGTCAATCTCAGGGACAGGATACGTCATATAGGGCGGTGGAGGTCCAGTTGTTGTGAACGATATGTGTGCAAATGAGTAACGGTCGGCTGGGGGAATAAGGTTTCTGGGGCACAGAAGGGGGAGTCGCTGTGTTTTTCCTGCACTAACACTTGTTTCCTTATCGCAGGTTGCGTGGGGGGCCTCGGGACCAAGACGGTTTCCTGGATCGTTGGACATTCTTTCGTACACTGGGCAGCAAAGTATGTAGATCGGAAGGTCTACGGTCGTAACCTCGGTCTGTGAAGTAGCCATCATAAGGTGCATTGTTGGGGGAAAGGAGGGATGTGCTGGGGAACATTGCTGCCCTGGCTGACAAAAATTATATCTCAAATAGGCTGTCCGGATATGTTGGTCCTGCACCTGGGTGAGAAGGACTTAATCAGGCTGTCCGGTTTGGCTCTTTTACATCTGATGCAAAGGTCATGAACAATCTAGTTTGGAGAGGGGCTCTGAAGCCGGCTGCTTTTGAGAAAGCTCACAGGAAACTGAACAGGACTATGACAGTTTTTTGCAGCTCGAATGGCATCGAAGTGATTGCGCATGTGGGGTTGAGGCTGGAAGAGCCCTTGCTGTTTCGAGATGTTGGGGTGCACCTTTCGCAGATGGGCAACGCTTATTATATGATGGAGATGAGGGATGTCATTAGTATGATGTGGAATGAATCCATTTGGTGTCGCAGGGACTAAGGAGCGAAAGGTGCACTAAGAGCTGGGTGGGGCAGGTAACCACCCTACAGGGGTTCCCTGGTTGGCATTACTTTGGAGGGGTATTTGTATTTGTATTTGTATTTGGTATTGTTTATTTGTAGAGCGCAGCTATCGCTCCGAAAGGAGCATCCTGGCGCCAACGAGACAATGTGCATACAGTTGCAAGTACAATGCTAGATAGTGGCCATTACGTAATCATCTGGAAGATTAAAGATCCAGGTTTTAAGATGCTTCCTAAGCTGGTTTTCCTGAGCCCGAAATCTAAGGTTTTTAGGCATTGAATTCCAGGCTTTGGAGGACAGGAAGGTTAAGGTCTTACCCTCCTTGGTTTTATAGTTAAATTTGGCCAATTTTATCAGGTTGTCTCCTGAGGATCGTAACGTCCTGGAAGGGTTGTAGTGGGGGTAACGCCTGATGAGATACTTCGGGCCTGTGCCATTGAATGCCCGTAAGGCGACGATCAGAATTTTAAATAGTATCCTCTTATGCAGAGGCAGCCAGTGAAGGGTCTTTAAGGCAGCCGACGCTGAAGATTTCCTCGGTAATTTGAGGAAAAGTCTAGCCGCTGCGTGTTGCACGCTTTGGAGTTTTTTCAGCGTGATTTTTTTAACACCTGCCATCAGGCCATTACAATGATCAAGGCGTGCGAGGATTAAGGCCACTGCCACAGTCTTTCTTGAGTCAGTGGGCAGGAAGTCAAAAAACTTCTTTAGAGATTTTATAATACTGAAGCAACTTCCTGCCACATTCCTCGCATGCTGATCAAATGATAGCTTGGTGTCAAATAGGACACCTAGATTTCTTGCTGACACCACAGCTTGTGGGGGAGCAGGGGAATCCCCCGGCCACCATTTGCTAGGACAGAAATGAGGGTTTTTTCCCATAGGAAGAATCTCTGTTTTATTTACATTGCATTTAAGATGGTTTTCTTCCATCCAAAGAAAAACATCCTCAAGGCAATTCTTGAGGTTTTGTTCCGCATTGGTGGAGTTCTTATCAAGAGGTACAATAAGTTGAGTATCATCGGCATACGATGTCACCAGTATGCCGTATGACTCAATAAGGGAGATGAGAGGAACCATATAAATATTAAATAATAATGGGCTCAGGTGTCATGTATTCCTATAGGTTCTGAATCGATCCCCCTATTCCTGACCCTATTCTGGTTAAACTAACTATCAAGTTAACTAACAGTCAGCCCATGAGGCAAGAACAGCCCCCATGATGCAGATACCGTTATCTGACGCAGTCACACTACGGCACAGGAATGTGTTATCTGATTAGGTCATAACGCTTGAGATCTAATTAGACAAGCGACATTCCTCCAGCCCCCTGATAAGGCATACGACGTTCTCATAACAAATCAAACCTATGACAACCTGGAAAATCCGTGCGGCCATTGTTTTGATTTCACAGAGAACTTCAGTAAAAGAATGTGCTAACGAGCAAGTCGTATGACATCTTTATTGACGTATCTATGTCCATCCTTACGTCAATCTCGGCACCTTTAAGGTATAAATATTGCCGATCTTGCCCTATGCAAACACACGCGTGGTGACAAGACGGAGCAGCCATACTTGCCGAAGCCGAGAGCAGAAGCAGACCCCGCTGGCGCAGCCCCGCCTTCCTGACGCGCTGAGAGACGCGCTGCTATCTCAAGCCGAGAGACCCAGCACCGGCGTTTCTGGGCAGCCCTCGCAGGCAGCCTGGAATATCGAGAGCAGAGAAAGAGATACCATTCCTCATTCATCCTAACTTCCAGGTACAGAACTGAATAATCCCTCACAGAGAATTCTTTAGTTATTCACTTGGCAAAAACAAACTTAACTTAAACTGTAACTTTCTATTCCCGCCCACGCATTAGACTTAGGTCAGGTACACGGGGTAGGCGTATTTAGAAACACCAGTTGAGTACGTTTAGTCAAATGTATATGTGTATGTAAATATATTTTAATCATTTTAAACATCATATGGCTCAGAAACTATATCAATGTTTTTACAGTATTATTTTATACTATTGCTTTTAATGTATGCACTTTACTTAACTATAAGTATTGCAATAATATCGATCCATTTCTCTTGTACGAGAAAAGAGACTGATCAATAAATAACACCTTTTTATTGAACACGCCCGTCTCTTCCTTTTCTCTACAAACTGATGAGACTAAGAATGCACTTACTGACTGAGTAAAATAATTGCCTTGTGCTCACACGACTCTCGAGATTGACTCTTGATTAGGGGAGAGCAAAGTTGTCATGTTCTATGGTTGTCAGAAACTAAATCCCTTCTTGTCTAATCAGGGAAGTTAATTCCTCCTTGAACATTCGAGAAAGTTTCTAGCGAACTCTGAGCTACGCTGGCAAACCCAAAAATTAAGTCTAGTATCGACAGTAGTAGACCTAGTTAACGTCTGGTCTAGGCCTTTACTGCTGTAGGTATTATTCCAATGCGCAGAGCCTATTGGGAAAATAGGAGCTACACTACATGGCGCCCAACGCGTTTGGAAAGGGCGATAAAACTAACGTAAGACATTTAGAGTAACTCAGTCGTGCTTTCTCACTCAGACCCCTTTTTTCCATTATACTCCAAAGACGTCTGGAGTGGGTGAAAGGTAATATCCTCCAAAACCTCGCAGGAGGGAACTCCTATGTATGGTTCTTGGTATAGTCAACGTTGAAGGATAAAAACATTCCCAAAATATTGTGCATCTTATCTCTGTTTCCATAAAGAAACCTGATCTGCAAACAAACATAATACCATCCTGTCTGTAAAATGGCAGAGAGTGATGATGAAAGAGAGGCAGTTAGATTAGCAACTGAACTAGCAGATGCTGATGCTACCATGCAAGCAGCAGACCCGAATATAACACTCATTCCGGTCATTAAAAGGAGATCTATAACCTTAAAACTTATAGAAAATGGACTGACACCTAGAGGTGGCACAGTCATATTCGTAATCGAGGCACACGAATATCGGCAGACAGAGGTATACTATTCATGGATACATTTTCCAGCAGCAAATGCTGTAACAAAGTACTTCCACTATTACAAAGTAGAGGAACCTCCTGAAACGTACACTCCTTTCGAGGAGGTGGAAGTACCACTCAAATTCCAAGAGCATTTGCTCTTATTTGATGGCGCCCTAATACATAACAATCACATTACAAGGCTCGGTCCTTTAGGAAGACCAGGAGCAACGTGGCCGGTCTTAGCCGGATACACACCACATCCAGACATCGAAAGAATGCCTGCAGCAGAGCTGTTAATACAGCTAAAACAACTACTAAAAATTCATAGACAATTAGTTCAGTATGTAATGCGGACTTCAACAATTCAGCCAGCGATTAAACTTCCACAGCTGACCCCTCACCAGGGGAACACAAATAAAATTACACCACAGAACATCCAATCCTGCCTAGGTAAAGTTCCAGCTAAACGGGAACAGATACCATTCTGGTTGGCACAGAAAATTACCCAAATAGAGGCGGTGTTTCGTGACACCACCCCATTAGAAAAAAACAGGATTCTGACTATATGTCTCCCAATGGGAATCGCACCACACATTGAGGACTGTGACACTTGGGGTACAGTCTTTGCTTCCATCTACACAAAAACGCACGGTGTTCCATCCATTTCGGTAATACCAGATGTGCTAAAACAAATTCAAGATGAATACGGTCCAGAACCTGCTTTAACTCTTGGTATGAAATTTCTAAAAGACTTCAAGCAGGTCTCGGCTATATTATTAGCCAACATAAAAGGTGAGGCAGCAAACGTGGCGATCCGCCAGAGGTTAAAAGAGACAGATATAGCAGACCAACCAGCTGAAATTGCCAGAATCATAGAAAAATCCTATGAAGAACTAGGCAGAGATAGTCTAGGTGGAATACCAGTAAAACCGCAACTGACTACAAGTCCAGAAAAAATATTTTTTAATAATAATTCACCAAAAAAGAACTGGGATGGAAACAAACAATCCAATCCTAAAGAAAAGAAATTCCAGTCCCGAGGGAGGTCTCCCAGGCGAAGAGAGAAATCTCCAAACCAAAGACAGAGGTCACCGCAGAGTGACCCCTCTGGGAATAGATATAACCTTAGAAATAGGGATAATATTAAAAAACCTGATAGATATCAAGACATTGATACACGTCCCTCTCAATCTTTTCAGACTTCCTCGCAGAAATCGGAAAGAAGAGGACGATCAGAAGAGCACGCCAAGTCCAAAGACAAGGAACCTGCTCAGCTAAAAAAGAAATTACAATTTCCAAAAAAGAAGGTAGCCAGTATCAAGGTAGTTAAAAATGCCGAGAATACTGAGGACACAACTGAAAAACGGAGAATGGGCTCAGACAATGCTAGACAGCGCAGCAGAGTGAGCATAGCTCTCAAAGTCCTTATGAATCATCTGGAGACAGTGGACACGAATGAATACCTTCAAGTGGAAACTGCAGACACCAGAGTTAGCAAGCCCCACAAGATATACGAGATAACATTACGTATAGAGGGAGATAAGACTAGGAAAATAAGGGGACTATTTTGGGATAACCTCTCCAAGGGTTATGACATCCTTCTAGCTGAAAAAGACTGGCCACCAGAGTTTGTCAGGGAGTGCCCTCATGGCGAAGAAGTAATTATGCCTGCCTTCTCGAATCAAATCCCGATTCATAAAAAATACACACTTGCTAGAAAGTGGGCAGTGGCCTTAGCACCTGCTTTATATAAAAATCATGTAGGATGGGATGAGGACTCCCCTCCTCACAAAATCCAGTTAAAATCACAACCTACTGCACAAAGGCAGTACCCAATTAAGCAAGAAGCTAAAAAACAGGTAAATGAAATACTAGATCAGCTAGAATACCAGGGGGTGATTGAAACTTGCACCTCACAAATGAACAATCCTTTGTTTCCGGTCTCCAAACCAGACAATTCATATCGTCTAGTTTTGGATTACCGACACCTTAACACATGTTGCAAAACCTTTGCAGTGCAAAACTCACACAGTGCTGCACTAATGAATAACATAGTGCGCAAAAAATACAAAACAACCTTGGACATCTCCAATGGATTCTTTTGTCAAAACATAGCACCAGAGAGCAGATCTTTAACTGCATTCTCAGTAAATGGCACTCAAAAGCAATTCTGTCGGTTAGCCCAGGGGTACAAGAACAGCCCGGGGGTATTCACAGCGAGAGTAACAGAATTACTACAACTATATGATGATGAAGCATTATCTTATGTCGATGACATTTACTTAACAGATGATGACTTGGAGACTCACTTGAAAAGGGTGAACACCATAATACTTGGGTTCGCTGCAGAGGGTTACAAATTCAACTTTAAAAAGTCCAGAATTGCCCATCTGACGGTCCTATTCTTAGGATATGAGTTATCAAGTGAAGGCAAAAGCTTGGCTGACAATTTCCTAGAGAAATGTGCCGTAATCCAAGCTCCTAAAACACTAAAAAACCTACAGTCAATTCTAGGTTTCCTAAATTTCGGAAGAACATACATTGCAAATTACGCAGAAAGGGTCAAACCCCTTTATGATCTAATTAAACCAGACTTTAAAAGATCCAATTGGACTCAAACACACACAGAAATTTTGAGATCCTTACAAACAGACATGCTAATTAAAACAAAATTAGAAACACGTGATAACACACGCAATCTTGTGATTCAAGTCATCCCAGGGAGATGCGGATTCACATACCTGACTTCTAATGAAGGAGAAAAGGTACCAATTGCATTCAAATCACACTTGTACACAGAAGCTGAACAGAAATTCAGTTAAAAGAAAAAATCATTCGTGCAGTTCAAACCGCAATAGCTAGAGAAAAAGACATAGCTGACGGTAGACATATCACAGTCAGAACAGCAGAATCAGCCTTTGAGGCATTAACAACACCGTGTAATTTACCAACAACAACATTGAATCCGGAATGGATACAATGGGTGAATTCAATCACAACGGACAAAGTATACTACTACTTTGATCCAGAACTAGAAGAATTAAAAAATCTAAAATATGAAAAGACGTATCCTCTGCCAATCGACATTCTGCCTCTACGGCATTACGCCTGTGTAATCTATACAGACGGACATGCTCAACCCTCCGTTTGGGGAGAACAAGCATACAACCCCACATGTGAGATTACAAAAGAAGTGTGGCAGGGAGGTAAACTAAGACCTCTATTAACAAAATCACACTCAGTAGAAACAAATTCAGAACTACAAACTGAAATAATAGCTTTGAAAATGGCGCTAGATAATGCGGATCGCGAATTCCCGACACTTATAGTATCAGATTCATATTACTGCGTCAAAGCATATAACAAGGATTTGCAGACAGGGATTCAGAACGGTTACAAAGATGACACAGATGCACCAATAAAGCAGAAACTGCTCTGGGAACAAGTAGCTCTTTTGAAAAAAGAACTACCAAAGACTCACGTGACACACTCACTGAGTCATCAGCGTGATGGCGTTCACGTTGTGGGGAATTCATTGGCTGAAGCAGCCGCAGCGGCAGCCACTAAACCGGCTCCCGTAGATCGAAAAAAGCGTACATTAAAATACATTGACGGTGAAACGATGCTGGCGGTGAAAACGTCATCAAAAGGCGACTGCTCAGCGTTACCGATCAACTATCCACTCAATTATACATACATAATCGATGCGAACTCCGTCCCTTTTGCTCGAATCCCTGGAGTGGGGGATAGAGTAATTCCAAACATGGACAGGAGAAACTTGTTAATCGCAGACGCACACATGGGCGAGGGTCTCAGACACCTTAAATTAAAAGATTCTCTGGAAGAATTACAATCACGGTACTGGTGGCCAGGCATGAGCCTGCATTACACCATGTTTGTAAAAAACTGCCCAAACTGCAACAGAGATCGCAGTGGGGAGAGAAACAGTTTAATACCTCGTCGTATCAAGGCAGATAATATTACCAGCAAAAAGAATGGCTTGCGATTAACATATACAGGCTAGTTTCCACTTATAATGTAGATCACCAGCACTCGGCTGACGTCCGGACTATTATACAAGATTTGCGAGTCTAAATGGCATATACGCTAAGAGCATGTTACGTTCGACCATTGTTTTCACTCTGGCACACCAGCCTGGGGGGAAACATGGCCAAATGAGCACAGCCCAGCGGGAATCTTCTCACTTCCTTCCTGAGGGTACTGGATGGTGTAAAGAAAAAACCGTGACATAAAGCAATCTATAACGGCAAAGGTATTAGGTTCGGGAGCTGGGTGGGTCAAACATCTAATAAGTGTCCAACGTAGTCTAAATAACTTGCCAAGAAATTCTCTGAAGGGATTCAGTCCGTACGAATTATTATTTGGAACTAGGATGTTGATCTCTGACCTTGATAGTCAGACTTCAGTGGTTAAAGAAAAAAGCTTTGATGTCAAAGACCGTTTGGCTATTTTGCAGGACTTAAACAAAACAAGAAAAGACCTGAGCAACATACAGTTGAAACAACAGCCAACGACCACTGAAGAATCACCACCTGTCCCAGCAAGACCTGTCTGGATTCCAAAAGTCGGGGATCTAGTCAGGGAAAAGATCGCGGTAAAGAAGGAATTTGGGCCTTCCTACAGAAAAGCAGTTCCTGTCTTGTCTGTCAACGGGACAAGATCAGTTGTACTACCGCCACTTGCTGGTAAAAAGGAGAACCGAGTTGTATCCATCGACCTGGTAAAACCACATCATGTGGCCGATAACAAACAGTAGGCCAAGTGGACTCCCAATAAGTAGCAGAACACCAAGGTTTGCTACCAGCACAGAGGTCCTAACAAAAAGGCTCATCACATTCGAAACGCCTAAAGAAGAACAAGAAGGACTATGCAACAATGCAATAGAACTCAGACCTCTGAAAACCCAAATAAAGACATTTAGCAGAGACACACCAATCTATACTGAAGTACCAAGTGAAAATGCAAAAAACAGAAATCCTGAACCAATTGGAACAATTGACAGAACTGCATCCGGTTACTTCATCAACTTCGATGATTCCTCTGACGGCTTCAGTGAATCAAAGACACAGCCATCATCAAAATCCTTTAAAGACAAAGCTAAGGAACTTTTGAAACATCTGAAAGAAACATATCTGGTTTCTCCATGGATTGAATTTTGGGTGGGTTTTGGTGCATTTATCCTCATACTTTGGCTCATCATGGTATTTACTTTGGGACGCTTCATTGAGGGAAAATATGCTAAAATGGACACAGCAAGTCAGAACATCAACTTGGTCCTCAAACCACACACATCTTCACACGTCGAGAAAAGAGAACTTTCTTCAGCCAACTTCACAGCCAATCCTATACCTGGTGGGGTAGCCTGGGACAACACTGACTATGAAATTTATGGTCCGGTCGAGATCCTGAAATATCCACACCAAATCAAGATCTCCTTGAGTGACTTTGCAAAACCAAACTCATTTGCTGATGATTGGGACTTCGAAAGCATTAACAACATGATGTCTGACTTAGTAATGTCTGCTAAATTTACAAAACATGATTATTTGCAAGGTTCTACAAATTATGATAGTATGTATTGCTATAACCATTATGGTAACCATTTTTTACATAAATCTGCACAACCTAGAAATGTTTTAAGTTATAATCAATGGGAACATTGTGCTACACCTCCAAAAGGAAGCTCTAGAACCGTATATGACAAATATTCATATTTTTCAGGTTTTAACATAAGTAATGCTGAAACATTTTATTTTAAATTGTCAAACAAGACAGGGATGAAAACCATGATAACCAACACAAAATTGATATATTCAGATTCATTCTTTGAAAAAATGAATACATTTGGATTTGATTATTGGGACAAAAATGTTGATTTGAAAAGTGTTTGGGGTACAAAAGAATGGCAAGTACAGGGTATAGAAGCTTTGTTTAGAGCCTGCATGATCCCAGAACAAATGATATTTTTAAATGACACTGTTCAACAAACCACCTGTCTTGGCTTAGCCAAAATCAAAGATTTAATTAAACCGTCTATTCCAAAGCCAACAATGTTTAGCAATAGCTCTGATACAGATGAAGAGATAGACGTAAACCATATACTAAACCAAAACAGAACACATCCTGATTGGAAACAATGGTTGATCTGGCCCACAGATACAAATAACTGTCAAGATAGATTCCTGAATAAAACACAGGGTTTCAAAATGACCAGGCCAGACCCTAGATATCCCCAAAGACATCACCCAGGGATAATAACAACCTACAGTGTGGGCAAATTATGCCTTCAATGGCTACAAACTTCCACACTGCCTGAAATTAAGCAACACCTAACTTTACTTACTGATGGTGCTGACTTGCGTGATTTCATAATGGGACCACGCAAACAGCGTCAAAAGCGTTTCATAGCAGCCTCTGTATATGCAGCATACAATGAGGCCTGGAAGGTTACTCAAATTGAGACAGCAGAAAGAATACGGGAAATTGACCGTATCAATTTGGAAAAATCACTTTCTGTAGTGGACAATGGGTTAATGACTCTGTCCTCCAGAATTTTTTCATTGGACAGCATTGTGTCTTCAGCAATCGATATATTATCGCAAGACTTACTGTTGTTACAACATGGTCAGTCACAATTGCGTTCCATTGTACAGCTTGGCTGGACGTTACAAAATCTGCGTTCAGGCTATGTGCCTTGGCGTTTAATCAACACAACGTCACTATTCCAAATCTTTAACCTTACTGATAGACAAATCGGTATGGCGCAAAAGGGTGCTGATTATACAATCTTGAGCATTGAAAAACTAGAAAGATTACCAATGACAATGTCAGAACGACCTGTCAGTGAATGGATAATACACGGAATCATAAATATTCCAATCTCAACCTTCAGGTTTCAATACTGCCAAAAATATATACAGGCTGGCATGTACGAGAAATTGGGAAAGGGGTACCTTAAAACAACTTGGAACCTGCCCTATTCACATGCATGTGTCAGTAATAAAGGACAGAAAGTGTTTCTTAGTGGCAACAATTGTGCTATGTCACTAAGCGGCACGCTTCTGTGTAACGGTATTAGTTTGCACGGAGCCTGTGAAGGGAATTCATACAACCTTTCATGTCACCAGCAAGGCGCACCTCCAACTGAAATAGAACCATTCTTTCAAAGACTCTATAATGGGAGTTACATTCTTATTGTAGACCGCAGATGTTGTAGTCTTATGCCCGGGACTCCTTATCTAGTCACTACGACGGCGAAGGTCAAGTGCTGTGGACGTTCTTTATTCCCCAGCTCCTTTCCAGACAGGGAGGCAAGGGCATGGCCCAGTTTGAAAATTACTTCTATTCGAATAGATACTTTATGCAGAATGAAAACAGTGCTTCTTCAGACGCCTACAAGGCTCACGTCATCAAAAGAAACGTATGATCTACAAGTCGCAAGGACGACTGCAGAGATACATACATTATTATCAACTAATTCCCCCGTACATTTCGCGGAAATCCTGAGCGAAATCTTAAATATTTCTGATACCAATGGGATCTCAGGGGTATTTAAGACAGTATTTTCGATGGCATTAACACCATTCAAAGCCATACTGGGTATTTTTCCAGATTTCGTCCATTCGATTTTTGGCGGACTTCCCCTGATCCTGGGACTAATTGCAGGAATCCTATTCTTAGTCCTTATTTTTCGTTATGGCAACCCATGTCACAGATCAAACTCTCGCGACAATGGAAGATACGATCCTAGCCATTGGATACCGGGACCGGATATCAAAAATCCTGGGACTCTCCCGGCTTAGAGACCTAAACATGACTTGGTTTCTATCATTTCGACCAATGTGGCAAAGGTGTGTTTTACCTGTACTAAGGTGTCTGCTATGCGGAGAAGAATGCGTGTTAGACACCTGTCTGACGCTACAATCGGATGCGCCAGTGGATGCAGATACACTGTTGGTTCCTACCAAGATTCACGCTTTGTGCTGCCCTCAAAGGCTGCCAATCCTGATGACGGCATTCCTGGAATCTTCACCACTGCGATTGAAGAGTAGTGAAGTTCAAGATGAAAGCAGCATCGAACAGGTACGACCTTCTGTCAGCAATGCGAATCAGAATGTCAATGCAGACAATCATGCGCATGAATGCATGGTTACCCCTATTTCCGACTTAGTGGAACTTTCCCATGAAGCTGTTGACAGTTTTTTCGAAAGCCTGAATGATATGATGTTCTCTCCAGAACAGAAATAGAGACTTTTGAGCAAGCTCGCACACGGCGTTCCCTGAATTCGGCCTTCAACTTTAAAAATAAAGTCACATGAACAATTCTTCCCACCAGTTCACGGACAACAATTTTTTAGCAGCCCCAAATTATTTTTCACAAATTTTTCGGGACACTTATCTTCTGCTTAAAGTAAGAAACTATTCCTAGAGAACTAAGATTTCTATTTTTAGATACTTTATAAACTTTAGTTGCCCGCTGGGATGTTCACAAATATTTTATTATGTGATGAGATGGTCTCGAACTTCCTTTCTGTATAGCTATATTAAGAGCCATTTCATGTGTATTTCTCAAATACCAAATTAGCAATAATGCATACAAATGCGTGTTTACTTTTGCATTTAATTCATAGCTTAAGTGCATACAATATATATGACTGCAATTTTTCAGTATATTTGAAAATTTCAAAATGCATTTATGTATTTTGGGGTGGTAAGGTATACACTATACTCTATAGTATGTTGTACTATGTTATACTATGCATAGATTAGTAAATATGACCATAGTTAGCGTGGAGTGGGTGTCATGTATTCCTATAGGTTCTGAATCGATCCCCCTATTCCTGACCCTATTCTGGTTAAACTAACTATCAAGTTAACTAACAGTCAGCCCATGAGGCAAGAACAGCCCCCATGTTGCAGATACCGTTATCTGACGCAGTCACACTACGGCACAGGAACGTGTTATCTGATTAGGTCATAACGCTTGAGATCTAATTAGACAAGCGACATTCCTCCAGCCCCTGATAAGGCATACGACGTTCTCATAACAAATCAAACCTATGACAACCTGGAAAATCCGTGCGGCCATTGTTTTGATTTCACAGAGAACTTCAGTAAAAGAATGTGCTAACGAGCAAGTCGTATGACATCTTTATTGACGTATCTATGTCCATCCTTACGTCAATCTCGGCACCTTTAAGGTATAAATATTGCCGATCTTGCCCTATGCAAACACACGCGTGGTGACAAGACGGAGCAGCCATACTTGCCGAAGCCGAGAGCAGAAGCAGACCCCGCTGGCGCAGCCCCGCCTTCCTGACGCGCTGAGAGACGCGCTGCTATCTCAAGCCGAGATACCCAGCACCGGCGTTTCTGGGCAGCCCTCGCAGGCAGCCTGGAATATCGAGAGCAGAGAAAGAGATACCATTCCTCATTCATCCTAACTTCCAGGTACAGAACTGAATAACCCCTCACAGAGAATTCTTTAGTTATTCACTTGGCAAAAACAAACTTAACTTAAACTGTAACTTTCTATACCCGCCCACGCATTAGACTTAGGTCAGGTACACGGGGTAGGCGTATTTAGAAACACCAGTTGAGTACGTTTAGTCAAATGTATATGTGTATGTAAATATATTTCAATCATTTTAAACATCATATGGCTCAGAAACCATATCAATGTTTTTACAGTATTATTTTATACTATTGCTTTTAATGTATGCACTTTACTTAACTATAAGTATTGCAATAATATCGATCCATTTCTCTTGTACGAGAAAAGAGACTGATCAATAAATAACACCTTTTTATTGAACACGCCCGTCTCTTCCTTTTCTCTACAAACTGATGAGACTAAGAATGCACGTACTGACTGAGTAAAATAATTGCCTTGTGCTCACACGACTCTCGAGATTGACTCTTGATTAGGGGAGAGCAAAGTTGTCATGTTCTATGGTTGTCAGAAACTAAATCCCTTCTTGTCTAATCAGGGAAGTTAATTCCTCCTTGAACATTCGAGAAAGTTTCTAGCGAACTCTGAGCTACGCTGGCAAACCCAAAAATTAAGTCTAGTATCGACAGTAGTAGACCTAGTTAACGTCTGGTCTAGGCCTTTACTGCTGTAGGTATTATTCCAATGCGCAGAGCCTATTGGGAAAATAGGAGCTACACTACACAGGATAGAGCCCTGAGGAACTCCAGACAACACCTTTTTTTCTTTGGAAAGGAAAGGACCCACTGCAATTGTTTGTGATCTTTCTGTCAGAAACGAGACATTCCACGCCAGAGCTTCATCTGAAATTCCAATATCTCTTAATCTACCTATCAGTATAGAATGGGAGATGGTGTTGAACGCCGCTGTGAGATCTAATAAAATCAAAACGGCGTTCTTTCCTTGATCCTGCAGAATTTTTATGGAATCGGTAAGTTCGATCAGAGCCGTTTCCGTAGAGTGGTGAGGACGAAAGCCCGATTGTTGTGAATGAAGGACATTATTGGTTTCTACATGTCTTTTTAGCTCTTTGTAGACCATCTGTTCGGAAATCTTACCCAGGACTGGGAGAAGTGAAATTGGACGTAAGTTGGCAAGCTCTGTGGGGGATTTATTAGATTTTTTCATCAGAGGTTTTATGACTGCTTGCTTCCATTGACCTGGGACTATGCCTGTATTGAGAGAAGCATTTACAATCTCGTTTATGAGGGGATTGACCACTTCAATTAACTGATGGAGAATTCGTGGGGGCAAGAATCAGAAGGGGCGCCCGATTTGCACGCAAGAATTACTTCCCGGGTTAGGGACAGTGAGACCGGTGTAAAGGATCTAAGATTACTGGTCGTGTTTTCTCCCTGATCAGGAGAGCCAGAAGGCTGAAAGACTTGCGGGGCTGGGAAATCCTTTTGTATAAGGTCAATCTTTTCCACAAAGAAGTCCGCAATTTGGTTGCAGAATTCTAGGGATGGTGGAATTTCAGGCTGCAAGGCTTTTGGGTGTGTGAAAGTCTTGACAATGGAGAATAACGTTTTTTGTTTTTGTTATGCTTCCTTAATGGCATTAATGTAATATTCCTTCTTGGCGATTTTAATGGTACCGAGATATAATTTCCTCTGCTGGATATAGAGGATTCTGTTTGCAGGATCGTAAGTTTTGCGCCAATTGCGTTCACCCTTCTTACATAATAGGTGGAGTTTGGCCAATTCTGGTGTAAACCAGGGGGCATTTATCTTTCCTCCTTTTCCCTTTCTTCGGGGATGTTTAGGTGGGGCACGTTTTTTGATCTCTTGCTGCATCCAGCTATGAAAGCATTTCGAGTCTTGTTCAACATTTCCGGACAAGCTGGGGATCTTAGTCTGAATAATGGGATTGAGCCTGAAACTATCTTCCACCGTTGTCCAGTTAACATAATTTTCTGAATGTTTACTCAATTTTAATGAGTTCTGGGGGCGTAATGCTCTAATGCTAAAAGGAATCAGATTATGATCTGTCCAAATTTGTGGGACAGGAGTCTGGATTTCCAAGAGGGGAAAGTTGGTGCATATCCCATCAAGGGTATGTCCTGCTTGATGTGTAGGCTGTGTTACCCTTTGTTGTAAGTTAAAAATCTCCAGGGTCTGATGAAAGTTAATCGCCTGCGTATCTGATTTAGATTCCAACTGTAAATTAAAATCTCCCAGTAGTGTAAAGTGAGGGTAACGAAGAAGGAGCTGCCCTAAGGAATCGCTAAGCGATTCTAGAAACCTAGTTGCACTGCCTGGGGGCGGTAAATTAGACCTCCTGAGAAGGCGGAGGTTTCATTTAACTTAATGGAAAAACCAAGCCCTTCTATTCCTTTCAAAGGTTCTAAGTTGAAAGTGTGGCATTTCATATGGTTTCTCAGCACCACGGCTACTCCTCCTCCTCTCCCCTTCAATCTATCCTGCCTAAAAATGGTGTAGCCGGCTGGCAGGGCTATTGCTAAATCTGGATTGCTACTGTTGGTTAGCCATGTTTCGGTTATGAGGAGGCAGTCCAAGTCCAACTCGAGGATAAGGTCTTTAATATCTTGGCTATGGCCACACATGGAACGGGCGTTGATCAACCCGCCTTTAAAATTTGAAATATCGACAACAGTGTTCTTGGAGAAGCTGTAGTCTCAACTGGGGACCAGGAAGAAGTCCAGTTACAGTATCTACAAGAAAAAGGCCCATTAATCTTGATCATATCCAAGCTACACGGACAGATATTTTCGGAGTTAAAATTTCGAAGGTCGCTTGCCTGATACAATGTGATGGGATGTAAATGTCCAGAGTATCCTGCGCCTGTCGCGTCCTTGGAGCGGACGGGCGCAGACAGGCTTTCCTTTGCCGCGCCCGCCCGCTGCGCAGACGGGAACTGTTGTCCCTCATATACTGGTGGAGGAGGGTGGGAGGCGTCGCAAGACTGGAGCGCTACCCTTCTTTCTCCCCAAGATGGCGGCCGTCCCTGTGTCCGATCGCATCAGCTGCCAATCGCTGTGTGTGGACCAGGGTTCTAGGTGCTGCAAGGGCGAGCGTGAGTGTGGGTTAAAAGGAAAGTAATTCTTCCCGAAAATACACAATGCTATACAAACAATTTTAACAGTTTTAAAAAGTTGTCCGCCTAACCCCCGGCTTTCCGCCTCAGGGGAGAGTTGTAATACACACTGAATGGGGAGTCAATGACGGACATACCAATCCCTCTGGGGAGGGGGATACAGGTGCATGATGGGGTTGCGGGATGCAAGTGTGCGACGGCTGGAGATGCTGGAGAGGAGGTTGAAAGATAAGTGAGGAAGTGAATAGAATGAGAGAGGAGGTCGCAGAGTGAAATGGGAAGAGAGTAACAGGTGTGTGTGAATGGATGGTGGATGAAAGGTTTGAGGTTTGGGATAGTTACAAGTTTAACGGTGTTGTTGGTTAAACTTTAGTGTTGACAACCTTGTCCTAATAAATGGCCTTTTACGCTAACATACAGTGTGGAGTGTATTTATTGCGCGACGTCACATACTGGTAAACCACGGACAGGACAAAATATGTCTATGATTGTTTAATATATTTGAGAGACGTCTGCTTTCAGCAGACAAAGACGCAATGAATGTGTTTTTACTTAGAGGAGTGGACACTCTTCCTTGAAAATGTGCACACCAACAGCCTATGCTTGTCCACTCCAATTCCCGAATAAACTTTATCTAAGTAGGTCCGCTCATGTTTACATTTTACGGGGTATATTCTTTTTGCAAGCAGTCGGTACTAAACAAAAAATCGGTAGTGGCAGCGAGGCTTATTGCCCTGCTCGATGTCCGGGGAGGACATTTCTAGCCTGATTAGATCAAAGGTGGACCAGCCTGTGAGCAAATATCCCAACATATATGTACCGTTCGAAGGCCAGTAAAATGTGTGACGGGGCAGAGCCACTCCAGTCCGTACCAGGTTAAGCACAGAATGTGCAAAAGGCGGTTGGGCCTCATGAGAAATATATCCGATTTCCCAACTTATTTTTATGCCACAAAAAGGCCAGTGGGACAGGAACATGTTCAGTCACAAACGTCGGGCTGAGAGTACGCATAGCTAGGGTAGAGAAACAGTAGCATATGGATAAATCATAATCGCTCAAAGCAGCATATCTTTACAAGAAAAGTGTGACTATGGAAGAAGAGGCTGACCGACTACTTACTCTATAACAGTCAAACCAGCCTGCCTTGTAGAAGTACAGGCAGATTGGAAAAGTGACGACTTTCACCAAATATACACCAGTACGACTTAAGGTACGATTTGTGAGATGTATATTTATAGCGCTGGCCACAAACCTAATTGCCTCTTGGCGCGGTTGCCAGCCTGCAGTATGTTCGAAGCTTGTAACCAGAGGGGGTAAACAGTGTGGTGGAGTCGTGTGGTCTGACCGCAACCCCCTCTGACCCCACCTCCTCCTGCAGCTGAATGAACCGGGATGAATGAGGCAGGCCCTTCCCGTCCCACGTAGCCATTGGCTGCCTCCGCCGCTAGGGGAAATTTAAAAGGGAGGCTCGGCAGGTCCTGGACCAGGACTCGAGAGCTGGTGAGTAGAGTGCAGAGAAGGCTGACACCCCGAGCTCCACCGCCGCCATGCACGTCTCTCTGGCTGCGCTTTGCACGCTGCTCATCCAGGTCCGGGGCCTGAGCGGGTGGCCGGCCATCAAGAACGACGCCACGGAGTACGTCCCGGAGCCGGAAGACAACGCTGCGCCTCCGCTGGACCCGACGCAGCGCCGCGGCGGTAACCATGACAACAGCACGATGAACCAGGCCAAGTACGGGGGAAGATTTCTGCACCCGGCGCCAGACCCCAGAGGTAAGAGTTCCAAAAATCCCGTCTTCTGTTAAAGGTAGCTCAGTAGGTTCAGTTCCTGGTGGAAACGATGTCTGCAAAACTTGGACCCATGTGCAATTTCGAGTGAGAAAGGCGGTGGTTAAATACAGACAGCTACGATGTGCAACTCGTAGATCACAGACTGCAATCCAAAAAATATTATTTCGTGCTTTGATGCGTTTGCTGCAAAGTTGTGTATGCAGCCTGCAAGTGAAAGGTTCCGAGCTCGATAAGATGGCTCAGAAAGTGTTTGTAACGGCAGAAGGAATATCTGCACTAACTAAAGTCGTAGGTGCCAATCAACCTAAATCCAGAGCATTAAATGCATTTGATACATAACCTGTGTACGTCCATCCCTTCATCCTTCTGAAGTCACCAAACAGGGAGTCGCGCAATAGGAACCCATGCTAATTACAAAGCCTTATAGCCACATATCTAGTTGTTTTTCCTCCACTCCGTTAGTTTGAATGGTTTGTAAAGCACCAGTTTCGGAGAGACATGTGGCAATGTATACAATCTGAAGTAAACATGAAAGCAAATGACAGACAGGTGATTCAAGTTAGCTATAGCCATGTACAATTAATTGTATTAAGATTTTACTAAAAAGCAGCGTCTGCCAGTTGCTATTGGCACTAGCTGCAGTTACGCACAGAAGGGGGGAACAGTCGTTGGCTAAGCCAATAAGTCTGCCTTTTTCTGGCAGTCGTTTGTTTTTGCCAGTTCTTGTTTTGTTTCGTCATGTCTTTTGTCAACTTTGTTGGTGGAGTTAGTGTGCCCCCACCAATGTATAACAAAAAATGCTCAAAAGCAAAACATGTTTTTTTTCCCCAAAATGCGCTTATTATCATAAGTAGTAGCCTTTGGCATTAAGGGAACTACTTTATGCGGCTGTGAACCTTGTGAAAGAGTGGAATGCAGTCACTCAAACAGAAGTTGCCCAGTGGTTGAGGTGTACTGACCAATTGCTGCATACAGTAGTGGACAGAAGAAAAAACAGTGCTAGTATGCTTCTGGTATGTCTCCTCAATTCAATTTTGCGGTACAATAAAAGTAAAATGTATCTTATATATGCTACGAGGCTCAATTTTTATAAATAATAAGACTTTGAAAACACGTGGTGACTTATCAGGAATTCAAGATCATTTTGGGAGAAAGTCTCAGAATACTTTCTTTTAATAATGTTTTATACCGATGTTTAACTTGCAGGAGAGCAGGACTGATTCGTTCTTTGCCCTCTCGTGGTCCATAAACTGAACAATTGAACTGGAATGCCACAATGCTTCTTACATGTAGCGCTATAACACTGCAGAGCGGGGACTGAAAGCACCATGTTGAGAAAAAATGTTATGTAAACATATATGCTACTATTACCACCTGTACACAAAACACATCTCATCAGATATATCAGACTATTTTATATTTAAAGTGTTTAAAAAGCTGTTTCACTTATTGACAGAACAGCACCACACACGCTTGCGACTTTGCCCTGCAGCATTAAGACTTCAGGTTTAACTGGGGCAGCAAGGTGTGTGTTGCATATACACAAGGTTTGGCCCAGGCAGGGTGTTAACCTACTTCTTGGAGGAGGAAATCCCTTCTGTACAGAGCTTTAGACCAGGGCTTACAGGTAAAAATAGAGGCAGTGCGCACTTCGAAGAACACCTTTTGGTATATGCTGGCCCTGGTCACACATGCAGTTAGCTTAGTCTGCCCCCACAGAGCATTCACTTCTGGCAATACAAGTGCTTGCTGTGCATCTCTCTGTGTTGTGAACATGAATTGGGCGGGTCTGCTTCATGTGAAAGGGTGGAGGCAAGGGACTGTTCTTTGACAAAAATAAATAACCTACTATCTAGAGTGTTAATGGGATCGACATGTACAGTTACATGCTGTAAATCACAGCCACGTGTTACCAAGAGTTTGTGGCATTCCTGATTAACATTGTGGAAAATGACATGATTTTGGGGTAAGATGTCTTCTGTGGAACCATGAGAGCCAGGTTCTAATCATCGTTGTCCCACTTGACCAAGCCGTGGGACCCTAAGAAGATTACTTAGAAGATTGCTTCTGTTCCCTCTTCTGCCGAATGAACAAGAATTAGCAATGCCAATAGATCAGGCATATAAATAAAAGTGCCCCTACAGTCATTCAGTTTAAACACTGGATACTTCATCACACATGCACTCTGTCACCCACCCTTGCACTCAAGCATCCATTCATCCACTCAGAGACTCACTCTTGCATTTGCCTGCTCACCCAACCACGGTAAAACACACACACACAAACTCAACAACATAGACAACATACATGAATAGAATAAAAGTAGAAGAAAGAAAACCTGCTGTCCCTTAAACACGGATGTCTTATGCTTGTTGTAACAAATAAACTTAAACATAGCAGTGGGTGGCCATCTCCAAATGGTTTTCTACATAGTATGTATTTTTTATAAGCTCCAGGCTGACCTCCACATTTAGCACCAACATGTTACCCATCCTGGAATGGTAAAACAGTGGTTTCTGACAGATCTTTTTCCAATGAATCACCAAAACCAACACAGGTTTACTGGTTTGTGCATAAGCTAGTACTCATCAAGCAAGCAGTTATAAAATTACAAGTATGTAACAAATTACAGTTGACAAAACAATCTACACCCCTCTTTAAAGACATAACAAGGATTACCACAGCAAACATTTTCTACTCAGGGCATATCAGAGGGGGTGTCCCACACCAAAACTCTTGCCTACTACGATATTCTGTGCGATTCAATGTACACAATACCTTTTTGCAGGCTTTAATACAGAATAATAACAAGCCAGTCGTAACTGCCTATTGACTTTAACATAAACTTTCCACCATAAATATGTTAACCCTACTGCCTTTATCAATTTTTTCTCATAATAAACCGATCCAGCCTATAGCCTTGATTGTTAGCTTGCCACCGTAAATAACACAGATGTGTTGTATTGAGCATAAGAACAAGTGCAATAGAAGCACTCTTTTTCTGAGGAAACACAACTTCTGCCCAATCAAACGCTGTACTCAAGGGAATCGACGTAGGCAGAACTGAAGTGAATCTCCCACTAGTACTTCTGAAAGCCTTTTTTCTGTTGATCCAGGACTACTTCACGGTAAAGCCAGATCTAAAAACTGAGCACCCGTTTCATGGCTGGCAGACTGTGTACATTTTAAGGTGCAGTGATACCTTGATTTGGCATTATTATTACTTCCTTATCAGCTCTGCAGCCTTGTAGGGTTTGTATCATTACATAACAGTACATTAGATGGGTAGGAGCTCACTGTAACAGCACATGAGCTGGATGGGAGCTCACAGTAACTGCACATGAGCTGGACGGGAGCTCACTGTAACAGCACATGAGCTGGATGGGAGCTGACAGTAACTGCACATGAGCTGGATGGGAGGTCACTGTAACAGCACATGAGCTGAATGGGAGCTCACAGTAACTGCACATGAGCTGGATGGGAGCTCAGAGTAACTGCACATGAGCTGGATGGGAGCTCACAGTAACTGCACATGAGCTGGATGGGAGGTCACAGTAACAGCACATGAGCAGGATGGCAGGTCATAGTAACGGCACATGAGCTGGCTAGGAGCTGACTGTAACAGCACATGAACTGGATAGGAGTATTTTCACACCGCCATTGACCACTCGCTCTGTTTTTCCTCACTCTTTCACTTCCTCTCTTACACCTCTCAGCTCCTAACTCCGTTTCCTATACTCCATTCCCTCTTCCTGTCTCTCGTCTCCTAAATTTCCACACTCTACAACTGTTTTTCACAACCTCTCTGTCTTTCGCGTTATTGCCTATCTTTCTCTGCCACTTCCATTCTCGTTTCACTCCACACTGTGTTGCATTGTCTTCTTGCACTAATCTTTGCTCTTACTGCATTATTCCTTTCTCTTCCTTTCTACCTCTACCACACTCTACCACTGTCTCTTTTCCAATTTTTCTCTTTTCCATTCTACTTCATTCTGTTCTGCATTGATCCACTTTCTTCCACCCTCTCCCCACTTTCAGGGTCTTTCTTATCTTCTGTCTGTTCCACACTCTTTCCTCGCTCTTTGTCCTCTAATTTTGTCCTTTGTTCGCACTTCATACCATTGCTTTCTTCTCTTCCACTCTCCCTCTCGTTTTCGACCACTCCCCAGTCCCTTCCCCTTGTTTGCCTTCACTCTCTCCCTTTTTGCCTCTGGCATTTGCTGTTTTTCTGGAGCTCTTCTTTCAGTTTCCCCATCCCCATTCTGTCCTCGTCCCCTTCACATTGCATTCCAACTCCTCTCCTTCTGCAATGTTAGTGCATACTAAGTCTTAGAATGTGTTTCACGTTCCATGCCCATTCCATTACTGGCCTCTTTGCTTAGTCTGACATCGAGTAGTGAACAGCAATATGTGCCTCCTTTTAGTGGTGGTGTACTCATGCAGTGAACAGGGCATCTCTCTACCAGGACCTGGACACAGTGGGCGGCCTCTTTTCTGTTTCTCGTTGACCTGGGGAAGACGTGAATTCTGTAGCCAAATTTCAATCACTTTTTTTTGCATTTATGCATGTTTACAATGACTCCAAGCACCCAGATACAGTGAGGAGTTGACTGGCATAGTTCACTGAATAATCGATCGGGCTGGGTTATTGTCAATTGCACATCAAGCTAGGACAGTGTTCTGTTGCATTGCAGGCTCTGCCTGACATGGTAGTGACTGTGTCCCAGCCCTACTTGCATTTTAGAGATTTTCCCAATTTCTATATATATACCTATATGATAATAATCCAATAATATTCGAATGGAACCACTTTTCAATGTAGCATTACATGCTGCTGTTGAAGGTGATGGCAGCCATTAAAAGCCCTCTACCCGAGTTAAAGGCCTGAGTGACAGGCAAAGGTCCATAACGTGGTAGAGAGATTTTAAAGACTGGCATAGCCTAAGGTAGGAGTGCTATAATACTGTCCACACATGCTGCCAGCTAAGGGTAGGGTGTTCTAAATTAAAAAATGGAGAAACAGAAAGAGACTCGTTGGAATGTTAGGGCAGAAGGCCAACGCCGGCCATTATTGGCCCTCTGCCACGTCATTGTCTTCAATGGAGCTCCTAGCATTCCAGAGGTCTAATCTTGTTTCCAAATGTCGAATCAGCTCACAACTGTGGGCTATCTCCATGGTGACCTTTGACCTGAGGGCGCCCTATCGTTTTCTAAGTTTGCTTGGGATGGTTGCCGATTCTACATGGCCCTGACTCTTATTTGAAGCGAAGTATTCTAAGCACCATTGTCCAACTTGAGGTTGGCAGGAGGACGGGTGAAGTGATAAGAGTGAATGCAAGGAAGTGCGTGTCAGGCCCACACCTGCCAGACGCGGCCCACGTGCCTTCTAAAGATCCCTCATCACGGCATGACATCACTATCTCAAATGAATACACAGGCACACAGCGTCAGATACACTGCATTCCAGGCGCTGAACACACACACTCATGATAGCTGACTGCCTGCCACAACAAATGCTATCTGTAGCCGGAAAGAGGTATTTGTGTGCTATCAGATTTCTATTTTGGAATACAGCTTTGGGGAGGAGTTCGAGCTCTTCTGCACGGACTTCCAGGTTTGTTTTTCGGCCTTGGTATATTAAAAAAAAAATACGTCCCACAAGAGTGATTTTTGAACCCAGCACCATAGAGGCGCCAACGTCGACAACACCATTGCCAAGTAACAATCAGTTTATGTGGATAACCTCCAGGGTGACTCCTCTATTATTTGCACCCATACATGATTTGTTTGCAGGATATGTTTTGTATTATCAAACACCTTACTCCCCTTCTTGCAGGGTAGTCCCCATACAGCTCGCCGCTGAAACGTGCAGCGTTCTGCAGATCAAATATCGACAAACCCAACTCTGTCTTCCCTTTTTCTGTTTTGGTAACAAGAGTACTATTGGTAATAGTATCATGTGTTATTTACAGCGCTTAGAGACAACAGAAGTGCTATATAAAATTTGAGCTTCCTGAGCTGAGGAGCCCAACTACTCCTTGTTCCAGTGGGTGATAGTGCTCGCCTGTCTCAACTCGCTTGTCTTGCTGTCGTTTAACTTAACTCAATAAAATCTTAATAAAGTGAGCATTTAGCTCCAAATTACCAACCCCTTTCGCCCATGAGGGCTTCCTCAGGCAGACTTTGGGGTCGCCGAGGGATCCTGCAATTCCAGTCACAGGCACAATACCCAATACTCCTTACTCAAAGCGCTACATAAATTAGTAGGGCAATTATATTTCACTGAACATTCACTTATACATACAATACACACACCACATATGCACAAACACACATTAACAAGCGTATATGAGACAATCGAGGACAATCAATTACTATTTTATTGCTTTCAGCTTAAAGCATAACAATAGGCAACACTGTAGAAAGACAATATATTAATAAAATAAATATTACCAATAACAATTATCACTGTTTAGTTAAAATCACAAAAATGTCAATATAGATAATTCTGCATCAGCTCTAAAATCATCACACATACCTTGATGATGCTAAAATATCCATTAAAGCAATTGCCAGTCACCACAACTCCACCACAAGTTATTTAATGTGTACTGTGTCTAGTGCCCCTAACTAGAACCATTAGTAATAATACATTTGGGTGGATACACATAGACTATATAGCTTTTTACACCTATACAAGGTTCACTGAAACACAAATCTTCTACCACAATAATCATCAGCCACCCTACCAGCAACTCAGCCAATAAGCCAAGTACGTAACAAAAAGAGAGGAGAAGGCAGCACAGACACTGGCAATACAGTGAACCATCAAACCAAGTCTGACACTAGAGGAGAAGTCAGGACAGCAACTAGTAACTCAGTAAGCTAACAAACCAAGTCAATGACGCAAAAGGAGGAGCCTACAGGACAGACACTGGGAACTCAGTAAACCCAAAATCCAAGTCTATGACACTAGAGGAGAAGACAGGACAGGCACTGGCAACTCAGTAAACTAACAAATCAAGTCTATGATACTAGAGGAGAAGACAGGACAGGCACTGGTAACTCAGTAAACTAACAAACCAAGTCTATGACACTAGAGGAGAAGACAGGGCAGTCACTGACAACTCCGAAACCAATAAGTCAAGTCCATGATACTAAAACAGGCGAAGACTGCACCGCCACTGACAACACCAATAAACCAAGTCTATGACACCGCAGAAGACAGCACAGCCACTGGCAACACCAACAAATGAAAAAATGACACCGCAGAAGACAGCCCAGCCACTGGCAACTCGGTAAATCATCAAACCAAATCCATGATGTCTTAGGAGGAGCAGTTAATACCAGTGGCGACTGGTGACTCGCGAAAAAGGTGGGGTATGTATAGGGTACTTTCTGCTGCTGCTATCTTAACATTATTTATTTTTTATTCTTGCAGATTTTACCCAGTGCAAACTCGACCAACAGTATTGGAGCGCTTTGCATGAGTATCATTACATGACATAAGACACAAGACAAGACGAAATATAATAAACATAATAAATAAACAATTAATTTACCAGAGCAGTCGATCTTCTTTTGCACACCTGCAGGCTGACCCTTTGAAATCCACCTGTACCGCAAGCTGAATTGAAGAGCTAAGCAATGCAGGCCTGATGGGCAAAAGTGAAACTAAGCACCATGCATCTCAGCCAATGAAAGCAATGATCCAAGGCCGATGAGACTGTGTCTTTGCTTCCCCAGCTCCCTGACAGTGAAGACTGGGGAAGCCTCAACTGCGCATGTTGGACTGGTCATAGGCCAACAAACACTAGTCAACCTGGAATGTGCAGTTCAGTTAAATGGCCCTAGATGACGGTCGCCAATAAACCACGCCTACTAGTAAAACAGTATGTATGCTGTCAGCCAGGAGAGGCAACTCCATGGTGGCTTGCCTAATGTCTGTGTGAATGCAAGTAATGGCTTGCAGTCAGGGGGTCAACACACCTGTGGACAAACCGTCCCTGGTTGGGACAGACACTGGCAGCTCAGTAAACCGCAAACCAAGTCTCTGACACTAGACAAGACAGCACAGACACTGGAAACTCAATTAAGTAACAAACCAACTCCATGACATCGTAGGAGTAGCAGACAAGACAGTCAATAGGTGGGGAGCAGGCAGCACTGATGCAGCACACTTCACCCAGTCAGAGCAAGCATCAATGTCATGCTGTATTAAGTAAGGTATTCTGGTATTAAGTAAGGCGTATTAAGTAAGGTATTCTGTGAGTAACTGAGTCTAGTGCACATATTGCGTAACTGTTTCCATTATGTTTACTGGGCCGGGCCAACAAGACAGGCTGACTGGCTTGGAAGAAAACAATTTCCTGCCCCTCCAGACAGTTGTCTAGGTGTGTCATGTTTAAGGGCCTATAGGGACTTTTTTCTTTCTGGGTAAACCTTGGTTTGGGTTAGAGTAGTTAGGATAGATTCTCTCTCCATCTCAGCCTATAGTTCATGCTGACTTGTTGTGTTTGCCTTGATTGATATGTTGCAATCCGTCTATATTTAAATACCTAAAGGGCTGGAATTAGAGGTGTCTGATTTTGAGTAATTTTTTTGAATAAAAATTCGTGAAATTCAATAAAACATTTAAAGAAATTGCACTTTCAAAGCGAAATGTGGGGGGGAGTGTATTTCCTATGCCTTTTTTTGAGCGAGGCCACACCTCTTATGGAAAAAAGTCTTGCTAGACACAGGTAAGGGACTGGTTCAAGCAGGAAATATCTCTCAACAGTTTTCCGCTGGTATCTTATGAGAAATGTTTTTTTTGGGGGGAGATAAACAGGTGCTTTGTAAAATTCGTGATTTTTTTACTGAATTTCCAGTGCATAATTAAATTGAAACTAATCACAGACTGGCCAAAGAGGCTGCCCTAGTCAGAAGCCCCAAAGTCCAGTTGTTGTTTCATAACTGTTCCAAACAACCACATCTCAAAAGTGATGTTTCCATGAAGATTAGCCAATGAACAGAAAAACTTTGTGATTTGACTGAAAATATTACACAATTTCTGCTCTTTTCCGTGCCTTTGGCTACAGACCGCGATCAAAGCCTAGGCAAGGCGTCAGACCCCGGATGATGTGCTTGGCGCGAAGAGCGGGCCGGGATCACACCGGATCACCAGTGGACGTCTTGCTTTAGGTTGGGGCTTTATAAATTTGTCGAGTCTGCCTGCCTGGAGGAAAAAGTAGCGGGTTTTCTCTGAAGCACAGATTATGTTTCTGCTTCTGCACAGCATTCTTCGAAAGCAAGACCAAATAACCGATTTGTGTTGACAAGATGTGTTTCTTCTATATTCTTTCCCAGAATTGCTGTTCACTCACTTGAAAAATAAATCAATATTTCACAGAGGATGACTCAAAGCGATACTGTTACACCTCCACTGGGGCCCTCCTAAGCCCCTTCTTTTAATAGGGTAAACCTTTGATTTGAAAGCTGTATGTGACCATGGTGTCCCCTGCTGCTAGTAAAGGCATTTATATTAGCTTATCAATAGAAAGTGAATGGAATGATTTTTTATGTCTGGTGTGAGCCAAGAAGTTTGGATTCTGGTAAGCCAAGTAACTGAATGTATCCAAGCAATCAAATCCTCTTAACTTAATGTTCAGTTGATCCTTATTATTACTCAGTTGCCTTTGCACTTTTCTTTTCTTTTTTCTCGACTTCTTCAATTCATTTTAGTCATTCGAATACAACGCAAAGCTGTTCACATAAACACAGGAGAAGTTGTGGTTTCCACATGTCACGTCTTTAATTCAAAGTTACCCAATGCATTTCTGGATAAAACCCTTCATCAGGGGTATCTACAATACAAAAAGATTTTTTTTAGATTAAGTGATATGTGTGCCTGTCAGTACAATTATTCCGCTACTAATTCAGTACTAAAGTGGCTCAATATGTTTTACACAAAATGTTTATCATAGGACATACTGCATTTGTTACGGTCTGCGTTTAAGACAATTGTACAAACAACATGAATGATGATCCCCTTCGTGAAACACCCACATCGTTGTACGCTGCCACCATGCTAAAATTAAACCTTCAATGCGAACTTACGTATCTCCCAACAATGTTCCTTCGTGTTCAGTTATAATGTTGCACAATGGACAGAGCGCGAATCAAGCATGCACGCCTTCATAGTTCTGAAAGATGTTAAGCTTGATCAGAATTTGGGAGTACGTTGGTGTGCATCTTGCCATTCTTTGATGTTCATAACAACATTTTGTACACAACATACTTTCATGGGCTTTCAGCCAGCTCATTTCCCCTATTGGTCTGTTGTGTCACTCATTTTTTTTCTGTTCACTGCAGTATGGCACAATGGGACAGCCTACTCCAGCCATTGGTATTCTGCTCTTTCACAAGGAGCACATCCACACACAAAGTAGCTCCCTCTAATGCCAGGGATACCTTTGAGAGCAAAAAAGATTTTTGTTTCTTACCAATTTGGATTTAGATTGGTATGGGCCTGGTAACTTAAATAAACAACTATTGACAAATACAATAGTCAGGCAGCCACACCAGACCTGTTAGAAATGCCAATGCTTGTCAGTCATGCTTTCCAGAGACTTTCATGTCTTGCATGGTCCTTCTTTCTCACTTAGCTTAACAAGAATGATTCATTCACCAGGTATGTGGCTCTGTAGTTATGCAGAGTGTATGATGTATGTGGAACACAAGACCTATACTTGTCATCATCCATTAAGACTCTGTGCACTCTTGAAGGAATATGTTTGGAAACTGAGCCTAAACGTCTTAACAAGCACACACTTTCTGAACTGAACAGAAATCCCAGCCTCAGATGCTGTCTGTTACTTTGAGATGCATTGCAAAAGCTGAAGACCTGCTCCAGCCCCTCCTAGGGGCATTATACAAGTGAAGAGTAACGCACATGTTGCCGTGGGGCAGTCTCCGATTGTTTTTTTATGGTCAGTAATTGTTTCCGTAGTTGAAAATCATCATAATAATTGTTTGTAAAGACAGCAGGTCTCACTTATTTGAAGAGAACATTAGTATGCCCATGCATAATTGCAATCAACGCGTTCCAATGCAGGCTGCAGTACCATAGACAGTTACAAGAGAATTCCTGAGTCAGACACTTGTTGTTGCTATAGCAGGCTTTGTAACTTAAGGTGTAACTAACGGTCCGGTGAGCCAGACACAAATACTTGCTGTAGCAGACTGAAGTACCTTAAGCAGTGACTAGAGGGCCCTTGAGCGAGACACAGATGCTACCTGCAGCATGCTGCATTACATTAAGTCATTAGTAGTTTGCTCTAGTGGGCTGTAGTACCATAAACTGTTAGCTTGCTGTAGCACGCTGCAGTACCTCAAGCTGATAGATTGCTGTATCAGGCTGTAGTACCTTAAGGTGTAACTGAAGGTCCGGTGAGCCAGACACAGATATTTGCTGTAGCAGGCTGCTGTACCTTAAGCAGTATTAGAGGGCCCTTGGGCCGGACACAGATGCGCGCTGTAGCAGGCTGCAGTACCATAAGACGTTCGCTTCCTGCAGCAGGCTGTAGTACTTTTAGTCGTAAAAAGCGGCCCCTTGAGTTAGACACAAATTCTTGCTGTAGCAGCTGGCAGCACCTTAAGCTGTAACCAGAATCCCTTAAGTCTGACTTAATTGTTTGCTGTAGCAGTACTTTAAGCTGTAGCTAGAGGTTCCATAGGCTTCCACCACTGCCTCAACTTGAGAATGTCTGAGAAATCACCAGACATCATTGAATATATTCTTTAGTTGAAAGTAGAGAGGAGCTGTGGCAATAAACTTCCACTAAACTTTTATTTTCAGCTAGGAAGATTATAGAGATTCAATCCCTACATTTCCATATTCATTTTCTCAAAGCTAAGGATGTTTTCTTGTTTTATACGTCCAAAATAAGGATCCCAATGCAGGGTTATTATAGTGGTTGCCATTGTTGAGGCTCTGAATGCATCTTTTCTATGTACTTCAAAAAGTCATCCCAACCTTACAGGTAGTCCAAGTCAATTGCATTTAGAACATTGGTTTATGCTTCCTGTGGAGCATCACTTTACCTGTTTTCTTTAAAACTGTAATGTTGCGGGGAATGGAAAGGAGGTAGGTGAGGGGTATACAGGTTGGTGATGAGAAATGCATGGGAAAGAAGTGAGGATGAGAGGAGGTGGAGAGGGTGACAAGGAATAAGTGGAGAGCAGGCAATATGGGGAGTGAGGACTAGTTGAAGACCGCCATCTCACCAAAACCAAATGAGAACACAATGGACACAAAGCTGTTTGTAGCAAAATCTAAAGAGTGTTAATTTATTTTTAGTGCAGGGCCGAAGGCTACAGTCCCAGTGAATATCCCATGAAACTAGTTTGAGGCTGCTAGCCACTTTTTTGGGGTCAAAAGTTCCTTGCAATCGGTTGCTGCTAACTACCTCTTGAAAGCCGCAGTAATCACTGGAAACTAACCCTGGGCAATAAACTCTGCTCCGCAAGCGGAGTTTACGGAGATTTGTTAACTAAAACTCCGTTCCTCCACATAGCGGAGTCAGCTACTAAACTGCACCCACAAATGCTTTGATAAAGCAGCTTTACATGCTAAAAAGCATATAACTAATTCGCAAAAGTGAACTATGAAAATGATAAATATCAGCCAATGTGAGAGGTGATGATTTTGGGGTCCCCCCTAACCTAGGGGGAGGACCAAGCAGATTCCTTGAAAATAAAGAGCATATCATGCTGAACGATTCAGTGGTGTTCCCATCCTTTTATGACCACCCCAAGCACAATTATGGGCAAAAATACAATCCCAACCAAAGGCCCTGCAAAGCATTACGGGACAAGATTAGCAGTGGGCAGTGAATATTATAGTATCCAATATCAATATCAAAATAATTCTACAAAGAGCTGCAGTTCAATTAGTCGTTACTAGGTGTCCGTCACGAGTCAAATGCAAAAGCATTGAAATTATTACTATCAAGCTGCAGTTCAACTAGTCATTGCTAGGTGTCACTCAAGTCAAATGCTTTTGCATTTGACTCATGAGGGACACCTAGTAACAACTAGTGGAACTGCAGCTACATGAAAGGGTTTCAATGCCTTTGCATTTGACTCGTGGGGACACCTAGTAACGACTAGTGGAACTGCAGCTTGATGTAATAATTTCAATGCTTTTGCATTCAACAGCTTTTTGTAGTATTATTTTGATATTGGATACTATAATATTCACTGCCCACTGCTAATCTTGTCCCATAATACTTTGCAGGGCCTTTGGTTGGGATTGTATTTTTGCCCATAACTGTGCTTGGGGTGGTACGAAGAGGATGGGACCACAACTTAATCGTTCAGCAAGATGTGTTTTCAAGGCATCTTCTTGGTTCTCTCCCTAGGTTAGGGTAGATCCCAAAATCATCACCTCACTCACTGCTTGCTAAATTTTCATTTTCACTTTTGTGAAATGACTATATGCATGTTAGTATGTAAAGACAGAGATACTTGTAATTTTACCAAAAGTATATGAGGTTTCTGTTTTATTAATTGGGAGTCCGATGGAGCGATTCCGCATAGTTGTACTCCACCAACTACGCCCACCCTTACTGGAACAGCTCTCTGTGAACCATATTTTTCCATTTGAAGGTCCGCTGTGATGAATGCACGTAATATATGTATTTGACTTTAAAAGAAAGGTAATAACAGAGAAATAATATTACCTTTGGCAGTTTTGATACAGAGTAATTATATGTATGTGTAATAATAGGAACTGTAGTATCAAGATGTACTGGATAGTTTTGGACGAAGAAAAACATGTATTGGAACTTTATATTATAAATTATATATATTTTTGTATTTTCAGACGCATCGGATTTCAGTTGCAGGGAGCTCCGTTCTACTCGTTACATCACAGACGGGCCATGCCGCAGCATTAAACCTGTGAGGGAGCTGGTGTGCTCCGGTCAATGCATGCCATCACACCTCCTCCCAAACTCCATTGGTAGGGGAAAGTGGTGGCGCCAGAATGCCATGGATTACCGATGTGTCCCCGCCCACAGCCGCGCCCAACGCATCCAGCTGGCATGTCCGGACAACGTGGGCCGAACGTACAAAATACGAGTGGTAACGTCATGCCGTTGCAAACGCTACACGCGCTACCACAACCAGTCTGAGCTGAAAGACTTTGGGAAGGAACTTGGCAGATCTTCAAAAATCAAAAAATCCCGTCTTCCCCGGGTCCGGAGCAAAGGCAACCATCACGAGTTAGAGAACGCATACTAGAAATGCAAGCAAATCGTCCGGGTCCTAATTTCTCGCTTTTTTGCAAATTGGCTTTTGAACTCGAAGAGTACAATATGCACACATAGATAAGCCAAAGAGAGAGAGACTCTGCAGCAGGTCAAGGCTCCGTCTGATGCACTGGGTGAATGGCTCCATGAACTAAACCCTCTCGATTGTGACGTGTGTGGTCTGAGGAGGGTGGAATGCACTTTGCATAAAGCTTCAGAAGGAAGGAAGGAATGGAAACCTCCAAACTTGGCAACAGCTTGCCATTGCAATGTTTTAGTCCATGACTATATTAGGTGTGATGGTGTAAACCATAGGTGTTGAACGTTGGTTTGCGACAGCCGTAACCCTACAGCATTTTATAGAATATCCACGACATGCAATTAATCTAAAAAGCAATCCATTGCCCTCAAATGTGGTATATATCTGGCCCTCTTGGGCAAATACTGAAAACCCCTGCTTAAAGACATAATGCCATGAAGGAATCTTTTCAAATTGTGTTTGTACTAAAATGTGCTAATAAGAGAGTTGGATATTAGAAAGCTACTGATAGCTTTCTTAACCATTTTTGTTCCTACTTCGTGCTCCATTTTGATCCATCTTCCCACAGAACGGCAATGTGCACGAGTACTCCTGTGTTTGAAATTTCATATGTGGTAGCACATTTGGTATTTAAAATATGGCAAACATTAATATAGCGATCCCCAGGACTACTGTAAAAGAACTGAGATAGAAAGTGAACTCTGTCCTAAAAGCCCATTGACTGGCTTTGGAGAGGTCCCCAAATACAAATAGTTTGTGCTGGAAGAACACCTGAATAGAAAAATGATGTGCTGACCTATCCGTAATTGTTCATTTCAGGCAAAATAAATCAATCACAGACAATTGGCAAATTAATGTATACTTTTGACTCATAAACGAATTGGAATACTGTAAATGGGCATGTCATGACGCAAGGGACCCCCACTAATCCCCTTTAGCTGGAGACAAGTTTGTTAAGGGCGATGCAAGGCTGTATGGGCAAATTGAGATGCTACCAGCAGCAGATGTTGCCCTCTTGCAGAGGATAATAATGGAGACTAATTACTGTACAGTAAACTGTCCAGGGCAGCAGAAATCTTTGCAGGGGTATACCATAATCTCACCTGCATGCCCAAGCAAAGAACATGAAGTGTGAAAAAGAAGGTTTGCATTTGGCACATTTATTTCTGATGGCTCCTTCACTGCTTGTTGATAGGGGCCTTTTCACAAAGACATTTTGTGCTACTTAAAGTAGTATTCCTGTAGTACTCTTTTATGTTCTCTTGCAAGTCTATGTGAAATGGCCTGAAATCATCTAAACAAGGAACATTCGTATATAACAACCACCAATAGAAAGGACTGTGCACTCTGCACTTTTAGTAATAGGAAGTTTGTCGTTTTGGGGGCGAGTCACAAAAACATGTTCAACTATGTAAAAGTGTACTCCGCAGTACTACTACCGTTACTCATAACTACTTTTGTGAATTGGCCCCAATGTGTTCAATTGAAAGAAAAATATGTTTGTCACTTAAATGATGAAGGACGTGAACGTTAGCAAAGACATAGAGACTGACTGACTGACTGTGAAGAAAACCAGTGGACACTACCAGGCACCAGTGTTTCTCAAATGGCAAAGTGAATGTACCTGGGTGATGATGTGCCAGTGGTTAGCAGTGTGATTACAATTGTGAAAGCACTGAATTTGGCAGAACTTCAAGAGAATTCGTTCTCCTACTCCAAATGTCCAAAGGAGACATACATTTGCACACAATTAAGAAAGATGGCTTTATTCAAAACTTTACTGAACCATAAAAAATGTAAAAGTATATTTTATAGACTCTTTTACAGCAATAAATATGCCCCAGCTTTTCAGATTGTTCAATTTTCTGGAGGCAAATAGGATCACCCACATTTAAAAAACACATTTTGCACAATTATTCCCCTAAGAATTCACGCAGGTTTCCACAAAGCACCACATTCTCCTGCCAATGTATTTGAAATTTAGGAAAGCACTTTATTTCTGGTTAAACAAACATGAACACCGCCAGGTGCTCCTTTAAAATCTAACATGTTTATCGCCATTGTGTGCTTCATCATTGGATTTTACTGAGTTTCCATTACACATTTAACCACACACAGCAACAAAAACAGTCACTTGCCTGTACTGGCAATGCTCATTTGCATATAATGTGGAGTTTGTTCCCACACTAATCCCACTATTAAAAGTGTAGAAACCAATTGATAATCGGATCTATCATTAG
Source organism: Lissotriton helveticus (assembly GCF_964261635.1). Classification (NCBI taxonomy): domain Eukaryota; kingdom Metazoa; phylum Chordata; class Amphibia; order Caudata; family Salamandridae; genus Lissotriton; species Lissotriton helveticus. The sequence goes on from NC_136065.1 coordinate 1,854,559,090, forward strand.
AATAGAATTACCACTTTCCAATTTTTGTTAACACGAATGTCACATTTTTGGTTACTGATTTCATCAATATTTCTTTATTGTGCAATTTATTTCGTTAATCTTTGTAAAAATGCTTTACAGTAAGGATGTGTACACAGGTATGTGTGTTGTATTAAAGTACAGGGTATGAGTCAGCTATAACAGCTTGACATTTTATAGCAATCATGTTTGTTTCAGTATGTATACATGCAATAACTTTGCATAAGATGTGACCACACCTGCTATTCCGGAAGAGATTTTATATGGTCCAGTGTACAGAAGTGAAATTTAGCATTACTAAAGAGTGAACTACCTATTTATTTTATCAAGTAAATTATTTATGCAAATGTGTTTTGTAGTAGTGTAGTAGAACTAATATTGCCTTTAAAACGTATGGGTTAACTATTCCATTTTTTGTAACTGTGTCATCAAATAAGTAGTGAAAAATAAATAGTGAAAAATAAATCTTCATTAAAATGTGTTTGTTTACTGTTAATTTATAAATAGATTGAAAGCTGCGGTTAGACTTGCACTGTATAAATCAGTCATACATACATACACACCAGCAAATTGTATCCAGTGTAAAATAAAGATCTCACATTTTCACAATTTATTGTTTATTAAGCCTTGACATTGCATGAAAGATATGGAATATACTAGTGTATGAAATATCTCTGCAGGGTTTGACTCAATTTTGACAGCATATTGACATGAATTCCAATTAAATATTCTAAAAGTAGAGTGCAATTGGTATACCTCAGAATGTCCTCTAATTTGGTTACAACATAAAATGCTCTGTGACAGAGTCTCACTTGCTGGACCACCCTCAAACAGCGTTGTATCCACCATGTTGGATGACAGATTACATTTTCCCCAATACACCACGGCGAAGAAATTGGTCCTACATTTTGTTTCTAAATACAAGAGCAACTAAGATTAAAAAGGGCACTATTATGGGAACTGTTCTTTTCTCAGATTCTTTAAAAACATCATTTAGGATGATTCAGTCATGAAAAGAGGGATATTCAAAACTAACTGAACTACGTTCTTCACCTGTAATGGAAACCGAAACACCAAAAGGACTCAACTGTTCGAAGGAATTGTCTAGGTCGCTAACATATATAATAAAAAGGGCAAATTAAGATTGTCTATTTCACTGTAGGACCTTGATTGTAAGGGTAGAATAATGTGGCCAATCAGAAAAAAAGTTACAGGACTAGACAAATATTCCAAAGGGCAGCATATTTAGGGGGAAGAGGACTGGAGATCTCATTAACCCCTATACTAATAGATGTTCACATATATTTTTGCCTTAAACTTCTATGTGTTTGCTGAAATGGCAAGCCGATAACTATTGACTGTTCAGTACAACTTCCTTTAGTGACACAAGAGAACATTAGGTACTACCACATCATTTGCTGAAATTAGACCGATATTCTTTTTCAGGTGGCAAATATTTCTAGCTCTCTAATGGGATCTCTGTGTCTTGGTAGTCTTTAATTCTGTATGAGGAGAGAAGCAGATTCGAAAAAACAGGTTGTAGAGAGAGTAAATGAAACTCTTCAGGCCATTACTTTATGAGCTCTCAAGAGGGTGAGGCTGTGTTTTCCAATTGGGGAGGCTCTGGAAGATATGAGAGAAGTAAAATTAGAACATCCATTCGTAGTTCTTTAAGAATTACCATGGCACAGATGCATCCTTCAACAAGGATGATGAAAAATAAAGAAACTCTTTAACAACAAACCTGTTACAGGCACCTAGAGATCATGGCAGATGGAAACAATGGTAGGAAAAGACCCTGCAAACTGTCCTATACATAAACCAGAGTTACTGGATCTGCTCTCCAATTGAAGAAAAAGGGTAGCCAAATATCGTGCTGGAATACACATTAATCTAGCGAACAAAGGCATTTTTCTTTGAGTCGGTAACACACTAAAATGGAGATAGCAATCACTGTAGTTAGGAAGTTTCTAGGTTAGTAATCGGCCTACCAGAAGATATTTTACTTAAAATGAATATCTGTGGTTTAGCCCAAGGTTTGGATCTAGGTCAGTTTATCAATTCATATGCCACTTTGGCCATTACATAGTGCTTCATCGAGCTATAGTCAACCCCAGTACCATAGCCATGGCAGAAAGGAAGGAATTATTGTGGAAGAAGTGAACATCTGATAACTACTTACTTCCAGAAGAGCTACGATCACAGATCTCCCCAAAAAATCTGAGAGGTTCATAGAAACCACCCGTGTGTGGCCAGCTGGCTTCATCAAAGCACCGCTTCCTTGGCTGTGGGATCCTGTGGCTTTAGGAGTTACACAAGGACCCAGAATGCTCGATGTCAAAGATAAAGACGTTTAAATTGGTGGTAGAAGACGTCTGAAGACAACAGGCACAATCTATGTGACCACCTCCCTAGAATTTGAAGACCATCTTGGTTGCCCGGTTCTAGTATAAAACAAGTTTTAGTCAAATTCAAATAAAAAATCATGTTGCTATAAAATGAAAATGTGGGCTACAGTCCATATTGCCTTAGGTGGATACAGGACAAGGATTATTGCCAGGCTCATGAACTAGTTACACGTTTTTAATACATTAGAAACCAGGGGCCTCATTTATGAGGCTGTGCGTCACTTTTACGCCGCCGGTGCGTCACTTTTTGTGACGCACCAGTGGCGTAAAAAATGCGCCTTGTTACGCCATATTTACAAAGTGACGCATCTAGGTAGATGCGTCACTTCGTAAACCCCTGCGCCACATTATACCTGCGCCAGGTATAATGTATGCAAGGGGGGCGTTTTGACGCAAGAAAGGGTCATGGAAGTGACGCAGTGAAATCTATATGATTTCACTGCGCCACTTCTAGGACACAAATGCGTCAATTTCTTACGCCTGCCTCACAGCAGGCGTAAGACTGACGCAGGCCCTTTCACATGGGGCTGGCCCCATGTGAAAGGACACATTGCTCGAGTTGCGTCACTTTTGTGACACACTCCAGCAATGCATCACTTTTGCGCCATACAGATACGTCAGAAATACTGACGTATCTGTAACTCCTTGCACCATGATGCGTCATACTGAAAATATGACGCATCATTGGTGTCGCAAGCAGGGCGCAGTGAAAAGTGACGCATCGCTGTTTTCACGCAGCGATGCGTCACTTTTCATAAATGAGGCCCCATGTCAATAAAAGAGATTAAATTCAGGTATTGTGCCAACTTGAATATGATAGCGAAGGGCCAAGTAAACCAGGCAGATGGAATATGGGAAGAAAAAGTGGGAACAAATAACAGTCTTCACTGTGGTCTCTATCAGTGCCAGCCAGTTACAGAACATAGACCCTTGTACATCTTCAAGGCTTCTTTTTCTCAATACTTGGCTCTACGTCTGAGCACTCATTTCCCTCTCTCTATGTTCAGGTGCTCCTGGGAGACCAGAATGCTATGCTATTTTCAAACTTGCAAAATCTCATCACAAGCTATGTTGAATGAAGTATAGTTACCAAAGGTTAGTAAAGCCAGTAAAGAATTGGAGGCACCTAATGAATTGCTATTCTTTAACACCCAAACTCTGAGCCGGCCTGACTGCTTCCTGCTACTGGTAAACTCACCTAAATAATGCTCCAATTAATTATCTGTCTATTTCCTCATTTCTAATTTATTTTTGACGTGGTGGTCTATGAAGTTGAACTTGTAACGACAGCACCTCAGACCATGAGACGAACTCGTCCTTAAAACTGTTTTTATTGTCTTGAAATATATATTTGCAACAAGTAGACCGCCCCCAAATCAGGATATTTTGTCAGTGCACCCAAGGCCCTGTTTCGTTAATAAAAAAATCAGGGCTTTATTCAATACCTTTATACATGAAAATTGGAATTCTGGCTGCCATCTCATCTAATGATTCACTTCCGTTATGCTTCTGATTGAATCCAATTACTCCCAAGATTCACCACAAAATGTTCTGATTAACGTGTTTAGGCTTCCAAAACGTATATTGGACATTCAATGTTATGATACTGAAGTTTATAGTGCACTCTTAGAACTGAATCACTTCTAGGCGCTTTCAGGTTTTTACAGATCAAGGAGCTGCAGAACACAGATAGAAATTGCCAGATTCCCAAAACTCATACATCTAAAAGCATACAAGTTTCAGCAAAGCAAAGGTTGGTTTCTCACAATCAGCAGTTCATGAGGCGTGTGCTAGGCAAGTTCTTGCAATGAAGGTTTCTATACCTTATGCCTGTTGATCTTTCACAGTGCAGAATAAGCACTAAAGGGGGTAGGGGTGTGGCAGGTGAGGGGGGATTAGAGTAAATCTGTAATATCCTTTTCAAATACATCATAAATATTTATTTTTTACTTCACAAGGAAACATTTTTCACATGAAGATTTCCAATGCTAGTAACCTTAAACATTTTGTTTTCCTAGCCATTTTCCTCAGTTTCAATACAACTGAGTTGGGTCATCCTGTCATTACAAATATTTCATCATCATCATGATCTTTATTTCGGCAACATATGCCATAAAAGGTACAAATAACATACATCTCAAACAACTAATGCTAAAAATATAAAAAATATTAAAACATATAAGATAAATGTACAGATATAGGGACCAGCCATTAAACATACTGGTATTGTCAATGTCATAAATTTATAATTTTTACAGTTGTCATACATCTCCAACTAAAAGATATCTCCTCTTGTGCCAAACTATCCCCAAATATTTAGCTAATGCAAATACTATATGCCCAGAGAGGTCGGTCTTAAAGACTCTATATGCATGCAAACATTGAGAGAACCCCAGATTTTTACATACTGGGACAATCCATTTTCTCCGCGCCTGCACATAAGCTTTACAAAAAAACAATATCTGCAAGTCAGTTTCCTGTTCGAATTTGCACCCTGGACAATGGGTCGGGGAAGATTCGGCCCATTTACTAGTATAGGCACGTAAAGGCAAACTGCCATACCTCCATTGGAGATACAGTTTCCTAATAGTTGTTGGGAATATGACATCTAAAACAGTTTCATACCTATAGCTGTCCTTGGTTATTAAAAATGATGCCGTTAAGGTGCCTAGGGCTGTTCCTTGTAGATATACGGCAAGTTTGCTTTCCTTATACTGGGTGATGAGCTGCCTCCGTGTGACCCTGGGGCATGATGACAATGGGTCAGACCATAGGGTGGATAACCCTAACTTCCCTAGTTCTTTCTTTATGTAATTTAACCAGGGAATTTTCCCAACATTTGGGAGAGTAAGAATTTCCTGCCGTTCTAGCCTGTAATTAACTAGCTCTGGTACAGACCAAATCCTGTGCCAGAATATTAGAGGTCGTAGTCCCATGTCTTCATCAAGGGGCCTCAAGCCCAAGTCAAGTCTCATTGGCAACAGGGGGGTGCTAGAGGGAAGTGATAAGAGCTGTCTAATGAATTTATTCTCTATGGCTACTAGATCACGATTGCACATGTAGCCCCAGAGTTCACTTCCATACATGACCGCACCCTTATCCTGTGCTCTGTAGATCTCTAATGGGGGACCAACCGGCTTGGAAGAAGATTTATTTTTAGTGACCAGTTTAAAAATTCCACCTGCTATTTGGGCCAGCTTTAGTTGTGATTTCTCCCGTTGGTGCTCCCACAACATTTTTTCGTTTAGGGTGATTCCCAAGTACTCGAAGGTTCGAACCCTCTCTAGCCTGTTGGCACCAATGTACGGATTAGGGCGAGTTTTGGATGGAGGGTTGAAGACCAGATATTTTGTCTTCAGTGCATTGATCTCGAGGCCATGATCTTTACAAAATGCCTCGAAACCATTGAGAACTCGCTGAATCCCCATTGGCGACTTGGAAAGCAGCAGGGTGTCATCTGCGAACATAATCGCCGGCACCCTGCTGCCTCCAAGTTTGGGGGCGTCGCTGTTTTCAACCCCATTAAGGTGGGCAATTACCCCGTTGACGTAGAGGCAAAACAGGGTCGGTGCAAGCACACAACCCTGTCTTACCCCCCTGCCAACGGGGAATCTATTGGACAGTTTTCCCTCCCTGCCACATCTGACCTGAGCATAGTTATCAGTGTGTAATCTGACAATCATGTTTAAAATATGTTGCGGAACCCCCAGGCCAGAGAGCACGAACCAAAGTTTCCTACAAGTACAAGATCAAAAGCCGCTCGTAGGTCAACGAATACAGTATAGAGGCTGCCACCCTCCAGCTGTACCATTTTCCAAAATAAGATGGCAAGACGAAAGACTTGATCTATAGTGGATACTTTATTCCTGAAGCCGGCTTGATATGGGCTCAGGACTGAGTGGTCTAGCATCCATTCTAACAGGCGATCCAAGATCAGCCTGCAAAAATCTTTTGGGGGACGTCGATTAAGCTGATGGGCCTATAGTTGACTGGGAGAAAAGGTGAACCCCTCTTAAAGATGGGAACAATCTCTGCCCCCAGCCAAGTAATAGGCACCGGCATCCCCTCTAGAATTGCATTAAATAAGACCTGTAGGTAGGGAGCCCAAACAGTGAGTTCATTTTTAAATAAGTCACCAGGGAGTTCATCCAACCCTGGGGCTTTTTCCGTAGCAAGTCTGTCAATAGCTGCCCCAACTTCTGCCAAGGTAAATTTATCCATTTCCAGAAATGGCGTAGGGGTCAAGCCTGCCACTAGATCTTCTTGGTCCCCAGAGAGATCTAAGTTGGCCTGGATATACAGAGATCTAAAGTGATCCTCCCATGCACTGGGTGCGATATTAGCCTCTACTGCCGGAGTGGGATCGGCCGAGCCATTTTTAACAATCTGCCAGAATTTCCGGGCGTCTCGGAGCTTGAGAGCGACCGTCATATCTGTCCAGTTGTTGTTATCCCATTCGATCTTGGCATTGGAAATAAGGTATTTGTACTCCTTCCTCTTAGTTCTAACCTGAGAGATGTTGTCATGTTGCTTCATAGCCGCTAGTAGGTCGGCTTTGGCCTTTCTACAGATGGCGTTGTACCACTAGGCACACATCCCCTTACCTTTTCCTTTCTTTGCCCTCTGCACAGGGTTCAGCACATCAGCTAAGGTGCTACACAACTCCAAGTGAATTGCACCAAGTTCTCTATGGCTCTCCTCAGACGGGGTTGGTGAATGAGGTTATCAACTTTTTGCAAGACTGAAACAGTCTTTGCATACAGCCTCTGGACGTCCTTGGGGTTTGCTATAATTTTGGGCCATTGGATTCTACGCCGGTTAGTGGATAAAATCATGATCGAATCCATGGGATCATCACCGCCCTGCATAGTAACGCCCGGGACAGAAATTTTTAAAATCAGTGCGTTATGATCGCTGTCGTCTCGAGGAGTTACATTAAAATCTACAATTCTGGGTCATTCAGACATTTCCATTCACAAGTATGTAGTCCAGGCGAGAATTATGCCCCGGTTTATTAAAGGTTGATTTGGGGGGGATATCGCCACTTACCCGACCATTACAGGCCCTTAGAGAATTTGTTAGGGTCAGGCAAGTAATTTATGTCGCTAGTGGTGACCAGGACTTCGCTGGCGGGCCAGCCAGTTTAGGAATTCCCCATTGGTCATCCTACTCAGTGGTTGCACCTTCTAAAAATAGAGGGAGAGGCTCAAATTGGCAATTGAAGTCTCCCCCAACCACGTACGGGGTACCCTGGGGAATAGTTTCAAATATTTGGGAATGATCACAACGTTAAAGCTTTTGTGGTCCACATAACATTGACAATATTAACATTCCCTACTCCTAGTGACTTTCCTGCCTCTAGCTGAAGCATGGCAGCTTTTCCTTCTTTGTAAGTTGTTTATTGAGCTCTCGTTCAGTTTAAAGTTACATGCTGAAAAATACATTGTTAGGGCTAGTAACAGAGGTAACTTACACTTGTAATTTACTCCTACACATTTTAGTAACTTTACTACTTTTAGCAATTCTAAAAAACAGTGCAAAGTTACTCAAAAGTGTAGAATTACATGTTGGCCTGCTGCAAAAGGGGGCAGAGCCATGCTTAGAATGGTAAGGTACTACTGCCATAAAAGAACCAAAAGTAAGCCCAGCATCACACAAGACCAACCACTGCTACTACAACACCCTCTCATAGAAAATAAGGGAGGAAGTGACTTAAAACAAAACCCCACAAGAAAAAATAGCAAATCAAAATAAACTATTTATAATTAAAAATAAAAATATAATTTAATTTTCAAACAATGAAAAATAAAACATACTTATTGTTTAATTATAAAAGTACAGGAAACATTTAAAAAGTTTATTAAACTTGGAAAAAGTTATAATAATATTTTTATGTTAGATTTTATTAGAAATGATATGTTTCTATGTAATTCAATTATGGAACAATAAAAACAATCCTACACTTTTAACTTACTCTTGAATTACATCTTTAATTGATTTAAACATATTAAAAGATATTTAAAGTATTTTTCTGAAGTTTAAACTAAAAAGAAAATTCCCACCTAAAGTAAAATTCTGTATATGTTTTTACTATGCATAATTACATATCAAAAGCGATGTATTGCATTATTTCGATTCGTAGTCTTCATTTCGAAACAAGGTTTCATAAAAGATGCATTTAAAACATTTCATACATTAAAAACAGAGAAGAAAAAAAAGGGTATCAGTTAATTCCACATTGTTACAACTTCCATGGATAGATAACCACAAATCTTCATAAGCATGGATAGGGGCTTCGATCATTACTAAAACCATATAAATATATCAATAATTTAAAAAGGCATATAAATTAATATTTACAATTTACAATAGGGTTTCCGTTAGACTAGTATACATCAAATTTCACAGGGTACAACCCATTCACTCTAAATATTTTTCCATAGTAAATAAGCCCTTTTTTCTAGCAACTCACCCTACTCCCTCCCACATTTTCGACTAAGGGCCTGATTTCGATGCTGGGGCACCTCAAAGTCTACTTCCTACTGCCTTACTGTGTCAGAAAGGCCAGCACAGAAAGGCTGTCAGAATCCAACATTGTAATCCCTCAGGCAGAAAGAGCCGCCCTTGGGATTACTGGGCGCTTTCCGAATGGCAGACGTGCTCTCTGAGCCCGTCGGAAGGCATTCGGAAATCCAGTTTGGATTCCTTTCCGACCGACTCTATCCAAATGGGTCGGTCGGAAATTAATCGCCACTGATTACGATGCTGTACTAAATGGCTCTGACCGAGGGTTGGAGCCGTTTACTACGGCATCGTAATCGCCCTCTAAGTAGTATACTTATTTATTTATTTATGCGTTTTTATATAGTGCGGACTTTACCCGAAGGTGTCAGAGCTCTTTACAATAGGAACAGAACTGATACATGAGAACATTACAGGTGAACAAATTACTAAAGCAAACGCTAAGTTACATGAGGCAAAAGTGACAATCGTGAGCAAACAAAATACACGAGGTAGCAAACAGTGCATTACAGGAGGAAAAAGTGACATGTGTGCAGGTTACAAAAGCGTACAAAGTACAAATAGAGGTATAATACTGCAATAAATGGAGGACACTCAAACACAAGAACAAACGTTACTTAGGCAATGGTGGCACTTGTGCAAGTATCGAAAGCAAACAAAATGTAAGAGGTACTAAACAGTCTGTTACAAGAGAAAAGTGACGTGTGCATGTTACAAAAGAGTACCAAACACAGGTAAAAGGGTAGTACTGCAATAAATTGCAGACTCTCAAACCACAGGAACACACTGGGAAGGCACTTCCATAGTCATGGAGAATAGAAATGTTCTATACTAAAAGGTCTTCCTTCAGATAATAGAGAGAGCATGAATTAACGTTGGAAGTGTCTTTGAAGGAGGAGAACTTTGAGATCAGTTTTGAAGGCCTGGGAGGAGGTGGTGGTCCGGAGCTGAGGCGGAAGTGAGTTCCAGATTCTCACTGCGTTGCCTGAAAAGGATTGGGCCATCGATCTTTCCTTCTTGAAAGTGGGAGGTTCAAGCAGTAGATTTTCCGCATTTCGTGATGGTCTAGAGCCTCCAGAGAGTTTCAGTTTATTCGCCAGGTAGCAAGGAGTGGAGGAGTGCAAGGCTTTGTGGGTGATGCGACAGTCTTGTAGATAGATCTTGCCTCGATGGGAAGCCAGAGGAGGGTAGATAACATGGGTGTGATGTGGTCGCTTCTTTTGGCCCCATAAATGAAACGAGCTGCTGAATGGAGAACAGACTTAAGGGGGGACAGGTTTGGATTTGGGGAGGCCAGTAAGAAGAGAATTGCAGTAGTCCAGTCTGGAGAGGACCAGCGATTGGACCAGGGTTTTACGGTCATGCTCCAGGAAGAAGCAACGAATCCCCCAAAGAAGGCGCAGTTGGTATCGAGCAGACTTTGCAATTGAATTAATTTGGGACAATAGATTGAGTTTTGTGTCGAGTATGACACCAAGGGATTTTGCGCTGTCGACAATGATGGGTTTATTGTTCAGTAGATTCATCTGGTCCATCCATGATTGAACCGGGGGAGTAGAAAGTGAGGAGGAGAGGAGGAGGAATTCAGTTTTGGAGGGATTCAGAATCAGTTGATGCCTTGACATGCAGTTTTGAATGGAGTCCAGAGTAGAGCTTAGGACGGAGAGATCGTGAGTAGAGGCAACCTTGAGGTAGATTTGAGTGTTGTCTGCATAGAGATGATAGTGGACCCCGGATTTACTTAGGAGATTTCCCAGTGGTTCCAAGTAGAGATTGAACAATGTGGGTGCAAGTATAGAGCCTTGAGGGACACCTTGACCCACCGCCAAAGGAAATGAAAGACTGTCCGCTATTTTGATCATTTGGGATCTATCAGAGAGGAAGGAAGCAAACCATTTAAGCACAGTGCCCTCCATGCCCATTCTCTGCTGAAGAGTGTTGAGGAGGGTGTTGTGATTGACAGTGTCAAAGGCTGCAGAAAGGTCAAGGAGAATAAGAAGACAAGACCCCCCCGAATCGAGTATCCGCAGCGCGTCATCAATCACTTGCAGCAGGGCTGTTTCAGTGCTGCAATTTTGGATGCAGCAGGACTGAAAGTTGTCAAGAAGATCATTGTCCTTGATATGACGAGAGAGTTGTTTTGCAACACATATTTCTGTGTTCGTCGCAAGTAAGGGTAGGTTAGTGATGGGACGGAAATTGTTGAGGTCATTTGCATCAGCAGTGTTTTTTTTTAGCAGAGGGGTGTCCTGCCCAGTTTTGAAGGGAACAGGAAGGGAGCCTTGACAGAGTGAGAGGTTGACCAGAGTGGTCCAATAGGGAAGAGAATGGGTATAGAAGTCAATGGCAATGGCACTAGGGATGGGGTCAAGAGAATGGTTGGAGGGCTTTGTTTCGAGGATGCACTTGAGGAGGACATCTTCAGAGATGGAGTCGAAGTTCTGCCAAATGACTAGTGATTTGCGCTCCTCTGGAGGGGTAGGATGAGTGACCTGATCCACAAGTGATTTCACTTTTTAGTCGAAGAATACAGCGAAATCCGCAGCTTTCTTTGTAGAATCCTCCAACTTGGAGGTTGGGGGCGAGCAGTTAGTATTCTTGTTGGGCGCTTGCCTCCATTGTTTCTACAGGAGTCTTAGGTGCTTCCTTTCTTCAAAGAGGGATTTATTTAACCAAGGTGCTGAGGGAATGGGCCTTTTCTTTTTGCTTCGGAGAGGAGGGACATTATTGATTTCGACTGCAAGGACTGAGAGGCATTGGGAGGTGAGAACGTCAGCATCTAGGTTCGGGTCTAGCCTTGGAAGTGACAGCAAAGCTGATTCACAGAGGGAAACAGTGTCAATATTTTTAGTGCCACGGAACCAGGAGGTAGCCCTTTTCGGTTGGCCAAGAGTTATAGAGTGCGCTAGGTTAAGAGAGAATGGGATGAGGAGGTGGTCAGACCAGTCTACGTGAATGGGGGTAGCGATAGAAAGCATGCCTGCTTTAGAAATAACAAGGTCCAGGATTGAGCCCTTAGAGTGTGTTGATTCTGTGCAGTGTTGGATAAGATCGTTTGTAGAGAGGAAGGTGGCCAGCAAATTCACGGAAGAGTCTTGCAGAGAGCCCCAGTGGAGATTGAAGTCACCCACAAACGTCTGATTGTCACTTTGCGAGTATTGGTCGCTGATGAAGTCAGTGAGTTCCTCCATAAATGAAGGGCCACTGCCAGGTGGGCGGTAAATGACATGGAATCTGAGGGGTGAGTGGTGGTGTAGTTGAAGCTCAAAAGATAGACATTCAAAAGTGAGGAAGGCGCTGATGGGAGAAGCCTTAAGTTGAAGGGAGTTTCTAAAGATGACTGCAACACCTCCCCAAACTTTGATAGGTCTGTCATTCCTAAAAATAGAATGGCCTGTGGGTAATAGGAGATCAAACATAGAGTGAGAGGTATCGTTGAACCAGGTCTCTGTTAGGAAGACCATGTCACTATTGTGAAGGGTGATGGTATCAGAGATTTCGAGTTTGTGTTTTATTGCCGATCTGCAGTTGTGGAGCAGACAGCGCAGCTCTGTCGAGACTGTTTTGGTGATGGGGGCACTTGGTCTAAGAAGGGTGATAGGGATATTGTACTTATACGGGGGTGCAAGGGAGGGTTTAGGTGGATGCTTGGTTCTGACAGAAGAGATGGTGGAATAGTGTAGATAGTTGGGTTACTCGGAGATGCAGGTTGAAGAAGGGTGGCGTTCAAGGGCTTGTGTGAGTGAACGATGTTTGCAGACGACAGGTTATGCTTGGTTGTGATGGGGTGAGGGGGCGAGGTGCATCTCGTGGGAAGGTGAGAGTTTTCCAAAGGAGTTGAGGTGAATGGGAAAGTGGAAATCTTGGAGCTTAAAAGTGAAATGGAAGCTACAAGCTGGGAAATGAAGGTGATAAGAGAACCTAGCTTAATTTCAAGAGAGAGTAGGGCAGAGCACGGACGATTGGGTGTCTCGATGGCAACAGGAGGGGGTGAAATTGGTGGTGAAAGGTAGGGAGAGGTGGGGGGACAGGAGGAGAGTTGGGGTAAAGGGTTCATAGGTGAGGAAAGGTGGGGGTTGAGAGCGGAGGTTGGTGTATCTGAGGTGAAGGGAGAGTTGTCTTTGTTGGCGTTACATGAATGAAAGGAATTAAGGACATATTTAGGGGGAGATGGGTGCGGATCAAGGCGGTGGGGTTGAATGAGAGGGAGAGGGGAGGACTGTGAGGTATCATAGGAGTGTAGGAGATTTGGGAGGAAAAGAGGGGAGGTGGTTGGAGAAGTCCTGTTGGCTAGGAGAGGTGGCTGTGAGGGAACGGGCATCTGGCAGAGTGAGGGGGTTTGGGAGAAGGGGAAGTTGAAGAAAGGAGATGGTTCTGCTGGGCCCAATGGAGGGAGATGGAAAGGGTTACCAAGGGGGGAAAGGAGGTAGCACAGCATTGCTGGCGAAGTGGGGGATGGAGAGAGATGCAATGGGATTGTGGAGAAATTGGGGTAAGAAGGGGGTAAAGGGGAGGAGGGGGTAAAGAAGAGGGGTAAAATGTAAAATGGAACTTTGAAAAATGCATTTTAGTGCATTTTTCTAAGTTTTTGCAAATTACCATCAAGTACAAATTGATGGTAATTTGCGACTCCTATTACCAAAATCGCTAGATTTTTTTACTTTAGTAAATTGCATTTAAGGAATCTCAATTTGCAATTTCTTAAATGCAATCACAATTTAAGTAATCGCAATTTAGAGATTACTTAAATTGCGATTTTTGCATTTGGAATGATGCATACCAAATGGAAAAATATCGGTTCCAAAGGGGCAGATTCTGAGAATCTTCCCGTTTGCGACTGATTTAGTTTTGATGCATGTGGCCCATCATCTGTTTGTGACATGGGTAGTCATTAAAGGTGAAGGAGAAATTCACACAAGCGCTGAACAATTGAATCGAACTGCTTCTAGGCACTGAGGGAGAGATACAGGATGGAAACAAGCATCAATGGGCCCTAGTTCATAAAAGGCTGACTCCCTGGCATAGATGCAGGTTTTCACAAATGTTTCCAAGATGACTTCTATGAACTATGCTTGGTGCAGATTTCTGGCGGAAAGAATTGATTGGGCGCTCCTGATATCGCGTGAAGTCTGATACCAGGAGGCCGCAAATCAGGAGTTGAGCAGCAGAAGTGCCCTGCTTGTGAAATGATTATTATATAAGGGGCGGGTTTACCATCAGTGTAGTGTTGATCGAAGTTAGTGAATTGCACAGAAATACATGTTTGTAGGTGTTCCCAATATCAACTCCCCACCTCTGGAAAAGGAGTTACTCATACATAAACTTACAGCTGGGGAACAGTATGCATTAGTAAATCCCTTTACAAGTGCAAATATCCCTGGTGAACTACCAAAGTGAATTTCTACTTGTGAATGGAGTCATTTGCACATGTTAGTTGAATGCCTTTGTGAATCGGGTCCTGAATTCTTGCCTGTAAGCTGTCCACTTCTCCTCCTCTGAGGTTTGAAAGACAGTTGCGTATGGTGCTCAATTTGAGCCGGTGGTTGCGGGTCAGGCTCGCTGGCCCTATTTTTTTGGGGACCAGCACTTATTTTCCTCATCAAACTTTGACACAAATGGCAAAAAAAACACAAGGAGTAAAGCAGAAAGAGCGAAACAGAAAGTTTGTGACAAAAGGAGAAAGCAGGAACCCGCAAGGTGAGCTAAATGGGCAGAGAGCTTCTGGTAGTAGATTAAAAAGGCCTAAGGTTGTATTGGCACCCCTCCCATTCATGGGCCCATCTGCGCACCTCCATGCAAAACTTTGAGCCCCAGCACTTATTCTTTTACAAATTAAGCACTAGTTGTGTTGTGTGTACAGCGCCTTCTTGCACTGCAGTCAAGGCAACTGCTAATGTACATTCAGTACAGGCAGTCTTTGACATTTTGTTCTATAAAGACAGAGTCAGGACAATGTGGCCACGGTGATTTATAGGGAGACATTATTTAATAACAAAAAAAATAAAGTCACCACAAGGCAACTGTGTGTCATAAAAGTGACGGGTTAATTGCAGTGCTAAGGGAGGTTGACACAAGGAAACAATGGAGAAAATGGCGCTGCTGTCAAGAGAGGCAGTTCTGTCATGAATGCCCTGGATATCAAGTTTTGAGAGGAGACGGCTTGAATTAATAGCCCATTGGAACCATCACCATCGAGCACGAAATCAAACATCACGTGCCACACGCTCTTCATTTCCCAGCGCCCAGAGTGCACATGCCAAGTAGCACCTAGGTCTGGCATTTCACAGAACGCTACGTTGAATCCATTGACATTTGCATAAGCAATATCCCGTGCTTCACAGTGCGCGCGCGATAAGCCGTCTTCTTTCCTGCGCGGACATTGCCATGCATTTTGACGTGGTGCTACATTTATGTATTTGAAATGCAGCTGCATTTGAAATACAGAAGCAAAGAATCTGGGGTGCTAGAAGGACATATCTAGCTGCCACCTTTCCTTGGAATACAGCTGGAGTGGATCCCCAGACTTTCACTTCGATTCCTGATACTCTTTCTGCTGTCATTATCCTGCCCTGTTTTGTTGAATTTACTATTTTTTCTCTCTAACACTCTCTAACACTTCTTCCGGGTGAATTTTCTTTCTCATGATCAATGGTTCCTAATGTCACTAATTTATAAGCTACTTATGCCCCTCCGGTTTTATATTTATTTATTTTAGTTATTGTTTTACTTTTGCATAGAGTCAAATTATATCGATTTGTTGACATTTTATTGTGTCTATCAGATCAGGGCCAGAGCTACAGGGGATGGATAGACCTGATAATCCTCTGGGTTATTTATACAGCAATATCTGCTCTAGGGTGTGGTCTTTTTGTAAGAGGACCCTGTGCCTGGAAAATGGGAAGTGGGTTTCCAAAGAGGTAGATTTTAAGGTATTTTCTGAATCTGAGGTGTTGAGATGTGTACCACAAACAAGGGTCGAGGTCATTTCAGATGCGGGCCCATAACTTTGAGAGCTCTTCTCCATTCTTTAAATGTTTGGGATTGGTTTAGCAGTAGCAGCATGGATTCTTGAACCTTAAGTTAATCAGAGGTTGATACAGGGAGACCAGATTTTGCATTTAGAAGACTCCTTTACCCTGGAAGGCCTTGCGCTTGGAACACAGTAGCTAAAAGGGGATCATTTGTGGCCCTGGAACCCAGAGAAGGGGCAGCAGAGCGGGGGGTCACATGGTCATGTTTATTTAGATTTAAACTTACTCTGGAAGCCTGGATTTTGATTTTTTGAACTTTTCAGATATGCATCGAGTGCACAATGGCATTAATCTAATTTAGACAAGACTGTCGCTCTTATCAGCTTAATGGGGTGGTAGGTCTGGTGAAGCGGGCAGGCTTTTTACTTAGCATACATAGTTGAAGATTAGTATTTTCACCTCAGGGTTAACATGAGGAACATAGGACTACTCCATATCAAGAGTATTCACAAATATTTTGCTTTATGTGTTTTGGTTGGGGCTTGTCACAGCACAGGCGCCATTTAAATCATAATGGTGGGTTAGTGTTTACATATTTCCAAAATATCATGATCTCAGTTTTATATCCTTTTGGGCACATAAAACCTACATCCAACCACAAGAATATATGTTCTACAGTCTTCTGAGTCTTTCTCAGGCCATAGGTAGATCTGAGTGTCATCAGCATGCATCTGGAACTGAAGCGATATAGGTCGAAAATGCTTACAATATATAGACAATATATATGTGATCTGGAGAGGCTCTAGGTCTGGTCTAGAATCTTTTCACAAAATGGCTGAACAAACAAAACACAAATCTACTACTAAGATTTTCTTTTTTAACCTGTCGATTCAAGAAGATTAGGGGTCCTCTACATGTGCTTGTATACTAATCTTGCAGCTGGCTGTTCATCACTCAGATACAACAGTCATCACCATCTTAACCTCAGGGACAAACTACCATTTGGCCAGTTTCTACATATTTTTATGCAACTGTCCCAAACAAATGGACAATTTTGAAGAGGCTAAAATTCTATATATATGATAGCTAGGGATACCCAACAACCTGGTTAAAAAGTAATTTAAAAGAATATGGCACAATGATCGTGGGTCAAGTAATTGAAAAGAATATGGCGCAATGATCGTGGGTCTCCACTCAGAGTAAAACAAAAAAACAAAGACCTGCGTGTAGTGTCTTGTGAGTTAGAGATGAAAGGACACTTTTGGTTCCTGATGGGCCCATAGAACAGGGACGTAAGTGTGTGGGTATGAGCAACAGAATTCATGATATGAAGGGTTCAGTTCACGGTTACATGCTGATAATTAGAGACGTGTAATACCAAGCTCCATGTGTGGCGTGATCATTTACAAGTACTTGGGCTGAGGCAGGATGCTACAACCGGCAACGAGATAGGGGATTAGGTAAATGCTGTGACCCGAAGAACTGAGAGGGCTCTCCCAAAGAGTTTGCCATGGTCCAGTGAACTGCTCATGCGTGCCACATGTGCCTCAGTCATAGTGAAAATCAACGGTTGGCGTATGTGGAGTCATAGTGCCACTCCAGCCTGTGCTTGGCCTGGGTAGAAAGTCAAGGCCTTACAGAAAGCGTGTTTGCCTTTGACTTATGTCATCTTGAAAATGCCCTTACACATGGCATTTTGAGCCTGTTGGCAGTAAAAAAAGGAACTACAGCAAAAGTCGGTCAGTCAGGGCCTGGGAACCTTTACTCCATTGGTCAGAGAGAAACAAGAAGTATTTTAGGGTGTCCCTGCCTATAAGCTGATGCACCCTTCAAAGCTAGATCCTCGCTCAGCCTTCCTCAGACCACTGCTGGACTTGCACTTGACACCTGTGACTCGTGAGAAGGACATGAGGAGGATGGACCCCCTTCCACTTGAAATCCAAAGACAGAAAGATCTCCAAGGATAATAAGGCTGATCCCTGGGTGGCTCTGGGAACATAAATCTGAACAGGACATTCTTTTGAAGTATACTCTTTGACCAGTGGCAACTGGAACTAGAGTGGACTTACCCTGTTCCAGACACCCTGGGAATGCCTAAGTTCTACCTGTGAGGTCCTAAGGTCCTTGGAAGTATAGCCGAGTGGTTGGTTGGGTATTAAAAGAAGTTTGTTAACTTTTAAAAACATTTGCTCCAGAGCTTCAAGAAGACCAACAGCGAAAAGTAGCCACATGGCAGCTCCACGTCATTGGAATGAATTTCAAGTTTGTCCTGTGGGGAGAAATTGTTTTCTTAAAAAAAAAAAAAAAAGTATTTTTTCAGTTTGCGATTTAGAAACGTTTTCGAGCTTCCCTACTTACTAGGCTGACCATGATCAATCTACCCAGTCCATACCCGGTCCATCTGACCTTCGCTCTATCACTTTTCTGTATAATTTTTTGTATACGTCAGAGCCACCTCGACCAGTGACCACAATTAGCACTTTGTGCTTCTTGGCACTATTTTCTCTCAAATCTTTACAACATTTATATCAGCTGTTCCCCTTATTGGAATTTTTTTATTTTAGTGTCATTTTGTTTGTCAAATGTTACCCATTTTAAAAATTGTGTTATGTTTTCGATGTTGTGGTGTTTCAAAATGATTTACACATTTCCTCTAACTTAAGCCTTTCTGCTCTCTGCCACAGCTACTGAGGGGTTAAACTCAAGGTTAAATTATTGAAACCTTTGACTGAACCTACCAAGACAGTGACTTTGTTACTTATGGTGGAAACCAATCCATCCCATCTAATAAACCATTTTCTCACAGCGAACATTCCACATCAGCCTCAAGATCACCACACAGTGTATTCTGCATAGGATTATCAGGACTTTCTTAGGAAACATTTCTGGCTGAGTGGTTAGTACTCTAAGACCCCTAGTCAAGTATGAACTTTATGTAAATGACTATACAGTATGTGTTAGTATGTGCTATTAGGTTAACCCTATATATTGATATATGACCGTCCTTTATTATTTAGTATTGAAAAAATGAGTTGCTCTAATAAACTGTCTATATTTATTGTTGCCCAACACAGAGAATGCCTTTGGTATGTTTCAGGTTGGATTTGGCTAATACCAGCCCCTAAGTATTTGATTCAATATCTACTCTAAAACAGTGCTTAATTTGTAAAATATTAAGTGCCAGGGCTCTGACCAGGAGGCCACTGCAGCTTGCACCACCTATCGCCCTTTTCATTGCTGCCAAAACAACTACTAACCATCTCTCTTGCATGTAAGTGCGACATTTCAGATTATTCCAAGTCCTCAAAGCTAAAGGAGTGGCGGAGGGGGGGAAGGAATTAGCATTTTTTTAAATGTATATTGCTTTCCTAAACAACTTATACTGCTCATTTCTAAATTACAGAGCAGCGCCACCTTGTGGCAGACTGCCCTAAGTGTGGTGTTGACAATTAGATGTGGGTGCCGAGCACCAGAAACCAAGTAAGTGCCGGTGCTCAGCACCGGAAAGCACCGGCTCAAATTAAGCACTGCAACAGTACTCCTTCAGGAGCTCCTTGTATGTTAATATGTTCATTCCTAAACTCCTGGGGTAAAACTGGGTTTCCCTATTTTGTGTATAGCATATTTGTGGTCTCAAGCTGGACTTTTAGTCACGAAGGAGGCTAATATTTTCCAAGTGCATTTTTAGTTTTTTAGTGACTTAATTTTGCAGAAATGAGTATTCATTCCTTAAACTTCTCATTGGGGATTCATGATCTTCTGGAAGTTTGTGTAAAAGTTATGCTCAGTTGGTTCTGCAGTTTTCATGTATATGTAATTTCGCTGAAAATAGCTGTGCTGAATAACACAGGTTATTTGGAACAGTGTAGCAACAAATACAGATTGAGTCCTTTGGAATTATACTGTGAAGGTAAAATTATTTGTTATTACAACACTACCCTATAGCTGACACTACAGCTCGAAAGTAGAGGCAATCAATAATCACTGTTTCCGACTTGCGTCACCTTCAGCCCTGCAGTAACTCAGAGAAATTCTGAGTTACATGCATGCATGCACGCTAGGCACTACAAACGCATACAAACAGTCACTCGGCTCTGCTCTGAGCAAACAAAACTGTTCATGATATGGCTTCTGAGCTTCTTCTGATGCTCCCCCTTGTGCCACTGCCATTTCCAGCACTCACTCTGTGAACCTGGGCAGACACTTTTTCAATAGATGTCTTCTCATGCATGTGCATGTAAATGCAGCTGCAATGAAAACGAAGAAGCAGGCAACATCCATGTTGTAAAATGATGTATGGGAACACTCTACTGAATCCATCATGCTAGCAGTTCAGGATGAACTAAGAAAGGGAGCAGACCAAGACATCTCGCAGGCCCTAGTGCTCCTGGATTTGTCGGCAGCTTTTGACACCGTCGACCACAACCTACTGGTTGAAGGGGTCGAGAGCACCGGCATCCAGGGCATTCCCCCAAAATGGATCTCCTCCTTCCTCAGCAACCGCCACCAAGCTGTTCGCCTCTCTGACTTCTCCTCCGAAAAAAAGAGACTCACTTGTGGGGTTCCCCAGGGGTCCTCTCTCTCCACGCTCCTATTCAACCTGTACATCCTACCGCTGATCTCTGATCTACGGAAGAGATACGTAGCTATTTTTAACTACGCCGATGACATCCAGCTGGTCTTTACCATTGACTCTTCCTCACACGCAATGGAAACCTTCCAATCCACCATGACGTTCATCAGAAATTGGATGAATCTAAGCCAATTAAAATTAAATCCAGATAAGACCGAGCTGGTTCTCACCAGGTCCTCAGTTAACCCTTGGAACCTCAACTTCTGGCCACCCACTTTGGGCCCTCCTCCCTCCCCAGTCAGCGCGGTCAAAAGCCTCGGTGTCACAATTAGCAGCGATCTCACCTTAAAGACTCAGATCAATACAGTAGTCTCCTCCTGCTTTTTCCATTTACGCAGGATTCGGAAAATAAGTAGATTTCTCTCCTTTGAGGCCCTTGTTCAGGTCACTTTGGCCTTAGTCATGTCACGCATCGATTATGCCAACTCACTATACGCCGGAATCCCCGCCTACCAACTACAAAGGCTCCAACTGGTGCAGAACCAAGCGTCCAGACGGATACACGGGCAACCTAGGTCGCATCACGTAAAACCCCTGCTTAAAAGCCTTCACTGGCTCCCAGTCGCCCAACGCTGTCTCTTCAAATTGGGCTGTCTGATTCACAGAGCCATAGCATCTCATGGGCCTGTCTTCATAGCCAACAGAATTTAGCGCTATGTCCCCCGCCGCGCCCTTCTTTCTGCCAGTTTCAATCTGTTGACCCCTCACTCCTTTAAATGGAAGAAACTGGGCGGACTTCAATTTACGTTTTTGGCACCTCAGTTCTGGAACACACTTCCTCCTGAACTACGTCAAATCGATTCATATCCCATGTTTAGAAAATCTCTTAAAACTTGGCTATTCTCTCAGGCCTCCGATCATTTCCCAATCAGCGCCAAGAAACCGTTGGTGAACGAGCACTCTAGAAATACCTGTTATCATATCATATCATCATATCATATCATATCATGGGCCACAGGCTCCACTGCATCATTTCAATATTTGGATAGTAACTCTCAGAACCCTAGAGGATGTAATCGACCTCCAATGCCTGCTGAAGTAAGAGGGCACAAGTGCATTCAGGCATGAGACAGGCATCTCTATCTCCCCAGTGCTGAAAGCAGCATGCAGAGACCCCGACCTAACAAAGAACATCCCACTGTCCCAGAAGACCAGTCCAGCCCAGGACAGCAGCATTAATGATCATTACCTCCCTGTCCGTCTTCCTGGATGCAGCCCTTACACATGAGATACTTTTCCTTTCTGGCAGAACTAATTCCCTAGCTGAAACCCAAAAAGTTCCCCTAGGATGGCCCCCATTACCCAGGAGCCACCACAAAAGGGAGGAACCACCGAAGCACTTCCTGTAACATACCACGCCAAAAAGGCAACAGGAAAACAGGAAATAGTCAACAGCCATGCCTGGGCGGGAGGGCGAGACTCAGGACTGAATCCAGGAAGACCAGGACTCAGATAATGAAGATTACCAGTAAGTATTGGGGCATTACCGATGAGCTGAAGGTCAGTATGATGGTTTGACCCATTCTCCTGCTTCAGGCTGCAGTCAGGCAACAGAGCTGGTCGTGCTTTACTGCTGAAGGAGGCCGCATGGCCAGAGTTCCACTGGCGAGAGCTGTGCCAAGACAGCGTACAGAGCTGCTGGCACTGGACATCCAGGTGCAGTACGAGGATGGTGGAGACGGGCTGCCAGTGAAGCAGGAGCTCTGGAAACTGGGAGCACGGCCCATGGATCTGGAAGTAGTGGGGCACATCAGGCGTTGATTCCGGTCTGCCGGAACGGAGCCAGGAAGCACACGGGTTCTGCAGGATGGCTGCAGAGGTTGCCACAGAACCTGATACAAATACCACGGAGGTTTTTGCCGAGATGTAGAGCAGCAGCATGCTTCTGAATATGGAGCACAAAGGAGGAAGGCAGCAAATGAACCAAGTATGCAGAGCACTTCTTAGAAGGAAGCTTCCCAGCACGGCTGTTACAATGTAATAGCACAGTGTCAGCACAGTTAGTAGTTCTGTAATGCTTGTAATTTGATGATACATTCTGTCATGCTTTTAATGGGACGATGTACATCCTTTTATAGCACGGCATGACATTTCTCTGTAGAGCTGCACTTCTCTGTACTTTTAATGAAACACCACTGCCACTTCTCAGCAGCACATTTAAAATGACAGTACGCATCGTCTGAGCTTGCCAGCTAAAGCTTTCTTTCATAGGACCACAAGACCTTGCTCAGCAGAGCTGCTGTTCATGAGATGGGATAGAATCCTCCCTTCATTGCAGGTTATTTTTCAGCAGGGCGCCAAGTAACGAGGCAGCAGCAGAACATCTCAGAAGGGGGCATTAATGGCTCAGCTGTGCCGCTTGTCAGGGGTCTGAAAAAAATAAGCCAACAATGGGGCCTGTACTGTTCTTGGACTAGACGCTCCTGCAAAGGTGTGAACCACACATGTGCTAGGTGCACAGCACAACAAAACAAATTCCCTTCAAGCTACCTGTCCAGGTTGTTCATGCCCGAATGAGTCCTTACCGCACTTTTTATTTGCCTGCAAAGCATATAAGGGGAATAGAAGAAGATGGCTGAAACCACTATGTAAAGAGCTGGGAGTCAGACAAGACAGGATGGCATTACGCATCCCTACAACAGATACAACATCCCTAACCATTGTATGTGGGGTTGCAAAGTACCTGGGAAGGGCCTGGCTGATACGTACTAAGCTGTTAAAGAGTAAAATGAGCTAGATAACTGTATTTTTGTCAGATCATATGTGCTTGACCATTTTGCCACAGCACTTTAGGCTTCCGCTGTTCTTCTTTTTATTGTAAATAAGTCTTTTTTAACGCTTTTATTGTCTGTAAATTGGATACATGAATTTTTTATAATTGTTTTATGATCGGAAATGTTTTTACTTTTATGATAACATTTATCGAATAAAGTATTACAACAACAAAACAATACACATTCCTTTCACAGCTCTAACAGGAATGAGATTGTTCCAACTAATCGTGCAGCTAGGGACAGCGTAACCACTGATTTAGGGTTCTTCCTGCCTTTCATGAATTTTTCATTTGGGCATAAACATAGGGACGGATTCCAAAACACTTTTCCGGGTGTGAAGTGGTCTTAAACCAGAAAACGTAATGATGTATTTATGGTGACATGACTATATTACACAAAAGAAAGTAAAAGTGCAAATTGTACATAACCGATGCGTGTGTACATTACAATATTACTCCTCTACGCAACTGGGTTCACAGGCAAATGATTGTGAAGACAACCTTTGAAGGGAAACGGGCTCCCTCAGTCTCTAGCTTGAGACAAAGAGCAGCATGGGGAGACATAGGAAACAAAGTGGATGTGAGGTCTAAAATGGCCCTCAAAAAGGTAAGTAATGAAACTAGCCAAATGCTGAGATTAAACGTGCTGATCTTCTGAAGAAAGCTTTCTATGGAAGAAGGCTTCAGTACATCATCCCAAATCTACCCTGACTTCTCCAATTGTGTAAGCACCATGGCCCAAGGTAGGCAGTCGTGGAGGAATGCTATAAACGATTAAGTAGCTGCTAATCACTTGTCTGCAAGAACTACTTTCATATACTTTAGGCTTCTCATGGTTTTGAACTATACCCAGTGGCGTAGCAAGGGGGGGGGGGCAGCGGGGAACCTGCGTCTCGAGGTGGCAATGGCCACCCTCCCACTCTAATGTGGCCAGCGTGGGGCGGCAATGGCAATCAGAGCAATTGCCAGCACCCCTCCGCTCTTCAATGCTGCCATGGGGCAGCAAACAGAGGGACCGCCATGGGCGGCCAATGGTCTAGCTACGCCACTGGCTATACCAAAGCCTAACAGCCACTGGCATGTGCTGTGGTCACGCATTGCTAGAAAGGTTGGGCTCTCGAAGTTTATGCCACTATAAAGCATACTGCACATTTTTAGTTACATTACCATCTAAGGTCAGTGTGGAGAGATCTACTGAAAGTAATTAACTTTGATTACCTCACTTTGGCAATGTTCTGATGTAGCTACCTACTGCAAGAAATTACTCTTGTTGGTGTCCTTGTCCATAATTGTTGCCTTTATTTAAAGTTGGCTCAAATTCTTCCACCTGCCATGCTTGTGGCAGTTTTGTTGCCTGGTTTCAACCAATTTCCATTTTGTCTTACAATATTGGTAATATTAGTTTACAGATCATGGAAAGAGCAGAAACACGATATGGCTTGGTGGTGTACCCACCCCCCAATAATCATTGTGCAAGACTAGTCTCAAACATGCTGGGAAAATAGTTTGGCGTTGAGCCTACACCCAAAGTAGGTAAGATATTGGGAATGGGCCATCATGGTAATTCAGTCTCTCTTTTGGATATCAGTGTTGCTGCTCCTGTGGTGTCTCCAGTTTCTGACTAGTTCTCCGGAAGTGTCCAATTGCCAATCCTCCGTTGATTAGGTCTATCTTACTCTTCTACCATTTTACTTGATCGAACAGAATTGGGATCAGCATGTGGTTGTGAACATGACAACTCTAGGGCTCTAGCCCATCCTAAACTGCTACTGCAGCTGACGTCTGCTACAACTCAGGTTGAACATTGTATGTTGGCAGTAGGCATTGTAGGGTCCAGGGTGGCAGCTTGTATCATATTGTTCCAAGCCAGAACCTAATTATGCTTTGTGGAAGTGAATTTATCTTGTGGCATGCTTTGGGAGCTATTGTCCTGGTCATGACACAAAGAAAATCACAGGGGCTATTGTAAAGCAGACTGAAGTGGATAGCACACATATATTCCAAGGGTCATCTAATTTGGTCTGTCATCAGAGCAATACAGGTTGACACATTACAATGGCCGCAGGATCACAGTTCCCATACTTTTTTATGCACTTTGACTGCTGTAAATAAGAACAGCCTGAAAGTGTGAGAAATAGGCAAGGTTGCCTTCCAGGCCATCTTTGTTTACAAATACTTAGGGAGGCATTTGAACCCTCCTAGGAATACAGGCATGGAACCCCAAAGGGCCACTCCCCACAATTTAAAGACCTGTGCCCTTAAAGAAGTTTAGATCTCAAGAAAATATCTTTAGTTTAAAGAAATATTACTGGATCTGTCATGGGGGAGCTAAAGAATTATACTCTTAGGAAATAAGACAACAGCTCTTTTAAATATCAGATTGCCTTAGTGTTAGAAATGGGGGTCTCTTGTTGGCAGAGGCATGTACCTTTGTCCAAGTAAGGACTCTTGCTTCTAGTCAGGGTAAGGGGGGTACATACTCTAGATAACCACTGCTCACCCTCTTGGTAGCTTGGCACGAGCAGAAAGGCTTATCCCGAAGACAATGTGTAAAGTATATGTACTCAAAACATGCAGTAATACAGTGATAACACCACAAAGGGACACCACACCAGTTTAGAAAGATAAAGTATCTTTATTTAAACTTCATCTAAACTCAACAAGACCAAAACAACAAAAATCCAACATACAGGTAACCAAATATGAATTTTTGAACAGTAATTCCAAGAATAAAGCATGTAGAAAACATTTAGCTCCACCTGGGGCTATTGCAATGTCATGACAGCAAAAAATCCGAAGTATGCTGCTGACCGCGAGGAGAGTGGTGTAGGGCCAGGATTCACATGGACCCCCCCAAACAAACAGTACCTTGGAACCGAAGTCTATGATGATGCACCGCGTCGTAGAAGTGAGATGTCGGTGCTGAAGACAACCCCAGCTCCCTGTCTGCAACGGGGGAGGCGAGGCATTGTGTCTGCAAGGAGGCGATGTGTTGAGTCCAGGACAGGGGAAAACAGTTGCGTCAGAGGTGACGCGTCGGTTCCGGTGAGGGTGCGAAGTTCGTGGAGTCACCCTCAGTGGTTATCGGCGGCACGATAACAGGATGCAGGCGCTGGCGGTTACTAAGTCAGTGCGCACGCTGATGTTGGGAATGCCGATAACTGCAGGTGTTGACAGACATCAGCAGGCGTTGGAGCTGCGATGCAGCCCAGGCGGTGTGTTGTGCACTCCACGAGCGGAGACCCTGGCCTCGGTGAAGTTCACGGCATCACAGCGGTGTCACTGACGGCGTCGGAGACAGGTTTGCTTTCTTCTGTTAGGTTTCTTCCAGCTCCCAACAGCAGTAACAAACTCCACAGGCCCAAAACTGGAATAGGCACCTTGTGGTAGGTCCGAACTCTCAGCAATAGAGTTCATGGGAACTGGGGGTGAAGTCTGTGTGCCCCTGAGACTTCAGAACAGGGGGCCAGCACACACAGGCCCTTGGTGATTCTCCGTCAAGCAGGTTCACAGCAAAGTTCCAGTCTTTGTCCTTTCCTTGGCAGATGCAGCAACTGCAGGCCAAACGCCACACAGCACACAACAAAGGGGCAGTACTCCTCCTCACAGCGCTCCAGCTCTTCTCCTTGGCAAAGATCCTGAAGTGATCTAAAGTTCAGGGGTATTAGGTCCACTACTTATACCCCATTTTGTCTTTGTTCTCTTGGTGCAAGAGTCTCTTAGCCCAGTCCAAACCAGTTCTGTCCTCACTGGTGCAGTATGACCACAGGGGGTGGAGACAGCATTGCGCAAGGGAGACAGGCCCTATTCAGGTGCAAGGAAAGCTCGTCTCACTACTCTAAATGCAGCCACGCCCTATTCAGTACAGCTCTGAGTCAGCCAGGAAGGGTTAGGCACACCTCACCCCCAATTCCCCAGTGGCTGTCTAAAGTAAATGCACATCCCCAGCTCCTGTCACTCCAAAACCAGACAGTCAATCCACAAACAGGCAGAATGGTTGAACAAGAAAATGCATACTTTCTAAAAATATAATTTTCAAACACACAATTTAAAACCATCTTTACTGTAAGATGTGTTATTAAATTCTGAGTTCAGAGAGCCTAAACTGTATTCTTCTATCTTGTCCCAATGGGAAGTTATCCATCTAAGTAAGATGTTACAAAGTATCTTCAATTCTATCCTATGGGACAGGTAGCCTTTCAATGGTGAAAAATGAAATTGGCAGTATGTTTTATTTTTTCTATTTTAGTTACCATTTCAGTGTTACAGCAATGCAAACATGAAAACTCGCTGTCGCTGTCATTGTTACATTGTTACATTATCTGGATCACGCAATGCACCATAATAGCTTGCATACGGAGATTTGGAAACAGGTGACTGTGATACCCAGGCCGGTCAGCCCACTCTGGTCGGGACTATACCTTGTTCGAGTTGGGATCCAGTAGTTTGGAGTTTGACCCCCGTGTAAGCCCTGAAAGGCCCCGAAATTTCATTGGGGCGTGAGGTGTGTGGCAATGTAGTGGAGTATATTTCGCTGTTAGTGTTGCAAAATGCTAGGCTGTTTAGTCAACTTTGTAACGTGGGAACTGTTTTACGGCCCCAATGTAATGTGATTTCCCTTTTAGCCAGTAATAAACTAAGGGAGACAAACCTCCGGAGTCCTTTGGGGAAGTTTACCACATACCCTAATAAGGCAATCTCAGGCATGGGGATAAGGATAAAATTGCCAGTATTTCACTATCAGGGCATGTCACACCCTACTTTTCACATACACTGGACCCATTCATGGAGGTACCTTGGCCTACCAAGGGGTGCCATACATGTAAGAAAAGGGAAAGTGAGGGCCAGGCAAGTGGGTGTACTTGCCAGATCGACATGGTAGTTCAAAACTGCACACAGACACTGCAGTGGCAGTTCTGAGATGTCTTTTTAGGACAACTCATGTGGGTGGCACAATCAATGCTGCGGGCCTACAAGTAGCATTTGATTTACATACCCTGGCATACTCAGTGCACTTTACTAGAGACTTGCCAGTAAACCAACTATGCCAATCAGGGAGAACCAATTGGAATCACAATTTACACAGGGTGCACTTACACTTTGACACTGACAGCAGTGGCAAGGTGCCCAAAGCATCTAATCCAGCAAAAACTAAATCCAGCACAGTATCAGAAATACAGGAGGCAAAGGCAAAAGGTCAGGGGAAACAACGCCAAAAATGCCAAGTCTAACACTCATCATATGGATAGGTTTCTTCAAGAACAGCAAGAGCAACGTCAATAGAAACAAGCAAACATTTCTCTGATTGACTGTGTGCTGCAGAAATGATGTTCAGTGAAGACGCAGGAGGAGATATCCATTTTGAACAAGATGGTGTTAGGGCTTAAATCAAGATATAGTCAACATAAGCCAGAAAAAATTACTTCTATAAGTGATAGCAAGTTTGTTTCAAGTGCAATAGTGGTTATGTAACCTAATGAATAAATGCGTTATTTACTTATTGTATTTCGTTACTAGAAAATGCTTGAAAATTAGAGTACTGTACACTCTGATCCCACAACCAAAGAGAGCAACATGTTTCCGCACAAATATGCTATATTTGTTAGTCTTCACACAGAATCCTCACTGGACAAGTACTGAAGACTAGCAAAACAGGGCTAGAGGCATAACTGGGTCATAGGTCAGGGAGGAACTTCTCCGGGGCTCTCCCACTCTGCATAGGCACACGAACCAAACCATGCTCAACAGCTTGTTGCTTTGGGACAGAATACCTCCAGCTCCTCTGGAGGAGGTGGAGAGATAAGTCACCCCATTTGTATGTACCTGAGTCTCTATGCATTAGTGAGGGTATACTCCAGCACCTGGCAGCAGACAAGATGGTACATTGAAAAACTGTTGCATGGTGATGAAGGAGAAAAGGACTCATAGAGCTGTGATCAGGTGTGCATGGTAAGTCAGCTAGACTCATGGACGCATTATTACCTCTATTTTCTTGTATTGTAAACATTGCCATGTATGAGTGTTTCACCGCTTATGGTTCCTTACATTTAAGTTAGCTTTTTTCCATCCCCCACATTAGCTATTTGTACATTTTTCTGTCTGGGTAATTGATTCATTTTAGTGCTGGGGCCATTTATGCATATTGCTGTCGGTTGAAGCTTGATATAAAGTACCATTTGGTGCCATTGATGCAAAGCACAACATATTCATGTCTGGGCCAATGCTGTAAATAATTGCTGGAGATATGAAAGCAAATTATTTCCTGAATCATATAGCTGCATGAGACCACTGATTTCTGATGCTGTCAAATGTCAGTGATGCACATTACCGCCTGGCGTCCTTGTTGCATACTGGTGTTTGAGGTTTTTGGTGCAAATGAATGTCTGGGGCCATTAATATATTATTGCTGGGATCACGCCCCAAACTTGCAGTGCCTTCACAGGAACTGCCGTGGCAGGCACATAAATCATTGCTAAGTGGTTGGTGATCTCTAAAAATGGCGGCCTTCTGTCCATCAGCATGATGCACGTAACGTTCTCTGCCACCTTGACAAAGCAAAATAACCCTAAGTCCTAGGTCAGGCCCCTGGTGATAATTTCCAGGATAGTGATGGAGCAAGAACTCGTAGAAAAGAGACTCACTCGAACCCAATTCTCTCATGTAACTTTTAATCCTGTATTAACTTTATTTCGTATAAATTAATATGCACAACATTACATTTATGAGAAAAAGAAGCTTGCCTATGTGTTTTACTTACCAGTAACTCAAGCGTGATTCTAAAATGGCCGCTAACTTAAAATCGTTAGTACGCATGTGTCTACTGCATTTACGTAGTATGAAGTACTTTGCTTGGAGGTAAATACTTGCGCTTGCGCGAATGCTAACAAAAAGGTTGCTTTGAAACTCACATGTTCAGCATCTGCTTTGCTGAAAACGAAAACACGTTATTTTACTAATGCTAACGCAGGGAAAGCATTAATAAGTAAATGAGGTTAGAATAGAAATCGGTGGTATACAGTGAAATTCTTTATTTTTTAAAATAACATTTGGTTTTTTGACTTTATTATTAGTACGTCTTTGGGCCTCCCAAGCTTGACAGAAGTAAGCAGAATCACGTGATTGAAAGATTCATCCTCGCATGCCCATTGAGAGTGAATCCAGAACGATGACTACAAACTTGAATACAAGCCAAGGCCACTGAGTGTCCTGGCCTGGGAACCAAGTGGTGAAGTGTTCACCAGGATGGAAGAAACTGTGAAAGCTATTATAAATGTTGCAAAATAATGTGAATGCAGGTGGGAAATAAGGTTTGAATAAAAAATTAAGGGGATGGGTTTATTAACAAAGGGCTAACTGAAAAGAGTAATATGTAAGCATGGAGTGATGATCACCTTCCCTTGCCTGTCCAATCAGAGTTAGGAGTTTCATGATATTGAAACATTTTTGGGAGGTATGTGAATATTGTAGGGTATAATTGAGGTAGTTCTTAGTTAGTTTGAGAGACGTTGATGCTGAATGCTGCAGAGACCGAGATGCTGTCGGAGTGACGAGGGATGCTGAAGAAGAATAAAATTGTAGAACCATATATCTTAAGCTAATTAATTTAGAAGAAGATTTTGAAAGAATCTCGAGGAGGAAGAGAGTGTCAGAGAGGGGTGCAACGCAAGAGTCGGAGATAGAGAGGTCATCTGTCCTGTTCTGATTCCTGTCCTGAAGCGGTTGGTCACCAGATCTTTCCTTGGGGACCCTTCCCAGCCCCTTGGCCAGGAGGTTGGTTTTCAAACCATACTTGGTAAAAATAAATATTTGTCCGTTTATGTACCTATGTACTTTTCTCTCTATCCTCTCCTTTCATGCATCGATATTGCGTAGTAAAATTAAATGTATTTGATAATTGAATTATTGAATCATCCTTCCATGAATAGTCGGAGACTGTTCTGTACTTTGTAAGTGATTCACATGAAATTAATCTCTTAGATAAAGATTTAAAATACTTCCTGACTCTATGATCATTTAAAATTTGCCAGTGAGTTGATTTATGTCATTTCACCATCGACTAATTCAACTAATTTGGTCCATTGACCAGAGGAAAGAACTTTTTGATCAAGTGTAATATTAGTTAGGAGCCAGAAATAACTAGTCTTGGTATGGTAAGAAATTCATAAGTCAATTGACCCCAGTGGATTTATTTATTTATTTTATTGATTTATACCATTTGTAGAGCGCACTGTAACCCTGCGGGCATCCTGGCACTAAGGCAGCATACGGATCGGAATACTAGACAGATCAGCTGGATGGGCGCCACTGGTATAGAATTGAAGACTCAGGGAACAGACTTTGGGAACGAGCCAGGTCTTTACTTTCTTACGAAATGGCATTAGGTTCTGTGTGCTCCTAATTTTCAAGGGAAGGCTGTTCCAAAGGCGGGCAGCCGCCACACTAAAGGCTCTTCCCCCCATGGTTGCTCTCTTTGTCTTTGGTATCCTGACCGCATAGGCAGATGCAGATCGAAGGTTACAAGTGGGTACGTACCATTGAAATCTGGCTTGGATCGGCTTTGTTCCTTGTCCATGAAGTGCTTTAAACGTTAGGCACAAGGATTTAAACAAGATCCTTTGCGCTACTGGGAGCCAATGAAGCTCCGCTAAGGCCTGTGTTGTCATAGGAGTGATGTGGGCAGCTCAGCGCAAGCTTGGCTGCAGGTGTCTGGACACTCTGGAGTCTGGCGATCAGATACCCCGGGGATTCCAGAAGAAAGGCATTACAGTAATCTAGATGGCTTAAAATAATGCTCCTGACTACTGTGGTTCTTGCCTGGACAGGCAGCAAAGGTAGTATTTTCCGCAGTACTCGAATGAGAGTAAAGCAAGCTCCTACTACTTTGATTACGTGGGACTCCAAGTTCATTTTTACATTAAAGCTGACCCCAGATTGCGTACAGAGCTTACTGGTGCCAGCGAGCCGTTTTCATTTGTTGGCCAGAAATCATTTGGCAATCCTCGAGAGATCTTTCCCACTTTGCAGTGCAGAATCTCTGTCTTTTCCCTGTTGAATTGAAGCGAGTTGCCCTTCAGCCATTTTGCCATTTCAGACATGCAGGCATGAAAGCTTTCCAATGAATCTGCTTGGTCGCCGTCCAGGGACACAATGAGCTGGGTGTCATCGGCGTAATTAATCACACTGATATTATACATTTTGATGATCCCCAGCAATGGTCGCAAGTACACATTAAACAGAATCGGGCTGATGGAAGACCCCTGTGGAACTCCATATTCAGGAGGGAGCGCTACTGCTTGCCACCTGTCAGATAGATAGGAGCACATCCACCCTAGTGCCACCCCTGTCACTCCTGAGGATACCAGCCTTGTCAGAAGAATATCATGGTTGACCGTGTCGAATGCGGCGGACAGATCTTGCAGTACTAAAGTTGCCGATTGCCCCCTGCCCGCCCGAGATTGTCCAAGACGGTCACCAAGGCTGTCTCAGTTCCATGACCCGGTCTAAACCCAAATTGCTCCTCAGCCAGTTTATTATTTCTCTCCAAAAAGAGAGACAATGCCCTGCTGACCAGACACTGCACTATCTTGGTCAGATAAGGCAAGAGGGAGATGGGCCTATAGTTCTTATAGCATCCAGGATCTAGTGTGGGTTTTTTCAGAAGTGGCGTGATAATGCCCTGCTTCCAGCTGGACGGAACCAATCCGTTGATGAGCGATTGGCAGCACAGCTGATGCAGAATGGGGAACAGCTCTGATCCGAGTTCTTTCAGTATCTTATGGGGTCCAAGGGTGACCCAGATGAAATTCCCAGGGCAGTTCAAGTGAATTCCTCTTTCGAGGGTATCGGAAAAATATCCATGATGGCCGTAGATACTACTGGGCAGATGTCCTCGTACCATTTATCACAACTGTCACCCTTCATCTGGTCTGGCTGCCTGGGTGGGGTCGTATCTTTCAGACCTTCCATGATCGTGTTGATTTTTCTTGGAAGAAGAGGTTCAAACCATCACACAGCTCCTGCGTAGGTTTGATTTTACTGTTAATAGAGTCAGGGTGGGTCATATCTCTTACAATCCTAAAGATATCCCGGAATTTATTGGCACTTTTGAGGATAGTAGAGGCGAAGTATTCTGCTTTTGTAGTGGCTATTTCACTTTTGTATTTTATTAAAGCAAGCCTCCAGCTGGCTTTATCTCTTTCTCCATAGTTCTTCCTCCACTGTCTTTCAGCCATTTTGCAGGCCAGTTTCAGATTCCTGCGGTTTTCCGAGTACCAGGGAGCTGAGGAGTTCCCTCTTTTTCTAATATCTTTTAAAGGTGCAATTTCGTCAATCTTCCTGGTAAGCTGCTTACAGAGAGCTGTATAGTTTTCTGTGACTTGTTTCTCCTGGTTAACCAGGGATCCTAGATCGAACAGAGGGCCCGTTTTTGCCTTTCTCAGCAATCCTTTCCAGTCTCGACCACGGAAAGCCCTTTCATGCCCCTTAGCGCGCCTCATCTGATTTAGGATATGCATACTAAAGTTAACCAGATGATGGTCCGTCCATCCCACTAACAGGGTATTCCCCATGGTAATCAGGTCTTCCTCCGCAAATACCATGTCCAAGATGTGCCCCTCCGTGTGTGTTGGTCCGGATACCCATTGTCTCAGGCTCAGATTATCGCAGGACTGAATAAGGTTGTTAAATGCTGTATCCAGCCTACCATTGGCCCACAGATTGCAATCTCCCAGGACCATAAGTCTGGTATGGGTGAGGGCCATATTATTAATTACATTGATCAGCTCATGCTGTTGTTGCGCGTTCATTACTCCCGGTGGTCTGTACCAGACCATACCCATGAGGGGCTGTCCTGTCGGCTCTTTAACGGAAAAACCTAGGAGCTCCGTGCCAGAGACATCATCAATGTCTAATGGGGAAATATCCAGGGTTTCTTTAAAGATAATTCCAGTCCTACCTCCCCCTGGATCTAGGTTTATGAAAGGCTCTGTATCCCACTGGGCATGCTGGATCAAGGTCCATCTCCAGCCCTTCCGTGGTCCAGGTCTCCGTCATAAACAGAATGTCTAGACTATGCGTCTCTACCAACAGTTGTATATCTGTGGAGTGCTTAGGGAGAGATCTCACATTGAGCAGACCACAGTTAAGAGCATCATGTCCCCGTGGGCCGGGCACCATCCCAACCACGTTGCCTGGTAGTGTGAATGTGTGTTTATGGGCCCAGGTGAGCATATGGTATTAGAGTAGCTGTTGCTGGTAACCCGCTGGATCAATAGGAAAGGGTCTATTCTGAATTTTGGAATTCCCACAAGCATAATGATTTATTATATTAATACTTGGGTTTGTATAGCATGGTGAATCACCTGTGAGAGTCTGTGGGCGCTATCCGTAGGCACGGGGAAATTAAGAGCCAGATGTACGACCAATTTTAGCATGTGCAAACGGGTTAGCGACCCATTTGAACATGCTAAAATTGAACTTGCCATGTACTAAAAAATTGTGCTCATCGCAAATGAATTGCGACTCGCAAAAAAGTGTTTAGAGACTCGCTATTTCAAAGGGGTATTCCCTACCAAATAGCGACTCTCCAACCCATGTACGAATGTTTTGCGACCGCAATTGCGGTCGCAAAACACTCGTAAATTACCATCCTTTTGGTAATGGAGTCACAAATGGGAAGGGGTCCCTAAGGGACCCCTTCCCATTTGTGACAGGCTCTGAAAATATTTTTTAGGGGCAGGCAGTGGTCCCAGGGACCACTACCTGCTCTTAAAAATTGAAACTAAAAAGTTTTTATTTTATTTAAATGCATCCCGTTTTCCTTTAACCCCTCGAGCGCTGTGCTGGTGACGGAGTGGTTTCGTCACGGCACGCCTGCCCGCCCACGCTACCGTGATTCCGCACCTGCGTGGTGGTTTTATTGAGCGGGCGGGGCCGTGACAGAACCACTCCGTCACAAGCAGAGCGTGCCCGTGGCTCGTGACGGAGTGGTTCCGTCACGAGCATGGCGGCGCTGTGCGCCCCCCCTTTCCTCCAGCGCCACGGTAAAATTACCACCGCGGCCAAGGGGTCAAAGAAAACAGGCTGCATTAAAAAAATAAAATCGGCTACATTTAAAAGCAGTCCTAGACATGGTGGTCTGCTGAGCCCAGCAGGCCACCATACCTGGGAGGGCCAGCAAATTCCCAATGGGATCGCAAATTGCGAGAGGCTCATTAATATTCATGAGCCCCGCAATTTGGGACCCCATTGGGAATCGTAAACAGTGTTAAACACACTGTTGTACATCCAGTTTTGCGAGTCGCAAAATTGCTGGTCGTACATCTGGCCCTAAGTGATTTGCCCAGAATCACATGATGTTAACCCAACGCCGAGACTTGAATCTGGATCCTCAGCTCCGCTGTCAGCAGCACTGGCCTTTACACCACACCCCCCTAAAGTTGTTTTAGACTTCCAGGAACACCATGCATTGTGAGTGTCAGTGGGACACCCATATTTTAATTCTATTTTAGATTCCTGGAATGCATAAATAGAGGTAAACACGTTTGTAGCTGAAAATTTGTTCAAACATAGAGGCCAAAATCTGTTTTTATTATTTAGATGCAGACGTCGAAGTACCAATGTCAAAAGGGACACAGGACAGAGAAAGGGTGGAAAATGATTAGCAAGATCCCATAGTTTAGTCTACGCAGCAATAATATGTAATTTCTTTATTCAATGTATCAACACTTTATGAACTGACTCTTTCAATATTCCCTCTGATAACGCGGGATTTCTGGTCTATTGTTATCTTACCAGATCCCAGCTCAGGTCGACTGAATCGTTGGTACCTGTCATTGAGTAAAAGGCAATCCACTACTAGGTTAATCAAGAAAGAACTTACACCACTCTAAAGAACCACTTACCACTGGAAAAGGTTAAAAAGTTTAATTTAAAGCCAAAGGTATCTGGAGATACAAACATCTCAGAATAAGATTCAAAAGATATACAGGTATCAATATAAAAAGGTACTCTCTGAATGCTCTCAATCGACAAAAGGAAATTATCAAAAATATCTCAAATACCATGAGAGTTGCAAGAATCGCTGTGAGTTGCAACTTGAGAGTCATTTACAGAAAAGAAAATACAAGTTAGTCTGTCCCTACACTAGACTAAGTGACATCCCTACTTAACAAGATCTTTACCTAAAAAGGTGTCAGCAGTGGTGACTTCCAAAGAAGATCACACACTTCTCTAAGTCTTTGTCTCAAAGTCGAAGTCTTTCAGCTCTCTATCTGCCTACCCATCCGCTCTCTTAAGCTCCTCAGATCATCTGCTCTAACTCCAACCCGGGGTGCTTTCCCTAATACAAAATCACATTTCCAATAGGAACGCCCATGCAGACGCCTCTCACGTGGTGCAGTTTTGAGCGGCTAATTCCGTGCTGGTGCTCCTCTGGACTCTTCATTAAAGTTGACCTTGCTTCCCAGGCTTCTCTCCGACCAAGCGGTACCCCCTAAAATTCCCGAAGACTCCTACAGGCCTGTGCCTGGCGCCTCTGAACAAAAGCCTATTCATTATTACTGATTTAAGTTCCCCTTGCACCTGCAAACAGACACTCTCTCGGTAGGCCCCAAATTCCAGCCTCTACCATATCTAAAAGTCATGAAACATCTTGAACAGACCTATCGTTCGTGCTCTGTGCGACCTCTCCTTAACGAGCTCATGCAGATGAAAGAAGCGACTTTATCTATTCAGGCCTACTAGAATCACATGAAACGGGCCTCTGCAATATGCACATTTAATTTCTTTGTTTAAACAATATTTTAACTAACACACATATATTAAAATATAACACATCTATGTAAAACATATACTTCAATACTATGCCTAATAATATATTTGCAGTAAAATGACATTAGAATCCAAGTCACTAAAAGTATAGCAGCATCTTTCGTTTCTTGTGAAATGCCATGTGGGCTACACATTTTCATGGTTTGCAGAATTACATTTCGTTTCACTTAGCCATCTAACGTGTGACTCCAACGTCATTTTAACATTTCTACAACCTCTACATTAGTTTTTCACACTTGTATATGCATCTCTATTTTAATTAAACACTCATATAATTTCCTCTATATAAGTTGACACTCTTGTATATATTCCACACTAAACTAATACTACGTGCTTGTAAATATGGTGCACTTCTACATTTTCAGATTTATGCTCTCTCAATCCCCCCTTTGCTGACTTACAGTAGTCATCATCATCACAACACCCTTCTAAGGTACAGAGTATCAAACTGAAGTCGTTGCAACCTTCCCTCGTTTCATCTCCTCTAGAGCCCTCAGACTCCTGTACTGATTCTCCTGCATCGCAGCTAATCCCCTTCCCTGCTCGCGCATAGATTTTTGCAACCTGTTTGCTCTATACCATTTGTACAGTTTCACCAATCCCCACAAAGAGATTATACAAATCACTATTATGATGATAGGTTTCAATATGTACCAAATGATATTCTTTCCCAGATTAGCAAACCAACCTCCAACTTTACCCATTCCTTGACCTACCTTTTCCCACACTGTTACCTTAGTCAAATCTTCTATCTCATTGTGTATTTCAGTAATGTTTCGAATGTACTTTTCGAGAGGTTTTGAATTGTCTGGAATGTAAGTGCAACATTCCTGGACCTTCAAAGCCTTACAGACTCCGCCCTCTTTGGCCAACAGAACGTCTAGAGCAAGTCGGTTCTGAAGAACCATTGCCCTTATCGATTGCATCTCTCCCTCCACCAGCATTAAAGATCTAGCAGTACTGGCGGACAACCTATCTACAACTGTTGCCAATCTTCTTATCTTAACATCATTTAGTGCTATCCCTAGAATAGGAAACATTGCACCAAACACATCTCCAACTACCTCCTCAGCGCTTACATCCCTTCTCCCTCTAGCTGATGTTTCTCTCTTTTTGGTCTCTAAGTCCTCAGCATGGTATATTTTGGGGAAGACAATTGCTAAGTAACATGATCCATACCAATTATCTGGTAGTTTCACATATGCATTTCTTCCACAGACAAAATATACATTTGGGATCACCTGCCTTTCTTTCAGGAAATCCTTAGAATAGTACTCTAATTGGAAAGCATGTTCACAATGAACTTCTCCCACAAACACATTCTCATAATATGTTCGACTTCTGTGTATACATAGCTCTCCCCTTTTCTCCCGGTCTAAAGCTATTGGACCACTGCTACCCTTTCTTTGGTGTTCTCTTTCTTCCCGGGTCCAATCTGTTTTCCATTGTCCCGAAGCTTTTAGGATCTTTTGTCTTCTATATCGATCATCCACCTGCCCTATAAACTTTTTCTCAATTTCTGACACTTTACAAGTCAAATTATTTCTTCGGGCATGTGAAGTATCTAATGTTTTCCATGGAATGAAGAATTTCTGTAACCTGTCCTCACACTTATAATAATCCCACTTGTTTAGATGTTTATAATTCGGCACCTCTGGCAGTACCGAATCGAAGTTCGAAAAATAATACTCAAACCCCTCTCGTTCATAAAATATACTCAGCAACAAACTACATGAGATTCCATAGGTCAATGGAAGATGATGGTATCTGATGCCTTCATCTACAGAAGCTGGCAACTGCATACAGACGTAGCAGTTCTTCGCCTCCATGACATCAATATATTCATAAAGCAATTTGGCATAAGCATTCGTTTTAAAATTCCCCTGTGACTCATCTGCATGTAATCTTTTTATTTCAGCATCTAACAAAGCTTTCTCTTTCGCTGTATTTTCCCCCTGTTTACCAATCGTAGGAGGCTTCTGTGTTGGTACACTTTTTGCTTCTTTTTCTGCTTTCACATCATTTTCATGTCCCACTATATAAGATACAGTAACTACTAAAACTATAAGAGAAATCACTACCCCTAAAAGTGTGCCTATTATGCATTTTGCCCTGCGGTTCGGGTTGCCAGCCTCCATGGTCTCAAAACAGTGTAGTTCTGGTTTTCTTTCTCAGCACAGGCTTCTCCAATCTTTTGAACCACACCTGGAAGCTGAAAAATCCTCTCCGCAAAAACAGTCTCTGAGTTCTGTAGCAATAGACAGCCCTAGCCCTTCTCCATCCACTAAAAGGGAAGTCCCTAATTCTTTCTTCTTCCACTCGGCGCTAGGTTATCTTTCAATCAATATTTACAAAGTTCTTTACAAAGTCTTTAATAGTCCGAGACTATGCGTGTTCCCAGAGCTTCCACCACTAGCTCAAATATTTCCATACGAAGAAGGACTCCCTCCAGTATTGGACACCTTGAACAGCAACACGGAAATTCAACAGTCTCAAAGATCAATTTTCTTATTCCGCTCAGGAGAGGAGGATAGACGATGTTGAGTGTCAGCAGTCTTTCGACCTCCAATCCTGGCAACAGGAACCTCACTTCCACTGTGATGATTGGGTCAGTTCTGGTCAGGGTCACTTCCCTCACCCTCCCAGTTCTGCGTCCCGCTGAGGACATCTGTAGCGAGGTAGGTCCACTCAGGAGTAGCGTATCTTCTGCAAGGCACTCGCACCCTCCTTGATCTTCTCGGACCTTTCTGCTCTTGTCCTTGTGCACTTTCTTCTGGATCTGAGTCTTCGGATATAGGAGCAAGAGTTTCCTCTCGAGCTGGCTTCAAGCTTGGCCTCCTTTTTCTTTCAGGCCAGGTAGCCGCTCCACGCCTTGTTCTCCTATTTCTCGTCCGTTCACTCAGTTCTTGATCACTCAACTTGCTCTGTCTCTGAGTTGGTTTCACAACAGCTTTCTCCCTCAGTGGCAACTTCAGTTTCACTGCCGTCCTGTTTTCCTTCCTCTTCTGGATCTGTGACACTCCCAACTTCTTCAGACACCCCCACAGCTTGACTGACCCCCTCTTGTGATTCTTCCTCCGCCACTGGATTTTCGTCTGTGAGAGGAGCTGTTTCTTCCAGGGGTGCTGGAACTCTTCGAGTATGGGAAGCGTGGATCCAATTTGGCAGTCCTCCGCACTTCACGGCAGTGTTCGTGATTAGGACTATCTGGAAAGGCCCCTTCCAGCGCACGTCCAAGCAGTTCTTCCGGACGTGCTTCTTCACCAGCACCCAGTCTCCTGGGCACAGGTCGTGGCACTGATTTCTTGAAGCTGGAACTTCTGCGGCCTGTACCTGAAGAGACACAGAATGAATGGCGTCAGATAACCCC
This sequence comes from Lissotriton helveticus, assembly GCF_964261635.1. Lineage (NCBI taxonomy): Eukaryota > Metazoa > Chordata > Amphibia > Caudata > Salamandridae > Lissotriton > Lissotriton helveticus. The sequence continues at coordinate 1,854,599,615 of NC_136065.1, forward strand.
TTGCAGTAATCCAGGATCAGGTCATCTGTAATGTTTAGCAATGCAGCTGTGGGGATAGTTGGAAGTCTCATTGCCCTCCCCATCAACACCTCATGTGGAGAGAGACCTGTCCTCCTGTCGGGTGTGCTACGCATGCTCATAAGGACCAAAGGAAGAGCATCAGGCCAACTTAGGGAAGTTGATGAACACACTTTAGCAATCCGACATTTCAACATCCCATTTATCTGTTCCACGATACCTGAAGCCTCTGGTCGATAGCTACAATGCAATTTCTGATCAATGTTCAATGCAGAGCAAAGCATCTTCACAACTTCGCTGTTAAAATGTGTCCCTCTGTCCGATTCCAGAGAGGCAGGCACCCCGAAGCGCGGTATCAACTCTCTAAGCAACAACTTTGCTACTGTGAGTGTATCGCACCTGCGTGTCGGGTACGCTTCAACCCATCTGGAAAATATGCATACTACCACCAGAACATACCTAAGGCGGTTGACCCTTGACATTTCGATAAAATCCAATTGCATTCTGTTGAAAGGCCCCCCAGACCTCCCAATGTGACTCAGTGTAACCGGTGTTCTTTTCCCTATGTTCAACTGCTGATAAGTGACACATCGTTTACACACTGCTTCTGCTGCAATCCTAAACTTTGGGCAATACCAAGTCTGCCTGAACACCCTCAGCATGGCATCCCTTCCCAAATGCACTGGGCCATGTATCTGTCGTGCCATTGGGCTCGCTAACTCCTCAGGTAACACAGCCCTTCCATCTGCTGAAATCCAAAAATCCATTTCGCTTCTCACACACCCTGCTGTATCCCACGCCTGCTTCTCAGATTCAGGTGCATTGTCTTGCATTTGTTTCAAATCTTCCCAAGTATCGACTGTTTCTAACATCATGCTTAATTCTGTCCTTTCCTGAGCCCCACTTACTTCCACCTCCGTGAAAGAGTAATTATGCTCCGCACAATAGCGGGCAACTTCATCCGCATATCTGTTTCCCTGTGACACAAAATCCGAATTTTTCGTATGAGCTACACAATTTACAACGGCTATTGCAGTTGGACCCTGTAAGGCTTCTAACAACAGCCGCACAAATTCTCCATTTCTGATTGGCGAACCAGAGGAGGTCATGTAACCCCTCTGAGACCACAATTGCCCGAAATCATGAACTACACCGAAACCGTATTGGCTATCAGTATAGATGGTGACTCAAATTTTCTTGCCTGCTGTACAGGCACGTGTCAATGCAATAATTTCTGCTACCTGAGCGGAGTGTACTCCTTCCAGGCAAGCGGCTTCCACAACTCCAGTAATGGTGCAAACGGCATAAGCTGCTCTCAACCGACCAGTATCGTCCCTTAAACATGAACCATCGACAAAGTAAATTTCATCGGGGTCGATCAATGGTTCATACACAATATCTGGTCTGGGCTTCGTGCATAGTTCAGTCACATCAAGGCAATCGTGATCTTCACAGTCTTCGCTTTCTATGTCATTAGGAAGTGGCATCAGAGTAGCAGGATTCAAGACAGAGCACCTCTTACGGGTCACGTTCTCTGCAGCAAGAATAACTTGCTCATAGCGCGTGAGCCTACTGTTGGTCAAGTGCTGGGTCTTGGTCCTGGTCATTAACAGTTCCACAGAATGAGGTACATACACCACTAACTGGTGTCCCATCACTTTGCTTTCACAACGCTCAATGCTGACACCTGTTGCAGCAACGGATTTGAGACATCCGGGCAACGCTGCGGCTACTGGATCTAAGGTAGCCGAAAAGTATGCAACTGGTCTACGGGCATTCCCATGTACTTGCACTAAAACTGACAAAGCACAGCCCTCCCTTTCGCAGCAATAGAGGGAAAATGGCTTTTCATAATCCGGCATCCCCAAAGCCGGAGCACGACACAAGTCATCTCTCAGCTGTAGGAACGCCATCAAGCACTCGTTGTCCCATGGTACCGGATCACTCACCTCCTTGTGCGTCTGTTTCTGTAAGGGTTTTGCTTTCAGTGAAAAGTTAGCTATCCACTGTCGGCAATAACCAACCATTCCTAGAAACATCCTAACTTCTCTCTGTGTTGTAGGCGAGTTCATTTTCATTATCGCCTCTATTCTATCTGGTGACACTTTACGCTTTCCCTTTTCTATCCGATGACCCAAGTACTGTACTTCTGTCAGACAGTTCTGCAATTTACTCGGAGATACCTTGTGTCCATTTTCAGCTAAATGGTTCAGCAAGGCGATGGTGTCTTCCTTGCAAGCCTCTTCTGTTCCTGACGCAACAAGTAGGTCGTCTATGTACTGGACCAGAACCGAATTCTGGGGCAGTACCAGACTTTCAAGATTCTTTTTCAGTAAATGATTAAAGATTGATGGGCTATCTGTGAACCCTTGTGGGATTCTACACCATGTTAAGACGCGATTCTCCATTTTAAACGCGAAAAGATACTGGCTCTCTTCGTCTAATGGGATTGAAAAGAAAGCCTGACAAAGATCTATCACTGTGAACCACTCAGCTTGGAATGGTATCTGAAACAATATTACTGATGGATTCGGTACCACTGGACAACATGAAACAACAATGTTATTAATTTTTCGTAGGTCCTGTACTATTCTAAATTTCCCACTAGGTTTCTGCAAACCCATAATCGGGGAGTTGCATGGACTTCCCACGATTTCTTTCAGTATTCCCTGTTTAATCATAGATCACGGGTTTTATTCCTGCCATCGTCTCTTGGGACAACTTGTATTGTGGCGTTCTTGGATAATCAACATTTGGTTTCACTATGATCTTCACTGGCTCTACCCCTTTGACTAATCCTATCTCTTCTCCTGTAAAATCCCATACTTCTGATGATACTGCTTCGCGTAAGTCCCAAGTATGATCCTCCACAGTTAGAGTAGGATACAGTTCTATGCATGTTCTGGAGTTCACAATTTTGAAGGTAGCATCATCATCTGTCGTTTCTACCTCTACTCCCTGAGGCGTGCAGTATATGGTACAATTTAGTTTGCACAATAAGTCCCTTCCTAACAAACACACAGGGCTTGAATCACATACTACAAACTGATGTTCATTCATGTAATTTCCGATTTTTACTGACACTGGTTCCGTCAAAGGGCTAGTCATTCTCTTGTTTGCGACTCCTACCACCTGAATTGTTTCCCCCGACATTGGTAGATCCGGAACCACTGCTGACCTCAAAGTTGATCGAGTAGCTCCAGTATCCACCAAGAATGTCATAGGACACCCTGCCACTTCAGCCTCAACAAAAGGTCCCCTTTGATCCACTTCCAGAACTGCCCCGAGGGTACAGTCCTCTTCTTTGCTTACTCGTTGGCCAGTCAATGGATCAATGTAATACCCTTTTTCTTCATCTATGAAAAGAGGCATTTGTCTAAAAACCTTTCCCCCGGTCGAAATCTTTGGTGGCTGCGGAAACTGAGCTCGTGGAGCCAAAGTCCCCCCTTTGGCCACCTTGATTCTCGCCACTGGTACCCCTTGAACTGGAACCTCTGGAACCTCTTCCTCTTGCTCTAGTTCTCCATTCTCAGAGTTATAGGGACACTCGCGTCTCCAATGCCCCACCTGCTGACACTGGTGGCACTTTGTCGTTTTCTTTAACGTAGCAATGTCAACTCTAGGTCCCACGCTTTCCTCACTGTTCTTATTCTGATTGCTTGATTTCCGTCTCATTGTCCCTGTACCCTGCTGCTGCTGTCCACCCTTTCCAGCTGACTGCATCTGCACTACCATCAGCTTCTCTTTTAGCTTCTTTGCTTTGGAATCTATTTCGTCACTGCAGTACCTGGCATACCTCAAAATCTCATCTAATGGTCTGTTTGGCCAACAAATCAAATGTTGCTGAATCATCAAACAAATATCAGGTCTCAACCCCAATACAAACTTTGACACAAACTGCCCTATATCCTTGGGGTCCATTACATCGAGTCCACTGTATTGTTTGAATGTTTTCAGCAATCTCTCATAAAACTCATGAACTGTCTCCTTGGGTTCTTGTCTTGTTCGGTCTATTTTTACCCAATCTATGTCTTGTGGTGGGACCTTTTCCTTCAGCCAAGTTATTACTCTTTCATATTTCAACATTACAGTTTCGGACGGTCCATTTGTGGCAACATCCCTTTCGGGTTCTACCGTTGGCCACTCGACACTAGTCTTGCATGCTGTCCACAAATCTCCTGGCACCACAATGTCAAACAAGGTGTTTAAATCAATCCACAATACCTTCGATATTTTCACAAACCTTTCTACCTGCTTATACCACTCAACAGGATTGTCCCTTAACTTCGGAAATGAGTTGGTAAATGCAGCCAAATCTCCCCTACTCCAGGGCACATGCACATAGTTCCCATTCGATATTTCTCTCAAAGGAAATGCCTCCATCTGCATTACCCTTCCTTCCGGAGACATCACACTCGTGCTCCTCCTGACAGTACCCCTTTTGGACCACCTCTCTTCCCACTTGTCCAGATCTCTCCACACTCTTATTCCTATTATCAATTCCCTTATGTGCGTTTTTAACCCTGTAGTTCTCTTCTCATCTAAGTCTTGATCTGAATACTGCAACCTATGGTTACTCTGTAATGTCCTCGTTCTGGACAGGTCTACCATATACTTGTCTGCCAGTCCAGACAGTTTCTCATGAATTGCTCTTGCCTTTCGGGTAATATCTTTTGCTATGAACAGTAACTCATCTTGTTCGTACAGGTCAATCCTTTCTAAGGGCAACGTTCCATCTATTATCTCATCCAGGTCAGATTTTAAGCTAGTGACATCAAGTCTTTTGGCCTTTACTGCAGCTCTCAGTATGCTAGTTCTAGGGGGTCCATTCACATCTCTCCCATCCCAGCTCCGAGTCCTACGTCTAGGCTCAGGTGAGTTATGGGGAGTCCTCCCTTGTTCCCACCTCTCCAGGTCCCATGCCGTTCCATCCTCTCTGGGTGTATGGTGAAACACTTTCCCATTTCTCGTAATCCCACCAGTCCCATCCTGCATGATTTCCCTAGATGCATGGTATGACATTCCGTTATTCCCCCTTTCCTCGTCATTTGCCGGTGGTCCCTGATCTCTCGACCCATGGCAAGATCCTTCACTGTTCCCCGTGCTCCCACGACTCCAGTGCTGTACATTCTCATTAGGTGCATGGTGAGTACATCTAAACCTCTCTCTGTATTCTTGGGTCCGCTGGTCTCCATCGCTTTGAATGAGACGAGACGTCTCCCCACATCTTGTACTTCTCTCACGTCTCTCCTGCTCATTCCCACCGTCTGTGTGACGTATAACTCCTCTACTCTCTGGCCTGTTACCATCCCACTCCTGACTACTTGCACTAGCCCCGCAGTGAGACAATGTTCCGTTGCCTCGGCTTCCCCATTCTGCTTCTGTTCTCGGCCTGCTGGTTGGTGCTTCTGTGGACCCATCCCATTCTCTCAAATCGACCCTCAATTCCTTAAAGGATTTCGGCCGTGGTCCCCTCAGGTCCATCGGTCCTCTCTGACCCCCCTGTTCTGCTGCGGGACCCACTGCTGGATCAAATGGGGTGCTCCACGTCACTGGTCCTGGCAATTGTCTCCAGGCATTTGTCGTGTTATTTCTCCTTTCCATTTCTGCTCTCTCTCTATCTAACCTCATCTGTTCTTCCTCTCTGTCTCTCTCGGGGTTGTAAATCGATACTATAGGACCTATGGTAACGGGTACTTGTAGAGCGTCTGGCAACCCATAGGACTCAACTCTCTCTGTTTCCGGTACCTTCTGCACCACAAACCTTCCGACTACTGTCGGTACTGTACTAGGCTGAGGTGTCTCCTCACCTTTGGGCGATGTCCACTCTGATATAGGAAGTGGTACATATCCCTCTATGGCAGGCCCATCATCCCTTGCGAGTCCCCTATCCTCCATTCTCCCAACGTTCGGAGGCGGTCTATCTATTAGCAACCTATTTATCAAGTTGTCCTCCGACTCGCTCTCTTCATCCTCTTCCATGAGCCTCTGTTCTCCTGTCACCTCTCTCACTGGGTATAACTTATCCACCTCAATAGCCTGTACCCTCCATCTCTTAGCGTCCGCGTCCCATTTGGCATCTCGCACTGCCCTTACTGATCGCTTCAACCTGTCTTGGCGCCTGTTCATATTTCTGTCGTGTGCCGCCCTAAGCCACGCATTAAGGGCCTCAAACTGGGTTGGTCTAGGCGGAGGGTTCAATGAGGACATAATTGATTTCAACCGATGTAACGCCTCTAATTTGAACGTTCCATACTTAGGAAACGTCAGTTCTTCATTCCCTTCCGAAATCTTATTTCATTCACAAATCCATAGTATCGTATGCAAGCCAACATTCGCTGCCATATAGTAAGCTGGTGTACCCTCTGGCGGTGCCTCTTCCCCGTAATAAGAGTTCCTTCTTTTTCTCTTAAAAATCTCTCTCAAACATTTAAAACACTTCATGTTCAAAACCTACAATATTTCTATTTTCTCCGCGTTTGTTTACTTCCCGAAGACAGTCCACCAATCTCAGCTCGGTTCTCGCTAACTGGCCTATCAGAACGCGACTTCTCACTGACGTCACCCCAGCCGCCCAATCTCTGCGCGGCTTTTGCCGACGTCACACCAACCGTCCTATCACGTCGCGGCTCCTCACTAACCGCCCTATCTCAGCGCGACTCTTGTCGACGTCACTCGTCCCCCTTGCAGCATTTCCCCTCCTTTCTCAGCTCGTCTCCGCGTTTATGCATGCGTCCCATTCATACTCCAAAAAATGATTACTTCCGTCCAAGCGATCACTTTTCTTTGACTGTACACCCACAGTCAATCTGTAATTGTCACCTCAACTGGCGAAATGTCTTTCCGTTTACGTCCAGACAATCGCCTTCTCTGATAGGTTACTTACACACAGTAACTTTCGACCAGCGTCCGTTACTCACACACTCACTCTTACACTCCCCCTATCTCGGTCCTGCGGCGGTCAATGGTACCTCATGACCCCCTTACTCTGGTCGACAATTACTCTGGATGTTCGATACACCCGAACCATTTAAGCTCTACCCCGAACTTAAGATTTTACCAGGTTGCGCGCGCTCACAACCTTCTCACAATCACGCTACAGGCATTCAACTCCGCAAGACATTACAATACAAATACAACACAAAACACCGCAATCTGTCCACGCATGACCCTTGTTATACTCACTCTCGTCCGATACTGCTGCTTTTCTCTCTCCGTCAGCGCCTTCTTCGGCAGGCCACCTCTCGAACTCTAGGGACCTTGGGGTAAACTAACCTAGTCTAGATTACCTTCCTCAAGAAGATAACCATCCTCTGCTACCAACTGATAAAGCGGGATTTCTGGTCTATTGTTATCTTACCAGATCCCAGCTCAGGTCGACTGAATCGTTGGTACCTGTCTTTGAGTAAAAGGCAATCCACTACTAGGTTAATCAAGAAAGAACTTACACCACTCTAAAGAACCACTTATCACTGGAAAAGGTTAAAAAGTTTAATTTAAAGCCAAAAGTATCTGGAGATACAAACATCTCAGAATAAGATTCAAAAGATATACAGGTATCAATATAAAAAGGTACTCTCTGAATGCTCTCAATCGACAAAAGGAAATTATCAAAAATATCTCAAATACCATGAGAGTTGCAAGAATCGCTGTGAGTTGCAACTTGAGAGTCATTTACAGAAAAGAAAATACAAGTTAGTCTGTCCCTACACTAGACTAAGTGACATCCCTACTTAACAAGATCTTTACCTAAAAAGGTGTCAGCAGTGGTGACTTCCAAAGAAGATCACACACTTCTCTAAGTCTTTGTCTCAAAGTCGAAGTCTTTCAGCTCTCTATCTGCCTACCCATCCGCTCTCTTAAGCTCCTCAGATCATCTGCTCTAACTCCAACCCGGGGTGCTTTCCCTAATACAAAATCACATTTCCAATAGGAACGCCCATGTAGACGCCTCTCACGTGGTGCAGTTTTGAGCGGCAAATTCCGTGCTGGTGCTCCTCTGGACTCTTCATTAAAGTTGACCTTGCTTCCCAGGCTTCTCTCCGACCAAGCGGTACCCCCTAAAATTCCTGAAGACTCCTACAGGCCTGTGCCTGGCGCCTTTGAACAAAAGCCTATTCATTATTACTGATTTAAGTTCCCCTTGCACCTGCAAACAGACACTCTCTCGGTAGGCCCCAAATTCCAGCCTCTACCATATCTAAAAGTCATAAAACATCTTGAACAGACCTATCGTTCGTGCTCTGTGCGACCTCTCCTTAACGAGCTCATGCAGATCAAAGAAGCGACTTTATCTATTCAGGCCTACTAGAATCACATGAAACGGGCCTCTGCAATATGCACATTTAATTTCTTTGTTTAAACAATATTTTAACTAACACACATATATTAAAATATAACACATCTATGTAAAACATATACTTCAATACTATGCCTAATAATATATTTGCAGTAAAATGACATTAGAATCCAAGTCACTAAAAGTATAGCAGCATCTTTCGTTTCTTGTGAAATGCCATGTGGCCTACACATTTTCATGGTTTGCAGAATTACATTTCGTTTCACTTAGCCATCTAACGTGTGACTCCAACGTCATTTTAACATTTCTACAACCTCTACATTAGTTTTTCACACTTATATATGCATCTCTATTTTAATTAAACACTCATATAATTTCCTCTATATAAGTTGACACTCTTGTATATATTCCACACTAAACTAATACTACGTGCTTGTAAATATGGTGCACTTCTACATTTTCAGATTTATGCTCTCTCACCTCTGACCTTTGTAAATTGCCAGCATCGTGACTCAGATACAGCGCTTGTCCTGTTCTGACCCAGGGGCTATGACCCTGGAGCACAAGTTGAAGATATTACATAACTTCCTGCATCCAGGGGTTAAACATGAATTGAAGGAGAGAAGTACAGGCTAGGATGAAGAAGGATCTGCATTGTAAGAAGGCCAGCACCGCTAAATGTAGGTAACAGACAGAATTCAAGGCTTTGTGATTATATCACTTGTAAAGCTCAGTCATTTACATGCACGTTCACTCTGAGGGAGTGAGCATGACTGGGTGAAACATTTCTAGAGTGCAGGGACTCACGCATAAGGATATTGGTGCTCAAACAGGATGAAGGAAAAAAAGAAAAAAGTTAGACTATGCCCAAAAAAAACAAATGGGATTTTGAAGTGCTGCTAACCTAATAATCATGATTGGCTGTTTCGTGTAGGGCGAAGGGGTACCCTATTCCATTGCTGGAGAGAATTTGAATGAAGAATGACCTGCCTCCAAGTCTTAACTGGGAGTCACTAGACGATGCAACTGTAAAGGAGTACATCAGACGCGTTTGGTGCGGATTCAAGAGAGACAGTGGTTCGCCCGAATTAGCAGCCCTATTTTTCAGGTGCAGTTGCATTCCACACATTAGACAGGGGTGCAATGTCACTAACAAAATTGCTCTTTCGCATCACCTTTAAACTCAGAGAGCTAAACATTCCTAAGCCAGACACAAAAATAATATTGAAAAAACATGCAAGAGTTACAATTACATCATCTGGAAAGAAATGCGACCTGCCCGCACCTCTAGAGAGCTATTCTGGGGGAAACCTGCTGATGGCTCCTGCCTCCGTCTGCTCAGGTCTGTCTAGATTGGGTGTTGCCTCGTTTTACACATAAAAAGCTCTCCAGTTTAAGGACGGGATTAGGCCCGTTTCCACAAGCAGTTAGTGCTGCCCGAGACAGGAAGAAAAGGGCTAATGGAAGCCCTATACTTAGCTCAGACTGGCGCTTAACACAGCTGTGACTAACAAAGAACACAGAGACGGAAAAGTAGGCCCTGCTTTCATTTATTTCTAAATAAAATCAGATTTCAGGACCATAGATAATTAATTACTGGTCTCTGTGTAAATACTTGTAAAGATATAAGGTATGTTAAGAGTGGTTCACATTGTGAAATCGAAACAAACCGCACATGTGGTAGATTTAATGTGGCCATCCGGAAAATGATGTCACAATTGGTCTAAAAACCCAAGCACACATAATCAAACAACGGAACATTACAGAATGGCAATACTTCGCTATTGGTGATTATCACTCACGCTGGACTAGGTAAAGAGACCTGTTTTTGTTTACACTGGATGGTTCCTTTAAGTTGAGCATCCCTACAGTTAACATTGACAGAGGACTCTAGATATGAGGCGTAAGAAGGCAACCTTGCGTGAGCTCTCCAGTTTGACAATTGTTAATTCTGTTGGTAAAGATAGAATTATTTTTAAGCACCCCCTTTTATAACAATCTAACTGCTTATAGTATTCTCACATTATCCGCATCCTGCTGATAGCCACTGTGCTATAATTATTAATCTGTGCACTACATGTCACAAATGGATCTCTGGAATAGTGCAAATTCTACTGATCTATATCATTAGAAAAAAACACGTGACCTGCATGGTACACTCGGCAGTGGATACTTTAACCCATAGGTACTCACAAACATTTTTTCGGGGGCCAAAATATCAGTCTTGCTTGTGGCCGAGGGCCGCACACATGGGCCTGCACCGTGGGGGCGGTGGGAGGGGCGGGATTACGAGGGGCGGGGCTACAGGGGTAAAAAAAATCACCCCCTTTTACCAAAACATTACTAGACCATGCTGTATTTCGAAATGTTATAGATGTATCTGTGTGTTTCTGACCATAGTTTTCCATCTTTGCCTTGTTTTGAGACACCTAGTCCAAGCTCTAAGGAACTCTGTAGCGTAGACACTTGGACACAGCCTTTATTTGTCTCTCAGAAGACAATTAAAACCCCTATGTCTCTTAAACTCGCTCCGAACAACCCTTAATGGCCCTGTTGAGAGTTTACAGTACCAAGCCCCAAGATCATCCAGCAAAACTCAGAAGCGTACATGCAAAATGCATTGACAGAGATAGGTTTCCTGTGCTCTATCCAGCCCGCTGTGCACACCTAAGCTCATGAAACTTACCACATGCATGTAACCCCAGCCAATAAAAGCAATACAAGCATCATTGACACCGGCTGCCATATTCTTAATAGACGCAGACAGTACATGCATAAATGGTCCCATGCTGTAATGTGCATGCATGGGCTCACACAACATGTGCATTCATGTACTCAGGCTGTAATGCACATTTACAACGGCACAATGACCGGGATGATGGGCAAGAGATCTCCTGCCTTCTCACGCTGCCTTCTCCTAGTCAATGAGCTTGTTCAACAATGCAGCAGAGGTATTGTAGTGTCATCTCTAAAATGGCCATCATCTCAGGTAGGTGCATGTCATTTCATAATAATGCATGTATCAGCCAGCATGTCTACTACCAATCGTCCCTGAGCCCTACACTCAATGACTATGCTCATAGGGTCCGCTATGTTCCTATGCATTCACTCTAACCCTGAGCTCTAACTCGGACCCTACCTATGACTGTTTCATGCTTGCCATATTTCTCTACTTTACCCCCTTATCCTACCTCTACACATCACTTTGACATTAATAATTTACTTTTTTCCTGACCCGTCCCACAGCCTGGCACTCTGTCACTTTACTCTTCTCCTATTATTCTACCCTCAATGTACACCACTCCTTATACCTCTCCCCCTACCTATGGTTCTTTCCTTATCTCATAAATGCCTCTCACACTGTCCCTACCCCCACTTTCTATTTCTAGAATCTCATTATTCTACCCCTCTTCACTCTGCTTATACTCATTTCCTGGTCCTTCTATTTCACTATGCTCTTAGCCTGTCATTTTGCACCTACTTTGGCCTCAACTTCTTATACTGCGTTCACTCTCTGCACACCTTGAATTTGTAATGGTACTTCTGCTCTCTCCATCACAGTCTACCCTTATCTGTCTACACCTTTTCGGTGCCACACTTGTCTACCTTATTCAGCATTATTTCTCTCACTCTCTTCATACCCTATCAAACTGCCTACCCTCTTATTGTGCCCTAACACCTCCTCCTACGCCTAACCTCTCATTGCATGTTAATGCACCACTCTACGCCTACCATCTCGTGCGCCCTACTGTGTCACTCAGCGCCTACCCACTCATTGTGCCTGTACATCTTCACTCTACTGAAGGTTTACTCTACTGATAAGCCAGTCCCTTTGTCCTTCCTCCAGTTCTGCTTTATACCTTCGCTGCTTCCCTTCACTTTGCTGCTGGCCCATAACTGTTGTTTCCATTATTGTGTCGCACCCTTCACAATTTCCTTGCCCATGTTCTGACATAGCACTCACCTTCCATATATATCACTCCATATAGTCCTTACGTGTAAAGCAGCCTAATCTTCCTGTCCTTACTCTGTTCCTGCCCCCTGACACTCCTCATAGCCTGCTATACCCTTACTCCCTGCTCATATTTCACATTGCTCCCACTCCCTCGCTCTCTTCTGTTAACCCCTAACCTTTACGTACCTCCTCACTGCGCTTCTCATTCTGCTTTTATGCCTTACTCATACGGAGTCTGCCAGTCCCTCTGTTTTTCCTTTCTCTGTCCCTTCCCCTTACCGCTGCCATTTCATTCTCCCTCTGCCTATTCATCTCTAGGTGCACACTGTGCGCTTGTCCCCTCAACTCTGACTCTTCCTAATGTGTGCCAAAACTAATAAATATTTGCTGTTCAATTCTGCAGCATAAAAGACCTGATGCTATATCTGTGACATGACTCAGACGGGTAGTGCGGTAGTGCTGGATGACTAAAAAGTAATACACTTTGTAAAGCAATGCACAAAGCAAGCTGAATTGCCTGTACAAAAATGTTACTAATATTTTTCACAACACAGGCATATACACGTTTCTCTCAGAATCACACAGTTAAATAAAGTGGGGAAGCTGGGATTTATACACAATTATCCTGCTGGGATGCCTCTGAGGCATTTCATTTTGTGTATAAACTGCACAAGGCTCGAGTCGGGGGTACACGCAGTTACACGGCGTCCCCCCACTCTTTTGACAGGGTGGACGCCGTCCCATCTGCAGAAGCTGGGCCCCAAAGAAATATGCGTAACGGGATCCCGGTGTAATTTTCAGACACCGGGACTCATTCAGCACGTGAGGTTATTTGCATATTGTCAGTCCCCCCACTTCTTTTTATAGGACTTGTGCCCTGAAACTGCATCTCCCCCAATTTCACCTATAAACGTTCCATAGCACCACTGTTATGAAACAAGAGCAATTTTATCATCCAATGCACCTAAAGTGAAGTCACGCCATGAAACAAAAGGCTAGGCGCAGCCCACGGATCCATTTGAGGACTTTACTGGATTCTTATTTTATTTATTCTGTTTACACCACTTGTCTGCTCTGAGACCATGAGGAAGAAAATTCCGGGCTCGGCTGAAACCCTAACCCTGGGCCTTAAATTTAACTACAGAGACAGCTCTGTTTTAGTGGCACAAATTCAGAGATTAAAGAGGCCACACTGTCTGTGACAAGCACTTACAAGCAGGCGTGCAACACCCATGGCTCAAATGGCTTAAGCCCCCCCCCGTCGTGTGTGGCAGCCCGGGATCAGACAGCTTCCCGGGCACACACACAGCAGCACCCGAGCACTTCACAGGTCTTTAAAAGACCATTTGAATGTTAATGAGGCCTTGCTGTTGTTTCACCCCTTCTAAGAGCCCTTCTAAGAGCCCCTGCAGCTCCACTCCATGTTGCCTAAAGATTCAGCCCCCCCCCCGAAATGTGTTATTAGCCCCCCCAAAATTTGGCTCTAGTTGCGCCTCTGCTTACAAGTAGCACAGCCAAGGTACTCAGTGGCAGGGCGAGCGAGTGACGCCACAGAGACAGGTGGGGGCGGGGCTATGGGTGAGCATGCGAGACAATGGTTGCCATCGCAGGACCCTTTCAGCTTTTCCCGGCAAATGCGGCCCGCCGAGGAATTACAACAGGCAGAAATGGTGCCTGCTGATTTTCATGGGGGCTGCATGGAATGACTTGGCGGGCCGCAAGAGGCCCGTGGGCCGTACTTTGAGTACCACCGCTTTAACCAGTTAAGCATTCCCTATGAAATCACTGGTTACAGACATACCTCTGCTATGGGCATGAGCACTAAGATTAGAACGTACAACATGCAGTATGCACACATATTCATTCAGGAACCAGGTATATTAAACCAGAGATGTAACTGAGCTCTCTTTGGTTAGAACTGATGTCCTGTGTTATGTTTCTTTAATAGTTTGTATACCTCGTGCAGTAGCACGAGGAATGTATTATGCATTGCATCATTTATCATTTAAGTGTAGGTTCTATTCTTCTGCCGTTCTCCCGAACAGCCGGCATTCTTTGCTGCGGTTGCCAGAGAGAGAAGGACTGAAGGAGACCTGCTGTATCGATGTTCATTTTACTGGAATAAATCCTTAATCATCCGATTCTGGTGTCCACACTTCTTAACAAAATTTGCGACGATTTGAACATCGAGCCTATGAACCCACGGATTCATTTTCAATCGTATTATGATTTTTCTGCATTCATTTTTTTTTATTTGCGTTGGATTAAAATCTATAATTACTGCTGGCTTCCTACAACAGCGCCACCCACGTGGTAAGACTTTCTCATGAAAGATTTTCAACTATTCTATCTTTTTACTCACTTTTGTTGACTTGCATCTTTCAAACGCCTTGGATAGCGCATGGCGATAGAATCCTTGCGAGCCAAATGCAGGAACGCAGCTGTTTTCCTTTACTGCGCGCTGATGCGTATTTGGTCATTACGCAAGCGTGCATCTTCGTCAGAGGTCACGTATGAGGGCAATTACGTGCCGCCATCTTGGATTTTAAAAAAAATACATCGGAAACCTATTCAATACTGATGAATATGTTTCAGCTCTTAGACTTATTGCTGATGACTGAAAATTTGACCATTTGGAAGATCAGTTAATAAGGGACCAAGTGGTTATGCACACCAGGGATTCATCTATCCAAGACCGTTTATGGATAAATGGCTACTCTGATTTGTAAGATATCCTAGCGCTTGTGAGAAAAGCAGAACTTTCCAGCCGCAGTGCAAAGGCTTTAAAGAATGATAGTAAAGTAGATGACTAAACTGATATCACTGTCAGCAAAATTAAGGATAAATCGGCTGACAACAGCAAGAAATCTAATTCCAAATCGTTAAAGTATGATTAATTTAAAAAGAATGAAAATGTGAAGTGTTATTGTTGTGGCAGTATTTCACATTTAGCCCCTAGCAAATCTTGTCCTGCTTTGAAACAAAAATGCTCTAGTTGTAATATTGTTGGCCATTTCGCTAAAGTGTGTCATAGAAAAAAGTCTGTAAAATTATAAGGTGTTGATGATGAGGAGTCTAGTGCAGATGAAGAAGATCATTTAGTCAGGAGACTCTCTTTGCATACCGTTACAGACACTGAAATTTCTAGCAGTTGCAATTATGATTCCAGAGAGCTATTCCTATTAAATATCATTGATAAAAAGGGGGACAAGAAAAAGAAACCGCTATGTTAATTGTCTTTAGGTGGTGTTAATATCCAAATATACGCAGACTCTGGATCCCATACATAATTGTGAATGAAGAGGTTTGGAAAAGTAAATTTGCTAGTAATGAATTACTCCCTCCTGAAATCCATCCTGAAGGGTTTTCAGGAGAAACAATAGTTATGGTTGTATATCGTTCTCTACTTTTCAGATTCAAAGGAAGGGAATCATTTGGTAAATTATATTTGTCTAGAAAATGCCCTTCAGTATTGGGGTGGAGAAATCAAGGCAACCTTGGCATAATACTCAACCCCAATAGTGATGATCCTGCCATGCTTGTAGATGACAATACTGATTTCTGCAGAGAAATTTTCGATTCCTTACCTAAAGTTTTCAGCAAAGAAATTGGTAAGTTGAATGATTTTAAACATCAAATAATATTAAAGACTGATGCCTGTCATAAAATTCATAAAGTCAGAAATATACCCATACTGTTGAGAAAAGAAGTAGATATCAAACTTGAAAAACTTGTCAAAGCAAACATTACTGAACCGATTGAATCCTCACAATGGATTTCTCCGATTGTCGTTGCGCGCCGCAGAAATGGTAATTTAAGGTTGTGTATTGATCTGAGACATTTAAATAATAACATTGTGGTGGATAAGTTCCCATTACCGAAAATTTCAGAAATGTTGAATTTAACCAAAGATGCTAATTGGTTTTCCAGAATAGACCTATCCGCTGCCTATCATCAAATTTCTCTCAGAAATGACAGCAAACCTTAGACAGCATTCATAACTCCTTCAGGGTGTTATTAATACAAACGATTACCCTTTGGTCTCGCCTCTGCGGCAGCGATTTTTTAGAGAATAATGCATCAACATTTAGGAAGTTTGATAAGGTACGTTGTTTCCAGGATGATATCCTAATTTTTGGAAAAGAGAAACAAGAACACAATGGTACTCTCAAAGAAGTTTTAGGCATTCTGGAGCATAAAGGTTTAACCGTTGAGCACGCAAAATGTAAATTTGCGGTGAAGTCCATTACATATTTAGGACATGTCATTAGTGGGGAGGGGATTTCTACTAAACCTGCTCTGGTAGATTTTGTGTTGAATGCTCCTCATCCAAAAAACAGAGATGAAGTAAGATCTTTTGTTGGATTAGTTGCGTTTTACTCAAAATTTGTGCGAACATTTTCGAGTGAAATTTTCAACATACGTCAGTTACTTAAAAAGAAAAACAAATTTAATTGGTCGGTGGAATGCAAAGAAGAATTTGAAAACATTAAGAAAGCAATTTCTGATGCACCAGCTTTGAGTGCATTTGACCCTGAACTTGAGAATTTTATTACTGTAGATGCCAGTAATAAAGGTTTGGGTGGTGTTCTTTCCCAAATTAATCAAGAAGGGAAGGGATTCATTATTGCTTATGTCTCCCGCGCTTTTTTCACCCACTGAAGAGAAGTTCTCAGGGATTGAGAAAGAAACATTAGCATGTATTTGGTCACTTGAACATTTCAGGGCATTTGTTTGGGGCAAACCGTGCATTATCAGAACTGATCATAAACCTTTGGTAAGATTGCTGACCACAGAGGGATTATTCAATGCGTCTCCTAGGATTGCTAGAATGTCCTTAAGATTACAAGACTACATTTACAAAAAAATGTATGTACCAGGCAAGGAGAATGTAGTCGCCGAGTTTTTTATCACAAATGCCAACTAATCTAACAGACAGTTCTGATCACAAATGGGAGAATATTTAAGTCACATTGGTTCATGATCATGGCTTACTAGGTTTGATAAGAATGGAAAATGGTGTGTGAGAAAGATGACATTATTAAGAAAATGTTCTTATTTGTTACCAGTGGTTGGCCATCTAAAAGTAGTTTACCAGAAGATTTTAAACAATTGTGGGAAGTTTGTAATGGACTTTCTATATCTAATGGGAATATCATGAGGAATGATAAAGTTATCCCTCCGACAAAACTTAGAGAAACTATAGTTAAAATGTGTCACGGAGGCCATGGTGGTATTGTCAAGGCCAAACAAAGGATAAAACAGTGGTACTGGTGCCGGGGATGGTTTTATTTATTGAGAGGTTTATTAGAAATTGTGTCTGGTGTGCTAACTCAGATAAAACTCTTATTACTCTCAAACCTCCCATGGCAGAACCTATAATCCCAAAATCTCCATGACATACTGTAGCAATTGATATAATGGGACCTATTGGTTCTCAGAACAAGTATGTATTAGCTGTGATTGATCTCTTCTCAAGGTGGCCTGTTTTGAAAATTGTTGAAAAGGTCAATTCAGAAGTAGTTATTAAATTCCTTGATTGTGTTTTTGTTGGTGAAGGACTTCCTGCTCTATTAGTTAGTGACAATGGTGTCCAATTTACCTCAAATATTGCCAAGGATTATTTTGACAAAGTGGGAATAAGGCACTGTACCATATCCCTATACAACCCAAGCTGGAATGGCATGATTGAGAGTTTCAACAGAGTATTAAAAAATGCTATACAATCTGCCATCTGTAATAACTGTGATTGGGAGTTTCAATTGTTCAAAACTATTTGGATGTATACAACTTCTCCACATGATGTTTTGGGTGTGTCACCTTTTGAAGTCCTGTTCGCACTAAATGTAATCCAGAATGTATGTTTTATGTTGATAAACCCAGCATTCTCATTGATGTTTTAAGGCCTAGAATTGAGAATAAGCATCTTAAAAACAAAGAAACTTATGACCTGAAACATAATACCAAATTTTATGACGTTAGAGTAGGTTCTTGGGTTAAAGTAAAAAAAAAACTGGAAACTAAAGAAAGGAGAAAGTCAATTTTCTGAACCTCTAAAAGTTGAAAAAATCTTTCGCAATGCTGTTCAACTAAGTGATGGGAAGGTATGGGATTTGAAACATATTGCAATACTTAAAAGTGAAATTCATTTGTATAAGAAAAGTAAAGATTCTGGTTTATCAAGGAAAGCATGTCAGTATTTTATTATTGAAGATGATCCTATTTATACTGATATCACCAAAATGTATGAGTTGGTTGTTCATGATGGTACTATGAATGTTGATCATCCTAATAAAGAGTCCTCTATTGTTGACACTAATGAACACCCTGCTGTTGAATCTTCCACTGTGAAGAGCAGCATGCCTGATACTTGTGTTAATGTTGGGACATCTGGAGCAGTAGTTGATGTTAATATTCCGTTAGATACAACAAAAACTCATAAAGATATTTATGGTACACAAGCAGTCACAATGGAAGAAAGGAACAATGATGTTAGTGACCGTTCTGTGCGTACTCGCATTAAACCTAAGTGGTTAAAAGATTTTGTTTGTGATGAACAATCAAATTGAATCACAATTTCTTTTTATGCTATGTTGATATATATTATTCTGTATTATCTTACTGTTTATATTTTTGTGTTAAGGGGAAGATGTGTTATGTTTTTAATAGTTTGTATACCTCGTGCAGTAGCGCGAGGAATGTATTATGCATTGCATCATTTGTTATCATTTAAATGTAGGTTCTATTCTTCTGCCATTCTCCTTGACAGCCTGGCATTCTTTGCTGCGGATGCCAGAGAGAGAAGGACTGAAGGAGACTTGCTGTATCGATGTTCATTTTACTGGAACAAATCCTTAATCATCTGATTCTGGTGTCCACACTTCTTAACATCCTGCAGTTACATATAGGTGTCTAGGATTGCAAGTAATTTGTGGTGTTAACAGGTTTGAAGTAGTCCCAATGTTTCATGTAACAGACGATAAAACATCTAAGTAGTGATCAAAGTCACAGCAAGAAAGCAGATTTTCCACAGTATTATTGGGTAGATGGTGGGCTATTGGTAGGGGCAAATGTAGGCCTGCCACTGACAATAAGGCCACTAACACATGATAGGACTCAGCATATGTCTTGGAAAATTATTCCTATGCTCAACCCTTCATAACGTGATGTAATGTTCTCACTTATCTCCCTGCATTAGAATGCTTTTGTAATGTTCTCATTTATCTTTGTTAAATCATCCAATCCTTTGTTAAACCCAGGGCACTGGAGTTAGAAGTAACCTCTTCCCCATCCCTGTGCGACAATATCGCAAATTATTTTAATGATAAAATCATAAGGGTCTACGATTCATTTCGGGCCCCTGAGGCCACGGTAAAAGAGGACAAATCCTCACCCCGAGAGGAGAGACCCAGACTTACCAAATTCACCCCTATCTTGTCACAGGAGGCCTTAATAGAAATTCAGAGATGTCACTCTGGAGCCCCAGATGACCCATGCCCCCCCAAACTCTGGAAGGTGGTAGCACCAGTACTGGTGGATGGGCTGTCACATATTTGGAATACCTCCCTGATAACTGGCATTTTTCCAGACAAATGGAAGCATGCAACGCTACTCCCACTGAAAAAAAGCAAAATGGAGACCCGGGCGATTAAAAAAATCTACGCCCCATCTCACTTCTACCTGCCCCAGGCAAAATGCTGGAAAAACTGGTTCAACGTCAACTGACGAGTTACATTGAACTAAATGGAATCCTGCATGATACTCACTCAGGTTTCCGAGCAGGATTTAGTACAGAGTCTGCCCTATTGGAGGTGGATGTGTCGATTAGAAGGTCATTGAATTCAGGGGCTCCGGCGTTGCTGGTGCTCCTGGATCTGTGTGCCGCGTTTGATACGGTTGACCACACTATCCTGGGTATTCGCCTAAAAGAAGCCGGAGTGGAAGGAACTTCTTTCACATGGCTCACCTCCTACCTGAGTGGATGCACTTAGAAAGTCACCCTTATGTCACATGAATCTCAAACGAAACCACTTTGGTGCGGGGTACCCCAGGGCTCAGCACAAGCCCTCTACTCTTCAACATCTACCTAGCTCCTCTGTTTTCTTTGATTGCAAATTGGGGAGTGAAGGCTATTTCTTATGCTGACGACACCCAGCTTGTTTTCTCCTTCAAAGAGCAGACAGTGGATAGATTCAAAAACTTTAAGGGGGCCTACGCGTTATAGCCATATGGATGAACACCAATAAACTAATGTTAAATGCGGAGAAAAGAGAGGTGCTGTTTTTTGGGTAAGGAAATGTGCCTAAATCAGACTTGTGGTGGCCAGCAGAAATGGGCTCCCCACCATCCCCTGCTACCTCGATTCGTAACCTAGGAGTAAAATGGGAAGCAAATCTGACTTTTTTGGCTCAAATCCAACAAGTCTCTGCGACCTGTTTTTGCAAGCTAAAAAATCTTCGAAAAATGTTGCACTTTCTGCCGGATGACTGCCGAGAAACAGTGGTTCACACGACAGTTACATCAAAGCTAGACTATGCCAACGCGCTGTACCTCGGCCTTCCAAAATATGTAATAAATCGCCTCCAGATGATTCAAAATGCGGCGGCCAGACCGGTTTGTAAGACGCCGTTTAGACAACATATCTCCCCGCATTTGAGAAAGCTTCGTTGGCTATCAGTGGAGAGAAGAATCATGTTTAAGGCCTTGACTTTAGCCTATCGGGCCTTAAATGGTAATTGCCCGGTGTATTTGAAAGAGAGACTTCGCCCGTACAAACAAAATCGGGTGTTACGCTCCAACTTCCTCAATCTGCTGCAGACCGCGCGCTTTCAGAGAGCACGGTTGGGAGGTAGAGCCTTCACGGTAAAAACCGCAGCACTGTGGAACTCCCTCCCAGCATCACTGCGAAACACCAAATCGGAAGCATGTTTTAAAAAGGACTTGAAGACATGGCTCCTCAAGACAGTAGCATCTTAGTTCGAAGAAAACACCCGCTATTACGGACGCATCTACCTGGGTTTTTTAGCGCCGGGACACCCCTGTGTTGGGGGTAGCTGTCGCGCTCAATAAATGACACTTATTATTATTATTATTATCTTCATGCATAAGAATGTTATTCAAGTTACTAGGCTACACTGTTTAGTATGTGGAACCATCATCTTATGAAAGGATTGTAAGCAGCAGTTCAGTTAGCAGCTGCAGGACTTTGATGCTGGATGAGGCCTTATGTACTCCTTTGTACCTAATAAACCTACTACTTGACTTACTACTACTGGAAGGCTGTACTTCATTACATTTGGCAATGCTTGGAAGAAGATATTAACCCCACGTGTGTTGGATTTCTACTGCACATTGAAAAACCTCAAAGCATCATCTTTACCTTAGTTTGGAGTCCTGATGTGTGACCTGCTCAAGCAACTTCGGGATAGGAGCGGGGCGCAGGAGAGAGTTGTTCACACTTTTGTGATTCCTGCTGCCGTGACTCTCCTTTGCTACTCGTTTGTGCCATGCTCCGGAGGTTTTCAGCTTTGGTCGAGTGATTTCTGCTGCAGTGCCTCTCTGATTTCCCTGCTGGTTCCGTGAGTAGAGGCAATGTTTTTTTTGTTGTTTTAATTTTGGTATCTTTAATTTATAAACTTGAAGTGTTTTCTCGCGAGCTCGAGTGCAAAGCCTTACACGAGCACGAATACGCTTCACCAAAGTTTGTAGTCTCGAGCAGAAGCACATGACCAAGCGCGTGCATGTTACTCGCAAACTCGAGCGCGAGCACGCTTCACCAACGTTTGTAGTCTCGAGCAGAAGCGCATGACCAAGTCCGTGAATGTTACTTTGACGCTCCAGACTTTAGATCACGTTACCTCATCACGTTTCCTCGCTGTCAACAATGCTTCATACATCTGATAGATAGAAGCACGGAACAGCTGATTTTAATTGCAGCGAATACTGAGACACGCTTCAGCTGACATTCTTTTTCTACTCTGATACGCACCACCACAATGTGCTTCAGCTGATCCTTTGTTTCTAGGGGTCGGCGTAATTTGCGTAATTGCATTACGCAAATCTCTGCGAAATGGTAAAAAATCTCCGCGATCACGAAGAAATTTCACGAACACGTGGAATTGTTTGTTTGCGATGCTTTTTTCCTGTTCGCAATCGCAGTCGGGGGAAATATTTCGCTAACACACATTTTGAGAACCCGAACAAGCAAAAAATTTCGCAAAGTTGCAGAACGTAGAATTTTGGGCAATTTCGCGTTCTCCGCGGAACGCAAATTTACCCAAATTCCGCAACTTCCACGAGCGGAACGGAATTTACCACCCAGGCCTATTTGTTTCACCGCTGATACTCACAGCCTACATTAAAACTAAATTGATGCTTGTCAATAAAATCTCGTTACGCTGATACGCACAGCCAATTGAAAATCAAAATAAGAGCGTGTTTGTGGAACTTCATTACAGCGCTGATGTGCTCAACATATTTACTGACACGCACAGTTGTTGTAAATTGTTGTTTAAGTGTGTCAGATCATACCCTTTACAGCGCTGATACACGCAGCTTACTTCAATATTATACATCATACTTTGCTGACAACTGCCTAACATCGCTGATATGCTCAGCTTATTTTTTTAACATATGCACTGACACACACATTTCTTGCAAATATTATCCGTCAAAGTGTGTCAGCTTATCTTTTTTTACAGCGCTGATACATACAGCTTTCTTCAATATTATAAAGTAATTTTACTTACAGCTCCAACCTCTCAAGATGCAAAATGTTCCTGCACCAACCTTTTTCTTATCATCTCCTGGCGAACCTACTCTCTCTTTGCTCAAGCGGAAAAAGGTTTTCTCTACCTATGTCAGAGTTTGCGGTACTTTCCTTAGCGCAGAAAGGAGAACAACTCTCTTAATGCATTGTCTGGGAGCAGCAGGACAGGAGATTTATGAACATCTTCCTGATCTTCCTGAAAATGAGTCTTCCACTCTCAATGAGTATGAAATTGTAATAAAAAAAACTTAGACTTGCATTATTTGCCAAAACTAAGCACAGTTCTTGAGAGGTACCAATTTGTTCGACGTATGCAAAAAGAAGAAACTGTTGAGCAGTATATTACAGAACTTAGAAAATTAGCATCAACATGCAATTTTGGGGCATCCTTGGAAGAACATCTGCATGATCAAATGATGTTGGGCTGTAATGTTGATAAAGCAAGAGATAATCTCTGGCAGAAAGACAATCCTTCTTTCATGAAGTGATTACGATTGCGAAAACTTATGAGCACTCCAAAGTTTGTTTAGACACTATACATAAAACGTCTCAAGGTGAAAAGGAACATTCTTCTGTTATGAAAGTAAACTATAGCAAGGACCGTAATGACAAGGAGAAGGAAAATAATATTATTCAATCTCCAGCTCAACCCAGTACTTCCAAAAATTTAAAAAGTAACTTTCGTATTCAATCCAGTTCCATGAAATATTTTTCTGGCAAGTGTTATAGATGTGGAAATGCAGGTCATATGGCAAATTTCAAACATTGTCCTGGGTGGAAGGCATCTTGCACTTCTTGTGGATGAAAAGGCCATTTTACCAGGTGCTGCAGATCGGGTAAAGGTCAACGAAACGTAAAGGAGGTAGATCTGTTTGAAGAGGTAACATTTATCAAATCAAAAAATCAGAGGGTGATGCTCCAATTGATGTGGTTATGGTCAATGATGCTCCGGTGAAGATGCTTTTTGATTCTGGGGCAAAAATCACCTTGATACCTAAAATTTATTATGATCAATTGCTTTCAAAGAACATTGTCTTATCAAAACCTGACATAAGTCCGAGAGGATATGGTGGAGAGGTGATACATCTGTTGTGTTGGTTCTGGGGTACAATTAATTATAAAAGCAGTGTTGTTCCAGGTAAGATCTACGTATCCATGAAAGGTGACTCTTTGCTGAGTTGGTTTCATCAACGGGATCTTCATGTTTTCTTAGATCCCAACCGATCACCTTCAGTCTGCCTGGGAGATTTACCCGCTGTCAGTCAAGTTGGGAAAGATTCCAAATCCTGGGTCAACCGTTTTCCACAGGTTTTTTAAAAAGAACAGGGTTGTCTCAAGAACTATATGCATCAGATCAAAATAATTTCTGGTTATCAACCAAAAGCATCACAGGTCAGAGGGGTTCCTTTTGCAATGAGGGACAAGATGAAACTTGAACTAGATCAATTTAAAGCAAATAAAATGATAGAGGAAGTTGAAGCTACTGAAAGGCTTTCTCTCATAGTTATGGCCCGCAAGGCCAATGGAGAGGCCAGGCTATGTGTAGATCTTAGAGAGCTAAATAAAGCAGTGGTTGTGGATCATTATCCACTCCCGAACATCAGTGAGATCTAATGCTCACTTGGTGGTGCCAAACATTTTTCTTCGCTGGACTTGACCTCAGCCTACCACCAAGTGAGGCTACATCCTTCTTCTCAAGATCTAACTTCTTTTATAACGCCCTTCGGTACCTTTACGTTTTTAAGAATGCCCTTTGGTCTGATTTCGGCGGCCTCTGTGCTTCAAAGAGTTATGGAACACATCCTTGAAGGTGTCGAAGGCGTAAAAATATACCAAGACAATGTTTTGGTATTTAGTTCCAACTCTATGGAGCATGATCACAGAATATGTTCAGTCTTGAGAAGAATGAGTGATGCCGGATTAACATTGCGAGCAGACAAATGCAAGTTTGATGTATCTGAAATTGAATATTTGGGTCATCATATATCTTCGAATGGGATCAGACCTAAGTCTGCTTTGGTGGAGTCTATTTCAAAACTCAACACTCCTGAAAATAAAGAAGAACAAGTGAAATTCTTGGGAATGGCAATGTTCTATCATGAGTTTGTTCCAAATGTTGCTAGTTCGACAAGCAATCTTAGGGATCTATTAAAGAAGGGCTGTGAGTTTACTTGGTCGAAGGAGTGTGAGAAGGAATTTAATCACTTAAACATGTGTCTCAACAAAGCTCGAGATCTCAGCAGCTTTGACCCAAAGTATAAATTCTATTTGATGAAGAAAGCCAGCTCCATAGGTTTTGGGATAGTTTTGCTCCAAAAACCTGAAGGATCTGAGAAAGTAGTGTTATTTATGTCAAGGCCTTTAAGAGGTGTGGAGTGTAGCTATTCAGTGATGGAGAGAGAAGCTTTGGCCATTTATTGGGCTATCCAGAAATTAAGAAAGTTTCTTTGGGGAGGTGATTTTGAAGTTTTAATAGAGCACAAGCCTTTGAAGGAACTATTCGAAAAGAAAGGTATTGATTTTGTATCACACCCTATTCGTAAATTGGTGGTTGCCTTGCAGGAATTTAATTTTGTTGTTTCATATTTGCCAGGTGTTAGTAATATTTTGGCAGATTGCTTGTCCAGGTTGGCTGGTATCAATGAAGAAACTCCAGAGGGTGATTATTTTGGTGGTGATGATTGTGATGATGGTGTAGATGTCTGTATTATTAGTGAAGGTGTTATTCATGAGGATGAATGGAGAAGAGCTCTAGGGAAGGATGTTGTTTTAAAGAAAGTGGTAGAGATGGTGGTGAATGGCTGGTGTGATAAGAAGGTGTGTGATCAGACATTGATAGGCTATTGGCAAGTCAAGGATCAACTTACAGTGGTAGATGGAATACTCTTGAGGGGAACCAGACTGATTCCTTTAAATGTTTTAGGGGTCAAAATTATTAAGCCATGCTCATGCGAGTCATATGGGGATTGGTAAAATGAAAGAAAGGTTGAGGAAAGCCTATTGGTGGCCGGGATTGGATGTCTGGATTGAAAGAGAAGTTCAGAATTGCCATGAATGTGCATGCTGTGACAAGAGATTAAAATGTCCGTGGATGGATGTGGCCATAGATATTATGGGTCCAATCAAGTTAAGATCTAGAGATGCTTATGTTCTAGTGTGTATGGACATGTATTCCCGTTGCCCAGAGATTAGGGTTGTGAATACTGTAGTTTCATCTGTGGTTATTGAATTTGCGGACTCTCTTTTTGAAAGAGAAGGCTTCCCTAAGTCTCTGTTATCAGATAATGGGGTACAATTTGCTTCCTCTATAGTGGAAGAGTTTTTGTCTGTGAGAGGAATCAAACACAAGAATGCAGTTCTATACCACCCAGAGAGCAATGGAGATGTTGAAAGGTTTGTAAAGGTTCTGAAAGAAGCTTTGCAGCAGGCTGTTGCATCTGGTGCTGATTGGGAAGCTGCCTTGAGGAGGAAAGTGAGAGAATACAGGTTTACTTCGCACTCGACTACTGGTGTTTCTCGTTTCCAGTTGTTTAAGAAAATAATTCCTTCCACAGAGGTATGTCCCTCTTGGGTTTGTGCAAAGAGGATGTTTGTTGGCAAAAATGCAATTGCTACTGGTGATTGGAAAGAAAGGGAGAGAATGGTCAAGGAGCAGAGGAAATGTAGGTTCGATGTAAGGAAAGCTGTTAAAAAACAAATGTTTCTATAGGTGATTGGGTAAAAATAAAATCTCCCCGCTTAGGCAAAGCAGGCTCAAAGTTCAGTATTTCCTTTAAAGTGATTAAAGTGTTTTCAACAATGCCATTCACACCAATGATCATAAGGTGTGGAATCTTAACAGAGTAGTTAAGGGTCAAGGAGCAGGCTCTCAACCTTACGTTGTTTCAAAGGATAAGGATATCGTGACGCCTGCTAGACCACATAGATTTATTAGAAGACCTACAAGATATCAAGATTAGGTACAATTTGGGTTTTATTAGATAATTATGTTTCTTTAGTTTAATCTATCTCTGCTATTTTGTGTTATTAAGAGGGAGGTGATGTAATGTTCTCACTTATCTCCCTGCATTAGAATGCTTTTGTAATGTTCTCATTTATCTTCATTCATAAGAATGTTATCCAACTTACCAGGCTACACTACTCAAGTTACTAGGCTACACTGTTTAGAATGTGGAACCAGCATTTTATGAAAGGATTGTAAGCAGCAGTTCAGTTAGCAGCTGCAGGACTTTGATGCTGGATGAGGTCTTATGTACTCCTTTGTACTTAATAAACCTACTACTTGACTTACTACTGCTGGAAGGCTGTACTTCATTACAATTGGCTGTGAGCAAACAGGCTTAACTTCAAAGACACGTAGGTAAAGCATTCAAAAACACCATTTCAGCAAATAATTAAGACACAACAGATAATAAAAATCCAACACCAATTTATAAAAATAGGAAATAATTTTATCTTTAAAATGACACCAAAACGAAAAAAAATCCAATGTAGGGAACAGGAGATATGAATTTTCAAAGATTTAATAAAATATAGCACTTTGAAGATTATAGCACAATATTGTGATACCTGCTCGCGATAAAGCGGGCCAAAGTCAAAGTTTCAGGCCGGGCGCGATGGAGCCCTGAGCGGCTACAGGTTGCGACAGGTCCCCGTCTCAATTTCTACCTTCACACTTAAAAACTTTTCTGGAGCTTTTTTCCTCAAGGCCCCTCGAAGCTCCCAGCCAGTCCGGATTCGGTGAGGGTTCGCCGACTTGACTAGTGACGAGGTCCCGGTCAACTTCTCTGGAGTGGACTTAGAACATTTCCCAAGATCGCTTCAGCGGGGCAACTCAGGAATCCAGGCCGGCACGTGATGGAAGGAAGGCTCTCGCGGTTGCTCCCAGTCACCTTTTCTACGAGCGGACTTTGAAACTTTTCTGGAGCTTTTTCTCGCGGGGTCTCTCGATGCTCCTCATGTAGCTGGATCCAGTGCGGGTTCGCCGGCTTCAGATTTTCTCTAGTCCTGGTCAATCTCTGGAAGTTGGAGCGATGGAGCTTTTAGCGAGATGAACCTGGTTGGCTTGGACGGCTCGCGGTTGAAGGAAGGCGGCCTGGCTGGCCAGGTTGAATCAATCCCTTTATGGAGCTTTTTTTTTTATAAAGTTGCTTCAAAGTTCTACAAACTACTTTAACTTTTCCTGAAGTTCCTCAAGGGGTCCTAAAGTATCTCAAACCCACTCCAAGGGTCTGGAAGCTCCAAGATGGTCCTTGAAAGTTGAGGACTTTAGTTCCCACAATCCACTGGTACAAGACCCTTACAAATCCACTGATGGTGTTCCAAGGTGTAGTTTTAGTTGGTGATGTTCCAGATGAGCTCTTTTAACCAGTAGCTTTCAGGGAGTCCACTCTTTATTTCTTTTCCAGCAAGATAATCCACAGGGCTGTAGGTTCAGATGGTACAGTCTCCAGAGGTCAGGCCTTGCACAGCAAAACTTCTCAACAGGGTACTTCTTGCTTCAGTGAGTTTCAAGCAGCAGATCTGGAGGGCTATGCTACTCTCAGATACTTATTCCTAATTCTCTGGGTCAAGCAGGAGATCACTTCTGACCAATGGGAGCAGGGTAACTCCTCCAATATATGACCACATCCTGTAGAGTGTGGCATTATTTTGTCCCAGATTGCATCAAATCTTCCAAATCCATAATGGCTGATTTTCCAGCAACAAAGTAAGAGCTGGCTAAACACACCCCTAGGATGGCTAATTTACTTAGACTCCCCCCTGCATCTGATCTTACCTTCCTTAATCCTACCATCTGCCTAAGGTGGGAAGTTCAGAGCTGTAAATGACAAGAGTCTCTGCTCTCCTCTTTGAAGAACATAGTTTACGACTCCTCCCCCTGGCCTGGCATTCCTATGGAACAGCACACTTCCCTGCCAGCAGAGCTGGTTCACCCCAGGGGCTCTTTATTACCTCTTCAAGGCAGCCTGGCTAATCCACTTAACTCTGACCAATCAGGGCAGACCACTGGAAGGCTGAATTTAAAATTACAAACAAGAAAGTCTTATAACTTCTTGTATGTACACTTTAGGAGAAATTCAACTATATGATATTGTTGGATTTCTTAATACCATTCTGGGAAGTCTTTCTATGGCATTTCGATCCTTATCCCATCAAGAGTTATTAATCAATAACTTCCTAGCATGTTAACAGTTGTAACAGGGGATTTGCAATAGGAAAAATGACCTGGGCAAATTTGCCAGCACCAGGACTTACCAAAACATATACCTGTTCTTCCCTATTTAGTACCCATCACCGGTATTGTGCCTTAATTTCTACCTATTAACAGAGAATTCCCCACTGTCATTAGCGCAGCAACACAACCATTGTGCCACACCTTCTATTTCTTCACCTCTC
Organism: Lissotriton helveticus; assembly: GCF_964261635.1. Classification (NCBI taxonomy): domain Eukaryota; kingdom Metazoa; phylum Chordata; class Amphibia; order Caudata; family Salamandridae; genus Lissotriton; species Lissotriton helveticus. Next base: position 1,854,629,054 of record NC_136065.1, read on the forward strand.
ACTGAGGTCTTTTTTCACTCTTTACCGATCAAGGAAACGGAGGACCGGATAGCTCGGTGCAGCGGTTTTCCCTAGCTAGGTCTGCTGGTTTCCCTTGGCAAAAAGAGGGGGAAACCTTGTATATAACAATCCTCTCACGATGAGGATCTCTGTAATTGTACCCGATCAAGCTGACTGACGTGGCTTTTTCTGAATCTACATGCGTAGCGCTGTCCTGCTTTTCTAATCTTCTACCGAGGTAAGAAATGGCACATTCAGGCCGCCTAGTCCTTGTGCTCAGCCTTTATTTTAGCATACTGACCCTATATCATTATTATTTGTATTTCCAGAGAAACTCTCAGTGCATTGTCACTGTTAATCCACAAAGGGATTCCACAACGCTGTGGCGTAAAATGAATTGAGCCCCTCTGGCCTACCTAGATACCCCATTGGATTGACAGCCTGTCCTCACATTGAGGTAAGAACCTCGGTGAAACTTGTATTTGATTACACAAAGCGCATTGTCCGTTTATCAGTAATTGCAACATTCTTCTTTGCTTCTTTTCTCGCAATCATAGTACCCGGACGGGTCCTCATGTGAGTAAACCTTTTTCCTCTATTCTTCATGTGTGGCACATCGTTTTCACAAGGCTGCGGAATCATAAATTCAGGTGCCTTTTATCCAACAGCCCTTATTTTCCTTTTTTTCGAATTTGTGCTGGTATATGGGCCTAATGCTCTTTTTATTTCATTCCCATTTAAATGTTCCTTCATCAATAGTCCTGAAGAGACCCCACATTGTTTTGAGGGTTGAAACGCTGTTGACAAATAGAAGAAGCGTACCATTTTACCCACACATATCATAGCATATATATCTGCTGTTGACTTGGAATTATTTTGATAATGGTCTACTTGTACAAACTGTGGAAACTTTGTATATAATATTCACATTATGAATTAGGTTTAGGTTCCCTTTGTCACTTGGGACACTATGCACAAATGTTGTTTTGATGTATAATGTTTACTCCTAACTTTATTGTTTTAAATAATCCATAAAATATACTACATTGGAATTGGTGTGTATGTGGTTCCCTCGCGCTCTGCCATTATCTAACCCTCTATATTGCGATTGTGCTTATGGATCATAACCTCATAGTATATCATTTCACAAGAACCACTGTTTTTCCTATATAACAACTACCATGGTTTCTTAGTGAGTAGGGTTCCCCTGTTTCTCTTGAACCTTTGAAAAATGAAGCATCCTTGCCCAACACTCCTGAACTGGCTGCCCCACAAAATCTATCTGACATCCTTGCACAGTCCTTAAAACTCAAGGATCCCTTGTTATTTCTCTCCATTTCGAAACAAACTGAGCTAGTTTGCCTCACAATTGCACCTGAATATATTAACGGTTGTCTCTTAGATGCACCTCCTCCTCTTTTTGCTCTCCTTTCTCCTCTATTTACACATAGTCTTCCTATTTGTCTCTGTGGGAAAAAACCTCCGTGTTCCAACCTGTAACCATATCCATAGGGTCTGTAACCCCGTGAAAAAGAACTCCGAGTGATCCCTTGACCACGACCGGGGAAATGACCCCGTATTCTCCCGGCCCCTCCAAAAACCTTACGGATATCCTTCTGCACTTTTTGCAAAGAGTTGAATGCCCCTACATACTTGGAAATATCTTTCACAAATTTGTCCCCAAATATCAAACCATTGCTTTCTTCACCAAACTCTTTATTTGCCATTTCTCCTAGTTTGGGGTCTATTTTCATCAAAATGCTTTTGTGCCTTTCTATGCACAATGCCGCATTACTGTTACCCAACAAACAAATAGATGTTTGTATCCACTGAAGTATTTTTGCCAAATCAACACCAGTATTGTTTGAATGCGCTTCCTCGCACATATCAGACACTTTGGTTAATGGGCCCAAGACATCCAAGAGTCTATCCTGACATCCTTTAAGACACTTATCTAGCCCCTTCCGTGGGTCTCTTCCACTCTTGCTAAGAAAACAACATCTTTGCATCAAGTTCCGGTGTATAGGCTATCTTTGTCGACAATGTCGGTCTGGGACACTCCAACCTCATTTTTGTCATTACCTCCTTCGGTATTTCCCAACATATCCAGTATGATACATATCTAGCCACATGCTCTGCCGGACTCCATTGAGATGACAGAGGGTGCTGAATTAGTAAAGGATCAAACATTTCTTCACCCTGTGGGTCCACAAAATCACCCAACTCCAACGTAATCTTTTTTTGTCTATTTATATTCTTTCCCTTCTCACATTCATCCTCAGATTCTTCAAATGAAGAGCATGTCATAACCACATCCCCACTAGAGTACGATTCATCACAAATAACAATGGGTCCGATTCACAGAATGAACTTAAGATTCAATCCTAAACTTACTACTATTTTGGTATTCACAGAATGCACTTACTACTTTTGGCATTCACAGAATGAACTTACTACTTTTGGTATTCACAGAAGTTAGGATTTTGTCTTAAGTTTGTCTTAAACTTAAGACAGACTTAAGACAGACTTAAGACAGACTTAAGACAAAATGCTAACTTCTGTGAATACCAAAAGTAGTAAGTTCATTCTGTGAATGCCAAAAGTAGTAAGTGCATTCTGTGAATAGCAAAATAGTAGTAAGTTTAGGATTGAGTCTTAAATTCATTCTGTGAATCGGGCCCAATATTATGATTCTTAATTTTTGCTTTGCAAGCATTCCCTTTAGTCTATATAGCATTTTATGCCTCTGGAACCTTACGTCCAGACCCTTTTGTTTCTTTATGTTTCCTTTTGATTACCTTTTTCAAACTCAGTAACTTTGAACCACTTGCCACTGGTTCAATCTCTCATCCTCAGTGTTCCCTAAATCAACCTTCTCCTTCATATGTCTTTCTACACAACTATCAATCTTCTTGTCTAATCTACCAGTCCGTTATTCAAACATTTTGTCCATATATTCCTTAATCTTCTCATCAAAACTCTTTCCCTTCTCTTCTTCCATATTTGCTTTTCGTTATGTTTTTTACACCTCTTTAATATAATTCCTACACTTATCTAAAAAAAAATACTCTCCTCCGTTATATTAGCTGATTCAAATGAAGCTGACAAACACCTCACAGCGCTTACAAGAAAAGAACGGTGTTCCTAATCCCTAAAAATGTCCTCCATTTTCCTATTTAGTATACATTAAGTTTTCCCAAATCATCTAAAATGGCTGCTGCATGCAACGCAATGCAGGCGGCCTCATTTGCAAAATTGTTTTCTACACGCACTCTTCAGAAAGCACGCTTCCACCTCCACTGTGCATCAGACGACCTCTCGTGACACCGTCACAAGTCACGTCAGTGTCTCCTGTTATCAATACACAGCTGCATGCGAACCCCTAGCGCTCAGCTTGAGCTGGTAAGCATTTTTTTAAATCTCCTGCCGCTCTCCAATGTCTCTCAAACCACTGTTACACCGCAACAACCTTTTCGAAATAACAACTTATCCTGCACGAAAGCTAACAATTCATTTTAACCAAATGTAAGCAAAAAATACACAGCCCTTTGCTAACTCTAACTCTAAAAATTATGGTATCACAAAAAAGCTGTTCATTCTTCCACAATATCACCTCTAAAAACACTTAATAACTAACAAGCCCATTTCTTATATTCAAAACATACTTTCTCTGTATTCAACAAACATCAAGCTCTCTACCGCATAAGTAAACTGAAATGCTACTTATCGGTGTATGAGCAGCAACAAAAGAAGGAAGAGGGCTGCATGTTCTAGGATATTATGCATGTTGCTAGAGTTGTAGATTCTAAGATGTTCTAAAGTTCTTAGTAGTAATAAAAGAGGAATGCATAATATTCAGACTCCAGGATATTACGGCATGGATTAGCAAATTTAGCGGCACAAATATGGAAATTTAGCAGCACAAATATGGAAATTTAGCAGCATTTGTTTTGCACTTTATTTTACTCACAATCATTAATTTTCCGCCTGAAATCAATTGAAGCTTTTAGCAGAGTATTCCACTTTGAAATAGTCTTGTTTAAAGTGTCTGCAGCTCTACGGAAGCACTGCACGAGTCCTAACCTAACCTCGTGGGAGGGAGCTGTATTTATCCCTGGGATGTTCTAGTGCCATATATGCACCCCTATTGGAGCACCGCTGCCTATGGATCCGAGAGGCAGGACACCTCTTCCTCAGGCACCCTCTTTTGCCAATTGCAGGTGCCACTGATGCCCCGCAACATTGGTAGCAACATAATATTTATTTTTTTCAATTCGCTGCAAAGATATTGGTAACAGATGACAAATGTGACGGTAAATGTGTTCTAGGTTACTCAATTGGTTACATAGAGGATGCATTTTAAAATATCTTACAGGGTTAAGATACCTGTTGTAGAGGCCATTGTGTGCAGTGCAATTTCGAATGTTGAAATAAGAAAGCCCTCCTACTGCCTGCACATTGCTGCACCCAGCCAAATACAAACAACTTGCAGGCGCTGCTGAATTATCAGACACCAGGAAAAAATCAGCATCCTTCTCTGGGAAATTAGCTGCCGGAAGTGAGATCAGGTGGGTTCCTCCTACTTTCCAGCACTGGTTGCCATCTCCAAAGAAATTGATAGTTCATGTAGCCTGAAAATTGTAGTTTTCTTGTCGGTTACGTTGAACAGTGCATTCTGCGCAGACAGGAAACCTTTCGTCATGCAGCACCAAGGTTCAATGGCCACTGCCCGTCTTCCCTTTCCTTGGAATTTTGTGAGCCGAGTATTGACACCCTGAGGCCTGCAAAGCCTATCCAATAAGGCACACATACTGACATCGCAGACAGCTGTACTGTCAACACAGACCTAAAAAAATGCTGTTATTTCCATTTCAATCGTTGACTCATTCCTTCTCTCTCTTTGTTTTCTTGCTTTTCTGTTATTTTTCTCAATCCTTGTCACATTTCTTTCTTTACTCTGTTTTCATTGCCCCTTCCCTTTCTCTTCTCTTTATTTCCTTCCTCCCCTTTCTCTTTTCTCGTTTTCAGTTTCGTTCTTGCTTCCATCACTTCTCATCCCTATAATTCCCACTCCAGTGCTTCTTATCATTCTCTTTCAAATTCTCTTTCCTCCTTACTCGCCTGGTTCTCCTCTTCATTGTTTTTTCTCTCTTTTTCACTCCAATTTTCTGCCTTGATTCTTTTCAGTGCACGGCTCTTCCTTTCTTGCCTTTCCCTCCTGCTTTCAGTTTGCCCAACCTCCATCTCCGAACTACTAGCCATTTTCTCTTCTCTCCCCTCAGTATCTCTCTTCCTTTCCTTCTGTCTCTTTAACTCACCCTTCCTATCCCTGTCCCTTCTTATTCCCTCTTCTCATCTCCCTGGGTTACTTCTCTTCTTCTCCCCACGTCTCCGCCTCTCTAGCTTTCACTCTACCCCTTTTATTCCTTGTCTCAGGCGTCCCTCCTCTTCCTCTGTCTTTCATCCTTCTATACACTGTTCACTCTTTCTCGGGTCCTTTTAGTTCTCTTCCTCGCTCCTCTTTACCTTCTGGCTGTCATTTCCTCCGCAAATTTAGCTCCTTCCCTCCCCATCTTTCACTTATTCCTTCCTGCCCCGCTCACGCATTCACTTCCCGCAATTCTCCTTTGTCTTCCCATCTCTTCTATCTTTGTCTCTCATTCGTATTTCATCTCCCCACCTCTCATCCTCTTCTCTTCCCTCCTCTTTGCCTCCCTCCTCCGCTTCCGTTCTTAGTCATTTATTGTGTACAAAATGTTCAAGAATGTACTGGCATGTCCACTATCGAAAACTATGAAGATAACTTGAATTACCATAATTTACTGGTACAGGTGCTCGAAGAAAGACTATGCACTGCAGCATGATGTAAGAAAACAAATTTCACTACATCCCATGCAGTCTCATTGCCTTACATCTGGAACACTTTCTTTATTGGCCAGAACCCATTCATTCCTGAACATGCTGAATCTAGTGAAAATAGCTTAAGTGGGAACTGCATTTTCTTTGTCAGATGTATTGATAGCATGGCAAACAAGCATCTAAAAAGTTCTAAAATTCAACAAATGACAGGAGTGTGGACACGTTTTTCAAGCCACTTCAGCTCCTTCCTGGAAAGTTTCAGGATGATCTGACAAGTGGGGGTTGAGAAAAAGGGGGTCCCAAAAACGCAATTTCCCCCACAAATTACATAGAGAATTTTTGAACAGCAATACAGAGAAAACTGCTGAACTCAATTACACCAAATTTGAAAGAAAGCTAGATCTTTACTCGTAAGGTGTGCTTTTTGTGATTTGTGTAAATCTGTTAGGTAATGTTTGAGAAATTAAAGTTAAAAGTAGGGATATATGGAAAGAGGTCCCAAGGGGTTGCAATTTCAAACAATAAAGCATTCCGATTGGCTGAGAGGGCTTTTTCCCACATTGTCTGTCTTGTTCCTATAGGAACTAAATGGTCCTGAAGAAGCTTGTGCTCTGATTGGCTGGGTTCAACCTGAAGAAAAATGTTTGGGCTGCAGTTACAGGACATGGGGACTCATTCCCTGTGTCCTGAAAATAAATACACAACAAGGTGTAAAGGGGCTGGGTAGTGTTGCATAAACTGCAACTTTAGCGTAGTTCTATAAGGTTTGCTTTCCCAACACTGGGTGACACAGGTGAACTCAGTTCAATGCACCAGCGCTGAATGTGAAAGACAGGTTACTGTAGCCCTGCAGAACCCAATCCACTACATAATTGGAATAGAGTTATTGTTGTTGGGTTACTATCAATCCCTGCAAATGAATCAGGGTCACCGTAGTAACAGACACAAACCTATTTCCTCGTTCACAATATAACACACACTGCACTAAGAAGAATGAACAATTTTAAGTGGCAGCATTTATTACTACAGGAATAACCTGCTTCTCAGTACATCTAAAACAATGACACAGAATGCATGTTAGAAATAACGAGAATAAAATGCACATTTCTAACATGGTTAAAATGTCATCTAGAACCTAACAACCTAACATCTACTGCTATGTGCTATATTAAGAGAGCATGGAATGCAGAGCTACTTGCAGTCTAGAGTTTCTTAGGGAGAAGAGATGCACTGCATACGTTGTTAACAACAAAAGCCGTCTTTAATAGTGGAGGAGTGAAGACCGTGATGGCTGCGATGGGCAAACACATCCTGCAGTAGTGGTCTTCCGCTGGGACTTGACTTTATCTGCTTCAGGTGAGATGTAACATCTGCGAAGTGTGTTGGCAGCAGGTGAGACCATCTCTGTCTGTATTTTGTGCACTAATCTGGATGAAGACCTCTCCTGACAAGTGATCAGGTGTCAGTTTTTATCTGTGAATTTCTGTTTTTTATATTACACAAAGTAAGTTGGTATTATATATATATATTGTAGCCAGATAGTTCACTGCTGAGAGCTTTGCCAGTTGTCAAAGGCCCTGAACCCTAGGAATAGGCCAGAATCCCAAGCCTTCAGCAACCGTCATTGACCAAAAAGGGCTATAACTCTATAAGAACATTACACCCACTGAGAGTAGAATGTTCTAAATTGAAAAGGGAGAAACAGAAAGACAAACATTGGAACATTTGACCAGAAGGCTTTTACAGGCCATTATTAGCCTGGAGCCACTTTATTGTTTACAATGGAGCTCCCAACAATGCAATGTTTAATTTATATATAACTGGACTATATACTATCTGGCTACAAAATATATACATATTTATATTGTGAAAAGACTCTTGCAATTCTCCAATGAAGAACCAGAACACAAGAAGCGGGTCGAAATCAATTAATTCAGCACTCCAAGCTAAACACATCTACGTGTTTTGGTTTCTAATAGCCTTGACCATGTATAATATTTAAAAATAGCACGTATGCACGTAAGGGCATATTTATCGTGGTTTTTCATTGCCCCTATGCCACAAAAGGCAGTGCAAGGGTGATACAAATCCTGGAATGACATTTACCAAGCTACACAAGGCCACCTTTTGTGGCCCTGCATGGTTTGGTAAATATGGCGTAACACAAGGCAGCGCAAATCACTGCCTTACATTACTCTGTTCCAGGAAGGCATTACATGTTGGAGCTTGGTTGTTCCCACACATCCACCCATGGATCTTGGCGGTACATTCCCAGATTTACCATGAGTGGTAGAACTGGGAATGCGTTAAAATTGTATGCCTCCCCAGGGTAGACATAACAAGTAGAAATATGCTTATTTCTCCTCGTTTGTCCTCTTTCTGCATTCTGTAGCACAAATAGAAAGAGGAAAAAGCGTCAGAGGATTGTTGTTGTGCAGGAAGGTGAAGGTGTACACAAAAAGAGACCTACCTACAACTCAGGCAACCTTGCACTATGGTGCAAGGGTGCCCGCGGTGGCACTAGGCAGCAGTTTATACACCAGCACTGGCAGAGAGCAGGAATGCTCTGTATAATGTTAAATGCAGTGCATTCCTGCCCTCCCCCTTTTACACATTGCAGAGCTGCAAGTTGACTTGCTGTGTTGCGTGAATATTTGATAAATATACCCCAGAATGTATATATACATTAAGTCAGCCATTCAATGCAACTTTATCATAATTGTAAACTTGGCTTGCACCATTGTTTCGTAGGTGGATATAGGTGCCTAGCGAGGACACGCCCAGTGGGGCAGGACCTAGCTACTTTAAATCACCTGGAAAATTAAAGCGCACCATTCCTCTCTTCACCTCACGCCATGCCATGATGAAGGAAATCTTCCGAAACGCATTGGCAGGGTGGCGTCAACTTTACTGTGAGGAATAAAGAGGTGAAAATGAATACGTTGGCTGTGGTGTTTCAACTGCGCGAGCAATCACAGTTGGAAAATATATATATATAACCTGTGTGCCTGTTGCTTGGAACCAGGGGCCACTCCGTTGCACTTAGAATACTTAAGGCTGATGCTAGCACAACCTTAGTGTGTGGGGTGGCCAAATTTCTTAGTTGGGCTTGGCTGATTAGGCTGAAGGCTATTTGATGAGTTAAGTTCTAGCTGTATCTCTTTTTATATGTTTAAATATCCACAAAGCTGTCAACATTTAATACATTTTAAATTATTTATTGTAATATCAAAGGTTTTTATAAGTAATCTTTTTTAAAATGTATTGTTAATGAATTGTGTTTCTATATTTTAAATGTGCTTTTATGATATTATACATATCGAAATAAAGCTTTAATGATATATATATATATATATATATATATATTTATATATATATATATATATATACATATACATAGGAAAACAACAATATTCGTCATAAAGTCAGTCTTGTACTTCTAAAACTAGTTTTCAGGCAACCAGTTCAAACCATTTAGTGCAAAATCTAGTTTTAAAAAGGATTGCATTTTGAACTTTATCAATTTATCCTTACCATAACTGCAATAGTTGGTTTAATGACCAAGGGCATATTTACAAGCGCCTATCACCACAGGAACGTCACTTTATTTGACGTCCCTGTGGCGATAAGAGCTTTGGTTTATTTACAAGGCAGCTTTAAGCCAGTTCACATGGCTTAACGCTGCCTGGTAAATAAGGCCCCGATTCCATGTTATATTTAGCGTGGAAGGGATGGGCAATGGGTGTTGCGGTGAACACCCATTAATTTTGACACTGCCCCCTATTTACAAGGGAGGCGTAAATAGGAGGCAGTGACAGAATTAAGACCAGGGAAAACCTGCCTTATTTCTCCTCGTTTTTACTGTTTCCATGTGTGCATTAAGCAGCACACCTAGAAGTTTTAAAATGCCATTTTAGATTGTTTATGTGCAGGAAGGAGAACTTCCTGCACATAAACAATCTTCCCCTACAACACAGGCACCATTGCACTATGGTTCAAAGGTATCTGATTTGGCGCTAGGCAACTAAAATTAGCGCCAGCACAGGGGGAAACACAGGGCTGCACCGTATCCTTGTAAATACGCACATTTTGGAAGTATGGGAGTTCAGCGTTAAGCCAAGGTGGCTAACGCCACGCTCCGCCACTTCCTAGTGAAAATACGCCCTAATTGGTTAGGAGTGGTGTTAGACCGGTAAATCTGTCATATTTCAGGGACATTTCCAAGGCTCGCGTTACGGCTCGATTACAATTGTAAAAAATATGTTTACATATTTTTTCAACCTTTTCAAAGTCTATGTTTTCAAACTTAATGTAAAACAATAATTTACTGATTTTGAGTCTAAGGATTTCTGACAAAATTCTCCACACTAAATGTATTTGGATCTCAAACTATTTATCTAAATTCCTCAAAGCGCGTCTTTCAGGGCACTGATCATGTCTGCTGAAATTGACCAGTTGTACCTGCAACTAGCAATCACTTAGAAATGCAAGTGCAATTATCCCAGACTGGTAGGTATTTCTGGAAAAAATATAGTGTGTGGATAACCCAGGCACTTGCTGAAAGTATTAGAGCTAAAGCCTGGCACAAGAGAGAGGAAGGAAATCGATGAGAGGGAGGAAAGATTAGACGTTGATGTAAATAGTCTCCGAGGAGCCATTGTGTCCCCTCTGTGCCTCCCCCGGGGAGCTGCTCTGCACAGAAAAATGCAGGGGACTGAATGAAAAATGACAAGGCTTATTTATTCAGTCAGGGCGGAACTGGTATGTTTTTAAGACATAGAAATAGCCTCGCACCACAAACACTAAATTGTTAGTATGACAACATGATAGAGACGTCTGTTTCATTTAGGGACTCTAATCTGCTCTGCAAACAAACTACATACACAAGCTAAAAAGTATTTCTGCAACTGAACTTTGTGTCTAGCACAGAAAAGTGAAACGATTAGAGGTCTTGTAACAGATTACATTTATCTGTTTTTGGCAGAAGTTGTGCTTGTGCGGCAGCCAAAATGCTACAAGTGCAACATAACATTGGTAAGTTGTTTTCCTTCCTTGCCTTGCCTTGCAAATTGATTGTCAGTGCTTGGAAGCAGAAGTGTAAGTGCTTGAGGGGCTGTTCAAAACCCAGAATTCACCGCCTTTGACAGGAGTCCTAGTGAAAAACTAGCTACCTTTTTTCATAAAGTTTACTAAAACAGAACAGCAGCCTCTCCCTCTAACACTCAACCTAACACCTTGCCCACTCATGGAGCTGCCGCTGCAAAGACTGATCAGCTGAACAAATGTATTTTGGGCCCCTCTTTGATTTAGTGAAAATAGTCTGGTCCTGCAAGGACCATGGGGATTCCCCCATCAGTCTTAGGTCTGCCTCTTCCAAATCGTCAAACCACGCTTGAAAATGAAAAAGAAATGTATAAAGTGCGAAACATTCACCCGGAGGTGTCAAGGCGCTAGTTCAGCAGACAGAAAAAGCCGGACAGTCATAATACCACATCAGAGATTGAAAAGCCATGTTTTTAACACCTTCCTAAAGGCCAACAGGTGTGTTTCATCTTTTATCTTCAGTGGGAGCGAGTTCCAGAATATGGTCGTGGCGACCAGAAAGCTTCTTCCACCCCAGGAACTCTTTTTGAACTTGGGGACTACCAGATTTTGAGCGAGAGTTGAGCGAAGATGGCGAGCAGGGATGTATGGCTGCAAATTCTGTTTGAAAAAAGCAGATCTTATGTCATGAATTGTTATACACAGCTATACAAAGAGGCTTGACCTCGATCCATCTCTTCACTGGTAGCCAGTGTAACTCTTTGGGCGCCGAGTAAGCAGATTTATGTTTAGGAATATTCAGCAATAGACGTGCTGCAGCATTTTGCACAATCTGCAACTTAGTCAAACATTTCTTCCGATGGTTAATGAAAAGACCTTTATAATAGTCCGCTCTAGATACAACAAGAGCTGAGATCACTAACTTCCGCAGATTTACCAGAATAAACGTAAGGATCTTTCTAAGTAATTTTAGTGTGTAGAAAGATATGGATGTGACCTGGGTTATGTGGCCTTCAAAGGAAAGCGCGGACTCAAACGTGACTCCAAAATTCTTTACCTTATTCGTAGGAATAGGTAGCGGGCCCAGCTCTGAAGGCCACAAAGCAGAGGACCCGAAATTAGTGTGGTTGCCAAAGAGTAAAACTTTGTTTTTACTGGAATTAAGTTTCAGACAGTTTGTGGCCATCCAGTCCCCCACCTGGCAGAGACAGGTGTGCTGCTGTGTCTGAGGGTGAGCCCGTCACTGAAACCACATTCTGGGTATCATTGGCTTAAGAGATAGCAGAGAAGCCTAGAGATCTGATAAGCCTTGCCAATGGGGCAACCTAAATATTAAAAAGGGTGGGACTCAATGAGGATCCCTGTGGTACAACGCATGGCAATGTAAAGTTTGGCGATTTGAATTCCGAAAAAGCCACAAACTGTTCCCGGCCAGACAGGAATGAACTAAGTAAAGCAAAAGCTTTCCCTTTAATGCCAATCCTCTCCAGGACCATCAGTAATTTTTGATGATTCACTGTATCGAATGCGGCAGAGAGGTCGTGCAGCACACGTGCTGCATTGCCCCCCACATCGACTGTCTGCCTAATCAGTTCGGACGCTGAAATTAGTGCCAATTCGGTACTATGATGCTTTCTAAAGCCAAACTGAGTGGCATCCAGAGGCATGCTTCTCAATGTAGTCAGATATGACAACATTCATGGCTTTTTCTACAATTTATGTGGGCAGGGTGGTCTGGAAATTGGGCAGTAATTATTGGGATCAGCCCCATCTAGGTTTGCTTTCTTTAGAAGTGGGAGAACAGACACCAATTTCCTGTTGGTAGGGACTATACCTGAGGAAAACATTTGGTTGAAAATAGGAGACAGATGAGAAGAAAATACTTCTGGTAGAAGGTGGAAGATTTTGGGGGGAAATCGATCCAATGGGGAGCCAGATTTAGTGACAAAAGGAGGAGGTTAAACCTTGACTTCCTTCAGTATTAGCTCCATCTTGCAAGCATTAATACCAGAAGAAAATCAAATTGACTTAAGCAGCCAAGGGAATTGAAGCCGTAGTGCCCTCTGAGTCACCTCAAAGTACAATCAGGTTGTAATTTACAATGTTGCCCACCCCAATCGTCAGCTGCTCATAGACCATAACCTACGATAAACTACTCATAAACAGAGAGGCAATAATAGCAACAAAACAATAAGTAAAACAATTATTCTTGAGGCTTCTGTGTTGAAGATGCATGTACAAAGTCAGAAAACAACAGCGCAGCCAACGCGTTTCACCCTCAACAGGGCTTCATCAGGGCATAAATAGATCACACTGAATGAACGTTTTTATACAAAACCGTCATTCAAAAGGTACCAGCGACAGGCCACTAATCATGCCTTATAGTCAGAAGAGTCATATCTTTCTATCGGATCCAGATCTGATAGAAACATGTATTTTGGCTGAACACGGCTTATGTATCAAACCACATCGCTGTCATATTAGGGATTTTCGGACCACGTGATAGGACAGACTGCTCCCTACTCCTGTATGGAATTGCCATTGGGTCCTGATAACTTAGGACCATGCTAGACTTACGTCACTTCTGGGTGGTAGATGTGACTCTTCTGACGTCCACTTGTGCTCTATTAGTTCACCCAACCACTTCCTCAGTACTTCCTAAAGAAGTATTTCTGTGCCACACCATTGTACAGCACTCTGTTGCTTGCCAGCATGGTAGGCACCTTATAGATATATACCATATTTCTAAGAAGTAAATCCTAGTTCTTGGTGTCAAACACCACCTAGACAAGAGTGACAAAACTGTGTCCCACTCGAAAACGTTTCAAGACAAGCCCGGGTGTTCTATGGGATTACAGCCGCAGCCTCAACTACCAGGTGCTTTTCTTCCCCCTTCCACTTCAGGAATAATTTCTTAACATCCCCACCTCTAAAAAACCACCCTATAAGTCTTGAGCGCCCTCATTAACTCCTTTTCTACTACAGAATGCTCCTTACACAGGCCACCTCAAGACTAGATCCACAGAATGCAAAAGGTTTTAAATAAAGCAGAATGGCTCATTTGTTGACTAAAAAGACATCCTGTCACGTGTCACCAATGATCACTTCTATGATTCCCAGTGCAAGCCAGGATACTTTTCAAAGATGTATGCCTTTTCGAAAGAATCCTAAGAGCTCCATGCTTACAGACATTCCTAAAAGATTAGGCGCAATACAACTGAGTAGCCTTGTGTTCAGCACACAGGAACCCTCAAAGGATACGAAAGATGAGGTGGCCTCCTTCAAAACGTATCAGAGCCTTCCTCCAACATAATCACCTTCCCTCGGAACTGTGACATTTCTTAACGCAGTATGATATAACCTCGTGATCCAAGTTGCATGCACAACACTAGGATCCACTCCTCATTTGCGCTAAGAGCTTTGTAGACAGACTATATTCTACACCATCGATAGCTTATCAAAAGCAATCTATAGTCTTCTAAGCTGAAAGAAAAACACTAATGGGTGTGAAAAGTTCTCCAAAGTATAGGCATACAAGATTGTGGTATGTCTAAGAGGTTTATTAATAAGCACCCCATCCATCAGCTACCAGCGAGTAACTGACTTCAAGAGAACACCAGCATGCATAACATTCTAGATTCCACAGGACCTTGAAACAGATGGATGAAGAAGACACTACACATCTTCCTTCTTATAACAAAGGATTGGCTCAAAACATAAGCATAAGAAGAAGAACAAAGAAAGGGAAACAATTCATGAAGGGATCAAAATTAAGACATGTCGTACTTAAAACCTCAGCTTTATCTTACATAGTCATTGAGATAAAATGGCACTTTCCTAACACGAGTTACATCCTTTCTACCACCAACATTAGATTCATTAGAATCAGAAGACCTACTTTCAATTGAAACAGAACTAAAATATTTTCATTGACAACAACAACACGATTAACAGTCCAGATTTTCCCATTCTCCAACTTAACAGAATTCTTGAAACATTTCACTACACGCAAAGGAGTAGAATACTTTGACCAAGACATAACCCCAACAGGAGCTTTCACACGAACAAAATCCCCAACTTTCACTACACTATCTTTTACTCTTTTTCTGGAATCATAAGAAAGTTTGTTTTTATTCTGCATGTTCTCTTCTCTTTCTTTCCAAGCATTATAATTTTTATCTTTTAATCCTTTACCCCAAAACATCCAACCAGGAGAGAGACTAGTATTAGGATTTCTACCCTTAAATAGTTCAAAAGGGGTTCTTTTAGTTGTAGTTTGGGGAGAAAATCTATGAGCCAAAATACATTTCTGCAATTCCTCTTTCCAATTCAAACAATTTACCCTTGAGAGTTGAATATTTTCCTTTATAATTCTGTTAAATCTTTCTACCACACCATTGGATTCCGGGTGATATACAGATGTTCTTTTATGTTTAATCCCACATGACAACAAAAATTCATTCATCATATTTGAACAAAATTGAGGTCCATTATCACTTAAAATCGAGGTAGGAAATCCCTCCCTTCTGAAAACATCCTTAAGAAAAGAGATCACACAAAAAGACGTGACCTCCGACACAGAAGAAACCTCAACCCATCTAGAGTAGAGATCTATTAAAACAATTAAATAAGGAGTTTTCTGTTCACCTGAAAGAGGACCTACGATATCAATTGCAATATCCTCCCAAGGACCAGAGGGTAAATTCCTATAAACCATAGGTGCTGTTCTTGGTTGCAAAATGTTATCACTTACTTTACAATGTACACACTCCCTCACCTCCCTTTCAATTTCCAAATCCATTCCAGGCCACCAGAAAGAACTGCGAATTCTTTCCTTAGTTTTCACAATCCCAAGATGACCTTGATGCGCCTCTTCAATTATTCTTTTCCTCAAAGTGTTAGGAGGAATTAATTTCGAACCTCTCAGCAAAACATCATTTTCAACAGATAATTCATTAAATACTAAATGCCAAACTCTATCAAAAGTTTTATCAAGAACCAAGTTTTCCTGTATCAAATTCTTTAACTTAGAAACCACCTCATCTTTACTACATTCTTGCAACCACTCTTCCTCAAGTATAACACCCGATGTAATTTCACACACATTCACCTCATCTTGACAGACCTCTTCCTCTTCAGGAACAACATGAGCATCACCAACCAATCTTGAAAGACAGTCAGCAGACACATTTTCCACTCCAGGTATATAATGTACACTAAAATTGAATTCCTGCAGTCCAATCACCCATTTCCTTATGCGTGAAGAAACACAATCCAAATCTTTTGTCATAAAAATCTCCTTTAAAGGCTTGTGATCAGAGCAAACCTTAAATTCCTGACCCCATAAAAAATTTTTAAACTTTCTAAGCGCCCAGAATATGGCCAAAGCTTCTTTTTCTATGACAGAATAGTTTAACTCTGCACCACGCAAACTTCTAGAGGCACAGGCAATACGTTTTTCATCTCCACCTCTTTTCTGTTTCAAAATTGCACCAAGCCCTTTTGCACTGGCATCAGTTACAACAAATGTTTCTTCAAAGGGAACAAAAGCCTGTAAATTTGGAGCATTTTCTAAATCCTTCTTAATTCCCTCAAATTCTTTTTGACAAAGCTCAGTCCAAACAAATTCTTTACACTTAACTATCAAAGCTCTCAAATTACTGGATTTAGTGGCTAAATCCTTAATGAACTTTCCATAATACTCTACCATGCCTAAAAATTAAACAATTTCCTCTTTATTTTTAGGACATTCCAAATTCCTAATAGTATCAACCAAATCTTTCTTTGGAGATATACCAAAGGCAGAGATATTATGTCCCAAATAATTTACACTTTTCACTGAAAATCTACATTTTTCATACCTCAAAGTAAGACCTGCAGATTCTAGTCTCCTTAGAACTATTCTCAAAATCTTATCATGTTCTTCCTGACTTCTCCCATGGATCAACAGATCATCCTGATAACATTTTACTGACTTAACCCCTCTCAAGATTGAAGCCATAACTCTTTGAAAAACTGATGCAGCAGACACAAGACCAAACGGCATCCTTTTATATTTGTAAGAGCCAAAGGGTGTAATAAAAGCCGTCAAGTCTTGTGACTCCTGCGTCAACTCAATCTGATGATACGCTTGAGTTAAATCCAAAGTCGAAAATATTCTCGAATCACCTAAAGAAGTAAGAATTTCATCAATATTAGGTAGAGAAAATTTATCTACCACAACCTCCTTATTTAGTGATCTCAAATCACAACAGAGTCTAATATCACCATTGGGTTTATTAGCGACAACAACTGGCGCCAACCATTCAGTTGCTTCAACCGCTTCAATAATATTTTGCACAAGTAGTTTATTAATTTCCTCTTCAACTTTTCCTTGAACAGCAATAGGAATTCTCCTAACTTTTGCAATGACAGGAATGGCATTCCTCTTGATTTTAATACAATGTTTGTACCCTTTCAAGCATCCCAATTCTTTTCTAAAAAGACGAGGAAACTCCTTAACAAAAGAATTCCCATCTGATTTTATTTTCTGAATCTGAATCTGTGGATTGGAATTTGGATTCAAAACCACTCCCAACAAGCGCTGATGTGCCCAACTGATTAAACAATCACCAACTTTCGAGACATAAACCTTTCCAACTATCATGTTCTTCTCAATTTCAATTATAGCATTGAAATAACCTAACATACTTATAGGAAAACCACCTAACCCTCCTGGATTCAGATCCATTCTAAAAAGCTTGTTTTTCCTTTGAAAATGCTCCTCATACATTTCCTTGGACACAATGGTGATTGGAGAACAAGAATCAAACTTCATGTCAATTTCTATACCTTCAACTTTCACTTTGCCAACTGGATTATCATCATTCAAGCTGTCCTTAACTTGACAAATAACTTCTTTAATTTCTTTTCTAAAAAAATTTCTTTCCTTTGATCTGCACAATTTCACGAAGTGCCCTTTTTTCCCGCAAGCATGGCAAACAAAGGTTAAAGCTGGACATGTTTTGGAATTTGCCTTATGTCCCGATTTCCCACACCTGAAACATGAAATTGCATTGAAAGAAGCATTCTCTTTGCCTGGTTCATTGGGAACATTCTTTACCTCTTTTACCTGACAAACTATTTCTTTCACATCTTCAACTACAGTTTCAACCTTCACCTTATCACTTTTTAATTCATTTACACATTTTAACATATGCTCAACCCTTTTTGCTATACATACAACCTCTTCTAAAGGCGGTTCGTCTTTCAACCATAATTCCTCTCTGATTTTTTCCTCTCTACATTTCAATACCAACTGATCCCTCAACCGTTCTTCATTCACCGCACCAAATTTGCACGTTGAAGATAACTTTCGTAAAGCAGATAAATACTCTTCAATAGATTCATCTTTCCCTTGTTCTCTTTTCCCAAAGTGATACCTTTCCATAATAGTACTAACACGAGGTAAATAATGTTTATCCAACTTCAATAAACAAACCTCATACTCATCCAAACCCCTTTGTTCTTGTACAGATAGTTCAGGTAAATTTTCTAACACTTCTTGACCTTCCCCTCCTAAACAATGAGTTAAAAGAGAATACTTTCTTTCCGCACTTAAATTAGTCCCACATACACGTGCATAATGCGCACATTTTTTTTTCCACTTACTCCATTTTACCTTTGGTTCACCTGGATCAGGGAGAAAAAACGGTGGAGCAGTAACATTCTGCATCTTAAAATACACACTTTTCCTATAAGAATAGCAAGCTTTACATATACTTAACACTGCTAAGACTTAAATGTATTTTCTCTTCTTAAAACAAACTAAAACACTTTTCTTCTAAAATAGATTCTCTTACACAAAAATTAATTAAAATTGTCTTTTCTTCAGTCAGTTTTCATGTTTCTTAAAATTATGCTATTTTAAAAAAATATATACTTTTTCTCAATAACAGAAAAATATTTTATCAAATCTCCTATGAAACTCTAGTCAATCTCTCGCTTCTGCTATAAAAATAGAAAAGTCCCTTAACGTAGCTTCACTTCACAGATCACTTCGTCTTCACCTCAAAGAGCGCCTTCTTCAAAATCACTTCCGCATTCCCACACGCTGATGCAGATCTCTTCAACTCTCACGTTCGTTCCTTTTTGTCAGTACGTTTTACTTCACCAAGTCTACAATCGCTTCCGCGTTCCACACACTGCTGCAGATCTCCTCAACTCTCGCGTTCGTTCCTTTTCGCCAATACAGTCACAAGCATTCTAATGCGTCATCATTTCCCTCAGACTCTTGAAGACTGAAGATCACGGCAATTCACCAAATGGCCATAGCACACCAACGGTCGAAATGAAAACGACACTCGGCACACAAGCAAGCACCACTCCAACTTGGTGAGTTTCGGCACGATAGCGTTGAGAGATAGGAAGTTTCAATTATGTTTTTGATGTTCTTGAATTAACAACTAAACCGCTTTCTTTAAAAATCCCAATTTTTTTTTTCCTCTTCTCTTATATTAAAATTGACAGCCGCTGGAGAAGAGTTTTCTTCTCTATTTAACACAGCCACTGGAGAAGAATTTAATTAAACCTTGGGTAGATATTCAATTATTTCAGTTTTTAAATTAACAGTACCTTCCCATTAAGTTTTAACTGCCGCTGGGGAAACTAAATTCTTTCCCTTTTTAAAAACCAGCCGCTGGGGAAGATTCTCTCATCTTACAATCACACTAGATTTTCTCTTTTCCTTTTGTTATTCTTACTTCCTTTCTCTTTCAAAAAATTTTTTTTAATCACAGGACTTCCTTTCTCAAATTCATTCAAACTTAGCTTGATGTTGAGGTGTCTTTTCTTTCGCCTTTTCCTCCAATTGTCCTCGTCGCCAATGAAAAGTTCTCCAAAGTATAGGCATACAAGATTGTGGTATGTCTAAGAGGTTTATTAATAAGCACCCCATCCATCAGCTACCAGCGAGTAACTGACTTCTAGAGAACACCAGCAAGCATAACATTCTAGATTCCACAGGACCTTGAAACAGATGGATGAAGAAGACACTGCAGGGTGTTACCTACTTTTTAAAGGCTTTGGAATGGCTGGGGGTTACTCTGCTTACTACTCTAGTTCTGGTTGGAGATTTTCTTTTTTTTATGACTTTCCTGTGTGTGCTTCCCTCACCTCACAACACTAAAATCAGGTTTTGGTAGGTCTGAATCTTTCCGAAGCACAAACCCAATTTATTCTTTGGCCTAAGAGCTGAACCTTATAAAATGGGCCAAGGTGTGCTGCGGGTCTACTCTAAGGTGCCCACTTATACAGCCAAGTGCCTAGAACTGGTTGTGGAGGAGATTCATTGTCAACAGGACAGCATATTTCTAATACTGGATTTTGTTTTATATATCATTCCTATCATGTGTGCTAGTTAAATTGACTTAAAGAAAGCTAACTAACATTATGTCCTGATGACATGATCCTTGGTGCAACTTATTTGCCAAATGGTAATGTCATCAATCAATGTGTTCCTGGCTCAGTGGAACCAAAGAACGAAAGGAGTTTCTTCCTGCTAAATGGGGATGGACTGTAAATACATCCAATGCTGATTAGATTCTTCACTGGGATAATACAACTACAGGTGAGTTCTGCTTGCAACTTGTAGATCACGTGTTGAGCGACTGATATAGGCCCTGCAGACCTGCATCCTTTTTGTAGTTGTAATTACCTTGTGAAATGAGTGATACACTTCTTATGACCATTTGGTCAGTGTAAAAGTTAGTGATAAGCTATTGGGGCAACAAGGCAAGTAGGTACTACATAGGGTATTGTTATAGTGCATCATTAATAATTACCATTATTTTATATACAGCATTACTACACTACACTCTACATAGTCCAACCTCCATAGCCAATCAGAAGGTAATCAGAGCAAAACTATTACCCTCTATCTACTACAGACATATAGACTTCCCCTGGGCTTTATTGGACACTATGGAGCGGGCACAATGCTGTGCCTACAAAAGTATCTTCCAAATCCCCTCATACATCCACAATTGTCAAGTATGCCTTGAGAACTGGGCAACTATAGTCTGGTATTATTGCAGAGTCCATGTTCAATTACAATAAAGAGAATCTTGAAGGACATTTTCAGTAATGAGAAGAACTCTTGGTCAGAGTACCTGGCTGAAGCATGCTCCAAAATAAACCTGGTCAAGGACAACTGAGAAAACCTGGCAAATCACCCCATGGCTATATGATCAAAGGGTACAATCAGCAGTTCATAAACAATCGAATACATACAATACAGATTTCTAAAGTGCATAGTGCCATTATGTATAACTTAGCTATGTTCAAGCACATTAAACTGTAAGCAAGATGGCCTTTATCATATATATATATTTATAGATATATATATATATATATATATATAGATATATATATATATATATATATATATATCTATATATATATATATATACTTTCATACAACAGTGCATCCAAATGTGCATAAGCCCTCATTCTCCTTATTGCCAGTTGTATATACAGAAAAGCAGCATTAGTGATTTTCTGGTTTTCCAAACTGCATATAAAGTAACAAGCATGTTTATAATAAATAAGCCTCTCAGATAAGGACATAAGTTTTTTAAATGGATCTCCGCATATCCTTATAAAAACTACAAAAAAGTAAAAAGTGCAACTAGATTGGGATGACTTTCCGTCACACGGGCAATTTTGAAGTTTGTGGGACCACTTATCTTGTTTGGGGAATGCTACTAAATAATGGAAGGTGCCAAACCTAAGCCTCGTCAGATAAAATCTATGTTGTATATTTCGCACCTGATTAAATAGGTTTGTGTGCCCCTTACAGAAGGAATTTCACAGTAAGAATTAACATTATATTTTTGACGAGCTTCAGCCTCTCTAACACCTTCCATGGCATTCATATAAATCGTCTTCAAATCTCTTTTACTATAATCTACAATCGCTGCTGGGTTCTTTCTATCAATACAGAGTGCCAGAAGGGTTTTTATATGCTCAAGCCAGGGAATGTTTTCACTGTGGCCAAGGGCTAAACAATCTATTATTAGGGGGCATATTACCAACGATTAGTGATATTTATCGCTAACTAGGCTTAGCAACGAATTTTTTATCACTAAGCATCGCCGGAAATTATCGCTGAGATAACTTGCTATTAGCAAGGTTTATCTCCAAAGCGATACATTTTCCGGCGATAGCGTAAATATCGCTGAGAATACAGCGATATTCACGCATTAGCGACAACATTTTCTTAGCCATGTTACCCACCTCCCATTGGATAACATGGCTAAGAACTGGTCTGAGCAGGTGATGGTTTTTGGAGATATTCGCGCTTAGCGTGAATATTTCCAACGCTACGCCTGCCTTGTGAATAGGCGATAGCGATGTTATCGACTGCTTTCAGTCGCTAACGGGTTGGGTACGCCCACTTTGCATGTCATTAGCAATAAACAATGCTGACATGCAAAGCGGGCCCCAAACCGCTCGCTATGGCCTAAAAGCTGTTGCTAACATCAGTTAGCGACAGCTTGCTGATGGGGCGATAGAATTATCGCTGCTTAGCGGCCGAAAACGGGCGCTAGATCGGCGATAATTGTCTATCGCCCCCCTTGGTAATATGCCCCCAGGTTCTTTGTAAAATTAGTCTCATCCTTAGCCCATATTCTGTGCCAAAGAGAGAGACTAGCCAAGTTTATTAAATCTATTAAACATGGTAAAAACAATTATTTGTGTACAATATGATTCGCAGTGGAACTAGGAACTGCAGAAATCTTTTCTAAAAATGTGTTTTCATGAAATTGTAAAGGGGCAATATTGGCTCTCCCTCATAGTGCAGCCCCATAACAGACTGCTGTAACGCACTTACTACGGTATAGTATGAGAATTTCCCGTATAGGTTTATCTCCTATTTTGGCGGAGAACCTTAAAATGCCCTCTGTTGTTCTTAAAAACTTCAGTTTGCACAGTTCAATGTGTGTGTTACATGTACCATTTCTGTTAAAAGTCAGACCCAAGTACAAAAAGGTCTATTTATTGTTACCCCTCCCTGATGGTGATGTCTGTTCCTCGTTTTAGAACCCCCGCATGTCATGACAAATGTTTTTTTCAAGTTTATCTGAAGATCTTTTTCTGACATGAACAGAGCAAAATTATCAATTATATGCTGGATAACAGGACAGCATTGTCTGCATAGAGAAGAACAGGGGTTGGACACGCACCTACTTTTGGTGCGTCTACAACTAGGTTTTACAAAAAAGAATCAACATTATTTATATATAAAGAAAATAAAAGGGGGGCTAAAACACATCATTGCCGGATTCCACGTGTTACTCTGAAATCCTGAGTGCATTCCCCCAGTGTGCCAACCCGCACTCTAGATGTTAAAAGAGTATAAATCTGGGCTAAGTATGTAATTATATCGATAGGTGCACCTAGCGCTTTCAATGTTTACCACAATTTGGCATGATTGACAAGATCAAAGGCGCTAGTTAAATCAACAAAACAAAGGTGCAAAACCCCGTCCTTAGCTAAAGTATACTTCCCTATCAATAGTTCCAGATTAACGCAATGTTCCACCGTCCCAATGTCCTTCCTGAAACCGTATTGGGCCACGCTCAAGATGTTATTGTCGTTGGCCCTGTTTTCTAATCTTTCCAACATTATTCCACCCATCAATTTGGAGGTGGAGTCAAGAAGGGATTTGGGACGGTAGCAATTGGCCTTCCCTCAGTCCCCTTTTTTAAATATTGGTACAATTACACTTTCCACCCAAGATGCAGGTAGCACTAAAAGCATTGGAATTAAAACATTTGATAACATTGGAATCCAGAAGTCCATATCATATTAAAAAATATCAATAGGAACTCCATCCGGTCCTGCGGCTTTGCCATTTGTACTTTTTTGTAAGGCAGTTTTTATTTCATCTGGCATTATAGGGGATGATGTTACTGGTTCCACTAGAATATAGTTTGCATTAGTACTCTTAATTATTTTGGCAGCATCAGGTTTAAAAATGCTCTCAAAATACGATATCCATTCTCCTGGAGGGACAACAGAATCAATGTTTACAGCAATATTTTCCTGGAAAAAAGGCATGATCTATTCTTTTCCAGAAATAGAGCTGCATCACGTGTCTCAGCAGCCTGTATTAATTTATTCCAAGCCTCCTCACGGATTTCCTGTTTCCATTCGTTCATGGCATTGTTATAACTTTTCCTTAATGATATAATCCTAGCACTGTCTCTTGGCCTTAGCTTCAGGGCCTTTTTTAACCCTTTCGCTGCGGCGGCAATTCCGCCGCAGCTCTAAGTGGCGGGGTGGGTGCGCGGCGCTCCGACGCTGGTTACGGAACCGTCCCGTCATGCCCCTCGGGTGGGCTGTGCCTGTGACAGAGCGGTTCCGTCACGGCCCTGCCCGCTCAATAGAACGCGCCGCACTGGCACGGCGAGCGGACCGTGATGGAACCGCTCCGTCACCAGCACAGCCCACCCGAGGGGCGTGACGGAGCGGTTCCGTCACCAGCGTGGGAGAGGTTAAATCCCCATTTAGCTCTGAGCATGCCTGATTGAACCATCTGGGGTTAAGATCACAACCCTTCTTTCTCCTCTTAGAGGTCAAATTACTTGCTATTTCAGTAGTTGTACTGCAAAAAGAATTTATGACAACCAAATTAGTTGAAGTATTGTTAGAATATATAGCTATATCTCACTGTTTTTGGCCTATGAGGGTTTCCATAAAGAAAGTAGGATCAACACCATTCCACCGCATGGTAGTACCATTTATACCCTGGGTCCTAATATTCTGATCCATAGCCCTACCTCTTTCTTGTCGTGTTAGGCTAATCTTCAGGGTCAAGATTAGCAGGTTGTGATCGCTTAAGAGGCTCTCACAAATCAAATGTTTTTCCATCAGTTCCCCGCGTTGAGCCGAGACAATAAAGTGATCAATGTTAGATGATGAACTTTCCCCCATAAATGTCTGTAAGTTTGTTACCTCAACTGGAATAGTAGGATCCACGGCAACTAAATTATATCTATAAACAGCATTATTAATTGCCTCCCCATAGGGCTCATGTGGAAAATGTGGATGATTAGGTCACTGAAGCGTTTGCTATATCGACAAGGAGCTCCCGCTTCAATATAACATTTGTCACAATTAAAATCACCCACCCAAACTGATATATAATCCCTTCCCACTTCCTCCAAAAAAAGGTCCAAATCTTCTTCCATTAGCTTAATAACCCTACTTCTTGTATTATCAAAAATGTTATTATAAATTTTAATAACAATAATGGGCTGTTTTCCCTCCGGACAAAAAAGCAAGAATTAATAAAACTCTGATGTAGTGTTGGCTTTCACTAAGTTTAAAGGTGATGTTATATCAATTAGCGCCTCTAGGCCACCTTTAGCTCTCCTCATTTTTGATGGGGTGACACTGGTGCTAACAATTTGAAAGCCATCAATAAAAAAAGGATCAATATGCCAAGTTTCCGGAATTAAAATGAATGAGTATTCCTGTAATGTTTTTAACCATGTTAGATCATTAATTTTATTTTTAGTCCCTGCAATATTCCAAGTCATAATGCATAGGGACTCATCAAGTTGTTCTGTAGAGGGACCAGTATCTGGTTGAATACAATGACCAGTTGCCAGCTGATCACGGATTGAAGAGGGATCCTTATCATTCGTCTGTGTCTCACCTGTGGCCCCCTTCAAGGGATGTTCCCGTATTTCTGCCGTTGACTGATCGTACGTTGAAGTATGAACCTGGCCCTGAGACTGTGTCTTACGTACCTCATCATTTTGTAAACTGCAGTTAACATTTAACCTGTACAGGTTGCCATAGGTCCAGATTTCTCAACTGGCAAGGCTGATAACCCCGCTGTCAATCAATTTTGCTGCATCTACGCAGTGGCACATACCCATTAAACAGTGGGACCATCGCATTTGGATCATACATGGGTATTGGATTTGCTGTGCTCTGTCTGGGTCTATAGAAAAAACCTAGTGGAGTAGCTATTATATGCTCCTTATAGTTGGAGCCAGACTTAGTTACGTAGTTAGGAAGAACTTCCAACAGATTCCCCACAATTTCTCTTCTTCAGAAATTCACCACAATACAGTCACCTTTATATAATTTTCTAGAACTGCCCACCTGTAGCACATATGTACCAAGGTTAGACCTTCCCGATATCCAGTGTACCACCTAGTTTTTTAATGCCTCATAAGATTCACTATGATATGCCGGTAGTGTTGGAACATTATTCAGGACAATAACATACGGAGTGGCTTGTGGTGGAAGATGTAACGATTCCTCAGCATTTCTTTGCGGATGCTTTACTCTAATTGTTATGTCCTCCAGATCAGATTTTACAAAGCCCAGATAGGGAGCTGTAATATCTTTATTTGTCCTTAAGTCACAATTAGATTGTTCAACCCGATGGCCCCTAATGACTGGAACGAGAAAAGTATCTCTTAAGTTGTTTTAATTGGCACATATGGTTGTGGGCGTGCCTACTTCTTTTGATCAATCCATAGGTTTAAGCATTTTAATGTTCTTATTCGAAGTATGAATGGGCAATAATTCACTAATCAAATCTGTTAATAAGGTCACATCCCTTTGAACCAACTTAATTTCAGCCATTATACGTTGTTCAATGCTGTCTGCTTTACTATGTAACTTTTTAAATAATATATCATATTCGTGTGATCTCTGTGCATTGTTCGATGTAATTAAGGCTTCAATTTAGTTCTGCCTTTAATTGATGATTTCTCCACAGCACGATTACCCTTCAATTGATGTTGTCTCGCTTTTTTTGCTGGAAGAGATGGCAGGACAGAACTAACTGATAAAACTGTAATTTCCAAGGGGTTGTAAGTATGCAGGGGTTTGCTGAATTACATATTTGATCCTTATTAATAGGTGCAGTGGGTTGTAATCATTCTAACTCAGTGACCTCTACGGCCTTATCACTCTCTTTGTTCATAGGGACTAGAGATTCAGGCCTATCAGATGTAGAGACCTTCAGCATCTAGAGCAGATCTAGTGGCTGCCATATGTTCTTCCACGTGCACTATCTCGCTATTACTCAACCGTACGGCATTTTTCAGATACCTAGTTTTAGGTGCACTCTTGGTGGGCCCTTTTTTCTCACAAAACGGCAGTTTCCTTTTCCCCATGCTGTAACGCGGCGGTATTCAGTAGGAATGAAATATGAAGATAGGCTAGACCGGCTTACCAGAGTTTAGCTATGTTGTGCAGCTTCCACGATGACAAGCCAAGGGGTGAAGGTGAAGTCTTTGTGTCCCTGAGACTTCTTAACAGGAGTCAATCTCAACTTCAAGCCCTTGGAGAATCTTCTTTAAGCAAGATATCACAGCACAGTAAAGGTTCAGTCCTTTCCACTGCCCACAGACAGAAGTAGCAACTGCACGCACACCCAGCAAAGCAACACACAGCAAAAGGGCAGCACCCTCCTGTCAGCTCTTCAGCTCTTTTTCCTCTTGGCTGGGCCCTCTTAGTTCAGAAGAAATCTAAAGTTCTGGGGTCAGGGCCCCAATACGTTACTACTTTCAGCCGTTGAAGTCAGCATACTGCAAGGAAAGGTTTCGGTTGCACACAAGAACCAATTCTGTCCTCCCTAGTCCAGCTACACTACAGGGGGTGGAGACAGCATTGTGAAGGCAGACACAGCCCTTTTAGGTGTCAGTGACCACTCCTCCCACCACTCTAGATCAGGGCAGACCCATCAGCCTGGTGTTGGGCCATCAGGATATGTGAGACACACTTCAGCTCCCTTTGTGTGACTGTCTAGAGTGAATGCACAAACAACACAGCTGTCAACCTAAACAAGACGTTGATTCCACAGGCAGGCAAAGGCACAGAATGGTAAGGCAAGAAAATACCCCCTTTCTAAAAGTGGTATTTTCAAACATACGAATTAAAAATCATGTTCACTAAAAGATGTATTTTTAAATGCTGACCTCAAAGAGGTCCAAATCTCTAGCTGTTCCCAATTGAAAGTTACACTTGTAAAATGTTACAAGGCAACTCCAATGATAGCCCAAGGGAGAGCCAGCTTTTCAATAGTGAACAACTAAATTGGCAGTATTTCACTATTAGGACATGTAATACACATCAGCACATCATGCCTTTTACATGGATGTATGACGATGCAATGCAAACGAACACAACGCATACAATAGGATCGCATTTTTTACATCGCATGCATCGTTACATCGCCTGCATTTACTGCGCAACCCATTACATCGCACTCAGCCTCCACATGCATGCAAAAGACATTCATGACGCACACAAATACCGTGCATTTTATTACACTGAAAAATTCTCCCTAACGGCCCCCCAAAACACACTACGACGCCCTGACAAAAAACAGTAAAGTCTAGAAAACGCTCCAACACAGCGACCTAATATATCAACGTACCAAACACACTACGACCCCCTGACACTACCCTCAACCCTAAGGCGTAAATAGTAAAGTCATAAACACTACCATATTCGACCCTTAACCCTAACCCTAAAGCCTAAAATTAATTAATTAATTAATTAATTATGTGCTTATATAATTAATTATGTGCTTATATAGCGCTGGAATCACTCCCGAAGGGGTACCTCCGCGCTTCGACCGCTGCGAAACCCTTCCTGGCTTCCCTGAGAGATGGTCCCTTAATGGGTATCTCCAGGGTGAGACCAGGCATCCCCGGCGGTCTGGTGGGGCCGTTAGTGAAGATGAGGCAAGCTAGTGCCCAGAGTTGCCGAGTGTGATCGCTGATCAGAGTGGGCACCGAGGCGAGAGAATTATCGAGTCCGCTGACCCTGGTCCAGAAACCTGTCGCGTCGGGAATCGAACCCTGGTCCCGGGCCGTCCTCTGCTCTCGGGTCTGCCGCCTCTAACCAGTGAGCCACACTACTCCACACCATATATGACCCTTAACCCTAAGCCCTGACCCTAAAGCCTAAAACACTACCATATACGACTCTTAACCCTAAGCCCTAACCCTAAAGCCTAAAACACTACCCTATATGACCCTTAACCCTAAGCCCTAACCCTAAAGCCTAAAACACTACCATATACGACTCTTAACCCTAAGCCCTAAACCCTAAAACACTATGAGTACAGCGTCGTCCTTACCTGTCCTCCTCATGGTTCCAGCATTGTCTCCCCGCCGTCCATGTCCCGGCGCCCGCGTTGTAAATGCGCCTGCGATATAATGGCGCCTGCGATGTAATGGCATGCATAGTGAACACAGGCGTCTTAATGTCGCGTGCATTGTTATGCCCTTTCACATATAATGTACCTTGCCCATGGAGGTACTTTGGGCCTATCTTAGAGGTGACTTAACATGTAAGAAAAGGGAAGGTTAGGGCCTGGCAAGTGGGTGCACCTACTAGGTCAACATAGCAGTTTAAAACTGTGTGCGCAGACACTGAATTGGCAGGTCTGAGATACATTTTACAGGGCTAATCATGAGGGTGGCACAATCAGTGCTGCAGGCCCACTAGTAGCATTTGATGAACAGGCCCTGGCACACTCAGTGCACTTTACTAGGGATTTACCAGTAAATCAAGTATGCCAATCATGGATAACCAATTATAATCATAATTTACACAGAGAGCTTATGCACTTTTGCACTGATCAGCAGTGGTAAAGTGCCCAGAGTCCTAAAGCCATCAAAACAGTTCAGAAAAATAGGAGGCAAAAAGGCAAAAACTTGGCGGATAAACCTGTCAAAAGTGCCAGGTCCAACAAGGACATGGCATTTTTGACTTCTCATTTCGGCATAAGCTGTCATCGATGTGGTATTTGATGGTAGTTTTTGATAGGCTGGGGGAAGTAGGATCTCTGAGTTGTTTTTACATGAATCTTGTTGTCTGATCTGATATGAATCTCTATTGCATTTATATTTTGTAACCTCAACAAACATGTAGAGTATGAAAGTTAGTATAGGACAGCTGCTATATGCAGTCAGTAGATAGAGAAATGTCGTATTAAGATAGCACATTATGTTTAATAGGGGCATCACCTTGGTTAACATTACAGTAAGGTGCAAAATCATCCGTGATACAAAGTAAGGGCTTTGGATTGTATTTAGAAGTGAAATCACATTTAGGTGCAAAAACGCCTTTAGGTCCAAAATCATTTCATCTCATTTAAAAAAAAACTTTATTTCGGTCAACATGACCTCAAAAGTACATTCACAGTGCAGGCAAATGAATAAAAAAAAAGTGCCACATAAGTCAATTACAACTAAGTTTAAAATATTTAAATAAAGAAGCAGTAATAAACACAAATGACACATATATAACAGTGGATACATTCTGTACAATCATATTTAAAAAGCCTACACAGAATTTAGCGTGGAAGAATATAGGAAACAAAAACTCACACGGGGTGGTTCATAGCAGTCCATAACATTTCATACACGGAAAGTGAAGAGTGAAAATAAATAGTTTACCTAAAAACGTATACCTATCAAACTTTATAAATAGGATGACCCATGATCTACCATCCTGGAAGGATAAAACCTAGCACTAGTGCCTCTCTATGCCTGAGGCAGCGTCCGCAGAGAATGTTTAAATAAAATATAATAATAGAGCAGTTAAATTCCCAATTCTCTACAGTATGACTAAAGTACCACCATACAAGCTTATTTTGATAAAAAATAAAAACAGGGCCTAATATTAAAACTGGCACAAACAGCCATGATAAATATTTTCCTGGGTGTAAACTGGTAGGTGTAGTTGTTTCTTATCCCGAAGAAAGACCATATAACACCTTTTATGACGCTTTTATGAATGTACTTCGAGTGCACCAGATTGAAACAAGTATTAGAAATGCAATCGGGCTCGGATTTATTTGAGTTTGAGCTAATGACATTGTAAATGCCAATGTATTGTTGCTATGTGTTATGGAGTGTGTTCATGTGGTGTGTACTGCCAGTGATCTCCTTGTGAGTGTGAGAATATTGCACCGTTACTGCCTGTGATGTCCTTCTTGTGAGTGTGAGAAGCTTGCACCTCTGCTGCCTGTGGTCTCCTTGTGAGTGTAAGAAGCTTGCACTGCTGCTGCCTGTGATGTCGTTCTTGTGAGTGGGAGAAGATTGCACCTCAGCTGCCTGTGGTCTCCTTGTGAGTGTAAGAAGCTTGCACAGCTGCTGCCTGTGATGTCCTACTCACTACTCTACTCACTACTCTGCACTCACTACTCACTACTCTGCACTCACCACTCACTACTCTACTCACTACTCTACTCACTACTCTACTCACTACTCTACTCACTACTCTGCACTCTCTACTCACTACTCTACTCACTACTCTACTCTACTCACTACTCTACTCACTACTCTACTCACTACTCTACTCACTACTCTACTCACTATTCTGCACTCACTACTCTGCACTCACTACTCTGCACTCACTACTCACTACACTACTCACTACTCTGCACTCACTACTCTGCACTCACTACTCACTACACTACTCACTACACTACTCACTACTCTGCACTCACTACTCACTACTCACTACTCTACTCACTACTCACCACTCACTACTCTACTCACTACTCACTACTCTACTCACTACTCTACTCACTACTCTACTCACTACTCTGCGCTCACTACTCTGCACTCACTACTCTGCACTCACTACTCTACTCACTACACTACTCACTACTCTACTCACTACACTACTCACTACTCTACTCACTACTCTACTCACTACTCACTACTCACTACACTACTCACTACTCTACTCACTACTCACTACTCTACTCACTACACTATTCACTACTCTACTCACTTCTCTACTCACTACTCACTACTCTACTCACTACTCACTACACTACTCACTACTCTACTCACTACACTACTCACTACTCACTACTCTACTCACTACTCACTACTCACTACTCACTACTCTACTCACTACTCACTACTCACTACACTACTCACTACTCACTACTCTGCACTCACTACTCTACACTCTGCACTCACTACTCTGCACTCTGCACTCACTACTCTGCACTCACTACTCTACACTCTGCACTCACTACTCTACACTCTACACTATACACTCTACACTCTGCACTCACTACTCACTACTCACTACTCTACTCACTACTCTGCTCACTACTCTACTCACTACTCTACTCACTACTCTACTCACTACTCTACTCACTACTCTGCACTCACTACTCTGCACTACCACTCTGCCCTCTGCACTACCACTCTGCACTGCCACTCTGCACTACCACTCTGCACTACCACTCTGCACTCTGCACTACCACTCTGCACTACCACTCTGCACTCTGCACTACCACTCTGCACTACCACTCTGCACTCTGCACTACCACTCTGCACTACCACTCTGCACTACCACTCTGCACTCTGCACTACCACTCTGCACTACCACTCTGCACTACCACTCTGCACTACCACTCTGCACTACCACTCTGCACTCTGCACTCTCAAACTGCACTCTGCACTACCACTCTGCACTCTGCACTCTCAAACTGCACCCTGCACTACCACTCTGCACTACCACTCTGCACTACCACTCTGCACTCTGCACTACCACTCTGCACTCTGCACTACCACTCTGCACTACCACTCTGCACTACCACTCTGCACTACCACTCTGCACTCTGCACTACCACTCTGCACTACCACTCTGCACTACCACTCTGCACTCTGCACTCTCAAACTTCACTCTGCACTACCACTCTGCACTCTGCACTCTCAAACTGCACTCTGCACTACCACTCTGCACTACCACTCTGCACTACCACTCTGCACTACCACTCTGCACTACCACTCTGCACTCTGCACTACCACTCTGCACTACCACTCTGCACTACCACTCTGCACTACCACTCTGCACTCTGCACTACCACTCTGCACTACCACTCTGCACTACCACTCTGCACTACCACTCTGCACTCTGCAATACCACTCTGCACTCTGCACTACCACTCTGCACTACCACTCTGCACTCTGCACTACCACTTGCACTCTCAAACTGCACTCTCACTCTGCACTACCACTCTGCACTCTGCACTACAACTCTGCACTCTGCACTACCACTCTGCACTCTGCACTACCACTCTGCACCCTGCACTACCATTGTTTAAACAAGCAGCACAGAAAGAGATCACTTTCGCGATCGCAATTGTTTAAAAAACCCAGATCTGATGCATGTGATTCTCTACATTGCTGGCCGGCTGTTCATGCGCGCACACAGAGCTGAAGGGAAAAAAAACACAGCAATGCACACGCTCCCAGCACCATCTGCCTTCAATTACCGGCACCTCGGACAGCTGGTAATTGAGGATTTATGTGTGTCCGAACACTTTATGCAGGAAGTGGACATTGACAAATTCCTAAGTCCCATGGCGTGCTGCCTTACTTAAACACAGCCTTGCCTGGACCAATTACCATGCACATGGCAAAAATACCACACGCAAAAAACGCGCGCTTTCTGGAATGTGGCAGCCCGGACCCCTGTCAGAATTCTTTTTTTTTCTAATACATAAGAGCTCGGAAACTCCGCCCCCACTTCGTGGTGACGTAGGCCCGAGCCCTAAAAAGGAAACCTGCAACAGAATAGACTATCGGTATACTGGTATCATACTTCAGTATCCTGAACGCATCTGAGCAACATCCAGGGGGTCGATTCCGATCCGGGAAAAAGCGTTCCGAATTGCCGTTCGGAGCGTTTTTCCCCATACGAATCGTACCTGTAAGCGTCCCCGGATGAATCCGCAAGTACGATCCCAACCTAAAGCGTCACTCCGTACGCCTCGTAAACAACGCCGTACAAATCGAAAGTCCATACGCATTGATGTCGGCTGACGCTCCACGCTACGTACGAACGTAAATAGACCGCGTTTTCCGAACCAGGAAGTACGATCCGTGTTGAACACACTCCGTACGGCTCTATTTCTACGAGAGCTCAAAACTACTGTAAAACCACACTCCGGCACGAACCGCACCCTGGTATGCGACAAGCAGGACATGAACGCCATCGTCCGTCTCATCCCAATCCTGTATGGCCACCACCTCGTACTTAGAAACCGACGATGGCGCAGAAGGTGAGTACAATGAAGTACAACATACCTGTACGTGGTGCCACACGGGCACATCTCCATTGCACAACTGTAATGTCTGTGTACGTTGCGCCACACACTCCCGCACATCACCAGTGTAATACGGAGATGTGCCACACCTACGTCATCAACCTCGGGGTACTGTAAGTCACCTCACAACACCAGGGTAATACGGAGACGTGGCGCACCTACGTAATCGACCTCGGGGTACGTTACGTCACCGCACAACACCAGTGTAATACGGAGACATGGCGCACCTACATATCGACCTCGGGGTACGGTACGTCACCGCACAACACCAGTGTAATACGGAGACCTGCCACACCTACGTCATCGACCTCGGGTACGGTACGCCACCGCACAACACCAGTGTAATACGGAGATGTGCCGCCCCTACGTCATCGACCTCGGGGTACGGTACGTCACCGCACAACACCAGTGTAATACGGAGACTTGCCGCCCCTACGTCATCGACCTCGGGGTACTGAACGTCACCGCACAACACCAGTGTAATACGGAGACCTGCCGCCCCTACATCATCGACCTCAGGGTACGGTACGTCACCGCACAACACCAGTGTAATACGGAGATGTGCCGCACCTACGTCATCGACCTCGGGGTACGGTACGTCACCGCACAACACCAGTGTAATAGGGAGACGCGCTGCACCTACATCATCGACCTCGTGGTACGGTACGTCACCGCACATCAACAGTGTAATACGGAGACGTGCCGCACCTACGTCATCGACCTCGGGGTACAGTATGTCACCGCACATCAACAGTGTAATACGGAGACGTGCCGCACCTACGTCATCAACCTCGGGGTACGGTACCTCATCGCACATCACCAGTGTAATACGGAGACGTGCCGCACCTACGTCATCGACCTCGGGGTACAGTACGTCACCGCACATCAACAGTGTAATACGGAGACGTGCCGCACCTATGTCATCGACCTCGGGGTACGGTACGTCACTGCACATCACCAGTGTAATACGGAGACGTGCCGCACCTACGTCATCGACCTCGGGGTACGGTATGTCACCGCACATCAACAGTGTAATACGGAGACGTGCCGCACCTACGTCATCGACCTTGGGGTACGGTACATCACCGCACATCAACAGTGTAATACGGAGACGTGCCGCACCTACGTCATCGACCTCGGGATACGGTACGCCACCGCACATCACCAGTGTAATTCGGAGACGTGCCGCACCTACGTCATCGACCTCGGGGTACGGTACGCCACCGCACATCACCAGTGTAATAGATGTGTGGGACATACGTCTGCTATGTCAGTGTAAGTGTAAGAGGTGTGTAGAAAACACACCCAGCAGTGCCCAGCATCAGAGTGTGTGTGTGGCTAAGACCCCCACCAGTGCCCACCAGTGCCCAGCATTAGAGTGTGTGTGTGGCTAAGACCCCCTCCACTGCCCAACAGTGCCCACCAGTGCCCAGCATTAGAGTGTGGGTGTGGCTAAGACCCCCACCACTGCCCACCAGTGCCCAGACGTGCCCAGCATCAGAGTGTGTGTGTGGCTAAGACCCCCACCACTGCCCACCAGTGCCCAGCATCAGAGTGTGTGTGTGGCTAAGACCCCCACCACTGCCCACCAGTGCCCAGCATCAGAGTGTGTGTGTGGCTAAGACCCCCACCACTGCCCACCAGTGCCCAGCATTAGAGTGTGTGTGTGGCTAAGACCCCCACCACTGCCCACCAGTGCCCAGCAGTGCCCAGCATTAGAGTGTGTGTGTGGCTAAGACCCCCACCACTGCCCACCAGTGCCCAGCAGTGCCCAGCATCAGAGTGTGTGTGTGGCTAAGACCCCACCACTGCCCACCAGTGCCCAGCATCAGAGTGTGTGTGGCTAAGACCCCCACCACTGCCCACCAGTGCCCAGCATCAGAGTGTGTGTGTGTCTAAGACCCCCACCACTGCCCATCAGTGCCCAGCAGTGTCCAGCATTAGAGTGTGTGTGTGTGGCTAAGACCCCCACCACTGCCCACCAGTGCCCAGCATCAGAGTGTGTGTGTGGCTAAGACCCCCGCCACTGCCCACCAGTGCCCAGCATCAGAGTGTGTGTGTGGCTAAGACCCCCACCACTGCCCACCAGTGCCCAGCATCAGAGTGTGTGTGTGGCTAAGACCCCCACCACTGCCCACCAGTGCCCAGCATTAGAGTGTGTGTGTGGCTAAGACCCCCACCACTGCCCACCAGTGCCCAGCAGTGCCCAGCATTAGAGTGTGTGTGTGGCTAAGACCCCCACCACTGCCCAGCAGTGCCCAGCATCAGAGTGTGTGTGTGGCTAAGACCCCCGCCACTGCCCACCAGTGCCCAGCAGTGCCCAGCATCAGAGTGTGAGTGTGGCTAAGACCCCCACCACTGCCAACCAGTGCCCAGCATCAGAGTGTGTGTGTGGCTAAGACCCCCACCACTGCCCACCACTGCCCAGCATTAGAGTGTGTGTGTGGCTAAGACCCCCACCACTGCCCACCAGTGCCCAGCATTAGAGTGTGTGTGTGGCTAAGAACCCCACCACTGCCCAGCAGTGCCCAGCACCAGAGTGTGTGTGTGGCTAAGACCCCCACCACTGCCCACCAGTGCCCAGCATCAGAGTGTGTGTGTGGCTAAGACCCCCTCCACTGCCCAGCATCAGAGTGTGTGTGTGGCTAAGACCCCCACCACTGCCCATCAGTGCCCAGCATTAGAGTGCGTGTGTGGCTAAGACCCCCACCACTGCCCACCAGTGCCCACCAGTACCCAGCATTAGAGTGTGTGTGTGGCTAAGACCCCCACCACTGCCCACCAGTGCCCAGCAGTGCCCAGCATCAGAGTGTGTGTGTGGCTAAGACCCCCACCACTGCCCGCCAGTGCCCAGCATCGAGTGTGTGTGTGGCTAAGACCCCCACCACTGCCCACCAGTGCCCAGCATTAGAGTGTGTGTGTGGCTAAGACCCCCACCACTGCCCACCAGTGCCCAGCATTAGAGTGTGTGTGTGGCTAAGACCCCTACCACTGCCCACCAGTGGCCAGCCGTTAAATCAGAAACATACCATTGTTAACCTCATTACCATCAGGAGATAGACAAATGTTAACATACCCAAATGTGAACATCACACCAGCTCCCAGGCACACAGCAGTCACAGACATTATCACACAAACTAAAGTTCAGAAAATGAAATAAATAGCTTTATTCAGCTGGTTCAAAATTGAAAACGCAAATAAGAGTCCTTGCTCATAAAAGGCCAATGTCCAGTCCAAAAAGAGTCTGATCAAAAGTTTGTGCCTCCATGGGTGTGCTCTCACCCAAACTTGCCTGCACATGGAGTTCAATCCGCAGTGGAAACTATGGGGGCACCATCTGTGGAATCCTCCGACACCGCATGGACAGGAGAGGGAATGACAGGTGAAGTGGATTCATCCACACTGGTTGGTGCATCGCCGAAAGTAGCTTCAAAAACCTGGCTGCACACCTCAGCCAGTGCGGAAAAACTATCACCTGAACCCGGGGACACATTGGGGGTGGAGGTAGAGGGCTGTGAGTCTGTTCTTCTGGGTGTGTGGATGCGTGTGTGAGGTGTGTCCCCTCTCCCTGTGGCTGTGGCTACATCCCCTAGAGATTGTGTGCGTGGAGCTTTGAGCTTTTTCGGCCGTGTGGGTGTGCTGGGTGTGTCTGACCTGTGGCGTCTGTGTGTATGTTGTGTAGGTATGTGAGAGGCAGAGGTGGATGGGTCTGAAGGATGGGGGGGACAGATGCTGCTGGGTGTACAGAGCTGCCGTCAGTGTTGACTCTATGGCAGCCACACTACGACGTAGATCAGACATGGCCGATGACATGCCCTCCATGAACGACACCAACTGTGTAATGAGTTGTGTATGTCCATGGAGGACTGTCAACATGGATGTCTGACCTACTGCAATCTGCCGGAGTAGGTCCACAGACTCAGCACTGAGGGCAGCAGGGGACTCAGGGGCAGGGGCTGCGGTGCCGGAAACAAAGGAGACACGGGGGTAGCACGGACCCTAGGGACACTAACGACAGGGAGGGTGGAGATGGTACTGGAGGAGGGGCGGCCAGCCAAAGATGAAGAAGTGACCATTGCAGCATATTCCCCCTCCTCCTGAGAGTCTGACTCGGAGCTGTTGTCTGCATGGTAGGATGTGTCAGTCACATGTCGTCCGGCCTGCAGACTCTCCTCACCCTCCGAGCCACTGCCACCCTCTGACTCCTCAAAGCAGGTGGCACTGTCGCTGGGTCCCTCTGCCTGGTCCGCGCCTGTGTCTCCTCCAGATTCAGATGATGATGCTGTTGGCAAGGAGAATAAGAAAAACATATCATTCACCTGTACACATCAGACATATCAGCTAGAAATAATTTGGGCACATTTCTAAACATGGCATGCATCATGAGTCACATGACACTGAACTCAGCACAATGCTAAGTCTAGTATTGGCCTATTGTGAGAGACACACCGCTCAATGTATAGTAGGATACAAGCAACTGGCAAGGCAAAAACTTGTATGAGAGACACAATGATGATCCACTGCCTGACAACTGGATAGCTGATATGCCTCACAGTTCATTGACCCACCCTGCCACCCAATCCCAGACCTGGTCATGTTTGATTTGCATTGACCTTGTGCCACATGGGAAAAGTCCTGCCTGAAATGCCATGTGATGCCATCCTGGGCCCTGAACCAAGTGTACCATCACCTCACACTGGCATCACAGATGGCTACACCCAAAGCCACATTGTGTGGCTGACCATCAATATTATTTACAAACTACATGCAACATATTTGGAGAATATGCAGACACGCACTGACCAGTGTGAGTATGCATAAGCCCAAAATAGTGCACATGTACATTGTGCACCTGTAGCTAACACATGACAATTAGAAAGTGTACCATGGCCAAAGGCCACTGAGGCTGACTCGTGCAGAAAACACATGTTGAGACTCAAGATAATTGCCAAAATATGAAGAAGTATTTACAACAAGGGGTGGTGATGGACAGAGTCTCTGAATTAAGCAGAATACTCTCACCCTGTCAAGAGATCAGGGCTAGATCCAACACCTTTAGCTCATTGCACCATCCCAGTTTCAGAACCTGGCTGTATGCAAATTAGTCTGTCCCTGGCCTAGTGCATCATGGGAACAGGGCAGACCAGACTACAAAAGCCAATTCTTACACTGGGAAGGAAACAAGCTTCCGGGGACCGGTTTCTGGCATTTCAGCCGTCTTCGGCCCGGCTTGCTTGAATCCTGATGGTGCAATGAGCAAGGGACTCACATCTGAGTATACCCTTCCACACTTAGGGTGGACAAAAATATTTACAACAAAGGGTGGTGATGGACAGAGTCTCTGAATTAAGCAGAATACTCTCACCCAGTCAAGAGATCAGGGCTAGATCCAACACCGTCTTTTAGCTCATTGCACCATCCCAGTTTCAGAACCTGGCTGTATGCAAATTAGTCTGTCCCTGGCCCAGTGCATCATGGGAACAGGGCAGACCAGACTACAAAAGCCAATTCTTACACTGGGAAGGAAACAAGCTTCAACTCACTCCCAACAACATTGCATCTATCCACTAGACATACACAGTGGCTATAATGACAAACACACAACAGGTTCACACTCCAAGGTATTGCACACATCACTCACCTGATCCTCTGGTCTCCCATACTGCTTGCTGTAGTTAGGCAGGAGGGCATCCAGCAGGGCCTTGTTCTCACCATCAGTGAATGCAGGTGCCCTCTCCATGCTCAGCTAATCAGGGTCCAGAGGATACAGAGACAGCAGCTGTGGTTACCACTACAATGTTGTGCAGGCAAGTGCCCTCCCACAGCCACATGCTGCCTTATATCTGTGCTGCAGAGGGTCTGTGAGTCCAAGGAGTAGTGTGTGATAGGCCACCATAGTTAGCATCCTATGTTCCATCCAATCACATCACACATAAGGCCATGACACACATATGCATGGTTTGAAAAATGAGCAAGAGCTGAACAACTTTTGCAACATTGTATACTTTTGCCCAACTGAATTTTCTAGGACACCTGTAGGAGGCTCAAACCTCTCTGTATCCATGACAACCTGGTTGCATTTTGATCATTCCACTGTTCCCCTAGATGTTCCCTATGTATTTATTTGAATACCCACACAAGTACGGTGCCATTGCCGTTGCTAATGCAACCCATTCAATGGTGTAACGAGGCGTACACACGCACGTACCATTGGGGTACGCTGTGCTCGCTATGGCTAAAATGCAATAGTGTAACGAGGCGTACACACGCACGTACCATTGGGGTATGCTATGCTCGCGTATGGCTAAAATGCTATAGTGAAACGAGGCGTACACACTCACGTACCATTGGGGTACGCTATGCTCGCGTATGGCTAAAATGCAATAGTGAAACGAGGCGTACACACGCACGTACCATTGGGGTACGCTATGCTCGCGTATGGCTAAAATGCAATAGTGGAACGAGGCGTACACACGCACGTACCATTGGGGTACGCTATGCTCGCTATGGCTAAAATGCAATAGTTAAACGAGGCGTACACACGCACGTACCATTGGGGCACGCCATGCTCGCGTATGGCTAAAATGCAATAGTGAAATGAGGCGTACACACGCACGTACCATTGGGGTACGCTATGCTCGCGTATGGTTAAAATGCAATAGTGAAACGAGGCGTACACACGCACGTGTAGATGCATACATCAGCATGGCATCCTTACATCAGCATGCCCTAGGTGTGGCAGACATTGAAGAAGCACAGGGACTGTGACCTTGTGGCTCAGTTGATGTGTGAAGAGCTGTTGAGACATGTCA
This sequence comes from Lissotriton helveticus, assembly GCF_964261635.1. NCBI lineage: Eukaryota > Metazoa > Chordata > Amphibia > Caudata > Salamandridae > Lissotriton > Lissotriton helveticus. The sequence goes on from NC_136065.1 coordinate 1,854,669,929, forward strand.
TTAATCATTTAGCACATGTGTATCACATACATTCAACACTTCGCACCTGAGTAACGTCTGCAACATATTGTGAGGCACATCATCACTGGAATGGCACACCATTCAGTACAGGGAACTGTCACATGATGACAGCAACATGCCCACTGTCACAGAGGTCGAATAGACGCACAGCATGACCCTGTGTGACCACGTCATGTGTGTGCCATGTGCGACATTGTACATGCTGTTTGCATATGAAATGAACAGGTCAGTATTATATTCCTCACCTTAGAATATCCCCAAGTGTCATCCTGGATATGGCAATTTCCGCTTAGCAGTACACTTGTGTGTCGGTAGGCATCTCCTGCGGCTCTGCGTGTGTCATTGGTGTTGTGTGCGCCGTGATGACGTTGTCTGAGTACTCATACATCACCTCTGCGTGCTCACGTGAGGTCCTCTTTTTTCACACCACCAGCGCTGTTCCCGTATAAATGTAACCTTACTCAATTTTGTACACAAATCATAGTACGATCACTTCTGACCATTACACTTGGATTGTCTGACTCAGGACGGTGCCAATAGGGATGTTCGTTTCATAGCCTGTGAGGATTGCGACCGACTCATGTCGGTGACTGACCCTCACCGTTGGTGTCTCCACTGTTTTGACGTCAAGCACGACAACAAGAGCTGCTCCGACTGCCGGGACCAGACATATGAAGCCAGGTGTGAGTGGTCCCACAAGCCGCTCAGACTCCAGCAGTTGGCCCTGCACCACAATAGCTCATGGTCTGGACGTAGGACGAGTGCCTGGGCGTGGGTGTAGAGACATCAGAGCCCCGGGATTTTACATCAGTCCTCCAGGGCTAAGTCGTCAGGTAACCCCAAAAAGTCAAAGAGACGTCATCGCACTTCCAAATCACCACAATGCACGTGCAATTCTGCATGTGATTCGGGTGACACCACCCACGCTGCTCCATCAGATTAGCAGCCGTCGTAGCCTGCACCACGACCTCCGGTCCCTGCCCAGCATGCGACGCAGGAGGACTAAGTGCGCTTTCTCATGGCCATGATGTCCCTCACTCCACCAACGGCCTACGCGACGGCATCTGACCCAGCGGACCCCTCTGGGGGCACTAGCGGGTCTGGTGCGTTGCCCCTGACGCCGTCACTCGCTTTGGCTCTGACGCAGGTGGCGCATTCGTCCCGGCCCCGCTGGGACAGACAGGATCTGATTAGTGATCCTGGTCCTCGCTGGTCCACCTCACAACCTCACCGGCAACAGTCCCCCAGGTGTCAGCCTTGGCGACGTCCTTGGGTGGTGCTGTCCCCGATACCACACACTATATGGCTCCGGCGTGGGAACTGCGCGGCAGAACACCGCTGTTAATGCAGCATGTGGAGTTGAACTTCAACGAGCCGGGCACAGCTTATGACAACCCTGATTATCAGGGAATGGGTGATAAGGAGTATAGGGAGGGTTATGAAGACCCACTGACACGTGAGTCAAGTCCAGTCCATCTCGTTCGAGCTTGATCTTCTATCGCTACGGCACAACCCATTAACGTTGGCCCTGGATAAATCTTATATTCTCGGGAAACCCCAACCATACCTGCGAGACTCACTAACAACTCAGGCGAGAAAGAAAATCCTGTATCTGCGCCTCCTGGCTCTCATGATCACGGACTTTAATCCAAAATGGCCACGAACGGACGGTGCCATCGCCTGTCGATTATGCAACTACCGCAGAGAGTCATGGTTACACCTGCTATGTTGCTGTACAAAGTTGGCCAGCGATTGTCATCGTCTGCTGAGCCCGGCCTTACGGAATCTAGGCCATAGAACATGCAGAGAGGCCTCGGACTGGTGCTTCTCAGAAACTACGACCTGCCTATTAGCCAGGGTCGGTAAGTTCACCCACCAAGCCAAAATGGCACTCTACCTCCATCAAAAGGCCATAGATCCTAAGAGTCTCGACACTGTGTAAGGAGCACCATCTGGAGCACAAACGAGTGTCAGTTTACAGCTAACTTAGGGAGCTCCCGCTAAGTAACTGGAACAACTGGACCCAGTAACTATACCAGGGTCGGACAAGGGTCCAATGAAGAACCCATCCTTGGTGATGTGCAGTGAAAACAGTCATGTCAAACCTCCACACTTTCCCAAGACTCTAATTGGCGTGAAGCTAAGGAACAGACAAAAACCTTCCTTCTTCTAATAGAACTTTGATTGGACAAAAAGGGGCAAATTAGCCATTATTCTATTTTAAAGTTCTACATATGGTTTTACTGGGCAACGGGCACATAGGGTGGGAGGGGTGATGTTCTTTGTGTTTTATACTGTAAAGATTTTAAGTAATCGCACAGTTTAATAAATAAATACAAATACGTGAGTGTCAGTCCCAAGACGACAGGACAGGTGGACTGGGGGATGCGAGTGGTCTGGACACCTCGCCAGACACTGGTGATGTCTCAACTCCAAACGTGTCTTTGGATGAGCGGGCAACGTACAGTGTTGCGTTGACGTGGGCAGCCAAAGCCTTGCCCCTTCATCTCCCCTTTGCGGCCGTGAGGACCAACCAACTCACTGAGGTCCTTAAACTGAAGTAAAGCTCCGCTGAGCCTTTGCAGCTGTTTCATTCGGAATTTACTGAATATATATTGGCCAGCATGTACAGGCACGCTGCAGGTTTGGCTGTAGATAGGCACGTTGCCAGACGCCCACACCCCTCCCTGGACAAACCATGTTTCCTGTCCTCCCACCCCACCCCAGAGAGCATGGCCATCCAGGCCTCCAAATCACAGACCACATTCCCGTTAGCTCCGCTGGACAGGGTATCCAAGAGGTATGAGCAGTACGGAAAGATGTCATCATCCTCCCTTAGTCTGGGACTGAGGTCTTCCAACATCACATGCCTCTTTGTCCGCTACACACACTCTCTGTAGGACACGGTTGTGGAACTGCTGCCAGAGTGTGCGTTGTAGGTACGGGCAATACTTGGCCAAGCCCTTGTAGAATGCCAATCAGCGACACGGTATTTGATCCAGTGTGGGCTGGATAGCACCGACTCACTGGGCAGATCGATGACATCCACGAAGGCAAATTTGTCAAAGCCTGGTATGTATTATAAGTTAGGAATATGCTACTAACTACTGTACCTTAACGATATTTCGTTAAAAAAGGTAAGTAACTAGTTCATACTGTTCAGTATATCTGCTGTAGGGGCATCTATGTTGTGTCCTTGCCGTGATGACAGTGTTTCTAATGTACGCACACCATGCCACTTGTGCTAATGAACCGCTCATATGTGTGATGGCACCATTTGTCACAAATCAAACATTTATGCTGTATGATGATGTCCATGTAATAGTTTGGGAAATTTCACACCGCAATAGAAATATGTCAGATCTGTGCAAATGATGGCACATGTGATGTGTGTGTGTGTATTGCTGTCAGCTGTCTGGATGTGCAGACAACCTCCTAATGCCATTCTCATGACGTGTGTCACTGACATGACACATTGTCATGCTCACTCAGATCTTTCCATCAGATCATTTGTATGCATGTCATATCCATTCCACAGACCACAGGTCTTTTACTTTTCACGGAGGAGTAGCTGGCAGCTGGCACATGTTTCCTCAGTGTGTATCCCAGGCCACACTCAAAATTGTCTACATTAGTTGAAGCTGTGTTGCTTGTGCCATGTACATTGTTATTGTCTTAGTCAGACAGTTCAACACATTTTCTCTTAATTTTGTTTTGCAGGGCACCCCCTCTGGAAAGGCTGTTGCCAGACTTGGAAGCCATGAGGGAACGTAATTACATTCGGCGTTACCGCTTCACCAGACAGTTGATCAAGGACCTGACGGACAGGCTGGAGGTTCACCTGCAACCACAACATAGGTATCCAACTGCGCTGACACCCAAGGTAAAGGTGATGGCAGCCCTACATTTCTTTGCCACAGGTACGTTCCAATTTACCATAGCTGATTGGGGAGGGATGTCTCAGACAATGTTAAGCCGTGTATTGACGAATGTATTGGCAGCTATGTTGCTCCACCTTGACGAATTCATTACATTCCCTACTCCAGAACAGTTGACAGATGTCAAGGGGGAATTCTATGCCCTGGGACGCATACCACATGTAATTGGTGCAATTGATGGTACACATGTTACTCTGGTGCCACCACAGGCTCAGGAGCAAGCGTATCGCAACAGGAAACACTACCACTCGATAAATGCCCTGGTGGTGTGTCTTGCCAACATGATTATCTCACATGTTTCTGCACGTTTTCCAGGATCGTGCCACAATGCTTTCATCATGAGGCGTAGCAGAATACCACAGATGATGCTGCAGCTGCACAACCACCGGGCATGTCTTGTTGGTGAGTAAACTCTGTCAGCTATGTATGTCAGTATGTCACAACTTCATGAACTGCATCATATGACACACTCATTTCCATGATGTCAATTTGCAGGAGACGCAGGATATCCAAACATGCCGTGGCTAATGACTCCGCTACGCAACCCCAGGACAGCTGCAGACCAGCGGTACAACAATGCTCATGGGAAGACCAGGCGGGTTATCGAGCGAACATTTGGACTCCTGAAGAGCCGGTTCAGGTGCCTGGACAAGAAAGGCGGAGCCCTCCAATACAGCCCACGCAAGGTGTGTGACATCTTCACCGTGTGCTGCATGCTACACAACATGACAGTGGAGAAGACCGTGCCACTCTACCTTGATCCAGATGAGCTGGAACATCCGCCCATTGAGGATGGAGGCCTTGCCCAGGATGCCAGTGACGAGGAGGGTGAAGATGATATCCGGAGTCACCTCATCCGCAAATTCTTTTCATAATGGTGAGTCATAGTTACATTTAGGTAATACATTGCTAGTTGCCCTGTGGCAGGGGGCTAACGCGCGATTGTTGGAGCGCTGTCTTATTTTAATTATAACTTTTGTCTCTGCTGACTATGAGCAGCATTGTATTCGACTTGGTCCTGCTGACGACAAGCAGCGACCCCTCTCTTTTTAATCACCCCACCTCCATTCCGCTGACTACTAGCGGGGACTCTTACCTTTAGAGTGGATCCCCACTCGTGCAGAAGCCCAGCCGCCTGCTGTGGGCTCACCGCCTAACGGGCTCCCCAGCGGCCGCGGGCGCCATTTTGGAACGGGTTGGTGCGAGCTAGAGCCTCGCCACACCCCCCTCGCCACCATACTATTTTAGGACCCTCCTTTCCCCTCCTAGTGATTGCTAGTTGCCCTGTGGCAGGGGGCTAACGCGCGATTGTTGGAGCGCTGTCTTATTTTAATTATAACTTTTGTCTCTGCTGACTACGAGCAGCATTGTATTCGACTTGGTCCTGCTGACGACAAGCAGCGACCCCTCTCTTTTTAATCACCCCACCTCCATTCCGCTGACTACTAGCGGGGACTCTTACCTTTAGAGTGGATCCCCACTCGTGCAGAAGCCCAGCCGCCTGCTGTGGGCTCACCGCCTAACGGGCTCCCCAGCGGCCGCGGCCGCCATTTTGGAACGGGTTGGTGCGAGCTAGAGCCTCGCCACACCCCCCTCGCCACCATACTATTTTAGGACCCTCCTTTCCCCTCCTAGTGATTGCTAGTTGCCCTGTGGCAGGGGGCTAACGCGCGATTGTTGGAGCGCTGTCTTATTTTAATTATAACTTTTGTCTCTGCTGACTACGAGCAGCATTGTATTCGACTTGGTCCTGCCGACGACAAGCAGCGACCCCTCTCTTTTTTATCACCCCACCTCCATTCCGCTGACTACTAGTGGGGACTCTTACCTTTAGAGTGGATCCCCACTCGTGCAGAAGCCCAGCCGCCTGCTGTGGGCTCACCGCCTAACGGGCTCCCCAGCGGCCGCGGGCGCAATTTTGGAACGGGTTGGTGCGAGCTAGAGCCTCGCCACACCCCCCTCGCCACCATACTATTTTAACGGCCCACATGTGTCAGCGCAGCGGACGAGCGCAGCGGGCGCGTCGTAGGCGCGCCGGAGTTGCGCCTGAGTTAAGCCCGTCTGCGCCCGTCCGCGGCCGACCGGGGCTAGGGGCACGGCACTCTGCTATCCTTACCACCTACTCCTCGGAGAGTTTGAAACACCTACAAGGTAATTGGCCGCTTCCTGTTGCCATTAGCAGTAACATCTCTGCCCTCGGCCTCAGCCCTCCTACTTTGGTGTCTCGTCCTTCCCTTCCTACTCCCCCTTCCTCCCTGTCCTTCATTTTATTAAACACTAGATCAGCTGTGAAACACCACCAGGATCTGTTTATCTTGCTTGACTCCCAGAAGCCAGACATATTGTGTCTAACGGAGACGTGGTTTTGCGACTCGTCTTTGCCCTCTCTCCTAGCGGCTCTCCCCCCTGCTTACGCGGCCCTTCGGGTCGATCGCCCTGCAGGGAAAAAAGGAGGCGGCGTGGCACTCATCGCCAGATCAGAGTACAACTTTCAGCTCCTCCCTTCCGTTCCTATTAACTCTGTTGAGTACCTTGTGGCTCGCTCTGTCACTTTTTCCCCCCCACTTATCTGTTTACTTACTTATCGACCACCCCAGAATACTCCCCACTTCACATCAGCATTTCAGGACCTAGTGGCCACGCTGGCGGTCAATCATGCCTCTATTCTTATATTGGGTGATTTCAACTACTGGCCCAACGATCCGTCAGAATGCCCTGCTTCAAAGCAATTTACTGATTCGCTCCACTCATTAAATTTTATTCCCCACATTCATGTCCCCACACATACCGGTGGACACGTGTTAGACCAAGTCTGGTCCCTTAATTACTCTATCTCCTCCATATCAGTGTCCCCTTGTTCATGGTCTGACCATGCTTTTATTTTCTTCTCTCTTCACCCTAGTCTATCAGTTAAGATCTCGCGGGAAAAAAACATCTGGGCACGGAACTGGAACCGTGTCGATCTGACCTCATTGTCATCCTCCCTCCTAGCCTCTACACCTGACTTAGCTGGCTTACCATCGTCATCACAAGCTACTGGGATTGATACCTGGCTTGCGGGAGGCTGTAATTTATCAGCCCCCCTGCGCCGGATATCAATCAAAAGAGCTAAGGAGGCGAATCGATGGTTTGACATAGACTTAAAGGAAAAGAAATTGGCTCTCCGGCGCGCTGAAAGATTATGGAGAAGGGAATATTGCCCCCTACTGAAAACCTGTTATCTAACTCTACGGCAGGAGTACAAAAAAGCCATCGTAGAAACTAAAACCACCTATTTCTCAGCCAAAATTTTAACAGCAGAAAATCAATCGCGAGAAATTTTTTCTATCGTTCACGAGTTAGCTTTTTCAGAAAGGAGCATGTCTAAACCCCCTCCCACTCAATCCCTCTGTGATTCTTTGAATTCTTATTTTCTTGATAAAATCTCTAATATCAAGAACAACATTCCCCCTCCTTCTGCCTCTTATGTTGACCCCCGCCCGCCAACCCTGCCGCCTTGTCTATTTTCAATTCCCCCTATTACGGGAGAAGTGTTCCGGGAAACACTTCTTAAAGTCAAGTCAGGTTCCCCTGCTGATATTTGTCCGGCACGCATCCTACAACAAATCTACTCAGTTTGCATACAGCCCCCGATCACTTTTCTTAACAGCTCCCTCTCACAAGGGATTGTGACCCCGGCTCTTAAAGCGGCCACCATCGTGCCCATCTTGAAGAAACCAGGTGCCGATCCAGCTATCCTAACCAACTATCGGCCTATCTCCTTGTTGCCATACTTGGGCAAGGTGCTCGAGCGCCATGTTGCCTCGGTGCTCGGTGCCCATGTAGAGGCTACGGGAGGCTTGGCGCCCTGCCAAGCGGGTTTCCGTCCCAAGCACTCTACTGAGTCCGTTGTGGTGTCAGTCCTGAACAACCTCAGGGAGGGCCTGGACCAAAATAAACATCAAGCCCTGGTGCTCCTCGATCTCTCCGCCGCTTTCGATACGGTGGATCATTCCATCTTGCTTTCACGTATCGGAGCGGCGGGAATCGGGGGCTCAGCACTAGTTTGGCTCTCGTCCTTCCTGCGGGATCGCACACAGGCGGTCCGGCTGGGAGAGTTCACGGCAGCCCCTCTTAAGATCACTTGTGGTGTCCCCCAGGGCTCCTCTCTGTCCCCCTTATTGTTTAATCTCTATATCTATCCTCTTATCTTTGCGCTTCAGCAGCTGGAGGTCACTGTATATAACTACGCGGATGACCTCCAGCTTGTCTTCAACCTCTCTTCTTCCCCTCACGCTATTTCCAATTTTCAAGCTATTATGATTTTCATCAGGGACTGGATGAGCCACAACCATCTGAAGCTGAACCCAGATAAAACCGAGCTGGTGCTCACTGGTGGCTCCTCCAGTCCCTGGAACTCTTCTTTCTGGCCCTCCACTCTTGGTTCCCCTCCTATTCCCTCTTCTACGGTCAAGACTCTGGGCATAAAAATTAACAATCAGCTCACTCTCCACTCACAAATCAGCTCTGTCGTCTCTTCTTGCTTTCTGATGCTCCGCACTATCCGCACTGTCTCCCGGTTTTTCTCCCCTCTGGCTCTCAAACTTATCATGTCTGCCCTGGTGATCTCCCGGCTAGACTATGCCAATGCCCTGTACAACGGCATCCCGGCATACAGCCTACGTAAACTCCAGCTTGTGCAGAACCAGGCAGCTCGGCTGGTGTATGGCCTCCCCCGTTTCCACCACTCTACACCACTACTGCCAGCGCTGCACTGGTTGCCTGTTCTGCAACGGTCTCTCTTCAAGACTGGGTGCATGGTTTTCCAGGCACGGCAGGGAACAGCCCCTGCCTTCATTTCCTCCCTTTTAAAAGATTATGTCCCCACTAGACAGCTTCGATCATCATCTCAGTCCCTTTTACAGGTTCCTCGCTATACCAGGAAAAAATGGGGAGGCTCCAATTTCTCAGTTTTGGCCCCCGTATTTTGGAACTCCCTTCCTGACCATCTACGAGCGATTAAACAATACTCCCTCTTTCGCAAGGGCCTGAAAACTTTCTTGTTTGTTCAGGCCTTCCCACACTAACGGTCCCTTCTTCCTTTTGCTCTTCATGCCTCCAAAAGCGCCAAGAAACCGTTATGGTGTATGTTGCGCTATACAAGCTTTTTAAATTCAAATTCAAATTCAAATTCACATGTACTATTGAGTTGCGTGGTTAGCATGCTGTGTATGCAACTGACTGTATGCAATGTCACTTGGATGTTTGTTGTGCAGTGTCACATAGCTGCAGATGTAATGACACACACGTATGTGCTATGTGTGTACTTGGAATGTACAGGTGTACTACTACATCAGGCTATTCAACTGGACAATGTCAGAATGACATTATACGGAACTTGACCCCTTGTGTGCCTCTCATCCCCAGCTCGCCCTGCCTGTTGTCCGTTGGTGTCATCGTGGTCAGCCTGCTATTGCTCATTATGATTGCAACGTCAGCCGAATCAACGGAGCATGCATGGACATGTGGAAAAGTCTATTTGGGTAAGGACTCATATGAGGCTGTTTAGCGTTGGTATGGTTTCTAATGTGTGATACATGTTCATGCGCATGTTGTTAGACCATGCATACATGCAACAACATCATGTTTCTCATTACATGTAGGCCCACTCCCATGACAGGATAGTCACCCCATCTGACAGTCATCTGTTGTAGTTGTAGACTCTGGTGAATGCATCAATGTGTGCAGACATTGACACTGCAACATTGCATATACCATGGTTTGACATTGTGTTAGAGGTCACAACCACTGACTCTGTGGTGGATTGCAGCCTCACTGTGTGCATTAGAATGTGTCTGGTTCCTCACATCCACCTTGTGGCACAGTCCAGTTAGTTTAACACAAAACCATGTTGTGTAGGTGTTGCCCAGTGTATGTTCCACATGTTAGGACAACTGTTCTGTGATTCTGTTAGCATGGATGCATTGCCCCTTGTTGCAGTATGTCATGTCACTGTCATGTCGTTACCTCAGTGCAGGTTGAGAATACTGCTACGCCATCCTTCAGTGAGTAGCAGTTCTGTCTAAAATCACATGATGCCAGGCATGGTTTGCTTTAGACATGACAATGTTGGGATGATGCATGTGTGAAAATTTTTGGTGCACCAGTGGAGTGCAGTCATTCACATGATTCTCTTGTCCCATGCAGCATTTCTGTGCGACGGTAGGGTATCATTATGTCGCTTGGATCAACATCACTTGCTGTTGAGTCATTTTCAAACTGCTTGTCATGTTTAGCATAGTGATGCAAAGTTGATAGAGCAAAAGACTGCCTACAGAGTGCCTTCATTGCATGTAGGTCAATAGCTTCCTCATCATATGTGATTCTTACAGCTGTTGTGGGTGATGTCAAGTGTGCTAACATGGCCCTTCCGGGTACACATTATCTAATACAGCTATTACAATTTGCGTAAGTAGCATTGCCATATGTTTTAATTTGTTTGTAGGGTCCACATCATCAGAGAAAGTGAATTATTAGTTATTTTTAGTGTCAGGGACATGAAAAAGTACTCCTAATGGTTATTTGCCTCTGTTTCAGGTCTCCCTCCCTGCAGTTCCCATCCTCTCCTTCCCTCGCCTGATCACCCTTTTGTGTCTGTCATTTGTACTCAGACCAAGGGGCTATTTGGAGGTGGAACCCTTTGAGCATCACACCACTCTGATGAGGAAAGGTACGGCCATTCCCTGGCAGGGTTGTAGCGAATTGTTATGCTGCATAACAGGTGACATCATTCATAGACTTATTTTTTTGTCCTCTTGCCAATGCCAATGCCCATGTATGTTGGATAATGCCCCATGGCCTCACAAGGTAAATCATCATGTTGTGCATGACGTGTGATTTCAAATGATTATTGTGCCTCCTTGATGTCAACGCACATGTCCTTCTATTGTGCATGTATACTATATGGCATGAAGTAAGCTTATGCTTGTTATGTGTTTACGTGTACAGTGACTACATGCATGTGTTCGTGAAGGCTAAATACTATATTGTGTGTGAGGTAGATGGCTGTGTAGCTGCTGGTTAGCTTGGAACACACTAGCTGTAGTCTATACCTGCTGACGCTGTGTGTCCTGTGCCCCACTTGTCCCTAAGGGGCCTGATCCCGTGACCATGATCATTGGTGATTACTGTGCCATATTATTTGCTGTGACCCTGAGTGAAGCAGACACTCCTGCATTCACATGCACATGTCACTTTATGGCTTGCCAATGCCCTTGTGGTATGTGCTTGTTTTGCTAGTTGTCACACCCCTCCTGCCATCATGTCTTCACTCATTCCTGGTGCTGCATACACAGCCACAATGCAGCACACACTATCCAGGACCACACACGCCTACTGGATACCCCTCCTTCCATCCATTTGTAGAGCATGCTCCAGCCACCCTATACACAGAGAACACCAGACAATCATCCTCCTGGTATCACGATGCCTCAAACTCAGCCATTACAGCTTCTATGCCTGTGTGTGCAACACATACTGGCAAGACTATGCTGAGCCACATGACATTGTGTCTACGTACCACCAGGACATGTGCCGTGTACAGCACACACACACCTTCCATAGGCACAATATTGTACAGTGTTGCCTTGTCAACACCACAGCAGGAAAAATCGGCTTCCTTACAGTCACGTGGCAGTACACGGCCTGGTAACACCACTTCAACATAGCCGTCACAGTCAGTCAAGTAGCCACAGGGGACACACACCATGACCACGTCTCTTGGGTGTGGGGTGATTTGGACGTTCTGGTGTAGATAATTGTCAGACGTGGGTAGTTGTTCTGGATGCATTGCACCCATCACAGGAGTATAGTACTTGTAGCTCCATAGGGGGAGGTCACCTCATCAGGTGAGTTTGGCTAGAGTGCTACAGCCCATTGCCCACAGTCTGTCCTGCCACCCTTGTCCTGTGCACCATTCATCACATCAACAGTACAGCATCATGCTGATGATACTTCACATACCTGATGACACAGATGTAGGTACTCCCTACGCGGACAACTAGTTTTGTCACACTGATCTATACACCTCAAAGTGACTCTCCTGGGCCTGGCTGTTATTGCAGTTTTGTGATCCAAAACACCCTCCAGCATTTACTATCCCTCACAGGTGTGTCTTTCCATCCATGTATCTAGTTGTTAGGAATTTGTGACCAATGTGTGTCCTCACCCGGACTCAAATCCAAGTGTGTGGATGGCTGCAGTTTGTTGAATAGCCTTGTATTTCATATATTTTCAGACACATATCATTTTATACTGTGGGTACAAGAAAAGTCACCAAATGCGTATGATGTTTAGATTAATTATTGGGTGATCTTGTGCAGGAAACGTGAATAGGTGCTGTACAGAAAGGGGTGGAATCCAAAGTTCACTGCTGGAGATGAGATGCCTTACAGTTTCAGTCAACAGAGTCCAGGCCACAGTGCTTGGTATCACTGGGCAGACTGTGACCAGCAAGTCCATGTGGGAGAGTCTCATAGGTGATGCTGTTGCACCCAAGGGCAATATGCCAGGTCCAGTGTCCTGGGAGTTGTGCATGGCCCACTGCCACTCAACGTCTTAGCCGTGGACGACCCACCTTCCTTGGGGGACCCTCACGTGCAGGCATGGACGATGCATGGGAAGCTACGTCAGACAGTTCCTCCTCCTCCTCATCCTTCCCTGTGGCTGGTGTTGCACTTTGCCTAGATGTAGCTGGTCTGGTGACACAGGGAGGGTGCTGCATGTTGGCAGCAATCTGACGTAGCGAATGGCTCATTTCCCGATGCACCGTCAAGAGCTGAGCCAGACTTTCCTCCACCCGTCCATAATGTAGGCCTTGCCTGGCTATTTGCTCTGCCTGCTGTTGTTTCACCTGGTTGAGGGCCTCCGCTAGCTGGCTTACCTCCCTGGTGTCCTGCCGGTATGCCTCCAGGATGTTAGTCAATTCAGGCATACCGGGCCCTGCAGCTGACTGGCCAGAATCTCGCCTCCGCCTTGCGCCACTCCCACCACCCTGACCAACACGAGCACGGCCTGCGCTTGTGGGCACATCCGATCGACGGGCCCCCCGAGTGCTGGCAGGGTGGAGGTTGTCTGCCACCTCAGGGGCGTCCGACAAAGGGTGTCCCTCATTTTCAGACAGGCTCTCTGGTGGATCATGGGCAGGGCTCTGACCTGTCTGCTGGCATGTGGTGGGAATGGTTCCGGTGGTTGGCAGAGATGTAGCTGGTACAGTTGCTGCAGGGGTTTGGGATCCAGAGGAGCCAGGTTGGTTGGGGTCATCCACAGTGCGTTGAGTGGCGTCGCTGTCGGTGGGGTCTGGGTCCTGCTGAGCCTGGGCCTGGGATCCTTCTCCCCCCTGGTTGGGGGGGGCTCCACACGTTGCCCTGTGTGTGGGAGAGACAGACACTGTTAATGCACTATCAAGTGACATCTTAATTAGTTATCCATTATCACCATCACAGTTCCACAAGCGTTACATTGATGTCATTGTTCAGTTGTGTATGTAGTGGTAGTAAATTGACTTGTACTCTGGAGTATTTTCCTTCTTCCATTCTCTTGACTATGACTGACACAGCCATTGCTGTGTCTTGTCTTGCCGACACAACACATATACAGCAGTGCTCAGGTTCACGCAACATCCAGGATACGGTGTTAATCCTTATGTCTGCGTCAAGCATGCACAGAAGATGCAGCATGTTCATGTAAGAGACAGAGCATTATCTGTACTACTATTATGAAGTGAGAACTGTGTCCTTCGAGCCAGGTAAACTCGAAAAGTACACCACCAATCACAACACCCAATACAGCGTTAGAAAGGGGATGTCCAGAAGATGGACATAGGCTATATGAATTGACACCATATACACTAAAAAGGGGGGGCGCCATCAGTGGTAAAGTAGTCCCTTCTGGCCATTAGATGTGGGCGTTAACATTCAGAGAGGCAAGTTGTGGGCGTTAGATGGAGAGGAGAACATTGAGATGCGAGGAGATGTCTCTGTGCAAAACCAAACACACCATTCGCGCTCACAGTGCAGAGTATTTCAAACGCGCAATAATCACAGTGCAGCATATTGCAAACATGAAATATTCACTCACACACACATTTTCGGGGAGCCAGAATCATTGACCTGGGCATTACCGTTGTACGCTGACATCAGGGACGGCCCGCGGCTTGCATTCACAGCCAACCAATCACGCCACATAACTCGCATGACACATGCAAGCCTTGCGATGAATATTTTAGTAACGATTTCACCATTGGACACGCTCCTGTTTGTCACAGTGGGAAGACCTCAAGCAAAAGAGGTGCGGCTTACACGGTGTTTCAGGGCTTAGGCGAGTATGCGTTCTGCCGGACTGAAGCTGCAATATTTATTGCACGGAGATATCATACATCAAAAAACAGGCTTTCGCATGGCCCTTAAGCGAGTCAGCTTTCACCACAGTACTTGCATCCTAAACCTAAGAACAAAGCTACGGATTCACTAGCCGCTAACTGTTTTACCACTGTGACACTCCCACTTATTGCGGCGCTAAGGAGAAAACTTGACTTAGACAAATGTTTAACTCGCCAACATCAACATGTGCTACATGAAATATCGCCTTGGCAGAAGCATCAACATTCTCACGGGGGAGGGGGCAAGGACAAACAAGGAAACACAAGTGACATTAAGTGGAGGGACCTTTTGCCAACAAGATTACACAATTTACTTTTCGAACCGGGACAAAGTCGGGACGGGCTGCTAGTTTAATTGCAAATAATCTTCTACTTTGGATAGGTGTTGTTCCGTGATGGCCAACCAATGCCAACACCCCTGGACCTGTACACCCACTTCTAGATCATGGCTTTGGAACGTGGCACTTCTCTAAGACGCATCACCTTGTCAATACCCATGTCCATGTTGATACTTAAGTGCATCCACAACGTTCATGAGATGGGGCACGTGCATTGTGTGAGAGGCACAATGGACTGGAACATCTGCAATGTGCATGTAAAAGTTGTATGTGTATTTATATGAGTGAGTGTTTAGTTGTGGTACATGACAATTGGGACAGTGTTGCACTCCATTGCCTGTCCGCAGGGGTTTAATTTCTGTAAGGGGGTGTATGACAGGCCATGCTAGTAGTTTGCGTGTGATTATCAAGCATCCATCCTTCATTATTTTGCTGTCCCCTCATGTTGTATGCTGGCATAATCGTGGTTGTGTGTTTCTGCACAGGATGTGTGACCTTATCCTGGTGTTTGTGTTTGCAATGATCACCGGAGGGACTTGTGCTGCCTACACCTGTACCCATTGTGTACTACAGAGCATTCCAGACTGTGTGTCCTGACACAGTACAGTGTCGCCTGCAAATGGTGGTTGGGTTGCAGGCACTTAGTAGATAACTGCTGGTAATTAGGAGACATCCCTCAACACTCTGCTCTATGATCTTATAAGGCCTCTGCAGTGCTTGGGTGAAACTGTGTGTGTGCCCAGCTAGCTGGGGTGAGGTGACAGAGGGAGGAACACTGAGGGATGGATACTGAGGGAGGGAGACAGAGGGAGGGAGGGAGACAGAGGGAGAGGGCGAAAGGGATGGAGGGAGTCAGAGGGATGGAGGGAGACAGAGGGAGGGAGGGAGACAGAGGGAGGGAGGGAGACAGAGGGAGAGGGCGAAAGGGATGGAGGGAGTCAGAGGGATGGAGGGAGACAGAGGGAGAGGGCGAAAGGGATGGAGGGAGTCAGAGGGATGGAGGGAGACACAGGGAGGGAGGGAGACAGAGGGAGAGGGCGAAAGGGATGGAGGGAGTCAGAGGGATGGAGGGAGACAGAGGGAGGGAGGGAGACAGAGGGAGAGGGTGAAAGGGATGGAGGGAGACAGAGGGAGGGAGGGAGGGAGCCAGAGGGAGGGAGGGAGACAGAGGGAGAGGGCGAAAGGGATGGAGGGAGTCTGAGGGATGAAGGGAGACAGAGGGGGAGGGCAAAAAGGATTGAGGGAGTCAGAGGGATGGAGCGAGACAGATGGAGGGAGGGAGGGAGACAGAGGGAGACGGCGAAAGGGATGGAGGGAGTCAGAGGGATGGAGGGAGACAGAGGGAGGGAGGGAGACAGAGGGATGGAGACAGGTTGTTTGTGCTCGCTCACTTGCTACACTGCCTTACTGTGTCACAAAATGATGCATCTCAGGAAGGTGTGTCTGCAAAATGACATTGTTTAGAAGCTGTGGTCTACTATCTTGTGTGATATTTCCCTATTCCTGTGCATTGGGCATGGTACTTGGGTGTGTCCCTGGGACATATGGGATGAGAGCAGCCTCCTACCCTCCACCTACCACCCTTTGTGCCTCCCCCTTGCAACTAACCCCTTTCTGTTGTCTCCTGCTGGGACTCATGGCCACCCACCCCATGCTGCTGGGCACTGTTGTTAGTCCACCCATGTAACTTGTGTTTTTTGTACACTCACCAGACTCAACGGCTCCTTCAATTCCATGTACTCCCACTGGTGGCAGCAGGGCCATGACTTTCTCCTCCCAGGGATGGTATACAGGAGGTCTGCGGGGACCACCACCTCCAGTGTAGTGTGCAATGGCGTAGTCCTGGTCCATTTTTTTCTTGACCATCCTCCCGCAGATCATACCATCTGGACTGGCATTCCCCCCTGGTGCGCCTGATGGGTGCAACAGCATTGACCCGGTCTACGATCCTCTCCCACAGGCGTGTTTTTTCTGCCATGCTGGTCTGTCTGACCAATGCACCAAACAGCTGAGGCTCGACTCTGATCACTTCATCTGTAAGTATCTCATTCTCCGGGTTAGTGAACTTTGGATTCTTGGGTGTGGTCATGGTGTGGGGTGTATGTGATTGAGGGAGTGATGGTGTGTATGGATGAGGGTGTGTCGGTCTGATTGTGAAGGGGGTGGTGTGGGTGTAGATGAGATAGGGTGTATGTGTGAAGGTGTGTGGCTGCAATTGTTTGTGAGATGTCTGTATCTTCGCAAGGATGTGTATGTTGCAAAGGATCCTGGGTTGTATGTGTGGACCCTTTTATTGGTCAAATGGTGGGTGTGGCTTAATTTGAATTTGTGGTTTGTGTGTTGTATGGGGTGGGTGTTAGTGTTGACCTCTGTTTGCCAGTTTGGCTGTGACCAGGACATAGATTCTCAATGGTGTGTACACAGGAGACATGTTCAGTGTTGTTGTGCGACTCGTTAGCAAAGTCCTTGTGCTGGTTTTGGTGTTGGCGTTATGTGTGCGTGTCGTACTTGTGCGTGCGATTGACTTGTACGGGCCGTTGGCGGGTGGGGGGCTTCGCGTAGGCTTGTTGGGGGGTAGTGCGTGTCGTACTTGTGCGTGCGATTGACTTGTACGGGCCGTTGGCGGGTGGGGGCCTCCCGTAGGCTTGTTGGGGGGGTGTGCGTGTCGTACTTGTGCGTGCGATTGACTTGTACGGGCCATTGGCGGGTGGGGGGCTTCGCGTAGGCTTGTTGGGGGGTGTGCGTGTCGTACTTGTGCGTGCGATTGACTTGTACGGGCCATTGGCGAGTGGGGGGATTCAGGTGGGCTTGTTAGGGGGGTGTGAGTGTCGTACTTGTGCGTGCGATTGACTTGTACGGGCCGTTGGCGGGTGGGGGGCTTCACGTAGGCTTGTTGGGGGGTGTGCGTGTCGTACTTGTGCGTGCGATTGACTTGTTTGGGCCGTTGGCGCGTGGGGGGCTTCGCGTAGGCTTGTTGGGGGGTGTGCGTGTCGTACTTCTGCGTGCGATTGACTTGTAAGGGCCGTTGGTGGGTGGGGGGCTTCGCGTAGGCTTGTTGGGGGGGTGTGCATGTCGTACTTGTGCGTGCGATTGACTTGTACGGGCCGTTGGCAGGTGGGGGGATTCGCGTAGGCTTGTTGGGGGGGTGTGCGTGTCGTACTTGTGCATGCAATTGACTTGTACGGGCCGTTGGCGGGTGGGGAGATTCGCGTAGGCTTGTTGGGGGGGTGTGCGTGTCGTACTTGTGCTTGACTTGTACGGGCCGTTGGCGGGTGGGGGGGATTCGCGTAGGCTTGTTGGGGGGTGTGCGTGTCGTACTTGTGCATGCGATTGACTTGTAGGGGCCGTTGGCGGGTGGGGGGCTTCGCGTAGGCTTGTTGGGAGGGGGTGCGTGTCGTACTTGTGCGTGCGATTGACTTGTATGGGCCATTGGCGGGTGGGGGGATTTGCGTAGCCTTGAGCGAGGGGTACACATGTGGAATGTGTTGATGACGCTTGCTGTGAGGCAAATATTCACCTACGAATCAGTCTTCATGCGCGATCACTTTGGGCCGTACGAATCGCGGACAGGCTTCTCATACAGGATCGTACTAGTGTGTTTGTACGGCCTGGTTACGAGTCGTATGGTAGGATTCCCGATGATTATTCGTACGGGTCATCGACTGTGGTTCGTACGGTTCGGTGATATTCGTACGGCATTCGACGGAAATGGATCGAAATTCGCTGGTCGGACGGTAATTTCCCATTGGTACGGATTAGGATCCGAATGCGAATCGTACGGCGGAATATTTTACCAGATCGGAATTGAGGCCCTAGTACCAAGGTTCCTACAAATCTGCACCAGCCATCGTTTTCTTGCCTTGTGATAGTCAGAGCAGCTAAACAACACATGAAGTACTGACTCTTCAGGGCAATCATATGCCGGGCAATTTAGAGCTTGCATATCGCCACATTTGTGCGTACAACAGCGCAGAGGAAGGGTCCCATGCCTGAACTGGAGATAAAACTTTTTAGCAGCTGCCGGTTTGATTACATCTTGGACCGCCTCGAACTTGAACCTATCTGTGATTTCTTAGAAGGCTGTAGTTAGTCTGCCATTACGAGAACAACTATGAAGCTGTATCAGGTTATACTCCTCATAGTGGGCCTTCAGGAATTACCTCAATAAAGAGGAGCAAGCGGTCTCTGGATGATCCCAAAGCTCGCCCAACCACAAATTAACTAGCCAGTGTTTAATATAGGCAAGCCATGGCAATTTAGCAGCCCCTCGTAGATTCAATATTTCCGCTAGTTCCTCCCTGTATGGTAAAAGTTCAGGGGTAACCCACAGGCAACGTCAGTATAGTAAAGGTTTCAATTTTACTCCATCCGCAATTGCCATAAGGCCCAAATCTAATCATAGTGGAATAAGTGGAGTACTCCGTGGGAGTTTTAGCAAGTGTCTAACCAAATTATTCTCTACCTGAGTGAGGTTTTCTTGGCTAACATGCCCCCAAAGTTCCACACCATATAACGTCCTCCCCGGGCTTGAACCTTGTATATTTCAATAGCTGGACTCAATGGTTTCTGACTAGTCTTGCAGAAGAGCTTTATGATACCTCCTGATGATTGCGCTAATTTTAGAGAAGATTTTTTGATCTGAACTCCTCAGTCCATAGTTTCTGCAATTGTTATCCCAAGATAATCGAAAGAAGTAACTCTTTCGAGGGGTTTACCATTTAATGTAGGGTTAGCTCTTGTACTTTTAGAACTATTGAAGATCATAAATTTGGTTTTCTGTAGATTGATTTCAAGACCTCTTTGGCAACAGAATGCATCAAATTTATTGAGAACCCTCTGAATCCCCATGGGTGATTTGGAAACTAATAAAGTGTTGTCGGCAAACATCATTGCCGGAGTGGCTCGGGAGGCTAATTTAGGGGCATCAAGGTCTTTTTCTGCTAATAAAAAATCTATTAAACCATTGATGTAAAGGCTAAAAAGAGTGGGGGCAAGCACGCAGCCCTGCCGTACACCACGCTTAATCGGGATCGGTGCAGTGAGCTTCCCATCTTTGCCAAACCTATTTTGCGCAAAATTTTCCTCATGCAGCAGCTTAATGAGATGGATTAGATATACAGGGGTCCCCATCTCGTAGAGAACTGACCACAGTTTTTCCCTTGGCACCAGATCGAAAGCTGACCGAAGGTCAACAAATATTAAATAGAGGCTGCCACCCTCCATGCATACGGTCTTCCAGTGCAACATTTGAAGCCTAAGTATCTAGTCCACAGTGGACAGTTTTTCCCTAAACCCTGCCTGAAGGGGAGTTAAAATCTTTTTTTCTTCCATCCAAGATTGTAACCTAAGCAACACTACACGGGCAAAGACCTTTTGTGAAATATCTATCAGGCTAATTGGCCTATAATTGTTTGGGAGGAGTGGAGATCCTTTCTTATAAATCGGAATTATTTCCGCTCCCGCCCAGCTATGGGGAATTTTCATACCCTGCAATATTGCATTAAATAAAACCCAAAAATATGGAGCCCAGACAGATGGTTCACTGCAAAAAAGATCCCCCGGGATTTTGTCTAGCCCGGTTGCTTTGCCGGGAGCTATTTTCGCTAATGCTCCCTTAATTTCATTTAAGCTTACACTTATATTATTGATGGCATCAGGGACTTCTTTACATTCCCCTACACCTGGGGAGCGATCAGTCCCCCCCAAATTGCCCTCCACTGACTCAGCGATCGAGGTTTCTTCCTTTGAATGAAGGGATTCAACATATTCCCGCCAGACCTCCTCTCCCAAATTCGGGTCTACAGATGCTCTAGGTCCTAAGCTATCCAAATTGACAACTCTCCAGAATGACCTCATATCCCTGGCCCCAGAGCACTTCTCAAGGCATCCCATTTGTCTGTTTTCCACCCTTTCTTGGCTTCTGAAAGCGCAATTTTATAAATCGTCCTCTCAGATTTAATTGACGGACGATCATTGACCTTGATAGACAATATTAGTGCTCTTTTGGACTTGCGACAATGATCATTATACCAAGGGTGTGGGGCTTTCCAATTTGGCTGACTGTTTTTTTTATATAGAAGAAGTCCCGAGTAGTTTCTTCTAATCTAGCATGATTATTCTTCACCATCTCGAGGTTTATGTCATCTCCGTTTTGAGTGATTAATTGCGATGCCTTCTGGAGGACCGGGATCAAGATTTCATATAGAGAGCTCAATTTGGCTTCCGATTGGCTATAATCAGACCGTCTCGCTATTCGCCTGCAATTAGAGAGAGTCAGCCGAGGATCGATTGAATTTTCCGAATATGGTGCTCTCTCTAGATCGAATGCTCTTAATACCAGTGCTAGCGCATGGTGATCACTATCTAGGTGTGGGACAACCCTAAAATCAATAAACCTTTCCCAAGATTTAGAGTCGACTAAGATCTAATCTAATAAAGAGCCTTGTTCATTATGGTGGAAAGTGTAACTGCTGGAGGTTTCAGAGGGGGATCTGCCATTGCAGGCTCTAAGGGAGTGTTTCAATACGAGGCAATTCATTTGAATCACCATGGGGGACCATTTTTTAACTGGTTGACATCTGGACTCCGGGATTACCCAGAATTTATCCTCCTCATGTATGCTATCCTTATGCAAACCTTCCTGTGGCTCGAACTGACAATTAAGATCTTCTCCCAAAATGACCATGTGTTTGTCAGCAATGGTACCTAAGAAGGTAGATAATTCTTCCAGCGTGTATGACTCTTTACCCAATACTGTAGGTCTTGAATATACATTTATAAAGACTACCGAAATCTTTAAAGGAAATTGCAATAAGACACATAATATATCTTTGGATCCTGTGTCTAACTGCTCAGCCCTACATCCTAGATGGACTCCCACCCACGTGCTAAGACCTCCAGATGGTCTCCCTTTACCCCCAGATGTTGCGGGAATGCTAAAGATGGCAAAACCCAATCTCGAGATCTCCCCTCTGACCCATGTTTCCTGGAACAGATCTCGAATAGATTGATGAAGGTGCCCCAAGCAGGGTCCTCTATCTTGCTGCTCAATCCCGCAATGTTCCACGATAAAACTCTTATTTTTGGGCAAATAGGGGGCTTTAATTTTTGGGGCTCAAGGGCGAGTGGTTGCAGTGAGACCTCTATTTCCCTGCTATCACACTCCAGATTTATCCCTGGGGGTGATCGAATTCCCGCATTGTTATTCAAGACCTAATCACCCCCGTCGTGGATGCAAGCAGGGGAGCCGCACATGCTCTCACTGCTTGGGCCCACCCTGGGTGTGATACAAAAACTCACTTTGACCACATCCACCTGGGCTACAGTTCGTATTGGACACAATTGTGTTTTGACATTAGATTGGTTTGCCTTTAGTCAATCTATACCATCTAAGCAACTATATCTGTTAGCAGTGGGAATATTGAAAATAAGTTGCCTTTGGTGGTGTTGATCTGAGTGTGGCAACTCACAATATTTAGTATAATTTCTCCAACCCTGCCCTAGATGCCTGGTTTCACGATGGTGCATATTGGGAGGGTAAAAGTAGTCTAATGGGAGTATTTGAATACCCCTTGTTATCCTCCCATCTTCTCTAGATAGAATATTTTGGGTCATCCGTGGGTTTCTAAAATTAATTACTATGCAATCCCCGTGTATGTCCTTATGGCGTCTGCCTAACCCTCCCAACCTGTGTGTAGTTAAAAATTCTTCCACATTCTCGAATCTAAAATGTCTATGGTTCGCTAGCCAGTGGACAAATTTGTTCTTTAGTTCTGCGTGAGATTCCGATTGATCCCTCCTAAGTGCAGGGATACCTGCAAGAATGAGGACATATGGTGTTGAAGCGGGGGGCAGATTAATGACTGGTGGGGTGTAAAGATAGTTGGTATTTTCTCTAGTTTTGGGAACACAGCCCCCATCCTGCCTAGGGTTTATTACTAGTTGCCCTGATAGTGTGTGCGGCGGGGGTAAACTGGTGGGTTGGTTAGAAATGAACGGCAGAGGCTTAACGCTGCTTTCCCCCTTGGCCCACTCTGCATTTACCACCTCCCTTGTATTTGGAGGCAATGTTTGATCACAGGGTATAGGAGGAGCGTTGGCTGGTAGATAACTTGAAATAGTCTGAGCTCGTGACATATTAACTAAACTAATAGAACCATGAGCTGTTGCCCTGTTAGTTATCCAGTCATTAAAAAGTACAGTCAACCCATCAACCTTCTCTTGTAGGCACTTAAGTTCATCCTTAACTTTGACCCTCATTTGAATCTGCAAATCCACTATCAACTTAGTGGCCCACACCGGCTGTTCACTTATAATTTCCCTGTTCTCCATTTGATTCTCCAACCCAAATTTTCCTTTAACCGAGGTTACACCCTGGGCCTACTTTCTCTTTGCAACTGATTTCGCCTTTGGAATAGATTTACTTTTAATACCATATTAAGTTTGTGGGGAGTCCCCGAGTTGGTTTTGGGTTACTACTCCAGTTATTGGATGTTGGTCACTGGAGGAATCAGTTAACAAAGACTCTACATTTTCAAGAGATCCGGGGTCAATTGTTACAATTTCTTAATTTGGGGTAAGGGACAAACGTCTCTCAGTCCGTTCAATTTCAGTTGTCACAGCTCCTAGGCCTTTTTCAACATCCTGTCAATGGAAGTGGGTTTAGGGGTTGGTTTATCCATTGCCAGACCTGCTTCTTCTCCACACATGCTCTTCTCCCCATTCTAGTAGCTCTGTGGCTAGAGTCCCCCATTGGCCTATGCAATTTAAGTTCTATATAAATGTACAATATTTTTTGTAATAGCCCAAATAGCAAAAATGCACAGCTATACCACTACTTAATAAATGCACTGGAATCAATATTCAGGGTGGGAAAATCAAACTAGGAATGCGTGTGCCTTGCTGTTCTAAACCAGAGACATCTATAGTATGCACAACATCAATTATATACCACAGTGGGAAGAAGTGAATCAATGCTGGTTTAACGGTCCAATGAATTTTGGCAACAGTACCTTGGTTACAAGTCCCAGGAAACCAAAGTAAGAGAGCAGGCCCAGCCCAGCCTCTTCCGGCCTCTGACGGGCAAGGACGGGCCGGCCCTTGGCCCAGGCTTCGCTGCGGGGTGAGCAAGCCGGTTATGTAGCGCCTCCGGGCGCAGACTGGCACGTCGAGAGTGCGCCACCAGTCACAGGGTGCAGCTGGGAGTCGTAGTCTTCGTCCCGCGATGGACGTTCATCTCACGGCGTCTCGGAGTGAACCCAGCCGTACCCCTCACGGCGATGCACCAAGTAAATGAGCCGTTCCCCTCACGGCAACAGGAGATGGAAGAAAGTGCGGTGTTGCACGTCCCACGCTGCAGGGTGAGCAAGTTGGTTATGTAGCGCCTCTAGGCGCAGACTGGTGCGTCGAGAGTGCGCCACCAGTCGCAGGGTGCTGCTGGGAGTCGTAGTATTCGTCCCGCGATGGCTGTTCATCTCACGGCGCCTCGGAGTGAACCCAGCCATTCCCCTCACTGTGCTGCACCAAGTAAATGAGCCGTTCCCCTCACGGCAACAGGAGATGGAAGAAAGTGCGGTGTTGCGCGTCCCGCGCTGCGAGGTGAGCAAGTTGGTTATGTAGCGCCTCCAGGCGCAGACTGGTGCATCGAGAGTGCGCCGCCAGTCACAGGGTGCTGCTGGGAGTCGTAGTCTTCGTCCCGTGATGGCCGTTCACCTCACGGAGTCTCAGAGTGAACCCAGCTGTTCCCCTCACGGCGCTGCACCAGGAAAATGAGCCGTTCCCCTCACGGCAACAGGAGATGGAAGAAAATGCGGTGTTGCATGTCCAAAATCACACATGGGGACACGTCAGTAGGAGCGTGGAAATACTTTTAGGATATGAAAACGCATGTAGGCGAAAAATTACTTAGTGCAGTATTCTTTGGAGAGGAAGAATACATTTAGGAGCAAAACTACATTTAAGTTAAAAAAATATTTAGTGTGAAAAGAAATGTAGGAGCAAAATCGCATTCAGGTGTAAAATGATCATTGGTGCTATATCAGCAGGTGTGTGGTATCATATGTGCAAACTTACTAAGTACTGAGAAGAAATATGATAGTAATATGTCACATGTATTTGCAAAATCACTTCCTTTTTCTTTTTAGCTCAAGTATCAGCCTTTATCCAAAATGAACTGCGACTTAGCCTGAAAATTGTGAGAATGGTAATTATATATAATATATATATATATATATATATTAAAATACCATACATTAAAATATATAACTAAATGCACTTTCACAGTATTAAATGATTGTTTATCCAAAGCAACTTGCTGTTTACTATTCTAAGATGTATAACGCTCTTGCTTTATGAAGCCACGTTCAAATCAAGCCATGATTGTAGACCCATGCCATGGGTCATGGGTCAAGAAAACCGTATTGGAAAGGTGGCACCCCACCAAAAGTGTAACATTCTGTCTTCAAATACAAACTACGTGTTACATTGAATATCATATAACTACGCATGCAGACACACTGTAATAATTCCATACATAAAGTAAAGAGACAGGTTCTGTTAAAGAGCTTGGTGAAGTCGTTCATGTTCCTCTTCTTTGTGTTTATAACAGAAGTGTTCCTTTCTGAGAAGTCTTCTTTAAAAAAGAATGCAGCCCATCCCCTAGACTAGGTGGCAGCCACCATCATAAGGGTGCTCCATCGCCAGCACCAATTTGCGCTAGGTGGGTTCACCCAAAGCTCTTAATTAGAAGCAATTTATTGGACGTGTGAAGGATCGTGATGAATTCAACTTAAAATTCTTTATTGGAGATTCGCTGTATTTCATACACGATTAAAACCACAGAAGGAGTGAGGTGTGTGGTATTGATTATGATACCTCCTTCACTTCCTGCATCAAGGTCAACATACTTCAACACTATCGTAAGTTCCTTCCTCAATAGCCTTGATCTGCACCCATTAAAGTCTTCCCTAATCTTCCCTAATCTTTAACCTATCATGAAGTTCCTTCTATAGCCTGGAGATTGTCCTAAAAAGGCTAGCCTTAGCTACAAGTGACTGTAAGGTGGAGACACCTGCCTACCCTCTGGTGTATGGTATAGGCTGTTTTCAGGTGGTCTCCCGTGTCATTGAACCTGCTCACGTCTTTCCTGTATACGCCATGTAGACAAATATAGTTTGGAACTACCAAACTTTAAGATAACCTCCAGAGTATTAGTAGAATGTGAGATTTACACTTCTTTTAATCTAAAGTGATATTTCTGTACTTTGTATATTTGTTACCTTACTGCTACTAAGTTTAAGTGGCTTTCAATAACGTTGTCTAAATAATCACCTCTATTCCCCTCTAGGCCTGTGTCCAGTCATTACACAATACATACCTATTTTGAATTTAGTCGCTAACGACACCAAGTGGATTACGTTGGAAACTTCCTCTTGATTTTTATGAAATTCACACTTGTTTCATTATTGGCTATCCTTTTGAATAGACTCCGTAGTTCCTTACTCATGTACTCCAA
Organism: Lissotriton helveticus; assembly: GCF_964261635.1. NCBI lineage: Eukaryota > Metazoa > Chordata > Amphibia > Caudata > Salamandridae > Lissotriton > Lissotriton helveticus. Next base: position 1,854,696,155 of record NC_136065.1, read on the forward strand.
CAATACACTAATTCACATAAAAGCTTTGCGTACTGTGGGAGTAATGGCCTAGTGAGAGGTGCCAATGCTTATTCTGTTTCTGTTTATTTATTTGTTTGATTCGAGCCAAACACGGCTCACAGACAATACATATATTTACACCTACAATCACATAAAACCACACCCTTAAAATTAATCGAACATTCCATCCCTCTGATCCAGTAAACTACTCATTGATTCCCTTAGCATAAAGTGACCTTGTATTTATATAATACATAGAATAAATAGATGATCAAACTACAGTTTATCTTCATCAAAGTCATGTAGACTTTAAAAGCAAGATTATGACAGTATAGTGTTTAAAGTATTTTAAATCTATGATATTTATATCACACTTTCAATAGTTTATTACCACTAACATCTGCACCGACCATTAATCTAATTAAAATTCAACTTTTGTACTCAACCTATTGTTCTCCATCTCTAAAAATGTGTCCACTTTCTAGCATACTTTGACGTTGCTACATTCAAATATTAGAGATAATAAGGGCCTGATTACGACTTTGGTGGTCCTCCTGAGGCAACGTTATCACTTCTTCCACAGAAGGGCCACCAAAGCCCGCCAGATTCGAAGTAGAATCCAGGTCGGGTGGGCGGTGCCTCAGCGGTCTCACAGCGTTGAGCTGTTAGGCTCATAAGAGAGCATTACATGTAGTCCGCTGCTGTGACAGCGCCTGCAGTATGTTTCTTCACGGTATGGCATGCTTGCCACAATGTGCAGAAAAGGGGTGCAATTATAGGGGGACCACAACATGTGCCACCCCCGCATTCACCCCGAGGCCCATATCCGGCAGGGGGCCCTGTTAGGGCTCCCTAAGTTGCCGCTCTTCCACCCGTTTCGCGGCAGGCTCACCTCCATAAAAAGGGAGGTTAAAAGGTAACTCGTAATACGCTTGGCGGTGCTAGCAGTGACACTGCCAGAATATTCATGCCAGTTACAGACTGCCGGCTCAACGGAATACAACATTTTCTCGCTATCGCAACAAGAATTTTAGATTCTATTAAGGACACGGAGGCGAGGATTATGCTTTTCATTTCTTTACTGCACAAACAGCAGCCAATGAAAGTAAAACTACAATGATAAAAAACAACATTTCCCATGAGGCTTTGAACCACGCCTCCAATACTACAACCAATCACATTAGTAACAAGCATATAAAGTATAGAGACACTAATCTGGCCTCCTCTTTCTTTGCGCGAACAGTCTTGTCGTAGTAAATCAAGTCTTGAACTCTCAACGGAGAGAAAAAACTGTTCCTTAGGAATTCTCAACGGAGAACAAACCATAACCACGGAGGAATCATCTTCTGCCAGGAAGGGACAGCAGCACAATCCAAAGAAGGCACTCAACTCTTGTTGGAATCATTTCCTGAAACAGAAAAAGAAGTCTGAGAAAAGGAGCTCACCAACTACATTTCTCATAGGGTGGGTACAAGTTGTTAAACAACATCATTTCAAACAACTTACAGTTACATAACTGTCCCAACGGGTGGGATAATTCTCGCCTCCGTGTCCTTAATAGAATCTAAAATTCTTGTCGCGATAGCTAGAAAATTTAGTATTCTATGGCAGGACCGGAGGCTTCTGATTATGCTGGTTCAAAGCTCATCAATCACAGCATCAGAAATATGAGGAAAAGGTTTATAATAAAACACTTTAAACATTGAATCAGAAGACCAATCAGCCGCTTTTAGGATGTCCTCTAAGCGGGAACCTAATAAATAGGCTTTAGAAGCCATCGCACCTCTAGTTGAATGAGCACCATAAACAGAGATATCGATGCCAGCCTCTGACATAATCCATCGGACCCATCTGGCTAAGGTAGCCGCAGCGACTGGTTTGAAGGGTTTCTGAACAGAGATTAGCAACTGGCCTAAAGGATCCGTCCTGTGTGCAATAGTACGCTCTTCATAGCATTTAAGACACTGCAACACACATAACTTGCTGTTATGTGGAAAGGCGGGATATTCCACTGAGCGTGACATGGTCTTAGTCCGACATGTAATAACAAAGGAGACACCTTGTGGAGAAAACATTCTACCAGCCAAATCTAACGCTCTAACGTCTGAAACTCTGCGACATGAAATGAGACACAATAACATAGTAAGCTTGGCAGAGAACTGTTTTAAAGATAAATCACCATTATCGGGCCAGGTTTCCAACAGATTAAGCACTTTTGTAACATCCCAAAGCGTGGAATATCTGGGCCGAGGAGGGTTGGCCACACAAACTCCTTTAAGTAACTTACAAACCAAGGGATGCATCCCCACAAGCTTACCATCGATGTGATCGCGACCAGCAGAAATTGCAGACCTGAAATTATTAACCGACCTGTAAGCCAGGCCTGAAGCTGCACATTCAGACAGAAAATTCAGCACATCAGTCACATTTGATCCCACGGGATCCACCTGTTTTGAAAGGCACCAACCCACCCACTTCTTCCAAGATGCAGAGTATCGTTTCCGGGTGGAAGGAGCCCACGTCTGCTGCATAAAGCTGGAAGCTTCTCATGAAAGACCTGCAAGGCATTCATGTCTCCGGAGAGCGTCCACACCATTAAGGTAAACTGATTCTGCAGTATTAAGGGGTGGCAAGCTCCCACTGGGTCCTGCAGAAGCGTCGGGAAAACTGGGACCCGGAAGGGAAGATCCACAGATAACTCCAACAGTGTGGGAAACCACGACTGAGTCGACCAGAACGGAGTCACCAACACTATTGTCGCCCTCTGCCGGCGCACCAAAGCCGCCACTCTCGGGATCAGAGAAAATGGGGGAAAGGCATAATTCCTTTGTTGCTCCCAATGGTGTAGGAACGCGTCCGTTCCCATTGCCATCGGATCCGGTTTCCAACTGTAAAACCGGGGGAGATGAGCATTGAGGCGAGAGGCAAACAGGTCTATCTGACAGGGGCCTCGCATAGTCATGATCTGAGTAAACAGCGATGGGTGAAGCCTCCAATCGCTGAAGTCTCGGAGAAATCGTGAATTCCAATCCGCCACCTGATTGAATTTCCCAGGAAGGTATTCCACCACCACAGAGATCTTGCGATCCAGGCAAAAGTGCCAAAATTCCTTCGCAATGTGGACCAGCATGCGGGACTTCGTCCCCCCTAACCGATTGATGTATCTCACCGCTGAGACATTGTCCATTCGAAGGAGAATACAACAATTGCTCTTCAGCGGTGAGACAGACCTGATGGCAAAGGACCCTGCCAACAACCCTAGACAGTTTATGTGTAGTGAGAGTTTGTCCGCTGACCACCGTCCTCCTGTGGTAAAGTCTCCACAGCGAGCGCCCCAGCCCCATTGACTGCCGTCTGATTCGACTACCACATCTGGGGCTGCGCCGAAGATGGCTCGGCCATTCCAGGCTGACATGTGATCCAGCCACCACTGAAGCTCCTCTTGGGCCTCGGGGGAAAGTGGAATAAGGTGATCGTAATGAAATTTCCTCTGTAAATAAAAGATTTTCAGTCTCTGTAGGGCTCTGTAATGTAAGGGGCCCGGGAAAATGGCTTGGATTGACGAAGCCAGAAGGCCCACAATCCTCACCAGCACACGCAAGGAAATCTTCTCCTTGGTCAAAGTGGATTTTATTTCCCTCTTGATGGACCTGATCTTGTGAAGAGGAAGGAGCAGTTGAGCTGACACAGAATCTATCAGAAACCCTAGGAATTCCATCTGCTGGTTCGGTATCATAACCGATTTCTTGGTATTGATAACAAACCCCAGATTCTGCAGCAGGGACGTCGTCCACTCTAAGTGGGTGAGAAGAAGGGACCGATCTTGGGCTAGAATAAGCATGTCGTCTAGGTAAACAATGAGATGCACTCCCATCTCTCGGAGGCGAGAGATCACCGGTTTGAGGAGCTTGGTGAACACCCAAGGGGCTGAGGACAGACCAAAGGGAAGCACCCTGTACCGGTACCACTGCCCTTTCCAAGGGAACTGTAAGAAGTTTTGATGAGAGGGGCAGATGGGGACTGTCAGATAGGCATCTTTTAAATCTAAACGGACCATCCAGTCGTTCTCCAACAGAAGGTCCCGTAAAAGATGGATACCCTCCATCTTGAAGTGGCGATAAGTGACATAGGGGTTGAAGTCTCTTAAATTTAAAACCAGGCGCTGGCCGCCTCCTTTCTTCTGTACCAGGAAGACGTTGCTGCAGAAGCCTTCGGAAATGAAGGGTCCTACAGCAATAGCCCTTTTGGCTAACAATTCTTCCAGCTCTGAGTCGATAAAACTCTGTTCTAGATGGGGAAAAAAGGAGAGGCTGAGGGGGGGAAGGACTGAAGGGGACATCCTAACATCTCTATCTGGTAGCCCTGGGCGGTCTGTAGGACCCAAGCATCTGAAGTGAGACTCATCCAATTCATCACAAAGTGACGCAACCTGCCCCCTAAAGGGGCCAATGGGCACACGTGACTTACCAGAGGACTGATTGTCGAAATTCTTGTAACCTCTGTTGTAACCTCAATTATAGCGGCCCCTGAAGCTGCGGGATCTTGACGGGTAAAAACCGGCCTGGTCCGGTTCTTGTGTGTATCCTCTGCCCCGTCTAGGTGCATACCCCCTTTGAGGACTGGTAGTCGAATAGCGGCCGGTCGAGCGTCCTCTGCCATGCCCGGCCCTATTAGAGACCTGGTGCAACACCCTCTTCAAGGAGGCCTGAGATTTATCAAGGGACGCAAAGGTATTAACAAATTTCGCAATGTCTTTCACAAAGTTGTCCCCAAACAACTGCCCTTCCGCCAAAGGATCCGGCTCTGACGAAGCCAACTCTACCAACTGAAGGTCAATCCGGAGCAAGACTGACTTCCGCCTTTCAGAAGCTAAATCGCAGTTGGCGTACCCCAGCATGCAGATGGCACGTTGCGCCCAACCCGCTAGGACTTCAGGATGAACGGCATCCCCTGTCTCTTGAGCTTGGAGGGCCAGTTCCAGGATCTTGGCCAACGGCCCCGAAAGGTCAAGGACCTTATCTTGGCACCCTCTGAGCGTGCGATCAATCCCTTTCTTAGGGTCTTTTTTATATTTCTTGAGGAAAGTAGTCATGGAAGGGTCAATGTCGGGGGTGACGGCCACCTTGTGGGCCAAATCGGGACGGGGACACTCGGACTTAAGGCGTGCTCTCACCTCTTTGTCAAAACCTTTACGGAGGTGAGTTTCCAGGTATTCCGCCACAGCCGGGGGAGGGACCCAATCAGAGGACCTAGGGTGTACAATGTCCGATGGGTCACAGGAGAAGGGCGAAGGGTTGACAGGTGGGGAGGCATGCTTACGTTTCTTAGTGCGCTTGCGAGGAGCAGCATCTGAGGAGTCCGTATCAGTATCAGTGTCAGTAGTGGTATCTTTCAAGGGGGGGTATGGGGGGCACGGGACAGTAAGGCCTTGTCCCCAGTGAAAGACTCCTTGGATTTATAAAGCTTATCATAGGACTGGGCGTGGGGCCAGGCCGGGTCAAGAGCCACCTTCTTAGGGGGGGGACGTGAATGATCCTGGCCAGGAAGAGGAAGCGGCTTACCAGGGACCAACAGCTCCAATTTTTTGGCTAATGGAAGCAGGGCCGAGGAAAGGGCCTTATCTAGTTTAGCGTCCAGCTTTTTGTCAATAATATCTTCCATGGACTCCTCATCGTAATACTCATCATTGCCCTGGTAGTCGCACGCAGTAACCTCCTCTTCGCAGTACTCTGTATCTGCCATATTCACAAGGTAATTGTCAAGTTCCCCTCTAAATCCCCAGAGGGAAGCACAATTGCCAGCCCAGGCAAGGGCGTCGATCAGGGGAAGTGCCAGGCGCAGGAGCCGGAAATACCAAGTAATATCAGGCGTATAAAGTCCAATTCTAGGACTAATGGAGGGAAAAAACCCTTATCCAGCTTAGGAAAGGGTTTCCAAAAATTGCCCCACTTCCTCAGTCACTGGGAAGCTAGGGGATAATGTCCAAGACCTCCGATTGCCAAAGGGGATAAAAACGCTGCTTTTCTATTATCAAAAACGGCCTCTCGGCTCCTGGCCAAACTGCGTGATTCCCCCTTTTCAGTCGGGGGCAGAGGGTCTTATCGGCACAAATGGCGGGTTGCGCACGCACACTGGCGTGCGCGAGTCCCTGAAGACGCACGCCGGGCCTCAGCCGGGCTCCGACGTGCACCTCCTTCCCCGAGGGGGGGGGGGCAAGTCCCTCCTAATCGCGACCGCGATTACCAGCGGCCGCAGCCGCAAGCAGCAACCAGGGGCATAAAAAGGGGACCTACGGGCGTAACACGTGCTCCACACACAGCTAAAGGGACACGGAGCGGGCCAGGGAAGCTCCGCTCCAAGATCGGGAGGGAAGGAACGCCGACAAGGGCGTATTTGAACGAGGTGCAACAGCGCGTTCTGCTTAAAATACACCGTACAAGCAATGTATTAAACAGTACCGTCAATGTCATAAACAATACGATTAGAAGCATTAAAATACACACGCCAGGGGCGATATCTGTAACATGAGATCGTACAAGCATAGAAAGTAAAGAGCACTTATCTGGGCTGCGAAGCAGCAAAGAAAGAGGAGGCCAGATTAGTGTCTCTATACTTTATATGCTTGTTACAATGTGATTGGTTGTAGTATTGGAGGCGTGGTTCAAAGCCTCATGGGAAATGTTGTTTTTTATCATTGTAGTTTTACTTTCATTGGCTGCTGTTTGTGCAGTAAAGAAATGAGAAAGCATAATCAGAAGCCTCTGGTCCTGCCATAGAATCCTTGACCCCGGTGGAGCCGGCGGTCTTGTGGCGTGCGCAACCCGCCATTTGTGCCGATAAGACCCTCTGCCCCCGACTGCCACACTTTGAATACAGCGGTCAGACCTGCAGTGTGGGCGTGATCGAACGGCCACCAAGAGTCCTGTGTCCTGTGGACTGTCAGACTTGTAATTAGGTCCTAAGTCTTGGATGTGTCGTATCTAAAGCTCTCTAAAAACAGGTAATAATATTTTCCTTTTTTCAATTTTAAAAGCAGTGTAGAAAGTTACATAGAGTTAAAGCGCCTTATGGGCAACATGGACGAAATCCTTTATTTGATTGTCCACCTTGCAGCTCCCAAAGCTGTATTTTCGTTTTTATAAATGAAGGCACTTGACCTATTGTCTGCTTCTGCCTCTAACGTCAAGTATTTTGTGCTTTTATATCTTTAAAATACAGTTGTAACTTGCCTTTATAAGCTGAGTGAAATAAGTGTACAATTTGTGGTCTCTTACTGCCATCCTTAATTTCCGCTTGCAGAGAGTAAATTTTTAGCAAAGTTTTTATATCATTCTTAGTAGTGCTCTACTGCAATTCATTATGGGTCAAAGCTGACGACAAATTCAGGGCCTGCAGGAATTCCCTAGATTCAAAATCCAGCGGTTGCACTCAGTTATAACTGACATTTTATCAGATACCTAAATGACCCCCTTGTTGATGACTATAGTGTCACACCCTAGTTTCGAATTATCTGCCAAATATCTTTGTTTAATATTATGAAAGCCCAGTTCCAGCATAAGCGCACTATTAACCGCATGCGTGCGGGCGGAATTCCGCTCGTACGCTGACTTTTTCAAAAGCGCATGTTACGTGACGAGCTGGGCTCGTCATGAGCGTGCGAGGAGGCTACCTCATGACGAGCCCAGCTCGTCATCAGCGTCGAAGGGGTTAATTGAACATTTTGACAGGTTCAGCCAGTTTTTCCATATTACCCTTTCTATTGATTGCAGGTATAATATATCAGTTTCCACCATTATTTCCGAGTCTTACAGCAGAAGGATCACTGGGGCATATTACCAAGCAATAGAGACAAAATTTTACCGCTGAGCTGCGACGATTTTTATCGCAAATAAACCTTGGTATTATCAAGGTTTATCGCAAATGCGATAAAAATCGGCCGCAATGCATGAATATCGCTGAAAAGTCAGCGATATTCATGCATTACCGAGCTAATGCTCTTAGCCATGTTATCCACCTCCCATTGGATAACATGGCTAAGAACTGCTCAGGGCAGGTGTTAGCTTTTGGAGATATTCGCGCTTAGCGCAAATATCTCCATAAGTTGGTAATAGGAGATAGCGATGTTAGCGACTGTTTCCAGTCGCTAACATCTTGGCACGCCCACTTTGCATGTCATTAGTGATAAATATCACTGACATGCAAAGTGGGGCCCAAGATGGTCGCTATCTCGTACTATCTGTCGCTAACTGGTGTTAGCGACAGCTAGGTAATAGGGAGATAATTTTTTTTCTTGGCTTTTAAAGCCAAAAAAGCGGATATAAACCCTGTTGATAATATGCTGTTCTTTGGGTGCACGTTTCTTTCAATACCTTAACAGATTTGAGACCCACAGCAGAGTCCAATTTCTCCAAAGACCAAGCTACAGCCTTCGCCCTCTGTTCCTGTGAGGCCTTATGAGCCTTAAAGTTAAGGTTATCTTTATAATGCCTACCTAAATATTTGTATTCCTTTACGACTTCCCGTTTACTTGATCTAAGCCACCATTTTAACTGATTTAGCTTTTTCCTTGCTTTTGAGAATATCAAGACTTTTGTTTTTGCAATATTAATTTTCAAATCATTGAAAAAGCATCCAGCTTCTTCTGGAGGCCTCATGGAGTATGATCCAACAAAATGGTGTTGTCCGCATAAAGTATCACTGGAATTGACTCTCCTCCTAATTTTGGAGAAAATATCAAGCTAAGGCATACAGTTTCCAGGCGATCTGATACATATAAGGAATAAAGCAGCTGAGTCAATATACAACCTTGGCGCACCGAATTTGGAGTGTATATTTTCCTTGCTAAGGCTCCATCAGCTAGATTCATGAAGCCAAATTGCGATCGCAATAGCTGCGAATTCGCTATTGCGATCGCAATTTGACTGAAAGGAATTTAAGAAACAGAAAGTACCAAAATTGCGTATTCGCAAAATAGAAATTGCGAGTTCGCAAATAAATTCGCAGAATCCTGGAGGATGGGCATTAGCGAATCTGAAATAGCGAAAATCCATGGATTCTGCAAAATCAATTGCGAATTCGCAAATCAGTCGCAATCGACATTCATGAAAAATCGCTAAAAGCGAAAAACGAGAAAATCGCAAATAGCGACGCGCAAATTAAGAAGAACTCAAATCAGGTGGTAACCAGTAAGGAAAAAAAAATATTTTCAAAAAATGGTTAACTAACTCCCACCTGGTGCAGGGCTGGCCAAACACATTTAATGACATGCAGCTGGAGCCTGTGGATTCCCACAATGCCTGGACTCTACATGCTGGTGAGGCGGTGAAGGCTGCTGCGAGCTGCATGGAACAGACGGAGGATACAGGAGCGGATATTCCGCCAGAGGGTCACCCTTCTGGGCCAATCCAGGGAGCAAATCTATGCTAAGTACCGCCTGAGTGGGGCTATGATAATCAAGCTCATCCAGGACCTAGACCCCCTGATGCAGCACCCAACAAGGAGGACCAATGCCGTGCCCACACATGTGCAGGTATTGTGCTGCCTGCACCTCCTGGCCTCCGGAAGCTTCCGGGGGATGGCCGCTGTTGCAGGGGGAATATCTCAGCCCACCATGTGTCGCTGCCTAAGGAGTTTCCTGGAGGCTATGCTGACCCGGCTACACCACTATATATCATTCCCCACCAGCCAACAGGACCTCAATGAGACCAAGATGCAATTTTACAATGTAGCTCAATTCCCACACGTCATAGGATGTATTGACTGTACGCACATCCACATTTGCCCACCTGCAGAAACGGAGTACATGTACCGCAACCGGAAAAGCTACCACTCCCTCAACATCCAGATGGTGTGCAATGCAAAAACATTCATCACGGATATTGTGGCACAGTATCCGGGGAGCACACATGACTCCTTCATCTTCAGGCACAGCGGCATCCACACACGACTGGCCAGGGGAGACTTTGGGGAAGGTCACCTACTAGGTAAGTACACATGTTCCAAAATTGTACACTGTGAACATGTAGCTGCGCAGAACAGCCACTCACCCTCTGCTCCTTTCATTCAGGTGACAGCGGCTATGCTCTCCGTGAGTACCTCCTCACCCCATACCTCAACCCTGCAACACCACAGCAAGGGCGATTTAATGCATCACACATACGCACAAGGAATTGTTTTGAGAGGACATTTGGCCTGTTGAAAAGCAGGTTCCGCATACTGCACAAGACAAGTGGGGCCATGAAATACAATCCTGAGGCCTGCTGCCACATCGTGGCCGTGTGTGCAATCCTTCATAACATTGCTACCAAGCGCAGGATCCCTGTTGACATCTCTGGCAGTGAGTCTGAAGGGGACCAACGCCCACCTGCACATGCGCGTCATGCACGCGGGGAAAATCCTGCTGAAGGACACAGACGGCGCAACCAAATCACAATGAACTGTTTCTAGTGCACCCACTCCCCTCACCCAACACTTCACTCATGCATGAGATTGGAAATAATGACATGAGTCTGATGTACTATTATAGAATAAATATTATTGTTGGTTGCATAATAATATGGCATTATTTCAAACTCTAACATTAGAGGAGTATTGCGTCATACTACTCGAGATTTTGTAGTGGGCATGCTTATGTCAGCAGCATGTCCCTGCCCTATGAACATCAATGTCATTGGCGCCTCCGGCGCGCGGCTCCCAGTCGCCTCTCGGGTTCTTCCTCCGGCTGAGCACGTGATGTCGCAGTGGGCCTGCTGCTGCGGCGTGGAATACTACCCTGTGACGAAGACAGGCTGCTGTGAGTAGATGTCCCCTCACTTGTGTCATCCCCACCTGCATGGCCATGGCCATTTGGCTGCAGAGCCTGAACAGCAGTGGTTACCTGCTCGAGTGCCCGTGCCACGTCCTGACTGCATTGGACCATCTGGAGTTGCATGGCCAGAGACCTACGGGCCAGCTGGGAAGTGGCGTTGCCAATTACATAATTGGAGCGCTTGTACGCCGTGAGGCGTGTGAGGAGCTGGCGGTGGCGGCGGCGGCAGAGGTTTCGTTGCCTAACCATGGCCGCAGTGTTTTCCTCCATAGCTGTGGTCATCCGGTCCATCCGGTCGGACAGATGGGCTATATTCCTGCCTGTATTGTGCAGCTGCAGGTGTATAGCTGCAAGGTGTTGTGCCTGTAATTGGTGCACGCGCAGCATGCGTTACTCTTTTGAGAGCCCTGGCACACGCACAGTCATCCCCCTCCTGGCGGTGCGTGATGTATTTTGGCGCCGCTCCCTGACCTGCCTGCTGGGCTGGGTGGGCACAGTAGGTGTGCATTGTGTTGCGGGTCTTGCAGCTGCTGGGATTGCTGATCCCATTGGCTTGGGTCTCACTGCTGACGATGGTGGTGCGCCTGTTGTAGCTGGCCTTGCAGGTGGTGGTACGCCTGCTGGCACTGGTGCTTGGGCAGATGGAGCTGGTTGTGTGGATGTATCTTCCTCACCCTCAGGATCCTCTTGTGTGTCATAAATTTGCAGCCCCTCACTTTCGCTGCTGGTGTTATCAGCGCCACCTGTGATGTAAAGTGGACGTTGATTAATTACATGTATCTTTGACATGTGAGGTTGCTACATGCATGCTGGCTACAATTCCCTGACTGGCTGTTGAGTACATTAGGACATGTCTGGCTGCATGGGAATTTTAGAACATTGTGGTCAGACTACATGTCCCACAATGCTATAGGGATATTCTGGTATGCATGGCTGCATGACTGGGGTTTATTATGAGTAGCTATAGGGTCATGGCCATAGTTAGGGGACAGGGTCGCAGTCGCATGGCACTTACCTTGGCTGTCTTGGGTGGGTCGGGATGAGTCCAGGTGGGTTACCCCCACGCATGCCTCAGGTTGCAATGTGTCCCCAACACGATCCTCCAATGGGGTGTTGGGAGGGACTGTAGGCTCTCCCCCTCCTGTTGCAAGGAGCTCACCCAGCCTCTCAGCCACCCTCTCCTTGGCACGACCTCGGAGGTCGTACCACCTCTTCTTGAGTTCGTCTATTGATCTCTGTGTTACTCCAACATAGTTCACTTTCGCGCGGATGCGCAACCACAGTCGCCGTTTCTCGGCCTCTGGCACCCTCCTGGAGTCCGTGCCGAAAAGTTTATCATGGTCTATACAGACTCCATCGATGAGATATTCCAGCTCCTGTTCGGAGAATTTTGCGCTTTCTCCCTGTGTCACTGGGCCCTGGTGCTTCCTGTGACATAGCTGCAGCCTGCAGGATCCAAATGCAAAAACTGGTGGTGGTTGGAGTGGAGCTCTGAGCTGTGCTGCTTCCAATTCTGCCTCAGTATTCTGAATGAGGGAGGGAACAGCCTGCTTCCTGGTTGTGATGTCATCACAGTGCTCGAAATGCGACTTCCCGTTTTTGCGATCTCGCTATTAGCGAGATCGCAATTTGCGATCTCGGTAATCGCGAGATCGCAATTTCAACACGGAATTTGACCGTTTTTGCGAATGTTCAGCGATTTCTGGATAATCGCTATCGGCTTTTGCGGCCGAATGCGATTCGCTATATTTTATCGCAGATTTACATGAATCCCATTATGCAAATTCTAAATTGCGATTCGGTATTAATCGCAATTTGGAATTCACAGAATAGGGTTTTCATGAATCTGGCAGTTGATCTTCCCAATTTAACTTGGGTCCAGGCACCATCATGCATCAGCTTTGGTAAACACAGGGGTATATTCCAGTTCATCAGTTTTTCCCAAAGTGTCCCTCTATTGATCGTATCAAATGCGGTAGATACATTTATATGTAATACATATATCGCTTTGTTTCTTTATATGAAATAATCTACTTCCACTAACTGATTTAATGCAAAACACCCGTCTACAGTTGAATGCTTATTCATATTTGATAGTAATTAACTGGTTATGCCTGAACACCGAAAAGATGTAAATGTTTTTGCCAGTCTGAGAAGCTACATTCACTGTTATTGAACGGACTATGCTCATACTCGAGTCGGACTGGCCATTCTGCCACTCTAACATGTGCACATCAGTGAGCTTCAGACTATGGGGTGCTGCTTTCAGAGAGGGTGGGTTCCCCATGCCCTCTTCATTAAAACCTCTCTAGCACCATTCAGGTAGCAACTTACAGCAGTGTGGATTTGGTTTGAGCATTTTTTTGCCTGGGCTGATTTTTGTTTCCATTCTGGCCTTGGACATCCACAGTCCTCACCAAGAAGGCTCAGAGTTTAGCAGTCGTTCTTTTAGATGTCAAGTATAACTTATTATCAAATTACACAAAGCACATATCTGTACTATTACGGTATTACTATTAACTACATTGGATAACACACATTCACCGTAAGGCTGTCTTGCACTGTAAGACACACACTGACACACTAGCATTCCAGTTTTCTCCAAGGCAGGTAAACTACCTAGCTCCATGTGTTTTTCCTGTATAGTCTGCCCACTTACATCTACACTGACCTATGCAGACTCCCATCACCTAAACCACCAGTATCATAGCAGCCATAATAGCTTCCTCACAAAAGATCATGGATGGAAAGCTAAAATTAATCGCAGCCAATGGTAATTCGCCTTTGTTGTTCACTAAGAACTGGAAACATGGACTGACCAAGTGAAAACCAGTGTTGGGACAGTTCCAAAAGGGGAGTACAGGCATAACTGCTATGAAAGGCCTTCTTTCTACAAGCCACCTCACACATCGCTTAACTTGGTTGGGTCTCATCAGCAGGATGCAGCTTGTATCCAATGTCACAGTGTGCTGGGCATATCCTTTGCATCACTTAGAACAATACAAAATGGAAGCACAGGAGCTTCATGTTAATCTCGACCACTGACCTTATTTGGAGTGGGCATGATTGCTTTGCTGCATGAAGTTCTACCTAACTCTAGTGGCACAGTGAAAAGTAAAGGCAGGACTGACCTGCAGGTCAGAATAACTACCAATGGCTGATATGAATATAATCATTCAATCAATTTCTCTGACAATAACCGCTTTCTAATTTACTGTGCATAAATGCCAAGGACCGCACGGGGTGAAGGCCTTTCAAGTTCATCTCTCTCGAGTGCCCGAAGGAAGGGGGGCTCTTCACAGTAGCCTGAGTGTCATGCCTTTTAAGGTACACATTAAAGGTGTCAAGTGAATCTTTAGCAGGATATAAATTAGGAGGCGAAGCCACAAAGGGCAAACCACGATGCAGAAGTAGGCACCAAATTCTTCTTGACATCAGTGAAGCAGACAGAGTCTTGTCAAGACATCCAATACAATATCCAAAGGAATTCAGGCTGCATGGAGCAGAAATCAGTGTAAAAACATTTTGAAGCAAGTGGGCGATGAATGCAACAAAAAATAAGGGAATGAAGTGATGTGAAGTGATGTGACACATCACTCGTAAATGCCTCCTTTGTGTATGTGCAAAGAGGAACTGAGAAGAGGCATAGGAAAAGACTAGACTTCATCTTTGATTGGGAGTCTCAGAAAGAAATATCTGGACCTACCATCATATTGGAAAGTGTAACTCATAAGGGTTGACCATGTCTCTCTCTTCTAACACATGGGAAAGACTAGGCACTTGAGAAAGAAACTCAAGCTTGACATCTTTTATTGAATGCATAGCTCACAGTCTCACTGCCAGTCTCCCTGACACACTTCCCGCCCGATGCCTGTCCATCAATTGTTCTTTTTGCATTTGTCACCCCGAGTGGGATGGGTATGCCCAGACTGGAGTGAAGCTATTCTGGCTGATGAGGGCTGAAAGCCCGAAACCGGTCCTAGAATGCTTGTTTCCAGTCCAGGGAGGACCTGGCCTGGCAGTTCGGGTTGGACTGTTCCCATTGGGCGCAGGGTCAAGACTGATTTGCATATGGCTGAGTCCAAACTGGAATGGCATGGTGAGCAAAAAAACGATGGATTTAGGCCCGGATCTCTATACTGGGGTGAATGTATGACATTGTTCTGCATTCTGTCTATCAATTGTTCTTTTTGCATGTTGCAGGTTGCACAGCACCCCTATGGATGATTGGGACGGAAATGCTGGCATGGTCTAGGCTGCAAGTATGCGCAGCCATGCACTGAGCGTGGCATTCTACAACATACTGCCTGAGTGCATAACTGCACCTTCTTCCTCTGAAGGCTCACTGCCTCTGGTAAGCTCTCGCGTGGATGTAGCAATATAACAACATTGCTATGCACTCATACTGCATGTAATGAGACATTTCCACGCCAGTTTCCAAATAGCTGAGATAAATAATGCACTATTAACATGCATGTACTTATTGCAGCCTCTAATTATTATACTAAAGTCATGACTTTGATTTAGGTGTAGAAACTGCAGTAGCTTTAGAACAAGGCATCCAATTTGCCTTGAAACTCAAGTTCAGCCCTAAGGTTGTTCCATTCAAGATTCTGTTACTGAGTTCTGTAGTCACAGCCCTTGGTCAGGCTAACCTCGATGAGCTAAGAGGTTGACCCATACCCTGGCACAGACAATTAACTTAGCCTACTGAGTATTATTTTGTGTATACAAGTAGTGCCCTAACTATATGTAACGCTATCTTCACCACCAATCTATGTTGTACACCTTTAGCTGCCTATGTTGTAACAGACAAAGTTATACTATGTAAGCGTTTCTAGTAGAAATGGTTACTTAAAATGAATACAACTGAATACAAATATGTAATGCATGCTTAACCCCTTCAGCGCTAATGACAAGGGTAACTCGTCATGGACTTTCCATTGATTTCAATGGAAAGTCAATGGAGCTCAACCAACACCCTTAGCAGCCAAGTGGTTAAAGAGGTCCAGCTAGTAGTATCTAAGTAGTACAAAAATACAACAGTGCTGTCACTGCTCACTGATACTCATGTAACCGAATAGTATTTATCAACCTTGGAAGGATAAAAAGCTTTGTCCTCTTGGTCTGTAAACCTGTGACTTTCAGGTTAAACAAAGACCCACTGAGCTTACCCAATCAACCAAGGTGCGGATGCTTTGCTTATCATAACACATGCACAGATAAGGGCAGTTTTGCATCATCAGTGGCAAACAAACCAGTGAAGTCGTGCGCTGATCCTCTTGAGTCGCTATCACAATATAGAACACGACAATGCAAATGATTCCCATTTATAGTCATTGAATGGAAGTGCATCTCAATGTGGATATCCGGAAGCTAGGGCATGGTTTTGGGCATGATCCCTTAAGGTCAACACTGGAGACCCACGTTCAAAACTGAGGATCCTTTACTTAAATCCCTTGTTACCTGGCCTGGCATTTTATTAATAATAATACACTTCAGGATCTTTAGCGAGGTAGACCTCAGAATTACAGGTATTTTGGTGGTTTCAGACATCTGATGTGTGCATTCTCTGACCACTGAACGAGGATAAAATAAAATATCATGACACAAATATAGATATTTATCAGTCAGAGTTTCATGTAAGGAAAACATATTCATCATGCATTTAACCTCATCAAAAGTACAGAAAAATAAATGGATTTGACCTTAACTAAATTCCATGTTGAAATGGTCAGTCCTCTCCCCACGCCAAAGATAGCGTCGGTGACTTCAAATGAAAGGAAGGGGTGGGGGAGAACATTAAAATGGTGGGAAACCGGAGGGAATTGGCAAGAGAAATGAGCAAGGACTGGAGGAAAGGTCACTGCCCAGAGCACCATAATTATTCATAGTACACAACATTCTGATATTTAATTCGTGACACAAAGAACGCATTGAGACAAGAATGTGGAAATATTGTATTCATTTCCTAGACAAAGAAGTATCAATTGTGAGAAAGAGCTTAAATCTAACCACTTGTACTATCCCCCTTCAGATGAGAAAAAGATTGCTGTGACACGGAAGTACAATTTGTCCCCACTCCCATCTTCAATCAAGCGAACTAAGCATCCTTCCTGCAGGAACCAGCAAAGGCACTGGAAGTAGGGGTGCGTGGGGTGCTGCAGCACCCCAAAAATAATGCTGGAATTCAGACGGTTAAGGAGCAATAACGATCCCTGTACATTTAGTTTTTATCTTGTCACATTAGCTGTGACGCTCAAATAGACTAGTGGTCAAATCTCAGACTATGTCTGCTGACAAGCTGCCTGATATAATAGCCTGGAGATTGAGGTTTACTTTTCTTTGATTGTAAAGTGAGAGATTTTTTTTAAGCCAACTTCAAGACTTGTCAATTGTTTTGGAACACACAACACTACTTAAATATTTGTAAATGATCTGTACTAATATTTGAAACTATATCATTAGCTAGTAAACCACAAATGAAGTACATTTTGAATTCTATAGGGAGATGGAAACAAAGATTTTAATAGAATCAAAATAAACCATATCATTTTACTCTGTGATGTGCAAATGATAAATATTGGCTGAAACCTATGTTCCACACATTATCATTTGTGTGCTATTTGGTTTTACCAGTAAATCTGTGTCTGTGAAAATGTAGTGGGCATTACAATTAAATGAAAATTGGATATTTGCAAATGGCAATCTGCTACAACATAGGGGCCTCATTACGATGTCGAACACCTTCTTGGTGTGTGAACTGCCCGACCATAGGTCGACAGTTTCGCACACTGAATTAGGATGTGACTGCACATGGTGTGGTCGTAAACTCCCATTTCTCTATAGGAGTTTGTGTGGTGGGCGGAAACCACCTGCAGCACAAGCCCCCATTGAGAAATGGGAGCTTGGGAAAATCCCTGCACTGTGTGGCAGGCACCTCATGGTGCCTGCCACATGGTACTGGGATTCTCAGGGGGGCACCATAGGTGCCACCCAGGGGCACAACCAGAGGGCCAGGGGAGAAGGGGGCACTGCTAGGGGCCCCCAAAGTCGCTTTCAGACAGCATTTCCATGTCAGAAAGGCCGACATGGAAATGCTGCAGGAAACAGACATCATAATCCCGACAGTGGAAACGCCGTCCTTAGGGGTTATGAGCTTATTCCGACTGGCCGACGGGCTCTTTGAGCTCGTTGGAACCGACTTGGTTTACCCAGCTGGTTTTCACTAAGACTGCCGACATTGCAATTAGGCTGTCGGAGTGTAAACCTAACATGTCAGTTGGAAAGCTCGCGACTGACATCGTAATAAGGCCCATAATGTTTTAGAAATATATTGGGGACACTGATCTCCAAAATGCATCATCTGCTACATACTACACCCTTATTACTGTATTGCTGAATGAGTGAGGCTCCATTGCTACATTTGTCTATGTGTGATGCGCTTGGATTTTTCACAATCCCTATGACTTCAGTGATGTACTATTGATGGCAGCACCCCAACTCTGAAAAATGTTCCTGCACCACTGGGAATAAGGATGCTGTGCGAGGCTTCAGGATTTAACATTGGTAGTGCGAAATTGCAAAACTTGACTGACCTCAAAATTACATATTTTAGCACAATAAAACATCAGGTTTTAAAAAAAAGTGCAATTTTACCTTAGTGTGCCCAGTTCGTCAACTCTGCAGTTGTAAACAAACATACGAACCTCCTATATTTCTCCATTGCAAATGTTGTGCAATTCTATAGAAACGTTTATTAAGGCCACAATATTTCGAGGTTCGCAGTCTGAGATAAGCATATGCTATGTTAGGTAAACAGTTAGTGACAGACTTTACAAAATACAGTCACGAGCTATGTCTAATAGTTCAAAGTGGGGGAAAGCATGCACTTTGTACACTGCACACGTTAATTTACAAAATGGATTTTCACACATACAAAATGCACAGCGTGTGTACAAAGTGCATCACAGACATGCAGCTGACTCCAGCACACACTCTTTTTTCATTGTATTCCACAGTTTGCGCTAGGCGCATATATCAGAGAGATGCAGACATCTGTGTTTTGCACCTCCTCGTTTTGCTCCAGGGCAGTAGAACTGAGCTAGAGCAGAACTACCATCGTGGAGGGCGCAATGTAGGCAGAGGACATAAAAGGCCAATTTCGGGCATTGCATTTCCAATACTCCAATACCCATAAACTTCACGAAATTTGCCAACGGTTGCTTGTGAAAAATTCTGCCTTCCTTTGGTGTTTCCTCAGGCATCAGATTGTTTGACTTTTTTTTCCTGCTGTGGTCTTTAGTATGTTGACCGGGATTCAGTCGCTGCAAGAACTAAAATGTCATTCTCTTCCATATAATTGGAGTCACTGATACCATGGACCTGGAACAATATTGTGACACGTCACTAAGCTGACATTGGGGATGAAAGATATTAATAATAATAATTCCTTTTTGTAAAGCATAAACATATCACCCCTTAAGGTTGCAAGGCACTGTGGGCCGTCTGGGAGATTAAGTGAGCTACTGCCCAGAGTCATATGATGCTGAGCTGAGCTGCCGCTGGAACCGTGAGCCCTGCACTCCAGAGTGCACTCTGGCCACTGTGCAACACCACTCCACTTTATTAACTACAGCATCATAAAATGACTATAGTAGTATTAGCAGTGCATGGCCACCCCAGTCCATTTACATGTGTGTTATGCCATGTAAGAGGTGTGGCGCCGCGGCCAGGGCGACTGACGCTGGAATCTGGGGACCACGGTTCGATCCCCGGCTCCGGCGGCAGATCAGCCCAGCACCATGTGGCTCTGGGCAATAGCTCGCTTAATCTTCCAGACGGCCCCCCAGCGCCTAGAGACCCTTACGGGTGATTGTGCGCTTTAATGTGGACTTTACTTTACTTTTAATTGCGGAGGAGCAGAGTATTCTTTTCCCCACCGTCAAATTTGTTCAGTGGCTTTTTAAAAACCCTCTTAAAAATACCTCCTGTGGTTGGATCTGAGTCTCCTATAGAACAGGACATTAGGCCTTAAATTACTAATTCAAGGTTGGTGGCATCTATAGGCTTAAATAATACATGGGGTACGTATCACAGCGCTAATATGTTAATTGACTGCATTATAAGTATTATTTTATTTTCATAATTTATTTTTTTCTGACAATGGGCCAGAATGCCCAAATCGAACAGGCAATTTCAATTGTCTCATTAATATAACTGTGTCTGGTGGCTAAGTGCACTAATGCGTCCACTGTAGGGGCCTCTGTTCTACCTCATGGTCATAGGTTCAAATTCCAGCAAGTCAACTCAACCCTTTGAGGTCAATACAATGAGTACCATTGGGATGGTAAACAATAAACATCAGTTATTCAGCTCCAAGAAACCCTTGAGTGGACGTGCGCTTTACAAATAGACATGGTATGTTATAAAAGATGTAAAAATGAACAGTGAAAAGGCCACACAGGGCATTTATCTGATTGGGCATATCCCATAGGGCAGGGGCCATTGGAGAGCAGTTTTTGAATGGCCAAAGCCGGCTGCCAATGGCTGTTGTGTTATTCTCCCCAATTCCCTGAGGTTTATTGGGGGTGACACAGAAAGGCACCAGTGGCTTGAGAGAGGCTACTATTGTCGGCACTGATACAACATGCAGCATTTTGGAAAACCTGGGGCCCTTGTGATTGATCAAAATATGGGAGCAGGTGAACCGGTTTTTTATACCAAAGTGGAAGGGGTACATAAAATGAAGTGGCCAAATGGTGACTATATTCAACAAGAGAAGTGGTTTTATTCGACTGATAACTGGTTCGCTTGTTGGATCTTTCCAGGTATTCCAAGCCATGAATGCAACTAATACAACTTTTTGTGATTTAAACTTTGTGTCAATGTATTGAAGTAGAATTCTTAAAAGCGTTTACAACAACGTTTAAAATAAATAAACTTACAATTCCCAAAAATATTTTCACATTTAAGAAGATAAAATGTGAAATTTAATTTTCAAGATACAAAGGTATAAGTGTAACTTTTAAACCTAATAGCCATGTGGTCAGATAGCATAGACCAACCTGGGCAGCAAAAGAACACATATGGTCTGATTTGGAATTTGGTGGCGAGGGTACTCAGTCTCAGTAGTTTCTCTGCCAAACGAAAGCTACACCTGCAGACTTTCAGTTTGTAGATAGTGGAGATTTCTCTGTCTCCACCTCCTACATATCCATCCGACAGCCCGACAGAGTAAGAGCTGTCGGAGGATTGGCCATGTGTCTGCCAGCCCGATTTAATATGGGCAGGCACATGGCCAATTTTTACTTTTACAAACCGTCACCAGTTGCAGCTGGCACAGATCGGTGGTGGTGGAGCGGGGGTGGCGGGTCAGGTGAGGGGGTTTGAGTAGAATAGAAAAAAACCGCTTACTTCTTTGGCCGGTCGCGTCTCTCCTCGGCTTCCCTTCCGATGAGCCGGGAATGGAAGCAGGAATCACACAAGCTTCCCCTAGTCAATCACGATGCTGCTAATAGCAGCGTCGTGATTGCTCTGTGTGCCATAGTTCGGTGCCCAGAATGGGGCAATGAGCCTGTGCATGTTCTTCACTCAGGCTGTAACTTAGCCTGGGCGGAGGAAATGCAAAGTGCCCATGACGGTTTGGCGGCCCAAACTTTCATGCGCACTTAAGTGCTCACCACTCCTCCCCAGTGAGATGAGCAGCCTAGGCCTGCCCCGCCGTGCAAAACTGCCACAGTAGGGACAAAAAAATATTAACAAATGTGTGCTGTTATCATTTAATTTTTCCTTTCTTGCAAGCAGTGAGGCAACGCTCCTCCGCCTTAGCGGAGGAGCCGCCACTGACCGCAGCCCACAACAATGTGGCAGTATGTAAAAGTAAAAACTTTTAAATTACCTTCATGCATTGGAAAAAAACTCCTATGGCGAGGAGGTCATTGCTTTTTTATTTTCAGAAACAAAATCCCAGTTTGGGAAACTAAATTCTCAGGACTTTGAAATTAAAAAAAGAAAATGAAGGTGTGCAATGCAGCGCCATCATGTTGACGCAACAGTGTGCCTTTGTTAAGCTCGCAAGCTTTTTTCTTTGAATGGTCGATGGTCACTGCCAGAGAGGGGTCAGGCTGGGGGGGAAGTGGGCATGGAGTCCATCTGTGCCTTGCCTTGCTGGAGAGACGAGTGTCTGCTCCCCCGTAGTGCTGAAGGGGGAAAGCAGGGGCAGGACTGTTCATCTTGCCATGTTTCTTGCCCTGTCCAGCCATGGTTTTACTGGGTGCTGATCCACACCTGCTACAACCGAGTCCAGTGTTACCAGTCCCAGTAATTTCAGGTCCAGAAACATTGGACCCTTTGTAGTTGTCTTGACAACTTTTTAATGGGGCCCTTAATATTATTTATTCAGAACAATTTACTGCTTTCTTTATAACAGCGAGATAATAGAAACAGAATGTATTTCTCTAGACAGAGATTTCATAATGAAACCTCACAAAATCTTCTTTGTCGCTAGGGTCTGAGCAAATATCCCCATGACAGCCTTATACATGCCAAAAGAACCGATTCAGGCTAGACTCACAATTTCTTTAAGCCAAAATCACTTTATTCTGAGTATCTCCCGCCTAAAATTGCCTCTCCTTCAATGTAAGTCAATGTGGAAAATACACTCCTCCAAGCTTGTTTCCTAAATCTCCCACTTTCCACATTTAATATGTTGGCATGTATGCACTCTAGACTGTCTTGTCTAACATTTGGAGCTGAAGCAAGGGTCCACTTACCCTCTGTCATACACGTGGCACCTTATTCTATTCCAACCATAACTCAGTTAACCCCGTCTTATAACTGTACTATAGTCATACTGACCGTGCCTCTGCCGTAAGATCGAGGTGACGCAACCACTTTGGGCTATCAATATAGGAGCGTTGACCACACCATGAGTAGCTTGGATTCAGACCTGATGGAGGCTTTAAGTAAGAGCTACCCAGGGAAGTTCACAGATGTGGAATCTTCACAGGATTCCTGATGGGACTGAGGAGCCCTGCACCTCCTGCTGGGGTCCAAGTTTAGTTGTTTCTGCAAAGTTACAGTTGCATAGAGAAAGCTTCATTAAACATTGGAATGCAGTATCATAGGAACCTGCCTGGAAATGCCTCCATTTAATATGCCTGGAATAGAAATATTTGGTGGATTGCACATAACTACACCTCCTCCAGGTGCACTGGTAGCCCATTTTTACAAATGTTTTCTCTGCACATTTAGGGGCCGTTACGATGTCGGTTGGAAAGCCTCCGGCCGCTAGTTGGAGGCTTTCTGACCGACACAGTCAGTTTGCGATCCGACCGACCGATTATGATGTGGCTGTTGGAACGTAAACCGGACGGTCATTCCAACTCGGTTCCAACCGGCTCTCGGAGTCTTCCAGCCTGTTGGAACCTTACCGTAATCCCCTATGAACAGCGTTTCCACAGTCGGGATTAAGATGTCAGTTTCCCACAGCCTTTCGGTGCCGGCCTTTATGACACGGTAAGGCTGTCGGTCAGGAACTTTGGGGGTCCCTAGCAGTGCCCCCTTGCCTCTGTGGTCTACGGTTGGTGGTCAAGGGGGTACCTAAGGTACCCCTCTGTGAACCCCTGTACTGTGTGGCAGGCACTATGTGGTGCCTGCCACAGGGTGCAGGGTTTTACACACACAACTGTTTCTCTCTAGCAGCCTGTATTACGGCCAGTTTACGGCAGTGACACAAGCTCCCATAGAGAACAGTGAGAATCTGACCAAACAGTGTTTGGTCGCATTGTAATCAGGAGGTTGGAACTGATGACCTCAGGTTGGTCGGTCCCGAGTCTGAGATGGCGTTGGTAGAAGGCAACTTCAACTACATCGTAATCGGCCCCTCAGTGTTTACTGACTTATTGATTTTCGAGGATCGCCTAAAGACATAGGAAAAATGTAGTGACAGAGACTGTATTGTAAAACCCTAACTTGGTTTGTAGATCTTTCAAGAACAGTTGTATCACCACAGAACCATAGTTTAAAAAACTAACAGGGAGGGTGCTTGAAGAGAATAAATAATTGAATATTTTAGTAAATCAGACGCAATGTACATTTAAGAGCTGCTCAGTGGTGTATTTCACTGCTTGAACTAGCTGTACTGCCCTGTATAGAAATCCGCATCTGGTAAGAACGACCAGGTCCACTTAGTTGGTCCACTTTACTGCCAACATTAGCAATTCAGGCATCAATTTGTTTATGTATTTGCTCTCATATTGTGATCACACCTCTATATTTCACTCCAACCTTTCTTCAATCTTCTCCTGATTCTGATTTAGCACTCCTACTATGAGACATCCACTGCACATGATGCCCTTTGAGTGTAGAACTTATTTATGTAACTACGAACCAACCTGTGGCAAGTTTTATCTCACAACTCCTGGTTCTGGAGGCACAGCTCTTCTACAACAGGTTGCACTCACCCTCGGCATTCATTTCCTTGAGGCACATCCCCTGCCATTTTCAACTGCTCTCTTTTAGCTCGCTGGATAAGACTTATTGCAATAAATATAGTTAAAAATATAGTTTTGCTGTGAAAGTAGGCCCACGGTTTTCAAGTCAAATTGGGTTACCAGCCATCTTTCAAACTTTAGTCCCTCACCATAAACTACAATTTCAAACACAAAATAACTAATTCAAACCACATTCTCTTGACTTCAGTCTCGCCAACTGTGTATTTGTAGTGCCTGTGACAGAATGTTTTGTTATCTGGCAATTGGATTGGCTGATTTTGTGTGGTCAGTTACAAACACTTTGTGATATGCAAATGTAAGTTTAAAAAGAAGTCGGCTCATCTACATAGTAGCCACTGCAAATTGACGTGACTCTTGGTGTTGTCTATTGTGCCTATTTTTTAAATGATTCATAAAGGGGGTGGTGATGGACAGAGCATCTGAATTAAGCAGAACACTCCTACCCAGTCAAGAGATCAGGGCTTGATCCATCACCGTTTTTTAGCTCACTGCACCATCCCAGTTCAGAACCTGGCTACATGCAAATTAGTCTGTCCCTGGCCCAGTGCATCATGGGAACAGGGCAGACCAAACTACCAAGCCAATTCTTTACTGGAAAGGAAACAAGCTTCCGGGGACCGGTTTCTGGCATTACAGCCGTCTTCGGCCCGGCTTGCTTGAATCCTGATGGTGCAGTGAGCAAGGGACTCATGTCTGAGCATACCCTTCCACTCCTATAGTGGCCAAAACGATTCATAAAGGGGGTGGTGATGGACAGAGCATCTGAATTAAGCAGAACACTCCTATCCAGTCAAGAGATCAGGGCTTGATCCATCACCGTTTTTTAGCTCACTGCACCATCCCAGTTCAGAACCTGGCTACATGCAAATTAGTCTGTCCCTGGCCCAGTGCATCATGGGAACAGGGCAGACCAAACTACCAAGCCAATTCTTTACTGGAAAGGAAACAAGCTTCCGGGGACCGGTTTCTGGCATTACAGCAGTCTTCGGCCCGGCTTGCTTGAATCCTGATGGTGCAGTGAGCAAGGGACTCATGTCTGAGCATACCGTTCCACTCCTATAGTGGCCAAAACGATTCATAAAGGGGGTGGTGATGGACAGAGCATCTGAATTAAGCAGAACACTCCTACCCAGTCAAGAGATCAGGGCTTGATCCATCACCGTTTTTTAGCTCACTGCACCATCCCAGTTCAGAACCTGGCTACATGCAAATTAGTCTGTCCCTGGCCCAGTGCATCATGGGAACAGGGCAGACCAAACTACCAAGCCAATTCTTTACTGGAAAGGAAACAAGCTTCCGGGGACCGGTTTCTGGCATTACAGCCGTCTTCGGCCCGGCTTGCTTGAATCCTGATGGTGCAGTGAGCAAGGGACTCATGTCTGAGCATACCCTTCCACTCCTATAGTGGCTAAAACGATTCATAAAGGGGGTGGTGATGGACAGAGCATCTGAATTAAGCAGAACACTCCTACCCAGTCAAGAGATCAGGGCGTGATCCATCACCGTTTTTTAGCTCACTGCACCATCCCAGTTCAGAACCTGGCTACATGCAAATTAGTCTGTCCCTGGCCCAGTGCATCATGGGAACAGGGCAGACCAAACTACCAAGCCAATTCTTTACTGGAAAGGAAACAAGCTTCCGGGGACCGGTTTCTGGCATTACAGCCGTCTTCGGCCCGGCTTGCTTGAATCCTGATGGTGCAGTGAGCAAGGGACTCATGTCTGAGCATACCCTTCCACTCCTATAGTGGCCAAAACGATTCATAAAGGGGGTGGTGATGGACAGAGCATCTGAATTAAGCAGAACACTCCTACCCAGTCAAGAGATCAGGGCATGATCCATCACCGTTTTTTAGCTCACTGCACCATCCCAGTTCAGAACCTGGCTACATGCAAATTAGTCTGTCCCTGGCCCAGTGCATCATGGGAACAGGGCAGACCAAACTACCAAGCCAATTCTTTACTGGAAAGGAAACAAGCTTCCGGGGACCGGTTTCTGGCATTACAGCCGTCTTCGGCCCGGCTTGCTTGAATCCTGATGGTGCAGTGAGCAAGGGACTCATGTCTGAGCATACCCTTCCACTCCTATAGTGGCCAAAACGATTCATAAAGGGGGTGGTGATGGACAGAGCATCTGAATTAAGCAGAACACTCCTACCCAGTCAAGAGATCAGGGCTTGATCCATCACCGTTTTTTAGCTCACTGCACCATCCCAGTTCAGAACCTGGCTACATGCAAATTAGTCTGTCCCTGGCCCAGTGCATCATGGGAACAGGGCAGACCAAACTACCAAGCCAATTCTTTACTGGAAAGGAAACAAGCTTCTGGGGACTGGTTTCTGGCATTACAGCCGTCTTCGGCCCGGCTTGCTTGAATCCTGATGGTGCAGTGAGCAAGGGACTCATGTCTGAGCATACCCTTCCACTCCTATAGTGGCCAAAACGATTCATAAAGGGGGTGGTGATGGACAGAGCATCTGAATTAAGCAGAACACTCCTACCCAGTCAAGAGATCAGAGCTTGATCCATCACCGTTTTTTAGCTCACTGCACCATCCCAGT
Organism: Lissotriton helveticus; assembly: GCF_964261635.1. Lineage (NCBI taxonomy): Eukaryota > Metazoa > Chordata > Amphibia > Caudata > Salamandridae > Lissotriton > Lissotriton helveticus. The sequence continues at coordinate 1,854,723,040 of NC_136065.1, forward strand.
TCAGAACCTGGCTACATGCAAATTAGTCTGTCCCTGGCCCAGTGCATCATGGAAACAGGGCAGACCAAACTATCAAGCCAATTCTTTACTGGAAAGGAAACAAGCTTCCGGGGACCGGTTTCTGGCATTACAGCCGTCTTCGGCCCGGCTTGCTTGAATCCTGATGGTGCAGTGAGCAAGGGACTCATGTCTGAGCATACCCTTTCACTCCTATAGTGGCCAAAACGATTCATAAAGGGGGTGGTGATGGACAGAGCATCTGAATTAAGCAGAACACTCCTACCCAGTCAAGAGATCAGGGCTTGATCCATCACCGTTTTTTAGCTCACTGCACCATCCCAGTTCAGAACCTGGCTACATGCAAATTAGTCTGTCCCTGGCCCAGTGCATCATGGGAACAGGGCAGACCAAACTACCAAGCCAATTCTTTACTGGAAAGGAAACAAGCTTCCGGGGACCTGTTTCTGGCAATACAGCCGTCTTCGGCCCGGCTTGCTTGAATCCTGATGGTGCAGTGAGCAAGGGACTCATGTCTGAGCATACCCTTCCACTCCTATAGTGGCCAAAACGATTCATAAAGGGGGTAGTGATGGACAGAGCATCTGAATTAAGCAGAACACTCCTACCCAGTCAAGAGATTAGCGTGGAAGGGTATACTCAGATGTGAGTCCCTTGCTCATTGCACCATCAGGATTCAAGCAAGCCGGGCCGACGACGCCTGAAATGGCAGAAACCGGTCCCCGGAAGCTTGTTTCCTTCCCAGTATAAGAATTGGCTTGGTAGTTTGGTTTGCCCTGTTCCCATCATGCACTGGGACAGGAACAGACTAATGTGCATATAGCAAAGTTCTGAGCTGGGATGGTGCAGTGAGCTAAAAAACGGTGATGGATCAAGCCCTGATCTTTGGACTGGGTAAGAGTGGTATGCTTAATTCAGGCACTCTGTTCATCACCACCCCCTTTTCTGAATCATTTTGTCCACCATTAGCGTGGAAGGGTATACTCAGATGTGAGTCCCTTGCTCATTGCACCATCAGGATTCAAGCAAGCCGGGCCGACGACGCCTGAAATGGCAGAAACCGGTCCCCGGAAGCTTGTTTCCTTCCCAGTATAAGAATTGGCTTGGTAGTTTGGTTTGCCCTGTTCCCATCATGCACTGGGACAGGAACAGACTAATTTGCATATAGCCAAGTTCTGAGCTGGGATGGTGCAGTGAGCTAAAAAACGGTGATGGATCAAGCCCTGATCTTTGGACTGGGTAAGAGTGGTCTGCTTAATTCAGGCACTCTGTTCATCACCACCCCCTTTTCTGAATTATTTTGTCCACCATTAGCGTGGAAGGGTATACTCAGATGTGAGTCCCTTGCTCATTGCACCATCAGGATTCAAGCAAGCCGGGCCGACGACGCCTGAAATGGCAGAAACCGGTCCCCGGAAGCTTGTTTCCTTCCCAGTATAAGAATTGGCTTGGTAGTTTGGTTTGCCCTGTTCCCATCATGCACTGGGACAGGAACAGACTAATTTGCATATAGCCAATTTCTGAGCTGGGATGGTGCAGTGAGCTAAAAAAAGGTGATGGATCAAGCCCTGATCTTTGGACTGGGTAAGAGTGGTCTGCTTAATTCAGGCACTCTGTTCATCACCACCCCCTTTTCTGAATCATTTTGTCCACCATTAGCGTGGAAGGGTATACTCAGATGTGAGTCCCTTGCTCATTGCACCATCAGGATTCAAGCAAGCCGGGCCGACGACGCCTGAAATGGCAGAAACCGGTCCCCGGAAGCTTGTTTCCTTCCCAGTATAAGAATTGGCTTGGTAGTTTGGTTTGCCCTGTTCCCATCATGCACTGGGACAGGAACAGACTAATTTGCATATAGCCAAGTTCTGAGCTGGGATGGTGCAGTGAGCTTAAAAACGGTGATGGATCAAGCCCTGATCTTTGGACTGGGTAAGAGTGGTCTGCTTAATTCAGGCACTCTGTTCATCACCACCCCCTTTTCTGAATCATTTTGTCCACCATTAGCGTGGAAGGGTATACTCAGATGTGAGTCCCTTGCTCATTGCACCATCAGGATTCAAGCAAGCCGGGCCGACGACGCCTGAAATGGCAGAAACCGGTCCCCGGAAGCTTGTTTCCTTCCCAGTATAAGAATTGGCTTGGTAGTTTGGTTTGCCCTGTTCCCATCATGCACTGGGACAGGAACAGACTAATTTGCATATAGCCAAGTTCTGAGCTGGGATGGTGCAGTGAGCTAAAAAACGGTGATGGATCAAGCCCTGATCTTTGGACTGGGTAAGAGTGGTCTGCTTAATTCAGGCACTCTGTTCATCACCACCCCCTTTTCTGAATCATTTTGTCCACCATTAGCGTGGAAGGGTATACTCAGATGTGAGTCCCTTGCTCATTGCACCATCAGGATTCAAGCAAGCCGGGCTGACGACGCCTGAAATGGCAGAAACCGGTCCCCGGAAGCTTGTTTCCTTCCCAGTATAAGAATTGGCTTGGTAGTTTGGTTTGCCCTGTTCCCATCATGCACTGGGACAGGAACAGACTAATTTGCATATAGCCAAGTTCTGAGCTGGGATGGTGCAGTGAGCTAAAAAACGGTGATGGATCAAGCCCTGATCTTTGGACTGGGTAAGAGTGGTCTGCTTAATTCAGGCACTCTGTTCATCACCACCCCCTTTTCTGAATCATTTTGTCCACCATTAGCGTGGAAGGGTATACTCAGATGTAAGTCCCTTGCTCATTGCACCATCAGGATTCAAGCAAGCCGGGCCGACGACGCCTGAAATGGCAGAAACCGGTCCCCGGAAGCTTGTTTCCTTCCCAGTATAAGAATTGGCTTGGTAGTTTGGTTTGCCCTGTTCCCATCATGCACTGGGACAGGAACAGACTAATTTGCATATAGCCAAGTTCTGAGCTGGGATGGTGCAGTGAGCTAAAAAACGGTGATGGATCAAGCCCTGATCTTTGGACTGGGTAAGAGTGGTCTGCTTAATTCAGGCACTCTGTTCATCACCACCCCCTTTTCTGAATCATTTTGTCCACCATTAGCGTGGAAGGGTATACTCAGATGTGAGTCCCTTGCTCATTGCACCATCAGGATTCAAGCAAGCCGGGCCGACGACGCCTGAAATGGCAGAAACCGGTCCCCGGAAGCTTGTTTCCTTCCCAGTATAAGAATTGGCTTGGTAGTTTGCTTTGCCCTGTTCCCATCATGCACTGGGACAGGAACAGACTAATTTGCATATAGCCAAGTTCTGAGCTGGGATGGTGCAGTGAGCTAAAAAACGGTGATGGATCAAGCCCTGATCTTTGGACTGGGTAAGAGTGGTCTGCTTAATTCAGGCACTCTGTTCATCACCACCCCCTTTTCTGAATCATTTTGTCCACCATTAGCGTGGAAGGGTATACTCAGATGTGAGTCCCTTGCTCATTGCACCATCAGGATTCAAGCAAGCCGGGCCGACGACGCCTGAAATGGCAGAAACCGGTCCCCGGAAGCTTGTTTCCTTCCCAGTATAAGAATTGGCTTGGTAGTTTGCTTTGCCCTGTTCCCATCATGCACTGGAACAGGAACAGACTAATTTGCATATAGCCAAGTTCTGAGCTGGGATGGTGCAGTGAGCTAAAAAACGGTGATGGATCAAGCCCTGATCTTTGGACTGGGTAAGAGTGGTCTGCTTAATTCAGGCACTCTGTTCATCACCACCCCCTTTTCTGAATCATTTTGTCCACCATTAGCGTGGAAGGGTATACTCAGATGTGAGTCCCTTGCTCATTGCACCATCAGGATTCAAGCAAGCCGGGCCGACGACGCCTGAAATGGCAGAAACCGGTCCCCGGAAGCTTGTTTCCTTCCCAGTATAAGAATTGGCTTGGTAGTTTGGTTTGCCCTGTTCCCATCATGCACTGGGACAGGAACAGACTAATTTGCATATAGCCAAGTTCTGAGCTGGGATGGTGCAGTGAGCTAAAAAACGGTGATGGATCAAGCCCTGATCTTTGGACTGGGTAAGAGTGGTCTGCTTAATTCAGGCACTCTGTTCATCACCACCCCCTTTTCTGAACCATTTTGTCCACCATTAGCGTGGAAGGGTATACTCAGATGTGAGTCCCTTGCTCATTGCACCATCAGGATTCAAGCAAGCCGGGCCGACGACGCCTGAAATGGCAGAACCCGGTCCCCGGAAGCTTGTTTCCTTCCCAGTATAAGAATTGGCTTGGTAGTTTGGTTTGCCCTGTTCCCATCATGCACTGGGACAGGAACAGACTAATTTGCATATAGCCAAGTTCTGAGCTGGGATGGTGCAGTGAGCTAAAAAACGGTGATGGATCAAGCCCTGATCTTTGGACTGGGTAAGAGTGGTCTGCTTAATTCAGGCACTCTGTTCATCACCACCCCCTTTTCTGAATCATTTTGTCCACCATTAGCGTGGAAGGGTATACTCAGATGTGAGTCCCTTGCTCATTGCACCATCAGGATTCAAGCAAGCCGGGCCGACGACGCCTGAAATGGCAGAAACCGGTCCCCGGAAGCTTGTTTCCTTCCCAGTATAAGAATTGGCTTGGTAGTTTGGTTTGCCCTGTTCCCATCATGCACTGGGACAGGAACAGACTAATTTGCATATAGCCAAGTTCTGAGCTGGGATGGTGCAGTGAGCTAAAAAATGGTGATGGATCAAGCCCTGATCTTTGGACTGGGTAAGAGTGGTCTGCTTAATTCAGGCACTCTGTTCATCACCACCCCCTTTTCTGAATCATTTTGTCCACCATTAGCGTGGAAGGGTATACTCAGATGTGAGTCCCTTGCTCATTGCACCATCAGGATTCAAGCAAGCCGGGCCGACGACGCCTGAAATGGCAGAAACCGGTCCCCGGAAGCTTGTTTCCTTCCCAGTATAAGAATTGGCTTGGTAGTTTGGTTTGCCCTGTTCCCATCATGCACTGGGACAGGAACAGACTAATTTGCATATAGCCAAGTTCTGAGCTGGGATGGTGCAGTGAGCTAAAAAACGGTGATGGATCAAGCCCTGATCTTTGGACTGGGTAAGAGTGGTCTGCTTAATTCAGGCACTCTGTTCATCACCACCCCCTTTTCTGAAATATTTTTGAAATGAGTCAAAAAGTACAGGTTACAGATCTAATTGTAGTGAAAATAAGGGATTGTATTCTCTGATATGGATAGCTCTGAAATCTAAACCACTTCACTAATTTTCCAACTGATAGGAATTTTGCACTCATCACAAAATATAATTTATTTTCAAATATGTAGATCAACTGCTTTTCTACCATTCTGGAATTTATTTTAGTTTTTCTGAAGTTACAGTTTTGGATCACCAATGTTCACAACACCATCAAAGACCACTCATGGTTTAGATGGAGAAACTTGCTCTGTACTGACTTTATGTTAATCAACAAACTACTACAAGGTGATGCAATTATGTCAGGTTAATCTGAGAGGAGAGCAAACAAAAGAGTTCTGAGCCTGAACTGAGTCAGGATCAATCTAGAGATCTGGATTCGTTTCAAGAGTCAAAGCAAAAGCCAATTTCTGAATGACTTGCAGTAATCCTCATTACGCGTAATCTTCTCTTCCTCTGAACATCTTGACTGGCCATCCTTCCACCTTGATTGTGACATGCCCTTAGTTTGGATGTTAGAAATTCCCTTGTATTTCCAGGATGTAAAGGGGTGCAATGAGATGGAGCAATGTCTAGGGACGGGAGCCAGAATAACAAAATGGAAGTTAGAAGAAATAGAAGACTTCTAGGTCCAAAACCAGGGCCTTCAAAAGGGCTCTTGGGAGGCAGCATGGCTCACATTCTCACAAATGAACGATGAAGAGGAGTTAATAGTAACTTTAGTTTAATTATGTAATGGAAGCCCTTATAAAATAAAAAATGTGTAAGGAACCAAACAGTAATTGATATAAACGTGTAAACATTAATATATCCAATTGGGCATTCGAATTTGAGCTGGACTTATCACATCACCTCTAGCAGAAAATATTACTCAACTGTGGCTCTTTCTACAGAAAAAGAGTTGAGCCTATCATTTGGCTTCAGCTTTCATTGGCTATCCACCTTAATCACGAGATATGTGTTTTAGTGTCAATTAAGCATAATTGAGGTAAAACATGGGGACAGTTTAGAGTTTAGTGGATAGGATACTCTGTCACCAACGTGAAGGAATACTTTATCCACCAAACCCTCAGTCTGCCTGCCCAACTTTTTTTTTTTTTTTTTGAAAACCTTTATTGACATCAAAAGGAAAGACAAGTCGAGGCCTACAACCAAGCCGGCCGGCCGCAATGTGCAAGATAATCAGGAGTCACCAGGCAAATATTACATAATCAATCAATACAAAGCAGAGGCCGTACAATCGCAGAAGGGGAGAAGAGATACAGAAACCAAAGGGCTAAAGCACAGGAGTAAATAAGGCTTAATTTTATAATATGGGGAGAAGACCTATGACAGGCTCACTTTCAATACGGAGGCATCCGATATCCCAAACCAACCTCAACATTAATAAGGGAGCATGGGGGCAAAATATTGGGGGGACAATACAATGCATTCAAGAAAAGCAGGATACGTGAAACATAATCAGCCCCTGAGCATTATCCTCGTAACATGCCCACCACCCAAGACACTACCAAGCCAGAACAGAGGGATCGGAAAAACAATGCATCAAAACCAGCCCGTCATAGTAACCTCTGGGACACAGGAAGGAAAAAAAAGGGGGGGGGACGAAGTGGGGAAGGGGAAGAGGAAGGGAAAGGAAAATGGAGGGAAGACAAAATAAAACAATAAAAAGAAAATAAGAAAATATGAAGAACGAAAGGAAGAGGACACGCCGACACAGGCCCCCCGTGGCGGGAAGACAGGAGACAAAAGGAGTAGCGGCCCAAGTGGGGGTATGGCGATCGGGGAGAAAGACAGCCGAAACATAGCAGGAGGATTAACGACGCCACACCCCCACCCGAAACACACCATAGGAGGACGGGACAGACGCGGCCTCACGAAAAAGAGATACAAAAGGGCCATAGAACCAGAAGACAAACAAAAAGTAGAGCCCAACCCACCCGTCCCACCCTGCACCCCTGTAGAAGGCTATGGCCCACCCTTCAAACAGCGTGCCTGTCGCCCTAAACCAGAACCCGAAATATATAGCGAGAAGTAAGAAAGAAGAAAGAGACAAAAAGGCAACAAAAGCGGAGAAAAAAAGACAGGAGGGAGGAGCAGAATAAACATAATCCGAACGGGCGGCCGCAGCCCTCCGCCCAACCAGACAAGCACAGTCAAAAACAGACCAGGACGACACCCCATCACGCGCCACAAAACATTAGGAGAAGGGGACCTCCCATCTTTCTACGATTAAAAACAATTATGCTACTAAATCGTATACCGGGAATCAAACGGAAGTCGTACATTTCACCCCCAACCCTTTCGAGCGACAAACCCCACCCACCACATGGCCATGTAAAACCACATACTAAATAATAAATCAGCATATAATCGAGTGGAATGGTGACTAGCATAGTTACGTGGGGGGTAGATAGATCCACAAGGGAGCAATAGTCCAAACAGAAAGTATCGATGCATCAAATATCGCAGCACGAGCAATGAAAAACAGGAGTTCAGTTGCGCCACTGGAGCGGGCGAGGTGGCCCCAATTATAGACACAGGCAAAGTCATCGAAGCAGGCACAGGAGGCAGTCCACCAATAGTTTCAGGCAACAATGTCGAACAGGGTCGCAGTACAGCATCCAAGTCCCCGGGTTCCGAACCTTGAAAAGCAGGGCGCCCCAAAGTCACCGACACACTACACGATCTTCGATCAGTGGCGGAGACACTCAAGTCAATCGAGGGGGGCGAGGCAATGAAGTCTTCGAAACAAGAGGGCGACAAGAAGAAATGGCCACCCAAAATGGTGGCAGATCGTGGCGTACCCACCGAGACGCCCAGGGCCAGGGAAGCGTGTAGGGATCTCAGGGCTTCCAGGATATCTCTGACCGTCGGCTCACATCCACCAGATCCGCTCCCCACACCAATAGGCAACACGGGCCTGCCGCCACAGGGTGATTCTCGTTTCAGAGGGTCGGCCGCCATTTCGTGAATCAGCCCAATCGCCGCTCACCAAGACCCCCGGAAAGAACAGTTCTCAAATGTAGGACTTTACAAGCTCTGGGGGTCCCAGCAAGGGCGGCCTCGATGCCAAAAGGATGTCCGCTCAAGACGGGTCTCCGCCAGCACCAGCACCGGTGCCCCAATCAAGCGGAGTCCGGGCCCCGAGGACCAGGGCCGCCGGACAAAGCAGCGGCGGGTAGAGACCCCTTCACAGACTCAGGTCCCCGGGCCTCTCACCCACGTCGGCCGCGCGGTCACCAGGGCAGGCCCGGGTCAGGATGCCGGGATCTTCGCACATCGGCTCCCAACACTGGTTCTCGCTCTCGGCCGGGGCCGAGAGCCGTCGGATCCCACCGGCCAGGTCCCGGTCCAAGTCTCGCAGAGGCCCCGATCTCTCAGAGGCCACAACTCCGGAGCCACTGCACACCGAGACCCCGGGGTCGGATGGTAAGTACAAACAAGCCGTTATGTTTCCAATGCCCCAAAAATGTGTCGTCCCCGGACAGGATAGAAGACAGGATAGGCAATCAGGACGGAGGGCTGCGGGAGCCAAGCTAAAGGGCGACCATTACGGCCGCGAGCTAGGCTCCTCCCCCCTGCCTGCCCAACTTTAAGTCGAGGGGACCGTCAGTTTTCCAGTGGTTGTGTCCCAATGGGCACTGTTGTAGACAGAGTAGGGGCCATTGGATTAAAGCCATGAGACCTACCACCCTATTTAGGTCTGATCGCATTATGACTCTTTATTCTGTCCATCACTCCCAGGAAAATAAACAAAAATTCCCTCGAGATGGGGGTTATCTGGTTTTACGAAACAAAGTCCCACTTTTAAAATGAAACATTTTATTGACCACCATCAAAACTGTCAGTGGTCGCCCACCAAACTTTTTGTACTTTCAGAGGCACGGAGATATCTGGTGTTCATTAAGTTTAGCAAGTCGTGTTCTATCAGGGTGGAAGACGTAATGTCTTCCGCCATCCTGACTGATGAAAAACCACCCTCAAAACTCTAAATCTGGCCTATGATTTTGTGCAACTTTGTCCTTTTTACAGCCTTAAAGTTCCAAAATCAATGCCACCATACAGCGGAGAGAGGGGTCTTTCTTAAAAGTGATGATATATACAAGGCTATTGTTCAATCTCGGTAAAATGTACCACAGATGACATTACCATAAAGAGCGCCTTGTATGACAGCCCTGTAGAAAAGATCAGAGAAGTCGAAAAGGCATTAAATTAAATATAATTTACAATGGTATTGGCATTAAAATATAAGTAACATTAAGAAATAATGGAGCATGTGTACTTGTAAAGCAAACGTTCACAGTCTAGGGTATCTCGGTACTTATATTTACTGAACCCCCCCCCCATTATACTCATTTTATCAACCTCAGAGTGATGAAACGCTGAGTGGACCAACAGGTATTCCAGTCTGTATCTGTGAGGTCAGAAACGGATACATGTAATGAATGCATTAGTCCATGAACACACCAGACCCGGCCTACACACTGGTTACCTGGGAAGTTCAGTTAAAAATGCATTTTGACCTGTGCTTTTTTTCCAAGTCAAAACATTTTGAGATTGATGTTCTGTTTTGGGAAAAATCACACAGAGAAAGTTCTGTCACCAGCCTTACAAATGAGGCCCTTGGTGGAAAGGTGACTTTTAGATTAATACAGCTTGACCCTGCCTCTGAGTGCCTATCTCCTCTCAGACGCTGGAATGCCTTCCTGGGAACTCCATTGAATAGCTCTGACTGGCAGTGTGATGGCCACCTACTGAGGCCCTCGCCCCCAGGTCCCTGCTGGGATTGCCAAATTCATTGATGGATCCAATTCAGCAAACATGGCAGACGGCATTCACGGCCCGCATTCCCCCGTCTGAAGTGGAGAGCTATTGGTATGCGGCTGAAAAAGAATAACGTTTCCCAAGACAGGTTTCCGTCGTCAATAAGAGAAAATAGAACGAGGTGGTTTGTTAATTAGCAAAACAGCCTAATTCGAGGGACTTAATAGTCAGGTGTTCTGATAAAACTAACGAGGAAGAAGGGGAAAATACCTTCACAGACCCCGGGTTTGTTCGGCAGAGCTACGCTTTTCTACAAACCCCTGCACTACCTCTTATATTTTCTGTGCGATTCTGAAGGTTAATTTATTCTGATTCTGCCCAATGTATGTCCAGAACGTTTAAGAGGAATAGAGAATGATTCGCAGTTAAGTGTATGAGATCATGTTCTATCGTGCAACTGATATACACCATGACATCACCGTTGGATCTCAGTGATGCCCCTGAAATGATTTACAGCATTGGTCCTTATCTTGGGGTCCAAGGATGTCTGGAGGTCCGCAAAGCCTACTTCAGAAGGTTTGCATTTGCCTAGAAAAATGAATAATATGAACAGATTCATAGATTGTAGATAAATAAAGAACAAACATTGAACATTGAAAACTTATGGATATTCTGTAAATGTGAAGGATTTGAAATTATAGACTACAAATTAAGTTAGTATCCTTAGATTGATTAGTGGTAACTGTGCAATTGTTTGAAACAGAATATAGTATGAACGATGAGTGACGTCATTTGAATTTAGAAATACCAATTTTGATTTTTTTAAACATTTGTTTGTGAATTAAATAAAGTATTTGAATTGGTTTTGTACTGTTTTGTGGTTCAAATAATCAAAAATATGGGGCCGAGATCCCTGGCTTCCAGTAATGGATATGTATGGGTCAGCAGATTTCACTAATTAATCAGTGGGGGTGTCCTTGGATTCCAGTAAATGATTAAGTGAGGGAGCAAAGAAGTCAGAAGTTAAGAACCACTGATATAGAGCAAGTTGCAGACAAGGGGTCAGGTTTACTGTACATGTGGGAAACAAAGACTGAGCATGGCGTAGGTTCACTTCTTAAAGCCGTGCAAACAACAGTGCATATTAACCTTTCAGCGCAAAGAAATGTGTGCCAAAAATTAATGGAAGTGCAACACTCAAATCTGTTTGCCTTGTGGAGCGCCTAGCCCTTTGATCTATGCAAATGGATCATGATTGGTTTGAACTGACGCAAACACCCATATGTTGTCATGCAGAGTCAGATTAGTCCATAGAAAAGCCAGGGCTTGAGCCTTCTCCTATACTTCAGATGGTCTGACTTTCCTTTGTGGATATCAGGGAACAAATTCTCCTTTTGAGCTGCAATTACCAAGAAGGCTCTACCACCAACTGTCTTACGTTTCACCTTCAGGACAACCAGGTTAATCATGGAAGCTGATCTCAGTACATGTGTTTGACTGTATTGTTTAGAGCAGGATCTGGGAGGTGGAAGACTTGGGGCCTCATTCTGATGTCGGTCGGAAAGCATTCTGACCGAATTGGTCTTGGAATGGTTTCCGACCAAATCGGATTTCGGGGAATCTTACCGACTGATTACGATGGTTCCGCTTACCATTCGGTTGTACTCCCATTGACTTCAATGGGAGCCTGTGTTCCGACCGAATACACTGGCTCCCATTGAAGATAGGGGTTGGTGGGGAAAATTGTGCACCCTGTGGCAGGCACCCCATGGAGCCTGCCACACTGTGCATGGTTAGAAGGAGGGGACCCATGGGTACCCCCACAGGCCCCATTTGGAAGTCTCATGGTGTAGGGGGGCCTGCCACGGCCCCCTAAAGTCAGATTCTGACAGTCGATCCTTGTCAGAACAACCAAGTCGGAAAGGCGGGCCGAATCCGACATCATAATACGTCGGTCGGAAACATGGTCCATAGACCCGCACGCGTCAGCTCTTAATGAATCGGTTACTCCGAATGCCATTCGAAACGTGTTGGAAAGTCGTAATCGGTTGGCCGGACAGATTTGCTTTCCGAATCAGTCGGAAAGACATGTTGCGAATCGGATTCGGCCGAGTTAAATTACATTTGGAGCCTTTCTAACCGACATTGTATTCGGTATATCACTTCATGTGCTAAGCAGAGGGCTTCAAACAAGACTATCTCCTTTACTGGCTGAAAATGAATTCTAGCAGTGGGGAAATCTGAACGCAACATTGCACTCTAGCAGCCATTCTTGCTACAAAAGTTTGAATTAACTGTCTTTTTTTAGCTGCAAGTAGATAGAATTACCATAATCCAGGCGGGATGACACAAATACATTTGGCATAGTGATAATTTAAGCATGAGTAAACAAACGTCACAATCGTTTAAGTGAGTGCACTAGGAATAGGCAGGTTCTGGTCACTGTAGATCCTTGTTCTTATAGAGTCAGTGTCAAAATCTTTGTTTTGGCCCGTTGAGCTTTAGATGGTGCGAACTCATCCAACTTTGCACTTTCTCTAGACAGAGAAGCAGATAATGATGCTTCAGGATCACCCTTCCTAAAGCTAGCTATTGCCTGCTTGTCATCCACATAAATGAAACACTTTAGACGGAAAGATTCAACTAGCTGGGCTTATGGAGATAGATATAAATTAAAGAGCAACAATGACAAAATGGCGCCCTAGAGGACCCTGCATTTATATTTTCTTAATAAAGATTCGTGGGATGTTAATTTAACATTAGACATTTCTTTATTCTTTGCCATTGTATTCCAATACCGGTTGCTAAATGGTCAAACTAAGTCTTTGGGTTTGATGAGATGACAAGATGGTGAACCCAGAGCTTCTTTTGATTCAATGTGGGTGGTTTTATTTACTTGTACCGCCTGGCTATCACTATGATGCATACACCAAGGACTATTCTGCCTTTCTAAGCCCCGTCCTCCCCTTGGTCTCAATCCCATTAATACCACCTTTGAGTCCACTTGTACTGAAAAGGCCAATATTTTTTTAATTGCAGTCAGTTCTTCTGTCCAACAAATCCATAATTTGGGGCAATCCCACTATACATGGAGTACGATCCATATAAATCCACCTTTCCTCCAACATTTGTCAATGATACAATCACTTTTCTTTTTGCTGAATCTTTCGGACATCATATAGCAATTAACCACTACTTTAAGAAAGGACAGCCTTTATAGGACATATTTATAATTTGAGAATATGTTTCTCCAGAGATACCCCCACTTTGTTTCTGCTATGCCTGCTTCAATCATTTTTCCCATTTCTGGATGTACCTCGATTTTAATAGACTCTTCAGGCTAGATAATAGGGTGTATATTTTAGACACCTCCTCCTTTGTCCAATCCTTTGTCAACTCTAATTGCAGCCAATTTGTTAAGAGTTTGTGTTACCCAGTGTCTCAGCTGCTGATGTCTAAAGCTCCCTCTCTCCGATGGCCCCAGACTCGTGCTTACTGGCTTTAAATGTCTTTAGCTGACCATTGTCATGCATGTCTGCGAGGGTTCTGCACTACCCTTCTCGCCATGTCTCAAAGACAGTTCGCACACTAGAAGGAACAAGTCCTGATTTGTAGTGTAAGAGTGTTAGCAGAGATGAGAGGTAGTGAGATCATGTGATTCATATTATTCCATATTCGCAGTGGTGAGTTTCTGATGTAACTTTAACATGGCCACTTTGGCTGAGTCTCCGTAGGAAGCCCGGTCGACATGGACCCGGGTTTAGCTTGATTCCCTCAGGGACTACTGTCCTGTTATATGAAGTTGGAAAGCTTTATAGCATTTTCCTCCATTTGGGATGCTCATGTCCCTTTTGTTCCTGAAAGGTTTAAGGGTTTTGCCCTATACCTGTTGCAATTTACCCTTCCAGAAAAAGTTGAGCAAGTCTTTTTGTATACAACCCAGAGTCGCTCTGTATGTTTTAATTGTGAGTGCCTGAAAGCCGTAGAAGAACTTCGGTATCGCTACCATCTTAATTGCATTTATCCTTCTCACCCATGGTCAATGCACGTTTTTATCACTAGTGTCAATGGAATGTAATAATGTAAGTTTGGTCTTTAGGAGCATCTTGCATGTGCACCGTGAGGTGTAGCTCAGGCACTTCAAAGATCTCTCGCTAATTTTAAAAGTCACCACCTCCTTAAGTTTGTCTCTTATCCCAGCTGGCATATGGATTAGTGTTAGATTTGGGGGTCTCTAGTTGGCACAGGTAGGTACTTGTGACAAATAGGGACCCTCTCCTCTAGTCAAGACAAGGGGATTACACTCCTAAAATAACCCCTGCTCACCCTCTAGGCTGCGTGGCGCGAGCAGTCAAAGCCTATTTCAGAGGCGATGTAAGTTAAGAAGTTGTGACCACATTCAGTAACCCAGTGACAACACTACAAATGGACACCACACAGGTTTTATATAAAAAATAAGTGAAGCTTCCGCTCGATGCGGCAACTACAGCATCGACATCCAAGATGCGACGGCAGCGGCCCTGACGGTGGCGCGCTTCTCGGGGATGCGAGGTGCTCTTGGTCGATGCGGTGCAATGCGACAGTTCCAGCGGTGACACCCTCCTTATTCGGAGTTGCGACAGCAGCAGCAGCGACGGTGACACGCTTCCTCTTCGTTGCGGCACGCTTCTCTCCAATGTGGTGCAGTGTGACAGTTCCACGGCGACACCCTCCTTCGGAGTTGCGACGGCAGGCACAGCGACACACTTCTTCTCATTGAGTCGCACTTCCAGCTCCTTGCGACACGCAGTTCCTCAGAAGGCCAAAAACAGCAGCAGGCGCTTCCACAAGAACTCTGGGGAGCTGGGGGGTGAAGTCTGTTGTCCCTGAGACTTCAGCAGGTGGCAGCCTTCACAAGTTGAAAGCAAAGTACACAAAGTTCCTTTCTCCTTCCTTTGGCAGTAAGGCAACCACTGCAGGCCAATCCTCGAAGCAGTACTTCAGCTTGGGAATAGTCTCTCCTCAGTTTCTTCAGGTTTATCTCCTCAGTAAAGGTTTCTTCTTGTAGTCCAAAGTGATCTAATTTCATGGGATCAGGGTCCCAATATTTATACCCCAAAACCCTTTGTTCTCTGAGGGGAGAGGGGCCTTTGCCCAGTCCAAACCAGTTCTGAAGCACTCTGTTTACCAAACGTCTCCTTTCCTTTTACAATGCAGGGCATGCACATCAGACGCCCCACAGGACCTGGAGCCAGCATGGTGGAAGGCAAGTACAGTCCTGGAGCACTGTGTTTACAGGACTCCTTCTCTTCTTTCAGTGTGCAGGGCAGAGACATCAGCCGCTCCCCAGGGGGTGGAGCCAGCATTGTGGAAGGCAGGCATAGCCCTATTCAAGGTTCAGGTGCAACTCCTCCCTCCCATCTAGATGCAGATCTCTCTATTCACCACTGGGTGACCCAGCCTGTCTCCTGGAATTCCCTAGCCCTGTCACTCACAAAATCAGACATAGGAATACACAAACTAGCAGAGGCAGGTTTGAATGGATAGACATGCAAATACCTACTTTCTAAAAGTGGTATTTGCAAACACAGAATATTAAAATAAACTTCTCTAAAAGATGTATTTTATTATTCTGAGTTCAGGCATACTAAACTCGAATTTCTACCATGTTCTCTGAGACAGTTAGTCTAGTCTAGTCTGGACATTTGTATTGCGCACATATCACGTCCAAGGGAGTCTCATGGCGCATGCAGACAGTCCTGAAAAAGGAGATGAGCCCTAAAATAGATCTAGCAGAAAAAACAGGTTTTCAATTTTTTTCGAATGTTCATATGTTCTGCAATAGTATGAAGACTCAGAGGTAGTTTTTTCCAAAGAGATGGTGCCAAAAAAGAAAAGGCACGGCCACCATTTCTGGCAGTTTGAACTCTGAGAGGCGTGAGCAGTAATTTAGTGCTCGATCTCAGCTGTCTGCCAGGCATATACCATGTAAGTTTTTGGGTCCAATATTTTGGTCCCCGCCCATACAAGTATTTGTGAACCAGACATAGGATCTTAAAAGTAATCCTTTTTTCATTTACAGGGAGCCAGTGTAAGATTTTCAGACACGGTAATGAAGGAGATGTTCGGGGTAGGCCTAAGACCAGACGAGCAGCCGTATTTTGTAAAACCTGCAGTTTCCTGATATGGCACTCATTTATGGCAAGGAAAAGTGAATTGCCATAGTCTAGTCTATTTACAATCAGGCCCTGAACCAGAATTTTACGTGCTTCAGCTGGTATCCATTTAAAGACCCTGCGTAGACTCCGCATAATTCCGAAGCAGGTGCCCACCGTATGGTTAACTTGGTCCTTCATGGATAACTTGTTATCCATGCGGAAACCTAAATTGCGGACTGATTCCTTTGGGACTGGACACTCCTCCAATTCAGAAGGCCACCAGTCCTGGGTCCAGTACTCACTCGCTCTCCCAAATAGCATGACCTCAGACTTACTGCCATTAAGCTGAAGGTGGTTTTGGCCCATCCAGTTTTTTACCTCTACCATACAGTTTCTAAAACGCCTTTTTGTCTCATTTGCGTCGGGCCAAGTGTGACCAGTATTTGCGTGTCATCCGCGTACGACAGCACGTCAAAACCGCATGCCCTGATCACCTTGGCCAGGGGGGCCATGTAAACATTAAAAAGCGAGGGGCTCAAAATAGAGCCCTGAGGCACACCTCCTATGACGGGCCGAGTACTGGCCAAGGTTTTATCTACTTGTACTGTAGTCGTCCGGTTGGTCAAATAACTGACAAACCATCTCAATACCTGCCCTCTGACACCACACTCCCACAGCCTTCTAATCAAGATCTGGTGGGAGATGGTGTCAAAGGCGGCCGACAGATCTAAAAGGACAAGAATGGAAGATTGACGTTTGTCCAAGGCAAGCCTAATATTGTCAGCAACCTCAATCAGTGCTCTTTCCGTGCTGTGGGCAGCGCGGAAACCTGACTGTGATGGATCAAGTAGGTCATTCGTCTCCAAGTAGTTAACCAATTGTTCATTTACAAATGCTTCCAATACTTTCCCTGCATATGGCAACAAGGAAATGGGACGATAGTTTATAAAATCATTTGCATCAGCGCCAAGTTTTTTTAATATAGGTCTAACTCTTGCCGCCTTCCAGATTTTTGGAACCTCCGCTTCTTTCAAAGATTTATTTAAAAGGCTAGAAAAACAATCCACCAGCGCTGGGGCAAGGATGGCAAATAGTTTAGAGGTTAATTGATCATTGGGAGAGCCTGATTTAATTTTCCGCCCTACTAGCATAGTTTTTTCATTATCGAACAATTCAAAAGTGGCCCACCTCGAGGAAGATTCGTTTATATATGAAGATTCATTTATATATAAGTCCTGATCTAGATACTGAATGGATTCTATGTCCGATCCGAAGGAATTACATATGTTTGTAATTTTATCCTCTAGAAATTTTGAGAGCTCTTCAGTCCATTCTTCAGTATTTGGTGTTAATTGTGGACTTTTAAAGGAAGTAAATTCCTTTAAGATATGGTGAAGCTCCTTAGAAGCGTTCTCAGCTTTGATTATCCGTTCAGCTAAATGCATTCTCTTAACCGTTCTTATTTCCCTCATATATTTAGAGTGTATGGTTTGATAAGTTTTACGGTCATTTAAGTTTTTGCTTTTCCGCCAGGTATTCTCGGCAGTTCTTGTCAAGGTCTTAAGATCTTTTAATTGGTCTGTAAACCAGGGTGAACATTTCTCCCTGCACTTGACCATTCGTAAAGGGACGATCCTGTCCAGTGCCCTGCCGACGGCTGACTCCAGATGATTTGCTGCTAGGTTCACATTTGCCTTCAGGTCTATTTGATCTGTCTGAAAATTATCAGAAAAGGCAGCAAGTGTGATCTTTTTCATGTTTCTGCATGCTTTTTTGTCTTTATTACTAGTCGTTTCCAGTATACAGTTATTTATAGCGAATTTCACCAAGTAGTGGTCAGTCCACAATAATGGGGTAGGGGGGACCGTCCAGATATTAGGAGAATTAGTAAATAGAAGATCCAGCGTGTGGCCAGCTTGGTGGGTGGAACCCGTAATCTTTTGATTCAGATTAAGGGTACTCATAGAAGAGATTAGTTTTTCTGTCTCTACATCTGACTGGTCATCAGCGTGGTAATTAAAATCACCCAGTAACAGAAAACTGTCCGCAGTTAATACATGAGGGGCTATAATTTCTAATAAGGTGTTGGCAAAATCTCCTTTATTCCCCGGGGATCGATATAACAATGCCCCTTTCCACACCTCTTTTCCCAGACCATTCACTCTAAAAACTATGATCTCTGATTCGTTAAACACGATGCTTTCTATAATATGGACATTCATATTCTCCTTTGCTGCTATCAATACTCCTCCACCCCTTCCCCCTATTCTATCAGACCTAACTATAGCATACTGCTGAGGGAAAGCTATATGAAGGTCGGGAATAGCTTGTTCATGCAGCCATGTCTCAGATATGAAGCACAGATCAGGATTTTCGGAGTCAAGAAGGCTCCATATCTCCAGGGCGTACCTTGGAATAGATCTTGCATTAAAGTATACAGCCGTGCATTTCGCCTGTGCTGGGCTAGTGGAAACGGTCTGAGCTTCACTCCTCTCAGTCCGCCTCTCCACTGATGGTTCTATGTTAAAAGCACAAGGGGCCTTCCGAATATCGGCTAATAATGCCTCTGATGCCACAATAAGGGGAGAGTTTAAATCTAAAAGTTCCTTCCGTGCATACCTGATGAGAGGTGATGTAGTAGCAGCCATTTTCGAAGGATAATAATGACCGGGGAAGGAGACCCACCCGAAAACGATATTGGTGCGGCAGCTGGCAGCGTTCTGGCGCGGACAGGCGCAGACGGGCTTGCCTTTGGCGCGCCGCCGGCGCGCCGCTGCGCGCATCCGCGCCTGCCTCCCAGCTAAGTAGGGAAGGGGGCCGGATCAGCTAGAGCGCTGACAGTCTCTTCCGTATTAGGTTCAAGCGGAAGTGAGTATATTGCCTATGCTACCCTCCGCAACAAACGGCATACGCCGTGGCGGACCGGGGTCTAGGCAAGGTAATACACTTGCTAGGTCAGTGGCATGAAGACTATTATAAAATAAAATCACAAAAACATTGCGGCGCAACTAAAAATTGTACGAACATAGGAGTTTTAAAAATTCAGTGCACAATTCAGCTCTGAGCACAGAAGTAGCATAAATTCGAAATCGCCCACTAGGAGATAGTCAGCCTTTCTAAAAACGGCACACCCTCTTAATCAGGGTGCCGCTGCGCGCATCCGCGCCTGCCTCCCAGCTAAGTAGGGAAGGGGGCCGGATCAGCTAGAGCGCTGACAGTCTCTTCCGTATTAGGTTCAAGCGGAAGTGAGTATATTGCCTATGCTACCCTCCGCAACAAACGGCATACGCCGTGGCGGACCGGGGTCTAGGCAAGGTAATACACTTGCTAGGTCAGTGGCATGAAGACTATTATAAAATACAATCACAAAAACATTGCGGCGCAACTAAAAATTGTACGAACATAGGAGTTTTAAAAATTCAGTGCACAATTCAGCTCTGAGCACAGAAGTAGCATAAATTCGAAATCGCCCACTAGGAGATAGTCAGCCTTTCTAAAAACGGCACACCCTCTTAATCAGGGTGCCGCTGCGCGCATCCGCGCCTGCCTCCCAGCTAAGTAGGGAAGGGGGCCGGATCAGCTAGAGCGCTGACAGTCTCTTCCATGTTAGGTTCAAGCGGAAGTGAGTATATTGCCTATGCGACCCTCCGCAACAAACGGCATACGCCGCGGCGGACCGGGGTCTAGGCAAGGTAATACACTTGCTAGGTCAGTGGCATGAAGACTATTATAAAATACAATCACAAAAACATTGCGGCTCAACAAAAAATTGTACGAACATAGGAGTTTTAAAAATTCAGTGCACAATTCAGCTCTGAGCACAGAAGTAGCATAAATTCGAAATCGCCCACTAGGAAATAGTCAGCCTTTCTAAAAACGGCACGCCCTCTTAACCAGGGTGCCGCTGCGCGCGTCCGCGCCTGCCTCCCAGCTAAGTAGGGAAGGGGGCCGGATCAGCTAGAGCGCTGACAGTCTCTTCCGTGTTAGGTTCAAGCGGAAGTGAGTATATTGCCTATGCGACCCTCCGCAACAAACGGCATACGCCGCGGCGGACCGGGGTCTAGGCAAGGTAATACACTTGTTAGGTCAGTGGCATGAAGACTATTATAAAATACAATCACAAAAACATTACGGCGCAACTAAAAATTGAACGAACATAGGGGTTTTAAAAATTCAGTGCACAATTCAGCTCTGAGCACAGAAGTAGCATAAATTCGAAATCGCCCACTAGGAGATAGTCAGCCTTTCTAAAAACGGCACACCCTCTTAATCAGGGTGCCGCTGGTTTTTAAAATGTAATAACTCTAACAGCCATTCTGGCCTATGGAGAACAGGTAGCCTTGCAATAGTGAAAAACAAAAATGGCTGTCATTCACTATTAGGACATGCCACACACATCAGGGCTTATCCTACCATATACTTACAATGCACCCTGCCCCTGGGCATACCATAGGGGTGACTGATATGAAGAAAAGGGAAGGTTAAGGGACTGGGAAGTGGGTGCACTTGCCCAGTCAGCATGACAGTACCAGACTGCACACAGGCTCTGCAATGGCAGACCTTAGACACACTTTACAAGACTGTTTCTCTGGGTGGCACAACCAGTGCTGCAAGCCCATTAGCAGCATTTGAATTTACACGCCCTGGTCACCAGACTAGGGTCTGACAAGTAAACCAAATAGCCAAACATGGAACCACTGATTAATACATCAATTTACAATAGGGAGTACTTGCACTGTGGCACTGAATAGCAGTGGCTCAGTGCCCAAAGCATACAACACCAGCAAAAATACATGAGGCAACAGCAAAAATGGAAGGGAGACCCACGCCAATGGTGCCAGGTCTAACAATTAGCAGCAATACTTATTTCCCAGAAGTGGCTGTGTTTGCTAATACTGCTTTCATTCGTACCATCAGTGTAAAGGCACAGGGATGGTTTCAAATCCAGCAGTTCCTGAATATACAGCAGGACATTGCCCAGAAATTGAGGTATCTTATGTGTCATCTCTCCAGATTTCATAGCTTATATTCGTACCTCCTACTTACTTGCCATCACTAGTGGTTCTAATGCCATTGCAAACAGAAGGGATGACATTAGACACTTCTGTTTGGTGCGCCTCTGGATCTCAGTTGTTCCCAAGAATATTCAGTTCACTCTGATATTCGCTGTCAGTGTTACTAACGGTGCCATGACCATCCTCCTTCAGTCTTCCATCAGATCTAGCCTTGCCACTACGTTCCTCAAGCATTGCCAGCCAAACCTGGTAAACTCTTTCAGCCTGATTCATGTAGGTAAATTGCACTCGCAAAGGGCCAGATTCTGAGAATCTGGCCCTTTGCGAGTGCGATTTTTGCATTTGGTATTCATGATACCAAATGCAAAAATCGCTATGTAAGAATTCGCATATTTGCGTGGAATGGCATTTAAGGAATCTCTAATAGAGATTCCTCAAATGCTATTCATGACACAAAACAAAATAGCGATTTTGGACTTTTAGGGCCGCTATTTACCGACAGGTCAGACCTGTCGGTAAATAGCAAAAACTCAGAAAAATGCTTTTAAAAGCATTTTTCAAAGTTGCATGTAGCACACACACATGTCCTTTGGACATGTGTGTGCGCAACACCTGTCCAAAAGTGCATTTTAGGGGTGCTATAGGGTGTCCTTTGGACACCCCTGGCACCCTTAAAATCGCTATCTCAGTTGCGAGTAGCAATTTGCTACTCGCAAATCCCCATTCATTCCTATGGGCCTCTTGGCCCATAGGAATGAATGGGGAGTATTTGCGAGTAGCAAATTGCTACTCGCAAATAAAGAACATGTAGGAATCGCTATTTAAGTAGCAATTCCTACATGAATGCCGTTTTGCGTGTCCTCAATAGCGAATCGCTATGATTCGCTATTAGGGACACGCAAAACGGCATGTACATGAATCAGGCTGTTTGACTTTAACCAGAGCCAATACTTACAATCCTATTTTTCCAGATTGCTTCTTGAGGTGGGTTGTTCTCATAATATTGTCGGATGTTTGTTCTATATTGTATAAACTCAGATTGGTCCTGCTGTATACGGGTCAAAAGGATTACAGATAAGCGGTGGCCCAAATTTTCACATGTTGTTGATTATCAATGTTCAGTAAGGCTACGGGACTTAAAATTGCTGCATAGTTGGCCATCTTTCCACAGTTTTGTGAGCACCACCGTATCTGCATTGAACATGGAGTGTGCTGCCATTCACCCGTCTGCAATGGTTTGGCCAAGTTTCTTAAACATTGGGGCCAAGTGGTTCATAAATGTTTTTAAGATTCCCCAGAATATGCATCTGGGCCTGGTAACTTGTGGGGGCGTAGCTCTCTAATGACAGTTTGCACCTCTTTTACCATTATTGTGTCTTGCCATGTATCCTTCTGGCCCTCTATAATGCTGGGAAATTGTGAGAATGATTCCTGGTATGTACCAGTCCCCCCTCTATAGTACAGTTGGTTACAGAATTCTCTGAATACTGTCCTGTTGAACCTACTTTTAAACACACACCTTTTTTGTCGTCTTACAGATCCAACATCTATGTTCATAGCTGTTGCACTAAAGGGCGAAGTGGACCTTCTGTGATCTATTGAATGTAGCATATCTAGTTTCCCTCTCGATTTCATCACTTATTTAGGGCTGCTCTGGATCCTTTTGCTCTTTGCATTTCTTATGCCAATTTAAGTTATTCTTTTTGTTGTTCTTGTATCAGGATCCTATTTGTCTTTTTCTGCAGCCCACAAGGCCTTTATTTTCCCTTTTATCATAGCTTTCGTGCCCTTCTTCAATCCCTCTTGAAAAATCAGATATGAGTTGGGGCTTTATACCACATTGAGTTCCTCTGCTCGTACTAGCTCAACCAATACATTATTCCTGAGCAGTAAGTCTATTTTAGAATATGCGCTCTGCCTATCTGACAAGAATGTTAAATACTTTCCTAAGGTGTAACAGATACCAAATGTATACCAATCCCAAATCATCCAAGATATCTATTGTTTGGTATGTAAACAGATATGTGTCTGCGTTTACCCCTTGGCTGAAGTCTCCCCCGATAATGATGCCCTAAAACTGCCGTTTAACATTGTTGCCCCCTGAGCATTCCTTAGAAGCACTGCCACCTCACACGGCTTGTTGGGGGCTGCTGCGTGTACCTTGTCACATGTCCCATGGGGACATTGTCGTCTTACCTAAGTTAGCATAAGTTCTCTGCAGACTATTCCCTGCTTTGCACACGTTACTACAGGAGTTAATTTTTGCAAATGCCTCTTTTGATATTTTCGCATGAGAAACTACTGCTGTGTCCATGCTTTGTGGGTTCCTGGGATTTAGTCTGAGCATTGTGAACAAGGTCAAACAACAATGCCCCTTATTATTCTGTTCTGGTCAGGCCCTAACACGTAGACAAAACATACAGATGCATCTGTTGTTTGAGAGTACGTACTGTGGTCTTATTGAACTACATGAATAGGTAGCGAACACTTGGAGAGGGACCTTTCCGAGGAGAAGAGCATGACAGCACCAATGATGTAGATATACCATCTATAGGCTAAGGTATGGGGTCTGCAGATAGCGCTCAGAGATTGTCTAATAAATAATCTTCCTGATTCTATTCAAGGGGAGGAAGGTTAGACTACACTGTATTTCACTATGACAGCTCCTTTTATGATTTATGGACTAATTGCTATGCTGACCATATTACTGTTATGCATTTTTCTGCCTATTGTGGCACGTATACTGCATATAAGAGCACATTAGATAAAATACATATTTTAAACTTGTTCGTGTCTCTGTCAGATGTTATTGTGAACAAATACAAGAGAGTGTGCAAACACGTGTGTCTTGGAACCGCGATTCCTGAAAGAGACTGTTGTGTTCTGGGGTGTCTAATCACTTGTTCCACTGTGAGTGAGTAGGAGGGCAAGTGAGACACTATAGCTAGTCGGTCCTGGGGTCATGGGCACTAAGGTAGTATGATGACTCAGTCCCTATATACTAAGCTCCCATAATCCCACACATAGGGGCACATTATGATGGAGGATGTTCCGCATCCTCCGGGCCGGCGGAAGCCACCGCCGGCCCGGCGGATGCGGCAAATCCTCTTCGGACCCACCAAAGACCCACCGCCACATTAGGATGGCTGGTGGGTCCTGGTTTCAGTCCGCTGCTTTTCCGCCGCGGTTGGCTTACAACCGCGGCGGAAAAGCTCTAATATGGTGGCGGTGTCTCTCAGACACCGCCAGACAATATTGTAAATATTTTTGTCCACCCTAAGCGTGGAAGGGCATACTCAGACATGAGTCCCTTGCTCATTGCACCATCAGGATTCAAGCAAGCCGGGCCGAAGACGGCTGTAATGCCAGAAACCGGTCCCCGGAAGCTTGTTTCCTTCCCAGTGTAAGAATTGGCTTTTGTAGTCTGGTCTGCCCTGTTCCCATGATGCACTGGGCCAGGGACAGACTAATTTGCATAAAGCCAGGTTCTGAAACTGGGATGGTGCAATGAGCTAAAAAACGGTGTTGGATCTAGCCCTGATCTCTTGACTGGGTGAGAGTATTCTGCTTAATTCAGAGACTCTGTCCCTCACCACCCCTTGTTGTAAATATTTTTGTCCACCCTAAGCGTGGAAGGGCATACTCAGACATGAGTCCCTTGCTCATTGCACCATCAGGATTCAAGCAAGCCGGGCCGAAGACGGCTGTAATGCCAGAAACCGGTCCCCGGTAGCTTGTTTCCTTCCCAGTGTAAGAATTGGCTTTTGTAGTCTGGTCTGCCCTGTTCCCATGATGCACTGGGCCAGGGACAGACTAATTTGCATACAGCCAGGTTCTGAAACTGGGATGGTGCAATGAGCTAAAAAACGGTGTTGGATCTAGCCCTGATCTCTTGACTGGGTGAGAGTATTCTGCTTAATTCAGAGACTCTGTCCCTCACCACCCCTTGTTGTAAATATTTATGTCCACCCTAAGCGTGGAAGGGCATACTCAGACATGAGTCCCTTGCTCATTGCACCATCAGGATTCAAGCAAGCCGGGCCGAAGACGGCTGTAATGCCAGAAACCGGTCCCCGGAAGCTTGTTTCCTTCCCAGTGTAAGAATTGGCTTTTGTAGTCTGGTCTGCCCTGTTCCCATGATGCACTGGGCCAGGGACAGACTAATTTGCATACAGCCAGGTTCTGAAACTGGGATGGTGCAATGAGCTAAAAAACGGTGTTGGATCTAGCCCTGATCTCTTGACTGGGTGAGAGTATTCTGCTTAATTCAGAGACTCTGTCCCTCACCACCCCTTGTTGTAAATATTTTTGTCCACCCTAAGCGTGGAAGGGCATACTCAGACATGAGTCCCTTGCTCATTGCACCATCAGGATTCAAGCAAGCCGGGCCGAAGACGGCTGTAATGCCAGAAACCGGTCCCCGGAAGCTTGTTTCCTTCCCAGTGTAAGAATTGGCTTTTGTAGTCTGGTCTGCCCTGTTCCCATGATGCACTGGGCCAGGGACAGACTAATTTGCATACAGCCAGGTTCTGAAACTGGGATGGTGCAATGAGCTAAAAAACGGTGTTGGATCTAGCCCTGATCTCTTGACTGGGTGAGAGTATTCTGCTTAATTCAGAGACTCTGTCCCTCACCACCCCTTGTTGTAAATATAGACATATTAGGATGGCGTAGAAGAGATGCTTTTCCGTGGCGGGTTCTCCGCCGTGGAAAAGCATACGGATCTTCACTCTGGGGACCCGTTGCGGGCCCCCTGGGTGAAGGGAGGTGGGGGGGTGCACATGGGGGGTACCTATGGTACCCCCCTGCATTTACATGCAGAAAGCGCCAGGCACCGCGCGGTGCCTGCCGCTATGTGCATGTAAATGCACTGCATGTGTTTTTAACATTGCGGCAGGTGCAGCTTGAAGCCGCACCCGCCGCAATGTTAAATATAGAGGATGTGACCGCCAGGGTGGCGGTCACATCCTAATTGCACAGGAGGGAACGCCGCAGCCCATGCGGACGTTCCCTCCTACACAGGGCGTCCGTCCACGATCGTAATGGGCCCCATAGTTCGGTGTTTGCGCAGAATCTCTTCAATAACCTGAGTGAAATGATTGCATGTCTTAAACTGGAAACATCGGCTACATCGCGGTGTTCACACCGCAATACCTTTACAACGAGGGCATTACAATGCAAGTCATTACAATGACGTGCGCTGAATGGTTCTCTAAGCCAAGGAATAGTATGATTTACTATTCCAACACCTTCCTTACTGTAACATAGGCTGGAGTTGGAATAGTAAATCATACAATCCTAAGTCCAGCGCCCTCCAGCGCAAGTCATTGTAATGACTTGCGTTGTAATGCCTGCGTTGTAAAGGTATCGCCGTGTGAACACCGCGATGTAACATCATATATTCGTTATACAGCTCCCTGTCTCTCATTTTAGAGGGGTCTCATGTAGAGGCAATATCTGCTGAATTACTTCAGCTTGTAATATACTTGCATTCTTTATGGGGGAACCTAACTCCTCTTATTACAGGTGAGGGTCTTGAGTAATGCTTTGTGTGTCTGAATCATTCAATTCTTTAGCCCTCTTTAATGGTTTTCCTTTAGTTATCTCCAACCAGATTCTACCATTCTCTTCAGCTCCCCCTTTGCCTGACTTACAACTAGAAACATGGTAAACTATCAGGCGCTGCCAAGCAAAGTCAAGAATAAAGTAAACTGTAAGAAAACACATAGAATTATGTTATGTTTATGTTAATGTTATGTTAAACAATTTATATAGCGCAACAGCTACCCCAGCAAGGGGGTGTCCCGGCGCTGACCAAGAGAGTATAAAGGACTGCTACCACAATGACCAGCTCACCACCTAATCCCTAGGAAAAAGGTAGGTCTTAATCGCCTTCCTAAAAGGTAAGTAGCTGCTAATACCGCGGATATTAGCTGGCAATGAGTTCCACAATTTAGCTGGCTTCAGTCTAAAGGCTCTACCTCCAGTCCTGATTTTCTTTATCCGAGGAACCGACAGAAAATTTTGGCCAGAGGATCGAAGCTGGCGCGTGGGCTCATAGGGTGTGACTAGATCTTTCAAAATCTCAGGTGAAGCCAGCCTCCATGCTTTAAAAACCAAACAGAGGGCCTTAAACTCAATGCGCCTCTGCATGGGAAGCCAATGTAAATGCCGCAAGGCACTCCTGGCTGAACTGGACCTCTGTAATCTCAGGAGTGTTTTAGCAGCCAGGTTCTGAACCCTCTGGAGCCGATTGATCTCTGACTTATTGGCTCCCAGGTACAGAACCGAGCCATAATCCAGGTGTGACAAGATTGTCACCTGAACAATAGTTTGACGCGTAGAAGCATCAGAAAATCTAAAAATAGGCTTTATCTACCCTCTAGGAGCCTATTTCCCAAGGTACTATCCATTGGCTTTCTACATCCAGAGATATTAGCCCCAATTACCCATTTTTCTAAGACCTCAATGAACTTGATCTTATCTCGTTAGGTATGCAGTTCTGCCTGAGGTCGTATAGAGGGCCACAGGAACTATACAGTTCTGTGGCCTTTGTCTTTTTCTGCATCATCATGGATTTGCCACATTTGCCACATAATCCATTATCCACTGCATAATCTGCCAATTTTAACAGATCAAAAGTTACTAACATTTCAGCAACCAATTTTGTTGTGCAATGGAAGGCCTATGCAGATGTTGACAGGTCATCTTTGACTTTATTATTACTGTATTTGGATATAAAACTGATACTAATGAGGTGAAACCTTCGCCCAGACAATGTTAGCATGTGAAAAATTACAAAATTATGACGTAATACTGTCACAAAATGTGCCGCATTAAGTTACATAAATAGGTGTCACTGTCTCCAGGTTATCCTCAGGATCGGGGTGAAGCTCTAAAGGGTCCGCCTCTCGACAGCCCCAAGTCTGGATGTAATAAATCCTCTCGGACTAGTGGGATGGTCAAGCGAGGGAAGGAAAGGATAGGAACAGCAGGGAGGGAGACATGTAAATAAAATAATGATGGCCTTAAATAGGGTGAGATATGAGGGTGAGCCCAAGGTACCAGCAAGTTCCTTCAGAAGGACCTTGCTTGTCCCTACCAAACTCTGATAGTTCAGCCCTGGACACCCCCAACTGATCTCCCCTGTAAATGAAGGATGATACAGAGTCCAAGATCGAATGTTTAGCAAGCATCAGTTTATCTTTACGAAGATACTACAACTGTACATCCAGAAGGTCATAGAATAGTTCTCTTCCGTAACCCATAAGACCGGTAAAAGCACACTCTCCAAAACAATATCCTCTAAGCGCTCAACAGAGTTAAAGTAGAAGTATAAAACACTTTCACCAGTTATGGGAATACAAGATAGCCACACAGGTATCACTCTCGCTATTGCCTCATAACGAGAGTAATTATGGCTCCAGAGAATGTGCCTTAGGAAAGCGGCAACAACATTTCCTCCCGTATGAGACCATCAGGAAATGTGCATCTCGCCAACGGGAGGAACCAAGAAACGTGATCCGGATACACCAGGGTACAATGACACCCTGGTGTATCAAGACACCCGAATGAATCTCCCTTGAAGTGAAGGAGTCAATTCCCTGCATCTGCAGGCACTGCAACAAAGCTGACCGGTCTGCGGGTTCTGAGCACCTACGTTGGTGGCAGCGGTACATGTTTTACCTGTGGAGTTCCCCAGGGTTCAATATTCAGCCATACACTGTTTAATGTGTATATCTCTGGCAAGACTGATACAGAGCTTTGACCTTTCCCTTATCGGATAACACGGAAGGTGTAGTCGCCATAATCAATGGGACAGAAGGGGCAAATAATAGAACATTTTCCTGTTTCCTTCCCTGTGCATCCTGCCTAGTTTCTTCTATAGTTCTGCTTTCAAAGCCTAAGGCACTGGGTTTTCATAGGTGTAATCTGGTTTTGTGCATAAAACCTTTAAGCAAACCAAGCTCGTTCCTAAATACTTCTGGATTTCATTCTTTCCACCAATCAAATGCCTTTACACCTGTTTCACCTCACATACTCAGCACCTGGTCACTAGGATTGGGGTTAAGCATTATCCCAACTAAAGCAGCTGTGGCCACTGCAGTAAACAGCCTCCATTTTTAAATATGTACATTATGGTGCAAGTATTGTGACCTTTGATTTCAATCATGGTATTATAACACTCCCGATTTGAATTTCTTCCTTCTGTGTGCCATTAACCTGATGTCAGATGATAACACGCTCTCATCTTGATACACATGCCCCATGTCCTCTTTAGAGTGTACCTTGCTACTGAGTCAGCCATCACCCTCACAACCTTTTTGTTAATTGTAATGTTGCATAAAGGAACATAATGGTCTTCTTCTAACCCACACACTTGTAAGATAAACACCACCTCCCCACTATTTACTGTCTCTGATTCACTACCACACGCTGCAACAGAATTAACATTCCTAGCATAAGTATGCCACTGTAATGAGATGTATAGGTCATCAAACTGGGTTTTAGGTAGCCAGGGCCGCGATGCACCATGGTGCTGGAGGCCAGCATGCTAGTAACTGACACCGCTGTAACCAATCCGGTCAAAAGAGATGGCAAAGTTTCTCATGGCGACAGAGACCCAAAAGAAGGAGATGAGCAAGAGGAATACAAAGAAGGAGAATGGAGGACAGAGGTGAAGAGAGTCAGCGAGAGAGGGAAGGTAGCCACGAAGGACCACTACGGGACCAATTAGCCCTGTCAAGACGCGTGGCTGATGAAGGGAGCAGAAGGAAGTATCCCACAGCCAGAGGGAAGACGAGGCCACGAGAAGATGTCCGAATCTGAGAAAGAGGCAGATCCTGGTTTCCATCAGAAAGCGGTTTGACTGACTCAGTGAGAGATGTGAAGGACAGCCCTAGAGCCCTAGGTCAGCCAGGGCCGTGGCCTCAGGCAAAGGGATCCAGACCTATAAGATGGTGGGCGACAATACAGGAGCGAATGGTTGAGGGGTGGCCTTGGTTTCAAGTCTTGAAGAGACTTTGTTTTTTTTTTCATTCTGTGGGTCCTGTCTTAACCCATCTCTTCTCCCCATCCCCACAAAATTCTCTACACGCTTCACGGGCAACGCGACTATAAAAACCATTGTACATTTGGTGATTATGAGTACAGGACTGTGAGGATGGCCCTTTCCTTCTTGGTGTTAACCACAATGGTCACGTTGTGGTGTGTGGTTTAGGTCTGAAACCGGACACAAGAGTCTAAATACTAAGGTCTATGTCTTCCTATTCTGAAGGTATACACAGCTGACTCCGCCCGAGGAAGACCCAAGACAGATAAGAGGAGGAAGACAAAAGAGACCCCTGCAGATCATAGTTAGACCTTATTGGAACTATACAAAACGGTTTCTAAATAAAAGTCACACTACCCACAAACACTGTGCCGTCAAGTCCCTTCCGTCTTCCTGTCACAGTGGTGTTAAAAGTGGGATCCTAGATCCTGTCCAACAGGAAATTAATGCCCCACCACCGATTACCATGGAGGACGTGGTGAAACAATTGCCAGAAGGACAGCACCATTTTCAGCTAGTACTCGAAAAACAGACCTAGGCAGCCCAGTAAGAGAGAGTGGAGTTACACACGGTTCTGAAGATCAAGGTGTCTGTAATTGCTAGCAATCAACAGGTACAAGACACAGCCATCCAACGTCTCGCTGACACCATTGCCCACACTAATGTTCATCCAAATGTTCCAAGTTCAATTCTACAGAAATACCAGCCTAGTGATGACCCAGATTACTACTTTACACACTTTCAAAGAGCCACTTCTGCAACATGGTCTGCGCAACGATGGAGCCAGTATATTGCTCCACTGCTTTCTGGAGAACAACAGAATGTCTATCAAGCGGTCAACCGTTCGGGACTATACCATACCCAGAAGTCAAGAAAGCCATTCTAGAGCGGTTAGGGTTTGATACAAAATACTACTGAGTGAGATATCGGAAGGAAAAATGGAACCCCCAAAGCAACCTAAGGGCCCTCTTCTACAGGATCCAGGACCTGGGAAACCGGTGGCTGAAACTCAAAGGAACTTAACAGCGCCATCCAGGAATTCACCAAACCCCTTAGCGAAACCACAGACATCACCCCCTCCCAGGACCTCTGCAACAAGCTCGGCTCCTACTTCCACCTAAAAATCAAGTCCCTCTACGACAACTTCAACGAACAGACACCGAACTCTGAAACCACTTCCTCCTCCAGCATCGCCAGCCAGCCAGCCATCTCCTCTTGGAACCGAGTCACCACTGAAGACACCGCATCAACCATGAAAGGCATTCACTCAGGAGCCCCCTCCCACCCCTGCCCTCGCCACATCTTCCACAGAGCCACCGCCCATTGCACCAGAACTACGACGCACCATTCGCAGCCAAAGTCACCGAGAAGGCCAACAACACCCAACTAATGAAATTCCTCAAAGAGAACTCCATCCATGACCCCTCCCAATCCGGATTCCACAGCAACTACAGACCTGAGACTCCTCTGCTCGCTGCTACAGACGACATCCTCACCCTTCTCGACCAAGGCCACACCGCGGCCCTGATCCTACTTGACCTCTCCGCAGCCTTCAACACCATCTCCCACCGCACACTCAACTCCAGACTCCAAGATGCCGGCATACAGGGAACCGTCCTTCACTGGCTCTGCTCCTTCCTCACTGGCAGAACCCAAAGAATCAGACTTCCACCCTTCCTCTTTGAACCCACAGAGATCAACTGCGGAGCACCCCAAGGATCATCGCTGAGCCTATGCTCTTCAACATCTACATGGCTCCCTTCGCCGCCATCGTCAGACAGCACAGACTCAGCATGGTATCCTATGCCAATGACACCCAGCTCATCCTCTCCTACACCAAGGATCACATCACCACTAGACTCAGCTTCCAGGAAGGAATGAAGGACGTTGTATCCTGGATGAGCAGCAGCTGCCTGAAGCTCAACTCGGAGAAGACAGAGGTCCTCATCCTTGGACCCTCCTCCTCTGCATGGGACAACACCTTGTGGCCCACCGTCCTCGGCAGCCCTCCCACCCCCACGGACCACACCCAGAACCTCTGTATCATACTCAGCTCCTCCCTCTCTATGACCTAACTGATCAACGCTGTCGCCTCCACCTGTTTAAACACCCTCTGTATCCTTCAGAAGACCTTCAAATGGATCGCGCCCGAATAAGAAAGACTGTCACCCACGCACCCATAAAAAGCAAAGTGGACTACAGAAATGCACTCTACGCCGGGATCAACAAGTTTCTGCTCCGCAAACTCCAGATCATAAAGAACACCAGAGCCAGACTCGTCCTCTGCAACCCCGACACAAAATCAGCACCAAACACCGGCAAAACCTCCACTGGCTCCCCATCGAGAAGAGTGTAACTTTCAAGATACTCACCCACACCTACAAATGCCTCCACAACACTGGACCCCAGTATCTCAATGAAAGAATCTCCTTCCACGAACCAAGAGAAACCTCTGTTCCGCTGACCTTGCCCTCTCCAAACACCTGCGGATCCGCAGAGGAAGAATGGGTGGAAGTACCTTCTCCTACTTTGCGGCTAAGACCTGGAACAAGCTCCCAATCGAGATCAGATGCACCCCAACTCTGCCCATCTTCAGGAAGACCCTCATACCTGGCTCTTTGACTGACCGGAACTGCTCTCCCCAGCGCCTTGAGACCCTCACGGGTGAGTAGCGCACTTCAAAATTCCCTGGTTTCTTGAATGATTAAAGCCCTAGGAGCCTACCTTGCGGATGTGTTGGAAAAATCCTCCTGGAACAATATGTGCTCTTCCTGGGTCTATAAGGGCCTGGATTAAACAACAGCCTAACGTGGCTGTTAGCTAATGAGCTTACGTGTGCCTTCCATAGATCTACAATTGCCCCAGAAACAAACACCAGCAGAGCCCAAGGAAGTAGGGTATTCCAGGGGGTGTTAAAAATTGGATTTTTGGTAGGCTAGGGCATGTGCCAAAACCAGGCAGAAACCACCAGTCTAGTCGGAATAAGGGAGTTACACTCCTAAGATAACCCCAGCTCACCCCCTTGGTAGCTTGCCACAAGCAGTCAGGCTTATCTTAGAGGAAGTGTGTAAAGCATTTGCACAGAGCCAACAGTAATACAGTGCAAGCACTACAAAAGGACACCACACCACTTTAGAAAAATATCCAATATTTTTACATACTAAAGACAAGACCAAAAACTATATAAATCCACAATACAGTACTTCAATATCTTCACTTATGAAAATATGGTTAAAAAAATTGTTCCTTGATATTGAAAGCTCCATCCGGGCCTATCACGGCGTAGTAAGCAAACACATCCAGACAGTTCTGGCTGACCGCGGCGTCGCGGGCCAGCTATGGTATCGGGAAGACCCGCACACAGTACCTATTAAAAATGCAAGGCATCAGCGACCTCTCGTTGGGCTTCCGTAAACATGGCGTCCGCTGGCGTCGGTTTTGGAGGTCAGTGCAGGAGTTGTTGGGGCCCTCGAAGTCACACGCGTTGCAGGTCGATCTCCTCTCTGTTGGAGTCAGGAGTGCTGGCGTCGGAAGGCGTTGTGTGCTGCAGTGCGAAGTGTAGCGGTGCAGCATGCAGTGCCCTCAGATGGCGGTGCGAGCAACGGCTCGGTGGCAGCATCAGATGGCGGCATCGGTGAGACCAGGGTCTTGGTGCGAGATAAAGGCGGTGCTCGTCACGGTGTTGGCAGGTCACGGTGCAAGCAGCGACGTCACCATTGCTGAAGCGCTGTCATCGGCTGACGAACTGAAGTCAATGGCGCCGGCAGGCCAAGGCTGTGGTGCGGGATGGGGACGGTGTGTCGTGTAACTTTACCTGCATTGCCCTCGAACCACGGTGCAAGCAGCGGCATCGATTTTGGCATGGAGCGGCGTCGTCAGGGAGGCCAAGGTGTCATTGTGAAGGGAGGCAGTGCGGAGCCCACAGGTCGTGGTGTGAGCAGCTGCTAGGTGGCGGCATCAGCAGGCGTCATCAGTGAGACCAGGGTCACGTTGCGGCGTTCCCAAGGCGTTGTCGTGAAGCGAGGAGGAGCGGAGTGCGGTACCCACAGGTCGCGGTGCAAGCAGCTGCTCGGTGGTGGCATCAGCAGGCATCGTTGGTGAGACCAGTGTCACGGTGCGGCGTTGCGGCGGTCCCCTCTGTGGTGCCGTCAGGACACAGGGTCTGCAGGGGCGTCGTAGATGTTGTCGAGTTGCTTTTCCTCTGTAGCACAAAACACACAGTCCCCAGTGCTTCTGGCAGAAGAGCTTGAAGTCTTTGTTGTTCCTGAGACTTCTTGAACAGGGGGCAAGCTCTACCTCAAGCCCTTGGAGGAACTCACAAAAGTAGATTGCAGGAAGTTCATTCCAGTCCTATCACTGTCCAAGACAGAAACAGCCACTGCAGGCCAACACCGCAAAGCACACAGCAAAGTGGTAATTCCTCCTCACAGCTTCTTCAGCTCTTCTTCTTGTCAGTCTTCTTGATCCAAAAGAGTTCTAAAGTTCAGTGGGTCTGAGCCCCAGTATTTGTATCCAAAAATCCTTTGATCCTCTAGGCAGAGGGTGTCTGTGCCCAGCCAGAACCAGTTCTGCTTTCTCTTGTGTGATTTCCCAGCAGTGGGCGGAGACGTCATTGTCAGAAGCAGACCAGGCCCTTTGAGGTGCAAGGAAATCTCCTCCCTCTACCCCCTTTCGCAACCCAGGTCTATTCACCCTTTCCTGACCTACCTAAACTATCGGGAGCCACCCTTGCTTCCTAGCAATCTGTCGTCCAAAACCCAGACAGGCAATCCACATTACAGCAGAGGCACACGGGATGACTGAGCAAGAAAATACCTACTACCTAAAAGTCGTATTTTCAAACACAGAATGTAAAAAATCACCTTTACTAAAAGATGCATCGTTAGATTCTGAGTTCAGGCATACTAAATATTATTTTCCACCTAGTTCCCAGGGCCAGTTATGCTTATAAGATGTTATAAACAAACTTCCCATTCTGTTCTATGGGGAACAGGTAGCCTTGCAATAGAGAAAAATGAAATGGGTTGTAATTCACTATCAGGACATGCCACACACACCAGGGCATGTCCTACCTTTCACATACACTGTTCCCTGCCCACAGGGGTACCTTCGGCCTATCATAGGGATGCCAGACATGTAAGAAAAGGGAAGGTTAGGGACTGGCAAGTGTGTGCACTGGCCAAGTCGACATGGCAGTTACAAACTGCGCGCAGACTCTGCAATGGCAGGTCTGAGTTACCTTTTCTGGGCTACTCACGTGGGTTGCACACTCAGTGCTGCAGGCCCACTAGTAGCATTTGATTTACAGGCCCTGGCACACTCAGTGCACTTTACTAGGGACTGTGCTCCACTGCAAACCAAGCACTAGGGAACCAATGGCAGAGGGAGGCCCCTTTTTGCGATGAGGCCATTGAAGGGGGTAAGACCCGTAATAAGCTGACTCATAGAGAGAGACGTAATTTGAACAGACATCATGTGTTGGCCGGAGTTGTTAATGCCTCCCCTGTTTCTTCTTCCAGAGCTCACAATGGGGGAACTATGCCCAGTTTCAGAGCCGCACTAAGGGAAAAATCCAAATCTTACCCAGGCTTCAGGACAGGCAATCTCGGACCTTACTGGCCAGGTAGGCCCCTACTTCTATGTCTCTAAAGGATTGTTATACTGTAGGGTATAAATAATGACAAAGGTATAAACCAGATAGACAACAGGTCCTACATTTAGATCAAAGTCAAGCACGGAGGGGTAAATTAGGTCATGACAAAACCGTAGAATATTTGTTACGGAGGTTTTACAGGCCAGGTTTTTTTCCAAACATGCAAAAGTTTTGTGCTGCCTGCAAAAGATATCAGCTTACCAACCCTCCAATACGCCCATTGCCTATCATTGAAGTCCCTTTTTCTAGGGTTAGCATGGATATGGTTGGTCCACTCAGCTCGAGGTTACCAGTATATCTTGGTCTTAGTAGACTATGTGATCAAGTATGACCACAACCACAGTAGCAAATGACATGGTAGAGTTCTTTTCAAGAGTAGGTTTCCCCAAGGAATTATTCACAGACCAAGGGACGCCTTTCTTTTCCAAGCTCGTGTCTCAGGTCTCTAAGATCCTAGGAATCACTCAAATAAGAACCTCCGTATAGCACCCACAGACCGATGGTCATGTGGAACGCTACAACCAAGCAATCAAAACTATTTTGAGGAAACTGATTTCTGAGACAGGTAAGGATTATGTTTGGAAGCTCCCTCTATTTTTATATGCCATCCGTATCAATCATACACAGGACATAGCCCTTTTGAGTAGGTATTTGGGCGGCAACCCCGCACACTCCTTGACATGGCAGCGGAACACTAGGAGGAAGAGGAAGATGAAGATGAAGAGGAAGAGGAGTAGGAGGAGGGTTTGGGGCTTTAAGAGTATGCTACTAAACTCAAAGAAAAGGTACAAAGCCTTTGGGAGAATGCCAGGACTCACATGGATGAAGCGCAGGAGAAACAGAAAAATGGCATACGATAAAAAACAGTCAAGTAAAAACCATTGCTGTAGGAAAGAAAGTCCTAGTTCTTCTATCCACCTCAGATAATCAACTACTAACCCAGTGGCAAGGACCTTAAAGAGTAGTCTCACAGATCTCTCCGGTAACCTATAAATGAGCAATACCCAACGGGAAACATCCTTTACAACGCAACTTTTACCACGCAGTGCTTTTACATCGCAACGTTTACAACGCAAACCATTACAACGCATTGCGCTGGGGGGCGCTCCAGGATAGGAAATAGATTTAATTTACTATCCAACACCTTCCCTACTATCCACGGGGACTGGAGTTGGAATAGTAAATTAAACTATTCACTATCCAGCACCCCAAAGCGCTATGCGTTGTAATGGTATGCGTTGTAAAAACTGCGATGTAAAAGCATGCGATGTAAAAGCATGCGTTGTAATGTCATACATAATAATAAAGAAGTTTATAGAGCGCTATGGCTGCGCCATCCCGGTGTGTCCCCGCGCTCTAGAACTGTGGAACCCAAAAAGACCTGAGAGCTCAACCAGCAGCAGATACCAGAACCCCTCTAGCATGTAAACAAGTGAGTTTTTAACAGACAGCGAAACTACCTTTCTGTTTGCTCAAGACGCAGGTTAAGTGGAAGTTTATTCCAACTTATGGCAGCTATCACTCTAAAAGATCGACCTCCCATTTTTGCCCTCTTAAATCGATGGGTCACCAAAGTGCCCATTCCACAGGACCGAAGTGCTCGCACTGGCTCATATCTGGTGATCAAGTCAGCCAGATATGGGGGAGCCTTCTGCCACAAGATCCGATGACAAGTCAAGAGGGCTTTAAACAGTATTCTGTTTTTTAACAGGCAGCCAGTGGAGGGCCGCCAGAGCTGCACTGGATGCCGCTCTTCTGGAGAGTCTGAGCACAAGCCGCGCTGCCGCATTTTGTAGTACCTGAAGCCGACCTATGCTTTTACAGGATGCTCCCAGAAAAAGGACATTCCCGTAATCAATCCGGGATGTGATCAAGGCCTGGGTCATCGTGCGTCTTGCCTCCAGAGGGAGCAGAACCAGGGTTTTATTTAAGATCTTGAGTACCCCGAAACACTTTCCGACCACCCGCCTAATATGCGACTCATAGGAAAGTGTAGGGTCTACCCAGATCACTAGATTCTTGGCTTCGACGCACGGAAAAGGTGCTGCCCCCAGACACTTAGGCCACCAGTCACCAGCCCATTTCCGTTTATCACCACCTACCACCAGTACCTCCGTTTTTGAACCATTCAGCTTCAGGCAATGATTGTCCATCCATACAGCCAGTGCCTGCATACAAGCTCTAAAGTTGTCTGCTCCACCTGACGGTACTTGGGAACCGACACTTTATCATATGAACCTAGAGTAGGCACCTAGACACCTATCAATTCAGGAGTAGGGACTTGAAATGAAATGAAGTATTTATATAGCGCTACTTGTACCTGGGGGTGTCCTGACGCTGCTTCGGACTAGTGGATTTCAAACATTACGATGGAAGCCAGGTTTTCAGTCCTTTGCTAAACTTAGGCAGATTTGTTTCTTTTTTCAAAGCTATAGGTAAAGAGTTCTAGAGCTTGGTGGTGGTATCGGTAAACTGGACACCTAGCTTGCCACTTGCTTATGGCATCCAGTTCCTGCTTGTTCCAGACCAATCCAGTGACACGGAAGCTGCCGGGATTTTCCCACTGGGGTTTTCCAGACCGGGTTTCCCCACTTCCGTTCTTCCCGCCAACAGAAGCCTCGCCCACACCAGGACCTATGTAATGCAGGCCGCAGCGGGACCGCACAGTGGATGTATGTAGCAGGCGTGCCTTTGGCGCATAAAACGCAGACTATCTGTGCCTGTCCATGCCTAGACCACACCCAGTGCCACGACCCGGACCCTTTCACACTCTCAAAGATACACCATCACCGAACTCTACACCCTTGACCCCGGATGCCGCAACAAACATTACAACCGCGCGGACCTATGCTCCACTGTAGGACCTTGCACCTAAACCAACTGCCACTTCACCTGCCACTGTACACACACCAGCCCACTGAGCAGCTCCACCCCAAACACACCACAGACACTACCTGAAAAAAAAACACCAACTTGCATGCGCCCTTTTCAACACACGCTCACTATGCAAGAATTCCACCGAATTATGGACCTAATCACCACCCTTACACCCAACATCGTCTTCCTCACTGAGACCTGGCTCAATCCACTTCTGCCCCAGACATTGACACAGCGAGCCCTGACCGGTATAAAATCACTCACCAGGACCACACAAACAAGCCGGGAGGGGGATCAGCCATCATCCACAAAGAGACCATACAGTATACCACCACCACTAACAACACCACCACCCCTGTGTAAGATCTCAACTTCAAGCTCCAAATGGATGACAAGACAACTATCAGAGGCACCCTCACATACCGACCCTCAGGCCCGTGCTCCAGCTTCTGCAACACGATCGCAGACTCCATTGCGCCCCTAGCCTTAGACTCCAAGGACTCCATTTTCCTCAGTGACCTAAGTTTCCACATCGACAACCCCAACGCCAAAACACTGTACATCTCCTCGACAGTATGAGCAGCCTTGGTTTGTCCCAGATCATCCACAACCATACACACACCGCAGGACACAGGCTGGACCCAATTTTCACCTCTAGCAACCGTGTCAAATACAGTATTGTCACAGAACTCACATGGATCGATTAGTCCATCGTCCACTTCAGTATCTACAGCCCCAGCACCACCACCTCCAAAATGACCAAGGCCCCCTCCCCCATCAGAGGTGGAACAAAATCTTAGACACCAGCTGGGCAAACGCCCTCAACACCTCCAACCCTGCTCCTGCCACCAACCTCGAACAGGGAGTGAAAAATTACAATTGTGCAGACAGCATCGTCCCCATCAAGAGCAACATCCGAGGAAAATCCAAAAAGGCCAGCTGGTACATCCTAGAACTCAGAACAGCGAAACGGTACAGCAAACAGTTGGAGATGAGATGGCATGCCAACAAGGACACCTCAGACAGGGCAGCCTTCAACACCTCCCTAAACCTCTACCATCGCCTGCTAAGGGCAACAAACAAGACAGCCCTTGCTGCACGCATCAAAACCAGTGTCAACACCACCAAGGAACTTCTCAACATCATTGAGGAATTCTCTAACCCAGCTGCCACCTTAAACAACATCATACCCTCACAGGAGCTGTGCGACAACAACCTCAACCACTTCTTCCACAACAAGATTGAGGCCATATACAGAATCTTCGAACCCCAACCCACACCTACGAACTTCCGTGACAGATATGCCACCACTGTAACCGACACAAACCACACACTGACCACATCGGGGTTACGCAGCCGCTTACATGCATGATGTGGTAATATATAGCCCTAACCGGGAACAATATCTCACACAGGTGAGTGCTGTGTTTCAGGCCCTGATGGAAGCAGGACAAACTGTGAGCCCCGAAAAATGTCTGTTGGCCACCACTTCTATTTGATACCTTGTGTATCATATTCTGAACGGACAAGCTAGCCTCCAGGTAGACAAAGTACAGGCTATTTGTGATTTGGACAAACCAAAAGACAAGAAAGGTGTGCACTCTTTTTTAGGCCTGGTGGGATACTACTGCAGGTTTATTCCTCATTTTGCTGAAAAAGCTGCCCCCTCAACTGATAAATTGGTCAAATCCCACCATACCAAATACTTACCTGGACTTATGAACAAGAACAGAGCTTTGAATTCTTCAGAACACCCTTGTGCGATGACCCTCTCCTGCGCTGCCCCAACTTCAACCGGCCATTTGTCCTCCAGACTGATGCCTCTGACAGGGAGTTTGGGGCTTTTCAGTCCCAGCCTGATACTGATGACTGTTTGAGACCCATTCGTTTCACTAACAGAAAGCTGCTTTCTCGTGAGCACCACTACTCTATGTTTGAAAAAGAGCGTTTGACTAAAAAATGGGCTATAGAGGATCTATAATATGACCTGTTAGGTAGGTCATTCTTGTTGCTCACAGACTATGCCCCTCTGATCTGGCTTGTGGTTTTTAGCCCCATAACCATTTTTGTTTCAGGTCCGTCATCTTCCTGGTCGGCTACGGACACGGATGACTTTCTCTCTCCGACTGCTGGATCCTCAGGGCCCGAATGGCCATGCCTCGTTGGGAGATACTGTGACGAGATGCACAAGTCATCGAGCAGGGTATGAGTAGCTGACACGACTATAACCAATCTGGTCAAAAGAGGCAGATAAGTTTCTCATGGCAACAGAGACCCAGAAGAAGGAGACGAGTGAAAGGTATACAAAGGAGGAGAACGAAGGACGGGGGTAAAGAGAGTCGGTGAGAGGGGGCAGGAGGCCCCAAAGGATCACTGTGGGACAAGCTCACCCTGAAAGACCTGTGGCAGATGGAGGGAGTAGAAGAAAGTACTTGACAGCCAGAGGGAAGACAAGGTCAGGCAATGGTGTCAGAACCCTAGAAGAACACGGATCCTGGTTTCCACGAGGAGATGGTGGATTCGGCTGACTCAGGGAGAGGCGTGAAGGATGAGGCTGCTATGACCTCAGGCAAGTGCTGGCAAAAGGGTCCAGGCCTATAAGGTGGTGAGCGGCAATACAGGAATAGATGGTTGAGGGGTGGCCTTGATTTCATGCTACGCGGATCGCAGTTAGACCTTATTGGAACTATACAAAATGGTTTCTGAATAAATCTCACGCTGCCCACAAAGTCTGTGTCTGGAAGTTCCTTCCATCTTGCTGTCACAGCCAACTTGCATCTCCTTTACACATGTGAGCGTAATGCCCGTTTTGTCTGTACCTTCTGCAAATTTAATTGACAGCAGGACAGATCTTGTCAGCTGCCATATGTCCTTTAATGCCGCAATGGAAACATACATCTTCTCTCACCACAAGATCCCTGTTCTTGTACTCTTTATTTCTTAACTCCACCTGTGAACTCCCTGCTTGTCCCTTGCTCACCTTCCCTTTTAGCACTTGGACATTTCCAACCCCCATTGAGCTAGTCTCTAGTTGTTTAATGTCCTGAAACATACTCACATAGTTGTCCCTTGTTATTTTGTTCTGGTCAGGCACTCGCACCAAGACACAACACAGAGATACAGCTGTTGTTTATGAACATGTGAACCTGTCTTATAGGTATGTGCAGCAAGATAGCACACAGAGAGAGACATATATTTTCTGAGAGAAGATCACAACTGTATCTGAGATGTAGAATGTTCATCTGTGTATGCGACGGTACGGGCTCCGCTGCTAAACTTAGAGATCCTTGCTGTATAATCAGTTTGCCTCTGTAGAAGGAGAGGGGGGTTAGCCGCTTCGCCTCGGCGGACATTCCGTCGCGGTGCGGGCAAATTTGACAGGTGCGCAGATCGGACAGCCCCCGGCCGTCCGACGCACACACCCACCGTGATGCATGAAAGTGATTAGGCTATTCTGTCTTAT
Organism: Lissotriton helveticus; assembly: GCF_964261635.1. Taxonomy (NCBI): domain Eukaryota; kingdom Metazoa; phylum Chordata; class Amphibia; order Caudata; family Salamandridae; genus Lissotriton; species Lissotriton helveticus. The sequence goes on from NC_136065.1 coordinate 1,854,765,151, forward strand.
AATATGACATGGTTTTTCATAATATATGGTTTATTGACAATGCTGATGGTATTTTTGCTAGACAGTTGTTTACTGATTGTGGCACGTATACTGCATTTAAGAGCACAATAGTTTAAATAAACATTTTATACTTCCTTCTTGTCTGTTTTATATCTTATTGTGGATGAGTACAAGTGTGCGAGCAAAAGGAAGTGCACCGCAATCCTTGAGAGGGTCGGCAGTGTTGTGTTCTGGGGTGTCAATTCATTTGTTCCTCTGGTTATAAGTAGGAGGGCAAGTGAGGCACTATAGCTAGTCGGACTCTGGCTCATGGTCCTGTGGTGGTATGGTGACTCTGTGGTAGCAAGCCTCAGCCAGGCCTACTAGTGCAAGGTATTCTCCCTTCTCTGCTTAGAGTCCTTAGACCAATAATAAGAAGCTGGTACAGAAACTGGTATAGAAAAGACAGAGTTTATTAAACCTTATGAGGTGGAACTACATTCACACAATACCCTTCGGTAGAGTATGAGGTAGCACACTGACATTGGAGGAGCTTGGTCCTTTTATACCCACACAGGGGCTGAAATGAAGGTGGTACAAGGCACAGAGTGTTGGTTTCAAATACATAAAAGGTCATACAGAGAGTGTGCTAGCAGCAAGTGGGAAGGTCTGACAGCTAATTCTGGTGGACACATATTGACAGTTACAAGTTGGAGACAGCTGCATGCTCAAGTGAGCATGTGCAAAGCAGAAGAGGATAAATATATCTTGTCTCTAGGCAGATTTCAAGAGCAGTTAACAGGAAGGTAGGACAGAGCACATGGCAAACAAAATGGCTGACAGAAATACGAAATGGATTCCGTGAAAAAGGACAAGATAGTCTCTAAATACAAGATGTATTCTGCTAATGCTTAACCTAATCATTGCTAAATTACCACAGATGACCCTTTCAGGATTTGCTGAAGACATTTGTCTATCTGGGGTAATCTAAATCTGCATCCTGTATGTTAATGTTCATCATTTCAGTAACTTCACTATTTAACATTTGTTGTTCTTTTGCAATATTTCTTTTGGCCGGTGTACAAGCAGTGAGGCACATGGAACAAATCATGGGACCACATTGTACACAAGTACAGCATGTAAATAGTATCACCAGTAGTATACATAGAATAGTCAGTAGCTTCCAGCCCCAAGTAACAAAAAGTGTCCATATCCAGTTTGAAAATGTCCATGTACAAGTCTCTGGGTGAATGTCTGCAGCAATCTTATGCAGCTTAGAGATTGCGTCATAAACTGAAGGTGAGTGGTCAGGTATAAAGAAGGTGCAACTGCTACCGATGATGCAGCATGCACCACCTCGATCAGCCAAAATCACATCGAGCACCATTCTATTTTGGAGTGCTACAATTCTTGCAATTTGCAGTTCTTCTGTAATGTTCCCAAGTGCCACGGCTGTCTGATTGGTGACAGCTTCTACAACACGAGTCAATCGTCTGATTTTTCTGCTATTCAATGCAGCACCCACAAAGAAGAACAAACCTAAATTTAAATCGACATATTGTTGCAAAGTGGTATCTGTCTGGTCGATCTCATCTGTACTTATTGTTCGTTTGTATCTATTCTTAGAAATATCATTGTACAACTTCAGGTCAAGATGATATGATGCAGGTGCTAAAAACACAGGGGGTAACAAAAATGATATGTAGCATACCCCGGACCACCCAACAGGTAATTGATAGTATCCTTTAATATCACACAGGTGTTGTGCGATGATGTAAAACTACTATTATTCATGCCCTCAATGTTCAGTACAGAAATACATTCACTTTGTCCTACGGGAATTCTCCCAACACTGCCAATACATAAATCTGCTTTTGCTCTGGTTACAGAAATCACAAAGGGTCCAATGTTCTTCATATTCCTCACATTTGTGAAGACATATGGTGTTGAAATATTGTCCGGTTGGTATTCATCCCATTCCCATTTAGTCCCTCTAGCATGAGGATAGCCATCTTCATCTTGGTAACATTCTTAATTTAATTAAAAAATGATTCCACCTACTGAATGCTTTCCATAAGCAAACAAAAGGGCCTACCAAGCTTGACATGAACCATTATGGGAAAACGGTAGAGGAATAACAGGTGTTCCTCCTTTCTTCTGTTGTGCAGGTATCATCCCACATACCCAACAATTGGTAGTATTTGTAGCATTATGGGTATGATGCAACATCTGGATGAATGTGTTATTCAGATAGGATTGTCGATGTTTCTGCTCATGATAAGGAAGAGTATAGTAACGATGCTCCAGTGGAGCTGGAGTAGTTGCAATAAAAAGCTGTCGAGCAGGAACTGCTTTCTCAATTAACTAAGTGGTTATTACCAAAACCACCAGGGCAACAACAAACCCTACAGCACAAATGATTCTCTTATTATTCATTTCACTGTCAGCGATGATCAATCTTTCTAAGAACCTGTTGAAAACAATCGTTGGAGCTCTTCTCCCTTGGGTAGCCGTTGATTTCTCCACCACGGGCCAAGACGGGTGTCACTACAAAAATGCAAGGCTGATCCCCCCTTGCCTCATTGGCTCTCCGTTTCACAAACCTATAGCTCAACCAGTCTCATTCAAAACTGCGAATTCTTTTCTCGGTCTCAAATTGTATCGCGATGCTCCAGGAATCGTGTGGTCCAGGAGGATTCCGTAGACTCGTCAGATGAGATAGCTTGACCTTTCTCCATCTCCAGAATTTCTCGATGGTCGGTCAGCGCAGCAGGTTCCACCAAGGCGGGCGATACACGCTTGCAATGCGTGGTATGGAGCCAATTCTTTTTGTTCATCACTCGTACTGCTGTCCTTGTAGCCAACAGCACCTGCTCCGGGCCTCGCCACTTCGGTTCCAAGATGTTCGATCTGTCGAAGACCTTGACCATCACATGGTCACCGGGACGGAGATCATGGGCCTCACCTGTAGATCTATCAGGAACAGCTTCTCAAACCTGTTGATGAATAGAGGTCAAACTGTCAGTTAACTGTGCCAAATAATCATTCAACAGAACACAAGGTACATCATGTATGGGGCGTGGCTTAGGAACTCCCCAAATATTCATTGGTCTAAGACCTGATCGTGAGTGTGGTACCTATCTTATGGATAGCAGTGCCACAGGCAGTG